>NC_135717.1:122474008-123674008 GCF_964656455.1 Halichoerus grypus
CCCAGCACCCAGAGGGGCTGCGGGGCGAGCTGAACGGAGGGGGGCGGGGGGTGTTGATGTGATTGGAGCGGACGCGGCTGTTTCTTCAATAATGGATGGAGATGATGCGGACGGCGGAGCCAAGCCCGCCCGGAGAGGAGAGAGGAATAGAAATAGGGAGAAGGGGCGGGTGCGGGAGACTCACCCAGGCGCTCGCGCGCGCGCGCGCGCGCTCACACACACACACACACACACACACACACGCACACACGAGCGCGCGTGCGTCACACTGTCATTCGGATACACGCTGTCGCGCGGCTCACACCCGGGCACACGCCCCCGCACTGTCACGGAGATACACGCACCTGCAGGCAGAGACGCCAGAGCAACACACACTCACCGGCGGCTCTTCGTGATTCTCACACGTACACAGTCCTGCAGGCAGAGACACGCGGAAATGCCCACACTCGGGGCACACCCAGGCGTGAAGATTGTACAGACACATAGACACGCCAAAGCACGTATGCACACCTAGACCCTCAGGGGCTAAGCCAGACAAAAATCATAGGGGGGGGCAGAATGGGGACAAGTCCGACCAATACATACGTAAGGGCACAGACACACACCGGGGCACACATACCAACTTACACTAACACCTGGTGCTCTGATATACACACTTCACACACTTGGGGCACAGGCGCACACAAACACACACCAGAGGCACAGACACCCATAATCTCCAGGGACACAGAGGGACCCCCACCAACCCCCACACATTCAGAGGTTCGCACCCACACACATGCAGGAGCTGCTGTCTGTGCTCTCTGGTGGTGGAGTGTGGCAGAGAGGTTGCTGGGGTTCTAGAAGCAGGCCTTGTTAGCCTAGCCACATAATGAGGTCTTAGTGACAGGAGGTGCCTGGGGCTGTGGACTCTGCTCCCCTGCTTGACTGCCTGCTAGCTTCCTTCCTTGGCCCCCAGGGTGGGTGGTGCAGACCCTGGGCCACTCTGACAACAGCCAAGCCAGCTGGTCCCAACCCCAGCACGTGGGGAGGGGTGGGGAGCCACAGAGGGACATTGGTGGCTGCATAGGGACTGCCAGGATTGCCCACACAGCCATGAGGCAGGTGTGGAAGGGACAGTCACTCTGGATTCCCCCTCATTCCCCCGTGCTGCCCAATCTTCCCACTTGTAAGGGGTAATTTCCTTGCTAAGAGCAGAGTGGGCACTGCAGAGGGGTAGGGTGCAGGTTGTGTCCTGGACCGGGTAACCTGGCTCCTCCTCCAGTCTGTTTTCAATTCAGTCCGTTCCTTGGCTCAGACTTATGACCTTTGCTGCGTGTGGCAACATCATCCATCACCTAGGCCGCCGTTTGTGGGAGTGAGGGGCGTTGGGGGCTCACACAGGGGCGCTGACGCTCCTGCTTCCGTCATGAGTCCTGCTCTCCGCTGGCAGGCCTGGGCTCAACCCGCGGGCAAGTATTGGGGGGAGGGCGCTGATCATGGGGCTCAATCGCGATACTGGGCCCGTGTCCCCATCCCCGGCACCCCAAGCACCGGTCCTTCCAGCTCGGCACAGCCGGCCTCCCCGCTCCTCCCGCCCTCCCTCTCTCGGGCCCTTCGCTTAATTTCCTATTAACTGCTGATAAATCCAATTAAACCGCCGCTCTAATTAGGGACAGCTGCCGGCTCCGCGAGGCGGGGGGAGGGAGGTGCCCCCCGAGTGTAGAGGGGGGAGAACAGCAGCTCTCTCTGCTTCTCGGCACCCCCACACCAGCATCGCCGCCCAATGAGCCAGTAAATTGGTTTTGCTTTTGCATTGTGGGGGGGCCCTCTCGAGGATCTCAGGGGCTCTGGTTTGGAGTCCCTCAGATCTCTTGATGAAGAGATGCGACCCGAGTCCTAGCATCCCCGCACCGGGCCTCCGACCACCCACCCACACACCACGCCTTTCTTAGTAGGCGTATCCCGAGGAGGGATGGGGGCAAAAGGCTGGATTTGTGTGTGGTGGTGGAGGAGGACTGCTTGTGATCGGCTCCTATTCCAGCCCAAGAGTGATTACAGGGGGGCCGCCTGAGGCTTCCTTTATGACCCCGCCGCCGCCCCCAGGCGTCCGGGACAGTCAAGGGCAAAGGGAACAGGAAACCGAACCCGGTTCCGCATTGGGTTTTCCTGTGTGCTTTCCTACCCCCTCCACACTTCAGCCTTCTGGAAGGGAAGGGGGGCGCGTCCGTCCCGGGCCCTTCTCTTCCCCAGCCCAGCTGAGCCTCTGCCCTCCCCCCGTCAGCAGCAGATGGTGCCCGGGCTCCCGCTGCCAACCTTGCTAGGCGGTGCCAACCTCAGGCCTGGCAGACAACGGGCAGAAGAGGATCTCCTGACTGGCGGGGCTGACCCTCCCCCATCCGCCATCAAGCTCCAGACCCTCGGCCTGCCCTACTCCAGGGACCACCCCGGGCTGCCTCTCACTGGTCCGCTCCCAGGTCCCCAAACTCCTCGTATCCTTCAGCTCCCTTCCCCACACCTTCCCGCTCCCCGCCACCTGCCACCGTGACCGGGGCCGGCACATTTGCATATTTGCATATGCAAACAATAACATTTGCATACGGCGCGCCGCAGGGGGGTCTCCGCGTGAGCCGGTTTGCTGTCTGCCCAGCGCCCTCTCACTCGGTACCTGTCGCAAAGGGCTGGGGCGGGGGCCGCGCGGGAGGGGTTAGGCCCCCCGGCCTCGCTCGCTTGGTTCCCAGAGGACTTGAGGAAGTGTTGCCATGGAGACGGCACGCACCCCACCCCCTCCCAGGCCCAGGGTCTCCGGCACGGTGTCTCAGGTTCTCTCCTTCCGCCCCCCCTTCCCCCCGCCCCGTCCCTCGCTCTCCAACCGAGATCTTGCATCGCCCCCTGGCGGCCTAGCTCGGCACTGAGCCAGGTTCCGAAATGTAAGGGGGGCTGCTCGCGGCTAAATCGCCAAGAGCTAGGGGGACCTACCCTGGTGCCAGGTCCTTCTAGACGCCGGGGCGCGGGGGCCTGACTGCAGTCAGGCTCCCCTTTCTTCACTGACAACAGAGGCCTCGCCTGGCGGACGCACCTGTCTCCTCACCTCCCACCGGCCTCAGCCCAGGTTGATGTCGGGTTACCTGATGCTAGTGAGGTGACACAGCTGGGGAGGATTCTCCACCGCTTCACAGGCCCTCTACTCGGCCCCTAGTTAAAGAACAAACTTTTCTAACTTTTTTCAAAACTTTAATACATTCGCAGCGTTCGACAGTTCGCCTCCCACATCCCCGGGGCGCCTCCTAGTGGGGACGCGTTCTTCTTCCAGCTCCCGCGGGCTGGGCCTGAGGAGTTGCAGGTGAGGCTGCTCTGCCTACCAGGTATCCAAGGCCCGAGGCCGGGGGAGGCGGGCGGGAACCAGTCCCTTCCCGGAAGCCCCGCCATGCTCCGCCGGGCCTTCCCACCCCTCCCCCATCCAGCATAGTTGCTTTCGCCCCTTTCCTCCCCAGCCTCCACTGGGCCTGCCCAGAATGGGGCATGGGTATCTCCCGTCAGCAGGCGCCTGCACGCCTAAATCTCCTCCAGGAAGTCGGTGGGGAACAGCCCCACCTTGCGGCCGGTGTAGACCTTGACGTAGCCGCCGGCTTCATCTCCTTTCTGGACCACGATCTGAATGAAGGATTAAAGGTTTAGGTAGGAGAGGGATTAAGGAAAAGGTAGAAGAGGAGAGCAGGGGAGCCCGGATTTATGGAGGTCTATCCTAGCCCCATTAATGAGTTAAGATCTGCAAGGAGTATGGTTTGCTGAGGAACCCTGGGGCCTGGCGTTGGATTGGGGCGCCAGAGCTACCTGGTCCTTTATCTATCTATCTATCTATCATCTATCTATATTTATTTTATATATTTTAAAGATTTTATTTATTTATTTTAGAGAAAGAGAACACAAGCAGGAAGGGCAGAGGGAGAGAAAGAATCTCAGGTGACTCCACCCTAAGCACAGAGTCCACGCAGGGCTCAATCTTCCCACCCTGAGATCACGAGCTGAGAAACCTAGAGGCGGTTGCTGAACCCACTGTGCCACCCAGGCACCCCTACCTGGTCCTTCTTGAGAGTGATCTGCCCTATTTCACGGTTTCCCACGAAGGATCTGGTCACACGGTGCACACGCTCTCCAGACCGGACCCGAATGATGAAGTTTGGAGGGAAAAATCCAACCTTCTCCCCTATTTTCCCCTGGAGGAGATGGTAGGGAGAATCAGTCTCTCAGTCTGATTCTAAAGTCAAATGATGTCCCACCCTAGCCTCAGCCACTTCTCTTACCCGCCACCACTCCTCATTGGAGTCATCAATGACTGTGATCTTCTCTCCAGGCCTGGGAGAGGAAGGGAGAGGCCTCTGAGATTTAGGGGGCTTACTTACCTATCTGGCCCAGGTCCAGCCCCAACAGGCTCCAAGCCATGAGTGCCCCCTTTTCCTTTCCCATAGGGAGCCAGGCTCTCCCCTCTCCACTCCCGGTACACCCCCATCCCAGTCCTAAGGCCTCTCACGGGAAATCCAGATCGTCCTTCTCCAGGGCTTTGAACCGATACAGAGCCACAAAGTAATGAGACTGCTGGAAGCCAGGCTGCTTGTGCTGGGGGTGAAAGGAGGTGATGAGTCTCGGACTCCTCTGTCCCACATTGAGGGGCAGGAGTCCAAGGCAGGGGCATTCTCCAGACATACTACATTACAACTCTCTTCCAGGTCCCTGAACTAAGAGGATTCTGTTGCGTGCATGCATGCTCACGCACATGTGTGTGAGGTGGTGGAGAAGGCAGGTTAAGGGTGATGGGAAGTCATGGAGTAAGTGTGAGCTTCTGCTGAGGCCATGAGTGGTGTCAGACCTGGGTTGGGGAGAGGACTGGGGTCCCTGCAGGGAGAAAGGAGTCTCACTTTGTCATCAGGTGTCTTCTTTTCAGCCTTCTTATTCCCTTCAGGGTTTCCTGGGATGGGAAACACCGACAAGTTGTCTCTAGCTTCTGGAGGGTAGCCCTCATTCTTTTACTCTTCTGTTGCAGAGCCTCTTTGATCTCCAAACCTGGCATGCCCTTTGGCCCTCCATCCCCTGTACCACAGCAGAGTCCCTGACCCTACTCCCTCTCTAGGGATGGAGGTGGGTGACACTCACCATCCTGGGGTTTGCCTTCCTCTGGTCTGGCAGACTCTGGCTCTTCTTCCATCATGGCTGCTAGAGGCTGGAGGGGGTACCAGAGTTAGAAGATGCTCTCTTGGGAACCCACACTTGCCCTGGCTCTCCAGCCAGGCCAGCCAACTACAGAATAATAGGATCTCAGGGTTGGAAGAAGCCTTGGAGGAAATACCTAGTTCAACCACCAGCCTAATGCCTGAGCTTCCTGTAAAACATCCTGGCAGGTGGACCATCCACATTTGTGCTTGAATGTAGCTAATGACAAGAAACTCACTACCTTACAAAGTAAGCCCATGCCATTTGAGGGAAATTCCCTAAATTAAACCTATTTGGTCTCCCTGTAACTTTTAGTAATTGGTCCTGATTTGGCCTCTGGAGCAATATAGAACAAACATCGTCCCCTTAAAGATCTGAGGATAGCTGGTAAGTCCCACCTGTCTTTTCTTCCTTAATTAATCCCTTCAAATCACCCCCTTCCCCATGATGCTGATTCCAGGATTTTTACTACATCTGTTCTTAAAAATACTCTAGTGTGTAAGAGAAAAATGGGCAGCACAGTTTTTATAATTCCCTTAAGAGAATAGAACCTGAGTGTGCTTGCCTTTCTGGAAGAAGTCAAATCACATGGCTATGGCCTTGTAAATCATAGTTCATTCTACAGAAATCTCTTAATTTGCACCCAACCTCCATATCAACTACTCTGAGGCCAATCCCTAGTTCTGTTTTTGTATGGTTGATATTTTTGATCCAAGAACAGAGGTGTACATTTTTCCTTACAAAATTTCAAATTATTGGTTTTGGGCTTTTCTTCTAGTCTGTAAGATATCTGAATATACTGTTCAGTGTATAAGTTTTCCTTCCTAGGTTTACCACAAACTTAAGGGATAATACCATTTATATTTTCATTTGCATCCATGAGAAAAATCTCCATAGGTGAGGACCGAGGACCAAATCATGTTATAAGGTATCAGAAATCTCCCTCGAGCTAGACATTCCCTACAGGACCTGGATCCTTTGGGCACAGTCATTCATCCAATTTTAGGACTCCATCTAACTGTTAACCATATCAGTCCATCCTGGTGGTCCAGAAAGATATAAGGATATGCTAACAAATTCTTTGCCAAACTGAATGCAAGTCTATGGCATTACCAATCTAGTAACTCTATTTCAAAAAGAAATGAAGTTGCTTTTGGCTGCTAGTCTGGGGCCTCAGTTTCCTCATCTATAGGATAAATGAGTTAGACTAGATGATATTCATGGACCCTTCATGGCTCTAGAATTCTGATTACTTGGCATGATAGGTTTGCTTCCCCAAATCCAAAAGTATGGCTCTTGCCTCTGTTGTCCAGCAATGCCGGGGGCCTGGGACCCAGACCTCAGTGGGGTATGGTACTTAATCTGACAATTCCAGAAGGGAGTTTCTGAAGAAAATACATGCTATGGCGGGAGTTCTCAACCTGAGGCCCTCTAATATTGCATGCAAAAATGTGTCTGTTGGGTTATGTGCGATTTTAGGGGAAGAGAATCCCTAGCTTCTATCAGTTTTCCAGAGAGGAGACAGGACCCACTGCTCAATGGAATCTCTCGGAGGGACCTCAGGAGGAAAATATGGTGCTCACATTTTTCTTATCTGCCTGGCCCTTCTTCCGTTCCTTGTTTGCCATGATCACCCCAGTGCGCAGGGTTTCAAACACAGGATCATTGTGATTGGCAGCAGCTAGTGGGAATGGGAAGAAGAAAGAAGCCATTACTGGGGAAGCAGAGAAAGAGCTGGAGGAAAGAGAGACCTAAGTAAGGGAGAGGTGGGATCGAGTAGATGGATACGTGCGCGCGCGCATGTGTGTGTGTGTGTGTGTGTGTGTGTAATTAGGGTAGGGTCAGCTGGGCCTATCTAGGTCATCAATCTATAAAGAGCTCTAAAAACATCACTGGAAATGTAATGTGATGGAGAAAAATACCAGCACTGCTTCCAGGCAGAGCATTTTATGATGTTGGAAAGACAACCTTGCTACTAAGTTGCTTGGGATTTGGGGGATGCTCACAATCACTATTCCCCTTCTAGGGAGAGTGGTCCTTTAACTGCTGGCTTTTTTGTTCCACTGAGTGGCATGTGCAAGCTGGGGTGCTGCCACCAGTGGGTTCTTCCTTTTTCCACCCATGCTCCTCATAAAGTTCAGCCTCTCCTCCAAATAAGTGTTGAGTAAATTGTCAACGAATTTGTAAGGGTTGCCGAATTATGAATCTGCCCAGAAAGCCCACAGCTCTTGGTCTAGCCCTGAGACTGGTATTACTCTGTAACAAGGAGGAGGACAGTCAAGAATCCTTGTTCTTGCTTAGAAATAGTTTTACAGAGGAAGAGCCCAGATTTTGAAGCTAGGCAGATGAAGGTTTCAGTCTTGTCTCGGTCTCCTGTTAGACATATAGAGCCCTTGCTAAATCTTACCTCCCTCAGCTATTAGAACAGGAATATTGACTCTGTTTTCAAATTGGCTAAAATATTAGGTTTAGAGAGAACCATGGGAAACAGAATCTTTCTGTTTCAGAATTTAGCTTCCAAATCTAGAGGTGGTGCTGGAACCATCTCTAGGCTTGCCCTTTCCCTTGGGTCCCACATGGAGCACTTACAGAGATCTTTGACACAAGCGTACTGCTGGTTGCTGTAGAGTGGGGAGCTATAGGCCCGATGGAAACCAGGGGGCTGTAGGATGGGATGGGAGAAAGCATTAGAGACAGCAAGGTATGGCCCAGAACCCCATCTCTCCCATGAGTGCAGCCCCTTCTTAAAGAGATGGGCTGAGAAAGAAAAAGCAGGCAAATGGAAGTGATGACTTGAGAGGGACTGGAAGTGGGGGTGCTGGCAACACGTCCCCTCCCTTCTACTTTCTCGCTCCCCAGAGCCTACTCACGATCTTGCCGAAGCATCTCTGCATCTCCACATAGGACTGACAGTGTTCATGGATGTTAGTTTTGCAGTTCTTACAGCGGAGCCCAAATTTGTTGTTGACTTGGGAGAGGGAAGAACATTTGGGTGAGGTTCTTGATTTCCCCTTCCCTTTGTACCAGTGCTGCTACTCTAGCTCTCAGGTCCCTTTTCCGTCTAGGACCCAACACTCTCAGTTTCTAATAGTGTTGTTTTTATTTTTTAAAGATTATCTATTTGAGAGAGAGAGAGAGTGCGCAAGCAGGGAAGGAACAGAGGGAGAGGGACAAGCAGTTCCCTGCTGAGCATGGAGCCCTGTGGGCTCGAACTTAAGACCCTGAGATTGCAACCTGAGCTGAAATCAAGAGTCGGATGCTTAACTGACTGAGCCCCCCAGGCGCCCCTCTAATAGTGTTTTCTTAAAGCCACCTCTTGCCCCAGCCTGCCTGCTATACAAATGCTCCTCTCCTGAGCCTGTACCCCCCCCCCCCCCCCCCCCCGCCTCCAACATCACACTCTCTCCACTTCCCTTCGTGACTCACGCACAATCATCCGGGCACAGACATCACAGAACTTGGGCTTCTTGAAGAAATGATCTTTGAATTTGTGAGGCTTGTCATTGACAAGCTTAGGAGGTTCTGGGGGTGGTTCCTCCTCCTCCTCCTCTTCTTCCTCCTCTTCCTCATAGATGTAGTAGATGGGCCCACCCCCAGCTCCCACTGCCTCCCCATTGGCCTGGGGCTCTGGGGGAAGCTCCATCTCCTTTGTCCCCGGAGGCTCCTTCCTGAATAACTGCTTCAGCCTCTGTAGCTGAGGGCGGGGATGGGGGAGGGGAGGAAACCCAAAGTTAAAAGAACTGTCACGCTCTCTACAGCAGGTAAGGCTGAAGCTAACTAAACATTTTTCTAGCGTGGGCAAGGGGCACACCCCAGGATTAGGAGATATTGGGGGCTGCAGGTGCAGGCTAGCATTCCGACGATGGATGAGTCACATACAAGTGAGATCAATTCAAACATTCAAGGGCTGCGGTGGCTTCCCAGCTCCCCACACCGGTGATCACAGGCCCAGACTCACCCCACTTTGCCGAGTCTCTGCTGGCAAGGAGGGCTTAGGGGACTCCAGCACCTCCTTTTCTGTCATCCTGCAAGAGGTTGGACCCCACTATGAAATCTAATCCCTGACTGCCATTCTTCCCTGTCCCTGTCCTAATTCCTGTCCCTCACCGTAGGGTGGTCCTTGAATGGGAGACTTTGGGAGAAATTTGGTTAAACAGAAATCCTTTCACAGGCTTATCGACAGAAAGACTCCATGGAGGTCCAGAGAAAAGCGCAACAGACCAAAGAACTTCCCAACCGGTTCCTCAAACTGATGCACATCCTTCCCTGCCCTACGGGGCCACCCGTTTCCAGCCCCAACACAGTGCTCAAAGCTGCATGGTTTAGGGATTTTCCTAGTTTGTTTCTCCTGGGAATCTGTGGGCAAGAGAGATGTGACACACATCTTCCCAGATCCCCTTTCTTCAAGAGGTTTAATGTGTGTGTCCAGAAGCATGCTTGGAGGGATGGGCTGGGGACATTTGTTCACCCCAGCCCCTTTCTTGAGTCCCGGGGGCCCGGGGCCTAGTTCCCAGCCTGCTTCAGTCCTCAGCTATTTTAAGTTTTCAGAGTAATATGAGCCTTTCCTTCCCTTACTACTCCATTCCCTTGACACCACCCCCACCCCACCCTCCAATCCTAGCTCTTGTCCTGGAGTCATAATTTCACTCCTAAAACCCTAACTACTCACAGGCAAGAGAGGAACGAAGACACTGAATAGGCTACAGATTGGGGAAGCTGCGGGGAGCAGTTCTGGCGATGGGCAGAGGATGAAGAGGCAACTTACGTTTGGGATTCCCTAAGTCAGTCCACAGTCTGTGGAGGGAAGAGGGAGCCCCTGGGGTCTTGATGGTGGTGCTGGGGGAGGACTGGTCCTCTTCCTTGGGGGCTAAGCCCCCCCAGTACCCTCTGTACTCACACCGGCTACCCAGACGTTATTTGTAGACCTCCCAGTCTCTCGCCTTGGTGTCAGAGCTGAAATGACAGGGCTGGAGGAAAGTGGACAGCTGAGCGACACAGCTGACACAGAGAAATTGGACACGGGGAGGTCTGGGCTGGGCTGGACCCTAACTCCTCCCATCCCCCAGAGCTGCTATACCCTGGTTTTTTATCTATGGTGTACAGGTCAGGTCTAGCTAAATTCAAGAAGGGACAGTGTCTGTTCATGCTGCATACTCATTTAGGTGATTTTGGATGACTGAAGGTAAAGATGAAATTGTAAACAGCTTTCCCCAAGGTCCAAACACCTCTCCAATTCTACCTTCCCTGGACCTACTTTAGGAACTAACTTTTGATTTTTTAGCCATTGTCTTTCCTGCGGCCATGTGTTTTTACACCCTCAAACATTGATCTACCTCTACCTCAAACCTTTAGGAAGGAAAGGGCCGGGAACTGGTGAAGAAAGGAGAATTTCAGTTCTCAGAGGCTTCCTGTCAGCCAGACTAGATTGCATCCTTATCCATGGATAGTTGGAGGGGTACCTCGCTGCCATCCTAAAAGGGAGTGAAGAACATGCATAGTACTGCTTTATTCCCTCCAGTGCCCCTAGGAACATCCCCCCACCCCCTTTCTAAAATCTTGTCCTCAGGGTGAAGGGAAATCTAAGAGCTACTGAAAAAATCCAGGCTGGGACTTCTGTCTGAGGGATTCTGGGAGAGTGTGGGTCTGATGGTCAGGGTAGAGATGGTCTCATTCCCACTGGACAGAAGACAATAGCTACCACATGGTGGGGGCGGGTTATCTTCTCTAAGTAATGTCTGCCTCCCCACGAGGACTGCAAACTTCTGGAGGTAAGATAGCCATGCCCCACACTTGCGAAATCATTTGGATTCCCTGATTCCATCTCCCTCATCTGATGCCCTGGTATATGAACTTATGGGTCAGTGAGGTATCTGGCATTCTTATCTCGCAGGGATGCAGCCTTCTCCTACTCTGGACTGTGACATGGCTGAAAGAGAAGATACTCCCATCTCGGAGGACAGCCATTTGGATGTGGTCATGTAGTGCTGCTTTATCCCTTGTATCTGTAAGAAGTAAAGGATTACACTGGAGGTTGGGTCAGACAAGCCTCAGAGGAGCCTGGCTAGAGACACTGCTACCCAAACCCAAGAGATTTCCAGGGTCATGTGCTTTGTCATTTCTGTCACTACTCTTTTTCTTTCTTTAAGGGGTGGGTGAGATTGAATAGGGCCTGCTGGATGGCTCTTAATGGCCCCGGTCTGACAGGCTGCACAACAACAGGGCTAGCTTTGAGAAGCTGCAGAGAGAGGAAAAGCTCCGTCCATGCGGGGTAGGGAATGTCTGCTTTTCACCTTTCTTCAGTTGCATAGGACAAGGACTGCTGAGCATGCCTGGATAATATGGCATCTTGGCACTGCAAGTTCAATTGATGTAGCTTTTACTATAAAAACATCCACTTCTGTTCTGCCACGCAACACTCAATGGCTTTTGTATTAAAGACAGGCCCAAGTCCTCCGGCCCTGAAACGTTTTCAGAAGATCAGATTCTGGACACGTATGAGGCCACCATCTCAACCCAGTTTTGGACCTCACTCACCCCTCCCCAGACAGCCATGAGGACCCTAAATGAGTATCACAGAATTAACACAGTGGAAAGAACCTCAGAGGTAAGCTAGTTAGTCCAAGTCTCTTATTTTACTAATAAGGACTCAGAGGTCTGGAGTTGAGAATGGATGTGCTTGATGAAACCACACTTACTGGGAGTTGGGAGTTGGGAGAGCCCAGAACAAAGGTCCCATTGGAGACCCAGCCACCTGTCCGAATATTATGTCCAAGGAGGAGAATGGGATGAGGGAATAGTGTTAGGAAGGTATGTGTGCATATGCTAGGGAAAGCCATCTCAACCTATATGAGATCCCTCCAACAGCTGTGGGACTGTACCTACCCAGGACCTCCAACTCCCACCCATACCAGGGCAGCAACAGAGAAACAGGGACTGACGTCCAGTGACAGATTTTTTTTTTTTATATTTAAAAACAAAATCAACCTCCCCCCAAGTAACCCCCCAAACAAACAAAAAATCAGATTAAATAAAATTTACAGTGAATATACCCAGCAAACATCTGTATGTGCAATTAAATACTGTCTGTTACTGCGGCACGAACCTCAAACAAACAATATACAAGTGTTCTGGGAGGTGGGGGGAGGCCCAAGTTTTAACTCTTTGGGGTTTGGGGAGACAAGATGGGGGAAGTGAGAGAAAGGGGAAATCAATTTTGCTTTTCTTAATTCTGTCCATATAAATATATTCATAAAGACCAGAAATGAAAAGGGAGCTTGGGATGGTAAGGAGATTGAATAGGGGAGTGTGGGACCCTCCCAATTCTACCTGACCAAAAAAATATGAAAAAAATTAATTTCATGGTGGGAGAAGAGATAAAAAATGACAGAAGAGGATGGGAAGGAGAAGGAAGCAAGGGGGGCCAACCAGGGGAAAAAGAGGGGACCCATGGCAGGGGAGCAAGGAGGAGTCCAGTGCCAGTGTGTCTGTTCCATCTTCATCCCCACTGTCTCAGGCTCCAGTTCAGTGTCTGTCACCTTCCTTTCTGCCTCTGTCCGTGATCTGTCAGGATCCCTCGACCCCCTCCACCCTGCCCCCACCCCTACTGTGCCGGTCCCTTCCCCTCCTCCATTTATTGGGAGCTGGCTCGCTCCAGGATCCTCAGGTCATAGTTCTTTTTGGCCACTCGAAGTTTGAAGCGACTCACAGAGTTGTTGAGGCGAAGAGAGGCATTCTGGGCAGCCAGGGGGCTGGGAAACACAGCCACAATGGTGTACAAGGCAGCGAGGTCCGCGTGGCGGCCATTCTCAGCAGTCCCACTGTTGTCCCCCCCGCCCCCGCCAGGCAGCCCCTGAGCATCTTTGAGCCATTGGATCTTGGCGCCAGACATGGCAAGCTGAGTGAAGAGTTTGTCTGCCTCGGTCCGAGTGATGCCCTCAGGGAGATCTGTCACCTCCAGCACCCGGCCCAGGACTGGAAGGGGAGGAGAGAGGACATGGTTGTGAGAAGAATAGCAAGCAGGCAGCAGAGAAGTCTGCAGCTGACCCAAGTCTATAGACGGCGTCCTCAAAAGCCTGGCCTTGCCCACTTGGCCCATTCCTACTTCCCCAAATCAATGCAACACCCCACCATCTAGGCAGCTAGGAGAAACAAAAAAACCTTTTTCTTCTCTTAGACCAAGAAGAAACTGGGGGTCAGAATCCCAGATTTCTTCAGATCTGGAGACCTACACCTCAGTTCTTGTGCCAAGTCAGTAGCCCAATCTGAAATATATCCCACAGTCGTCCCCTTCCCAGAGATCCCTCTTCCTTCTCATCTAGGGAAGTCCATTTCCCTGCCTTTCCTTATTTAGGAAACCACTCCAAGTAAGGGTAATGCTTAGTGGGGAAGGCCTGCAGGGGGGGTTACTCCCCCATATTCTCTTGTCAAGCTTCTCCTAAAGGACTAGGAAGACTACCAAGGCAGACATCCTAGATTAGGGTCAGGACCACTCTCATAAGACTCTCCTGTTAATAGGCTCAGCATCCCCCGCCACTGTGTTATACTCAGTTTTTCCCATCACCTTTCCCAGGACCTGAAATGGCCTGATAAGGAGGACTGAGATGCTTCAATTCTCCAGTTTCTCCTTGCTCTTGAGTACAGAAGGGTCCTATTTCTACTCCCCACCCTAAGCTGGCTTTTCTCACTCCTCCTGGGCTGGTAATGCAGGCTGGAGGGGTGAGCACCTTCTCTTGGGGATTCAGCATTTTGTCACTCACCGACATCTGTTGTCCCCAGGTCAGTGGAGGCAGATTTGAGTGCTTGTCTCTTGCTCCGGTTTCCATGCTTCAATCCACTCTGTCCCTTCAACATTTGAAAGATAACTCTCATCCCAGGTAAACAACATTGACTGCCTTGCATCCTAATGTCTGAAAGATTAAGGAGCAGCACCCAACCCTGAGGATCCTGCCTGGTAGCAGGCAGACTGGCCAGAGTGGCCACTGAGAAACAGAGTCCTTCCCCCTTGGCACTGGGGTCAGGTGGGAAGAATGAGTATGGGAGAAGGGTAAGGCCCCTCCCACTTTATTCATTCTCACTATGCTATCTCCCCTGTCCACCCCACTGGTTGAGGTGGATGGCTCAGAGCTAGGGGCCTGGATGAGAAGAGGGGTCTGTTGGTGGACACCCTTACCTGGTGTACCGTGTAAGTCGACTGGCCATGGAGCAAGGGAGGGCAGATAGACAGATTATACTGTAATGGCTGGCCCAAGAGGGAGTAGCGCCCATCACCTAGGGAGGAAGAACAGATGGTTTTCTGGGAGTTAGAACTTCATGATACGACTTTTATGGGGGCTCTGGAGATAGATGACAACAATGCATACTTTTCCCACTTTTTCTATGATAGGAGTGCCCATGTGCCTGACTGAAAAGTTGTCTCTCTTCCTAAACTCCTTGGCTCTCGGCCTAGGTATCTCAGGCAAATGGGGCTTTTAGGTTCCCTCACCCTTGAAGAAGGGCTCTGTCCACTGCAGATGAAAGGCCCTGGAGGAAACCTACAGACCCTTATGAATGTTTTTCATTCATTCATTCATTCATTCATTTATTCATTTCCTTCCTTCCTTCCCTCCCTTCCTCCCTCTCTCTCTTTCTTTCTAAGTAATCTCTATGCCCAACATGGAGCTTGAGCTCACAACCCTGAGATCAAGAGTCACATGCTTTACCGACTGAGCCAGCCCGGTTCCCCTAATTTCTTACATAGATTCTCCGACCCCAAACCCAGGGCTCAAGTTTCTAACTCCTGTTGAGTGGCAATACAGTGAGTGGGTAAGAGCACAGGCTTAGAGCCAAACCGCCTAGGTTCAAATCCTGGCTCTGTTACTGGAAATGAGAGGTTGGGTACATTTTCCTTTCATCAGTGTTGAAGGTTGAGTGAATACAAGACACACAAAGCACTTATAGTAATGCTTTGTACACAGTAAGCACCATAAATGTTACTTTATTGTTGATAAATGTTAGATTTCAGAACACTTTAGTTTTTAAACCATATTCTCATCTGATTTTTAATACTGCTTGTGACAGCCAAGGCAGAAACAGATATTATTATTTCCATCTTATATGTGATTAATCCCATTTTATAGATTTGGAAACTGAGGCCTTGTTCCAAGGTTAAGTAACATGCTCAACATCACAAAGCTAATTAGTGGTAGAACATGAACTTTAACCCAAGTCTTTCAACCCAACTCCACTGTTCTCTCTTCTAAAACCACACTGTTTCTGACACATCCCCATAGTCTCAGCCCTCAGACTCAGTACTGATGAGTTAAACTCTTAGGTTCGTTAGAAAGTTTCTTTCCTGGGCTCACAGTCCCCTACCTTGTAGACTTGGTAGTAAATACTAAATATGTAAAGGAGGTCTGAAGTAAGCTGACTATGGGCAGCACTAAAGAGGGGCAGGTGTCCTTGGCCTAAACAGGGATATTAAAGGAAGAGTTGGCTCCGAGAGCTGGATGACCAGGCCACACTGGTTTCCTGCCTGTTGCTACCATCTGGATCTTCCCACTTGGGAATGGGCTGTGAAGGGCAGCAGCCAGCCCTAATCTAACCCCTTACCCTGTGCTGGACCCCCAGGCCTGGGAAACTGTGTGAGGACAGGAAGGGGACTGAGTCCTGTGCAGACACTGCTGAGGCTGGTGACAGGAGAGGGTGCTGGAGACTGGGTAGGAGACGTGACGGGGCTGCTGCTCATCTGAGTGTTGGCCTGTGGGAGAGAGGAGCACACATCATATGTACACCAAACATGACCCTCTGGATATTCCTATGGCTTGGCTTAAAATTCACCTTGCTCAGAAAACTTCTCTTGCAGAACTCTGTCAAAGTCAGACTGCTCCTTCCAACAGCCCCCTTAGTCCCTAATTAATTTGTATTAATTAATTAATGTATTTAGTTAAAAGATTTATTTATTTTAGAGAGAGACAGAGTGAGCGTTGGGGGGGGGGTGGGGAGGAGCAGAGGGAGAAGGACAGGGAGAGAAGTACAGAATTTCAAGGCAGACTCCCTGGTGAGCTCAGAGCCCCACGACCCTGAGATCATGACCTGAGCCAAAATCAAGAGTCGGACGCTTAATGGACTGAGTCACCCAGGTGCCCCAATTTGTATTATTTTAACATCCACTTTTTGACATAGTGTTTTAAGTATTCTCTTGGCATTTCCAAGTATGTGTCCCTTAGATCTTAGGTTCCTTGAAAGCAGATACTCTCCTCTATTTCTTATGATTCCCCCCTGAAGAGTGCCCATGGACAGACAAGTAGAAGAGGCTGCTCAGTCAATGGCAAAGATTATTCCCCGAGAAAAATCTGGTCTCCTCCTTGCCAAGATAATGTTGGGCTGCAGGACTCACCTGGGGGCTACTGTCAGGATTGTATAGGTCTCCAGGTTTCTGCCCGCGCTGGTCCATGCTGTAATATTTACAGTGACTCCACTGGACCATGGATGGGTTCTGGGGGGGCTGGGGTCCATTGGGGACATTCAGCTGCATGACCACCACACCTGGTCCAGAAGGTGACACTCCTGAGTGGCAGGAAGAAAGGGATCAGTTGTGAATTCAGACTATATTTTGACCTTCCAACTAACCCTGAGTGTGAAAGCCAGTAAGCAATCAACCCACTCGCTTCAGGGTCACTTAAACTGTGTCTTGCCAGGAATCTGAGATAGTTGCTGATTTAGTGTGACTCCCCTCTCCCAAACTAGTGAAAGTTTGAGTGGAAGAGACATGGGTCCCAGATGCCAATGCTCTCGTGGCCTTGACCTGGTGAGGGGTGCCTGGTATGCTTGGCAGAAAACTACTCCATTTGTCAAAATCAGGTATTACCAAATGCCCAGGTCAGATTGCTTAACTGTCTGGGCATGGTACAGGTCCCAGCCTGGGGCTTGGGCCAGGGCCATAGGCACGTGCAGGCTTTTCTGGTAATGGCTGCAGATAGGTCAGCGATCTCTCTGGTTGCTCTGGAGATGAATGCACACAGCTTCCCTAAGCCAGGCCAGGAAGCACTTGAATTGGGAATGGCATGGAGCTGTACGTCACATTCAGGAAATGACAAATAATTCAAGGTGCTGAGGCACAGGGGTTGTGTAGGGGAAGTGGGAGATGAGATATGTTCATTCATTTATTCAACATTTATTGAACATTTACTAGGTGCCAGTTCCTATGCTGGGCACTGGGTGTACAACAAACAAAAGTGGTCCTTGCCCTTACGGGATGGACAGTCTATCGGAGTCACACGTTAAGCAAACAGCTGGTGTCAGAGTTTGAAGCACGTTCTCGTAAGGGCCTTTATCCTGTAGGTGTTGGGAACAGAACTTCAGAGAGCTAATTCAAGAGGCCGGATGTAAAATGGCTGAAGAGAGGGAGGGACCAGAGGCAGAAACATGAACTGGAAAGCCTCTACAGAAAAAAGAACGAGGAGGTTTTGAATTAGAGCAGTGATGGCGGGAATCGAGCGGGAGGGTCAGACTCTCTGAAGGTTTCGCTGACAGGTTCAGGTGACTGGATGTGAGCCTGAGGTTTTAGCACAAACAACCATGGGTAGCCTTACCCTCTCACAGGCCGGGGGAAGCAAAGAGCTCAATGTGGAAGAACATTAAGTCCTGAATCTTCCTCATGGTGAAAGGCCAAGGTAAGGGATCAGGGAGAAGCCGTCTGAACGACAGTCCCTGCTGGGAGGGATGGGCAGGAGCTCTGCTTCCCCACAGGGGACTGTCCAGCCTGAGCGTTTGCTCCTGACCTCTCAGGCTAGATCTCCGTTGAGGGACAGGCTGAGTCCGTGTGTGTGTGGCGGGAGAGAAACGGCACTGGGGGTGCCTAGCGCGAAAACCTGCCACAGTGCTGCCGTTGTCACGGCTCGGTGCTCTGAGGTTGCCACTGGCTGCCGCCGTCACATCGCTTCCTGGGACAGGAAATGCTGCAGCCTCTGCCCTGGGCACCGGTCATGCTGGGAAGTGAGCATGACTGCTTTTCTCAGGTAGCGCCAGTCAAAGGGAAGGAAAAGCAGCAGCAGGAGGCCTCAGAGGGCAGCTTGGGAGACACAGCATCTGTCGTACCCTATTCTCCAGTCAATTTGTGGCCCCCACCCTCTGGGGTCCATCTAATCAGCACAAATACTCAGAGTGACAGGCTCGCCTCTCCCCATCCTCTGCCACAGGGGACAGGGTATTCGTCAGCATGGCTTGTGGAAGGGCCACCAGAAAATCGAATAGCTGTGGAGTGTCATACATTTAACAACTCCCCCCTTACTATAGCTGCTCTGGGCATTTTCTTTCCCCATCCAAAGAGCCCCACCTGCTCCAACATCCTCTTCCAACAAAATTGCAATTGACCTTATTCGAACACCTCATTGCTACCTGAGGGGGCCAACGCAAAAATAATCAAATCTACAGCTTTCTAGAAGGCAGCTCATAATCTGAGCCTAGTGCCTCAGGCCAGGAAGGATGGGGGGGACATGTGAGTGTGTAGGGTGTGGGCATTTAAGGAAAATGGTGGAAGCTCTTTCTAATACCAACATGTAGCCATAAGGAGCTATTAGAGGGCTCAAGGGGAGGGGGAAAGAGAACAAAGTCCTCATATTATTTTCTCTGATCCCGACAAAAACAAAGCCAGGGTTTTCAGTCCCAGCCTTGGTCCTCCCCACACTGAGCCCTCCCCCGCTGGCCTGGCGCATTGTTCCTTCACTCAGCCGGGACACAGAGCACTACGCTGATGAGCTGATTTTTATGCTTCTCTTCCTCAAGCCAAAAGCAGGTGGCATCCGTTAACAGCTAAACTGTCGCTACTTCTTAATGGACGTGGCAATAAAAAAAAAAAAAAAAGAAAGAAAGAAAAGAAAAAGAAAAAAAAAAGAAAGAAAGAAAAGAGAAGAGAAAAACCACCCCACTACCGAGGGACAGCACTTCCATATAATCAGGTTGGGGAAAGGGGCCTCGGTTGAAGCGGGAAGGGGGAGAGGGGGGTTGAATAAGGAAATCAATTTCAGCCTGAAAGCTCTGAAAGGAGAGGGGACGTGTGAATGGCTTTTTAAGTGGCATCATTAAACCTGGGCAGAAAGGTCGATTGGGCAAAGCAAACCGCATAAATACAAACAGATGACATTTATGTCTAGCAGAATTGGTTTTTGTTTAGTTTTTTTTTTTTTTTTAAATCACTGAGGTAGAAGACTGATAAGGCTTCTTCCTTACCACCAGGAATCAAATCTATGGAAAGGAATGTCCAGAGAAATAATATCCACAGGCATCTTTCCCATATTACAGGATACAATCCACAGTATCTTAGTGTTTTTCCCCTTTTTTGGTGAAGGAAAGTTGTATCCTTACGGAGTGGGAGAGAAAAGTGTTCGTTTCCGCTCTGGAATCCCCTCAGCTACAAAATGAGCCGGTAAGTATGTGAGAGGCTATTTCTGTATATACGTCACTCTGGCCACGGTGCTGTGTCACAGTGAGCTGGGAGTCTGTGTATATGTATCACTGCCATTTCACATCTGTGTGCATCTTCCCCAGACACGCGCTTCTGGAGTAACCTCAAGGGACCTGTGGGCCATCATTTTAGTGGGAAGAAAAGTATTTCCTGGGGTTATAGTGCTGTCTAATAGCACAGTGGAGGAATTAAGGTCTAGGCCTGGGGGTAAACTGGACAACTACAAAAATGTATTAATAAGCCAGAACAGTTGTTCCAGGAACAGCCAATCTTAATCCCTGCCTTTATTTTTGGAAAAGTGACCATGTTGCTACATGGAAGAAGGGCGGGTGACTGTCCTCTGAAGGTGATAGCAGCCCTTGTGGGCTATGCTGGCTTTCTCTCCTCCCAATAAAGGGCAAACTGGAAAGGAAGGAAGAAGCAGCACTTGTTTTTTTCCTTCCAGCTCCTCTTATATTCCCATGAGCAGAGACTGAAGACTTAAAATCAATGATATGGTGAATATGGTCTCTTAGGTGACACAGCTGGAACATAGGGTCCCATCACCTAGAAAGAGTACAAGGGATCAGTCAGAGAAGTCTAGAATCAATCAATCAGGGAAGCTTGGAAGAAAAGACATGTAACAGGAAATTCCAAAGAAGTAAGGCAACTAGATGATGAAGAGGGCTTCCTCCATTTCTATTGATTTGGGAAGAGCACAGATGATTTCCTTCTAATCCCAGGCCAGACCTCCAGTGCTGCCAACGTTCAGAACAACAGCTGTTCCAGTTTGCTTAACCTAGCACTAAGTCCAGAGTAGGTAGTGAAAAATTCTTCTCACTTGCTTTGTTTCTAAGACCTTGTACTTGAAGATGAAGAGATACAACCACAGAGACCCAATACATACACTGAGATACCACTAAGGATTCACATAAAAATGCACATACAAGTATACCCATATGTACATGCACATTTGTTTTAACAAACAGGAGAGAAAATGCCCTGCAGGAGCAAGAACCACCAGAGGCTACAGCGGTTCTTGGAGCTGGTTTCTATAATTTCCATATTCCACTGGGAATTTCAAGGTCAAGTGCCCCCGGCGGACACTAGGAGAAACAGCTAGAGAGACCAGTAATGTAATAAAGGGTAAAGGCTGTTGAATTTAAAACCTCTCAGCCTGTGAGAGAGCCATGTTTGGTCTGGATGAAGGGAGAAGTCATTGCTCCTTGAAGGTAAGAACTGATCATGTCTTATGAGCAAGATTAATTCTGGAATCCATTCCACAGCATCTAACACAGACTGCAAAAACTCCTAGGTGAAAATCTTATTTCTAAAATGGGGAAAACTGTCAAAATATTTCCCTCTCACCAGAAGAGGGCACTCTGATATTCCCACAACAGAGGGAAATGGGGATGGCTGGAGACTGCATTAAGACGTCCTCCACTGGAGAACCCCCGAAGTTGCTTTAGCTGCCGTATAATGCTGTGCCAGGGTGAGGTGAAAGGGCGACAAACAAGGGTAGCTGTACTTGGTGTGTTGGGAGAATTCCTGGCAAAGGCAGAAAGTGAGAGGCTGCATGGCATCAGCCTATTCACGGGACAGCTGCCCCTTCAAAGAAAGCCTTTAGCTATTGAACATGATAGCCATTTATTTCCCACTGGAGGGAAAGGAACAGAGTACAGAGACCTGTTGGAAGTATGATATTGAGGGTGCAGGATGGGTTATGAAAAGGCAAAAGACCCAAGTTCAAGGTCTAGGATCGTGACCTCAGGCAAGTCATTTATCCTCTTTGAGTCTTAGATCTTATCTTCACAGAGTTGTGCTGAGAATTAAAATGATACAATGTATGTGAGCACATATGAAAAACTGCCAAACAAATCTAAGATATGACTTAAAAAGCATTTTATCAGCCTCCCTCACACTCCCAAGAGAAAAGTAATGCTGTCTATAGGAAGAATGAGTGTGGGAGACAGAGGTAAGTAAGCACTTCATGTCTCAAAGGCATGTGAGTGGTGAGTGTAATGCTGGATACAGGGAGGAAAAAAAAAATAAGAAAGAAAGAAAACAAGGAACCCAATCAAGGATGTGGCTTCCCAGGGATGGAGATAGGGCAACCAGCCTTACCTCTCAAGAGGTCAACTTCAGCACCCCTGGAAAACACCAGTCAGGACTCTGGTCTTTCCTCGTGGTGGCGTTACAGCTGGGGACAGAGCCAATCCCTGAACCCTCTTGTCATTCCCAGCTCTAGAGCACAAATCCTTCAGCAGTGTTTGCTCTTGCCGGTACCCAACACCTCCCAATTCTTTATCCTCTTACCTGAGTACTGCTGTGGCATCTGTGGTGGACTGCAGGGAGAGGGAGACTGAGGCATCTGGTACTGCTCAGAGCCGGGAGGTTGCAGAAACCCCACAGAAGGGCTGGGGGATGGAGAAGAGAGTAGTGTTAAAGTGGGAGAGGGAGGAGCACAGCTCCTGGCAAACAGCTGCTGCTTGCCGGGCCTCCCCCGTGGGAAGCAGAGGCAGCAGCCAGTCATTCCCAGACCAATTTGCCATGCAATTTCTAAAATCACTCATCAGTTCAAAGTTAATTATATATATTTGTACTTGATCATCTTTCAATTAGGAAGCTGCTAATCAGTGCTACAGATGGAATGTTAGTGACACAGGCTCTTTCTTCCCAACAGTGTTGAAACACCAGACACATACACGTGCACACACACACACACACACATTCTGAGAAACACGAAGTGCCAGAAACAGGCACACAGTGCCAGAGAGAGATGGGTAAAACAGAACTAAGGAGACGTCTGATTTAGGATATTTACACAATGGCAAACAGAGTTACCTAAAGACAAAGGGGGAATCCGCCCCCCAATACTCAAGATAACATGGAGACATACACACAAAAAGAGAAGTAAACATACACACTTCGAGCAACACAGAAATACATACAAGTAGGCCCAGACTTGACTTCTAGTTCCAGCTCTACTTCTAACTAGCTGGTTGACTTTGAGTAAGTTTCTTAATCTCCCTAGCTGGAATTTTCTCATTTATAAAAGGGAGAAAAATAAAACAAGGGGAGTGGACTAAATATTTCTAAGGTGGCTTCTACCTCTAAAATTCTATCAGCTATGACATATACTAATATATATATAAATAGACATACAGAAATAGACCATCTGAGATTCATCCATGGATATAAACAGAGGTACATAGGAAAATTTACATATATATATATATATACTCCAAATTGCTTCTTTTAATGATGAGCAGTTTCTATCCCATAATTCTAAATCCCACTGATAAGAAAAACAAAACACTGGGGACATCATAAAGCCTCTGTCTCTGGAGTACGAATTTTTTTCTGCTGATGAGCTCTTATTCAAATGTCAAAACAACAAGGAGAAAAGAAGAATGAACTCCCTCACATTCTACCTGCTTTAGGGCACCACTGGAATCTTTCCCCTGTCTTTCTTTTCTTAGGTCAGTGGGAAGTTGCTGAAGGTCTATGGGAGATGTGCCCCGACTCTCTGGGAGTCCTCACCTCGTACCGTTCTGCTGAGCCGGTGGGATCACGCTGTAGTACACTGGTACGCCCCCTGCTGGGAGGCCCCCTTGCACAGATTGGCTCGCAGGGACCAGCATGGGTTGCTGGAAAGGCGGCTGGACCACATTTTGCGAGTCATTACCCACTGGGACCTGGGTAGAGATAAGAAGAGAATGACCACTTGTACTCCCAATGAGCTCATCCAGAGAATGGCCAAATAAGTCATCACTACACCAGGACACTGACTTCCTTCCCTACCTGTAGAGACTCCTCCTACTCTCCTCATCTGCCTAAAGAAAATGTGTACAGAGCTTTCTGCACTTCCCTATTCTCCAAACACCTCCCTCGGGCATCTGATGTAGAGAAAGGAGCCTGACTTCCTTTAGATCCTACTTTTCTGGGCCATATACTCATTTGCATGGCTGTATAAAGACCAAACAATTTAAATAAAGACAATCTTCTCAGACTCTCTGGGCTTTCTCTCAGAGGAAAAACACCTACAAATTCTAGGGGGAAAGTGAACAGTATTTTAGTGTTGGAGTTGTCACACTGGATGATGTGGGAGACTGTCTTCCTTTTCCTCATCCCAAGGACTGGGTGATCTTTCCCAGTGCAGAATGCACCTACTTGGTAAGAAGGCAGTGGAGTGTACTGAACCACCAGGCCTTGCATCTGGCCCCCCATGCTGCTCCTCTGGTTGCTGAGCAGGCCCTGGTTCTGTGGCTGCTGGACCCCAATCATGCCTTGGTAAGCCGCCTGCTGCTGGTTAGGCATCATGGGCTGTAAACCTAGGGACAGGCAAGGCAGAAAAGACATTAGCATGGTCTCAATAATGTTTAGGAGGTTACACTCTCTCAGTAATTTTCCTTCTCCTGTCTATTTTACCTTTTCTTTTTCTGGAGATCCTGGGTCCCTCTTGGAACTAATCATTCCTGTTGCCTTTTTTTTTTTTTAAACAAGGAAGGTACTTCTCTCTGAGAAAGAGAGGGCACCTTCCACTGCCCTTCCTCTATTTACTGCCTCCCTACCCCAGCAGTTCCTCTTACCAGGCTGCTGGGATGGCTGAGGCAGCTGTTGACCACGTTGGGGGCTGTAGGCCACCGGGTGAGAGAGAGGTCGATATTGCTGGTTGGAGTTAGGATACTGTCCAGGGGGATAGTAAGAAACCTGGATCTATGGTGAGAGGAAACAGATATGTGAGAGGCTCCCTTAAATTCAACCCCAACATCCCCAACTATTAAATGCATCAGGGTATGGGCGCCTGGGTGGCTTAGTCAGTTAAGCATCCGACTCTTGATTTCAGCTCAAGTCATGATCTCAGGGTTGTGAGATCAAACCCTGAGTTGGGCTCTGCGCTCAGCAAAGAGTCGGCTTGAGATTCTTTCTCTCCCTCTGCCTCACCACCCCCCAAATAAATAAATATTTAAATCAATAAATGCATCAGGGTCAAAGGCCAGAAATCTGTAAACAGAGATGTCTGGACCTGCAATTGTAGCATTAATATACAAGTTTGAAACAGAACAGGAATGATTTATGTTATGCAGAAGGATGACCTTCTGACTAGAAAGACAACTCTCAAGTGCAAGGTGGGGAAATGGAAGTGGGGACAGGTATCTCCTCTGATCTATCTAAACTAGACGAAGAAAGGAGGATTATAACAGTGGACAAATTGAATTAGTGATTTAAGCTGGGAGCCCATGCTGCTCACCTGTTGAGGGGGCTGCATATAGCCCTGGGGCGGCAGGACTTGCTGAGTAGGTGGCGCATGGCTAGAAGGGGAATAGTTGGATGTGGGGAGGGGCTGTCCCGTAGAAGCCATGATGAAGCTAGTCTGCTGAGGATGCTGGGAGATAAGTGGGGGCTGGAACAGAGCTGAGGATGGGTCAGCTGCTTCAGTAGAACCTTGGCGGCTAAGGCTCATTTGTCCAAAGGGGTTGCTGAGGTCATCTGCCTGTTGAGACAGCAAGGGAGACTTGAAGACTCAGGTCATATCAAGCCCCCTGTATCTGGCTTCAACACAAAGACAGATAGACAGAAATAGCAACCCTCTCTACAGCCTTCTTTACTTACACCAGTTTGGGATACTCCTGCCTCCATTCCCTGGGAGGCACTTTTTAGCCCTAAGCCTCTATCATGTGGTGTTTTAGACTGCTGTGAACTACGGGCGCCTGACTGGCTCAGTCTCTGGAGCATGTGACTCTTGATCTCAGGGTTGTGAGTTCGAGCCTCACATTGGGTGTAGAGATATTTAAAAATAAAACTTAAAAAAAATTGCTATTAACTGAACAGGTGTTTGAAGCCTAACTCCAGAATCAGACTCCTCACCACATATGAGATAACAATGGCCACTGCGACTATGACCTCTATCAGAATTAGTCTTGGAGAGATGGGAGCAACAACACAACTTTCTGTATATATAGAAAAGACAGGACAAACTAATTAGGGCTTAAAAAAAAAAGATTGTAAGTCCTTCTCCATTTCCTGTCTTCCTCATGTCTCCAACCATACAAAAGGCTCTATGTTGCCATAGATCCTGTTTTTATAATAAAGGACCTAGATAACACCTTGAGTGGACTAGGGATGGCTAGGTTCATGTGGCTCCCCAGCTCTGCCTATGTAGCGGAAGGACTGGTGGGCTTCCCCTCCTGCTGCTTATCTCCTTACTCCCTCCTCTCGAGGTCATTTCCACCTCTGTTCTCTGACACTTGCCTAGAGTTCTCCTGCCCTTCAGGAACCACTTCCAATTCTCACCTCTGAAAGGAGGCCAGGCTGAGTGGCTGAGCTGGAGGGCAAGGAGAGTGACAGGCTAGTCTGTAATTGCCTCCTCTCTCAGCTCTCTTCTCTAAGCAGCAAGAGGGATAGATGGTGTTCCGCCTCTCACTTATATGATGATAGGTCAGAATTTGTTAGCTTCCCCGTTCCTTCTGCTTCCTGGATGGTAATTCTCTCTCTCACACACACACACACACGCACGCACATGCACACGCACACGCTAGAGCAGGACTTCTTATGAAAAACAAACTAGTAGAAACAAAAGACAATGCTTTCCTGTGGTTTCACTTAATTTTCAGGAATCTGATCTTCAAGTTAGCTGTTTTGCTACCTTAGTGGGCAGGAATAGATGACAAGAGGACTGGACTGCAGATTATTTTGAGGTCCACATTCCAGAGCTTTTCAGAATGGAGATGAGAGTTGGAAGGAAAGAGGGGATTCCAATGAAAAATCAGACCGTGTGATTCACACACACACACAACCAGGGCTCTCATAACCATGATAGGAGCTATCAACTATGAGGTAAATCAGGTCTTCACAGGTACAAACAATTGAAACAGCATGTTCTATGCAGTGGAAGTGGCTATTTTTTATATAAAATAACACAGTAAGACAGAGGAACATTTTAAGTTTTTACCAGTAATGGCAGAGAAATCTGCAATTGTGTTTTTATCTTCGAAGGAAATTATAGAAAACCATCCTATACAGGATAAACTGGGTTCTGGGAGTTCATACCTGTCCAGAAAGGAGATGAGATGAAGGATGCACATAGAAGAGCGATGAGGAGGCCAGGTTAGAGCCAACATCCAATTCTGTACCCCTCCTGAAACTCAGGGGAACTCAGTGCTCCTTTCTGTCTTATATTTAGGCATCTTTGATGCCTGAAATGCTGTGACGAGGCCACTAGAATGGACTATAGCTCAGCCTGTGCTAGCCCTTTGCTCAAGAAGAAACACCTTTTAACACGGCCTTCCAGAAAGTGCAACTGCTTTGTCCCAGATGGACCCCACAGACATACCACAGATACAGGCCACACATGGACATGACAAAAAGGGGAACGGAGTTTATACCATGTTGTACTGCTGGGGCGGAGAGACTGGCAGAAGGACTTGGGGACAGGAGCCTGGAGAGAACTGAACAGGCTGCGGAGAGGGCTGCAGAGCCGGGACTGGCTGTGGACCAGCAGAGAGGCATGTGGACAGGGAAGAAAAAAGGGAGATACAGGGAGAGGAAGGGGGAGGGGAGCAGAGGCGGGGAGGGAAAGGGGAGGAACAACAAGGTTAATCATAAAAAAAAAATGTCACATGAATAGCGAGGCTGCTGAGCAGACTAGAGAGCAAGCCCTAGATAGCTTGCGGCTTCTGCATCTCTGACAAATAAGCAATCTCTCCTATGAGGAGAGACCCGTGGCAGCGCACACTCCACCCCGTTAGCTACTCAGAGCTCAGCAGCTGTTGTGAGCAATCTTAGGACTCTCAGAGCCAGTGTCTGCAGCCTGATTCCAAACACAGCTTTTCCCAAAGCATTTTTTCTGAACGCACGATTCCTGGGGAGCATGATCGTAACCCTCCTTGAATGCCCACTTGAGCAGGGATTCCTGCTTCTGTAGGAGGGGTTATCCAAGGTCTGGCTCAGCTTTCCCAGCCAAGCCCCTGATTTCACACCACAGCTCTCCTGGAGGAAGTGTTCATTCACAAGGATCGTCTCCCTCCCGAGGGTAGGGAAGGAAAAAACAGCCAGTCCATGCCTGGTTCCAGCTACTTCCTCCTGCTTCATGATTGTTCTGTGCTCCTCCAGGCTGTGAGGGCAGTATGAAAAATGCCCCCATAAGCAAACAGGGAGGGATTTGGAATAAAATATAAATAGCTTCACTGTAGCTTTTGTTCCTTCAGTCCCTCCACTAGCCTCAAGCAGGAAGATTTGTTTATGAGGAACATGATGTGTTCTAAAGCAACTAATGGGAAGTTCTTTTTTCTCTCTCTTTTTCTCCTCCAGCCATTTCAATCACCTCTCCTGGAGAATCGGTTCTCCAGCCATAGCCCCTGGTGGTAGATGGGGTGGGAGAAAGGAGAGAGGCTAGGAAGGTGGGGGGGGGGGAATACCATTTATATACACCGTCTCATTTACATACGTATCTCATTACAGACTCGCAATAATCCATAGGGAGAGGTGATAACTTGTATTTGCAGTTAGGATAGTAAGGCTCAGAGGAATTCAATCACACGTGCAGGAGCACACAGCTAATGCAGCTGAGCTGGGATGGGAACCTACCTCTGCCTCACACGTATTCTTTCTACTCCACTCTGACAGTAGGGAGCAGGCGAAGGAAGAAGTTAAACAGAATTATACAAACATGTTTTTGTTTGTATGATTCTCCTCCCTCCTTTCAAATTTAGAAGTATGGGGGCCCAAGGTGTCAATATCATCTCTTGGCATATACCTCTGGGGAGGCCCTTTCACAAAGGGGACTAATAGTTCTGAAGGCAGAATCCGGGAATTAGGAGCCCTCCAAAACAGAGAATGCTCCTGTTACCTGGATTAAATAAAATCTAAGTCATCTTGGTTAGGAAAAAAGTACTGAGAATCCACTGCGTGCCCTTGGGGGAGATGTTGCAGCACCTGTGATAAACTCCCAGCTCTCCTGGCATACCCAGTGTCTGTGAGCCATTTCAAATATAACTGCTGCCCAGGCTGCTCAGCATGAGCTACTTGTGCTGGTAGCTTTTAAACCCATTTTCTATTATCCTAATCCTTTTCTTTCTCTTGGGGGAGGATCTATTGTGCTTCAGGTCTTATATCCTCTGGAGGGGGAGGGGTAGCCATAGGTATAGCTGCCTGTTTCTTCACATTTGTGAGTTCTGAGGAAAAAGGGGGAAGAAATGATGCTCCTCTCTTAGGCCTCTTCCTACTGAGGAAGGGTAGTGGTAAAAGTAGGTGTCTCCGTGCTATTTTTAAGTTCTTCCACCACTATCCTCAGCTACAGTTCTCAAAGAATCTCAAACTCCAGGGCTAGGGAACTTTGGAAAAACCATGGGGAAGCCAAACACTGGCCCTGAGGGCTTTGACTGCCACCTGCTGGTGAATTTAGATCACTGGCTCCTGGCTGCCTGACTAGACTCCCAGAGGGCTCCTCCTCAAGAGGTCCACGCCACCTTAGGTAAATAGGGCAAAAGGTAGCCACTGGTCCTTTAATCCTCAGCCTCACCCGTTGGTTTCATGTGTTCTACTGACACATGACAGGGAGTTCTGCTCTGCCATCAGAAGCCTGCCAAGAAGGGAAAGTTTAGCATAGTTTAGCCATCACTGTCCCCAGGCCTGTTGCAAAATGCCTCTTGCTACAAATTTCTGAGGGAACAGAATCTCTGTAACGAATAATGCTCCTCTGTCTCCAATTTACAGGTCCTAACCTAGTACTGGACATCCTGCAGGAGATCAGTCAATACCCATGACCTATCCACTGACCCTCGTGATCCAGAAGCAGGGCCAGAATGAGTAAAAGTTTGGGATTTAGGGCCAGTCACCCAGACACTCTAAAATTCTTCCAGCCCCAAATGGTTATTCTTGTTATCTCTTTATTCTCTTCCCACTCTTGTTGTCTGTTTCTAGATATGGATGGAAGGAGGAGGCAGATGAAGACCAAGAAGGAGAAAAGAGAGCAAAACTACATTAAATTACACACATCCTAGAAAATGCAAACAAATATTGGGACCGTAGACAAGTGAAGGACGCACAGAAACACAGTAGATAGCCAGAGAGAGAGAGAGGCGTACCCACTTATAGGTCTGAATGAAGACCCATCAGGGAAAGCACATACACATGTCACACTTCAGTATGGAGCGAAGTAAGCTGGTAAGAATGGGACTTAATGAGGTAGATGGTGGTAGAACCAGAACAAAAGTCAGGACTACAGAGAAACTGATTTAGGGGCCAAGATAAAGGCCTGGAATGATCTGCATGTAGGTTACATTAAGACACAAAGCAGGGAAGCAGGGTGTCCCAGATCATCAAAATATCAGAATGGGGTAGTACTGGCCACCCTTCCCCACTTGTTCCTGGGGAATGAGTGTCTGCGATTTGCTTGTTCTACCTACAGAAGAGACAGATCTGAGGCCAAGCTGCACTAACAGAGCACAGAGGTGAGGGAGCCTGGGAGCTGAAATGAGAAAAACTGCAGCAGCAGAGTGCAGACGTGGGCTTCCCGACTAGCAGAGAGCACCACCAGAGATACTCCAGGACAGAGGATGGGCTCCACTCATGGGCAGCTCTACTCATGGAAAAAAAGAGTAAGTGAAGACCTCAGCACAGCTCTCCTCAGAGTATTAAGGAGACTTAAACCTAGAACGCTAACGTTCCAGTTTAGAATAGGGACTGATTCTGATGCTGATGACTTGCATGACCTCCACAGAAACAAAACTTCACCAAAACCCTACTTGGTATCAACCTCTATCAGTCCAGCAACACAAGGAGAAAGAGCTCTTTTCTGGCACGGGAAACAAAGACAACTTTGGGGGGGGTTGTGCCTTATGGCATATGTATGGCAGGGGTCTTGAGCATATTTCCTTTCCTCAAACCCCAACTCATAAATATGTGTTTATGGCTCAACAGTCACATGAACACATTCAGTCAGTTATGGCAGGAGCTGTGATCTCTTCAAGCTCCATATATGGACACAGTGAACAAAATCGCCTCGCTAATTACACAGGACATCGAGGGAGATGAGGTACAGCAGAAGTGTGGAATGGGGTAAAAGATCCCACTGGCAGTTCTCAGGAAGAAGAAACAGAAAGCAAAAAGCCCGCAGGCTGACTCTAAGAGCACCTTAGCCAAACCCTTGCCCTTACGCCTCTCTCCCCACAGCTTACAAACCAGAAACGGAGGAGGGAATGGCAGGCTTCCAACAGATCTTTCCTGCCACCCACAGCACAACAGACATGACTGTACTTCCAGAGCTCGCTTGAATCGGAGCGGAGGGGGCTCTGGCACTGAGTGGTGACTCACCTGTGAGATCATGTGATTATTCAAGGGTGGCTGTTGCTGAGGCGTGGGTGGGAGAGCAGGAAGTTGCGGCTGCTGCGGCTGCTGCTGGCCAGTACAAGGGAGAAGGCCCCGGACGGACTGGGATGAGGTGACCTGGTTGCACACTTCTGGGGCACCTAGTGCCATACCTAAGGCAAAGAGGAGACCCACCAAGAGTTGTAAGCACCAGCCATGATCATGCCACCCTTGGAGATGCAGGGCTCTACTCCTTCCCTGCTGCTTCTCCTCACTTCCCTTCTGTCCATTCCCCCACTGTCTTGGGAAGATCCATGCATGAGCACAGATGCATTTCAGCTGCCCTGCTGATAGGAGTCTTCATCTTAGCAGGTTTCTCCTCCCCAGGGACAGTAAATACCTTGCCCGTCGATGTTGGATTTCAGAATGGAACGAAATGTGAGGCTGCCAAGGCACCTCCTCTGAAGAGCCTAGAATCTGTCCATCATGACTAAACAGCTGAAAACATGAATGTTTGCTTCCTGGGAAGGTGCAGATTCCTAGTCCCTTAAGAGACCTATCTTCTCTCTGATTTCTTTCCAACTTGCAGCATTTCATAAAAGTTGCTGAGAAGGCAACCTTGCCTCTCCAAGCACTTGCCTGTGCACACACATAAGCACAACTGTCACCCAACTCTTCTCCCCATTTCCATCCTCTCCAAGCCATGCACGCATTCACATAAAATACTTTTACTGACTATCTGCTATGTGCTGGGCATTGTATAATGAACTGAGAATACAAAGGTGAAGAGAACACAGTCCTTGCCATTAAGCAGCACAGGATCTTCAGACAGGAGATGGACACGCACACAACGATTACAATCTATCTGGTTAAGGATAAGGGATGCATCAGTGATATGGACTAAGCTGTATGGCAGCAAGGTTGAGGAAGGAGTAACTCACTTAAAGAGGAAATGGGAGGAGAAATGGATTTAAAGGGTGAAGAGAAGGCTTGTCAGACCAAGAGGGGATGAAGTTAATACCATATTCAACCAATGGCTAGAGAGCAAGAGGAAGAAGGATATCTGGAAGTAAGACGGAAGTGGCAAACCGGGGTCAGGAAGAAATGCTGCATTAAGTCATTCGGATTAGATTATGCAGGGAATGCAGAAACATGAACATTTTTAAAGAGAGGACTGACATGATTAGATCTATGTTTTGGATTGATAAACTGGCTCTAAAAAGGGCTGAGGATGGAGCAGGGAAACCAGCTCGGGGACTAGTATCATAATGAAATAAAAGAACACAAAGGCCCAGATAAAGGCAGAGGCAGTGGGTTAGAGAAGAGGTAACAGAGAAGGGCAGCAGAGACCTAACAGAGGCAAAATCTTCACGACTACTGAGGTCTTCTGAGGACAAGACCTACAGAACTTCTGGGATGAGAGGCAAGAATTCTTTAGAGGCAGAAGGAGGGTGAAATAGAGGCCCACTGGGTATAAAGAGCTAAGTACCCCCTGCTAAGAGCGCAACAGGAATAACGGAGAAGGTTACACAGCACGTCAGGAGAGCTGAAGGGTGGTTACAGGCCTGGCATGTGGAACATAGGCTCCTTCTCAGTGACTGGGCTCCAGAGAAGCAGCCACAGCATTTCTTGCGGTTCTGGCTTACTGGTCGCTACCAAGTGATTATAAACAGCTGAACTCCAAGGCTTTCTTCTGCGCTACCAACCCTCTACAATCTCAGAGGTTACAGAATGCAAGCAGTATCATTCTTATCTTAGTATATAACTTGAACTTGGGCTGACAGGGATGCCAAACCTTGTTCAGAAATAAGATAAAATAATCGAATCCCAATCTTTTGTTTGTTCGTTTCCAATTAGGAAAGAAGGTCTGAAAGAAAATGAGACAGGGGACTCAAAAGAACAATGGATCCAAGAAATCAAATTTTTCCTCATCTGGCTATGTTAGTTTTCCAGGACACTATACTGGGACAACGTTTTGTTAGAAGTAAACATCAGTGACGTTTTGCAGAAGACAAGCAAGAAATGATGAGCATGACACTGAAGGACAGAAGCTGTAGTACCTGGCCTGGAGATCCTTCCTGCACTGCCACCTTTACTGCTCCCGATGCTGTCCCCTCGGGTGAGGATAGAGATGCCACTGAAGCTGCTGGCTTTGGTGACAGGGGGCCGCATGCTCCGGACAGAGCCGTCAGAGTCTGTGCTGCTCCACGGCCGTGGCTCCAGGGATTTGAGTTCGCTGTCTGTGCTGCTCTGGCGGCTGCTTGAGGTTCGGCTCAGCCCCTCACGGTTCCCCCTGCAGAGACCACAGTGGTCAGAGCACCCCCCACCTACCACTTCAGCAGAAGAGCTAGGAGAGAGTTCATTTCTATTCTTTCAATAACAAAGAAGGAGTAAGGGTTGGGAGGAGGATGGACATTGATTTCTTGTTAGTTGGCTGGCCAACCAAGATTTGCTGAGAGCAGACAGAACAAGATCCAGTACAGTAACAAGGAACACAGAGGCAAATCTGGAAGACAGTGCACTGGCAACTAATTCAATACATCAGACCAGAGGTGGCCAGGAAACCATATACATGATGCTGAGATTGGCTGTGGTCTTTTCCCCTGCCCCCGCCGGGATCCCACACATGCAGGAGATAGTGGGGAGCAGAGGGGTACCACCCTTTTCTAGGAGTTCTTAAAACAAAAGGACTCCTAGAAGTTACTATTGTGGGAAGGCAGAGGTAGCCAAGATATAGATAAATATAATAGGTCTTCCACAGAACATGTGTCAAAGCCAGCAGAGGTACCACTTTTCCAGAGGTGGGAAGAGGAGTACAGTAGATTAATGGGGCACTCTGGAAAACTCAGTCTGACAGTCTGAAATTGACCCAACCTGTTCGTGGAAATTCTGCATTGGTATCTGGGAACAACTGGTTCCAGGGTCTCTCAGGGCTACAATTTTCAACATGATCAAGCAAATATGCCCTTGGGACCCAGGATGGCAAGGAGCAGGGGGCTGGCTGTGCCTAGGTGCCGCCATATTAACAACCCTTATTGCCCTAGGCAAAGCACAAAGCTATTGAGAAAAGAGACTTCTCTCTTATTTTGCTCTGGAAACATCAGGGTTATCCTGATGCTGTAATTACTGCCTAATGATTATAAACAGTTGTACTTAAGATAGATGGGGTTGACCTAAAACCCCTACGTCTTAATGAGCCCTTAGTGCTTCTTAATCAATAAGCAACCAAGAACCAGGAATTCTCCTTTCATATCTCCCACCCCCAACAACTACTGACCTAAAGAAACTAAATGACAACAATTACAAAGATTTTGGTATATATACTGGGATGCAGGTGAGCAAAAATCATAGTAGCTTGGGCTCCCCCCTTTTCACCACCATCCCGTCTAAAGCAAATAGAAAACCCTATCCCAATCCCCTTAGCTTCAGAGATACTAGGCTCGGAGTTATTCTCATAAAGAAAGGTAATTTTCTTATGAGGGTAACATTAAATAAAATACCTTTCTTTATTGGAGAATATCTGCTCCAAAGGTTACTATAGGGAAAATGGGCAAAATAAAAGCTAGGGTCACTATTTTAGTTTTTAGTCAAGCCAATCACAGTGGGCTAAAAACAAACAAACCGGAAGAGCTGGTTAGGGACATGCTAATTCTTCTCAGAATCCCAAGTAGATGTATATATAACCTCAGTGCTTCTCTCTCTATAGTTAAGAGAACTGGAAAATATTCCTGTCTCCCTAAAACCTTATCCCTCTCTCTTAGGAATGTCAAAAGTGGAATGGGAAACAAAGAAAGAAATGTAAATCAGGGACTCTTCAGAAACAGAACCAGACCTGAAGTGAGAGCCAAGAGCTCTGACTCAATTGCCAAAGGCAAGTCTACTGAGAGGACTCAATAGAGATGTGTCTGTTTCTGTGTTAGGGGATAGAGCAGTGGCAATGGATGAAGCTGCTCATTAGATATTAATTAGAACCTGAATTTTACAAGACAAGTCCTAATGGACTTTTACACCTAAATCAAACACAGCACTATCTATTAGGACAATTTTGCCATTTACTTTGTCTTTCTACCGGAGGTAAACAGTGAATGAGTCAACTTTAAACCAAACACCCTGGGAAGCTTGAGCCAAAGTAGCAGTGCTTCTGTACTCCTTCTGTACTCATTAGGTTCCCCCAAGACAGTGATGGCCCAAGTGTTGAAAATGTGGCTAGTATGATGATCTAACCTCAGTTAGTACAGTACACCAAGAGTTAGAGAATCTAAGTTGAGTCTTGGCCAAGAAAGAGATCAATTTTCCTTCTCTACAACTAAACCTAATCTCTAGCCATGTCCTTCCACTTCACTAAACATATGGCAACTAGGGAAACCTCCTAGACTCAGTTCTAAGCACTGGACTGGGGTATGTATGTGTGTTGGGAGAGATGGGGGTACAGGACAGAGAACATTCACACTTTATACTCCTATAAAATCAAAGTTGACTCAGCTTTCACAAGTAGATTTATGCTCGTGAAAAGTTCAGTTTATTGGGTCTGGGGAATGGGTAGGCAGGCCTGTGTAAGAAGCAATGGTAAATGTCAGTAATGGCTTATTTGTCAATAGAGTAGAATCTTCCAAAGAACTGGGAAGTTGCCCTAGTTATTGCCAATGTGGATGACGGAATGTGGTGTATCAGTATTTGTTTCACACACTTGGGAAGAAAGGTAAAAAGCAGTTAGAGAAGACCAGCTTCTCATCACTAGAATCCTGAACTAGTACCCAAATAGAAGAAGTTGCCCCCTTGAGGGTCCATGGTACTGCATTTTAGATGACCTAGATCTTTAACCAACACTTAGTATGGAAAGCAGCAGCTTAAAAGGAGGTCTGGATAGGAGAGGGTTGCACCTGCTCACTAGATCCTTGGAGCTGTTTGATGTAGTTTGATGCTCCACAGCACTAATGGGCATCATTCTTACCAGCGAATGCGATAAATGAGGGCTCCGAATGGAATACTCAGAGAAGAAGGGGTGATGTTTGTAGAGAGCTGGTCTGGTGTATGGTGAAAGAACACCAGACAGAGAGTCAGTCCCAGTTTTGCCACTAATAGCCATGTCAACTTGGGTTAGCTACTTAATTTCTCTGCTTTCGTTTTCTTACATGTAAACCAGTTTACTAAATCAGGACACTGAGAGATGTAAATCAGATACAGTATACTTTGGCACCGTAAAGCCCTGTGCATTAGCATATGCATAGAAGTTAGTTTAAAACTGTTTATTACAGGATTCTGGGATGATTTATGATCCTGAAGTATACAATATGGAATAGGGATTTTTTTTTTTTAAAGGGGAACTCTATATCAACCATCATGAACAGGGCAGAGCCCTCACTGCCTAAGGGCTTTCGGATGGACTTCAGGGTGGGATGGTCTAGGAGAAAGAGTTCAGAGATATGGAAAAGGAGGTAATGCCCCATTCCAAGAATGAGAAATCTTGCAACTCAAATTTCTACGTGGTTTGACTAGCTTTAGAAAGGACACAGGGGGAAGGGACAACTGAGGTACTGGAAATGAGAGCTCTAACTAATCTCAGTTAATTAGTTCCTATCAAGCTCAGGATTCAAAAAGAGATAAGCCCTTTGGAAAGGGTTGGACCTGAATCCTAGTACTGAATACTCAGGTTTTCTCTACTCCATAGTTTTTCTATTGGTAAAATGGGAAGAATGTACTTAAAATGAGTTGGTGCCAGACAGGATCCTAATGAAGTGCTTCTCTTACCACGGCCTTCTGTAATCCTCTGGAGTGGGACTGAGAAAATCAAATGAAAGGGAGATTCTCGTGACAGCTTCGTGGAACATGGAGAATATTAGGCCCGACGAAGTTAATATAGCAGCTTTCACCCATGTCAACAGCAAGTCATGGACAGTCATAAAAAAAAAAGACGTGTTCTATGTCCATGCTAAGGCAGACAAGTGTTTTTCTGAGGCCATCTTACAGATTACATTGTCCCAGAGAGAAAACTACATAGACAGAGATGTTTGTGTTTTTATATGTGTGTGTGCATACTATTCTTTCTTAAAGATATAAAACATTCCCTACGCTGGGTCAGGGATAAGCTCTTCACATCTTTCATAGATTCAGAAAAGGTAGGCAGAAGATACCCATTCTTTTACCTTGATATAAATACATGTTGAAATCCTCCCCAAATGCCCAATTCCAGCAAACTTTTGGAAAAGAGCAGTACCTATCCCAGACACACCTATCTGGTCCCCTTCACCACCTATCCACAACTTAAAATGAAATCAGCAACAACAAAAATAAAGTCATTGAGCAGGAGCCATTTCTCTTTTAATGGGGAAAAATATCCAATGTTGCAAAAACCACAAGTTGAATTATTCCACAAGCAGCCATGCATGGAGCAAACTCACTCCGCTGAAAAGATTACAGCAAAATAAAATAAAAAACAAAAACAAAAACAAGGAGAGATATAGATCACACAGAGGTACCTAAAAATCTGCCTTCTCTTGTGAGAGCTAGAAGAAAAGGCTTCTTTGGAGAGTCTGTTGGTTAACATCAAAGAAAAGCATCATTACAGGATTATATTAACCTCACTGACAAAGCTCAATGAGAAGCAGGGAACATGCTAAGTGGTACTAACCTGATGTCATTTAGATATCCGTTCTGGCCAGTCTAGGTGAAGGGGAGAAAACGGAAAATAACTTATAAGAAAACAGCATGGCATAACCGAAAAGGGTGTCCGTGATGCTATGAATACCCAAGGTCCTCAAACCAAGCTCACCCCCCAACAGGGAGAGAGGGAGCAGGGACAGGATGACCCACACCCACACACCCAATCTGACCTCTCACCTTTAGTGGGAAAGAGCATTCAGTGTTTTTAGCCTTCCCACAGAGTGTTTAAAAAGAGACGCTGATATGGAAAGGAGGAAGAGGAAAGTTTGAACCTATTATTTCCTTTTTAGTTCTAAATTTATTCTCTCTAGAGGTAAGCTGAGCATAATAATTGCTGTGCTTAGTCCTACAGAGTATGATCAAGGGAAGGGCAAAGGGAGACAAGAGAAAGAAATTTAGTTTTTTTGGAAGTCATCCTCAGTGACTATTCCATTTCTATCCTCCACACTGGCCAAAATGAAAAGACATTCTGACCTGACCTGAGACCCAAGGAGAGTAAGAAATTGGGGAAGCAGGTACTTTTTGGAGTCTAGAAAAAAGGAAAGAATTAAAAGCCCAAAACAATCCTTTTGGGGGATCATTTCCTGACAAAGCCACTGAGCTGAGTGAAGTGAGCATTATGATGCACTCCCAAGCCTTCGAAAAAGGCCCCCGGAGTGTCCAGCTGCTGAGCAGAGTGGGCTCCACAAAGAGCAGAGCCTACGCGGGGCAGCTCAGGCTCCAGAGAAGGCTGCGGTGGCAGCATTTCCATCCAAACACCCTTCTTGCCACTTCCCTTTCTTGTTGGCCTGCCTCTTCCTCCCGTCCGCCCCAACCTACAGTTCCACCCTTCACCAGCTCCCTCTGCCTGGCCAGCTTCCTCTCCACACTGGAATCTCTGGATTTTGGTGGGCTTTGGCCATATTTCCTTGTCTAGACCTTCTGAGATTCCTGATGCCTCTAACACAGCAAGAGTTAGGAAGTGCTGAAATGAAAGGTGGTAAATCCGCAAGGATTTAACAAAGGATACATATATTAGTAGAGGCTTGAGAGACTAGAAATCAGGAGAAAAAAGGAGAGAAGAGCTAACTGGGATTTTGTTACAGCTGTAAACAGATATGTTCCAGTGTTGTTCCTAATTAGCCGCAATACCTTATTAAAAGTTACTTGTGTTTTCAGAGCACCCATGGCTTCGCGAATGGCAGGCACATTGGGACAGTCATTTACCATGCATGAGTGAAGCAGAGTAGCACATCACAGATAGCTAAGCTATGATGTCACTGGTACTTCCTAATCTAAAGTGCCCAGAGCAGAGCAAGCTACGGAGAGGTGGTTTACTTTAGGGGTCAAGAGCATGGTCTCTGGAGCCAGACTGCTTTGCTTGAGTTCATGTATCAACCTAAGATTACTTAACCTTTCTATGCCTCAGACCCTCATTTCTAAAATGAGGAAAATATCGCAACCTACCTCAGAGACCTAGTGTGAGGATTAAATAATTTATGCAAAATGCTAAGAACAGTGTCTGAAAGATAGTAAGCAGTATATAGATGTTTGTTATTATCATCCACCAACCTGCTCTGTCCACAACTTAAGGTCATTGCCGGCCACAGCCATGTACAAGTGACCTCTCTCCTCTCATTTCACCCAACTGGTTTGCAGGTAAAGGTAGAGAACCCTCTTTGAGCTATGGTTGGATAATTTGGAGGACAGATTTTTTTCTGACTCAGAATCGCAGTCTATATAACAGAAGCTAAGATGATTCCTTCTCCTTGGACTTTGGGCCAGGAGATTTGTTGTGTATCTCTCCCCAGGGAGGATCCTTGGAACACTTGGGTCTCCTGAGACAATGGAACAAGTTCATAGAGGAGTTCAGTTATCTTGAAGTCAGAGAAAATATTTTTCTGAACTAGGTGATGATGGAAAGAGAAATGTATTTTTTGTCTTGCTGATGGAGGGGAGAGTGGGGAAATGAGAGGAGAGTAGTGTTCATCAAAGTATACTGATTAGAACTGGCCATCTTTTGACTACAAAGGGAGGCTGGCTCTTTTTCCTTTGTTAATTTGACTGTAAGATAGTGCTGCTATCCAGATCCTACATTTTTCTGGAGATCTGTTCCTCTCTTGCTTATCTACAGCCTTTCCTGAATTTCTGCTATACTTCTCTCTAGTCTTGTTAGGCAAAGGCCACCAAATACAGGGGTACCAAGTATATTTAATATGGCCCACAATTCTTAAGAACAAAGTTGCCTAAAATGATCATGTTTCCTTTTGGCCCACAGAGTCCATCCTATTCTAAGAAGCAAGGTAGGAAATATAGGAAGAAAGAGACTTCCTGTTCAGATAGAGAGTGGAGGGAATAGTAAGTGGTACCCTCTGTGCATGTGGAATGTGGATCTCAGAGAATGGATGCCAGACCTGTGCTCTAACAACCACCAACATATCCTAAAAATGAGGCTGGCCAAACAAGATGGATGTATATAGGCTGTGTGGACACTAAGTCTTCCACTTAGAAGCAAAGATGCCTAAAATGGATAGTGGAAGTGAAAGAGGGTAAAGGGGAAAAGGGATTGACAGGCAAGAGTCAGGGCCCTTCCATAAGCCCTGCCAAAACCATTTCTATTTTCAGTCTAATCATATCTACCAAATTCAGCCATTCCATTTGTTCTCTTTGTATGCCATACAGCAAAATGTATTAAAAATAATACAAATAAAAATCTGCAGCTTCCCAGTTAGCCACATTTAATTTGAGAGACCAAACTGGGGCTGGCTGATGTTGGTTAAAAAAAAAGACAACAACAAAACATTTATGGAGGGTTCATTCCAATCACAGTTCCAAAGATTAAGAGCTAAAAGCTATGGGCTGACAACTCTCAGAAGCTACACTTACCTCTCGGGCAAATATTCTCTCTCGGACCCTTTGATATTCCTCCTCTCTCTCTTCTATTGACTTGCTCCTCCTTCCATCCTGCAATGGAACTCTGATCTAGATCGATGAGCAGAATTAAGCTAGTTAAGTTCTCCTCGTACTGCAAGCTCACTGCACACCAGCAAGGAAGAGAAACCGGGAGAGTTTACAGTTGCCATCAAAAAAATGGAAAAAAAAAAAGAAATAAAATTTCCAGTGTCGGACAGGTTTCACTGGGTACATCTGACCATGCAGTTTGGGAGATCAGGTTTTCTGGATGACTGGAACCTCTTCATCTCCCCACCCCCACCCAGTGTGTCAAGAACAACTATTTATAAGGATTGGGTTGCTTCCTTATAGTAATCAGATACTAAGGATCAAGAGAATAGCCCAGGGAATAAACAACATTGCTTTGGAGGGAAAGAAAGGGATAGGAGGAAGCCTGAGAGGGAGAAGAAACAAGTATTTAGCAGAGCTGAATGTAGAGAAGAGTTTTACCAAACTAGCACCTGATATTACCCCTTCTTTACTCACTAATGCCATGGCCTGAAGACCCAAGTCACACACAGCTCAGCGAAGAGGGCCTTGGGAATGAAATCCAAGTGAAGCTAACCTAAAAGCTTAAGCACTTTTTCTCATCTTAACTTCAGCCTTTGGAGGGAGGGAAAGAGATAGAAATTACAGAGATAGAGAAGAAAGAGAACAGAGCAACACAAAGAGGAAAAGAGAAAGAAAAGGAGAATAGAACAGAAAGAAGGATGGACAGGGAAAGGAAGGGACAAATTAAGGTATGGTGGAAGGAGGAGAGAGAGAGAGTGATAGAAAGGGAAAAGAAGGAAATGCAGGATAGAGAACCTTAAATTCTCTGAAAACTACAGACAGGTGATGAGGGACAGCTGGGCAGATCACCACCTCTGGCTAGCCTACCGCCCCACTCTCCATCATGGTTTTTCTCTCTTGGCCTGTGAGTTGTGAGCACTGTCCCGGGTAGGGTGTACACAGTGTCCTTTTCCATACTGCTCTTGAAGGCAAGATGCTCTGAGGGAGATAGCCCATCAAATGAATGTCATCAGGTATGAAAGATTCCGACCTTCAACCCAGAGGCTCTGAAAGCTTCCGATGAAGCAGCCATGGAGGCCGCTGCTCTAAGCTGCTCTTCCTGACCCTCACCAGAGGCAGGCATAACTTCAGGAGTATCAACTTTTGACTAGATTTAATTCTCACTAGACTTAAGAACCTAAATCCTACTAAATGTCCATTTATAAATCCCATTCCAAGAAGATGTAGGACCTCAAGTGCCCCTAACACTAGTGAGCCAGTGACAGAGTAGCAAGAGCATAATGGGCTTTGAGGTCCCAGGCAGAATCTCAGCTCTCCACTTCTGAGTAATGTTATTTCAGGCAAGTAACTTAACACCTCTTAGCCTCAGTTTTCTTATATTTAAAGTGGAGCTAATAACCCCACCTACACCGGGTTGTGGAGACAATTAAAAGAGATAATGCACATAATGTGTTTAGAACAGAGTCTAGTTCAGGGAAAACACTCAATAGAAATAACAATTACTGTATTTATTATTAATATCATAGACAGAAAATGCATAAAGCCTACCCTACTATGGATCGAGCCTGAAGCTGAGAGATGAAAAGTTCATAATATGGACAGATTCCACTCCGCCCCAATGTGTCTCTAGGCCTCAATAATTCCTGATCCACAGAAAAAGGGTTTTGGGAAAATGGAGAGAAGGGCATCAGGATGGAAAGGCTCTTTCTTGTTTTTTAAATTTTGTCTTTTGTATGTTTGTTTTCAATCAGACCCAGCGTGGTTTGTCCACAAAAGGTAATGGCATTTTTCTCAAAAGGACTCCCTCAAATACTCAAGTAGCAAGCAGGAAAAGTCCTGGTCTCAAGACCATACAATATCCCAAGAAAACTAATTTTGACTCTAGAGGTAAGATATTATTACAGTTATCATTAATTAGCAAGACTAATATTGGCTCTACCCAACCATGTTCTTCAAACCTTAATCCTGGTTCTCTACCTAACCTCCTTTGGAGGTCAAGCAGAAGCTGGCTGGATCTAAACCCTGTATGTGGCTGGGAAAACTAATCCCTAAAAAAAACCTTACTATCTGAAGGGCAGGCTAGAAGTCAGGGCAACAGCCAGGCCCATGAGTGAAGGGATGAGGCAGATTGTTCACTTCTTATTCCCACAGGAATGGATTAAAAAGGGGATACTGCCTGAGACTCCCAGCATCAAATGTCAAATTAACTCACTCACCTTGGTAGAAGGAGTTGGGAAAAGAACAAGGAGTTTGCAGAAAGGGATCAGAAACATCTTTATAAGTGGGTATATTACATCACAACTTTGCCAGTCCAAGGCTAGCCCTGAGCTAGGATAAGACAGAAGTGGGATAAAGTAGCTTTTGGTGGTTCCCAAAGAAATTCCTAACTATTAAAGAAAAAAAGAATGAAGCCGTCAGCTGAATCAAGGCTGAAGCAGGGAGGGACCTTGCTTTGTCCCAAAATGACATGAGTTAGAAGTCAGTGGCAGAACCAGGGAGTTCTAGGCCAAATGAGAAAACCCAGCAAAACTCAGCACCATGTCTCTCTGGGGCTAGGAGGGCAGCATTCAGTTCAACAAGTGTAGTCAGTCCTCAACATTAAGCCAAAGCCAACTCAGTATAACTCAATGCAATTTTCCATACTAAGATGTTTTGAATTTTCTTTATCCCACAAAAATTCTTCTCCCCTCCCAGTTTCTCTTACTGCAATCTCTCTATATAAGCCCACCCCTTTCCATTCTTCACCTGGTTATCATCTCGGTCCATACTGGCATCATCTCTCTTGAGAATGAATCTCTGTTGAAATTCTGTATTCTTCTCATCCTTTATGTGTTCTGAGAATCTCTGTTCAGGGCTGGGGTTGGGAGAGAAACGTAGAAGGAAGGAAGGAAAAAGACGCTTTTGTTAGGAAGCAGACCTCCTGATATAGCACTCTTAAATTCCACAATTTCCCTTCAGGGGATTTCTGGAGTCAGGCATCCAAAAAGTCACAATGAAATCCTCAAGGTCTATTCTTTATACATATACATATAAGTTGTCTTCTTCTAAAGTTATACCTGTCCCATCAGTAAAGGTGAAGAGACGCCAGGGGCTAGTCTTCACAAAACACCAGTGCCTCTAAAATCTATCTCCAAGTCCTCACGAAGCATAGGAATTGATAACATAACCCTCCATTACTGTCTCCTCCCCGGAAAGGGGTATCTTGATCCTATACCTTCCTCTTCACCCCATAGGCTATCCCAGGGAAGTCTCCCAATCTGTGATCTCCTCCCTTACATTCTCGTGTTACTGGTTTTGTTGATGATGACAGCTTTTCCAGTTTGATCAACATTGTGGTCCATCCCAAAATAGGCAGCTACCCGGTGTAATAGCATCCGGTGATATGAGGTCATCTGAGGGAACTTCTTGAACTGGTTACTGAAGGGAAAGCAGGGGAAAAAATGAAATAAGGACAAACAACAGCAATAATAGCCAATTGTAATTTTTCTTGTAAGTGTCTAAAGTGGAGAATTTCTTAGGAGAAACAGACATGTTATAAGGAAGATAGATCCTTACTCAAATGGGAACCAAAAAGGTTCTCTCAGCTTCTTTATCTATAGCATTTTGTAGATCGCTCTAATGCACTACCCTCATTTAAGACTATTCCTTAAGCTCTAGGTCTCCCCCACCTGGATGATATTCTACAAAGAAAAAAGGGAGAAATTTAAGAATAACTAAATATGGGACAAGGGCTAGCTGCTAAAAAGATATCAATTCTTTTCAACTCCAGTCTATGCAATAACTTAAAAACCTCACTTGGTCACATATACTTTTTAATACATTCTGATCATTTCTCAACTCCTTTTGGTTCCCAGTGAGTAACTACTTCAAAATTCAGACTTTAAGGGAAATAAGAGGAATATCCTAAAATTGTACCTGAATTTCTTTTCAGTGCCCCCTCCCACCTCTAAACGTGTATTTCATTCAAGTAACTTACTTGTTGTCATTAATAAATTCCAGAATCTCCTGTTCTAATTTTAGCAGCATCATTCTGTCCCTGTTTAAAAAAAGATTAAAACAAAACAAAACAAAAAGCAGCCCTCCCATAGACATTAAAAGCATTGAAACCTGCACGCTACAGAAGCTGAAGAGGGGGATAGATCCAAACCCCAAAAGCGGACAAAAACACAAAGGCTGCTGAGCCTCGCTGGCCTGTCTTACATTACTTTAAAAAAGAAAAACAATCAAGTATATATTTTGTATTACTTTAAAAAAGAAAAACAATCAAGTATACATTTTGCCTCTAAGGCAGGATTAGCTCCTAATCATGTACTTTGTTTTCCTTATCAGAAACCTAATTCTGTTGGCAGCCATATTCATTTAAACACATACTTTATACTTATAATAAATCTAATCAGTAGTCTACATTCCATCTGGTTATTTATACAATTTTAAAACAATTATGATTTAGCTTATGTATATAACAATTATTTTTCCTTCTATGCTTTTAAATGGTACTTCCAAGACTTCATATTTCTTTGTCTCTGCATTCTCCTTCCACAGATTTTTCTCAGCTCTTCTGAAAGCAGACACCCCAACAAGAAAGTACTCTGAATCCCTCACAGAGGGAAATGGTGGTCGGGGGTGAGCATCATAGATCTGAATAATGGAAAAATCCTGAGAAACTACTTGTCCTTTTAGGTATCCTGCTGGGTCCTACTATCCCCCTTCCATCAAATAATGTTTTTACCTTGGGTTCTTCTTCAGTGTATTTACAAGAAATTCATGTAGGTCTATTCCAGTGGAGTCTGTATATTCTTGGCTGGAGTCTAGAACCAACACAACAAAAGAAATTTAAAATAAATGAAACTGCCTTGCGTGAAATCTAATCCCAAGCAGAAACCCACAACCCAATCAGGAGAGATCACAGCAAAGTAAAATCAAACTCCAGGGATTTTAGCTTAAAAACCAGAATGACACTTGATTTGCCAGGTCCCTTTCCCCTGCCAGATTCCCCATGACAGTGATGGAAGGTAGAATCTGGGTCATAGTGCTGTATTACACTGAGAAGCTACCTTACCATAATTATTTGCTGAATGTCCTGACCGAAGCAAAGCAGATTTTATTCAAGTTAAGGAAAATAAATTCCAGGTAAGAGCAGTCAGAACTGCATTTTCGAGAATCTCAGCAAACAGGTTCAAATGTTAATCATTTATTATTGCTTTATAAAATCTTAATCCCAAGGTTGCCTTTTTTCCTCTCAACTATAATTTTTATGGACCAGGTCTTTTTGCTACCAGCCCAAGAGTTTAAAACCAAGGAGAACTTAATAATTAGATGCAAATCTGATTTAAAAAAATCACTCCCAGCATCCCAAAACCAAAATATAAATGGTATATGGAGGATCTGCTACTAGTGGTGACTCATGTCACTACTTATTCCAGAGCAGAAATAAAATCAGAATTAACTACAATGTCCTCTTATAGGTAGTGCCAATGTTAACGGAATAGCTCTCTGCAGCATGTGAGCCTCTAAGGCAGGATTAGCTAAAGCATCAAAGAAAGTAACCTAGTCAGACACCTCCCCAAGCAACCATAAAGTCAGCAGCACACTAGAAACTGTTGATCCAGTACGGTCAGTGGGTGCCAGGCTCCAAGATGGAAGGAAAGGGCACTGCAGAGCCAGACCCCAGGACACACGAGAGGTGGGGAAAGTTCTCACCTCTAGAAAGCATCTTCCTTGGGACCTTTTCTTTGTTTTTGTCCTTGTCTTCCTTTTCAGAGACATCCTTTGTGGATTTTTCTTCCTCCTTGTCAGAGGGGCAGCTGATGTGCAACTGAATTATATCCTTGGATAAGGGGAAAGAAGAACACAATCAAAGGGGAAATGGGATTTTAATTCTCCCACAGGATTTTACTCTCCCTCGAAATCTCAAAGAAGGGAAATCTTGGGTGGCAGCATTCTCTTACAGAAGAGAGTATTTTTTTTAAAGATTTTCTTTGACAGAGAGAGACAAAGCAAGAGAGGGAACACAAGCAGCGGGAGTGGGAGAGGGAGAAGCAGGCTTTCCGTGGAGCAGGGAGGCTGACACAGGGCTCGATCCCAGGACCCTGGGATCATGACCTGAGCCGAAGGCAGATGATTAACGACTGAGCCACCCAGATGCCCCAAGAAGAGAGTATTTTGTTAATTAAATTGTTTAAGCTTTTGTTCTACCAAAAGGGTAGAAGGCCAAGCCTTTTCTGCCAACAATCACAACCACTCTATGGAGAGCTCAAGTTACACTGGCTGTTCTTGGCATAGGAACTGGATGGAAATGGTTCTAACTGCCAGAGGGAAGTGTGGGTGGGAAAACAAGATTCAGCCCCGGGATCTCCTTGTCTGTATCATCCCGGGTGGTCCAGGTGTGAAGACCTATACTTTATGCTTTCACCATGCCCTGCTTTACTGCAACCACTTGTTTTGAAGTTCCTTCTACCCCCATTTCCAAGTCTAATGTTGATGCTGTGATTGTTACACTACAGTTTACCAAACAACTGCCAAACTCAAAAGTTATACTACTCTGATAAAGGACCTACCTGGGTTTCTAGTGGCCCATCAGCAAATGGGGCAGAGGACTCCTCACACACTGCCAGGCTGCGCACCAACTTCAGCTTGGAATTAGACTGAAAAAAAAAAAAAAAACCCAAATATATACATTCCCTTGGTGGACATTCAGAAAGCTGCTTTTCACTGAATGAAGGGTATCCTCTTTGGCTCTGTTAGTTGCTGCTCCCATTAAGTAGGGTTTTTGTGTTGTTCTTTTTCTTCCCCCAAAGAGGACTTACTCACCAGTTCCTTATTTACTTCAAAGATAATTTCCCTACTTACATTAGTAAACATAAAAACAAAATGGCTACTTTGAACAGATGATAGGAAAACCACTTCACTTAGCTCTTCCCCCTTTCTCTAGCCCATACTCCAATTTCAGACCCAGAAGTTTACTGAAAATTCACAGTTGCAGAGCTTAGTAGACACTGGATTTAAGCATGAGAAGTCCTAGCTTCAACTCCTGCTTTTGTGCTCATGAGCTATGAGAGACCCTGAGCAAATTACCTGACCTCTCTGGGTCTCTGTTTTTCCTCAATAAAATGGGGACAAAAACACTTAAAGGATGACTTCTGAGAATTAGGTGACATAAAGTATATAAACGTACATAGCATAAATAGTGCCTAGAGCACAGCAGACAATAAATGCTAAATGACTCTAAACCTGAGGTGGCAAGAGTGTGGAAAGAAGTGTCTAAGAAAAGAGTAAAGAGAAAGAAAACTTCCTAACATTTGGGATTTAATGTGATAAGAAGCTAATACACTTGGTTTACTTTTGCTGGCTGGAGAATACCAAAAAAATCTGAAATCCACTTTGTAAATCATTGCTCTCCTAGGGATCCCCAAAGCCAAAAATTATAGAAATCTACCTATAAACATTTACTAAGAGTTCTTATAATAAAATCAAGATTTGCCATGAATACAACAGCATAAAACATGGCATGTGTTCCTGGTCGTGCAGTATAGTGAAAAGAACTTGCAAGTCTGAAGAACTGACTTCCTGCAGAGCCCTGCCACTTACTAGTGAATATCATGTCAAGTTCACTCTGTCTCTATAAATCCAAGTCTCCTCATCTGTAAAATGGACACAATAACTGTCTATTATCTCAAAAAGTTTGGGTGGGAGTGAAATAGAAGTGAACACCCTCTGTTGTGAACTTTAACATCAACCCCTCACTGAGGATTAGGCCATGTCAGGCAAGACACAGAGTCAATTTATCTGATGTTGTGGTCTTCTTCAAACCCAGGCCATATACTGGCTGAGCCACCCCCAAATTCTGCCATTGTCTTTTGGGGGAGAATGGGGTAGACACCCTTAATAATTACTCTGGTGACTACTGTTCTCACTGCAAGAAAGGTTTAATATTTTACTGTTCCCCCAACTAAAATTAAAAAACCATCACATACTAACACATATAGTCCTCCCTGATAACACTGCTTAAAATAATCTGTGATGTGCTAATTTTATCATAAAATGATTAAAAACAAAATCCTCCTCCTCCTCCCTGCCCCAACCTAAAAAGTAACCCCACCACCACCAAAAAAGGCTTTATTTTTAGGATGTCCAAAAGTGTTGAGTCATTTCTACTAATGGGGCAGGATTTATAAAGGATAAATTCCTAAAGGATAAATGAGAAAAAAATGTTGGAGGAAAAGAAAACACTCATATAGTACTCCTAGAGAAACCAGAAGTGAACAGAGAATCTGGCTTTACAGCAGAACCAGTACCAATTTGCTCAGGCTTTGTGAGAGGCTCTGGCTGGGTATCAGAAATAGACTGTAACTGAACTAGAGACAGTAGAGAAAAATACAGCCAAACCTTCTAATAGGAAATGTGTGTGTGTGCATACATTCACAATTAGAGCATGAAGGGCAGGCAGAAAAACTTTGCTTGTATATAATCCAAATAAATTAGATATTAGTGATAAGTCCATTTGTGAAACACATTACTAATAACAGTAGAAAGGAAGGTATAGTAGTCCCCCCTTATCCCCTGGGATACTTTCCAGGACCCCCAGTAGATGCCATGCCTTAAACTATGGATAGTACCAAACCCTATATATACTATGTTTTTTCCTATACATACATACCTAAGATAAAGTTTAATTTATAAATTAGGCACAGTAAGAGATTAACAACAGTAACAACAACAATAAAATAGAACAGTTAATAATACTGTAATAAACTTATATAAATGTGGTCTCTCTCAAAATATCTTAATGCACAGTACTCACTTTTCTTCTTGGGATGATGTGAGATGATAAAATGCCTACGTGATGAGGTGAAGTGAGGTGAACGATGTAGGCACTGTGAAGTAGCGTTAGGCTACTACTGACCTGACGATATGTCAAAAGGAGGATCATCCGCTCCTGGACTGTGGCTGACTAGGAGTAAGTGAAACTGTGGAAAGCGAAACCTCAGATAAGTGTGGGGGACTACTGTATATAGAAAGGGCTCTCACCTTGGCTCTTTTTCTGGCATGACCATGGCTGGATGTCCGCCTCTGTTAGAAGGGGATTAGAAAATATTAAAGGTGTAGAAAATCAACATTTAGCTTAAAAACAATACAAGTTTACAAAGAAAAAGCACTAACTGTAAAACCATTACAAGAGATAAACTATGATGAGACCCACTTGGTGTGGCTGTCTCCCCTTTGCTACAACTCTAGTAACTGTGACACAGAAGGGACCACAGACCACCTACATACAAATCACCACTTACCATGAAGAAAATGAATAGGAAGACACTGACTGGTTGGCCTACTTCATAGGTTAATAAAAATTACTTTTGGATAAACCATGGAATCCTCTCCTGATTAGGCGGCTTCTGGAAATGTCACTACCATAGCATGACAGAGTGTTTTTACCCAAGCATGATCACAGGAGCCTATTTAACCCATAATGTACAGGCAATATGGCCCTTAATCATCACTTACAATAACATCTTTATAGGATAACATGTTCAGAGTTCTAACTTGAGAGACCCAAAGCACCTGTCCCCATGGCTGCTGATATGCAAACAAGACTCTTCTTGCCAATTGCCTCCTTCCCTGAAGATGAGAATTCTCCCAGTTCTAAGCTCCTGGTGGTGGCTCTTATAGCCTGTCTGGGACAGGATAAAAATAAGGGAGCGTGGAAGATATGGACAAGACTTCCAGAGCGAGGGGAGGGTAAAAAGAGAGGGTAAGGAGCAGAATAGAAGCTGAAGAAGATGAAGAATGAAGGCCTGTGGTAAGATGAGAGAAGAAACGACTAATTCATTGATAGGATTTCTGAACAGCTGAGAAGTCAAAATGGGGGCTTTGGGGAAGAAGTATGGTAGGGTTTTGTATGGGAGGAAGCACCTGGGGCTTCTCACATGTCTGGAATGGAACTCACTGTCCGCTGGGGTGGGGAGAGAACTGAGGTTGGTGGGTGGGGAAGGGGAAACAAGACAGAAGCAGAGTACCAGCATAGTCCTGAGTAGGTGAGGATTTCTCTTTCCTTTGTCCTCTTCACTAGTTACCAAACAAAACCGCCACAATGCAAAATGGAGAACTGGAAAGGTGGATGGAAAGAGTGAGAAATGATGATGAATCTGGTCAATGTAAGAGATGTTACAGTAAGGAAGAGCCATAGTCTGGGAATATGAAACAGTATTTGTCACTGTTTTTTCAAAAAGGTAGTAACATACACAGAACACAAATATTCAGGAGGTGTAATGGGGGTACATACAACAGTAAGTCTCCTTTCATATCTGTCCCCCAGCTACCTGGTTCTCTCCTAGAGGATCAAGTAGTACTGACTTTCTTATAATCTTTCCATAGATCTTTTATGAATATATATAAGCTTATTGTACATATGTATATACAGGTTTTTTTTTTTTTTCTTTTTTTTAAAAACCAAACAGATGTGGGTGCCTGGGTGGCTCAGTCGGTTAAGCATCTGCCTTCGGTTCAGGTCATGATCTCAGTATCCTGGGATCGAGCCCCAAGTCGGGCTCTCTGCTCAGTGGGGAGTCTGCTCCTCCCCGCTGCTTGTGCTCTCTCTCTCTCAAATAAATAAATAAATCTTAAAAAAAAAACAAACAAACCCGAATAGATGTATATTGTACACACCTTGCCTTTAAACTTTTTTTTCATGGATATTATTCTACAGAAGATCTACCATTTTTCTTAATGTCTAATATGGTATTCTACTCTGTGGCTGTACTATAATTTATTTTACCAGTCCCTTAAACTCCATCATTTAGGATGTGTCTGATCTTTTGTTAGTATAAACAATGCCTCAATGACCATACCACTAAGTATATCTACAAATACAGTTTATCTGTAGTCCACTAAAAAAATTTTTTTTAATTTAATTTTTAATAAAATTATTGCCAAATTGCCCTTCAAAGAGGTTACACCAATTTATAGCCCTACAAGCAATTTATGAATCTGCTTATTTCCCAGAATGGATAGTTTCCATGTAATAGTCAAACACATATTGAAAGTCTAATACGTACCAGGCACCATGCTACCTACTGGAGAATACAGAGATTAAAGAACACCTTGTCCAAAAGGGACTCATGGCACTGTTGGAGAAGACAGCCAGACAGACGACTACGATACGGTACGTTAAGTGCAGCACAGAAGTAGCCGCGCGGCACTACAGGCGCACACAGCACAAGTGTCTAACCCAGACCGGCGACTCACAAACCCACACGTTCACAGACACCGAGTGCCTGCCAAGAACTGCATCGGGCTTTCAAGATACAATGGTGAGCCCAAACTGACCTAATCCTGGGCCTCAATGAGCTTGTAATTCTGTGGAGACACAGACAGACATTACTCGAAGAATTATACGGGGTAGACCTGCAATGGGTGAGTAAGGTTGTCAAGGAAGGCTTCCTAGAGAAAGACACATCTGAACTGAGTTTTGAAGGATAAACAGGTATCAGGCAGATTTGACAAGGGAGGTTCAGGGGTTGGGAGAAGCCAAGGAAAGAATACCAAGGAAGGCACTCTAGGCAGAGAAAGCATGTACAAAAGCATGCTTTCTCCAAACTTTTCAGCTCTTATTTGTAACAAGGACCAAGGAATCAGATAATGCTGAAGCACAGGATGCCAGAGGCGGACGGCTGCCAGGCAAGGGATTAGGTCACAATATGTCATGCTGACAAATCTGGGTCTTAGCCTAGGACAATGAGACACACAGCATGTTTGAAGAGAATGAACATAATCAGATCTTTATTCCATGGCCATATTTCTAAAGCAGTATGGCAGATGAATCCAAAAGGACCACAAGTTTAAAGGCAGAAAGCCGAGCTAGGAGGTCATACCCAATTGGTATGGGTTGGTTGAAGGACCCCCGCTAAGTTCAGTAGGTCAGGGTTAATTTGCCCATTCTAAACTCAATCTCAGAACCTGCCTTTTATAATACTGTTTCCATGTGAAAGATGTTCTGAGTTCCAATTGCTGATTCTAAGAATATGTCTCACACAGTGTAAGTAAGGAAAGTCCCCTTTCTGCAAACTTTCCAGCTCCAATTCATAACAGGCCCTCCCTTGACTGCATCAGTAAGATCCCTGGGGAGACTTCCAGGGTATGAGTGGCGGGGGGGGGGGGCCGGGAAGGTAGGAGAAAGAGCAGAATGTTTAGTGTTGTTGAGGGGGCACATGATCTGTTGGGAAATGGTGGAGTGGAGAGGGATTCTGAAGGGTGGGACAAAACTAAAGACTTTGTAGAAGGAGCAGGAGCTCCAGTAGATGGCAGCAGCAGCTCCCCCTGCTCTAGAAGCCGCAAAAAGTCAGAGGCAGGCTCCCCTTCCAACCTCCCACACGACCTATTTGTATATACAGGTGAAGACACTTTTGAACTGAGTGTCCGTAAGGTGTATAACACCTATATACATCCTGTCTTTTCTGCTTATCTTCAAGGAGTACACACCCAACAGGAGTTTAGAACACCACTTCAAATAGTCTCCTGAGAACAACTTGGACCCAAAAGTTCATTTAATTATCATCTTCCAGATAACATGACAGCACATAATTAAACATTCATCACTTAATCTGTCCTGAGGATTTAAAATTCATTATTGGTATCAGTCGAGGCTGGAAGTACAGCTGGAACAGTGGCAGATTGTCTCTACAAACTCTAGAAGGAGGGGCGAGGAATGACAACTCACATGCAAAGGATAATGGAAAGAAAAGCAGCCAGTACAGAGATCTCGCAAATTGTAAGAGGAAAGACAGTAGAAAAGCAGGCAGCCAGAGAACAAAATATTTCAGAGAGCTGTCTGATTTTAATTTGTCCCTTTATGTTGTTGCTGTTTTAATCTTTTAAGAAGAAAAGGCCTAGATGAATTGGGCTGTCAGGAGAAATGATGCTTCAACTTTCTAAACCCTCAAAAATGTTGCCGCCAGGGTGCCTGGGTGGCTCAGTCGTTAAGCGTCTGCCTTCGGCTCAGGTCATGATCCCAGGGTCCTGGGATCGAGCCCCACATCAGGCTCCGTGCTCCACGGGAAGCCTGCTTCTCCCTCTCCCACTCCCCCTGCTTGTGTCACCTCTCTCGCTGTGTCTCTCTGTCAAATAAATAAATAAAATCTTAAAAAAAAAAAATGTTGCCGCCATTGCTTTTTAAACTAACTTATTATGGTTAGTCTATCTCCTAAGCATGTAAGAATGACCAGTCTAACCCTTGGGCATGAAGGAAAGGATTTACATAATTTGGGTCTGGGTAACAGAGGACACTAGCAGTGACCACAGAGAAGAGAAGGACCGGAACAGGTAAACCAGAGGAGGCTCAGAGGATGAGCTGCCTGGGTACCAAATAGGAGCCCTGGAGGAAGCCTGGCTGGCTACCTACTGCCATCATATCTGCACTGCACTATGAATTTGGATGGAAAACAACATGGCAACCAAAGAGTGAAATTCCTCTCACTCACTTACCAAGTGGCAAGTTCAGAGATTATTTCTGACCCAGAAAATGCTGACTGTTTTAACACAACCAGGATATGAATTTAACACCGTGTGTAAAACTTCAGGCAGCTGAAGTTTCAAGAATTTATTGTATGAGCCATATTATGACTTGTTAAATATGTGTTTGTATACAGTTCATTTTTTGATATTAAAAAATATCAAATGTAGCAAGGTCCAAATGGATTAGGAAATTACTATCTTCTCTAAACTTCACTAGGGACTCTATGACAAAAAGGGAAGGAGATAGTTCTTGAAAGCTGAAAATTGGGCTTTTAGGGAGAATCAAGTGACTGGCTTCTTACAGATTCCCAATGCCAATTATGATGACATTTCTATTCAGGTATAATGAGTGTGCATATGATGCACTTCTAATCCTTACCTGTGTCTCCTGACGCAAACCAGTATCTTCACTCTCTTTCTCAGTTTCTTCCTTACTTGGAGTCTTAGATATAAACTTGTTTTTATTTACAGATTCTTCCACCAGTTTTTTTTCTGATTCTTTCATTATTTCCAGGGTCTCTTGAGTAGTGTTACTGTTAGACATCTTCTTCAAAATAATACAGTAGCCTCTACGGACTCCTAAAGAAACATCAAATGCATTAAACAGGAGTTTATTTATCCATACTTCACATACACACAAGACTTGCATTTCACATACTAGTCTGCAGCAGCCACCCTGTAACGTACAGAAGGGTCCCTGGATAAATGCTGACCCAGGATTGACTGACTGATTGACTGATTTCTTTTTTTTTAAAGCTTTATTGAGGTAGTGGCGCCTGGCTGGCTCAGTCAGTGGAGTGTGCGACTCTTGATCTTGGGGTTGTGAGTTCAAGCCCCATGTTGGGTGTAGAGATTACTTAAAAATAAAATCTTAAAAAAAAACAAAAAAATAATAGGGGTGCCTGGGTGGCTCAGTCGTTGAGCATCTGCCTTCGGCTCAGGTCATGATCCCAGTATCCTGGGATTGAGCCCGCATCGGGCTTCCTGCTCTGCGGGAAGCCTGCTTCTCCCTCTTCCACTCCCCCCTTGTGTTCCCTCTCTGTGTCTCGCTCTGTTAAATAAAGAAATAAAATCTTTAAAAAAATAATAAAAGCTTTATTGAGGTAAAGCTGACATACAATAAATTTCATATATTTAAAATGTACAATTTGATGAATTATGAAACATGCACACACCTGTGAAACCATCATCACAATCAAGATAGTGAGCACATTCATCACCCCAAAAGTTTCTTCCTGCTCCTTTGTAAGCCCTTCCTCCCCTCTCCACCATCCCAACCTACCACTGATCTGCTTTCTGTCACTACAGATTAGTTCGCATTCGCCAGCATTTTACATCATACAAATCTGGATTCTTGGTAATTATTTTGAGATTCACCAGGATCCAGTTCTAAAGCAATGTAGTATGAGTCCTCTTAGCACTTTATTTGCCCTCCCTCATTTCCTATAGAAATTTGCTTACATTTTCAGCTTGAGCACCAGACTCTCTCCGGAAAGAAGTAAAGTATATTATAAAGCTCTATTCACCACCAGAGAAGACCACTCTCCTTTCCCAAGGGAGAACTTCCACAGCTACCACAAACCACAACAATGTTACCAACTTTAAGTGTCTCCCCCATCAAAAGGCAACAAAATCAGATGATGGTTATAAACTCTTAAATTCTTTCCTTTATCTTAAGCAATGAAGAAGTAAGAGAACTTGGCAGTCAGCTATCCTTCAGAAAGACTGGGTCTCTCCCTGAAGGAAAAGAGAATCTTTGCTTTGTTATTCACTATTTGGGCTCAGTCACTCTACGGCCTCCCAATGAGACAGAGCTTCTGTACTCCAGGGGTAGCCAGCTCTTTATCACTTACTCTGGATACCTGGAAAATCCTGTAATGAAGTGAACACAGTACTTCAAGCACACACTCAGAAACAGAAGTTTGTAGAGGTTTTCCTTCCATAGATTACAGACTGTCCTTCAATCCTGAATACTTCTCTTTCCCTCCTTTACAAAGATAAGACTAGAAACCCTCCCGGACATCATATTTATTTCATGTGGCCCTAGAAACTGAGCCAAACAAACAAACAAATAGCAATGATTCAAGAAAACTGTCACACCAGCCATTTTTTCCTCCTTCAAATCAGTTTAAACTATAAGACACTGAAGGCTCCTTAAGAAGCACAGTAATCTCATCCTAGCATAAATTAGATAGTCTATAAGATTATTGCTTTGTTCACCTGGTCCTGACTTGTGCAGCTGCCTAGACACTTAGTTTGCATAGGGCTAGATAAAGGCCCTTTAAAAGACCAGAGTCATTCATATAATCATAGTCATACACTTGAATTTAAGATGACAAATACTGGAAGAAACTGACTACACAAGAAAATGGCCAATATTCTATTTTTTAATTAACTGGATCCAGTACCTAGAGGATTCTATAAAAGAGTTATAACCTATGGAGCTTTATGGATCTTTGGCTGTACATGGAAACTGCATATACACATATATTTATTTTTTCTCCCATAGGTACATCAAGCACCCATTCTCTTCAGTTTGAAGTGTAATAAAACTCAGCACGTGTCTTTTCCATATCTCTTAGCTGGGAAACATCAATAGAAATCAGAATTGTAAGGGTTCTTAAATATGCCTTCATGCAATCCCACCTCCCCCTGCCACCATCCCCACATCAGAACTCCATTCTGGAACTTCCTCAGAGGGTCCTGCAAGCCTCTCCTAGAAAACTCCTGGCAAGGGATCATCCCACTATTTTTTAAATAGTCTTATTACTACAGAGTTGCTCCCTATAATAAGCTATGTACTGTTTCAATCTTGATGCTAAATCTGCTGTCGAGTCACACAAAATTAAGTTTACGTCTTTTACCACATAATAGACCTTCAGTATTTTTCTTTTTCAGGCTTAAATACACTCAAACAAATTTCTCTGTCAGAAAGAGAATGTGAGGGCTGGCAAAAGGGGAAATTGGATGAAGGTGGTCAAAAAGGTACCAGCTTCTAGTTAGAAGACAAATAAGTACTGGGGATGCAATGTACAACATGATGATTATACTTAATGCTGCTGTATGGTATATTTGAAAGTTGCTAAGAGTAGATCCTAAAAGTTCTCATCCCAAGGAGAAAAATTTTTTGTAGCTATATAAGGAGATGAATGTTAACCAAACCTATTGTGGTAATCATTTTCTTTTTTAAGATTTTATTTATTTATTTATTTACCTACTTACTTACTTATTTAATTGTCAGAGCAAGAGACAGAGAAAGAGAGAACACAAGCAGGGGGAGCGGCAGGCAGAGGGAGAACAAAGCAGGCTCCCCGCTGAGCAGGGAGCCCAATGTGGGACCCGATCACAGGTACCTAGGATCATGACCTGAGCTGAAGGCAGATGCTTAACTGACTGAGTCACCCAGGCGTCCCTGTGGTAATCATTTTCAGTATATATGTATGTCAAGTCATTATGTAGTACACCTTAAACTTACACAGAGCTATATATTAATTATATCTCAATAAAAAAAAGGAAAAAATAAAAAAAATTTAAAAAGGGGGAAGGTGATATGGAAAAATATAAAGCAGCTGGGTGTTTCTTTTTCCAACAATTACTTCTTCAAATACTTCTTCAAATCAGAATGACAACTTTGCAGCTCCTTTTCACACATAAGTCAGAAAAGGCTCAACTATCTGGATACCTAGACTAATTTCACAGTGTCTAAACACTGTTTCTCAGCCAAAGCACTAAGGGAAAAATTAAACAAAAAAAGGTCTTTCATAACAGCCCCACCTGTGGAATACGGTCACATATTCCAACTGCAGTTTTAAGGAGCTACATGGTTTCCTTCATTCACTGAGAAACAGAAAAACTTGAGCTTTAGATTCTTAAAAACCCTCAGAAAACAGACAGTGATTAATGATGCATCCACTTTTAAGAATTTTGACAGGCATTTCCACTGACAGCCTACCAGCCTCTTAAAGGCTGTGTAAAATAAAGTAATTCTTACTCCAAGGAAAATGCAATAGCAGAGAAAAAGGTACTCTAGCACACTACCCAAATCTCCCCTTTCTTCCACACATAACAATCTAGCCCAGATTCTCTTTTGGTGTTTGCCTTCGTCAAAGGACACATGATCAGGGAAAGTGACCCTATTCCTAGAAGGTGGATCCTAATTAGCTAGATCAATCATGGTAATTCTCTTTCCTTTTTGTGACTGATTTAGGAAGGGACAAGCGACTCAGTCATCACCAGTGAAATATGAGAGGACTTTGCGACATGAAGAGCTTCAAAGAAAGGGTATTCATTCTATTAAAAAAAAAAAAAAAGTGGGGTGCCTGGGTGGCTCAGTCATTAAGCGTCTGCCTTTGGCTCAGGTCATGATCCCAGGGTCCTGGGATCGAGCCTTGCACCGGGCTCCCTGCTCGGCTGGGAAGCCTGCTTGTCCCTTTCCCGCTCCCCATGCTTGTGTTCCCTCTCTAGCTGTCTCTCTCTGTCAAATAAATAAATAAAATCTTTAAAAAAAAAAAAAAGCTACTAGGGAAAAAATGGTTATCTTTTGCTGAAGGTAGTCTTGTGTACAGATGATGCCTGGATTGCAATATTCTATTAACTCATGGAGGATGGTGGAGCAGAGAAAATAAGCCTGGATCCTTGATGCTATGAGGCAGACTGAATTAGTCAACCTGGATCCTCCTAGCTCTGTACCTCTTGATATGTGAGGTCATAAATCCTATTATCATTTAAGCTATTTTGAGTTTACTGTTCCTTCTAGCCAAAAGCAACCTGAGATAATCAGAAAGGGTATGTGAAGAGAGGGACTATCTGGACCAGACAGACAAGCCTAGCTTTAGAAGTAGAAATAACTGACAGAGAGCTAGATGATATCAGCTAAAATTTTTGGAGTGCTTACACTGTCAGGCACTATCCTAAAGTGTTTTATGTATCTCATTTAATCTTACATCAATCGTATTAGATATATATTTTATTATAATCACTATTTTATAGATAAGTAAGCTGGGGTACAGAGCAATTAAATAATTTCAGGTCATACAACTGGTACATGGCAGAGCAGGACTCAAAGCCAGGAAATATGGCTCTAGCACTTGCTTTATTAACCTTTATGCAATACTTCCACTAATTAAGGGGACAGATATTCAAAGACTAGGCAGAAAATGGAAAGTCTACCAAAGATACAAAGGAATCATGGAATTCATAATTGGAAGGGGACTCAGAAGCTTTCTCATTTAGCTTCATCCTTCTATATCCATAGTCCTCCTCAATCAGGTTCTTGAATCATCAATAACTCTGAAAAATGATTGTCCTGACCCTGTTTGTATACACCTAGTGAAGGTAAGTCTTCTCCTCCATATTACAAACCTTTTTTCGGGGGAAATTATAAAGAGGCGATACCTTCCGGTTACTTTCTGCCACTGGCCCCAGTTTAGTTCTCTGCGCAAGTCATAAAGAACAAGCGTAATCTCCCTTCCATGTCAGCCCCTTACAGGAGACAACTTTATCTTACTTCTTTCTCTAAACACTCCCTGCTTCCTAAGTCAGGTCTTCAAATACCATATTTCCTCACCATTTTGCTTCTAGGATAAAAGAAGCTATCCTCAAGTTAACAAAGGCTGGTTATGAGGGGTCAGAGTGTTACTATTCAGAGTCAAGATCCATTGGAAGATACACTGAGCTCAAAATCATATTTCTTGAGCTGAGGCTCTCTTTTGTTATACAAAATAACCTTTAACTAACATTGCCAGTCCTGCAATCCTAAGTAGAAGTCTCTCCTTTCTCTTGGGGCAAAAAATTCCTGGAAACAAATTTTTCAATGCAAAAAGTGAAGGTTCCAGGTGAGGGACAAGACAAAGACAATTTATTAACTGAAAAAAAAGTCTTAAGGAGCACGAATAAAGCTAGTAGAAAAGGGTTAAAAGCAGAGAAGTAATTTCCACTCTTCATGGTTTATTTGGTATAGAGAGGAAATGAAGGGCTTGGGGCAGTCAGAAGAAGAAAGGAACTATTTCACATGTAACTCAACTAGAACAAAGCAAAGACATTAACATCCCAGGAGAGCCAAGATATGTGCTTCCCTACAACCTATCTGTGCACACTGTACATTTCATCCAGGCAAACAGCACAACTTTAAGGGAGAATGTCTCCTGAGGACACTCAGTGGCTCAAAGCTGCACAGAGGGGACTGCCAGAAGTGGGGGGCAAAGAGAGGGAGTGAGGAAATAGGATGATACAGGGGAGGATGACTGGGAGCCAAGATTTGGCAATTTTTTCAGGGAGAATACTACATATTCCCCATAAATTTTTTGACTGCCAAGGTAAGTACCTTCCAGAGCACAGTGAAATTATATATCCTTCCATCAACTCATAAACAACTTTCTAGGCATGAGGCCAAAAAGAATATATTATATAGGGGATACTCAGAGACAGAAGGGCATTTTCTCCCTCTTATACCATGGAGGAGAAAGAAGACAATGCTAGAGGCCAAAAATTCTGACCTACCCTGTGGCAAAATTCCTGTAAACTTACCAGTCCTCTGCCAATTTGTATAGCAAGAGTAAATGACTCCCAATTGAAAAAATATATTTTTTAAACTGTTTAAAATCTAGGGGCTCAGGAGAATAGATAAACAAATTGCTGTATGTTCATACAATACTATGCTATAATAAAAAAGAATGAACTTCTGGTGTTTGCCTTCTTCTGAGGATACATGATCAGAGAAAGTGACCCTATCCTGAGCCCTAGGAGGTGGACCTTAATTAGGTACACCAATTATGGTAATTGTGTCCTTTCTCTGACTGGTTTGGGAAGAGACAAGTGATCTGATCATTACCAGAGAGACTAGGGGACTTTGCTGGGTATATACTGAAATACACAAAAACATGGATGGATCTCAAAACTACTATGGTAAGTAAAAGAAAGCAGAACTCCCTTAAAAAAAATACATAATTCTGGGGCGCCTGGGTGGCTCAGTCATTAAGCGTCTGCCTTTGGCTCAGGTCATGATCCCAGGGTCCTGGGATTGAGCCACGCATCGGGCTCCCTGCTCAGTGGGAAGCCTGCTTCTCCCTCTCCCACTCCCGCTGCTTGTGTTCCCTCTCTTGCTGTGTCTCTCTCTGTCAAATAAGTAAATAAAATCTTAAAAAAAAAAACAAAACAATGTAATTCCATTTATATGAAGTTAATGGACAGGCAAAACTAAACTACAATGATTTAAATCAGGAAATGCTTGCTTAGGATTTGGGGGTAAAATATGGGTATAAGGGATCCTTCTGTGATGGAGATATTCTATCTTGTTGGGGGATGTGGTTACATGGGTGTATGCAACTGTCAAAACTTATTAACTGATCTGTGCATTTTATTGTATGTTATTTAAACATACACACATACAAACAGACACAAACCATACACACAAATGCTCTTAGGAGTCAAGACAATGGGGACAAAACATCCTTATAGTTAAAATGGCAGGGTAAAAACAAAATAAGTTTGCACTCATGCATGGCAAGTCTATTCCTACATTATTTGACTGGAGTTGGGAGAAAAGGAAAAAGCACTAATGTTTACTGAGCACAATTATGGACCTGGTGCTTTATGCACTTCAACTCATATTCACCAAAAGTAGTTAATCACCTTGCCCAAGGTCATACCACTACTAAATAACAGAACCAGATGAGAACTCTGGTGTTGTCTGATTCCAAAGTCTACATTCTTTTTTTTGACTCTGGTTTATTGTTCCTACACATTACTTTATTTAATCCAAACAAAACCCTTTGTCAGGGCATTTTTCAGATGAAGAAACTAAAGCTCAGGGATGCCTGGGTGGCTCAGTCAGTTACGCGTCTGCCTTCGGCTCAGGTCACGATCCCAGGGTCCTGGGATTGAGTCCCACATCGGGCTCCTTGCTCAGAGGGGAGCCTGCTTCTCCCTCTGCCTGCCGCTCCCCCTGCTTGTGTCCCCTCTCTCACTGTCTCTCTGTCAAATAAATAAAATCTTAAAAAAAAAAAAAAAAAGAAAGAATGAAAGAAAGAAACTAAAGCTCAGAGGAATTAAATAACTTTCCCAAGCTAATACAAGAGGATCAAGGGCAGGACGCCAACCTAGCTGTGTCTAATCCCAAAGCCAAAGTTGTAGGTGTCCCAAGGCAAACATTCAAGAGTGTTCTGGGGCATGAAGTTGGGATGAGAGGGGTGCCTAGATCTCAGGCCTCTCTTCAGAATGTTCATGGGGGACAAATTTGGGGGTTCAAAAATTAGGTTTCTTTTTTTTTCCCAGTATTTTATTTATTTATTTATTTTATTATTTTTTTTAAAGATTTTATTTATTTGTCAGAGACAGACACAGCGAGAGAGGGAACACAAGCAGGGGCAGTGGGAGAGGGTTCGAGAAGCAGGCTTCCCGCAGAGCAGGGAGCCCGATGCGGGGCTTGATCCCAGGACCCTGGGATCATGACCAGAGCCGAAGGCAGACACTTAACAACTGAGCCACCCAGGCGCCCCCCAAAATTAGGTTTCTAAATTCTCCCATCTTTCTCCTCAATCTAGGTCACCCCTCATGACTTTAAATTTTTTACAGTTTACAGAGAGTATCTTATTTGATCTTCTCAAGGTATAAAATATTATCTCCATTTTTGAATGAAATACTAATAGTAAGAAATATTAAGTGAATTATTCAGGGCCATACAGTATGTATACGGAGGTAGAATTCAAACCCACGTCTTCTTGATTGCAAAATCCCATGTTCTTCCCACTATAGTGCTCAAAGGACAAAAACCAACAACAGTATGATAACTGAAAGTTCAGTATGATGCCTGAAAAGGTAAATGGCTCAACCGTCCTGGGTAGACATGATAAAAGACCCTGCTGAGTTATAAATATAAGAGACACAGGTCCAATACTCCCTTTTCTTCAAAGAGAGAAAGCAGAATATGGAGGACTAAAGAATAAAGTACTTATGGAACGTATAAGGCTGTAGTTATGTGACAGTCACTAAGTCCTTTAAAGACTTCAAAAGTCAACTGTCATAGGTTTCACTAGTACTAGGCCAATAAAAATAACAATAACAATCGTACCAATTTTCAAAATCAGGGAAGTGTTAAGAAAATCATTCTGCTCTATAAATGCAAAAGGATTCACTGGTGTGTAAGAAGGCCACAGGAGTTGGCTGATGTCCAGAACAATTCCTTAGGCAAAGTAAAGAGAAAAACAAGATTAAAATGTTCTGGACATGTACCCTCTTTCTTTGTTCAATCTCTGTTATGGCTGTACTTGCCCTGAAATGAGAACTACAGGTGCTTTTGATCAATGAACTGAAATGTTGGGCTTTATTATAGTTTCTATCAGTTTTTCTACATTCTCGGCCAAAAATGCCCATTTTACTTCTGTGAACAAAACAGAACAAATCAAATTTCCTCCTCTTTCAAGCAAAGAGCAGCAGTGGGTGGGTGCCTTTCCTTCTGCTGCTTCCATTTTCTTTAGTTTTATCATAGTAATGCCACTATGTAGAAAATATCACAGAATCTTAGGGATGGAAAGGACCTTCAAAGTTCACAACTGTCTTCTCCCACACACTGGCAAAAGTGCTCCCAACTGAATCCAGAGAAGACATTCTGGCAAAGAAAATAAATCGCAACTTACCTACTGTTCATGGGCATTTCGGGATGCTTTCTATTACTAACTTAAATGCTATGCGGGTAAGTCTATCTTGCCCTACTGTGATGACCTTAGAGGTCAATGCCACCACTTGTTAGGTAGAAAGGACACCTAAGCCAACAATGTAGTATTAAAAGAATATTTCAGGGGCGCCTGGGTGGCTCAGTCGTTAAGTGTCTGCCTTCGGCTCAGGTCATGATCCCAGAGTCCTGGGATCGAGCCCCACATCGGGCTCCCTGCTCAGCAGGAAGCCTGCTTCTCCCTCTCTCACTCCCCCTGCTTGTGTTCCCTCTCTCACTGTGTCTCTCTCTGTCAAATAAACAAATAAAATCTTTAAAAAAAAAAAAGAATATTTCAAAATATAAAATGAAAGTGAGATTGCCAGGGAAATGAAAAAAGAATCGAATTTCATATGAAGGAACTGAAAACCTTTAAGAATCATTATTCCTAGAGCCTCTGCTGCAAAGGAGAGTCTGCTATTTATTCCGCAATATCCAGTTACCTCTTCCTTAATAAAACCACTGGTTTTAGGTTGGGCATAGGGATGCCTGGAAAAAAGCTACACATATCCCAACCTCCACTGTAGCTAAATGTGAGCACCCTAATAAATTCTAGTACATGAGATATAAGAAGTAGTGTTATGAATTGAACTGTGTCCCCCTCCAAATCTGTTTGTTGAATCCCTAACCTCCTGTATCTCAGAATGTGACTATATTTGGAGATGGGGTCTTTAAGGAGGTGATTAAGTTAAAATGAGTGGGCCCTAATCTAATCTGACTGATATCCTTATAAGAAGAGGAGATTTAGGGGCGCCTGGGTGGCTCAGTCATTAAGTGTCTGCCTTTGGCTCAGGTCATGATCCCAGGGTCCTGGGATCGAGTCCCGCATCGGGCTCCCTGCTCAGCAGGAAGCCTGCTTCTCCCTCTCCCACTCCCGCTGCTTGTGTTTCCTCTCTCGCTGTCTCTCTCTGTCAAATAAATAAATAAAATCTTCAAAAAAAAAAAAGAAGAGGAAATTTAGACACACAAAGAGACATAGAGATATATGGGCAGAGGAAAAACTGTGCGATGACACAATGAAAAGGGAGCCACTTGCAAGCCCAGGAGAAAGGCTTCTGGAGAAACCAAATCTGCCAACACCTTGATCTTGGACTTCTAGCCTCCAGAACTGAGAAAATAAATTTCTGTTGTTTAAACCATTCAGTCTGTGGTATTTTGTTATGGTAGCCCTAGGAAATTAATACAAGTAGTAAATACAACCTCTACGAAGTACCCTTACAGGAAGTGGGTAGCCCTTCTTTACTTACCCTAATTCCTACTGGCTTAAATGTGGAAGCAGCCGTCTGGGACTGTGAGATGATACTAGGGTTGAAAACCATAGATCATGAGGCAACAGACAAAAGAAACCTGGGTCCTTGACTAGAGCAGTCCCAGACTGGACTGACTACCTCTAAATTTCCTGAATGTGAGAAAAATACACTTCACTCTTACCTAAGATACTATTTAGGTGCATGCATGCGTGCGCATGTGTGTGCACACACAAAGTAATTCTGATAAAAATAATAATTCCTCAATTCCTACAAGCAAGAATCAAGCAGCAACACTCTGGAGCTTATATGTACTTGGGAGGGAAGAAGTAAAATAACAGAAAGTTGGCATTTTTTAAAAAGATTTTATTTTTAACATGGCGCTCGAACTCACAACCCCAAGATCAAGATACTAACTGAGCCAGCCAGAGACCCCGAAAGTTGGCATTTTATGGAGAATATAAGAGCATCACCCTTGTGCTCTAATACTACCTGTGCTGTAAGGAAAAGGCTGAACATAATAATAGGGTGAGTTGGGGCAGCACCCATCAAAATAAAGAACCTTCAATCTCCAGAGTGTAGAAGGCAGCAAGCATGTTGTAGTGGATAAATTTATGAACTTTGTAGTTTGACATGAATTTGGCTAGGAGAGTCCGGTTTCCACAACTTAGTAATCATGTAACTGAGCCTCGGCCTCCTCATTTGTAAGATCAGGCATGATACTTACCTCACAAAGCCACTGAAAGAACACGTGAGGTAACAAATGCAATGTGCCTGCACACAGTAGATGCTCAACAAATGTTATTCCACAGTAAGAAGGGAAAGAACGGTAACTGACAGACCCCTTTCCCTTGTTGTTCACTGGTACTGTTTTTCTCTTATGAATGAACATATTCCCATTCAGAATTGGCATCTTGTATACACCCTTTTCCCAATCAGTATAGAAGCCATATTATCCTGCATAGGTGAGATTCTTATCTATTTTAATGATAAATGACAGTAAAAGACTATAAGAAAGAGAAAAGAGAATTTTATTTACCCCTTCCTGTTGGCTTCCGATTTTTCTTGGTACTTTGGTATTTTAAGAACTGTTCTTTTTTTAAAAAGTCAATTCAGGTAAATGCTTCTTCCAAAAGAAAGAACTCCAGTGTTTGATATAGCTATAAGCATAGGCCCAAGGCAAGAGATCAATCACTGAAGAGTGGCTAGTTCTTCAGACTCTGTTACCCATGATGGCTGGTCAGATGTGTAAAGAATACCCAATGTTTGATGGCTCATATCCTAAGGAGCCCTCTTCTAGAATGCTTACCATTGATCACTCTGTTGTGTGCACAGAGCTAGATTCTTTTTTTTTTATTTTTTTTTTTAAAGATTTTATTTATTTATTTGAGAGAGAGAGAATGAGAGAGAGAGAGCACATGAGAGGGGGGAGGGTCAGAGGGAGAAGCAGACTCCCTGCTGAGCAGGGAGCCTGATACGGGACTCGATCCAGGGACTCCAGGATCATGACCTGAGCCGAAGGCAGTCGCTTAACCAACTGAGCCACCCAGGCGCCCAGAGCTAGATTCTATACAAGTAGGCATTATCATTCCTTTTTTGTGGAAGAATAAACTGAAGTTCAAAGTGATCATTGAGCAAATCTCATTCACTCTAATTTCAAAGTACATCCAGAATCTCATGATTTCCCCATACTTCCACCGCTACCACTCTGGTCCAAGCCGCCATCTTTCTTCGTGGAATGATTATAATAACCTACCAACTGGTCTCTTGCTTCCAATCTTGCCCCCCTACAGCATTTTCTAAACATAGCAGCCAGAGTGATTGTGAAAAAACATCTTCAGATCATGTTACACATTTGCTCAAAACCATCCAATGGCTCCCCATCTCACTCAGAGCAAAAGCCGAAGTTCTTAAAATGACCTACAAAACTTAAATAATCTGATACCAGTTTGCCCTCTGACCCCATCTCTTACTATCCCCCTCCCCCGACCCCCACATTTGCAGGTCCAGTCATACTGGCTCCTCCCTATGCCCTAAGCCCACTTTATAGTGATTACTTTTGCTGTTCCCTCCTCCTGCCTGGAATGATCGTTTTCCAGATAACAGCATGGCTTGCTTACTTAGTCTCTTCAGGTCTTTACTGAAATGCCATCTCAGTAAGCCTTCCTCTGGTCACAATAACTAAAATTACAAAACTCCAAATACTTCCTATCCTATTGCCCTAAGGCCTCCCCCACAAAAAGCTATTTAATTAGATACCAGACTTTTTGCTCCTCTTTGCTTAACAGATAAATCTGAAGTTTGTTTTCTTCCTCGGAGACAGAAAGTGACAGTATAATGAAAAGTTCACATCTCACTCATAGAGATGCAAATACCTCAAAAGGGGAGACAAATTCATGGACTTCTTGAGGTCTCTTTCAGTCCTTCAAATCTATAAATAGTCAAGCATGGGAGCACTGGAGAGAGGAGAACAAGACCCACCATAATTTCTACTCTGATGTAAAATGTAAGAAGAGAAACACAATACTCTTGACTTCTTTCATTTACAAAATCTAGAGGGGGAATTTTCTTAGTATGAATGACTCATTCTTAATCTTTAAAGCAATAGGTACAGGAGAAAATACATGCCATGATCTGCTATGACAAGGAACTAACACTGAGCTGAGTGAAATCTCCCAGACCTACATCAATAAATATGAACAGGCTAGGAAAGTGAAAATGGAAAACACAGAAGCAACCCCCAGCTAATTTTCTAACTCCAGACAAATGGTGTGTCAATATAATACTGATAGGGATCTACCATAATACCATATCAGTGTGGAAGTGAAAGAAGGAAAAGCAAGTAAGACACAAGTTGCCAATTTCCAACTCAGCTTTAAAGCTACCAAAATAAGCAAGGGACTTCTAGATATAAAGACAAATCTCCTCTGCTCTAGAAGGCCAGAGTTTAACTTAGACTTGGCATAAGCTCGAGTGCAGTAGCAGCTTGATTCACAAATAGGTGATAGGTGTTTCCCACTGTATCTTCTTCCAATCAGATCACATTAAGAAGATAATGTATCATTACAGTGTTTATATTAAACTGCAAATTTTGAAAGAGAAGAGAAAAACACCTTATACCGTTCTTGAAACATTTTATTTCATAGCTCTAAATACAGTTATGGTATTAATGTCATATATCATTGAGTAAATGAATTCTATAAGTTAAATGATGATATGTTTATGTTCTATCTGCTCATTGGCCCCCAGGTCAGCCAATCTGATCCAGGACTCCATGGCAACAGGCTCTATCACTAAGAGCTACAAGACAAGACTCCCTCCGCCTTTTCTTTCTTTCTTTCTTTCTTTTTTTTTAAATAAAGCATTTCCCACAGAAACTGCTGCAAATACTGTCAAAAAATAGTCTCTACAGACAAATAAGAAATCCTGCCGTTCTGATATACTAAAAATGAATAGTGGGGAGAAAGACTGAATAGCAATGACAATGAATCTATGCAAATAACAAGGGATCCCAAAAACTCCAGAGATTTTCCTCTGTTTAATTTCAGTAGAGAAATTCAGGAATCCTTGAACTGTGAAAAACCAACACCAAGATAAATTGAGGATTAGTATTAGGGAGTGCTGCCCAGCTAAAGTTATGGTATTGAAGCTTCCCATGCCACAATATACAGGAAGAGTTAAAAGCTTTAACTTAAGACAGCTAACCTTTTCCCATAATTTTTTTTGAACTGTTAAAATAAGCCTCAAAACTCACAGATCTCAGGTTCTTATTCTCCGTATTTCGCAAAGCACAGCCCATACAGTCCTTCAAATTCTAGGTCTGTCTGCTCTACATTCCCCTCTCCTACCACCCTCCACTTGCTTAGAGAAAAAAATTGCCATGTCCAAATGAGGAAATAATATATTTGCTCTTCACATACCATATGCCCCCATTCCTTCTCAGCTGTAGACCTCCTTGAAGCAAAGAGGAAACAAGATAATTACAAACTGGATAAGGAAACTAGACTAAAACAACCCATTATTCTCCCCAGTGGTACTCACTGACATTCTAAAATCCACCTGACATATTACAAGGTATTCTGCTTTCCTGGCATGCTTTTCACCAATAACTAATATAATATCTCTGGATGAAACAAGCAACTTTGGTCCCCACCTTGTGGTATATGATGGTAAGTGAATGCTAAGAAGTAGACAGAATCTGAATGGTCAGGGTCAAAATTAGCTTGGAAATTGTACATTTTCATCTGGCTCATTTTTGTTTTAATTGTGCTAGACAAACATAATATAAAAATTACCATCTATTCATTTTTAAGAATACAGTTCAGTAGCATTAAGTACATTCATATTATCCTGCATTATAGAAGAGAACATGGTTTCAGACACAAAAGCCATGGTAAGACACTACAATCATTCTTTCTATGACTATATACTAAACATGTATTTATCGTACAAATCACTTACTATTAAGAAGTATAGCTTATGAAGAACACTCAGATGTTAAGAAGATCTGACACTAATGCTCACTAAAAATAGCTACCCACTGTCTATTTCCAGTATGTTTTTCACATGCCAAATACAGTTTCTTACATGCACATCTCAGGTCCCAAATAAGTCCAAAGTAGATGAAAGTTTACATTTCTTTTGCCAGCATTGAGTTCCAAGGGACCCATAAGAGCAGACTAACATGAGAAGCAATAGACAGAGTTCCAGAAATTCCTAGAACAGAGAAAATGTTTCCTGTTACACTGTTTCAAATTTCCCAAGAATTAAGGAGATATTAAGGAGAATGAAGGTTGTTAAGGAGACAACCCAGAAAAGACGAAAAATGTAACTTGTAGTGGGAATCATAAATAATATCAAAGCTAAAAAAAAAAAAAGTCACTGCAAAAAAAAAAATCACTACTAGGCCTCTCTCTGTACATCAGTTTCCTTTATACCTTCATAACAGAAAACTCAAACATTTTGCTCTGGTCCTATAACCGCCCCTCCAGCCCCCTTTTAAGATCCTAAGCCAGTACATATGGAAACACAGCATATTTACTGACCTCAGAAGCACAAGAAGTTGCACGAATAGGCTATTTTTTCAGTATGACCACCCTGGGCTCTGGTCAGAGGAGGCCATCTTCCTCAAGTACCAACAAGAGCCAGAGCAGCTCTCATTTATTATGCACCTACTGTATTCCAAACACCATACTCAGGAATTTATAGAAGTTACCACATTTATCTTCACTTTAACACATTCCGAAAATTTACTTTCAGATACTAACAGTTAAGGATTAAAAATTTCTTCATCCTTGTTTTTTTTTTTTTTTTTTAGATTTTATTTATTTGTCAGAGAGAGAGTAGAAGGAGGCCGAGTGGCAGGCAGAGGGAGAAGCAGGCAGGGAGCCTGATGCAGGACTCGATCCCAGGCCCCGAGATCATGACCTGGGCCAAAGGCAGATGCTTAACTGAATGAGCCACCCAGGCATCCCCTTCATCCTTGTTTTAAGACCAGAAAAGTTTAATACCAGAGAAGACCCTTGATAGGCTTCTTTATACTTATAGAAAACACACACAAAAAAGAAAAGAAAAATGAACCATAATCTCTAACTAAAAGATAACTGCTATTAATAACACAGTGTTTTCAGATAAATTTTTCTAAATTTTGTTTCCATATTTGTATGGAATTTGTATCCACATTGCACATATTTCCATATCTAATAATTTTTATGTAGTATATATTATACAGAACATCTTTTTTAAAAATTTTATTTATTTAACAGAGAGAGACATAGCGAAAGAGGGAACACAAGCAAGGGGAGTGGGAGAGAGAGAAGCAGGCTTCCCGTTGAGCAGAGAGCCCAATGTGGGACTCGATCCCAGGACCCCGGGATCATAACCTGAGCCAAAGGCAGACGCGTAACGACTGAGCCACCCAGGTGCCCTATACAGAACATCTTTAAACCATGATTTTTTCTACTACTAAAACTGTGACCAAAAAAAAAAAAAAAAGTGACCATTTTCTACATTATTACTTTTACCAGTCATTTTAATAGCTATCTAATATTCTACTACATACAAGTACCATAATTTTTAAGTAATCTCTACACCCAAAGTGGGGCTCGAACTCACAATCCCGAGATCAAGAGCAGCATGCTCTGCTGACTGAGCCAACCAGGTACCCCACATGTATCATAATTTTAAACCATTTCCCTATTATTTTATAGTTAGGAAGCTGTTAATTTTTATAATAAAATAATGCTGTGATGAATATATTTGTACTTAAATCTTTATTCGTATTTCTCATCAACTCCCTAGAATAAATACATTCAAAAGTTTTGGAGATAAAAAATTTCTCCCTTAGTTCACCCCAATTAATAGAAGCAAGGATAGCCACACTATCTAATTATGGTATTTTTCAACTATTCCCCCAAGAACATATAATGTCCACTTAGCACATCCCATGACAGTGCCTGGACTTTAAGTTAGACATTCACCCAGGCAGTGCTTTTTACTTTTCTTCAACTCAGGCCCCATTTTAGTAATATTAACTCTCCTTTCCTATATATCACTAGAAAAGATATATACCCTATACTCCTTTAGACTCACTGGCCTAAGAAAATTAATAGGGAGGAAAGGGGGCACCTGGGTAGATCAGTTGGTTAAGGGTCTGACTTGATTTAGGCTCAGGTCACAGGGTTGGTGAGATGGAGCCCTGTGTCAGGCTCTGTGCTGGGCGTGGAGCCTGCTTAACATTCTCTCTCTGCCCCTCCCCCGCTCAAAAAAAAAGGGAGGAAAGGATAAAAAGTCACACAGGGAAATATTCTCTTTGACATTAATGTTACATACCATCTACTAGCTTTTGTGAGTATACCTTTATATTAGAGAGCAGTCCAAAAGATGAAGCCTCAAAAACGACAAAAGAATAACACTGTAGTCTTTAACATGAAACTGTAAGAAAATAAAAGGGCATGGAGATATTGAATATTTCAATATTTGTTTGTGATTTGACATTTGGTCCATTTAAGATCCTAGATGTTTTTTTTAAGTGAGTTCTATGCCCAACATGGGGCTTGAACTCATGACCCCAAGATCAAGAGTCACAGGCTCTACCAACTGAGCCCACCAGGTGCCCTAGATCCTAGAGTTTTTTAAGCTTGTGAATTTAAAGAGTTTTTCTACATAGTGCTTCATATAAATCCCACACTCTCACAAATATATGCAGAAAGAATACCTCCTCATCAACTCACAGAGAGAAAAGCAAAGGATACAAAGTTTCAGAGGTAGACAATAAAGGCAAGCGTCCTAAGATTTTAAAGTACAAAGTAAAACACTAAACAAAAAATAAAAAAACCAACCAACCATCTCATTTACAGAAGTCAAAAGATGATGGCCAAGAAAAGAAGAGAGCTATGAATCCGACTTAACATGTTCCCCAATTTGGTCTCAAGTAATAAGCATCAAATTAGAGAAGATACTTCTTTTTTAAAAAAAAGATTTTATTTATTTATTTGAGAGAAATAGAGAGCGAGGACAAGCAGGGGGAGCGGCAAGCAGAGGGAGAAGCAAGCTCCCCGCTGAGCAAGGAGCCCAATGCAGGGCTCGATCCCAGGACCCTGGGATCATGACTTGAGCTGAATGAAGGCAGACGCTTAACCGACCAAGCCACTCAGGTGCCCAGAGAAGATACTTCTAAAAGGATCAACTGTGTCAATTTTAACCTTAAATATTTAGATTATGCTTATATTGTTTTAAAAACTCAATATGCTACATGGCTTTAAAAACCACTTCTGGCTTCCTCAAAAATTACTGGTGATCTGAAGATATAAATGGTACATCCCTGTTTAATTTCTTTTTTTTTTTTTTAAGATTTTATTTATTCAACAGAGAGAGAGCACAAGCAGGGGGAGCAGCCAAGGGAGAGGGAGAAGCAGGCTCTCCACTGAGCAGGGAGCCCGATGTGGGACTTGATCCCAGGACGCTGGGATCATGACCTGAGCCCAAGGCAGACACTTAACCGACTGAGCCACCCAGGCCCCAGCCCTGTTTAATTTCTAGACATTAATTTCTAAACATTAATAATAATGGCTAATGCTAAGTAAGCCTTTAAGATGACCAGGAACTATCTTAAAAGCTTTACAAGCATTAACTCTTTTTTTTTTTAAATAAGTTTTTTTTTTTTTTTAAGATTTTATTTATTTGACAGAGACACAGTGAGAGAGGGAACACAAGCAGGGGGAGTGGGAGAGGGAGAAGCAGGCTTCCCACTGAGCAGGGAGCCCGATGCATGGCTCAATCCCAGGACCCTGGGATCATGACCTGAGCCAAAGGCAGACGCTTAATGACTGAGCCACCCAGGCGCCCCGCATTAACTCTTTTAATCCTCAAAACAACCCTAGGAGGTAGATACTGTTATTATCTTCATTTCATATATTTTACATATGAAGAAATGGAGAGGTTAAGTAATTTGCCCAATGTCAGAGAACCAGCAATTGGCATAGCTGGGATTTGAGCTCAGGCAGCCTAAATTCAGAGTCTAAGTATTTAGCCACTATACTTAAAAAAAAAAAAAAAAAAAAAAAAGCTCCTAACAGGCTATAGACAATGGGAGTGGGTAGGCTAGGAGAGAACACCAGAGAAAGTACGTATAAAGTTTTAGGCACAGGGGCACGTGGGTGGCTCAGTCAGTTAAGCATCTGCCTTTGGCTTAGGTCATGATCCCAGGACCTTGGGATCAAGCCCTGGATCTGTCTCCCTGCTCAGCCGGGAGTTTGCTTCTCCCTCTGCCTCTGTCCCTCCCCCAGCTCATGCTCTCTCTCTCAAATAAATAAATAAATCTTTAAAAAAAAAAGTTTTAGGCACAGAAATAGTCTCTATCAATTTTACCAGGAAGTTCTTTCGACATATATCACATTTTAAATTATCCCAAATAGGGATAATTTGCAAAAGCAGTTCTTGACCTTTTCCTCCCCCTTAAAAAAAAAAAAAACGAAATGAAGGATAGAAAGAAACTGAAATCTTACTTCTCCAACACCTTTCAACAGCTTTTCTTGCCTTGACCTTTTCCAAAACCTTGACAGTTAGAAAACAAAAATGATAAAAGAAGGCACTTTCACTTGAAATAAAAAGACCTCTTAGTAATTTTTCCACTGCTAATGACTGAAACATTTGAGAAAGACTTAGGTCGATCCCACCCACTCCCAAATGGAAGGAAAACCAAGTTAAAACCGTCATCTTTTAATTTCACAGCAGTTTTCTTCCCCCTCTATGGCTATTCCTGTCCTCGCTGCAGACAGGGAACTGCTCCCAATGACGTCAGAGCAGTCTCCCAGCAACGATTAATAAGGGCTGTCCACCACAGGGGTTTCCTGAAAAGCTAGCAAGAAATTATCCACATATTTGCTGCAATATTGAGATGCAAGGATATGGTGGAATTTCTCTTAACCCTTATAGCTCCAGTCTCTGGCAAGCTTCAAAATAAGTTATTCTTCTGGAATGCTCTCAGTTTACCCTAGGATTATCTTCCTTTTTCTCCCCCAACTTCTCTCCAAATAAAATTATAATTTTGTTAGTTTGAAATACTTATATCTGTAATAAATTGATAATATGATATATTTGAACTACTATAATAAATAGGACTAGGATATAAGTCTGGCAGATATTACTCTTTTCACCTCATACACAGAACTTAGAATAGATGAGAGCACAGAACAGAAAAGAATGTCAGGACAGAAAAGCCAACAAGTTCTTAAAGGTACTTTTCCACATATGTTACCCAAACACATCCACAGACAAAAGGCAAAAACCTTAAATTTTCCTAGCTCTAGTCTGCTGAATTTTTCACACTGACCTCTGCAGGCAGCCCTCCAGAGATCAGTGGTATTAAATGGAGTTGCATAAAAAAGAACTGGAAGCCCATTACTTACTTAATCCAGAAAAGGGTAAATTAGGTTCACACCCAAGAGGATATCTAACAATTTCTTCCTAAAGCTTTGTTCTAGCTTCATACATTCAAAATGAGAGTTTTAGTCTACAGTGGCAAGGAATTTCACCTACCTACCTATTTTTGAGGTCTGAGAAACAGCATACAAATCAAACTGCCTGCTCAGGACCAGTGCAAATAAGGTAGAAAAATTCCAAATTCCAAAACTCAACCTAGAATTACTCATGGATGCTAGGTTCCAGAAACCTGCTCATGAGCCCCTTTTCATTCTGTATTTAGAAAAAGCAATTAGGTAAAATTCATTAGCAGCAGGACATATAGGGTTAATTCGGGCACTATGCTTCAGCAGTCCTGACTCTGGCCCCAACCTATTCTAAAAGGAAACATACAAAATAGCATCGCTATCTTTAACAACATCCCACTTTGGCTTCCGCTCTGTTCAGTGGAACCCAGTTATCATCAAGGCATAGATGGGAGAACGCACCACTTCAGATGGATTTTCTTCTTCCTTCTCTCTGTCCCCTCCCTCTCAGAAGAAAAAAGACTGCAAACAAAATCACTACGTCACTGGAGGCAGAGGGAATCCCATCTCTGCACTCTTTAGAAACCAAAGCCAGCAAACAAAAACAAGCCAATTACAAGAAACAAATAAGTAATCCAAAATAAGAAGCAGTAAACCCACAGGAAATTCTTATGATAAATGATAAAGCTCAGTACGTCAAAAAGCATGTTTCAGTAAAAAGGCTGAACAAATTGCTCCTAAGATGTTCATAATCAAAAAAAGCTTCCTAGACACAGCAAAGGCGACATATTTCTTATCATCACAGTTAAAGACTAGGGGGCAGTTACATAAAGACATAGGACACAGAGACATATTCACCAGCGGATGTGGATAGCTGTGGAATGACACAGTGAAGGATATTTATAGGGGATTCCCTGCTTCCTGCAATGTGCGTCAACAGCATCACCAAAGAAACAGAAATCACCACTATTCTCATAAGCTAAAGCTGAATGAAGCATCACTAGAAATAGCCAGAGGTAGAATCTGAAAACAATAAAAGTTCTAGCAAACCGAATTTTTAAAATATTTTAAAGGTAAAAATCAGCAAATGAAAATGCCCACAAAACATCTGATAATTCTCTAATTTTCCTACTTTGTATTATACAGTTACATTGGCCAAGATAAAAAAGGTATCTATTTTTCTAGCTTCTTCCTTATCCAGTCTATGGAGTTCAAGGACTTTTATATAAAGAAAGAAAATTATCCAAAACTCACCCCAGATGGATCTGCACTTAAACCAACAGCAAGCTCACATTATTAATGGAGACCTCATTGTAAGAATCTGTTCTGCCGGAATTTTGCAGGAAGAAATTCCTTCTGGGAAACCTGTACCTCTTGCCCCACCCACGGTCCCCTCTTGCCCCCTTCACCCTTGAATGAAATGCTACTGATCCTTGCTGCTGCGTCTCCAGCAGGTTAACTGCTCTGACAAGCAGCCCTGAAGCAGACCACGGCCCAGCTGGAGAGATGTCACCTAGAGCTCTGCCAACAGTCTCTCTCTCTCTCTCTCTCTCTCTCTCTCTCTCACACACACACACACACATATGCAGGCTGCAAGAGCACCCCCTCCCAACTCCTCTTTTCGCTCTCATTCAAGCACTTCAGCGACATGCCTGCCTCCACACTGCTCTGAGGATAGCTTTTAAAGACACAGCAGCAGTTCTTTTCTGCTGCATATGGAGAGATGCCAAAATAAAGGCTTATTAAATAAGAATAATGAGTTGCGGATATATATGGAGTTAAAAGTTCACTTTTAAATCTATTTTGCCCTTTTCTCACCTGTAAAATAACCGAGGAGAGAGAAACGGTCTTTGCTTAAAAGCTACTAGGCTAGACTTCAGAAATTAAGACCAAACCTAGAAACAGAATTTTCTTTCCAGTGAGCTATATTTAATGAAATCATTTTTCACTTGGGGGAAGAAGGTGGGCAACACAGAATACTAGTAGCTATCTGTTCCTCCTTCCATGTGTGTTCCACAAGGATGGTGAAGAGACTGGCTATAAAATGGGGGAATGAGGAAACTGTGAAGGCATCTTACTGATAAAACTGATGAAAAAGGATGAGAATAGAGTGTAAGTATGTGGATGAGGATAAATAGATTTTTAAAAAGGAAGTGGTACGAAAGACACCAGGAAGGAAGAGTAATAGTTCTTAAAAGTATGCATGGCTCTGGGGCACCTGGGTGGCTCAGTAGATTAAGCATGACTCTTGGTTTGGGCTCAGGTCATGAATTCAGGGTCATGAACTCAGGGTCATGGGATGAAGCCCCTCTCCAGCTCCGGCCCTGCGCTCAACGGGGAGTCTGCTTGTCCCTCTCCCTCTGTTCCTCCCCCCACTAGCGCTCTCTCTCTTTCTCTCTCTAAAAATAAATAATTAAAAATCTTTAAAAAGTATGCATGACTCTGAGACAGAAGACATATTAAGTGACCTCAGGTCCTGATTTTTAAGAGCCCAAGGAAAGGTAGTAATAATTTCCATTGCTACAAGAACTAATGGACATTATAAGTGGCACAAGGTCTTCAGTAGCACAAAATAATACATGGGTAGGGGTCCAGGCATCCTGAGGAAAACAATAAAACCTGTCGCAAAGACAACTAATCGTTCATTCAAAAATATATTCATTGTGTGCTGTGTTCTTACTATGGGCCAGACACTATGATAAGCTCTAGGAATATGAGACAGATTTATTAAGGGTCATACAGAAGAAAAAAAGAAAGGATCTGGTTTTTACTCTGAATGAGATGAGAAGCGATTAGGGGGTTAGAAAGCTGATCCTAAAAGGCCAAAGAGACCACTGACAGGAATCTGGCTTTTACATTAGAGAGGCAATCTCACTTGAGATGAGAGACCACTGGGAGTTCTTAAGTAGAGCAACGGCATGTTTTGACCTTTATTTCTTTTTTGCCTCCAAACTTTTAAGAAATTTCTAACATACTGGGGCGCCTGGGTGGCTCAGTCGTTAAGCGTCTGCCTTCGGCTCAGGTCATGATCCCAGGGTCCTGGGATCAAGCCCCGCATCGGGCTCCCTGCTCCGCGGGAAGCCTGTTTCTCCCTCTCCCTCTCCCCCTGCTTGTGATCCTGCTCTCACAGTGTCTCTCTCTGTCAAATAAATAAATAAAATCTTTAAAAAAAAAAAAAAAAAAAAAAAAGAAATTTCTAACATACAGAGATTTTGTAAAAATAGTACAACAGCCACCTGGATTCATATTCAGGTTTAGTACATATGTGTGCATGCACCCATGTGTGTAAATTTTTTTCAGAGCTATCTGAGATGTTCTCATAATGACCCTTCACACATAAAATAATTCAGCATGTATCTCCTAATAAAGCCACTCTGAACTATGAAATAACCACCTGTCAAGTCCCAGATGGGTTAATGAGTAGCACACCTGCCAAAAAATCTAAATAGCACTGCAAAAGCTTAGAAAACTCAAATGACTTTGGAATCACCATCCACTGAAGGCTGGACAGAACCTGCAAGCTGAACCAAACCAGGTCAAATGTCTGCTAAAATAAAAGTCAACGTTCACCATGGCATTTAAACCAGACCCAGACCCTTGTAACATAATATTCATATTTTCCAGGATACAATCCAAAAATTTCTTGGCATCCAAAAAAACCCAAGATAATTTCAATTTGCATAGGAAAAGAGATGACCAGATACAACACTGAGATGACACAGATATAGGAAATCTGACAGCTATTAAAACAGCTATTATAAAAATGCTCCAACAGCACAGTATAAGGTATAGACTTGTCTATTCACTATGTTGTACACCTGAAACTAATGTAACACTGTCAACTATACTACAATTAAAAAAAAAAAAGTATTCAAAAAGACTTTGTGGAGCTAGAAAGATAATCTGTCACTTGAGAATTAGGTTTAAGCATGATAAATGCCTATATTGACCTATCCTTATCCATGATTAAAACAATAACCTTATTTAAAAAAAAAAAAAAGGAAAGAAAATCTTTCTCTAAAAAATTAGGGAAATATTCCTGAAACTAATGGCAAGAAAGAATATTTTAAGAAAAAATAGATGATATAAAGAAGAACCAAATGGAAATTTTAGAACTGAAAAATGTAACAATCAAAATATAAATACTCCATGGGTTCAACAGCAGAACAAAAATGACAGAAGAATCCAGTTAATTTTCAGACAGATCAAATTCAAACTGAAGACAGATAAATTTGAAGAGAGGTCAAATCTCAATAGCAATATCAAATAGGAATCAATATCAAATCTGAACAATAAAGAGAAAAAAGACTGGGGGGAAAAAGAACAATCATCAAAGATCTGTAGGGCAATACCAAAATGTCTAATATTTGGGCCATCAGTGCTCCAAAAGGAGAGGAGAAAGAGTGGTGAAATATTTGAAGAAATAATGGTTTAAAATTTCACATATTTGACAAAAGACACAAACATACAGAGTCAAGAAGCTCAGCAATCCCCAAATAGGATAAATAAAACAAAATCCACTCCTGGATTTATAATAATCTCACAGCTAAAAACTAAAGACAAAGAAAAAAATCTTGAAAGCAACCAGAGAAAAATGATGTATTACCTATTAAGGAAACAATGATCTGAATGTCTCTATATTTCTTATCAGAAAGGGAACTAGAAGGAAATAAAACAACATTTTATTTTTTTATTTTTTATTTTTAAAAGATTTTATTTATTTATTTGACAAAGAGAGACACAGCGAGAGAGGGAACACAAGCAGGGGGAGTGAGAGAGGGAGAAGCAGGCTTCCCGCGGAGCAGGGAGCCCGATGCGGGGCTCGATCCCAGGACCCTGGGATCATGACCTGAGCCGAAGGCAGACGCCTAACGACTGAGCCACCCAGGCGTCCCAACATTTTATTTTTTTTTAAAGATTTTATTTATTTTATTTGACAGAGAAAGAGAGAAACAGTGAGAGAGGGAACACAAGCAGGGGGAGTGGGAGAGGGAGAAGCAGGCTTCCCATGGAGCAGGGAGCCCAATGCGGGGCTCGATCCCAGGACTCTGGGATCATGACCCAAGCCAAAGGTAGATACTTAACGACTGAGCCACCCAGGCACCCCTAAAACAACATTTGAAAGTGCTGAAAGGAAACACAGCTTTCTATATCCAGAGGAAATATCTTTTTTTTTTTTTAAAGATTTTATTTATTTGACAGAGAGAGACACAGCGAGAGAGGGAACACAAGCAGGGGGAGTGGGAGAGGGAGAAGCAGGCTTCCCATGGAGCAGGGAGCCCAATGCGGGTCCCGACCCAGGACTCCGGGATCATGACCTGAGCCGAAGGCAGACGCCTAACGGCTGAGCCACCCAGGCGCCCCCAGAGTAAATATCCTTGAGGAATGAAGATGACATAGACATTCTCAGATAAACGAAAACCAAGAGAATTCACTGCTAACAGACCTATTCTAAAAGAATGGCCAAAAAAAGTTCTTCAGAAAGATGGGAAATAATACAACTAAACTTGGAACACCCGGAACAAAGAAAGAAAAATATAAATGCTAAATATCTGGTTACTATAATATACGATTCTCCTCCTCTTGAGTTCTTTGAAATGTTTGATGTTTGCAAACAAAAAATTGTAGGATGATCTCAAGGAATTTTCACTGTATGTCGATAAATGTAATAGATAAGACAACTACAATATTAAGGGGGGACAGGACAAGAACCTATATGGTGGTAAGGTTTCAACATTCTACCTAAATTGGCAAAGTATTAATTCTAAGTAGACCATTAAAAGTTAGGTGTGTATATTGAAAAAAAAAGAGAGATCACTACACAGCCAATAAAATCTACATAAAAAGGTACAGTCAAAACCTAATAGATAAAGTTAAATGATTAAAATGGAATATCACAAAATGTTCAAATGACTCAAAAGGCAGGAAAAGGATACCATCAGAGGATTAAAAATAGGAAGAACAAAGAAAAAAACAATAAAATAGTAGACTTAATGCTAAACATATCAATAATTACATTAAATGTAAATGGTCTAAAAATGCCAATTAAAAGACAGGTGTTCAGGGGTGCTTGGGTGGCTCAGTTGGTTAGGCGTCTGCCTTTGGCTCAGGTCATGATCCCAGGGTCCTGGGATCAAGCCCCAACTCAGGCTTCCTACTCACTGGGGAGCCTACCTCTCCCCTTCCCTCTGCCCCCTCATGCCCACGCTCATGCACGGGCTCTCTCCCTCTCAAATAAAATTCTTTTTTTTTTTTTTAAAGATTTTATTTATTTATTTTGAGAGAGAGAGAATGAGAGAGAGCGAGTACATGAGAGGGGGAGGGTCAGAGGGAGAAGCAGACTCCCTGCCGAGCAGGGAGCCCGATGCGGGACTCGATCCAGGGACTCCAGGATCATGACCTGAGCCGAAGGCAGTCGCTTAACCAACTGAGCCACCCAGGCGCCCCGTCCGTCTCAAATAAAATTCTTAAAAAAAAAGTTGTTCAAATATATTAGAAACTTCAAATATGATAACTTATACTTAGGCAGGTTGAAGGCAAATAGAATAAACTACTTGGTATGGTACTTTAATAGTGGATACATGACTTTACATATGAGTCAAAACCCACAGAAGGGTGCCTGGGTGGCTCAGTCAGTTAAGCATCTGCCTTCAGCTCTGGTCGTGATCCCAGGGTCCTGGAATTGAGCCCCACAGCAAGCTCCCCGCTCAGTAGGGAGTCTGCTTCTCCCTCTCCCTCTGCCCCTCCCCCCACTCACGTTCTCGTTCTCTCTCAAATAAATCTTTTCCAAAAATTAAAATAATAAGTAAATAAAATCTTAAAAAAAAAAAAGACTGATGCCTTCCCCCTAAAATCAGAAACAAGACAAGGTTGTCCACTGTAAACCCTTACTATTCAACATCATAGTGAAAGCCCTAGCCAGTACAATAAGCAAAGAGAAAGAAATAAAAGCCATACAGATTGGCAAAGAAGAAATAAAAACTATTTCTCTTCAAAGACAATAAAATTGCACACATATAAAATACTAAGGAACCACCCCCCACCCCCAGAAAACCCTAGAACTAGTAAATCTGTTTAGCAAGATTGTAGGACATAAATTCAACACTGCCAAATCAAATTTCCCCAAACTGATCTATAGATTTGGTACAATTCTAATTCAAAATCCCAGTAGGATTTTTTTGTAGATATAACAAATTAACTCTAATATTTATATGGAGAACCAAAAAAGCAAAATAGCCAAAATAATTTTGAAGAATAATTTGTAGAAATCAGAGTACCCAATATTAAGACTTACTATAAAGTTACAATAATCAAGACAGTATAGAATCGGTGATGGTAAAGAACATATCAGTGGAATAGAATAGAAATCCAGAAATCCAGGAGTGCCTGGGGGGCTCAGTTGTTAAGTGTCTGCCTTCGGCTCAGGTCATGATCCCAGGGTCCTGGGATCAAGCCCTGCATCAGGCTCCGTGCTCAGAGGGAGGCCTGCTTCTCCCTCTCCCACTCCCCGTGCTTGTGTTCCTGCTCTCGCTATCTCTCTCTCTGTCAAATAAATAAAATCTTAAAAAAAAAAGAAATCCATATAAATATACCAACTGATTTATTTTACAAAGGTACAAAAACAATTTAATGGAGAAAAGACAATCTTTTAAACAAATGGCATAGAGGTGGCGCCTGGGTGGCTCAGTCGTTAAGCGTCTGCCTTCAGCTCAGGTCATGACCCCAGGGTCCTGGGATAGAGCCCCACATCGGGCTCCCTGCTAGGCGGGAAGCCTGCTTCTCTCTCCCCCATTCCCCCTGCTTGTGTTCCCTCTCTCGCTGTGTCTCTCTCTGTCAAATAAATAAACAAAATCTTAAAAAAAAAAAAATGGCATAGAAACCACTGGACATCCATATACAAAAATAAATGAGTATCAACCTAAACCTTACACAAATAGATTGCTGGTCTAAATGTAAAATGTCAAACTATAAAATGTTTGGAAGAAAACAAAGGAGTAAATCTTTGTGACCTGGAATTAGGCAAAGAGTTCATTCTTTTTTTAAAAGATTTTATTTATTTGAGAGAGAGAGGGAGAGAGAGAGGGAGAAACAGACTCTCTGCTGAGCAGGGAGCCTGACATGTAGTATAGATTAAACAAAAATAGTAGAATGTTGATGATTACTGAATGGTACAGGGGGTAGATTCATTATAATATTGTATTTACTTGGCATTTTTGAAATTTTTTTCATCTAAAAAAAGAAAAAAGGCCAGGAGAACCAGCAAAGGAAACTAAGAAGGAATGGCAAGTAAAAAAAGAAAGTGTAATGTCTTGGAAGCCAAGTGAAAAAAACATATAGAGGAAAAGTCAAAAACAATGTCAAATACTTGATAGGTCAGTAAGATAAGAATTTACAACCAATTATAGGATTTAGGAATAGAGAGCAGTGGGGTAAAAGCCTTAATCAAGTGGGTTCAAGAGAGAAAAAAGGAGAGAAATTGGTGATAGCAAGAATAGATAACTCTTTCGGGCGCCTGGGTGGCTCAGTCATTAAGCTTCTGCCTTCGGCTCAGGTCATGATCCCAGGGTCCTGGGATCGAGCCCCGCATCGGGCTCCCTGCTCTGCGGGAAGCCTGCTTCTCCCTCTCCCACTCGCCCTGCTTGTGTTCCCTCTCTCGCTGTGTCTCTCTCTGTCAAATAAATAAATAAAATCTTAAAAAAAAAAAAAAAAAAGAATAGATAACTCTTTCAAATAATTTTGCTGTAAAGAGAAATGAGGTGGTAGCCGGAGCTGGATCAAGAGCTGGAGAGAGGATCAAGAAGGGTATAAGATGGGACAGACTGTAATATATCTGAGTCCTGATGTTCCGTCACAAAATTATTCTCTTAAAGAATCATTAGCTAAATCCATATAAAGTAATGTTAAGACCCCCCAAGTCACACTAAGTGATAAAAGCAAGTTGCATTTGCCAAAATCTTTTTGAGTACTTTCTATGGCCTAGGTACTACTCTACGCATTTTAAAATGCAAACTTTCATTGAAATCTCATTCTTCAATAATCACAAATAGTAAAACATTTGTATATAAAAATGTTCACAAACATTATTTATAATAGAGAAAAATCTGGGAATAAATAGCCAATAGGAATAATTAAACTGATGACAAATTCAAACAAATGAATGGAAAGTTATTTTCATGATGTGTTTATAAATTTTTTTTTTAATGACAAGGGAACGATTTGTGATAGTCCAGACAAAAATCTTATGCAAAACTATATATACATTATGATATTAACTATAAGTATCTATGAAAAGATAATAGATTAAAAATATAACAAAAATTTAACAAGTATCTCTCTCTTAGGAATGAGATTACAGGTGATATTTATTTTCTTCTTTATATAGTTTTACTCATCCGCATTTTCTAAAATGTCTCTATTTTTTTTTTAAGATTTTATTTATTTTTGCAAGAGTGGGGGGGAGGGGCAGAGGGAGAAGCAGGGAGCCTGATGCAGGGCTCAATCCCAGAACCCTGGAACCATGACCTGAGTCAAATATAGATGCTTAACTGACTGAGCCACCCAGGCGCCATAAAATGTCTTTAATATCCACATATGGATTATCAGATATTTTTAAAATAGTCATTCTCATACTGAACTACATAAACTAAGAGATGACAATAATGAGAAAAATAGGCAACTGGGAATTTTCAGGTCCCTCCATGCTTAGTATATGGAGGCTTAACTGTGAGCTTTACAACAAAACAAACCCTTGAAAATTGAACTTAGGGTTAACTGAGAATATTAGCTATTCGCTGGGTCACATAACTAGGATGTGTTCAGATCTTCATAACTGCAAGCAAAGCAAGTCAAGAAGTTTTAAAATAAGAAGTATCGTAATTCCAATAAAAGTCCTCTAGTTCTTCTAGATTGCATCACATAAAAATTCAACCACAGCAGCCCCAAATAAACACTAAGGATACCTCTGGCTCTTACAATTTGTTCAACCAAAAAGAAGTTTAAATGCATGGACCCTGTTTGGGTCCATATTCCACAATTATAAAAAACGATACCTTGAAGACAATTGGAAAACCAAACATGAACTAGATTTTGTGGGGTTTTGTGGTTTTTTGAAAAAGATTTTATTTATTTATTTGACAGAGAGAGACACAGCGAGAGAGGGAACACAAGCAGGGGGAGTGGGAGAGGAAGAAGGAGGCTTCCCGCTGAGCAGGGAGCCCAATGCGGGGCTTGATCCCAGGATCCTGGGACCATGACCCGAGCTGAAGACAGACGCTTAACGACTGAGCCACCCGGGTGTCCCATGAACTGGGTTTTGAATGACATTAAGTATTACTGTTAATTTTGTGAAATATGAAAAGGTCACAGTGGTTTTTTTAAAAGTCCTTATTAGTTTTAGATGCATCCTGAATTATTTGCAGGTGAAATGACATATGTGGATTTGCTTTAAAATATTCCAACTTCAATAACAATAACAAAAAAAAGTGTGGGGGGAGATTGTGTTGAAACTGGATAGTGGATTCATGGTGGTTCATTAGACTATTCTCTATTGTATTTATGTTTAAATCTTCCATAAGAAAATTTCTCAATAGTTTACATGAGCGGGGATGATGAGGCTTTAAATTTCCAAGACATTTCCCACATCTGGATGGCAAATAAAACGACATCAAATGTCCAAAAATACAAAAATGAGATATAGAAAAGGAAGCTGCTGGTGATTCTGACAGGTAAACCTGCTTATGCAGTGAATAAGACATTCTCTGAACTAAGTCACAATTAAGACTAAAACACAATAGCATTCATTCATAACAGGACTAAAAAGAAACAGTAAGTAAGGTCTGTGGATGGTGAGTATTGAGGGAGTATGTGCTGTTTCTGCAGCACAAAGCAGAATTCAGATAAAGAAAATGTCAGTATTTCATTGTAGCACAACTTTTTACTACTCGCTAAGATATTTTCCTTGATGTAAAGCACAAGGACTAACAGTGACTGATTTGCTGGCTTTCTACTCACTAATCATGTAACTGGCAAACAGCTCTACCTCTTTAAACCTGACCTATAAAATGGGGATAACTAGACGTGCCTTGCAAGATATTACGAAAATTAGAAACAAATCGCTGGCACAAAACATGCAACTTAATAAGCTGCAGCTAGTATTATTATTACTGAGTTTAACAGGAAAAAAGAATATCCATTAGAGTCAGGAATGATAAAAAGAAGCTCACCATCACTGCCTCTATTCAATATTAAATTGGAGGGCTTAGAGAAAAGGAGTAGGATGCAAAAAAGGAAAAGAACTAGAAAGCAAGACAAAACTGTTCTAAATTTAGTAATGACCCTGCAGAATCCAAGAAAATCTAAGGACTAACCATTTAGCAGCAAAAAGAGCTCAGCTGAAATGAAAATCAATGTATTAAATCAACAGCGTATCTATATTCTAACAAAAATAGAAAAAGGGAACCCATATACAATAACAACCAATACTGCCTAGAGACAAATCAAACAAAAGATCTTTAATGAAAAGGTTATATAAAACACTACTGAAGGATATTAAAAACCCAAACAAATGGAGTTAGAGAAAATACCTCTGGCTATAAGACTCAATACTGCAAAAAAGCCAGTTCACTCCATGTTAATCTAAAAATTCAATGCAATTTACAACAAAAATGTCAATGGAGTCTAATAAAATGAACAGGTGGAGATTGCCCTACTAGTAGAGGCTTCTTAGACAGTAATTAAGACACGTGGAATGAATACTGACTGATTATTTGATGAAAGGTGAAATGAAACAGGGTCGCTTCTGTCAAGGGGTTTTAAAATGGCCCAGGGGGTCTCCCATCCAAGTACTAACCAGGCCCGACCCTGCTTAGCTTCTGGCCATTTAGGAGATGGACCTTATCATGTCCTCACCAGGTGGAACCATGAACTTTGAATTGAAACAAACTGTAAATATTCTAAGGACTCAGCCCAAACGCCTGCAACTTGGTACAGAAAGAGATTCTGCTTACTGAAAGCCTTAAGAACCAATTATTTTCAGCCAAAATTAGTTTTCTGCCAACATCAAACGAAATTCTTTGTAAACAATATATAAAAGCATTCCCTTTTGTCTTTATAAACTTTTTTTTTTTTAAGATTTTATTTATTTATTTGACAGAGAGAGACAGCGAGAGAGGGAACACAAGCAGGGGGAGTGGGAGAGGGAGAAGCAAGCTTCCCGCTGAGCAGGGAGCCCGATGCGGGGCTCGATCCCAGGACCCTGGGATCATAATCTGAGCCAAAGGCAGACGCTTAACGACTGAGCCACCCAGGCGCCCCTGTCTTTATAAACTCTTGATTTTTGGGTTCCCTAAGGGGGGACTATTTGGGTTGCTGCCCAAATGTGTCTTCCCCAAACTGCCATTCTGAGACTCCAAATAAATGCTTTCGTTTTTATTAAAAAAAATATATGTGGAAATTGAGCAGACCAATGGAAAACAATAGAGATCATAGAACAAACCCACACATATCCAAAAACTTGATCACATTAGGAGACATAATTCATATTCAATAACAAATGTTTTAGAGCAACTAGTTCTCTATAGAGAAAAAAAGTCAGAACCCCACACAAACATAAATTCCATATGGATTAAAAACCTACATTTGAAAAGAAAATTCTTAACATTTCAGAAGCAAATATGCAAGACTCTTATGACCTCAGCATAATGAAGGACTTATTAGATAAGAACCAGAAGCAGAAACCAGAATAAAAAAAGACTGTAACTTTTGATGACTTTAAAATTTATAATTTAAAACTTAAAACTTCTATACAGTAAGAAATACAGGGTCCTGGAATGAGCCCTGCATCAGGCTCCCTGCTCTGCAGGGAGTCTGTGTCTCCCTCTCCCTCTGCCCCTCCCACCTGCCCTCTCTCTCTCTCTCTCTCTCTCTCTAATAAATAAAAATCTGTAAAAAAAATTGTGAAGTTAAAATATAAGCTATAGGGCGCCTGGGTGGCTCAGTCGTTAAGCGGCTGCCTTCGGCTCAGGTCATGATCCCAGAGTCCTGGAATTGAGTCCCACATCGGGCTCCCTGCTCAGCGGGAAGCCTGCTTCTCCCTCTCCCGCTCCCCGTGCTTGTGTTCCTGCTTTCGCTGGTTCTGTCTCTGTCAAATAAATAAAATCATAAAATCTTTAAAAAAATAAAATAAAATAAAAGCTATAGATTGGGAAAAAAATTATTTGAAACATACATATATGACAAATAATTGGTACCTGATATATACAAATAATTATAAAACAAAAAGAAAAAGATAACTCAATAGAAAAGTTGGCAAAGACTCGAAAGTAGAAACCCAAAAGGCCAATAATAAAAGAAGCTTATCTTCTACTAGTAATTAGGAAAATGCATACTAAGATGGGGAAATACCAGGTCACACCGAACAGACTATAAAAAAATTTAAGGGGTCGCCTCCTCTTGGTCCCATATTGAACTCGAGTTGGAAGAGGCAAGTCCGGTCTCAAAATGGAGGGCCATGATCCAAAGGAACCAGAGCAGCTGAGAGAACTGTTTATTGGTAGTTTGAGCTTTGAAACTACAGATAATAGTTTTAGAGAACATCTGAAAAATGGGGTACACTTACAGATTGTGTGGTGATGAGAGACCCCCAAACAAAACGTTCCAGGGGTTTTGGTTTTGTGACTTCCTCTTGTGTTGAAGAGGTGGATGCAGCAATGTTTGCCTGACCACACAGGGTTGATGGGCATGTAGTGGAACCAAAGAGAGGTGTTTCTAGAGAAGATTCTAACGGTGAAGAAAATTTTTGTTGGTGGTATTAAAGAAGATACAGAAGAATATAATTTGAGAAATTACTTTGAAAAGCATGGCAAGATTGAAACCACAGAAGTTATGAAAGACAGGCAGAGTGGAAAAAAGAGAGGATTTGCTTTTGTAACTTCTGATGATCATGATACAGTTGATAAAATTGTTGTTCAGAAATACCACACTATTAACGGGCATAACTGTGAAGTGAAAAAGGCCCTTTCTAAACAAGAAATGCAGTCTGCTGGATCACAAAGAGGTCACGGAGGTGGATCTGGCAACTTCATGGGTCATGGAGGAAACTTCGGTGGAAGAGGAGGCTACGGTGGCGGAGGTGGTGGCAGCAGAGGTAGTTATGGAGGAGGTGATGGCGGATATAATGGATTTGGAGGTGATGGTGGCAACTATGGTGGTGGTCCTGGTTATAGTAGTACAGGAGGCTACAGTGGTGGTGGACCAGGATATGGAAACCAAGGATGCGGATAGGAGGTGGTGGTGGAGGATATGATGGTTACAATGAAGGAGGAAATTTTGGAGGTGGTAACTATGGTGATGGTGGGAACTATAATGATTTTGGAAATTATAGTGGACAACAGCAATCAAATTATGGACCCATGAAGGGGGGCAGTTTTGGTGGAAGAAGCTTGGGCAGTCCCTATAGTGGTGGTTACGGATCCAGTGGTGAAGTGGTGGATATGGGTAGCAGAAGGTTCTAAAAAAATTCAGAAGAAAAGGGCTACGGTTCTTAGCAGGAGAGAGAGCGAGTTGTCAGGAAAGCTGCAGGTAACTTTGAGGCAGTCGTCCTAAATGCATTAGAGGAACTGTAAAAATCTGCCACAGAAGGAACGATGATCCATAGTCAGAATAGTTACTGCAGCTTAAACTGGAAACCCTTCTTGTTCAGGACTGTCATAGCCACAGTTTGCAAAAAGTGCAGCTATTAATGCAATGTAGTGTCAATTAGATGTACATTCCTGAGGTCTTTTATCTGTTGTAACTTTTTCTTTTTCTTTTTCATTACATCAGGTATATTGCCCTGTAAATTGTGGTAGTTGTACCAGGAATAAAAAATGAAGGAATTTTTAACTTAAAAAAAAAAATTTAAGGGGTGCCTGGGTGGCTCAGTCCGTTAAGCATCTGCCTTCAGCTTGGGTCATGATCCTGGGATCCTGGGATAGAGCACCACGGTGGGCTCCCTGCTCAGTGGGTAGTCTGCTTCTCCCTCTGCCCCTCACTCCCCGCTCGTGCTTGCGCTCTCTCTCTAGCAAAAATAAATAAATAAAATCTTAAAAAATTTTAAAAATTACAGCTTTACAACACTGCATACTGGTATGCCAATACACTGTTCATTTTTGTTGCTGAGCACTACACCATTGTATAAATAAACCACAATTTATTTATCTACTTACTGTTGATAATATCCAAGTTATCAGGGTTTCCAATTTTTAGCTATTACAAATAGAGCTGGTATAAACATTCACGTACAAGTCCTGATGTGGACATATGGATCCATTTCAGAGGTGAAATGGCTGTCATTATGATAAACGTATGTTTAATTAAAAAAAAAAAATCAAATTGTTTCAAAGTGGTTTCACCATCTTACATTCCTATCAGTAATATATGAACTCCCGTTGCTCCACATCCTCACTAGCATTTGATTTCATCACACTTTTTCAAGATCAGCCATGCTAAATAGTTCTGTAGTGGTACCTTATGGTTTTCATTTGCATTTCCCTAATAACTGATGTTGAACATCTTTGCCAACCCCATATCTTCTTTAGCGAAGAGTCTGTTCACATCTCTTCCCCATTTTTAAACCGGGTTGTCTTCTTATTGTTGAATTATGGCATTCTTCATATATCCCACACTCAAATTATTTTCTTAAACTTCTATTTTCTGCTAGGCTTTTTTTTTTTTAAGAATAAGCTCTATGCCCAACATGGGGCTTGAACTCATGACCCTGAGATCAACAGTCACATGCTCCACCAACTGAGCCAACCAGGCACCCCTACTCTGTCTTTAAAAGAGAAATTTTATTTTGATGAAATCATTTTTTTTCTTTTATACTTTGTGCTTTTTGTGTTTAACTTATGAAATCTTTCTCTAATCTATGATCACAATGATTTTCTCAGACGTTTTCTTCTAGAATTTAATTTTAGCCCTTACATATAAGTCCATGATCCATCTGAGTTAATTTTTGATGATGTGAAGTAAGGTTGGAGGTTTTTTTGTTGTTTTTTTAATGTGGTGAAGGATAGCAGAATTTGCCACCTCACATATGCCACTTTGGCATAGGATTATTTTGAGCAGAATGAAATTAAGAAGCAGATAAAAGAAAAGCTCTCTGCCCTCCCTCTATTTGCCTGAAAGCAGGACATAAATTTACAAAGGTATCCTCCTTCCCTCTTCACCAGTAAGGACAAAAGTTAATCATAGGAGACAAACCTTATCAGCCTGGAGATGGCACCAGAGGGTTCTACATAACAAACTTTACTAGCTAGTCTTTATCTACCATTAGTTTCACATATATTGCCTTCCCACAATTTGCCACCCCTAGACACTCAAGGTCTTTTTCCTTTGTCTTATCACTTCTCTAAAAATTTGTTAGGATGCTACCTATATAACTTTATTTTTTTTTTTAAGATTTTATTTATTCATTTGAGAGAGAGAGAGACCGAGCACAAGCAGGGGGAGAGCCAGAGGGAGAGGGAAAAGCAAACCCCCTGCTGAGCTGGGAGCCCAACGTGGGGATCGATCCCAGGACCTCAAGATCATGAGCTGAGCCGAAGGCAGATGCTCAACCATCTGACCACCCAAGCACCCTATATAACCTAACTTTTAACCAGACCTTTGAGTTACTCATCCAGGCATTTCTCTCATATATATATAAATATGAAATATATATGTCAATAAACTTGTTTTCTCTTGTTAATCTGTCTTGTTACAGAGACCCAGCTGGGAACCTAGAATAGAAGGAAAAAAGACTTTTCTTCCTTTATAATGTTTATCTGATTAAGGACCACTTATTAAAGTTTTCCTTTCCCCACTTAAATGCCTTGAGATAATCATGTTACTTTCTTTTCTAGTCTGTTAATACGTGTGAATTACACTGTTTGAATTTTGAAAGCTGAACCAACCTTGAATTGTTGAGATAAACCCTACTTGGTCATGATGTATTGTCTTTTATAGAAATTACTGATTTCAGGGTGCCTGGGTGGCTCAGTCGGTTAAGCGTCTGCCATCGGCTCAGGTCATGGTCCCAGGGTCCTGGGATCGAGTCCCGCATCAGGCTCCTTGCTCTGCAGGGAGTCTGCTTCTCCCTCTCCTCCCCACTTGTGCTCTTACTATCTCTGTCTCTCTCTCTCAAATAAATGAATAAAATCTAAAAAAAAAAAAAAAGAAATTAATGATTTCAATTTACTAAAATTTTGTTAAAGATTTTTGCATCTGTGTTCATACTAAATATTAGCATGTCATTTTCTTATGTCTTTGGTTTTGGTGTCAGGGTAAGGTTGGGCTCATAAAATGAGTGGGGAAGTGTTCCCTCCTCTTCTAAGTTCTTCAAAAGTTTATGTAAAAATGGTACATTAATTCTTCCTTAAACTGTTGGTAGACTTCAGCAGTGAAGCCATCTGAGCCTGGAGTTTCCTCTGTAGAAAGTTTTAAACTACAATTCAATTTATCTAATAGATATAGACCTACTCTGGTTATCTGTTTCTTTTTGATTGAGCTTTATCAGTTTGTGTCTTTCAAAGAGCTTGTGCATTTAATGTAAATTGTCAAATTTACTGGCATAGAATGGTTTGTGGTACTTATCTTTATAATGGCTGTAGAATCATCACTCATGTCCTATTTCTCATTCCTGATACCAGTAATGTATTCTCTCTTCCTTGTCTAAACCTGGCTAAAAGTTCATCAATTTTGTTAATCATTTTAAAGAACCAGCTTTGTGGGGCACCTAGTTGGCTCAGTCAGTAAAGCATGAGACTCTTGGGGGGCAGGGGGGAGTCGTGAGTTCAAGTCCCATGTTGGGTGTAAAGCTTAGGGAGGAAAGGAGGGAGAGAGAGAAAGAGGAAGAAACAGAGAAAGATGGGACTCCTGGGTGGCTCAGTTGGTTGAGTGTCTGCCTTCGGCTGGGGTCATGATCCCGGAGTCCTCGGATCAAGCCCCGTGTCAGGCTCCCTGCTCAGCGGGAAGCCTGCTTCTCCCTCTCCCTCTGCCACTCCCCCGCTTATGCTCTCTCTCTCTCTCTGTCAAATAAATAAATAAAATCTTAAAAAAAAAAAAAAGGAAAGAGAGAGAAAGAAAGAAAGAAATCAGCTTTTGGTTTCACTGATAATATCTACTATTTTTCTGCTTCTTAATTCAATGATTTTTGCTCTGATCTTCACAGTTCCCTTTCCTCTGCTTATGTGGACTTAAGTTCCCTTTTCTTTGTCTCATTTCTTAAAATGGAAGCTTAGGTCAATAATTTGAAATCTTTCTACTTATAATATATGCATTTAATGTTCTAAATTTCCTTTATAATGTTATAAATTTCCTTTTAAGTACTGCATTAACTGAATCCCACAAGTTCTGCTATGTCATGTTCTCATTTTCATTCTTTAAAAAAATTTTCTAATTTTCTAAAATTTTCTTATTCTTTGACCGATGTCTAATACAGATTATGTTTAATTTCCAAATATTTTGGAGTTTTCAGATATTCTTCTGTTACTGATTACTAATGTAATCCCTTTATGATAAAAGAACATACTTTGTAAGGTGCCTGGGTGGCTCAGTCATTAAGCATCTGCCTTCGGCTCAGGACATGATCCCAGGATCCGGGGATCGAGCCCCACATCGGGCTCCCTGCTTGGCAGGAAGCCTGCCTCTCCCTCTCCCACTCCCCCTGCTTGTGTTCCCTCTCTCACTGTCTCTCTCTGTCAAATAAATAAATAAAATCTTAAAAAAAAAACTGTAAAATTTAAACTTATTGAAATTTCTTTTATGGCCCAGAATATGGTCTATCTTGGTTAATATTCTATGAACACTAGCAAAGAATACTATCATACCATTGTTGGGTAGAGTGGTCAGCAAATGTCAACAAGGTCAAGTTATTTACTGTTTTTTTTGTCTAAGTGTTCAATCAAATATTGAGAAAGTACTGTTGAGATCTCCAACTATACTGAGTTCTCTATTTCTTTCAGTTTTATTACTTTTTTTTTTAAGATTTTATTTATTTATTTGAGAGAGAGAGAATGAGAGAGAGCACATGAGAGGGGGGAGGGTCAGAGGGAGAAGCAGACTCCCTGCCGAGCAGGGAGCCCGATGCGGGACTCGATCCAGGGACTCCAGGATCATGACCTGAGCCGAAGGCAGTTGCTTAACCAACTGAGCCACCCAGGCGCCCTCAGTTTTATTACTTTTTGCTTCATAAATCTTGAAGTTCTGTTATTAAATGCATAAACATTTATGATTGTTAGTCTTCTTAAAGAACTGACCCCATTTTCATCATGAAATCACTCTCCATATCCATGGTACTATCCCTTACTGTGAAATCTACTTTGTCTAATATTAATATAGTAACTCCTCCTTTCTTCTGATTAGTGTTCCCATAGTATATCTTTTTCCATCCTTGTACTTTTAGTCTAGCTGTGTCTTTAAATGTACTTAATGTGGGTTTCTTGTAAATAGCACCATAACTAGGTCTTGCTTTTAAGTGCAATCTGACAATTTTCACCTATTAATTGCAGTGTTTAGATCATTTGCATTTAATGTGATTATTTATATGGCTGGATTTAAGTCAACCATCTTGCTATTTGATTTCTACTTGTCCAATCTGTTCATCTTACCCTTTTTGGATGTCTTTTAGATTAATTAAGCATTTTATGATTCAATTATCTCCTTTCATGGGCTTATTAATTATACCTCTTTGCTTTTTTTTTTAAGTGGTTTCTTTAGGATTTAAGGTATAAATCTTTAACATATCACAGTCTATCTTCAAATAATATACCATTTTGCATACATTGTAAGAACTTTAGAATGGGGCGCCTGGGTGGCTCAATCGGTTAAGCAACTGCCTTCGGCTCAGGTCATAATCTCAGGGTCCTGGGATCAAGCCCCACATCCAGCTCCCTGCTCAGCAGGGAGTCTGCTTATCTCTCTATGTCTGTCCCTCCCCACTGCTCGTGCTCTCTCCCTCTCAAATAAATAAATAGAATCTTAAAAAAAATAAAAATTAAATTAAATTTTAAAAAGAACTTTAGAATAGTATACTTCCATTTTACCTCTCCCAACCTTCTGGGCAATTGTTGTCATACATCTTACTTCTACACATCTTATAAATCCCACAATACAGTTTTATTATTTTTGTTTTAAACAGTTATCTTTTTAAATGGCTTTTTCCGGATAAAAGAACTAGTAATAGTTTCTATATAGACTTTTTTTTTAAGATTTATTTATTTATTTTAGAGAGGAGTGGGGCAGAGGGAGAGAGAGAGAATCTTAAGCAGACTCCATGCTGAGTGCAGAGCCTGACTCCAGACTTGATCTCACAACCCTGAGATCATGACCTGAACCAACAGCAAAAGCTTAATGCTTAACCAACTGCACCACCCAGGTGCCCCTCTATATAGATTTCTGATTCTCTTCATTTCTTTAATGTAGATCTAAGTTTCCATCTGATATAATTTTCTCCTGCAATTAACATTTCTTGTAGTCATAGCTTGATGGTGACTAATTCTATTAGCTCTTGTATATTTTAAAAAGCTTTATTTCATCTTTATTATTTTTACTGTGATAAAATTCATATACCATATAATTCACCCATTTGAAGTCCACAATTCACTGGCTTTTAGTGTATTCAGAGTTGTGCTTCCACCACCAAAATCAATTTTAGAACATTTTCATCACCCCTAAAAGATACCCTATACCTATTAGCAATAACTCCCCATTTTCTCCCAATCCTCAGTCATAAGCAACCATAAATGTACTTTCTGACCCTAGAGATTTGCCCATTCTGCACATTTTCCTCTTCAATTTTTTTTTAAAGATTTTATATATTTATTCCACAGAAAGAGACACAGTGAGAGAAGGAACACAAGCAGGGGGAGTGGGAGAGGGAGAAGCGGGCTTCCTGGCTGAGTAGGGAGCCTGATGCGGGGCTCGATCCCAGGACCCTGAGATCATGACCTGAGCCGAAGCAGATACCCAATGACTGAGCCACCCAGTCGCCCCCCTCTTCAATTTTTTAAAGGCATTTTTCACTGCATATACAATTCTACGTTTATAGGCTTTTTCATTTAGCACTTTAATGTTACCACTCTAGTAACTTCTGACTTGCAATGATTCTAATGAAAAGTTTGCCGTAATTCTTACCTTGTGTATTAGTCAGGGCTGCCATAACAAAATACCACAGATGAGATGGCTTAAACAACAAAAATCTACTTTCTCACAGTCTGGAGGTTAGAAGTCCATGATCAAAGTGTTGACAGGTTTGGTTTCTCCTGATGCCTCTCTCCTTGGCCTGCAGATGGCCACCTTCTCACTGGGTCTTCATGTGGTTTTGTCTCTATACACTCATGCCCCTGTTGTCCCTTTATGTTTTCACATTTCTTCTTCTTATAAGGACACTAGTCCTTATAATCCAATCCAGATTAGGGCCCACCCTAACAGCTTCATTTTTTAAAAGATTTTCTTTTTTAAAGTAATTTCTACATCCAAAAGAGGGCTCAAACCTATAACCTCAAGATCAAGAGTCACACGCTCTACTAAGCCAGCCAGGCTCCCCCTTAACATTAATCATCGCTTTAAAGACCTTTCTCCATGTACAGTCACATTCTGAGATAACTGGGGGTTAGGATTTCAACATACAAATTTGGGGGGACACAATTCAGACCATAATCCCTCTGTATATAATGTAGGTTCTTTTCTCTGTCTCCTTTGGGGACTTCCTCTTTTTTCACTAGTTTGAGGCAATTTGATTAAGATGAATCTTGGTATAGCTCTCTTCATGACTGTTCTTTTTGGATTCTCATGGATCTAAGCATCTCAAGGAACCTAAAACAGAAAAAGTCATGAAGAGAACTACACCAAAGCATATCATAATCAAATTGCTTAAAACCAGTGATGAAGAAAAAATCTTAAATGAGCTTTTTGGATCTATGAGTTTACAGTTTTCATTAAATTTAGAAAATATTCAGCCATTATTTCTTCAAATATTTTTTGCTGTCCCCACCCCTATATTCCTGAGACTCCAATTACTTGTATTCTTAAGACTGCTTGATGTTGTCCCACTGTTTACTTATTATTTACTTATCACTGCATATTTATATTTTCAATCTTTTTCTTATATTTCATTTTGTTTTACTAATTTTTTTTTTTTAAGTAAGCTCAATACCCAATGTGGGGCTTGACTCACAACCCCAAGATCAAGAGTCACATGCTCTACCGAGTTGGCCAGGTACCCCACTTATATTTCATTTTGGATGTGTCTTTTCTCTTTTCTTTTTTTTGTCCCGCTGAGCAGGAAGCCTGATGTGGAACTTGATCCCAGATCCCAGGACCCTGGAATCATGACCTGAGCCAAAGGCAGACGCTTAACTGACTGAGCCACCCAGTTGTCCCTGGAGGTTTGATTTGGGTCATTTTTATATCTTCCATGTCTCTACTTAAAAGCTCAATCTTTCTTTCAGTTCTTTGAACATTTGGAACAGTTGTAACTGTTACAATGTCCTTGTCCACTAATTCTATCATCTGTGTAATTTCTAGGCCTACTTCTATTGACTGGTTTTTCTCCTCCATATAAACTGTATTCTGTGCTTCTTTTATATGCCTGATAATTTGTGATTGGATGCCAAATGTCGTCAATTTTGCATTCTTGGCTGGTGTTTTTTTTTTTTTGTCTTTAATTTTGAGCTTTGTTTTAGGAATTCCTGACTTAGAAGCAATTTCATCTTTCTGAGGCTTGCTTTTATGCTGTTAGGCAAATCCAAGGTAAATCCTTTAGATTAGGGCTAATTTGACTGCTTTACTGAGGCTACGCCCTTCTAAGGCCTCCATTCAATGTCCCAGGTGTTAGAAGGTGTTTCTGCTCTGGTTAGTAGAAACACAACATATTTGTGGCCCTGTATTCCAGGGACTGTTCTGCCTAATGCTTTCTAGTGGTCTTTTTCTGGCCTTGGGTTAATTTCTTCACTATTCATAAACTGATTAGCACTCAACTAACAAGTCTAAGATGGTAAAATCCAATAGAACTTTCTGCAATGATGAAATTGTGGCAACTGAGCATTCAAAATGTATCAGTGCAACTGAAGAACTGAATTTTTAAATATCCACACGAGGTTAGTAGCTACTGTACTGGACAGTTCAGATTTAGGGTAAACTTCTACAAATTTCTGGAGCTCTCTCTTTTTTGTGTGAAGCTTTCTTCTGTCAAATACTCTGCCCACAAATTCTAGCTGATCTGGCTTCTCTGAGCTTTTACTTCTGTCTCCTCAAATGTGGGAGACTGCCAGCTCTGTTTAGGTATCTCTTCTCATCCAAATGTCTAGAAACTTTCATCAGATGGGGCCATCACAGTGATCAACTTGTTTCCCTTCTCTGAGGTTTCACTGGTCTGCTGCACTACCCTTTGTCCAATGTCTAAAACAGTTTTAAAAATATATTTTGTCCAGGGGCGCCTGGGTGGCTCAGATGGTTAAGCGTCTGCCTTCGGCTCAGGTCATGATCTCAGGGTCCTGGGATCGAGTCCCACATCGGGCTCCCTGCTCCTTGGGAGCCTGCTTCTCCCTCTGCCTCTCTCTCTCTGTGTCTCTCATGAATAAATAAATAAAATCTTTAAAAAAAAAAAAAAAAAAAATATATATATATTTTGTCCAGTTATTCATTTTTTTTTATTTGTTTAAGGCAGAGGCATAAATCAACTTCTTGCTCCTCCACCATGACCAGAACTGTAAGTTCCCTTCCACTGAGTTTTTAACTTTGAATTATTATTATTTTTATTTCTGTGGGTCTGAATCACTTGTTTCTGCTGATTTTTGTTTGTAATGACTTGAGATATTATTATATTACTCTTATTAGCTCTTATTTGTTGGCAATCTATCTTTAGGAATTCTCTGAAGCTAGGATTGAGGTATGTTCCACCAGGGATGATCTGAGTTTGCTTCTCTCAGGTGCCTAGGAGCATTATCAACTTGGATCTCCATTTAAAAAAAAAAAAAATCAATTTATACATATTAAACTTTCTGATCAAAAAACAAATTTGCATGGCTCAAAAAAATTTAAATTAGTTCCCTTTCCCTTCCTCTTAGTTGGGGCCAAAGATTGAACTAGCACAGTGTGTAATAAAGGACTTAACCTTGGCCAAAGACAGGTCTGGTCTTTGCCCTCAGCTCCCTGGAAGTAAACCTAAACTGCAGAAATGCCTGTTGTTAAAAGTTTTTGTTTACTGAGGGCTTTGAGCTGTGCCAGAGGGTCTAACAATGTGATTTATAGTGGGGACTATGAGTCACACAGGATCAGCACAACTTCAGGAGGGGTTAGAGACTGAGGTCAGCTACGTTGGCAATCAAACATATCTACATGATGGAGTCCCAAAAAAAACTTGACACCAAGCCTCGGGTGAGCTTCTCTGGTTGGCAGTACTCTATGTGTATTGTCACACACCACTGCCAGGCAGAGTTAACGCTGTCCCTGACTCCACTAGGAGAGGACAAACAGAAGCTGAGCATTTGGAACCCTGCTAGACTCTGCCTCATGCATCTATTCTGTTGGCTGATTTTAATCTGTATCCTTTTGCTTGAAATAAACTGTAACTTTGAGTGTAACAGCTTTTATTGAGTTCTATAAATCCTTCTAGCAAAGTACTGAACCCAAAGGTGGTCTGGGGGACCCTCAAACTCTACAATGGTGCCAGAAGTAAAGCTGGATTTAGGGACTGTTTCCTACGTTTGCACAGTCAGCAGCACTAGGACTGAAGATTCAGGGGTATGGCTGAGGAGGAGCAAAGAAGGCAATACAAGTGGCCAGGAGACTGATTTCATACAAAAGGATTGGGCAAATAAGTAGTCTCAAGTAGCATTCCTCCTAGCCTTCCCTCAAGAACGTTCATGCTATCTACCCCTACCTTAACACTACCAAGTAATCTAAAAAATGTCAGAAAAATGAAACATAACTCTACTCTTAAAGGTCTAGATCTGAATTAAGATCTCTAAGATAAACTCAACTCTAATATACAATGTCATGGGGGGTTGGAAATGGAGGTTAACAGCCCAGCAGATAATATGCAATTTTGGTTCTGAATGTCAAGACTTTTACAGTAAACTAAGGTGAACTCAAATTTATTAAGGATGCACAACACCACCATCAGACAGTCAGGGATAGACTTCTGCTCAAGTAAACCATCCTCCCAGCATGCCAATAATAAATATGCTCTAACTTTGTTAGGCAGACAAAATTTGGATGGTTATTTCAGAAACCAAGTATGTCTTTCTGGATTTTCAATTTTTAGTCTGTGTCATTTTAGTCTCCAAAGTATAATTCCAAGTAAGACTATAAAGTATTAGTATTCTTACCATTCTAAAATATACAAAATAGAGAATCCCCAATACTTAGGATCCCTCTTTCCCTACACTGATATCCTATTATCCAATGAGTCAGCCTTCTGGTAAGGCAGGTAGCTGACTACCATGTGCCAAGAGCAGTAGAAACAGTTCAAAGATTTCACAGAAAGGAAGATAATTGGGGGCGCCTGGGTGGCTCAGTCGGTTAAGCGTTTGCCTTCGGCTCAGGTCATGATCCCAGCGTCCTGGGATCAAGCCCCTCGTCAGGCTCCCTGCTCAGTGGAGAGCCTGCTTCTCCCCCTCCACCCCTCCACCCCCTCCCCCTCCTCTCATGCACTCTATCTCAAATAAATAAATAAAATCCTTAAAAAAAAAAAAAAAAAGGAAAGGAAAATGATTGTTCTTGCCCTTACAATTTAAATCAGTAATTTAAAGATACATATGTGAAATTAAAAACCAACAGAAATTCAAAATAATGAGAAAAACAAGTCCATTTACCTCTGATTTTCCTCTAAGATTAGACCTCCTTGAACGCAGGGATTGTGTTTTAAATCATCAGCAACTTGAAAACAGAAGGTTCAGGACGCCTGGGTGGCTAAGGCCGGTTGAGTGCCCGACTCCTGATTTCAGCTCAGGTCATGATCTCAGGGTCATGAGATCAAGCTGCACAAGGGGCTCCACGCTCAACGGGGAGTCTGCTTGAGATTCTTTCTCTTCTCCCTCTCCCTCTGCCCCTCCCCGCTCTTGCACACATGCATGCTCTCTTTCTCTCTCTCAAATAAATAAATAAATAAAAAGAAAATAGAAGCCTCAAAAATACAAAAATTAAGAGTACAAATTTATAAGAGCTGGGTAGCTTGAGTCATGGACAGTTTCCTAAACAATGTTAATTCTGCCCTGGATTTTTCAAGGAAGGTGGAAATGTATTGGCAAAGAGAGTTGAAGATAACTTGAGGGAGAGCAAAAGCACAAGGGAAAGATAGTATATTTAGTCTAGTTCAACTTGGCTGACTCAGTCCAAAGAAATGAGTTTAATGAACTATCAGAATAGTCAGTGAGTGGGGCTGTCCTAAGGTCCTGCTGAAAAATGTGGGATTTATGCAACTGAGAGCCAGTATCACAGGGGACTGAAATGATAATGATGATAATAACTGGAATCACTGAGCAGTGAGGCCAGTTTCTCAGCCAGTAGTACTGACCAAAAGTAGCAAAAGAGGCCAAAAACCTTGTTCTGGTTCAGAATATAGAAGTATTTCAGGGTCCCCTGGCTGGCTCATTCAGTTGAGCATCGGATTTTGGCTCAGGTCATGATCTCAGGGTCATGGATCAAGCCCTGAGTCAGGCTCCCTGCCCAGTGCAGAGTCTGCTTGAGATTCTCTCCCTCTGCCTCCCTCTCCCCTGCTGCTCCTCCCCCTGCTCGTGCTCTCTCTCTCTAAAATAAATAAATAAAATCTTTTTTAAAAAAAGGTATTTCATCACTGGTGCAAGAATAGGACTCAAATCTATACCATTACTTTTTTTTTTTTCTTCAAGGTACAAGCAAACTCAGTGATGGCTAACAGGGTTAGGGGGGACAAACATGGTTTTTCTTCCCCAGTGCCCAAATGATTGACAGCCATCCCCCTTCTACATATAGTGATGTGAAAAGGGAAAATATATATTTTTTAAAGATTTATCTATTTGAGAGAGACAGAGAGATAGCATGTCCCAAGCAGACTCCACACTCAGTGCAGAGCTCGACCTGGGGCTCAATCCCACACCCTAGGATCACAACCTCAGCCAAAAATCAGTCGGGCATTCAACCAACTGAGCCACCCAGGCACCCCATGGAAAATATTTTTAAAAGTAAGGAACACACAAGAAGTGGTGTACTCATCTATCAAAGAGGAAAAAAAGCAATGTCAAGAAAAATATTTTCATGAAAGACAGGATGCAAGGAAAAAAAACACAGGATGAAGACAAAAGAGAAACATCAGTTCTGATGCACCAGAAAACAGAGAAGAGAAGAAATATCATTCAAAATAATTGCCTCAATTTTAGATTTTGCCATCCTTCTTCCAAGCCTACAGTCTGTAAGAAGGTGAGAGAACAGGCAATGAGAAGAAAAATTCCCAAACAAAATAAACAAATGCCCCATATCCCAAGACCAGAGATTTTTAGTGCCCCCAAGTATCTGGATTATATTTATAATGAAACTGAATCTTGATTTAATGCTGTGCTTTTCATAGGGATTCTTCCCTCATCTCTCCTAAAAATGCAACAATTACCATAAGAACATAAAATAAACATTATCACAAAAATCAGCATAACACAATCTCTGAGTAGACTCTAAGCAAAGAACAGGGGATAGCTTCTATCTTTCCCACTGATGCCAAAACAAAATAACAATAACCAAAAAAGTCTGAATGCTCTTACATGATATCACAGATTGTGGCCTGTTCCCTGCCTTACAGCCTTCCCAGAATGGACCAGTGGGATTTAACATGAACCAAATCTGTCAACCAAGCTGAAGACAGACATGTGAGTTCTAATGAGCAGTGGTGAAAAACATACTGCTCCATTCGGCTCCAAACAATGATAAATAATTCAGGAAAAGAACTGCTGCATACAGAGCATAGCAGGAGGATTTAAAAATAGACCATAGGCTACAGAACCTAGGTAGGGGAATCAGGAGTCAGAGAAAATGGATTTATGTCAACAAATTCCCGAGCCCTTGCAGTACAGGATGCTGCTGAAACTGCTACTCAAAATGGATGCCAGAATTCTAGTGTGCTTTTTTAAAAAAACAAGTATTTTTCAGGAACTTGGCAAATTTGGTAATGAGAACTAATAAGCAATAGCACTATTTGGCAATAGTAGATATCACAGAAAAAGCATATCAAAATGACACAGGGAAGACATGTTCTTCAGAAAAAATTATGAGGTTGGGGCGCCTGGGTGGCTCAGTCAGTTAAGCGTATGACTCTTGGTTCTGGCTCAGGTTGTGATCTCAGGGTCGTGAGACTGAGCACAAATCAGGCTCTGTGCTCAGCATGGAGTCTGCTGGAGATTCTCTCCCTTTCCCTCTGCCCCTTCCCCTGTGCGTGCTCTCTTTCTAAAATAAATAAATAAATAAATAAAATCTGAAAAAAATTAGAAGGAGGTTAAAATTCTATTTTCTGTACCACCAAGTTCTAGGTCTAAAATCAATTTGGACTTGGGGCGCCTGGGTGGCTCAGTCGTTAAGCATCTGCCTTCAGCTCAGGTCATGATCCCAGAGTCCTGGGATTTAGCCCCACATCGGGCTCCCTGCTCAGCATGAAGCCTGCTTCTCCCTCTCCCACTCCCCCTGCTTGTGTTCCCTCTCTCGCTCTGTCAAATAAATAAAAAAAAAAATCTTTAAAAAAAAAAAAATAAAATAAAATCAATTTGGACTTTTACTTACTAATTATGCCTCTAGTATCAAGGGTACATAGCACTCAAGATTTTTCTATTCCTTTTTTCACCTTGAACAGATCCAATCATGCAATACATGCAAACACAAGATTCTCACCTGTTAATAAAAAGAGTAGCTTGAACACTGAACAGAAACCATGATTATGTTCTCACCAGATTTATTTATTTATTTTTAAAGATTTTATTTATTTAAGAAAGAGTGAGCGAGAGAGCACGAGGAGGGGCAGAGAGAGAAGGAGAAGCAGACTCCCTGCCAAGGAGGGAGCCGGACGTGGGGCTTAATCCCAGGACCCTGGGATCATGACCTGGGCCAAAGGCAGATGCCCAACTGACTGAGCCACCCAGCCACCCCTGTTCTCACCAGACTTAAATTCTGCGTCTGACAGAATTGATTGAGTCTGTAATTAGATGAAGACAGTCCAAGATCCTGGGTTCATGTAGATGGTGAAGGTTTCAACGTACTCAAGAGTGCTTCAAGTGGGACATCTGACAAATAGTGTGGCTGGACTGTCAATCTTAAGACTGGTGTCTTGAGGACCATAAGAATGACCAGAACCCAGATGTACTCTAAATACTCAACAATGTATGTAATGAAGAAATAATATTCTATATCCAAACTGCATTTCCCCACAGCCAGTCTCTTCATATGCTCGAGATCAATTTCAGAAAACTGAAAATTTTAAGACCATACAATGATGCCTACACTACCTATAATGTGTGATATAAAATACCAAATAAACCATAATCTGGTTCTTTTATATACTGCTTTATCCTAACTAAGTAAAACAGGACTGAAGAAATTCTTGTTCAGTATAAACTACAGACCATTACATAAATAGACGAAAATGCTTATGCCTCACCTTTTTTTAGAAGAAAAATAGGCCATGTCTCCTCATAACTGTGCCATTCAACTTAAACTACACAAAGACCAGAATGCACTTGTAATAAGATGAAGACTTTTTTTCAATTCTTAAATTCTCTAGTTTCTAAGTGTAAACAATAAATAACATTTTCAAAAGACTGGCTCATTTAAAAGATGGTCCATCCTAAAGCACTTCTCCAGGCATGACATAATGTGGTCAGATCAGCTGTTTTCCATCCCTGCTCCACTCAACAGACAGTAAGCCAACACTTCCTCTCTCTGTAAATCCAGGCTTTCTTACTGTTGACAACAGACAGTATGGTCAGATAGACCTGGAGTTGAGTCCTGGTGCTAGTACCACCCTTGGTTATAGTAAAGGAACACTACTCTGGGACAGATCCACTCTAACCCTCTTCTGACCTGCCTATCCCTTTAGGGCTAGATGTTCATGGGACCAAGTGGACATATCTACCTGAAGCCCCTGACTCTACCACCCCCCAACTATGGTCTGGATCCCAGAATTCCCTGCCCAAGCAGTTCTGAGCCCACTTCCAAGGACTTCAGTGGATCTCCTCTCAAACTCTGTCCTGCCATAGACAATACCCACTGTTGTACACATTCCATGGTCTGAATCATGGCCAAGGGACAGATGATGAGAGGGTGAGGATGGAGACTAGACTTAGAGGGTATCCCCGCACTATCCCATCCTGTCTCAGAACTTTGAGGAGTCCGAGAATTCTGGCCTTCTAGGTCACTAGGAAAACATATGTCTAAGAAGTAGGGGACATTTTTCTCTTAACAGTTTTTTAAATCTTGACTTATAACTTAAATATATAGATATACAGAAATTGTGCTTCCATTCATGCTCTTGCCCTGAAATTGTTAGGAGCAGGCCTACCTAGTCCTATCATATACCAGCTATGTGATCTGATTAGTTTGCTTTTGTTTTTGTTTTGTGTTGTTTTTTTTTTAATGTGATCTGATTTGTAACCACCTCTGTAAACTTCACTTTACTGACCCATAAAATAATCTCCTTCAGGGCGCCTGGGTGGCTCAGATGGTTAAGCGTCTGCCTTCGGCTCAGGTCATGATCTCAGGGTCCTGGGATCGAGTCTCGCATCGGGTTCCCTGCTCAGTGCAGAGCCTGCTTCTCCCTCTCCCTCTGCCACTCCCTCTGCTTGTGCTCTTCTGTCTATCTCTCTGTCAAACAAATAAATAAAATCTTTAAAAAAAAAAATAATAATAATCTCCTTCATAGATTTTAATGTGATGAAATAATTTTCAAAATAATTTTGCAGGGTGCCTGATGAACAGCAAATCTGAGAGAAACTGAAGCTATTACTATATGCTCTGCCATCACTCTTCTCCCTAGTATGGGCAAAAAAGGGACCAAAAGGGCAAAAAGTAGGGCCAATTTCAGAAAAAGTACAATAAAACAGCCATTTGTGGGTCTCATTTTAGGGATTTCTGTCATTGATTCCATGGAGGTCTGATAGTATTGGTTGTTATTTTTCTTACAACCATTTCTCCCATTAAAATGTAAGCTTTATTTTCTGTAATTATATAGGAAGATGAATGCTAACTAAACTTATTGTGGTAATCATTTCTCAATATATGTATGTAAAGTCACTATGTGATACACCTTAAACTTAAACCAAGCTGTACATCAATTATATCTCAATAAAACTGGGGAAAAAATGTAAGTTCTATAAGGTCAGGGATTTTTCCTTTTTCTTCACTGCTATGTCCCTTACTCTCAGACAGGTCCTGGCACAACAAATAAGTATTTGTTAGTAAACCATTAACTACAGGAGTGCCTGGGTGGCTCCTGTCGGTTAAGGGTCTGACTTCAGCTCAGGTCATGACCTCGGGGTCCTGGGATCAAGCCCCTCATGGGGCTCTACACTCAGCAGGGAGTCTGCTTCTCCCTCTCCCTCTGCCCCTCCCCCTGCTCATGCTCTCTCTCTAATAAATAAATAAAATCTTTAAAAAAAAAAAAACTTCAAAAAAATTTAAAATAAACCATTACCTAAAAAAACAAGTACAGAGCGGTTATCTGACACCCCCACATCCATATAGTATGCTAGCAAGCCTGGTATAATCAGAAAATGATTTATTTATATACGACTACTTTACTTAGCTGTTTCCTATAATTTCAGAAGTTTCCTTAAAAATGAAATTGAAAACATTAGAGTATGCCTTTAATATGAGGACTTTTCTGCTCTCTTCAACTCTGCTTCCTCACCTGCTTGCAGAGGGATACTAATAATACTCAGTAATTTCATATATAATCTTACCAGAGAGGATAATTCAATTAGCTACATTATACTGAAGCTCTTGCTTTAAGATTCGAATAGGATGGGATCTAGTAGAAAAAAAATCTAAAAGAATAGTTTAGGAAATAGGTCCCTTTCTGCATGTCTCATGGTTTTTTTGTTTTGTTTTGTTTTTGTTTTTTTAAGATTTTATTTGTTTATTTGAGAGAGAAAGCATGAGAGGGGGGCTGGAGGGGCAGCAGAGGGAGAGAGACAAGCAGACTCCTAGCTGAGCACAGAGCCCAGTGCAGGGCTCGGGGCTCAATGTGGGGCTCAATCCCAGGACCCTGAGACCATGACCCGAGTAGAAGTCAGTTGCTTAACCGACTGAGCCACCCAGGCGTCCCTGCATGTCTCATGTTTTTATCCCCAACTCCCTTGAGTCTTGCATGAGTCAATCCTATCAATTCCTAAGAACTCAGTGGAAGCCTATAAACTATCTTACACCCCATCACATTCTCAAAAACATATTGTGGTTTTCAAATTTCCTTAATCAATCCATTTATCTCTCTGATGAATATTCATTTCCAAACTAAAGGTTAAAATACTACAGCAGAAGTAGGTAATTTGGAATCAAATTTATTCTGAAACAGAGTAAAATGACCCCGATAACATTATACGTGAAACTCTGGGTAGACAAAATGATGACTGGCAAAAAGACAGCTGAATAGCACACCCTGTATAAATAAGAATTAAAAGTGTGTCAACAGAGAAGACATGTTGCAGATGTGCTTTCTGTATCACACAAATCCCCAAACCGGCCTGGCTACTTATTCAAAGGCTCATTTGAAGAAAATTGCATCCTCCATATTGGTCTGATTCTGAAACTCAACTACAGTATAAGGCATCAGCTTAAAAAAACAACTACTCTCGGTGACCTCAAGATACTATTAGCAAAACACAAGTGTGATATTCCTGAGCACTGGTAAAATAAATTCTCAACAGTCCTAAATTCCATGATTGAATTTAGATGAATTAACTAATTCCTCCCTGAACAAAATTCATAAGTTTCTTAAAAAACAAAAACAAACAAAAAAAACCCCCAAAAAAGCCAACAAGCTCCAATACATTCTATTCTATATCAAATTACAAAGCTATAAATGTCTAGAAATGCCTCAAGGTGTGTAACTACTGAAGGTAATTAGCATTCTCAAAATTAAACATCCACTGCGATGCTCAAGGAACTGGGAGCACAGAAAAGAGATAAGGGCAAACAAATCCCACCAAAAAGATAAAGTTCAAATGTGTCTCTCTAATAAATAAAGAAAACAGGATTCTGGAATTAACCAACGTAACTTGCTGGGAGAAGAAAAATTATCAACCTTGTAAGTGTCAAATAAAATATAAAACTTTTTGTTGCTGTTATTCACTGGGAAAGTGGGTATTAATTGGGCTGGAAGCTCAGAACTGTGATGATTTTGTAATAAAGATTGCATGAAAGATCCTTTCATTTGAACCGAAAAGATATTGTTTTAAAAAGAAAATACACTTTAAAAAAAAATCTATACTAAATCATCTTATTCTGTAAGATCACCACACCAGAGTTGTGCCATATAACTTTACCTCTAATCCTCACTTACACCTTTACCCTAACAAAGAATACAACTATGGGATCTTGGACAAAGAAAATTCAGTATTTTATACAGTTAGTTTTTAGAGACTGAATTCCCAGCTCTGCCACTTACAAGCTATGTGATCTTGGGCAAATTACTTAATCTCTTTGTGACTCAGTTTCCCTTATCTGTAAAACAAAGGTAACAGTAACTATCTCATGGGGCTATAAAGATTAAATGAGTTAATATACAGGTAAAATGCTTAGACACATGGAAAGCATTTAAATAAATGTTAGCTATTATTTTTGTTGTTATTTAGTCTTCTCTAAACTAATAAAAGAAGATTGGGGTCACTATTTTTAAAACTTGGAGGAATCGGGGTGCCTAGGTGGCTCAGTCAGTTAACTGTCCGACTCTAGATTTAGGCTCATGATCTCAGGGTTGTGAGATCGAGCCCCACATAGGGCTCTGTGCTGCACATGGAGCCTACGTGGGATTCTCTCTCTCCTCCCTCTGCCCTCCCCTCTTAAAAAGTTTGGAAGAATTAATATAGAAATAATATTATCTGTTTTATGGTTCCTCTGAAACTGCACGACCTGCTTGCATAGAAGGAATAAGCAGGCCCAGAGTGACATTAGGTTTTATGCATTTTCTCCTTAGAGACAAATATGGTAGGATGCAATCTAAGATTCCTGTGCTAGGGGAATGAAGTTCCCTTTCTGCACCTACCAGGAAAATCAATGGTACAGGAAACAAACAAGTAAATCATAATGTATTATGTTAAGTGCTAGCTAGAGCTGCTCACAAGGTTAAGTGGGAATAAAGGGAGTAGGAATGTAGATCATACCAGAAGAAAGGCTTCTTCTAGAAGGAAGGCATGTTTAAATCTAATCCTCTAGGACAAATAGTATTTAGCCAAAGAGAAAAGTGGAAAAACAGACCTAGATGGAATATTCACCAGCTGGATGATTTGAGGAAAGTTACTTAATCTCTCTAAACCTCAGTTTCCTTATCTATAAAATGGAATGATTACAATTCTTTTTTTAGAAGACTGTGAAGATTAAATGAGATAATATATATAAAGTACTTAGAACACAGTGCCAGGAACACAGAGTGTTCACAGAGTGAACCCAACAAACAACAGTATCATTAACACAGACATATGGATCACCTTGATGCTTTCTCAGAACAGCAAGTATTGCATAAAGAAAGCTAGAGTATAAGGCATTCACAGAAAAGTGGCTTGAGAAAAAGCTAGAGAGGAGTGGAAATAGGATCATAAAATGTCTTGCACACTAACTAAAGCTATGAGAAACTTGTAAAGGATTTTCAAAAATGAGTTACATCATCGTATTTCTATTTTAGAAACATTACTTTTGCTACAAAGTGGATGGCTTAGAAAGCAGATAAAATAGAGGCAGACACGCCAGCTAGGAAAAAGATGAGATAAGAATTCTAACTGTAGAATAAGGGGATTGTGACCCTAGGGGCATTAGGAGGTAGAATCGTTAAGACTTAGTGACATATATGAGATGTGTATGATGATTGAGAGAGGAAAAGTATAAGAAGATATCCAAGTGACCGGATAGAAAAGCAGCTTCTCAAAGTGTAGCCTGATATGCCTGGGAATCTCTAAGACTTTTTTCTGCAAGGTCAAAAACACTTTTATAATAATACTTTATTATTATATAATATATATGAAATAAATAACATTTATTAGATACATATTATATATATGAAATGAAATAATAATATACAATATAATAATAAGCCCTTGTTTGCCCTTTTCACTCTCATGCTCTCACAGGTATATGACAGTATTTTCCAGAAACTATATAGCATGTAATATCACAACCAACTGAATGAAAAGGCAGATATGAGAATCTGTCTGTGTTCTATTAACCCCAATATTAAATTAGATTTGTATAAATGAAAAACAATGACACATTTCCCATTAAATTTTGTTAACTGTTTTTGAAGAATTTTTTTCATTAAAAACTTGCTTTTATATTAACATGTATTAGATTATCACTTTAAAATTAATAAATGTTTTTAAATTTCTCAGTTTTAATTTGCAATACACTAATATAGATAGATATAATCCATATAAACAAAAGCTCTTTTGGAGGCCTCAATAATTATTAAGAGTGTAAAGAAATTCTGATATCAGAAAGTTTGAGAACAACTGGGGTGGATATGTCTACCACTGAAATCAGAATACTGAAGGAGAAATCAGTCTGGAAAGAAAGATGATAAAGTTCAGTTTAAAACATGGTAAATGTGGGATTGAGGGGAAGACGGTGGCAGAGTAGGAGGATCCTAGGCTACCCTGACCCATGAATACAACTAGAGAACTATCATATCATCCTAAATAACCCAGAAATCAATCTGAAGACGCAGAACAAACTCCACAACTAAAGGTAAAGAAGAGGACACATCGAAGAAGGTAGGAAGTGAGGATATGCGGCTTCAGAGAGAAACAGACCGCGGCTGCTGCAGTGGGGAGGGAGGCACGAATGTGGAGACGGGCGAGAGATAGACTAACACACAGGGGAAAGCAAATCCCCATAGCAAATGGCTTAGAAAGTGAGAGGGCAAATTTCATGCCTTTTGGCAACCAATGGGGCTTAAAGCCTCGAGTTTTAAAGGCCAGTGTGCTTGGTTCTGATAGAGCTCAGAGGACATTGGGGCTGCTCTTGGAGAAAAGGTAGGGCAAACAGCCCATGGACATATAGCATGGAAACAGTGATCTGAAGAGGGCCAGGGACACAGAGTGGGAGGTTACTTGTTCACCTCAGAGCATGTCCCAGAGAAGTAGTATTTATGGAGAACAAAAGAACTGGCCAGTGCCATTTCCTTCCCCCACCCCTCAGCATAAGCACAGGGACACCTGCAGGAACCAGCCCAGCATGGACACTTGCTCTCTAACTTGCTTATGCCAAGCCCCCCTCCCTGCCCTCTGGTGGAACCACCCCTCCCAGTCACACTTGGCTCAGCCCCGGCTTGACAGGCCCTCTCCCCCAGTAGACCAGCCCAAACCCCTGCCAACCACCTCATCTCCTGACCAGGGAGTTTTATGAGGCCTTGGTTCCAGTGGTAGTGGCAACAAGACTCATTTTACAAGCAGACCAGAACATACCTAGTTAAAACAAGCCACATTCAGGCCAGGGACCAAGAACACTGTCCAAAACAGGCAAAGAGAGCCTCTGTAGACAACTGGCCTGAAGGATGAGATAAAGAAGCCAGGACACAACAGCAAAGGGCACAAAGCACACATTGGAGACATTCTCAGAAGCACCAGGCCCTGGGGAACAGGGGACACTACACTGGAGGGCACTATAGGACCTCTTCTTCATAAAACCATTGCCCTCAAGAACAGGAGACATAGCTGAGTTTTCTAACACATAATAACAGACACAGAAACTTAGACAAAATGAGAAGACAGGAATTTGCCCAAAATGAAAGAACAGGACAAAGCCATGATGGGAGATCTAAGCAAAGCAGATATAAGTAACATGCCTAATGGAGAATTTAAAGCAATGATCATAAGGATTCTCACTGGATTTGAGAAAAGAGTAGAGGACATCAGTGAGACCATTAACATAGAGATAAGGAATAACATAGTAGAGATAAAGGGCTCACTAAATGAAATGAGAAACATGCTTGATGAAATGAACAGCAGGCTGGAAGAAGCAGAGGAACAAATTAATGACTTAGAAGACAGAGTAATGGAAGGTAATCAAGCTGAACAAAAGAGAGAAAAAAGAATTATGCAAAACCAGAATAGACTTAGGGAACTCAGTGACTCCATTAAGCATAATAACATTTGTATTATAGGAGTCCCACAAGAACAAAAAAGAAAAAAAGAAGGCAGAAAATGTATTTGAAGAAATAATAGCTGAAAACTTCCCTAATCTGGGGAAGGAAACAGATATCCAGATCCAGGAGGCAGAGAAAACACCCAACAAAATCAACAAAAGCAGATCCAAACTAGGACATATTGTAATTAAAATGGCAAAAATACCAGGGTGCCTGGCTGGCTCAGTTGGTGGAGCATGCAACTCTTGATCTGAGGGTCATGAGTTTAAGCTCCACATTGGGTGTACAGCTTATTTAAAAATATACAATAAAAAGGCAAAATATAGTGATAAAGAAAAATATTAAAAGCAGTAAGACAAAAGAAGACAGTTACACATAAAGGAAACCCCATTAGCAGACAAACAAAAACAAAAGAAGTTCATCACCACTAAACCAGTCCTGTAAGCAATATTAAAAGGGACTCTTTGAGTTGAAAGGAAAGATCAAAAGTGACAGTATGAAGTTAGGAAACACAAAAGCAGTAAAAATGAATATCTCTCTAAAAAAATCAGTCAAGGAACTGACAAAATATAAGGATATAAAATATGACACCATATACCTACAACATGGGGAGAAGAGGAGTAAAGAATATATGCAAACTTAAAAAACCATCAATTTAATATAGACTGCTATATGCAGAAGATGTTATATATAAACATATTGTAACCACAAATCAAAAACCTCTCACAAATATGCAAAGAATAGAGAAAGAAATCCAAGTATATCACTAAAGAAAACCAGCAAGCCATGAAAGACAAGAATCAGAAAATCTTCAGAAACAACCACAAAACAAGTAATAAGATAACAATAAATACATTTCCATAAGTAATTACTTTGAATGTAAAAGGATTAAACACTTCAGTCAAAAGACACAGAGTGACAAAATGGATTTAAAAAAAAAAGCCATCTGTACGCTGCCTACAAGAGACTCATTTTTTTGTTTTTTGTTTTTGTTGTTGTTGTTGTTATTGCATGGCTTCAAGTCACAAAGGTTTATTTCTTTTCTCTTTTTAATTTTCAATTAGCCAACATATAGCACATCATTAGCTTTTGATGTGTTCAACGATTCATCAGTTGTGTGTAACACTGAGTGCTCATCACAACCACAAAGGTTTATTTCTTATTCAAGCCTCATGTCCAGTGCAATTTGGCATGGCGGTTCTGCTTATCTTGATCATTCTGGAACCAAGCCAGATAGATCCGCTACCACCTCAAATGTATCTGGCTATTGTGTAAGAAGGAAAGGAGAAAATAGGAAGGCATACATTGGTTGTTAAAGCTTCTGCCCCCAAATTTTCACATTTTATTAGCCAAATCAAGTCATGTGGTGTGACATTTTTTTTTTTAATGGACACAATATTTTGCAGATCCTCCAATCAAGAGACTCATTTTAGACCTAAAGACACCTGCAAAGATGGAGAAACTTTTATCATGCAGATGGATGTCAAAAGAAAGCCGGAGTAGCAATACTTATATCGGACAAAATGGACTTTAAAAACAAAGAATGTAACAAGAGACAAAGGACACTATAGGGGCGCCTGGATAGCTCAGTCGGTTGAGGATCTGATTCTTGATTTCGGCTCAGGTCATGATCTCAGGGTCTTGAGATCAAGCCCAGCATCAGGCTCCACTCAGCACGGAGAATGCTTTTGATTCTCTCTCTCCCTCTCCCTCTGCCCCACCCCCGCTCACGCTCTCTCTACATAAATAAATAAATAAAATCTTAAAAAGAAAAAGGACACTCTACAATAATAAAGGGAACAATCCAACAAGAACATGTAACAATTGTAAATATTTATGCATCCAATATGGAAGCACCCAAATACATAAAATAGTTAATAACAAACATAGAGGAACTAATTGATAATAATACAACAATAGTAGGGGACTTTAACACCCCATGTATATCAATGGACAGATCATCTAAACAGAAAATCAACAAGGAAACAATGGTTTTGAATGACACACTGGAGCACATGGATTTAAGAGATATATTCAGAACATTCCATCCTAGGGGCACCTGGCTGGCTCAGTCTGTAAAGCATGGGACTGTTGATCTTGGGGTTGTGAACCTGAGCCCCACACTGGGTGTAGAGGTTACTTATGGAAATTTTTAAAAACTAAAAAAAAAAAAGAAGAAGAACATTCCATCCTAAAACAGAATACACATTCTTTTCAAGTGCACATGCAACATTCTCCAGAATAGATCACATATTAGGTCACAAAAAGCTTCAACAAATTCAAAAAGATCAAAGTCATGCCATGCATTTTCTGACCACACTATGAAACTAGAAGTCAACCACAAGAAAAAATATGGAAATACCACAAATACATGGAGATTAAATAACATGCTACTAAACAATGAATGAGTCAACCAAGAAATAAAAGAAGAAATTTAAAAAAGTACATGGAAACAAATGAAAACAAAAACACAATGGTTCAAAAACCTTGGGATGCAGCAAAAGCAGTTCTAAAAGGGAAGTTTATAGCAATACAGGCCCACCTCAAAAAGTAAAATCTCAAACAACCTAAACTTACATCTAAAGGACCTAGAAGAACAACAAACAAAACCTAAACCAGTAGAAGGAAATAATAAAGATTAGAGCAGAAATAAATGACACAGAAACTAAAAAAAATAGAACAGATCAATGAAACCAGGAGCTGGTTCTTTGAAAAAAAAATCAATAAAATTGATAAACCACTAGCCAGACTTATCAAGAAAAAAAGAGAAAGGACCCAAATAAATAACATCACAAATGAGAGGAGAAATAACTACAAACACCACAGAAATACAAATAATTATAAGAGAAAATTATGAAAAACTATATGCCAATTGGAAAACCTATATTTCCAATTGGAAAACCTAGAAGAAATAGATAAATTCCTAGAAACATATAACCTACCAAAACTGAAACAAGAAGAAATAGAAAATTTGAACAGACCAATTACCAGCAAAGGAATTGAATCACTAATCAAAAAAACTCCCAACAAACAAAAGTCCAGGACCAGATAGCTTAACAGGCAAATTCTACCAAACATTTAAATTAATACCTATGCTTCTCAAACTATTCCAAAAAAATAGAAGAGGAAGGAAAACTTCCAAATTCATTCTATGAGGCCAGCATTCCCTAATACCAAAACCAGATAAAGACACCACAAAAAAAGAGAACTACAGGCCATTATCTCTGATGAACACAGATGCAAAAATCCTCAACAAAATACTAGCAAATCAAATCCAACAATACATTTAAAAAAATCATTCACCACGACCAAGTGGGATTTATTCCTGGGTTGCAAGTTGGTTCAATTTTCACAAATCAATCAACGCGATACATCACATCAGTAAGAGAAAGGATAAGAACCATACGATCACTTCGATAGACATGGAAAAGCATTTGACAAAGTAAAACAGCAATTCATGATAAAAACCCTCAACCAAGTAGGTTTGGAAGGAATGTACCCCAACATAACATAGACCATAAATAAAAAACCGACAGCTAAACATCATCCTCAAATGGGGAAAAACTGAGAGCCTTTTGCCTAAGATCGGGAACAAGACAAGGATGTCTACTCTCCCCACTTTTATTCAACGTAGTACTGGAAGTCCTAGCCACAGCAATCAGACAACAAAAATAAAGGCATCCAAATTGGTAAGGAAGAAGTAAAACTTTAGGGGCGCCTGGGTGGCTCAGTTGGTTAAGCGACTGCCTTGGGCTCAGGTCATGATCCTGGAGTCCCGGGATCGAGTCCCACATCGGGCTCCCTGCTCAGCAGGGAGTCTGCTTCTCCCTCTGACCCTCCCCCCTCTCATGCTCTATCTCATTCTCTCTCTCAAATAAATAAGTAAAATCTTAAAAAAAAAAAAAAAAAAAGAAGTAAAACTCACTATTTGCAGATGACATGATACTATATAGAGAAAACCTGAAAGACTCCACCAAAAAACTACTAGAACTGATAAATGAATTCAGTTAAGTCACAAGGTACAAAATCAATGTGCAGAAATCTGTTGCATTTCTACATACAAATAATGAAGCAGCAGAAAGAGAAATTAAGAAAATAATTCCATTTACAAATGCACCAAAAATAATAAGATATCTAGGAATAAACCTAACCCAAAAGGTGGAAGACCCGTACTCTGAAATCTATAAAACACTGATGAAAGAAATTCAACACAACACAAAGAAGCTCATGAATTGGAAGAACAAAGTTGTTAAAATGTATTATACTACCCAAAGCAATCTACACATTTAATCCCATTCCTTTCAAAATACCAACAGCATTTGGGGCACCTGACTGGCTCATTCGGTAGAGCGTGCAACTCTTGATCTTGGGGTTGTGAGTTTGCGCCCCATGTTGGGTGTAGAGATTACTCAAAAATAAAATCCTTAAAAAATAATAAAATAATAAAATAATAAAATAAAATAAAATAAAACATGGTAAATGTGATGTGCCTGTGGATAGACTAATCAAAGTGCCCAACAGGCAGTTACACTGTTCAGACTAGATATCTATACAGCCAAACTGTGATGTAAATTGAAACCTTGGATTTTGAAGGGAGAGTGCATAGTGAGAACAGTGACAGATTAGCAGCAGAGAAGGCTAGAGAGGTGAGCAGAGAGACCTCAGGACACACCAGTATTTAAAGAATAAAGAAGAGGAAGAGGAATCCCTATATAGAAAGGAAAAGGAAAGTTATAAAAATTAGAAATAAAATTGAAAAGTAAAAGAGCATATCACCACCTATAAGTTAAAAAGAGAAAAAGCTGTTTAGGGCTTTGAAGGAAAGCAAAAAACCATCCACTGTTAGTAACAGCAGGGGAAAATAGAATAAATAATGAAATCCAGCATTAATTCCAAAATCTCAATTTAGGCAAGTGTTTCAATCTCTTCTAATACTTTTTTCTTATCAGAGTTACTTGTAAGAGATAGAAAGATTTCAGATTCTTCTTCTTTGCTTTTTTTGTTCACCCCACCAGAGGAAATGCAAGCACATAAGAAAATGGCCAAAGGGATGGAAATCAAAAGGTCCTGGATGAAATATATAAAGGGGTTGACTGAAGTAGTGACTCAATGAACAAATACTCGCTGAGTAACCACTCTGTGCAAGGCATCAGGACAGGAACTGTTAAAATATCTGACTAGGGACACCTGGGTGGCTCAGTCAGTTAAGCGTCTGCCTTTGGCTCAGGTCATGATCCTGGGGTCCTGGGATCGAATTCCGCATCAGGCTCCTTGCTCAGCAGGAAGCCTGCTTCTCTCTCTGCCTATTCTGCCTGCTCTGCCTACCACTCCCCCTGCCTGTGCTCACTCTCTGACAAATAAATTTTTAAAAACTCTTAAAAAAAAAATAGCTGTCTAATGTAACAAACTATGCCCTTAGTTCATCAGTAGAAGTGATAGACTCGAAATAGAAATCTTTCCTGATAAGACTGGCACAAGCAGGAGCCACTCTATCCCAAAGGTGGCTCTAGCAGATTTCCAGAGCTCAAAGTCACCCAATTACTAATATGTGTCCTAATTCCACAAAATAACTCCAAAGAAATATTTTCTTCAAGTGTTTGATAACTATGTGGTCCTGTACAATACTCCATCTCTCTGATTTTTTACATAGATAACTACAGTTTTGAAATACAGAGATAAATCTTTAAGAAATCCTAGCATATATTTATCAAATCATCATAAATGCTGACGTAAGCTCCAAAACTAATTAACAAAAGTTAAAGAATTACCTAGCGAGATGCACTTAGGCTGGAAAGGCTGCTTTAACTGGTCAACTCTACCCTTTAAATATAGAAAAATGTGATTTTATAAATATAGCCATTCTTTTGAGAAAAGGACTATATGGATAAGAATAGAGAAAAGGCATATGAAAGCCAGAATCTAGCATTACATCCAGAGAACCCTGAACAAGAAAGGATATATTATCACACACAAGCTGTCACTAAAATCTTTTCACACCATCATCTTGTGCTATGGTAGCTAACCTATTTCTAGCTCTAAGCCTGTATCTGATTGATTTGCAAACTTCTGGAAGTAGCTGGGCTTCAACAGACACTGAACAACATCAGAAGTATTTTTTTGTCTGAGTTATATTTAGCCTCTATTCCCCCCTCCTTTTCTGTTTAAGAACTTGAGAAAGGAAGAATTATTGGATAGTAGTTACTAACAATGGGTGTTCCTAATGTTATAAAACTTTGGCTGTGGGGGTCCTGGGGGAGATTTCATTTTTGACTACCATGGAGTAACAGAGATCATATTTACCTTCCTGGCAGAAACAACTAAAAAAAAAAAAAAAAAAAAAAACGAAAAAATGGGTAAAACCATGATTTTTAAGACACTGGACATCAGGGAATAAACAACAGTGATTCCTGACAGATGGGAAACAAATAAGGTAAGCCTTATGATTACCCAAGGTCAATGCCTAGACACTGCTTCCAAGTAATGTCAAAAAAAAAAAAAAAAAAAGGTGGAGGGGAGCCCAGGAGAAACCTGGGCAGAGTCCAACATGCTCCCTGACTGGAGAACACAGGAGTGAAAGTCTGAGAAAGCAAAGGAGTCTAGAGTTCACAAAAGAGAGTATGCCACCGGGGAAAATATTTGTAAACCATGTATCTAACAAAGGAATTGTATCTAGAATATATAAGCAACTCTCAAAACTCAAAGAAACAATTAGGAAATGGGCAAAAGACATAAGCATACATGGGGTGCCTGGGTGGCTCAGTCGTTAAGCGTCTGCCTTCAGCTCAGGTCATGGTCCCAGGGTCCTGGGATCGAGCCCCGCATCGGGCTCCTCGCTCTGCGGGAAGCCTGCTTCTCCCTCTCCCACTCCCCCTGCTTGTGCTCCTGCTCTCGCTGTATCTATCTCTGTCAAATGAATAAATCAAATCTTAAAAAAAAAAAAAAAAAGACATAAGCATACATGTTCAAAATCATTAGCCATTAGGGAAATGCAAATTAAAAACAAACAGATGAAATATCTCTACATACCTATCATAATGGCTAAAATAAAAAATACTAGGGCGCCTAGGTGGTTCAGTCGTTAAGCGTTTGCCTTCAGCTCAGGTCGTGATCCCAGGGTCCTGGGATCGAGCCCCGCATTGGGCTCCCTGCTCAGCGGGAAGCCTGCTTCTCCCTCTCCCACTCCCCCTGCTTGTGTTCCCTCTCTCGCTGTGTCTCTCTCTGTCAAATAAAGAAATAAAATCTTTAAAAATAAATAAATAAATAAAGATGAAATATGTAATTACTCTTGGGCATTTATCCCACACAAAGAAAAACTTATGTTTACAGAAAAACCTGAACATGAATGTTCATAGCAGCTTTATTCATAATGGCCAAAAACTGGAACCAACATAGAAGTCCCTCAACAGGTGAATGCTTAAACAAACTTGGGACAACCATACCACAGACTACTACTCAGCAACAAAAGGATACAAACTATTGACACATGCAATAATTTGGATGGATCTCAAGGGAATTATGCGGAGTGGGAGAAAAAGTCATTCTCAATAGGTTATATATGGTATGATTCCATTTAATTAACATTTTGACATGACAATATTAAAGAGCTGAAGAACTGACTAGAAAAGCCAGTGTTATAGGTTCACGAATGGGGTGCAGGCAGCTGGATGTGGTTATAAAAGGGTAACAGGAAGAATTCTTATGGGAATGGAACTGTTCTATATCTTGACGGGGGTTGTGGATATACAAATTCACACAGTGAAATTCCACAGAACTCCCCTCAACACACATACCCATGCACTGAGAGCAGTGCATGTACAACTGTCAAATCTGAATAGACTCTATAGATTGTAACAATATAAATTTCCTGGTTTTTCATGGTACTATAGTTATACAAGCTGTCACAATTGGGAGAAATTGGGTGAAAGGCACATGGAATGGAATACTGCTGTAAATTTTTTTTCGCAATTTCCCATAAATTATACTTATTTCACAACGAAAAGTTTAAACAAATGACTGAGAAATGATAGATTATAAAATGAGTAAAGAGCAACATTTAAAAAGTTATTATAACTATATTCCATATGTGTAAAAATCTCAAGGAAAAAGCATGTTAGGTAGAAGAAGTAAAAAAAAAAATCTCTGAAATGGTAGAGATAAAAACACACTATGTACGACTGATAGCAGATTAAAAATTGCAAGAGAACAAATCAGGGCGAGTAAACAAGAAAACAGCAATAGAAGTCAACCAAAATAAAACACAGAAAGAAAAAAAAACATTAAAATAAAATGAACAAAGCATCCATGAACTGTGTGGGACAAATTCTAATTGCCTAATATATGTGTCAGTGGTATTTCCAAAGAAGAGACAGGGGAAAAAATATTTAATGAAATAGTAGCTTCCAAGTTTCCAAATTATAATAAAACTGTAAATACACAAATCCAAGAAGCTGAAAAAAAACAAACCAAGACACACCATTACCAAATTACCTAACACTAATATTACAGTAATACAGAGTAAATTTAAAAGCAACCAGGTGGAAGGATATATTACATATAGAGGACAAAGATGAAGACGATAACAGAATTCTCACTGGAAACTATTCAAGTCAGAAGACAATGGATTCACATCTTAAAAGACTGAAAGAAAAAAACTGTCAACCACAAATTCTATACTCACAGAAAATATCTTTCAAAAATGAAGGCAAAATACAGACTTTTTCTGTACAAAAGCTAAACATCATCACAAGTAGACCTGTGCAAGTCCTTCAGGCTGAATAAATATTGTCTGGATTTACACAAAGGAATAAAGAGCATCAGAAATGGTTACAATGTGGATAAATATAAAAATCTTTTTTTTACTCATTCAAATATTTTTAAAGTTATAAACTATTCAAAGCAATAATTTAAGATATACTGTAATTTATATATATATACAAGTATATACATGCATGTGTATATATGAGTGTGTATACATATGTATGTATATGTGTGTATAAAATAAATAAATCTGTCAAATACATAAAACCTTAAAAATATATATATATAAATTCAAACACACACACACATACACACACACAAGTAAATTGTATACCTGGAATAGGGCAATGGTCAGGAGGGAAGAAAAAGCAGTATACTATTGTAAAGTTCTTATACTATACATGAAGCAGTATAATATTACCATGAAATGGAATGTACGGCCCGTAATTGGAAAAATGGCAATCAACAGAAACTCACTTAGGAATCCCAGACACTGGGCTTTAAATCAGCCAATTTAAATAAGACCAAAAAAGGAAACTATGACTAAAGAATTAAAGGAAAAGTATAACAATGTTTCAGAAACAATATTAATAGAAAGATAGAAATTATAAAAAGGAACCAAATAGACGAGCCTGCGTGGCTCAGTCGTTAAGCGTCTGCCTTCGGCTCAGGTCATGATCCCAGGGTCCTGGGATCAAGCCCCCCATCTGGCTCCCTGCTCCACAGGAAGCCTGCTTCTCCCTCTCCCACTCCCCCTGCTTGTGTTCCCTCTCTGCTGTGTCTCTCTCTGTCAAATAAATAAATAAAATCTTTTAAAAAGGGGGGGGGAACCAAATAAAAATTTTGGAGTTGGAAAGTACAATAACAAAAATGAAAAACATAAGCAGAGAGGTTTGATACAAGATCTGAGCAGGCAGAAGAAAGAATCAACAAACTTGAAGCTAGGTCAATTAAGAATATCCAGTCTGCGGGCACCTGGGTGGTGCATTCTGTTGAGCATGGCTCTTGGTTTCGGCTCAGATCGTGGTCTCAGGGTCATGAGACTGACCCCCACGTGGGGCTCCGTCATCTGCATGGAATTGCTTGGGATTCTCTCGCCCTTTTTCCCTGCCCCCCTCCAAAATAAATAAATCTTTTTTTCCTAAAGACTTTATACACTTATTCATGAGATACAGAAAGAGAGAGACAGGCAGAGGCAGAGGGAGAAGCAGGCTCCCTGCAGAGCAAGGTGCCCATTGTGGGACTTAATCTCAGGACACTGGGATCACAACCTGAGCAGAAGGCAGACGCTTAACCGACTGCATTACCCAGGTGCCCCAAAATAAATAAACCTAAAAAAAAAGAAAAAAAAACCAATATCCAGTCTTCGGGCACCTGGCTGGCTCAGTCAGAAGAGCATGCAACTCTTGATCTTGGGGTGAGTTCCAGCCCCATGTTGGGTGTACAGATTACTTAAATAAATAAACAAAAACTTTAAAAACAACAAACAAAAAGAATATCCAGTCTGAGGAACAGAAGGAAAAAACATAGCTAGGGCAGTGAGGCAATAAAAAGAAAGAAAAGGCATTCAGTCTGGAAAAGAAGTAAAATTTTTCTATTTGCAGGGGGCAGCTGGGTGGCTCAGTCAGTTGGGTGGCCAACCCTTGATTTCAGCTCAGGTCATGATCTCAGGGTCCTGGGATCCAGCCCCAAGTTGGGCCCCTTGTTCAGCGGGGAATCCGCTTGAGGATTCTCTCTTCCGCTCCCTCTGCCCCTCCCCCCACTCGTGCACTCTCTCTCTCTAAAATAAGTCTTCAAAAACAAACAAAAAAAATTTTCTATTTGCAGATGACATGATCTTATATATAGAAAATCCTAAGGAATCCACTAAAAACTAATAAACAAGTTCAGCAAGGTTGCAAAATATAAGGTCAACATACAAAAATTGATTGTATTTCTATACACAAGTAATGAATACTCCAAATACGAAATTAAGGGGAAAAGTCCATTTACAGTAGTAACAAAAATAATAAAATACTTAGGTATAATTTTAACAAGGAAGTATAATAGAATAGGATTAAAAAAGTGTAAGGCTTATATATTAAAAATTATAAACAATCACTGATAGAAATTAAAGAACTTATTATTAAATAAGGGGGAAGATGTCCCATGTTCATGGACTGAAAGATTTAATATTGCTAAGGTGGTAACACTCTCAAAACTGATCTACAGATTCAGTGCAATCCCTATCAAAATCCTAGCTGGCTTTTTTTTTTTTTTTTTGAAGACATCGACAATCTGATCCTAAAATTCATATGGAAATGCAAGGGACCTAAAATAAACAACATAATCTTTTTTTTTTTTTTAACTAATCTCTACACGCAACATGGGGCTCAAACTCACAACTCTAAGATCAAGAGTCAGATGCTCTACCAAATGAGCTACCCAGGCACACCAAACAACATAATCTTGAAAAAAGAAAAACAAAATTGGAGGACTCACATTTCCTAATTTCAATTTACCACACAAAGTAACAGTAATCAGAACAGTGCTGTAGTGGAATAGAATTGAAAGGCCAGAAATAAATCTTTACATTTATGGTCAACTAATTTTTTTTTTTTTTAAGATTTTATTTATTCATTCGACAGAGAGAGACACAGCGAGAGAGGGAACACAAGCAGGGGGAGTGGGAGAGGGAGAAGCAGGCCTCCGGCTGAGCAGGGAGCCCGATGCGGGGCTCGATCCCAGGACCCTGGGATCACGACCTGAGCCGAAGGCAGACGCTTAACGACTGAGCCACCCAGGCGCCCCTATGGTCAACTAATTTTCAAACAAGGAGGCCAAGACAATCAAATAGGCCAAGGACAGTCTTTTCAACAAAAGGTCCTGGGACAAGTGTATAGCTAAATATAAAAGAATAAAGTTGGAACCATACCTCATATTACACACAAAAATTAACTCAAAATAGATCACAGACCTAAATGTAAAAGCTAAACCTATAAAATTCAACATGAAACACTAGAATAAATCTTCATGACCTTGGGTTAGACAAAACTTTCTTAGACATAACACTAAAAGCATAAGCAACAAAAGAAAAAATAGATCAGCAGACTTCATCAAATTTAAAACTTTTGTCTGGGGGCGCCTGGGTGGCTCAGTTGTTAAGCGTCTGCCTTCGGCTCTGGTCATGATCCCAGGGTCCTGGGATGGAGCCCCATATCGGGCTCCCTGCTCAGCGGGGAGTCTGCTTCTCCCTCTCCCACTCCCCCTGCTTTTGTTACCTCGCTTGCTGTGTCTCTCTCTGTCAAATAAATAAATAAAATCTTAAAAAATAAAATAAATAAAACTTTTGTCTGTAAACAATACCATCAAGAAGGTGAAAAGACAACTCACAGAATAGGAAAAAATATCTGTAAATCATGTATCAAATAAGGAACTTGTAACCATAATAAAGAATTCTTACAACTCAATAAAAAAAAAGATAAGTTATCTAAAAAAGGCAAAGGATTTAAATATATATTTCTTTAAAAAAAATATACAAATGGCCAATAAGTACACAAAAAGAAGCTCAATTCAACAGCATTAGTCATCAGGGAAGTGCAAATCAAAATCATAATGGTATTACTTGACACCCACTAGGATGGCTAGAATCAAAAGACAGACAATAAGTTTAGTAAGGATAGATAAATTGGGGCCCTCATACATTGCTAGTGGGAATGTAAAATTATGCAGCCACTATGGAAGCAGTTTGACAGTTCTTCAAAAAGTTCAACAGAGTTACCATATGATCCAGCAATTACACTTCTAGATATATACTCCAAAGAAATGAAAACATATACCCACACAAAAACTTATTAAAAAATGTTCATAGCAGCATTATTCATAGTACCCAAAAAGTGGAAACAACCCAAATGTCTAGCAACTGAGGAATGGATAAGCTAAATGTGATATATCTACACAATGGAATATTATTCAGCCATAAAAAGGAATAAAAGTACTGATACATGCTACAACTTGGATGAATCTTGAAAATATTACTCTAAATGAAAGAAGCCAGATACAAAAGGTTCATATATTGTCTGATTCTTTTTATAGGATATATCCAGAAGAGGCAAATCCACAGAGACAGAAAGCAAATTAGGGAATGGGAAGTGATTATTTAATGAGTATGGTATGGTTTACAAAATGATGAAAAAGTTTTGAAACTAGAGAGAACTAGTGGTTGCACAACATCATAAATACACTAAATACCACTGATCTATACACAAAAACTGGTTAATTATAAGTTATGTGAATTTCACCGTAATTTTTTAAAAAAGAAATTAACTTAGAGGGGGAAAAAAGTATATGCCCATACAAACAAAAAATAAATGTGGGAGTATATACTTTACAATTCCATTTATATAAAAATCTAGACAATGCAAACTATTCTATAGTGACAAAAGTTGATCAGTGGTTGCCTAGGATCACAAGTTGAGGGAAGTATTAAAAATGGGGATAAGGAAACTTGTGGAGGTGATATTTTCATTATCTTGACTGTGGTAATAGCTTCATGGGTGAATAACACATATGTCAAAACTTAACAAACTGTACACTTTTAATACGTACAGTTTACTGTATGTTAATTATAGCTCAAGATCTATTTTGAAAAAGATGGGGAAAGGGGAAATAGGGCAATGTATTCATGCTGGCAACTCAATAACTGATAAGGGAGTGATAAAAGCAGTTTTATTTTACCTTGATGAGTGTACAAACAACACCTGGCAAAATTGTACATGGAGAACCACTCACAGCAGCATATAAATTTGAATTTCTGTATATTTACAAATACTTCTATTAACCAACATTATACTTTCAGAGATCCTGAATCTTCATTTTTGACTGATTTTCGGGTAGTGCTAAAAACCCTCTCAGTTCTGGCAAGTACTACCATTAGTATGATCTGTAAATAAACATTTAGACATACCAAGAAAGCTCCTACAAGAAGCCCTAATAAGGTTCCTTAAAGCTAAAATATCTGTGAACAGTATTTCAAATGTGATGAAAACAACACAAAAGAGTCCTATCATCCATACTAATAATCTTTTAAGAATTCCCCCATTAATATCTATTAACCTTTTGTAAGATAAAGTAAATACCTATTTTGTAAGGTAAATATCTATTTACCTTTCGTAGATATTCACTCAAATAAATTTAAACTATTTCAAACTTAGAAAAGCTTTAAAGTTAAAACTCTAAATTGGATTTTTCTTTACCAAAAAGTATGTCCGTTGTTTCAAAGACAAACAAAAAGTATGATGTATTCACTAGTGGGAAAAGTTATGGAAATGAGGGTGAAGTTCAGTCAAAACCACTTTACATTCATGTATTTATGACAGGTGAGGAATGACATCATCTAATGACATCATCTAATGACATCAGCTACCATCATCTCTCACTTCGACTACAGCAGTAGTCTTTTTTATTTCTTAATTCAGGTGAACTCAGTCTTAATATACTTTAGTCTCAGTTTCTTCATCTATTAAATGGGTACAATAACACTTCCAACCTCACAAGGTTGCGTGACAATTAAATGAGAATACAGGTATAGCACTTAAGTTTGTTGCCTAGCACACGGAAAGTGCTCCATAAATGTTACCTATTATTACCTGAATAAATGTTCAGCCTCCATGAGTCCAGTGCTGGAATGGCATCTCATATAAGAAACAAGTCTAACCTCAAAAAAAAAAAAAAAAAAAAAAGTTAAAAGCAATTTAAATCTTAATATATTGAGACTCCCAAAGAAAATTAAAATATCCATTTCAAAATCCACAGCAGCTTCTTTTTTTGTTTTTTTAGATTTTATTTATTTATTTGAGAGACAGAGAGAGTGCACACATGAGCAGGGGAGTGGGAGAGGGAGAAGCAGACTCCCTACTGAGCAGGGAGCCCAACTTGGGGCTCAGTCCCAGGACCCGGAGATCATGACCTGAGCCGAACACAGACGCTTAACCTACTGAGCCACCCAGGCGCCCCTCCACAGCAGCTTCTGAATATCTTCTTTCCCAATTCCTTTTGCTCACAATGTTTCTCATAACCCTACACCTGCCCTGAACCCTCTATATCCATTCCTACTTTTTTTTTAATCCATTGCTTTAATGCACAGTTTTATTTTTTTATTATTTTTTTAAGTAAACTCTACGCCCAACATGGGGCCTTGAACTCACGACCACAAGATCAAGAGTTGCATGCTATGGGGCGCCTGGGTGGTTCGACCAGACTCTTGGTTTGAGCAACCGACTTGGTTTCCACTCAGGTCATGGTTTCGGGGTCCTGGGATCAAGCCCTGCCATCAGGCTCCAGGCTGGGTGAGGAGTCTGCTTGAGATTCTCTGCCTCTCCCTGTCCCTCTGTCCCTCCCCCAGCTAGCACTCACTCTCTCTCTCTCTCTAAAATAAATAAATAAAATCTTAAAAAAAAAAAAGAGTCGCATGCTCTACCAACTGAGCCACCCAAGGGCCCCTACCTATTCCTATTTTCAATTCACAATACAACACTCTGCTCACTTGGCTCTTTCTCCTCTAATGATCCACTCTTCTTATAAGCAGTTCTTGGTCCACTTTCTAATATAAGTTAATCATCCAGTCTTACTGCTTGAAATTCTTCAGCTGTTTTCTACCCATTATCCTCTTATACAAGACAATTCTAGAAACTGAGCTATCAGATAGGGAATCTCTCTCAGTAGATGAGAAGAATATAAAGAAGCCAGAGACAGAATTTTCTTCTGTGAGTAGAAACAAATACTACAAGCACATAATTTAGTATCTCCCCTCTCTGACTACAATATTTGTTATTATTATTATTATTATTGCCATTGCTATTACAGGACTCTGAGAGCTGGCTGCTGCTTAATCCACAGTAGAAACTCTGAGTGCTGAATGCCACCACTAGAACCCTTAATATGCCAAGCCAGTCTGTGTTCTTGGAACCCTCAAAATACCTAAGCCCCGCTGTGTCCTATGCTGAAGTGAAGAGCATCCCTAACTCTTCAGTTTTACAACTCTATACCATGAGTATCACATTGCTAAAGTCTGCCTTTCCGATACTGTACTAAGATTTCTATGAAAAAACTCTTCTGGTTTCTTTATAGCCCCTGTACCTTCGGGTTTTGGCATTAGAGATGTGTGGGAGTTTGGTAAGGGTTGGGAGGCATGGCCAGGATATCGCCCTTCCCCTTTTCACCACCAACCTTGGTCCTGAAACACTGTCTGCCTGGTGATTTTGTCCCCCCAGGAAATGCCTTATTCTCCCCTATGCAAAGAAATTACTAGTTGCCTTTCCCCACAGGCCCTCAAGCCGTGCCCAGATGTGCCTGATTTTTAAGTGGGCATAGTGAGTTCATGCTGAGAGCCTTGCCATACCAAGAGTTAGTTCTCTATCCAACTCTGACTTAGAGAATCAAGAGCAACATAATTCAAAACACACACTAGGACTTACTAATGTTATGGTTTTCTTGCCCTATTTGTAATTTTATCAAATTAAAAATGGAATACTTTCAGAAAGAAGTTCAATTCCTTTCTGCCGTCCATCCTCCATAACCCCCATGTAGTTTGCTAATAAAATGCTATAGCCTCATAACTAATTTCTCTACTTCCTCTCTGGGCACTCTGCTATCTGTTCTCCCCAGAGAAGCATGAGTGATCTTTTAAAACTGTAAATCAGATCATTTAGCTTTCTTGATCAACCAGCTTCTTTCTACCAATGGTTTTCCATCATCCTAGGTGAGGTCTACAGAGCCCTACAAAATCTGGCCCCTGCCTATTCTTGAACATACCAAACCACATACTCCCCATGAGGCCTTTGTTAGTTCCTCCTGCCCAGAACACTCTTCTCCCATCAGGAAACGCTGGTTCTGCCTCCCTTTTAGTTCACACACCACTATAAAAAGGTCTTCCTGACCATCCCATCTGACTATACCCTCTCCCTTACTCTCAGTCACATCACCACATCTATTTTCTTCATACTATTCACCACAATCTGTAATTATTTATTTGCAAATTGTCTATCTTTTCAAATGAAATCTTGTATGTCTTGTTCTTATCTGTACCTCCAATGTGGAACAGTGCCTGACACAGAAGCACTGTAACAGTTTTCTGTCTGATTAATTTACAAAGCTAAGTACTACCTCTGAGATAAACTTCAGTTTTTAAAAAATTTTTTAAACTTATTTGTACAGCCAGGGTGCCTGGGTGGCTCAGTCATTTAAGGGTCTGCCTTCAGTGCAGGTCATGATCCTGGGGTTCTGGGATCGAGTCCCACATCGGGCTCCCGGCTCAGCAGGGGGAAGTCCGCTTCTCCCTCTGACCTTCCCCCGTGCTCATGATCTCTCTCTCACTTTCTCTCTCTCACTCAAATAAATTTTTTAAAAAATAAAAATAAAAAAACAAACTTATTGTCAATAGGATGGCCAAGCCGTCAAAACCCTGTGTTCTTGTCTTCATTCTAACAAACTGCCTCGTATTCTCAGCTCCCTTGCTTTCTCTGAAGACAAAATTTGCACTCAGAAAATAAGATGGCAATCTTATCTGGCAACACTGTTCTCTGGGGTCTGTGAGACCCAAACCCAAGGTTCTCAGGCAGCAGCAACTGACAAAGATCTGGTTACCAGCACTGTACTAAGGAGAGCCTCACAACCCAGAACAACCAGGTTAAACTGATACAAGGTGCAAACGCCTTCAAGAGAACACAGTTGATAAAGAGTTCTGTGAAGTACTCCAAACGCCTTGAAGATAACCTCACAAGAGTAGGAAGATTCAGTTTAGCCATCTGACTGGTGGTGTGTTCTAAAAGCCTTAATAATGATCCTGTCACTAGGAAAACAGACACTGTGCCCTCGCCTTCTAATCAGCTGCATTTAGCAGCCAACATCCATCTTTTGCAATAAAATGCCACCTCTAAAGTTCCTATTCCCATCAAATTATCACAGGTTTGGGCAACAGATAAATCAGAAACTACAGTTAACAAATCTACTTGTCTGGGACCCAAGACAATTAATTAAACCTACTTGGAAAAGCAGAATAAATAGCCTCCAGTCACATGGAGACAAGTTTTAAAGATCCTAACAACTGTAACACTTGGACACACCAAAATGGCTGTAACCTGCAAACCAGCCACATGTCACTTCCAATAGTACTCTCACATTGAAAGTGACCTTCCCCCTCCAAAATAAATAATGTTTAAAGTCAGGTGAATCTTGAACAATGACTGACTTTTCTCTAAAATAAGGGCTATGACAGCTACCTTAATGAGAGGCCCAATAAATTCAGGGCAAGGGGCTCATTGTGCTGACACTGTCACCTCATCTAGGACTTCAGCTGATTCATCCCGATGGGCTGACAGGTCGCTGACATCTGCACCTTGCCAAGGTTCTTGTTTATTTCACATATAAAAACACTGTCTCCTCAAGACAACTGCAGCCCAGACCTGTTCTCCTGCTGTACAGCCTTTCCTTTCACTGAGACCTCGGGAAAAAAAGCTGGCATTTCAGGCTCATATTAGTAACTCTAGATGGCTAACAAGGCATGGAAGAGATGGGAAGAGAGCTCATAAAAGGACCAGTGTTAACATTCAGGTCTTACCAATTTTTAAAAAAAGGATAAAAAGAAAAAGATCAGAATCACCTGGGGAAGAAACTAATCTCTTCATCATTAAGAGATGCTTGGTATTATTATGGTGATTTGGAAAACAGTCACAAAGTCAGGACCTGAAAATGTCTGGTCCTTGGCCACACCAAGTAATCACAGACAACATCCTTTAAGTAAGCTCTGTTTTAACATAAACTTCAAGAAGAAAGACAAGGCAATAATAATTTTAAAAAAACCCCACAAACTATCCAATTCATTTAAAAGGAGCAATGGAAGGAAGGGAGTAAGAGAGAGAAAAGGAGAAAGAAAGAAAGGAACAAGGAAGAACAATGAATGCCCAATGTTGTAGATCAAACATGGCCACAAATTATTTACAGCAATTCCCATCAAAAAGTGGAGCTCATTTCCTTACCCTTTGAATCTGAGCTGGCCTTGTGACTTGTTTTGTCCGACAGACTGTGGCAAAAATGACACTGTGCAATTTCTGAGCCCAGGCCTTAAGAAACCTTGTAACTTTCACTCTCACTCTCTTGGGACCTAGTCACCATGCAAGGTAGCCAAGAAAGACTGCAGGAGAGGCCACGGTACCCTGGATGACAGCTCCAGCCTAATGATGGACAACACTGGAGTGAGGCTATCCAGGTACAACCAGCCCCTGGCTAACCTGCCAACTGACCACAAACACATGAGTAAGCCCAGAAAATTCCATGTGCAATAGAGGCAAGCCAGATGGGCCCTGCCCAAATTGCCAGCCCACTTAATCATAAGCAAATAAACACTTGGGGTTTTTTGGTTTTGTTTTTTTTTTAAGATTTTATTTATTTGACAGAGAGAGAGCGAGAGCACAAGCAGGGGGAGAGGCAGGCAGAGGGAGAGGGAGAAGCAGACTCCCCGCTGAGCAGGGATCCCTATGTGGGGCTCGATCCCAGGGCCCTGGGATCACGACCTGAGCCAAAGGCAGACGCTTAACCGACAGAGCCACCCAGGCACCCTAATAAATAGCTGTTTTAAGCCACTAAGATTTGGAGTGGTTTGGTTGACAACAATAGGTAACAGAAATACCCGCAATCAGCTGAGACTAATTCAAAACATCAATAGTGACACACTCAAAAGCAGCATGTGCATTCCCATCATGTAAGGAAACTAGAATCTCTAAATAATATATAGAACCACTCTTCATAGATAAGACATATATCCCAGAATCCCAGCAAAACACTCATTAATAAATTTGTTCCGGCATCTATCCCACATGTAAACACCTGCAGAAGATATGTGCAAATATATGTATCCCACAAAGGACTCATATATAAGATATACAAAAAAATTCTACAAATCAGTAAGAAAAAGACAAACAGCCCAATTTTTTAAATGGACAAGAACTGAAAGCACTGGGGCGCCTGGGTGGCTCAATCGGTTGAGTGTCTGCTTTCCGCTTAGGTCGTGATCCTGGAGTCTGGGGATCAAGTCTTGCAACGGGCTCCCTGCTCAGCGGGGAGCCTGCTTCTCCCTCTCTCTCTGCTCCTCCCCCCACCATGCTTGTTCTCTCCCCACCCCACTCTCTTAAATAAAAATAAACAAAATCTTAAAAAAAAAAAGTTGAAAGCACTTCACAAAAGAGGATCCTTGAAAGACCAATATGCACATAAAGACACTCCACATCAGTGGTCATCAGGGAAATGCAAATTAAAGCCACAAAAAGACATCACTACATCCCCAACAGCTACAATTAAAAGGACTGACAGTACTAAGTATGGTCGAAGACACAGCACAACCAGAACTCTCATACATTGCTGGCAAGAGAATAAATTAATATAACCACTTCGGAAAACTGGTAGTACTTATACTTCTATCCCATGAACTAGCAATTCCATTCCTGGGCATATAACCAGAGTGCTTACATCTATGAAAAGACATGTACAAAGTGTTCACAGCAGTATTATTCCTAACAGTCCCAAACTATAAACAACTCAATGGAAAACGTATGGTACAATCAGAAAATGAACATTACCTACCAATGATAAAGAACAAACCATTGCTATATGCAACTACATTCATGAATCTCAAAGACAATGTTGAGCAAAAAAGACACAGTAGTATATACTGTATGATTCTATTAACATGAAATTCAAAAACAGATTAAAACTAATCTATGGTAATAGAAGTCAGATTAGTGATTCTGCGGATACAAGAGTATTTGAGGGGATAGCTTATAACTGACATGATGATGGATGCAGCTGGTTGTGCACCTGATCATCCAGCCAACCAACAGACGCTGCTAGGCTTAGTTCTGCTTTAGGAAGGACACATTCTAACCCCTGCACTGGTTTGTACAGCCTGGCCTTTTGTGGCTCCATGACCAAGTCAGTGCCTTAGTTTAAAACCTCATCATTTTCCACTGGCCTCCTTAACGCAAAACATACTATGATAAGGGTAATCTTTAAAAAATACAAATATAATGGCATAATCCACCCACACCCCTACCATACACACACTCCCCTTCTTAAAATCCTTCAAAGACTCTCCATTTCTTATAGGATAAATTCAGCACTCTTTAGCAGGATACTTAAGTTCCTTTATGATCTGGCCCCTGACTACCTTTTTTCTTTCTCTCCATATATCCTGAGTTCCATAACAAAGTATTTGTAGTTGACCTAGAAAGCTATGCTTTTTTCTCACCTCAGTATCTCTAGCTAAGTAATGCATGTTCTACCTAGAACAGCAGTTCTCGAAGTACGGTCCCAGGAGGTCTAAGAGGTCCAGTATTTTCACAACAACAAGATCTTATTTATTATGATAACACTAAGATGTTATCTGCCTTTTTCACCATGGTGAAATGGTAGGTATAACTGCCACTCTTAGCATAAATCAAGGCAGGGGTATCAAACTGTACTAGTACTAGTACTATCATATTCTTCACCACTCCACACCTGTAGCTTAAAAAAGAAAAATTTTACTTGTAAATGTCCTTGATAAAGCAGTAAAAATTAATAATTTTATTAAATTCCACTCTTGAGTACATGTCTTTTTAATAATTGGAATGGCAAAATGGGAAGTATAAACCAGTTCTGCAGCATATCAAAGTACAATAATTGTCTCAAGGAAAAGCAACTGAGCTGCAAGCTAAACTAGCTACTTTTTTCATGGGATACTATTATTTCCTGAGTAAGCAAATAACAGGCAAACTATGGTTATGTGGCAATGTTCTGCACAAAAATGAACAAAGTGAGCCTGTTCCTTCAAAGAAAATAAGTGATAGTATTTGTTGTCAGTGATAAAATTCAAGCTTTTCAGCTAAAATCAAAATTTTGAAAAAGTGTATCTTCTCTGAGCTTGAAAACTTCTTAAGACTTTTCTGATGAAATGACAGTGATATTCATGAGTGTGTTTTTTTTTACTTGTATAATGAACTGTGTCAAACATCTGGAAGATCTGCATAACTCGGTGACCAGTATTTTCCAACTGACCAATTCATGATAATTCAAAAATTACACATGGATAAAAGATCCATTCAATGTACAAAATAAATGAATTTTAATGTCACTAAGTACAAAAGTTCATTAATATGGTTTCAGATTCTACACTGGAACTAATCTTTAAGGAACTACCACATGTTGAGTTTGGGTATAGTATCAAAGAATATCCAATTACCCAAAGATATTAAAATACTTCTCTGTTTTCCAACTACATATCTCTGAGGCTGGATTTTTTTTTTCAAATACTTCAACGAACATGACATATTGCAACAGACTGAATGCTGATGCAGATGAGAATGCAGCTATCTTCTATTAAGCCAGACATTAGAGATTTGCAAAAATGTAAAACCATGTCCCTCCTTCTCACTAAATCTTTTGTTTTAAAAAAGTTTTTCAGGGCACCTGGGTGGCTCAGTTGCTTAAGCGTCTGCCTTTGATTCAGGTCATGATCCCAGGGTCCTGGGATCGAATCCCACATGAGGCTCTCTGCTCAGCGGGGAACCTGCTTCTCTCTCTCCCTCTGCCTACTGTTCTGCCTACTTGTACTCTCTCTCTGTCAAATAAATAGGTAAAAATCTTAAAAAAAAAAAAAAAGTTTTTTTTTTTTTTTTTTAAAAAAAGGTTTTTTTCATTTAAAAAATGTGTTACAGGGGCGCCTGGGTGGCTCAGTCGTTGGGTGTCTGCCTTCGGCTCAGGTCGTGATCCCAGGGTCCTGGGATTGAGCCCTGCGTGGGGCACCCTGCTCGGCGGGAAGCCTGCTTCTCCCTCTCCCACTCCCCCTGCTTGTGTTCCCTCTCTCTGTCAAATAAATAAATAAAATCTTTTTTTTTTTTTTTTTTAAAGATTTTATTTATTTATTTATTTGAGAGAGAGAGATTGAGAGAGAGCACATGAGAGGGGGGAGGGTCAGAGGGAGAAGCAGACTCCCTGCCGAGCAGGGAGCCCGATGCGGGACTCGAACCAGGGACTCCAGGATCATGACCTGAGCCGAAGGCAGTCGCTTAACCAACTGAGCCACCCAGGCGCCCAATAAATAAAATCTTTTATAAATAAATAAATAAATAAAGTGTTACATACAGTAATATGTAAGGAACTTACTATTATTATAATGAATTAATAAATATTTAAATATTTTCCTAGTTTTGACTTCCAATACAGTAAATACTGGCAGATATAACCTACATAAATGAAAGTTCTTTGGCGTCTATAATAATTTTTCAAAGAATTGAGAGGTCAGAGACCAAAAAGTTTGCTAATTTAGAATTTCCCCTGCCCGTCTCGTGCTTCAAGGCCCTTAGAACTTAGGTAAAGTTAACCTGCTATATTTGCACATAGTGGAGAGCAAAGACTACACTCTTTCATAGGCACTCAATCAGTGGTGTGTTACAAGAAGGCTAAAACGTAATCTGATGCCTATGCCAAGTGCTCCACTATAAATACGCATGGATAAAAAAATTTCAAATTGGTTATTTTGTATATAGCCACCATAACCAAATCTTCTGTCTCAAATCTGGAATCAATTGCTAGTAGAATGTAAACTGCCAGGGACGCCTGGGTGGCTCAGTTGGTTAAGCAGCTGCCTTCGGCTTGGGTCATGACCTCAGGGTCCTGGGCTGGAGACCCGCATCGGGCTCCCTGCTACTCCCTCTCCCTCTCCTGGGGAGCCTGCCGCTCCCCCTGCTTGTACATTCTTGCTCTCTGTCAAATAAATAAATAAAATCTTTAAAAAAAAAATGTAAACTGCCTATATTCTTACTTTTTTAATGCCTATATTTTTAGAAGGCAATTTTACACTATGTTTAAAAATTATAAAAGTATACATTTTTAGCAATTTACCTTAATAGTTTATTATTCCAAATATGGAAAATGACATATGTACAAGGTTATTCATGAAGCACTCTTTGTAACTGCAAAAGACTGGGAAAAAAATCAAAATTCTCTTTAATAGGAGAATGATAAAATAAGCAGTACAAACATATCCTGTAATACTCTTTAGACATACACAAGAATAAGGAAATTCTTGTACTTACAGGTTATACTGCTAAGTAAAAAAAGCAAGACACAGAACCATTTTAGTAAAATGGGGGAAACAATATATATACATATTTACATATATGCTTATAAGAAGATAGGATGTGGGGCACCTGGGTGGCTCAGTTGGTTAAGCATCTGCCTTTGGCTCAGGTCATGATCTCAGGGTCCTGGGATCAAGCCCCACATAGGGCTCCCTGCCCAGTGGGGAGTCTGCTTCTCTCTCTCCCTCTGCTCCTCCCCTGGCTCGTGCTCTCTCTCTCTCTCTCAAATAAATAAAATCTTTAAAAAATGTTTAAATTAAATTTAAAAAAAAAGAACACAGGATGCACAAAAACTGGTAATAAACTGGTAATAATAGTTGCCTCTGGAAAGAGGAACTGACTAGTTTGGGCTATAGAAGCAAGAAGAAAACTTCACTCAGCTTTTTTCTATCCTTAGAATTTTGAACCATGTAAATGTAATACCAATTTAAAAAGTAAATCTAAAAATATGTAAAAATCTTCATTTCACAGAAGGAATATCTTTTTTTCCTCTAGCCTCAAAAAATATCAACTCCTAATTTTTAACTGTATGTTCAGGGCTGCCTAAACCAGGTAACTATAATTGACATAAAAATAAAAGATACCCACTATGAAGCCTTTGAATTAATGTGTTAAGTGGTTAACTAGTGATTTGGGGGTAAGGTCAGGATCTTCATCTTTTATCTCATATACTTCTGAATTATTTAAATTTCTTACAGTGAGTACATATTACTTTTGTAATTTGAAAAATGTCAAGATTGAAGACATTATATTAAAAAACCTATAGTTCTGGGGCACCTGGGTGGCTTAGTCAGTTAAGTGTCTGCCTTCGGCTCAGGTCATGATCCCAGGGTCCTGGGATCAAGTCCTGCATCGGGCTCTGTGCTCAGCGGGAAGCCTGCTTCTCCCTCTTCCACTCCCTCTACTTGTGTTCCCTCTCTTGCTGTGTCTCTCTCTGTCAAATAAATAAATAAAATCTTAAAAAAAAGAAAACCTAGTTCTGACTTTGAATTGAAAATACTGATATGAACTTGTGATACACTTTCTTAAAAAAAAAAAGCCACCTTATTTCCTAGCCTTGTTCACTGAAAACAGAAAGAAACAATGACCAACTCACTAAGCAATTAGTACCTCTTACACACAGAGTAGTCTCTAAACTTCATTTCCACAAAACAAAGAAGCTATCATAGGTAAGGGATCACATCAAAAAGACACTAGAGTCACAAAAAAAAAAAAAAAAAAGGCTAGAGCCAACCTGAAGAAGCTCCCATTTGCCAAGACGAAGCAATCAATGAGACATCAATACAGATAAAACTGTGATTGCTGAAACACATAAATAGGCTTAAATTGCAGTTTATGACAATTAAAAAAAAAAAAAACCCTTATCAATCACCTTTGCAGGATGTTAGTGAACAAAGTCATTATTTTGAAAACAGTAATAACTGTTAATTAAAAGAAAGACTCAAGCATTTGTCTCACCTTTCCTGTGCAAGATGTACCTCACAGTAACCAAACAGGTGATGGAGAGGATATCTCTTTATAAAAACATTCCAGCTAAAATAAATTAAGAAATGATAGAATTTGAGTATCACCATTTAAAACCCCCTAATGAAGTTCAATGAAGTAAAGGGGGTATAAACAATGATCATCAATGGCTGCTGACATCATAAAAATGAGACTAACAGACATCACACACCTCCTCCTAATAGAAGCGCACTATAAAGTATTCTAGCCAAAACAATGAATCTAAATCTGGTCAAATCTCTAGATGTAACTGCCAATTTGAAGAAAATACAGAGGAGAGAGAAACATGTTAAATGACACTAGTATGATGTTAATCACCAAATCCATCTGTGGGAAACTAATGAACAGATGACCCAGTCCTTCAACAAATAAACTGCAAAGAAAAAAAAGGGGGGGGGATTTTTAGATTAAGGGACTCTAAAAATATGGGTGCCTGGGTGGCTCAGATGGTTAAGCATCTGCCTTCGGCTCAGGTCATGATCCCAGGGTCCTGGGATCAAGTCCCACGTCAGGTTCCCTGCTCCGCAGAGAGCCTGCTTCTCCCTCTCCCTCTGCTGCTCCCCCTGCTTGTGCTCTCTCGCTCTCTCTGTCAGGTAAGTAAATAAAATCTTTAAAAAAAGAGAGAGACTCTAAAAATACATTGACCAACTACAAGGTATAGACTTTATTTGGATCCCATTTTTTTAAATTTGAATCCTGTTTTAAACATATAGTCTGTTTTAAAAACTTATGATACAGGGCGCCTGGGTGGCTCAGTCGGTTAAGCGACTGCCTTCGGCTCAGGTCATGATCCCAGGGTCCTGGGATCGAGTCCCGCATCGGGCTCCCTGCTCTGCGGGGAGCCTGCTTCTCCCTCTCCCACTCCCCCTGCTTGTGTTCCCTCTCTCACTGTGTCTCTCTCTGTCAAATAAATAAATAAAATCTTTAAAAAATAAATAAATAAAATAAATAAATAAAAACTTACGATACAATCAAGGAAATATGAACACCAGATATTTATATATTAAGAAATTACTGTTATTTTAGATGTACAAATAGTATTGGTATTATGTTTTTTAAAAGTCCCTATTTTTGGAGGAGAAGAATGAAGGGGGGGAAATCGGAGGGGGAGACGAACCATGAGAGACGATGGACTCTGAAAAACAAACTGAGGGTTCTAGAGGGGAGGGGGGTGGGAGGATGGGTTAGCCTGGGGATGGGTATTAAAGAGGGCACGTTCTGCATGGAGCACTGGGTGTTATGCACAAACAATGAATCATGGAACACTACATCTAAAACTAATGATGTAATGTATGGTGATTAACATAAGAATAAAAAATAAATACGTATACCATAAAAAAAAAGTCCCTATTTTTTAGAAATATATACTGAAATATTTATGGATGAAATGTCACAGATTTGATTCAAAACAATTAGGAAAGGGGGTTGGTAGGAGCATAGATGAAACCATGTTAGCAATAAGCTGATAACTGTATATGGGGGTTCATTTTACTATTCCCACTGCTTTTGGATGTTTGGAATTTTTCATAATAAAGTTTTTTAGAAAGCAAATTTCAGGGCGCCTAGGTGGCTCAGTCAGTTAAACATCTAACTCTTGGTTTCAGCTCAGGTCAAGAGTTGTGGGATTGAGCCCATCATCGGCTCTACACTTAATGGGGAGTCTGCTTAAGGATTCTCTCCCTCTGCCCTTCCCTCCCACTCTGTCAAATCTTTTTTTTTTTAAGATTTTATTTATTTGAGAGAGAGAGAGAGTGTGTGTGCACAAGCAGGGGGAGAGGCAAAGGAAGAGGGAGAAGCAGGCTCCCCACTGAGCAGGGAGCTGGATGCAGGGCTCAATCCCAGACCCTTGAGATCATGACCTAAGCCAAAGGCAGATGCTTAACCAACTGAGCCACCCAGGCACCCCTCAAATAAATCATCTTTTAAAAAAATTTTTTTTAAATAAAGAATAAAAGGCAAATCCCAAAAACAAAAAATATGTATATATGAAATACAACCAGTGAAATGAAATTTGGATAGTAATCTTCTATTGAAGTCCAGTTCAATACCTACCTCTTTCCCTACCTTTCTGTACTGGTTTCTCTCTTTCCTTCTGTGTTTCTTTGTACTAAACAATTAGACTCAACTAAATTATACTGCATTCTGTTTTATATTACAGAATCTAATCCATTATATCTACTGTTGTTTTGATCATCAAATGTTCATGTTTTATCTCCACAGCCAGCCAGTAAGGTCCTTTAACACACACAAAAATTTTAGATTCCACAGCCCTAGAATGACGCTAAACATTCTAATAGTCCTAAGTACCTTATGTGACACTCAAGTTGTCTCCGGAAAACCCTAGGACCTATGAAAAAATGGAATATTCTTCTTTGTCAACCTAAGGGCCACTTTGTGGTAAAATTAAGTTTTTATTCTAGTAAAAGCACATAATACTTTCTTCAAATTTTACAGGGATCCCTTTTGTGACATCAAAATGCTGTTTCTAGCAAGTTTAGGCAAGATAATAAGCACAAGCTTTTCCTCCCAGAATTCAAATGGGCATATATTTATACTCTTTCAAAGAAACAGAATTATATATTACTAAGGGTTTTTTTTCTTAAAGATTTTATATATTTATTTGAGAAAGAGAGCGCAGCAAGCAAGAGAAAGAGAGCACGAGCAGGGGGAGGGGCAGAGGAAGAGGGATAAGCAGACACACACACACCCCCTCCTCCCCCCCTCCCCCTGCCAAGGGGGACCCCAACTCAAGGCAATCCCAGGACCTTGGAATCATGAGCTGAGCAGAAGGCAAACACTTAACCAACTGAGCCACCCAGTGGCTATATATTACTAGGTTTAAATACAAATTTTCTTAGTTAAGTGATTGGTTAAATATGCTGAAGTTATTTAATAAAACTTCAGCTGCAATATAAAAAGAGAGCTTACCCCAAAAAATAGTCTCAAAGCCCAGGAAACAAAGAACTCACTACCTAACTGGAGACTAATCAAGAGTGCTAGAAAATAAATCTATTGGAGTACTTACAAGTTTTGAGTTGAGTACTTACAAGCTTTATCATTTTTGTTTTTTAAAGATTTTATTTATTTTTGACAGAGAAGAGTGTGTACAAGCAGGGGAAGCAGCAGGCAGAGGGAGAGGGAGAAGCAGGCTCTCTGCTCAGCAGGAAGCCCGATGTGGGGCTTGATCCCAGCACCCTGGGAACATGACCTGAGCCGAAGGCAGATCCTTAACCATCTGAGCCACCCAGGCACCCCTACAGCACCTTTATCATTTTAATAAATGTTTTTAAATAACTGATTTTCCCTCTAATTATAAAAGAAATCCATGTTCTTTTTTAAATAGAGATAAGCAAGGACACCTGGGTGGCTCAGTCGGTGAAGCGTCTGCCTTCAGCTCAGGTCATGATCCCAGGGTCCTGGGATTGAGCCCTGTAACAAGCCCCACAACAAGCCCCGCATCCAGCTCCCTGCTTGGCAGGGAGTCTGCTTTTCCCTCTGCCCCCCCACCCCCGCTCTCTCTTGTCAAATAAATAAATAAAATCTTAAAGATAGATAGATAGATATAAGCAAAAAGAAAATAAAAACCAGGGTGCCTGGGTGGCTGTCGGTTGGGGATCTTCCTCCAGCTTGGGTCATGATCCCAGGGTCCTGGGATTGAGCCCTACATGGAGCTCCCTGCTCATCTGGGAGCCTGCTTCTCCCTCTCCCTCTGTCCCTCCCCCCTGCTCGTGTTCAATCTCTCTCTCTCAAATAGATAAATAAAATCTTAGAAAGAAAGAAAGAAAAGAAAAGAAAAAGAAAAACCATCCTGCTACCTCCTTCATAACATTTTGTCTCAATAAATAGTAAATTCTTTGGGGGCAGCTCATTTCCCCAAGGAACAAGATCACTCACATCTAGAATTCATCTATGGAAGCCCCAGCAGAAAGGGAGGGGGAAAAAAGCACACAGGCTTAATCCAACAAGAGTAGTATACGGATTTGTTGTCAATTTTTTTATATTTCGCCATTTGTATAAATCTAGGGTCAGAAAAAAACATATATTCCATTTGTATGGGTTTTTCTTGGTTTATAATAATTTTATTGGCATTTTCCCAGCATCCTTAAAATGTCTTACTATAGTAGCAACAAAGTCCTACATTTCCAATTGCCAAATCAGGTAGTAAACACATCATATTCACTCTATATGTAAAATCTTACTCTATTTTAACTTATATTTAAAATAGTTACTTAAAATAACCATTCCTTTTATTTCCTATTTCTTTTATTGAAGTCCTACCAACTCCATCGACAGATTTTCACATTTCATGTACAGTTAAACATACATGGAATTAGTTTCTCCTCAAAATATCCCACGAATCAGAAGACATGAACAGACATTTCTGCAAAGAAGACATACAAATGGCCAACAGACACATGAAAAAGTGTTCAACATTACTCGGCATCAGGGAAATACAAATCAAAACCTCAATGAGATACCACCTCACACCAGTCAGAATGGCTAAAATTAACAAGTCAGGAAACGACAGATGTTGGCGAGGATGTGGAGAAAGGGGAACCCTCCTACACTGTTGGTGGGAATGCAAGCTGGTGCAGCCACTCACAAATCCATATATTACTCTTGTTGAATTAAGCCTGTGTGCTTTTTTTCCCCCTCCCTTCCTGCTGGGGCTTCCATAGATGAATTCTAGAAGTGAGGGACCTTGTTCCTTGGGGAAATGAGCTGCCCTCAAAGAATTTACTATTTATTGAGACAAAATGTTATAAAGGAGGTAGCAGGATGATTTTTTTTCTTTTCTTCTCTTTTCTTTTCTTTCTCCAAAACAGTATGGAGGTTCCTCAAAAAGTTGAAAATAGAGCTACCCTATAACCCAGCAATTGCACTACTGGGTATTTACCCCAAAGATACAAATATAGTGATCCGAAGGGGTACATGCACCCCAATGTTTATAGCGGCAATGTCCACAATAGCCAAACTATGGAAAGAACCTAGATGTCCATCAACAAATGAATGGATAAAAAAGATGTGGTATATACACACACACACACACACACACACACACACACACACACACACAAAACGGAATATTATGCAGCCATCAAAAAATGAAATCTTGCCATATGCAACAACGTATTGCATAGGGTATTATGCTAAGTGAAATAAGTCAATCAGAGAACGACAAGTATCATATGATCTCACTGATACGAGGAATTTGAGAAACAAGACAGATGATCATAGGGGAAGGGAGGAAAAAATGAAACAAGATGAAACCAGAGAGGGAGACAAACCATAAGAGAGTTTTTTTTTAAGATTTTATTTATTTATTTGACAGAGAGAGAGATAGCGAGAGCAGGAACACAAGCAGGGGGAGCGGGAGAGGGAGAAGCAGGCTTCCTGCCGAGCAGGGAGCCCGATGTGGGACTCGATCCCAGGACCCTGGGATCATGACCTGAGCTGAAGGCAGACGCTTAACGACTGAGCCACCCAGGCGCCCACCATAAGAGAGTCTTTTTTTTTTTTTTTTTTAAAGATTTTATTTATTTATTTGACAGAGAGAGACACAGCGAGAGAGGGAACACAAGCAGGGGGAGTGGGAGAGGGAGAAGCAGGCTTCCAGCCGAGCAGGGAGCCTGATGTGGGGCTCGATCCCAGGACCCTGGGATCATGACCTGAGCTGAAGGCAGTCGCTTAATGACTGAGCCACCCAGGCGCCCCCACCATAAGAGAGTCTTAATCTCAGGAAACAAACTGAGGGTTGCTGGAGTGGAGGGGGGTGGGAGGGATGGGGTAACTGGGTGATGGACATTGGGGAGGGTATGTGCTATGGTGAGCACTGTGAATTGTGTAAGACTGATGAACCACAGACCTGTACCTTTGAAACAAATAATACATTATATGTTAAAAAAAAAAAAAAAAAAAAGAAGATAGTAGGAAGGGAAAAATGAAGTGGGGGAAATCGGAGGGGGAGACAAACCATGAAACACTATGGACTCTAAGAAACAAACTGAGGGTTTTAGAGGGGAGGGGGCTGGGGGGATGGGTTAGCCTGGTGATGGGTATTAAAGAGGGCACATATTGCATGGAGCACTGGGTGTTATATGCAAACAATGAATCATGGAACACTACATCAAAAACTAATGATGTAATGTATGGTGACTAACATAACATAATAAAATAAAATTATAAAAAAAAATATCCCACACGGATGCCTGGGTGGCTCAGTAGGTTAAGCGTCTGCCTTTGGCTCAGGTCATGATCCCAGGGTCCTGGGATCGAGTCCCGCATTGGGCTCCCTGCTCAGCTGGAAGCCTGTTTCTCCCTCTGCTGCTCCTCCTGCTTGTGCTCTCTCTCGCTATGTCAAATAAATAAATAAAATCTTTAAAAAAAAAAAATCCCACAAAATTCTGAATTCACACACATGCAAAACAATTCCATGCCCTAAAATTCACCTGCAAGTACCTAAATATAATGCTCACCTGATCTCTAGCTCAGACATAATGCCCCATCCATCCAGGTAAAGTATTAAGAACTGTACTTATCAAGCGTAATTTGGGAGACAGTAAGGAAAGAATAGTGAGTAGCTTCAGCAATTCAGCTAGGAGGGAAAAAATTATCCCTTCCACACCCAGAGCCTAAACTCTAACAAGTTTTCAGCAACAGTCAAAATTCTCAGAACAGTCCTGACTTTTCACTGGACTCTGTCTTAATTAAGTAGTCTGAGTGACAGTGCAAAAATTAATTTGAAGCTACCTTTCCTCTTCTTTACTCCGAAAAGCTGAATATTGTCTGTCTTGACTATTAAAATCCCCAGAGATTTCAATTCTGCAGGAGCTCTACATGGTTCTAAATTTAGACAAGTAATAGAAATAGTTGGAAGGCAATTCATTTTAATATCTGAACTTTTATGTTGCCAGGCAGCTAATTTCTTAAGTAATCTTAGAGCAGTCATCCGCATAAAAGAATAAATATATAAGCCATATAATCACTGATAGGCTCATAATGGTGTTAATTAAAATATTATCTGTAACTTCTGGACATGACCTACACCCCCCTCCCTCCCCAAAACAGGCTGTATTTCCTCCACAAGGAAAACGGGATTTTAAATACTTCAACAGAACATATTAATAGCACATCATCACTTTCCTTACAGCTTATTTGTTTCCACATCAATGGAACATATAGATAGGTTTAATGGGTTTTACCTTCACTGACATATCCCATTTCACGTAGAGTCCTAGAGCAGGATGTTCTCAAGTTCTTGGACCATAAGTGATTAGGGCATACTAGATCCCAATTCTAAGGCTATTTTGGATTCTCTAAAACATCAGACCTCATAAGGAGCCACAGAACCATACTCCAAAAGAAATGTTCAATACAGGGGCGCCTGGGTGGCTCAGTCTGTTGGGCGTCTGCCTTCAGCTCCGGTTGTGGTCTCAGGGCCCTGGGATGGAGCCCCGCATCGGGCTCCTTGCTCAGTGGGGAGCCTGCTTCTCCCTCTGCCTGCCGCTCCCACCCTGCTTGTGCTCTCTCTGACAGATAAACAAAATTTTTTTTAAAATATTCAATATAATAAATACCCTAACCATGTCAGTTTTCCTAGACTGTACTCAAAGTCCAATTGTAAAATATATATACAGGTGAATGCAAAGTTCAGGTTCAAAGCACTAAGTATGAAAGGCCTGGTTTGGAGTTTTCCTATCCAAGGACATTTTAATTCAGACAGCAGAAGATACAGAGGGAAACAACTTTTAAGTGGCTGAACTACAGGAAGAAAAGATCTGGATTACATGAGAGTAAGAAGGATATGAAAACTTATTTTCACCTTCACACCAAGTTAGGAAAAAAAAAACAATACAATGCCAATTTTCTGCACAATACCTTGCCTCCCATGGCAAATCATCAGATCTGCCTCTAACAGACTTCATTCTGAGTTTAGACACTTTATTATCAGGTACATTTGGGAAGACACAGAAGGGTCTCAGATCTGGAATCCAATTTTTTTTTTTTATTGGAAATAACTGATGGGGCGCCTGGGTGGCTCAGTCGTTAAGTGTCTGCCTTCGGCTTGGGTCATGATCCCGGGGTCCTGGGATCAAGCCCCGCATCGGGCTCCCTGCTCAGCGGGAAGCCTGCTTCTCCCTCTCCCACTCCCCCTGCTTGTGTTCCCTCTGTTGCTGTGTCTCTGTCAAATAAATAAATAAAATCTTAAAAAAAAAAAAAAGAAAGAACTGATACCACAAAGATAGCAAAGAATAATTAAGAAAAGGAAGTCATTCCCCTTTTAAGGAATCATTTGCCACTAAAGGAATCAGGGTTCCTTGCAGAAATGATTGATTCCAGTTCTGAAGCAAGTGAAGTACAAAGTGAGCCCAAAACACCTTGTAGTGCCAGAGTGTAAGGAAGTCCTCAAAGCCTGCCTGGGTCATGTCAAAAGGACACAGGAGTCAGTTTGATGGGGCTCCCACTGACCAAATTTACAACTGCTATTTTTTCAAGTTTATTTATTTTCGTAATCTCTACACCCAATGTGGGGCTCAAACTCACAACCCCAAGATTAAGAGTTGCTCACACTTCTGACCAAGCCAGTCAGGTGCCCCACTGTATTTTTAATACTGAATATTGTCAGTATTTTTGACAGCAGTGAATTTTAACATAATGGATTCTTTTAAAATACTCAATCTACACTGATCCTCAAAAACAAAAAAAGAGGGAGGAAAAGTAAAGCTCTTCTTTTTAGAACACCACCAACTAGAAAATGTAGAAGTAATGAGAGAATCAACATTTTCCAACCACCAATGTCATAACCAATATAGGCAAGGATCATAAGTGCATGTTAATACCACTGGGTAAAACATTAAGGAACAGGGCGCCTGGGTGGCTCAGTTGGTTAAGCGACTGCCTTCGGCTCGGGTCATGATCCTGGAGTCCCGGGATCGAGTCCCACATCGGGCTCCCTGCTCAGCGGGGAGTCTGCTTCTCCCTCTGACCCTCCTCCCTCTCATGCTCTCTGTCTCTCACTGTCTCTCTCGCAAATAAAAAAAAAAAAAAAAAAAAAAAATTAAGGAACAGAAAAGTCACACATTTTTGAAAGTATCATCCCACAGACTGTTTCTTAATTACAAAGTGAAAAAAGTACCTTTACAAAGAAGAAATGCAGCTGACATCAACTTAACTAAGTTATCAAACTTTTTATCACCAACAATGGGACAAAGGGACATTATGTACACAGAGACACATACAACATCTTCTCGTCAAAAATGTTTAACCTAAATCTAATCATGACAAATTCAAACTGTAAAACATTCTTCAACATAACTACCCTGGACTCTACAAAAATATCAATTACATGAAAAACAAAAAAAGGAGGAAGAGAACTGCTCTGAATTAAAAGACTGGGAAAAAAATGACCGTTAAATGCCAACACACGACCCTTGAATAAATCCAGGATTGGAAGGAAAGCTATAAAGCAATATCTCAATTGTTGAGATAATTGAGGAAATTTGAGTATAGACTATACATAATTATAATATCACTAAAATATTTTGAATGTGATAATGAGTTTTATAATACTATTGTGGTGATATAGGAAAACAACTTTAAGCAATATTTGCTTAAGAAATTTGGGGGTGGGGGTCCCTTGGTGGCTCAGTTGGTTAAGCGTCTGCCTCCGGCTCAGATCATGATCTCAGGGTCCTGGGATCGAGCCCCCCAGTGAGCTCCCTGCTCAGTGGGGAATCTGCCTCTCCTCTCCCTCTGCCCCTCCCCCTGCCCCTCGCACACACTCTAAAAAAAAAAAAAAAAAGAAAAAAAAAAGAGTTCCCTTTTCTCCACATCCTAGTCAACAGTTGTTAGCTTATCTTTTTGACGATAGCCATTTTAACTATAGTATGAAGTGATATCTGTGATTTTGATTTGCATTCCCCTGATGATTAATGATGTTGAGCACCTTGTCATGTACATACTGGCCATCTGTGCATCTCCTTTAAAAAAAAGGTCTGTTCAGTTCCTCTGCCCATTTTTAAATCACGTTGTGTTTTTCCTATTGAGATATATGAATTCTTCATATATTTGAGGATATTAACCCCTTATTGGATATAGGATTTACAAAATTTTTCTCCCATTCAGGTTATTTGTTCATTTTGTTGACAGTTTCCCTTGCTGTGCAAAGGCTTTTTATTTTTTTAATTATTTTTTTTAAAGATTTTATTTATTTATTTGACAGAGAGAGACACAGCGAGAGAGGGAACACAAGCAGGGGGAGTGGGAGAGGGAGAAGCAGGCTTCCCACGGAGCAGGGAGCCCGATGCGGGGCTTGATCCCAGGACCCTGGGATCATGACCTGAGCCAAAGACAGACGCTTAATGACTGAGCCACCCAGGTGCCCCTTTTTAATTATTTTTAAAATAATTTCTATGCCCAACATGGTGCTCAATCTCATGACCTGGAGATCAAGAGTCACATGCTCTATTGACTGAGCCAGCCAGGCACTCCCCCACCCCCGTGCAAAAGCTTTTTAGTTTGATGTAGTTCCACTTGTATATTTTTGCTCTTACCTTTGTTTTTGGTGTCAAATTCAAAAAAATCATCACAAATACAGATGTCAAGGAGCTTACTGCCAATGTTTTCCTCTAAGAGTTTCATGGCTTCAAGTCTGTTTCCAAGTCTTTAATTCATTTTTTAATTTTTATGGATAATGTAAGATAGTTGTCCAGTCTACCCAACCCCATTTATTGAAGAGACTATCCTTTCCCCGTTGTATATTCTTGGCTGCTTTATCACAAATTAATTGGCCATATATGCCTGGGTTTGTTTCTGGGCTCTCTATTCTGTTCCATCAATCTATGTTATCTGTTTTCATGCCATTACCACACAGTTTTGAATATTATAATATAGTAATATAGTGAAGTCAAGAAATGTGATGCGTCCAGTTTTGGTCCTCTTTCTCAAGACTTCTTTGGCTATTCAGGGTCTTTTGTGGTTACGTACAAATTTTAGGATTGTTTGTTTTCTGTGAAAAATGCCATTGGAATCAGGATAGGGATTACATTGAATCTACAGATTGCTTTGGGTAGTATGGACAGTTTAATATTAATTCTTCCAATCCATGAGCATAGACTATCTTTCCATTTATTTGTATCTTCAATTTATTTCATCAATGTCTTAGAATTTTCAGTGTAGAGGTCCTTCACCTCCTTTGTTAAATTTATTCCTAGGTTTTTAAATGATTTTATTTATTTATTTGACAGAGAGAGACACAGCGAGAGAGGGAACACAAGCAGGGGGAGTGAGAGAGGGAGAAGCAGGCTTCCCATGGGGCAGGGAGCCCGACACGGGCCCGATCCCAGGACCCTGGGATCATGACCTGAGCCAAAGACAGACGCTTAATGACTGAGCCACCCAGGCACCCCTATTCCTAGGTATTTTATTATTTTTGATGCAATTGTAAATAAGACTATTTTCTTAGTATCTTTCTGATAGTTCATTATTAGTATTTAGAAACACAACTGACTTTTGTATATTGATTTTGTATCCTGCAACTTTACTGAATGCATTTACTAATTCTAACTTTTTTTTGGTGTTTAAGGTCTTCTACATAAAATGTCATACGCAGAAAGTGACAGTTTTACTTCTTCCTTTCTGATTTGGATGCCATTTATTTCTTTTTCTTGCTCAACTGCTCTACTTAGAACTTCTAATACTATGCTGAATAAAGTGGCAAAGAAGGCACACAGTCGGTTAAGCATCGGACTCCGGGTTTCAGCTCAGATCGTGATCTCGCAGTCATGGGATCCAGCCCTGCGCCGCACTCCGTGCTCAGTCTGCTTCAGATTCTCATTCTCTCCCCCTCTGCTCTTTCCCCTGCTCGCTCGATCTCTCTAAAATAAATAAAATCTTTAAAATAAAAAGAAACAGATCTAAAACTAATGATGTAATGTATGGGGATTAACATAACAATAAAAAATTTTTTTTAAAAAATAAATAAAATAAAATAAAATAAAATAAAAAGAAATAGGGATGCCTGGGTGGCGCAGTTGGTTAGGCATCTGCCTTCGGCTCAGGTCATGATTCCAGGGTCTTGGGATCGAATCCCACATTGGGCTCTTTGCTCAGCAGGGAGCCTGCTTCTCCCTCTACCTGCTGCTCCCCCTGCTTGCTGTCTCTCTCTCTCTCTCATTCTCTGACAAATAAATAAATAAAATCTTTAAAAAAATAAATGAATAAAAATTAAAAGGTGGCAAAGAAAAGCTTTCAGCTATTCACTGTTCAGTATAAGCTGTGGGCTTGTAATATATGGCCTTCATTATGTTGAGGTGCATTCTCTCCGTATCCACTTTATTGAGTTTTTATCATAAATGGATGTCAAACTTTGTCAAATGCTTTTTCTGCATTTATTTAGATGATCATGTTTCTTAGCTTTCATTTTGTTAAAGTGGTATATCACACTGACTGATTTGCAGATGTTGAACCATTCTTGCATCCCTGGAATAAATCCAACTTGATTACGGTATATAATCCTTTTAATGTATTGTTGAATTCAGTTTGCTAATATTTTGTTGAGGATTTTTGCATACATGTTCATTGGGGATACTGACTTGTAATTTTCTTTTCTTATACTTCCACTGTCTGGCTTTGGTATCAGGGTTATGCTAGCCTCTGAAAATAAGTTTGGAAGTGTTCCCTCCTATTTTTTTGAATAGTTTGAGAAAGACTGGTATTAATTCTTCTTTAACTGTTTCACAGAATTCACCAGTGACACCATCTGGTCCTGGACTTTTGTTTCTTGGGAGGTTTTTGATTACTGGTTCAATCTCCTTACCAGGATTGGGTCTGTTCAGATTTTATTTCATGATTGTCTTGTTAGGTTGTATGTTTCTAGGAATTTATCCACTTCTTCTAGGTTGTCCAATTTGTTGGAATATAATTGTTTGTAGTATTTCTTAGGATCCTTTATTTTTTTGTAGTATCGGTTGTAACGTCTTCTCTTTCACTTCTGATTTTGAGTCTTCTCTCTTTTCTTCTTGGCAAGCCTAACTAAAGGTTTGTCTATTTTATCTTTTCAAACAACCAGCTCTTTGTTTCATTGATCTTTTCTATCATCTTTTTTAGTCTCTATTTATTTCTGCTCTGATCTCTGTTATTTCCTTCCTTCCACTAACTTTGGGCTTAATTCTTCTTTTTCTAGTTTCCTTTTTTTTTTCCCCTTTTGGTGGGCAGCAAAGTTTATTGAGCAATAGTAAAATGATAGTACAAAGCTCCCAAAGAGGGAGGGGACCCGAGAGAGTTATCCTTTTTCTAGTTTCTTGAGGTATAAAGTTAGTTATTTGACATCTCTCTTGTTTCTTAATGTAGGCATTTCTCACTATCAACTTCCATTTTAGAACTGCTTTTGCTGCATCCCATAGGTGTAGTATTTTGTGTACTGTATTTCCATTTTCATTTGTCTCTGGGTTTTTTTTTATTTTTCTTGATTTCTTCTCTGACCCAATGGTTGTTCAATAAATAGCATGTTGTTCAACCTCTACATATTTGTGAATCTCCCAGTTTTCTTTTTTTTTTTAAAGATTTTATTTATTTGACAGAGAGAGAGAGAGGGAGAGCGTGCGCAAGCGCACAAGCAGGGGAAGCAACAGAGGGAGAGGGAGGAGGAGGCTCTTCACTGAGCAGGGAGCCCAACGCAGGGCTCAATCCCAGGACCCTGGGATCATGACCTGAGCCGAAGGCAGACACTTAACTGACTGAGCCACCCAGGTGCCCCTCCCAGTTTTCTTCTTGTAATTGATTTCTAGTTTCATACCATTGTAGCTGGGAAAGATTCTTGATATGATTTCTATCTTCTTAAATTTATTAAGACTTGTTTTGTGGCTTAACATATCTATCCTAAGAATATTCTGTGAGTACTTGAGAAGAATGTTTTTTCTCTTGATTTTGGATGGAATGTTCTGTGTATATCTGTTAAGTCCATCTGTTCTAACATGTCACTTAAGGGAATGTTTCCTTATTGATTTTGTTTGGATGCTCTATCCCTTGATAAAAGTGGGATATTAAAGTCCCCTATTGGGGCGCCTGGGTGGCTCAGTCATTAAGTGTCTGCCTTCGGCTCAGGTCATGATCTCAGGGTCCTGGGATCGAGCCCCGCATCGGGCTCCCGGAGCCTGCTTCTCCCTCTCTCTCTCTCCCTGCTTGTGTTCCCTCTCTTGCTGTGTCTCTCTCTGTCAGATAAATAAATAAAATCTTAAAAAAAAATAAAGTTCCCTATTATTGTATTGCTATTTCTCCCTTTCTCTGTTAATATTTGCTTTATATATTTAGGTGCTCCCAAAACCTACCCCTTTCTTATTTCAATTAACAATACCATCCATTCACCTAAGACAGAAACTGAGAGTCATTTATTCACAATTCCTTTCCTCTCCTCCCACATTTAACCAATTCCCAAATTTTAGCACCATCTCCTTGATCCATCTGATCTTCTCAGCTCCTATCCCCTCTTCTCTGCTTCTATCACTTCTGGGCAAAGAGTTTAGTTAATGGGGCAAGACCTCCAGAGCTCTTTTTTGCCTCCCACAGAGCAGCCAGCTATGTTCCTAACAGTACCTGCTCTATTGGCCTCTATCCCTGAATAACTAAAAGCCTCTGACCTACCCCTGATGGACATGTAGCACAAACGAGAAATAAATTGTTGTTTCAAGCTACTGAGAGTGGGGGTTTGTTTCTTACCCAGCATATCCTGGTCTATCTGGATTTCAACTTCTTCTGCGTGGACTACTACACCAGCCTCCTAACCAGTGTCTCCCCCTCTACGCTATATCCCCTATAAATATTTCTCCAAATTGCTATCAGAGTTACTCTTATAAAACAAACATTTTTATGACTAAAATCTTCCAGGACGCCTGGGTGGGTCAGTCGGTTGAGCATCCGACTCTTAGCGTCAGCTCAGGTCATGATGATCTCATGGGTTGTGGGATCAACCCCAAGTCAGGCTCTGCGCACAGGGAGTCTGCTTGAAGATTCTCTCCCTCTGCCCCTCCCCCCGCTCGTATGCTCTCCCTCTCTCTCTCTCTCAAATGAATAAATCCTTAAAAAAAATCTTCAGAGATTTCTCTTTGCCTCAAAATATTCCAAATTCCTTAATATAGCTCTTAAGGTCTACCATAAAATCAGGCTCTCTATATATCCTCTCCAGCTATTCAAAATAGTGCTATATCTCCATACATACCTTATTCTTTAATATTCCTAGGTCTTTGCTCAGACTATTCTATCTACTTAAAATGCCTTCCCACCCTCACGCCACCTCCCCCACCTTTGCCTGCCTAGCCATATAAGACCCATAGTCAGCTATCCCTCCCATTCTCTCAACAGCTATTCAAATTTGGCTTCTCTTTTCAAGGCCCCTATTTTTTTTTCAAGGCCCCTATTTTAATAACCCTCCTTAACTCAGGCCCCTAACCCAAAAAGATAAGTCTTCTACATCACAAGGAATAGTAAGGCCCTACAGCCTTCAAGTTCTTTTGTTCAGATACCAAACATCTGTCCCCACCCTTTTCTTGACCTTTTCCTTCTATTTTAATAAAGAAGGTAACAATTCTACCTCTGTTCTGGATTTCATCTTCTCTACATGCTCCAGGACTTCACTCCATTATCCCCACTCTCTATTGTCTTGCTCATTCCCCAAACGTATAAATATGATCAAGTCTCTCATCTTAAAAAAACTCTTCCTTGAACCCCACAATCCCTCAGTACTATCCTCTGTCTCCACCTCTTGTAATGATCTTGAAAAACGGCTTATTTGCCTTTATTTTCCCCACCTCCTATTTATTCCTCAATCCAATGCAATTTGGGCTCTGCTCTCATCTCTCCAGTGATCCTTCCTTTCACTGATGTCACCAATGACCTGAGTGCGAAATCCAGTAGGTTCTTTTCTGTCCTTACCATACTTCACCTTTCTACCCCACTTGACGTGATTGCCTTTCTCCACCTTCAAACTCTCTTCTCTAAGGTCCTATATCACACATATTTTATTGGTTTTCCATTTACCTTCCTCACCTCCTCAATTTTCTTCCAAGACTCCACTGCCACTAGTCACACCTTTAACTGTCAGTGTTCTTCAAGACTCTCTCCTCAGCCTTCAACTTTTCAGTTTCAAAATGATCCTTAGATGACCCAACCCATCACTTCAACTACAGTGTGTATACTGTTGAATCACGATGTCTCTCCAGCCTCAAATTCTCTCTCCAACTCCAACCTGGTACACCCAACTTCCTTTCAGGTACTTCCTATGTGGTTCCATAGGTACCTCAAATTCAACCAGTCTAAAACCAAACACCTCACCTTTATTTCCAAACACACAACTTTCTGTATTCCCTAACTCATAAATGATGTCACCATCCACCCTGGTATGGAACCCAAAAAGCTAGGACAAGACCTCATCCCTCTCAGCACTATTCATTCTCTCTCTCTCTCATTCGAGTGTGCGTGCACACACACACACACACACACACACTTCCAAGTCTAACTGGTTCTACCTGCTAAATATCTCTTGAATCTCTTCATGCCTGTGCACTTGCAGGACCACTTCAGAGCCTATGTCTTATCTGGATTATTTTGACTGCCCTTAAACTGGACTCCCTGATTCCAGTATATTTTCCAATCCAGTTCCCAATTTGTCACAAGTGATCTTTTTAAAAAATAAGTCCTTCAAGGAGCGCCTGGATGGCTGTCGGTTAAGCGTCTGCCTTCAGCTCAGGTCATGATTCTAGGGTCCTGGGATCAAGTGCATATTGGGCTCCCTGCTCAGCAGGGAGCCTGCTTCTCCCTCAGCTCCCCCCTCCCCTGCTCATTCTCTCTCTTTCTCTCTTAAATAAATGAAATCTTTAAAAAAAAATTAATTAATAAATAACATGGATTTTTTACTATGTGTTGGGGGGGTGTTGGACCCCTAACACCTATGTTGTTCAAGGGTTAACTATATTTTTTTTGTAATCTATAATAAAACATGAGCTCCTTAAGGATAGGGACAATGTCACTTTTTTTTTTTCCTTTTTTAGTTTCTTTGGCATATAACACAATATCTAACAAATAGGCACTTAAACGTCTGAGTGAATGAATGATTTGGTCTTTTCATAAATTTTCTTGATGTTAGGTATTTGGAAGCAGTTCTATAAAGCTCACTTGAAGATCCCTCTTTCTATTATAAAAAATACAGAAGGACCAGAAGCTAAGAGAAGATTTCTTTTTTTTTAAGATTTTATTAATTTATTTGACCGAGAGAAAGTACCAGCCGGGGGAGCAGCAGGGAGAGGGAGAAGCAGGCTGCCACTGAGCAGAGAGCCTGACGTGGGGCTTGATCCCAGGACCCTGGGATCTTGACCTGAGCCGAAGGCAGACGCTTAACTGACTGAGCCACCCAGGTGCCCCTAAGAGAAGATCTTCTAACAGAGACTCATTCTAGGAAGAAAACATACAGGTGACACTTATTTTAAAGAAAGACTAATAATAAACAGATAGTTCTCTGATTTCTAAGCTAATACTATATGATAGGCTTGCAGTACACCAAAGCAGCCTATATAAAAGGATTAAATCTGTGTTAGGTGAAAAAAGGTGGGTTGGTAAAACGAAACAGTGGCAAGTGAGTCCCTATAATTATTATTTTTTTCTTTTTTTCCTTCTCCCCCTCCCTGTAATTCTTATCTTTTTTTAAATTTTTTTAAAGATTTATTTATTTGAGAGAGAGAAAGAGAGGCAGAGCACAGAGGGAGAGGGAGAAGCAGACTCTCCACTGAGCAGAAAGCCCGATATGGGACTCAATCCTAGGACCCTGAGATCATGACCTGAGTCAAAGGCAGACACATAACTGACTGAGCCACCCAGGTGTCCCCTCCCTGTAATTCTGCACTGAAAATCTATCATCTTTTCAGGGGGCCTCATTTGGCAGAATGCCCTTATTGTGGGCATTGAGCAAAACACAAGTCAACAATAAAGGACAAAATGAAAGAGAAAACAGAATTTTGTGGCCTAGAACACATAATGGACCTGAATAGATCCTATGTCTGGATCCAACCAGTCCACTAAGTTGAAAAGACAACTGCCATTTCCCAACCAAGAGACAGAAAAGCAGTTATGAAAGCAATGTTAATTCCAAAGGAAAAAAAGGAAGAAAATAGAGCACACAGAAATAAAGCGGCGTTTTCTCATAGCCAACATTAACTTCAATGCTGTTGTGTTATTTAACAGCACTGGAGAACATTATTTAGAGACTAGTAATTTGATCACGTTTAATACAGACAGTCCTTCTATGAGATAGGCTATGCTCACTGACTGTGGCCACCAAGCTGGCATAAATAAAACTCAGGTACATGGAAAGTATGCTCATTAATATCTGCAGATACCTCTTTGTCCCTCTTCTGTATTATTAAGATTTTTTTTTTTATTCATTTGAGAGAGAGAGAGAGAGAGAGCATGTGAGAGCATGAGCAGGGGGGAGGGCCAGAGAGAGAGAGGGAGGAGCAGACTCCCTGCTGAGCAGGGAAGGCCGATGTGGGGCTTGCTCCCAGGATCCTGGGATCACGACCTGAGCCAAAGGCAGCCACTTAACTGACTGAGCCATCCAGGTGCCCCCCTCTTCTGTATTATTAGCTAAATACAGGTGGAGTAAAATACTGAAGCTAGCTTAAGAATACATTAAATGGAGCTTCAGTCTCAAGTGTCCACATTTTTTTTTTTTTAAGATTTTATTTATTTATTTGAGAGAGACAGAGATAGTGAGAGAGAGCATGAGTGGGGAAGAGAGGGAGAAGCAGACTCCGGCAGAGTAGGGAACCTGACGCGGGACTCAATCCCAGGACCCTGAGATCATGACCTGAACCGAAGGCAGATGCACATTTTAAATTTTAAATCAATAGATGTATCAAAAAGTATTACTGTACCTAACCTTTAGAGATACCTCCAAAAGTAAGTTTTCCTCTACCCTAAAAGGAAGCAGACCATCAACTCCATTCTACATATGAAGACACTGATTCAGTGCAATTATTGAGATTAAACTCAGGAAAGCATCAGAGAACTTCAAACAGGGTTAAAAATTCAGAGTTTTAAACAGTGGCTTTGATTTTACTTCTCATAAAGCCTATACAGAAATCAAACAAATCTGTATTCTTTCAATAGTCCTATCTTGCTGATCAAATATACATAATTTTTCAGCCATTACATTCATTCAAAAAGAAACAAAAAATATTTCTGCACTACCATAAAGGGAAAATACTGCAAGTATAAAACCCTATTTTGACTTCATAATCAAAAATACTGACAGGATGGAGAGTAAAACACAAAGAATAAATTTTAAACCAAGTAACTCTGAAGGGAAAATAAAAAGATTAGAAAGGGGTATAAGTAATATAAGGTTGAAGATACTATGATAATAGGAAAGGTAACACTTTGATGGTACAATCAAGAAGGGTAAAAATTTAGTTCAGGGTTTCAGTTACTGGCCTTAGTATAGCTCTGGTCCAAATCAAGACTCAAACAATGATCTCTCTTGGGTATGGCATTAGCTAGGAGAGGCAAAACTGGCAAAATCACAATCTAGAACATACCCCTCTAGAACATATGCCTCAAATCATCTAGTTTCTTTCTTTCCTTCTCTTCCTTACAGTTAGTAGAGGAGTAAGACAAAAATCACATGTTTTAGAGAGCTCTTTTGGCACAGGAGAGATCACGATCCTAGCAAATTTAACTTCAGTGTGAGCAGAAACTCAGAATGGAATATGAAGAGAGAAATATGATAGGGTAAAGACAAAGGGGAACCCAGCTTTGTGGAAACTGGTTCAAAACAGACAGAAAAAATAAGAGGTTTAGGATGCCTTGAAAGGGATCCAGAACATGATACCCAAACCAGTGAAGGTTTTTGTTTTTGTTGTTTTGGGGAACAGAGGCATTCAGAGGAAACAATGGTTTATCCAAGGCAGCAAGGTGAGAGAACAGGGAGGGTGAAAGAACAAGTAATTTATCTGTAGCTGATGCCTAAGCCTGAAAGCAAAGGAAAGACAGCAAAATATAAGGCAGGTGAGGTTAAAACACCCAGGTTAAAACAAATCAAAACAAAACAAAACAAAAACAACCTTTGTACTGGGAGCAAAAAGAAGACATTAAAAGGTTATAAGCAGGGGCACCTGGGTGGCTCAGTCGTTAAGCGTCTGCCTTCAGCTCAGGTCATGGTCCCAGGGTCCTGGGATCGAGCCCCACATCGGGCTTCCTGCTCCGCGGGAAGCCTGCTTCTCCCTCTCCCACTCCCCCTGCTTGTGTTCCCTCTCTTGCTGTGTCTCTCTCTGTCAAATAAATAAATAAATAAATAAATCTTTAAAAAAAAAAAAGGTTATAAGCAGCAGAAAAATAATAGATTTTAGTCTTCTTTTGGCTGAAGGGTACAGAACTAAATGAAAGATTAGAAGGAGCAAGACTAGGATAGGAAGGCCAGTTAAAGCCCATCACAGTTACCCAGATGAGAGAGGATGGTCTCCTGAACTAAGAAAGTGGCAATGCTGATGGAGAGAAATGCAAAGATTCAGGATAGACTAAAGAGGTAAGTGTCTACGTAACTTATAATTACTGGGTGTTAAAGAGTAAGGACTCGGGGGCGCCTGGGTGGCTCAGTCGTTATGCGTCTGCCTTCAGCTCAGGTCATGATCCCAGGGTCCTCGGATCGAGCCCCGCATCGGGCTCCCTGCTCTGCGGGAAGCCTGCTTCTCCCTCTCCCACTCCCCCTGCTTGTGTTCCCTCTCTAGCTGTCTCTCTCTCTGTCAAATAAATAAATAAAATAAAATTTAAAAAAAAAAAAAAAAAAGAGTAAGGACTCGAGTTTAACATCGAGGTTTCTTGGCTTATGCACCTAGGTGGTATCATTAACAGAAAAAAGAACTCAGAAGAAAAAATTGCCATGGAAAAATTATTTTTGCTTTAGTCATGCTGAATCTGGGATGCTAGGTAACAATCAAATGGAGATATTGAAGAGACCACTGAAGAAATGAGCCTAGAGCTCAGGTGAGAGATCAGAACTGGAGACACAGATTCACAAGTTGTCAGCTTATAGTAATAGATGCTAAGTGAAGCCATCAGAGTGTATGAGACTGACTGTGTAGAGCAAGGTTTTTCTAAATGTCATCCAAGACAACTGACCAGAGACATCAGAAACACTTGTAATGTTTGTTAAAATACAAACCCCATTCCAAACCTACTAAATCAAAATCTCTGGAGGTAAGACCCAAGAATCCACATTTCATTCATTCATTCAACAAATGTGTACTGAGTGACTATTCTAGGCCCTAGGAATACAGCAGTTATAAAATAAGTAAGGTCCCTGTTCTCATAAGGCTTCTAGGTGTGAACCAGACTACAGACAAAAAAACAAACAAGGTAACTTAAGATAGTGGTAAGTGCTGTGGAGATAATGAAACAGAAGAATGTGATAAAGCACAAAGGGGAGGTTAATTACTTTGTATAGGTGGTCAGGGAAGATCTATGGAGGAAGCATCTGAGCTGAGATTTGAAAAATAAGAAGAGGTAAGGCAGGTGAAGATCTGGGAGAATAACATTTCACGCAGAAGGAATTTGAAGTACAAGGGCCCTGGGGACCTTAACTGTAAGAACAGTTAAGTATAATACAAGTTAGGTCAGAGAAGCTAGCAGGGGCCAGATCCGGAAGGCTTTTGTAAGCCTTAACAAATTCTCCAAGGGATGCTTATGCCATTTAAGTTTAAGAATGAGAGATAGCCAAAATTCAACAGAAATCTTAAGGAAAACACACACTAAGAGGTGAGAAGGAGAAAAAGAGCCAGGAATGCAAGTGGAAAAGAAATTAGTGTCACTGAAACATTTCAAGAGAGGGGTCAACAGTGACAAATGCTGCAGAAAAACTGAATAAAATAAGGATAAAAAGGATGAACAAGGTCTACCATGTTCTTCCCATTGATTTTGATGGCTGCGGGGAACTGCCTCCACCAATAGCATTAGAAACACTAAGTGCCCACTTCTTGTGTGGGTATACATTCACCTGCTACCTACCCATAGCACACTGTTTCCTGGACGTTATCAGCTGGTTACTGTCCTAGATTTTCTTCTTCCCTTTTCGCACAGTCACAAAGGAAGAGTAAGTAAAAAGAACAATTTGTGAGTATAGGGAGAAAATGTATTTCAAATGTATTCATTATTAAATTTCAATTGTCACTGCCTTGATTACTTTCCTCCTAATTCTCTGTTACGAAGCTTATAGAAGCTTTCACAAATCTAATCCACCTAGTTCTCCAAGGGACAAAGAATTACCTGATGCCCATAATGCTGCTCACATGCCAAAACCATGCATAAATTCTTACAAATGACATTTGCAACAAAAACACTGCCCCCACAAAAAATATGAACCACATACTTGGAAAATTTTTTTTTTTTTTTTTTGAAAATTTGGTCTTTTAATATAAATGTTGACACCACTTTAAGGTCCAATGAGCTTCTAGGAAAGAGAAAGTGCTTTGCAGATATGAATATGGTTTTGATCATTAGTAATAATAAACACTGCAACACAAATATTATCAACATGAAATATACCAAAAGCATCCATACAAGGAAGATAACAAAGTGGCAAAGGAAACTAGTTAATGAACTTAAAACAGTCTATATTCTGTACATCAGACAAGAACTATATAGAAGACTAGTAATGGTTGGGGCACCTGGGTAGTTCAGTCACCTGAGCGTCCGCCTTCGGTTCACCGAGCCCCGCATCAGGCTCCCTGCTCTGCAGGAAGCCTGCTTCTCCCTCTCCCACTCCCCCTGCTTGTTTTCCCTCTCTCGCTGTGTCTCTGTCAAATAAATAAATAAAATCTTAAAAAAAAAAAGACTAATAACAGGAGCAAAATTATCTCCAAAAAATCTAGATAGAAGTTGACCAAAACCTGACCAGCTTTTTTTCTCCCACTACAGATTCACAATTAACAAATGCCAACTAGAAATAAACTGAGTTCTTTTAAAACCTGCTAATGCTTCATTTATTCTTATATTCTAGTTCTATAGGATAAGGACTTAAGCTGAGATCTTTCAGAACCTCTAGGTAATTGTATGGGTACCACACTATAGTTTTTACTTGCTTGTAAAAGATTTTGAGATACTCAATAGAAAAAAAAAAAAGCTGTAAAACATACTATTAACACCTATAGAAAAATGGAAGAATCAGAACACTGGTCTCAGGGGAGAGACCTTACAGGAACACCACCAAGTGTCATTATTTTCCCCAAGAAAATACCCAAAAATGACTGCAAATTGTATCCCAGGAAAAATCGAAGTCTTTGACAATTTAGAAAAGTCAGAGTGTCAACAAGTAAGCAAGCAATCAAAGGGAATGAAAGATTCTTGATGCTTTTGTGGTTAACAAACTGAGGAAAAGAATAAAATGAGTCCTTTAAAAACACCAGAAGTGTTTTCACTATTAGGAGACATGACTACCTGAGGCTTTTGCACCTTTTCTCTCATCTCTAATTGGAGTTCCCAATTTGAGAAGTTCTTTTTTTTTTAAAGCACAGGAAAGCACTCTGGGAAACTTACTGTCAGACCTAGAAAGCTGAAACAGCTTTCCCAGTATAGGCTCAAACAACCGAACAACTCACAAGAGACCCTGCAGAAAATCAAAAGAACACCTGGATTTAGTAAGCATCCCAGAATCTTTCCTATCATACTTCCCAAGTGAAAATGATGAAATCACCAGAGTATTGTAATTAAGAGCTTTTAACATCAATTTTTTTTTAAGATTTTATTTCTTTCAGAGAGAGAGCACGAGCAAGCACGGAGGTGGGGTGGGGGAGAGCAGACTCCCCGCTGAGCAGGGAGCCCAACATGGGGCTCGATCCCAGGACCCTGGAATCATGACCTGAGCTGAAGGCAGACATTTAACCAACTGAGCCACCCAGGCACCCCAACATCAATTTTAAGTGTTGGCGAAAACAGATATATGCTAAGGAAATCTAAGGGAACTCAAAAAGGAGTTAAAACAGATCAAGGTTAAGAAATCTTTCCTATCGGGGCGCCTGGGTGGCTCAGTCGTTAAGCGTCTGCCTTTGGCTCAGGTCATGATCCCAGGGTCCTGGGATCGAGCCCCGCATCGGGCTCCCTGCTCCGCGGGAAGCCTGCTTCTCCCTCTCCCACTCCCCCTGCTTGTGTTCCCTCTCTCGCTGTGTCTCTGTCAAATAAATAAATAAAATCTTTAAAAAAAAAAGAAATCTTTCCTATCTCTGTTTTCAGAAATGAAGTCAAAGTTAGTAAGGAATGACAGAGTAACTTCATTGGAAAGATGGGACACGTGCTACACTGCTAACCTAGCAAGCATGGGGGCACCTGGGTGGCTCAGTTGGTTAAGTGTCTGCCTTCAGCTCAGGTCATGATCCTGGAGTCTTGGGATCGAGCCCCACACCAGGGTCCCTGCTCAGAGGGGAGTCTGCTTCTCCCTCTGCCCCTCACCCCACTCATGCTCTCTTTCTTGCTCTTGCTCTCGCTCTCTCACTCAAATAAATAAATAAAATCTTTACAACAAAAATAAATAAATAAACAAACTAGCAACCATGGTAAGAACAAAAGTTAACCAACCACTGAAAGACTATTAAGTTAAATGTTTTCTACACAGAGAGTAAGGATATAGCTGGAGGAAAATACTGAGGCCACCGTGTATGAAGAAGGTCTCTAAAATTAGACCCAACTGTATTCATGCATACACATTCAAGCCATGAGTCCAGTTATTTTTCCTACTTGTAAATTGGCAGCACGTTCCACACAAGGACACTCAGAGTCCCTTATCCAGTCTTACAAGGAAGCACAGAAAAACCTTTAAAAAAAAAAACAAAAAAAAAACAGCATACACAGTTTCACAAAATTCTCTCCTCTGCACTTCCTGGGATCATGCAACCAAAATGCAACACTTTTTAACCCTTCCTCAAAATATGCTTTTTCCTGAAAACTTTCCTTGAGTTCATGAAGAGATCTGGCACAGGAATAAGCACTGCATCATTCAGAAATCATTACCTACACTGAAACATTGTCAGTACTCAGTATTATCTATCAGAGCTGAGAACATGGTATAGAGATGTTTAAGTATCTCTAGAGTATGAGAAAGACTTCCTAGAAACTTTGTGAAAGGATTTAAAAGAGGACAACAGAAGTTTAATAGAAATATTTATCAAACTACCTATATTATGTCAAATTATTCACAAAATAAGAACTACTAATCTATTTCTGATGCTGTTACTTCTTTACCCTAATATCAGAACCACATCCAGTCCAAACAGATACAAGATCCCCAATTCTTCCACCCTCCCACAAACTGTTCTCTCATAGGCCTGGCAGCTTTCAATGTCCTGACAAAGGTTTAAGCAAAAACTTTAGGCTTTGCCACCAGCATTCCCACAAAATGTTAAAACCCCTATCTCACCCCCTTTGCCTTCCTAAGCTGGAGAACAGTGGCCAGGACTGCCACAAAGAGAAACCTCATCTAGGCCACTCTAGCCAGAAGGTCAACAAAGGTAACAAATGCGCCAACCAAGAAATGAGAAAGGAAAAAATAAATGAGGGATAATCCACAGAATTCAGGAGGCCTGCTCCTTTTCTCCTCAGATTTAATATAGAATTTAGTTGCTAAAAATGCCCCCCCAAAATGGATTTATGAAAAAAAGGATCAGATGTTCCCCAAAACGAACCACTCCATCATTGTTAGAGAAAGCTATTCTCATAGTTTTTGAGCTCAACTGGCTCCACATGAATGGGGGAAAAAATATAACCCATAGAGCCCACACTGTAAATATTAATATCTTCAGTCTACTGAAAAATTCAAAGGGGAACCAGCCTGTTCAGTGCCTTGGGGCCAAAGAGGTAAGGATGGTAACTCTCATCAGGGAAGTGAACACACATCAAGGGAGGAACCTAAAGCGGGAGGTAAAAATTCTAGTCACATGAGATCTTAATATAATCTTCCTCTAGGACCACCAACACCAAAGATCCCCTATGCTTCATCCTCTCTGCCTTCGAAGTGCTTTCATTCAATGATCTGAAAGCACAGGACTTCTGTCAAAAAGAGAAATGTGGCAAGAAATGACAGAAAAAGAATCTCAAATTCTTCCAATGAGTACCTCACAAAATCCTAGTGAAAATTCATTCCACACCTCCAAGGACAACCCATCATGATCAAAAATTCATGACAAGGAGAAAACCGTTGAGCACCCAATGCATGGTAAGTTCTATGCTAAGTGCTGAGGACACAGCAATTAACAAAACAAGACTATTTACTCTCATTAAGCTTACTTTCTAGTGGGGGACACCAAACATAAGTACGTTATAGGTTGCTAAAGAGTAAGGAGAAAAATAAAGCAGAAAAGTAGGATAGAGAATTATGTAAAGGGTGGGGGGGTTTGCAATTTAAATAACCAAGGAAATGTCACGTTTGAGTGACATTTGAATAAAGAACTGAAGGAGGTGAGGGGACAAAGTTATGCGGCTTTATAATGAAAAAGTGATCCAGGAAGATCTTGGGAGTAAATGCATAGCCCCCGAGGCAAGCAAAAGTGAGCCTGGTGTGCTCAAGGAAGGGCCAGGAAATCACAGGAGTATATTGGGGAGGAAAGGATGTTACAGATCTAGGGCTTTAAAGGCAATTGTAAAGTCTTTGGTTTTTATTCTGAAAAAGCAAGGAAGCTATTTCCCCTTCAGACTCCTCTTTTCCATTAAAAAATATCAGGCACCCTATTTTTACATACGCGAATTTTTTAATTTTTGTTTTAAATTGTGGGGATTGGGGCGCCTGGGTGGCTCAGTCAGTTAAGTGTCTGCCTTAGGCTCAGGTCATGATCTCAGGGTCCTGGGATGGAGCCCCACATTGCATGAGCCCCGCACTGCACTGGGCTCCCTGCTCAGCGGAGTGTCTGCTTCTCTCTCTCTCTCTCTCTCCCTCCCTCTGCTCCTCCCCCTGGCTTGTGCTCTCTCTCTCTCTCAAATAAATAAAATCTTTAAAATAAATAAATAAACAAATCGTGGAGATTTATAATATAGATCTTACAGTGGACACAAAGACAGCTGGAACTGTAACTCTGAAATTTAACTTTTGCTGACAGTTCATCAGACATTGCAGAAAGATTCTCTGTCCCCTCAACCCTATGGAGAACAGCAATGAGGGAAGAAAAATACAACTAAAAAGTGAACTGAATTAACCTAACCTACCACTTGGCACCCCTATTTAACTCATTTTTTTTTTAAGATTTTATGTATTTATTTGAGAGAGAGATTAAGAAACAGCATGAGAGGGGAGAGGGTCAGAGGGAGAAGCAGGCTCCCCGCAGAGCCGGGAGCCCGAAGTGGGACTCGATCCCAGGACTCCGGGATCATGACCTGAGCCAAAGGCAGTCGCTTAACCAACTGAACCACCCAGGCACCCTATTTAAGTCATTTTTGTTTTGAAGGCTCCAGAAAGAGAAAAAAAGGAAATACTGGAGAAAGGAAATGGAAGAAAAAAAAAATGCATGAGAAAGAAAGAGGAGCCACTAACAACTAATTCAAGTGCCAATTTGACCATCCAAAAATACAATAAAATGCTAGGAATGTGTGATATTCTGGAAGTAGAACTGTCACCTCCTTCTTCCCCAGTCTCCATGTGCCCACCAACATCAGACAGAACTCAGGCTTCTCTATTTCAGTTAAGTCTATTTGAAAAAAAATTTATACAAGAACATTCATCCAACTGGGATCTGAATTTAAATTTTCCCACACCAACAAAAACACTGACTCGGAAAGCTATCTGAGTCCCCATGTTCATAGCAGCATTACTGACATTGGCAAAGTCAGGAAAACAACCTTAATGTCCATGGATGAATGAATGGATAAAGTTGTATATATGTATGTATATATGTATATATATATATCATGGAATATTGGCCATAAAAAATGAGGAAATTCTACCATTTGTGACAAACATGGATAGGCCTCGAAGGCATGTAAGTCAAAGAAAGACAGTGTACGATCTCACTTAATGTGGAATCTAAAAAGACAAACGAAAAAAACAAAACACCAAGCTCATAGAAAAAGAGATCAGACTTGTGGCTACCAGAGGCAGAGGGTAAGATGAGGGGGAATTGGAGGAAGGCGGTCAAAAGGCACAATTTTGTTATATGTAGTAGGGATGTAATGTACAACATGATGACTATGGTTGCCACTGCTATGAGATTTATAGGAAAAGCTGTTAATAAAGTAAATCCTAAGAGTTCTCGTCACAAGGAAAAAAATTTTTTTTCTTTCCTTTTTTTTATTGTATCTATACAAGAATGATGGATGTTAGCTGAACCTATTTCTATTTCAACAATCATTTTACAATATACGTAAATCAAACCATCATGCTATGCTGTGTGCCTTAAACATAAACAGTAACGTATGTCAATTATTTCTCAATAAACCTGGAAAACATGTCTCATCATTATCCAAGAACAATTCACTGAGTGAATAATTATTCTGTGGAGTCACCAAAATCAGTAAGAGTTTTAAGAGGCTCAAGAGTGAGTTACGAGCCTAAAGTAGGCCCAACTTTTAAGCTCCAGAAACATCTCCCTCTATGTTCCAACTCGGATCCCTGTCCTCTAATAACTCGGATACCGGCATGATTTGAAACGCTTCAACACCTTTCCCTCCCATTTTTCCAATGCTCGAAGGAAAACGGAAACTCAAGAAACACATGGAGCTAGTCACCCCCAAGCACTACAAGGGCGCAACAGTTTTTAGGTCCCACCGCACAGGCCACAGGTGGCGCCAGCCCCCCGCCCTCTGCCCCGCGCCCCCCATTCCCCCGCTTCTCGCCTGCGCTCCCCGCGCACACTCGGGGCGTCTCGGGCCTCGGGGCCGTCCTTCACGGTGGGTTCCGGCCCTGCCCCACCGCCCCCAGGCCCGGGTAGCTCCAGCGCGGGGAACCCAGGCCAGGGTGGCCTCCGCCCGCCAGCCCGCGCGGCCGCCACGCCCCCTCCCCACGGGCTGCCCGCGCCGCCCGCCCCCTCGGCCGGGAGGTGGCCTCACCTCACGCGGGCCGTAGCGGGGAGGGCGCCCGCGTCTCCGCCCGCCGCCCGGGCCCACGGCCGCTCGGCTGCGGCTCGGCCCCGACGGCCGGCGGCGGCGCGCTTCTGGGGGCGGGCTCTTCTCGGCGGGGGTTTCCCCAGGGCCCAGGGCGGGGGAGCAGGGGGGATTGGGGCGGGGGAGGGGAAAGGGGCTTGGGAAGGAAGGGGGAGAGGGGGAGAAAAGGGGGGAACCAAACCCGGAAAGGGAGAAAAGGGGGGAGGGGGAGAATCAGAAGGGAAGAAAGGCCCAGAGTCCGCCCCCCGCTGCGGCCTGCGCGCTACGTCACCACGTCCGGCGTAATCGTCAGCGCGTCCTGCGCCCCGCGCGTCCCTGCTTCCTCTGTGCCTCTCTCCACTGCTGCAGACGCCCGCTACCTAGTCACCCACTTGCCCCGGCTAGCCACACGCTGTCCTCCCCGGCACACACGCACACGCCAGCGCCCTCGCTCGCTCCCTCCGCGTTACCTGTGTCTCGAGTCAGCAGTCCAGATCCACTGCGATCCTCAGTCCTCAAGTCCATGAAGCCTGTCAGATTCACCCAGGATTTAAACATAATACTAATTATTGTAAAGTAATTTAAGTCTACAGAGCACTTTCAAAATAGCCTTTCACTTAGGACAGTAACTCCTGCAATAAATATTTGTAGTATAAATGGACAAAGATCATGTAGTAGGTGGATATCCGTTTTTTTCAGGTGTAAAAATTTAATTCTATAAAAAGGTTTAAGTCCATCTTATTAAAATCACTTACCACCCCCTTCCAAGATACAGTTCTTTTCCTTAAGAGTCATTTGAGTTTGCAACCTCCCCCATTCTGTCCGTTCTAGGCAGAATCAATTTAAGTTATTGATCAGATGGACTTGGATCATTTACTGACCAACTCCCTCAAAGAAGAACTGTAGTCTTACATTGATAGAATTTGGCTATTAAATATTTACTATGTTGCAAGAACTGCAGTAGGCAAAAAAATAAATAAATAATTACAGTACAATGTAAGTGCTATAAATAGAGATATGTTCAATGTGCTGTGGAAACAAGGAGCAATTGGTTGTTAGAGGTAAGGGAGATGGAGTAAGCTACAGAGAAGTTATGTGCTTTGTGCCTTAAACATATACGGTGATGTCTGGTTAATTTTCAATAAAACGGGCAAAATTCCCACACCTTTAAACACTTATATAATAGATCAGGCACTGTGTGCAATGCTAGGAATATAAGGTAAGCAACAAAGATGACTGGCTAAGTGACTGCACTGCAGACAGAGATTAGGGGCATGGCATCTAGGAAAGAAGAGCCCAGAAGGGCAAATATTGGTGGAAATATTTGGCCCACAAACAAACCTGCATAGCAGAAATAATAAATTTTTGTTAAGAACTTGCTCTGTGCCAGCCACTGTAAGCGCTTTACAAAATTATTTAAATCTCAAAACTCTGAAATAATCATTACAGATCTATAATCCCATATTCGAAGTCAATAGGGCCAGACATGTTTCAGAATTCAGAAAATTTCAAGTTTTAGAAAGGTAAAATGATACACATATTGTATATTATGTAATACCCCCAGGGGCATCCCATAATCAAATAATTGATATTTCTGGAGTAAAAATGTATAGTAGTCTCAGTACATTTTTTTAAAAGATCATAGATAACCTCCCCTCTGTTCAGTTCACCATATGAGTTACAAAAAAAAAAAAAAAGTGTATTATGGGGGTCTTTTGGATTTTGGAATCATGGGTAATCATGTTTCCCATTTCTCCAATGAAGAAATGAAAGCAAGAAAGTTCAAGTAACTTGCCTAGAGTCACACAGCTAATAAAAGGAAGAGACAGAATTTTGACCAAGGTCGTCTGGTTTAAAAACTTATCCTCCTGGGACGCCTGGGTGGCTCAATTGGTTAAGCGCCCACCTTCGGCTCAGGTCATGATCCCAGGGTCCTGGGATGGAGTCCCACATCAGGCTCCTTGCTCAGCAGGGAGCTTGCTTCTCCCTCTGCCTGCTTCTCCCCCTGCTTGTGCTTTCCGCCCCCCCCCCGACAAATAAATAAAATCTTAAAAATAAATAAATAAAAAATTAAAATAAAAACCCATCCTCCTAACTCCACCCACCATTCCTGCCAGGTAAATCCCTACTGTGGGAGCACAGGCCCTTCCCTGAAGAGCCACTGGTGAGGAACTTTGGAGAACCAGGGATTCTGAGAAATCTCAAAATTCCCTTTCCTAAATAGAAGAATCCCCAAAGGGTGAGCAAATCTAGCTCTCAAGCCCCTTTCCCACCTTCAGACTTGCCCCTGCAGATACAGAAGACCTGGCTAGAACACTTCCCCTCCTTTCCCTTAGCCTTCATACTGGCTAGTTTTGAGCCCAGTGGGGTGGGGATGGGGGGGTAGCTAACAAAGGAATCTGCATTACAAGCCTCAGGAAGGGAGAAAGGGGGCAGTGGGGCTTTGAGAAGTACCTGGCAAAGGAAAATGAAACTCTTGTTATCTGCATGACAATGACATAAAGTGCCCTGCCAAGGACCCCTCTTATTTGAGAGTCACTTTTTAACGCTCTGTCTTAAAACCTCTCGTCTCTCCCTTTTCCTCCAGGCTTCCCAGCAAGGCCTTTGATCTGAAGAGGAATTTCATCTCTAACCTTTGTCCCCAGGTCTGGCAGCTTCCATGGGTAACCCACTGTCTCCCAGCACTGGCCCAGGGACATTTCTTTCCCCAAACTAAACAACCTCCCCTCACATCCCCCACTCTGTACTTTCACTGACTGTGTGTTGGAGGCTTCTGCCAAGTTCTACCTGTAACTGGCTTCATCTCTCAAGTCAGATGTTTGGCGGCTCTATCCCCTGCAACAAGGAGCCATGCCAGCTGGACACACTCTCCTTCCAGGGCCCCTGGCGGCCAGGTTGGAGGTGAGGCCGCAGCTGCTGAGATCCTGAGCCCCAGTTTTATGGCTCTGTCTCAACCGTATCACTGAAAGAGGGCCTCCTCCAGCAATGATCTCCTCATTACTCCTGGCCTTCCTATTCCTGGCTCCAGCCCCAGTGGCCATTCCCAGAGCTGACAGCCAGTGTCTGGCATGTGGAGGACCCGCCGTGGACCTGGATCGTCAGCGGGAGCTGCTTCTTGACCTGGCCAAGAGAAGCATCTTGGACAAACTGCACCTCAGCCAGCGTCCAACACTGAACCGGCCTGTGTCCAGAGCTGCTCTGAGGACTGCGATGCAGCGCCTCCGTGGGCCCCCGCAGGGGATGCTTCCAGAGGCTGACGGGGAACAGGAATATGAGATCATCAGCTTTGCTGACACAGGTGGGGTCCTGTTCTATAGATCTTCCCCCAAGGATGGAAAAGTCTCCTCCCCAGCCTAAGCCCTGACTCCCTCCCCCAAACCCTCCCAACTCTTGCTTGCCATGGCCTGTAATCTAATCCCAGGCTCCCACACCCCACCCCACCCCCTGCTCCCTCTTATTTAAACTTGACCATTGGGCAGCTGGGAAGTGGGTAGATTTCACTTCTTTTGAGACTGGCTGCCCGCATGTCCTCTGGCTCCCACAAACTTCCACAGGCTGTGGCATGAGCTCATCCACTTCCTGGGCCTGGACCCTGAGGCTGGGAGCTGGGGCGTCTGTCCGTTCTCTGGCCCCTGTCTCCCCCAACAGCCAGATGCCTCATCTGAGTAAAAAGGGGAAAAGTAAAACACCAGGACTACAATACTCCTCCAGCCTACCCTTGCTCCCTCATCTTAATACCTTGGGTCCTCACATCAGAACAGGGTCAAAATGGGACTCAGAAAAGTAGACAAAGGATAGAAGATGGAGGAGAAGGAAGAGTTACGTCCAGAGAGGAAAAAGGAGTTGGAGAATTTAGTGGGTAGCTGGAGAGACAGTCAAGAATTTGGAGACGGGACCCTAGAAGCAACACAAAGTGATCTCTTTGGCCTCTGAGCTTCTTGCGAGCTCTTCCTTGGGTCTGGAAAGTCCTTCCCATTCCTGGCCCCTTTCCCCTGGTTAGCACCTACTCCCCTCCGCCTTCAAGACCCAGGACTTCCATCCTCAAAAAACCCACCCTGACCTGAGGGTGAGGGGCTCCCTCTCTGGTGGCTCCCCTACCCTTACTCTGAACCTGAACTCTGTGTGGAATTGCCTATTTCCAGGTTTTCTGTGAAGTCTGTCTTCCCGTAAATGTCGACCCCTTGAGGTCAGGGACTGTCATTTAGTCCTCATGTTATCACCAGAAGTTAGTGTATAGTAGAAATAACTAACACTTACATCATATTTACATTATTCTAAGTTTTTTACATACACTAACTCCTTGAGATCCTTGCAACAATCCAGTGAGGCAAGTACTATTGTTATCCTCATTTTAAAGATACTGAAACTGTGGGGTGCCTGGGTGGCTCAGTCAGTTAAGCATCCAACTCTTGATTTTGGCTCAGGTCATGATCTCAGAGTCATGAGATTAAACCCAGAGTTTCGAGCTCAGTGGGGAGTCTGCTTAGGGATTCTCTCCCTCTGCCTCCCCACCCTCAGGTACACTCTCTCTCTCAAAATAAATAAATAAATCTTAAAAAAAAAAAAAAGATACTGAAACTGAGGCACAAAGAGGTTAATTGGGGCACCTGGCTGGCTCAATTGGTAGAACATGAAACTCTTTTTTTTTCTTTCTTTCTTTTTTTCAAGATTTTATTTATTTATTTGACAGAGAGAGACACAGCGAGAGAGGGAACATAAGCAGGGGAGTTGGGAGAGGGAGAAGCAGGCTTCCCACGGAGCAGGGAGCCCGATGTGGGGCTCCAACCCAGGACCCTGGGATCATGACCTGAGCCGAAGGCAGACGCTTCACGACTGAGCCACCCAGGCACCCCAGAACATGCAACTCTTGATCTCGGGGTCATGAGTTCAAACCCCACATAGGGCAAAAAGCTTACTTTAAAAAAAAAAAAAAGTTGAGTAACTTCTCAAGGTCACGTGACTAGTAAGTGGCGGAGCCAGACAGCCTAGCTCTGGAACCCACAACCTTGACCACTATGCTACTCTGCTTCTCACGAACATACTAGATGCTCAATAAGCATCGGTTGCATTAAACAACCAAACCATGCTGTAAGTCAGTTTGACCACAGTGTAGAATCTCCAGTGATGTATGAGACCCTATTTTAATTCAAAAGGGGTTTCTGCCTATGACTAAAGATTTATTTATTTATTTGAGAGAGAGCAGAGCATATACTTGAGGGGGGATGCAGAGAAGGAGGGAGAGGGAGAGAGAGAACCTTAAGCAGGCTCTATGCCCAGCGCAGAGCCCGATGGAGGGCTTCATCTCATGACCCTGAGATCATGACCTGAGATAAAATCAAGAGTCCGACGCTTAACCAACTGAGCCATCCAGGCGCCCCTGCCTAAGATTAAGAACACAAACTCTGCAGCCAGAGAAGCCTGGGTTCAAATCTTTGCTCTGCTGCTTATTACTGTGTGACCTGGGTTGTTAATGGTTTTCTCATTTGTAAAGTGGGGATAATGAGAGGATAGTTGAGAGAATTAAATGAACTAATACAGGTAATGTTCTTAGAAGGTTAAGATAGGAGAGAGCAAGAAATCAAAGACTCAGTTCCTACCCATGAGGGGTGTAGTTGCCGCTTCTGGGAATAAATTAATTAGAAGGTAAGGCAGAATGAAATAATGCTAGAGGAGGGCACAGAGCTTGCTAGGCCAGGGGTTATTCTTTGGGTCCTAGTGAGACAGGGAAGTCTTTCAGAAGACTGCAAATGGACTGGCGTTGTACAATAAGTTTGGCTTCAAGGGGTAGAGAATGGTAAACAACATTCTAAACGGAGGGAAAAATGTGAGTAAAAGTCTGAAGGAGTAAACTGCATTTGGAGTTGAAAAGCAGCTTGGTGTGGATGAGCACACGGTAGACAGATGACCATGAACCATGACTCCTTTGAACACCAAGATTCTGGGTTTTTGTTTTGTTTTCGTTTTTGTTTTTTTTTTCACTTTTGTATCCCTGACACCAGTTCCTGGCAACATTGTGGCAACATGATGCCCACCCGCATTTAGTGTGCCTGCCTCATCTCATTTGATCTTCACAACCACACCATAAAGTAGAGTTTATTATTCCCATTGTATGAAAGCAGAAACTGACACTCAAAGAAGATCATTTACATGGCCAAGGTCATACAGTTTGCAGGGGGCAGAATTCAAACACCGTTCTCTCTGACTTCAAAGTCTATATACTTTCCACATATTTGCTCATCAGTGAATGAGTACAACATTCAGCTGGAGGGGGCCTGATCTGAGGTGACATTTGGAAGTGAGAATGACTGATACCTGGATTCTACCTTTTGCATTTAATATGTTAGCTTGAAGTTTTTATTCCAATTTAAGCTATCATCCATCCACACAATAGTGAAAGCAAGACCTGAGTATGGTTCTTGCTGGAGGTAGGAAGAGAGAGCTTGGGACTCTGGGGAAACTGGAGTGGGGGCGTTCAGTGATGTCCTGGAACTGGCTCATACTGGCTCATGAGAACAAATTATGAACATCTCCCAACTCCGCATCCAGTGATGTCACATTAATAGTTTGAAATTGGCCGTGGTGGGAGAATTTATACCACAGAAATTGGCAAACACTACAAATTGGGATTTATTTCCCTCTGGAATCCAATTGTTAAACATTTACCAGCACACTACTGCCTGTGACCTAAAACTACAAGTTATCTGCCTCCCACACATCGAACATACAATGCTGACACAGGGACAGGATCACAATAATAGATACCCCTGTTCAACATGGGAGACAGGGGAGTGTTGGACACAGAACAGTCACTGATCCATGAAAGTTCTGATATCCAGCCAGGCACATATCTCAGTCTACCCCAAATCCAGAATTCCCTTGGTTAGGGCTTAGTTCTGCTCCCTGGCAGGATTTTTCTCGCCTCTTAAGGAGAGCCCACCAGTGCTCTCCTTGCCTTCTAGATCTACTGTCTCAGCCCTTGGCTCCACCCTCTGAGATGTCTTTCCTTTTAAATAGGAAATGACCTGTGTCTGTGGGCTGAGCAGTTTTCTCAGCCTGCTTCCTGCCCAAAGAAGTTGGGGGCCCAGAGACCTCTTTTCATTTTGAATCATCTCTGTCCCTTTTAGTCCAAACTGGTGCTGCTTTCACTACTAAAATTCTCTGTAAAACCCTGTGGGCCATCTAAATAACAAATTGCAGTCTATTCAGTTAGACAAAAAGGCACTCAATTTTATCAAGACAGACCCATCTTTAGGTTGCAAGTCAGGGTGTTATGGGTCGATATTCCTAAGATTCTTAGAAGCCCTTTTGTCTAGTTGAGAGGATCTATAGAACATCACCTTAAATTTTTTTAGATTTTAACAAAGGTATTAGATCTTTAAAATGGGTCTTACAGTTGACCCTTTATTAAATGTTTTGATCTTAACTCTGAGGCCTATTTTACTGGCAATCCCCTGGATTTGATTTTTGCCCCAAGACCATTTCTTACTTTAAGAATCTTTTGCCAGACAAAGGTGAGGAATGAAAAAATATCTTATTGTTCAATCTAGCAGGTCCTGTTGGAAATATTTTCTCTAAATTCTTTTTTTTTTAGATTTTATTTTTATTTTATTCATGAGAAACAGAGAGAGAGAGAGAAGCAGGGGAGAAGCAGGCCCCCCGCAGAGCAGGGAGCCCGAGGTGGGACTCGATCCCAGGACCCTGGGATCACGACCTGAGCCGAAGGCAGACACTTAACTGACTGAGCCACCCAGGCGTCCTTATTTTCTCTAAATTCTGCTTGAAAATTGAACAGTTCCTTTTTTAGTTCATCTCACTCCTGAAATGCCTTATCATAGGCAGCTAAAATAAGCCAACTGGCACTTTCAGCATTCTGCCTGGAAATATCTTTAGCTAAATTCACAACTTTGTTAGATACCATTTCTAGCTTCCAAGTTACCACAGATGATAGCCAATACATAACACAGGTTCCCCTTTCTCCAGCTTCCGAGAGCAATTTCCTCACTGCTCTTCCTACCTCCACTAGCAGTGTCCTCACCATTCTTCCAACCTCTGCCTGCCACCCAGTCCCAAGGCCAAGGCTACATGTTTTAGGTCTTTGTTACAGAGCACCTTACCTCTGTTACTAATTTCTGTTTCAGTTACCTATTAATATAACTAATCAGCGCAAACATAGAGGCTTAAAACAAGAAAATCGGTCATTTCTGTGCTTTGACTGGACTTATCTGGACAGTTCTTTATCTCCATCTGAGGAGTAGCTGAGGGCACAGAGGCAACCGCATTCAGTCAGGAGCTTAGGGGCCGGACCATCTAAGATGGTCTCTGATCCTCAAAGTCTCTCTCCACATGGCTTCTCATCATTCAATAGTCTAGCCCAAGTTTCTTTAAAGCATGCTGGCTGGCTTCCAAAAGGGCAAAGCATCATTGTGTAAGTACTTATCAAGTTTCTGCTTGCACTGTGCATGCCTGTGTCTCATTGGCCAAGTCAAGTCACACAGCCATGCCCGGACAATATGGAAAGGGACTGCACAGAGCCATGAATATTGGGAGGTGTTGTTCACTGGGGGCCAACAATGTAATAGTCTACCACAGCCCCTGCTGGTTATGTGTCTGTGTACCATAACTAGGGTAACTTAAGAGGTTCTAGTGGTAGGGGCGCCAGGGTGGCACAGTTGGTTAAGTGTCTGACTCTTGGTTTCGCCTAAGGTTATAATCTCAGGGTCATGAGATCGAGCCCTGCGTCTGGTTCCACGCTCAGCATGGAGTCTGCTTGGGAGTTTCTCTCCCTCTCTCTCTGCCCCTCCTGCTTGTGCCCTGTCTCCCTCCTTGTCTCTCTTTCTCTCTCTAAAATAAATAAGTAAATCTTTAAAAGACAGAGAGAGATTCTAATGGTGGGGTGCTTAGTGACATAGCAAGATTAGTTGCACCAATCAGACTTTTCATCTAAGATTTGGGAATTGGGACACTGGAAGATCGTATCACTTTAGTTCGGAAGAGCTGATAAAAGATTCTGTAGACTCAGGAGATGGGGCTACCATTTTAGGACCTACGGAAATTGACAAAGAAGCGGAAGAAGTAGATCCGCAGAAAGAAGAATGGAATAGACTTACTTAGAGAGACCAAAATGAGAGACGTCATGTTGACTTTGAGAGCTGTCAAGAGCAGACTTATTCCTGACTTTCCAATTCACATGAAGCCTAGCTGAACTTTATGTTCATTCAACAATTGTTTATTGAGCTTATTATGTACTAGATACTAGAGAGAGTGGTAGACCATGCAGGCATAATCTCTACATTCATGGAGTTTACATTCTAGATGGAGGGGCGGGGGGGGAGGAGAGGAGGGGAGGAGAAGTACATAATAAACAAATGAATGAAAAAACAAGATGACTACGGAGAGTGATAGTAGCTATAAAGACAGTTAAGCAGGACGATGTATTAGATGGAGGTAGAGTTGAAGGCTGCTTTAGATAGGTTAGCCAGAGAAACCTCTACAAGAAGGAGACATTTGAGCTGAATGCCAAAAAGAAGCCAGTCAATCAAAGATCTTGGAAAGACATTTCAGACAGGAGGAAGCACAAGTGCAAAGGCCATGAGGTGAGTCCATGTTTAGTGAGTTCAAGGAACAGAAAAGAGCCAGTATACGTAAAATATAGTCATTAAGTGGCAGAATACCTAATCATACAAGTTTTCTGTGTTAAGGGGTTTAGATTTTATTCAAATAGCAATGGGAAGCCTCTGAAGGGTCTTAAGCTGAAGAGATTAAGCTGATCAGATTTATGTAATAAAATGCACTCTGGCTGATATATAGAGAATGGTTTGGGGGACAAGAGTGGACCACTTGGGAAGCTATTGCTATAATTCGAGAAAAAGATGACTGTGGGTTGAACGAATATATAGTAGAGGAGATGGGGATAAGTGAAATTATTTTATGAATTGGAGGTAGAGTTGGCAGATCTTGCAGATAATTTTATTTTCTTATTTTTTTAAGATTTTATTTATTTATTTTGAGAAAGTGTACACAAGTGGAGGGGAGGGGCAGAGGCAGAGGGAGAGGAGGAATCTCAAGCAGACTCCATGCTGAGCACGGAGCCCGATGCAGGGCTCCATCTCATGACCCTGAGGTCATAACCTGAGCTGAAATCAAAAGTCAGATGCTTAACCAACTGAGCCACCCAGGCGCCCCAAATCTTGCAGATAATTTTAAAGTAGGGGGTGAAGGTAATCAAGGTTTTGGCTTAAGCAATGCATTTATAGGGAATTAGGTTGGAGAAGGAATAGGTTTGGGTTGGGGGGAATAAATCTAGAGTTTATCTTTGAACATGAAAAGTTTGAGATATCACTAGATATCCAAATAGATTATCAGATCAGCAGATGGAAATACAAGCCTGAGGATTAGGGAGAGGTCAGGGCCAGGGATATGTATTTGGGAGTCATCAGCATACAGATGGAATAGAAAGCCATGGGAATTGATGAGATCCTTCTGGAAAAGAATATATAGAGAGAAAAGAAGGGAGCTCAGGACCTTCAACATAGAGAGGTCAGGCAGAGGAAGAGGAGCTGTCAGCAAGAGACCCAGATAAAGTGGCCAGAGTCACAAAAGCCAAGAGAAAGAAATATTTCAAGAAGGAGGGAATGATTAAGTGTGTCAAACACTGCTTAAAGGTCAAGTAAGATGAATATAAAGAGACGAAACCGTTGGATTGGGAAATATGGAAAGTGTCGGTGATCCTGACAAGAGCAGTTGCAGTGGAGTGGAAGGAATAGAAACCCAATTAAGGTGTTTCAGTAGGGACAGAGCAGGGATGAAGAGAGAAAATTGGACAAGAGTAATAGTGACAGGGAGATATACATAGACAGAATCATTGTGGTGAGAGACTGGATATGGGGAATGAAGGGGTGCTCATAGGGTTTCTAGAGGTGATAAGGAGGGTAGTGGTGCCCCCAATTTTAAGAACAGAAAGAGGGGGTAAATAGGAAGGAAAAGAATGATTTCCACTTGGGAAAAAATTGATTTTAATGTGCCAGCAGGATATTCATGTGACAAAACTAAGCAGTTAGAAATTTAAACCTGAACCTTGTTGATTCCCAAATCTATACATCCAGTCCAGAGGTGCAAAATGGTCTGGACTAGACCTCCAGATTTGGGAATCATCACCGTAAAAATTGTGTTGGCTGACCATGAGTGTGGGTAAGAACTCCCTTCAGTGTAGAATAAAAGGAAATGAAGGTCAAAGACAAACTTTGGAGAACTCTTGCATTGAACAGATAGTGGGAGAAAGAAAAGCCAGCAAAGAAAATCAAGGAAGAATCATAAGAGTTGTGTCATAGAAGCCAAGGAAGAAAAGATTTTCAAGAAAGAAAGGGTGGCCAACAATGCCGAGTGCTGCAGAGGGTTCAAGTATGCCGAGAATAACGAGGTAGCTGGTAGAATTCATACTCAGAAGGCCACGGTGACTGGGGCTTCTTGTGTCCACAGGCCTCTCCAACACCAACCAGACTCGTCTTGATTTCCACTTCTCCTCTGATAGAACTGCTAGTGGCATGGAGATCCAGCAGGCCAGCCTCATGTTCTTTGTACAGATCCCTCCCAATACCACCCGGACTTTGAAGCTGAGGATCCTTGTGCTAGGCTCACGTGACACCAACCTCACCTTGGCCACTCAGCACCTGCTGGAGGTGGATGCCCGTGGCTGGCACCAGCTCTTCCTGGGGCCTGAAGCTCAGGCTGCCTGCAGCCAAGGGCACCTGACCCTGGAACTGGTACCTGAAGGCCACGGAGCCCAGAACTCAATCATACTGGGTGGGGCTGCCCATAGGCCTTTTGTGGCAGCCAAGGTGAAAGTTGGGGGCAAGCACCGGGTTCACCGGCGAGGCATCAACTGCCAGGGTGGGTCCAGGATGTGCTGTCGACAAGAGTTCTTTGTGGACTTCCGTGAGATTGGCTGGCACGACTGGATCATCCAGCCTGAGGGCTATGCAATGAACTTCTGCACAGGGCAGTGCCCAATCCACGTGGCAGGCATGCCTGGCATTGCTGCCTCCTTCCACACTGCAGTGCTCAACCTTCTCAAGGCCAACACAGCTGCAGGTACCGCGGGAGGGGGCTCATGCTGTGTGCCCACGGCCCGGCGCCCCCTCTCTCTGCTCTACTACGACAGGGACAGCAACATTGTCAAGACTGACATACCTGACATGGTGGTCGAGGCCTGTGGGTGTAGTTAGTCCATGTGTGGATGGGCAGCCCAACACGGGGTAGGCAAACATGCCCTCACAGTGGTACCCTTCCTTGAGAGGAGGGAATGACCCCATTACTGCCTCTGTCCAGAAGGAGGGCTCCTTCCTGAGCAACCTATGGAAATTATCCCAACTGTGGCTTGAGGGGATCTTCATCTAAGGAGAGTCACTGTACCGTCCTCATGACCACCAGTCTCTCTCCTAGGGCATAGTCTATCCAGCAAGCCCCACAGGCTCAACTGCCACCCAGGGACTCTGATCCACCTGCAGCCGTGAGCAGTGCCATCTAGTTCCCAGGCAAAGCCACCCATAGCCCACCCTTAATCCATCCCATAACCCACTGTACTTCCCCGCTCTTCCCACTTGATGGCTGTCCCACTTGATGGCATCCCTCCAGGATGAGCTGACCCAGCCCCTTCCCCTGATTTTCTGGATTACCAGAGAGCCCCTTCCTTGGATTCATTGGAGATTAGATCACGGCTGTCCAAAGTTACTCTTCTCTGTATCTTGAGCCCCTTTCTTATTTGCGCTGGTGGGCTGCTAAGGCTCTCTTGGCACACCCTCATCCATTCTTTGTCCTTCTCTGCCCTGTTCTTCCCCCTTAAGGGCTGACTCACCTGAGCTCCTTTGGCCCCTGGCTTCCTGCTGAATTTGACTAAGGGCAGACACAAGCAGGAGATCAAAGGATAGGAGGAGACAGAGGTCAGGATATTTCTTATTCCTGTTCCCTCTGCCTAGGTGCCATGTGTCTGTGTGACTGTGGCGGTGGTCTGTCCCTACAGCTCCTATCTGGCTCCCCCCTGGCCCCAGTTCTTCCCAGGTTCTGACATCACTGCTTCTGCACTAGGGGTTGTGAGGGCTTTCCACTCTTGCTAGTCCCTGGGGGCCTCAACATGCCTCCTTGGTTCCCTTAACCCTGCCTACACCTCCATAAATAAGGTCTTCATTAAGTCTTCTTGGTGATGCAAACACAGACAACTGAATGGTTCTTTCGCCTCTTGCCAGGACCCTGGCTGACACCAAGGATGACACACAGTCTACCTGCCTGGCCCACTTCTGCTCTCTCTCACACAGGCTCCTCAGGGCCGAGCTACTGTGTCTATCCCACACTTCGTGCTTCTTCCTTTCCTAGGCTTCCTCCTCTTCTTTCTTAGGCCTCCTCCTACCCCCCAGAACCATCTTTGCTGGTCTCAGAGCTAATAAAGACTTAGGTTTTATCTGTTCTTCTCCTCCCTCCATACTCACTCCAAGAGATGAGACAGATCATTGCTCAGTCAGCAAGTAGGCTGACATCCTGGGAGCACACATGTGGGGGGAAGCAGAGGCACGGCTCAGAGCTGGCGGCCTTCCCTCACTGACCCCCAGGGCTCCATCCAGGAGACCTGCCTGGAAACTGGAACTGGCCAAGGGCCACTTGCATGGGACGGGGAGAAGGGAAAGAAGAAATGGAATGAGGAGGGGGGGTATTTGCTCTGAGACTGGGTCCTCTCTAGACCTTTGCCCTTCTTTCCCCATCATCCCCTCCCTTTGGTTAGACAGCCCTGAACCATGGGGTCGATATTGTCTGCAGCCCAAGGCCGAGTTTGCGCAAAACTCACGTGTCCTTTGGGTAACGTGATGTCTGTGTTTGCTCAACGTATAACCCCCTCCTCCCAGGGTCTGAGGTCCCTGGAAGAGGAACCCCAGAGGAGAAAGTCTGAAAGGGATCTCCTTAGGAGACCTGCAGATCTGAGCTGTGGGGCTTCCTGAGCAACCCACAGAAGTCATGCCACTTTTGCCTTGAGGAGATCTTCATCTAAGGAGAACATCTAAGGAAGTCTTATGTGCCCCTTCCTTCCCCTTCCACAGTGTCTCCCCTCCCTATAAGCCACCCCTCCCCTAGATCTGACCTCTCTCCCTCCAACTCCAGCTTCAGTCCCCAGGGCCAAGACTAAAGTGAGGTGAAGTAAGGCAGTCCCTTTGGGGGCAAAATTGTAGGGGGTTGCCAAGAAATTCATCCATTGAGGTTAATAAAGCAGCCCATTCCCTGGGAAGCTGGTCAGTGCTAAGCCAATGCAATGTTTTTAAAACAGCAAAATGAACGCGAAAAAAATCCGTGATGAACAAAACAACAAATTTTAAAATAAATACAGAACCGGTATTAACTTCCTTTCTTTTTGGCTCTGCCTTTTGTTAAAAGGGGAAAGAGTGGGTCTGTCTTCTTCCAAACCTTTGCTTCCAGATCCTCTTGGCCCCTAACTCTAGACTGTGTCAGGCTTTTCTCATGTGGGCAAGATAATCACTCGGGCTTCTTCTCCTTTCTTACCCGCCCCCAAGCCTGTCCCTTCCCCCCAGCACCCAACCAGGTTGGTGGTAGGGCGGGCCTGTGAGGCAGATGGCTGGGGTATTTATAACCTGGGAGCACTTCTTGGGGAAAGTGACTAAGATGCTAAGAACATATTTATAGCTGGGTTCTGACGTAAGTGTCAGTGGGGAGGTAGGGCCAGGCCAGGCACAGCAGCAAGAGGGTAGGAAGAGCCGAAAATTGGGGGCACCTGATAGAGAGTAGGGGAGAAGAGGGGTCAGCGACTCCTGCAGCCACTTGGTGCTGCTTCTCTTGACTCTGTCTCCTGGCCCCAACGGGTAAACCCTCTGAGACACCACCATGGGCAGAAACTTCTTTGCAGTTCGATGTTCCAGACCCCAGCGGTAGAGGGCTGTCACTCACCAGCCTCAACCAACAGAGAGGTTGCTCAGAGTGGGGGAACAGAACTGGACAGAGGGGCTTGAATATGTTTCTGCCCGGGGAGAAACGTAGGAAGAACAGAATGGTCTAGAAGTCTCCTAGTCCCTTCTCTCCCCACCCACCGCCGCACAGTGCCCTGAGTTTCTAGGAAGAGCCTGGCGCCCGTCATCAGGTTCCATTGGCACGTGTCAATGCGACAAGGTCTAAAACCAAAGGTAGAAGGGATGTGGGGCCTGAAGACAGCTTCTGCTCTCTGGTAGGGGCGAGAGGGGAGAGCACGGGGACCGGCTTCTGTGTTTTCTGTAGGAGAGGCGGGGTCCCCAGAGTGAGAGGCTGGAAAGCGCTCTGCATCTCCCCATTCCTCTGAGCAGCCCATTCCCTGGGAAGCTGCTCCGCCCTAAGCCCCCTGCCGTCCGGTGGCACTACACCGCCACATGGTGGACACTGGCGGTACTGAGGCCCGGCCCCCGAAGCACCACTTTCGGCCCCTGGTGCCAGACCTAGTAGCCTCTTGACAGTCCCCACTGGCTACATAGGCGGGAGGTTAATAAAACAGAGCCGGGGCACATTTCCAAATCACACTCACTTCCTTCTAGCTTCTTGAAGCAACTGGGGCATAAGGAGAAAGGCTAATATGAAGTCTACCCTTATAAGTTCGAGGTGGAGGGGCCATGGCCCTCCCATTTAGTCAGCAAGGAAGTGTGGTAAGGAGGGCTGGGATTGGAACTGAGGTCACTGCACTCATCTTGCTCTGCTCTTCAAAGTCCTTAGACCTCCCATTTCCCACCCTCTTTCACAGAGGCCTCGCATCACTTCTAGGATGCCCCGAATTTAGGTAACTCTCACAGTCCCCTTAAAGAGAGCCAGCAGCTGGGTATGGGCCCTCCCAAGTCCCATGCCCTTCTGTCAGCCTTGATGGACTCTGCCCTGCTGTAAGATTGCATCACCGCCACCCCTACCCCTCTGGGTTTCCCCAGACATCGCAGTAACGTGCCCCCCACCCCCACCGTGCTCCAGCCCCCCTCCACGTTGTGCTCCAGTCCAACTGGACTCTGGGCAGCCAGCATAGGCAGGGTCAGGAGGTGACTTCCGTGCCCCATGGCACTGCCACCTTGGCCTGGGCAGGAGGACTCCATTCCTCTCCGCACCCCCCCCCCACCCCCGTCCCAGCCCTGTTGCTAGGAAGAAAGAGACCAGAGTTCTCCCTCCTGCCCAGAGACCCTGGAGAAATAACCAGTGGAACTCAACAGCTGCCTCATAAGAACTGCTGCAGCAGAGGTGTCTGGGTAAGCTGGAAGGACCAGAGGTATGGGAGGAAATTGCCCTCCCCACCTTGCCTCTATGAGTCCCTCCCCCGAGCCCCAGACCTTGGGGACTGAGCATGTGAAATCATTCTCTTTCTTGCATCATGCATGTCCACATTGCCCCCCCCCCCACCCCCTTACACCTACCTCAAACTCAGTGACCAGGCCAGATGGTGAAACCCGAGCTCCCGGGGAGGGTGGGGGGGACCTCCACCCCCCTCAGGGCCCTGATGGGCAGCACAGCCGGCCAATCCTGGGGCTCAGAGGGTAGGTCTGCTGGCTGACCACTAAGTGGGGGAGCCCCAGGTTTCGGCTCTAAAGAGGCCCAAGTCAGTAACCAGCCATGAGCTGTGAGGGTCAAACTGGCAGACTGCGCTAAACACAGCCACCCATTGGACCATCCGCATACTGCCTTCCTGAGTCCCGGGCCATAGAAGACAGGTGGCTCTACCCTTGGCTGAGGGTAGGTGTGGCACGGCGGTCTGCTGCTCTGCCCTCATTGGCTTCCCCGCAATCAGATCAACAGAAGGAGCAACTGCCATCTGAGGCTCCCGACCCAACCCAGGGCCATTCACCAGGAGCATGGGGCTCCCTGACGTCCAGCCCCAGCTGGTACTGCTGTGGGCACTGGTGTGGGCACAGGGGGCAGGGGCTGCATGTCCCTCCTGCGGAGGCCCCACGCCGGCGCCCCAGGCAGAACGAGCTCTGGTCCTGGAGCTAGCCAAGCAGCAGATCTTGGAGGGGCTGCACCTGACCAGTCGTCCCAGAATAACTCACCCTCCACCCCAGGCGGCGCTGGCCAGAGCCCTCCGGAGACTGCAGCCAGGAAGTGTGGCTCCAGCAAATGGGGAGGAGGTCATCAGCTTTGCTACCACCACAGGTGCGTTAAGAGAGAGGCAGGCAGAGAGCAGACAGGGAGAGGGAGGCGGAAGGGGGCACTGACAGAAAAGGCAGACGGAGCAGGGTGTGGGAGGAGGGAGGACAGAAGAGGCAGGGACGGGTTTCGGAGCACGGAGGACACAAGGCAGTCCCCGCGTCTTCTAAAGGAGCTAGGGAGAGCAGCGGGCGGGGCTTGCAGGGGTCTCAGAGGGGAGCTCCAGCCCTGCTCACATTCCTCCGTCCCTTCTCCATCTCTCTGGCAGGCCCCTCCACCTCAGCCTGCAGCTCCGTGCTCACCTTCCACCTGTCCACAGCCCAGTCCCACCACCTGTACCACGCTCGCCTCTGGCTGCACGTGTTCCCCACCCTTCCTGGCACTCTTTACTTGAGGATCTTCCGATGGAGTCCAGGCAGCGGGCACCAAGGGTCGCGCACCCTCCTGGCGGAGCACCAGACCACAGCCCCGGGCTGGCACGCCCTCACTCTGCCCTCTAGCGGCTTGAGGGGTGAGGAGTCCCCTGTCCTGAAACTCCAGCTGAACTGCAGACTCCTAGAAGGCAACACCACCTCTGCCCAACAGCCTCGGCAGCTCCTGGACACGGCGGGAGACCAGCGGCCCTTCCTGGAGCTTAAGATCCGGCCCAGTGAGCCTGGAGCCGGCCGGGCCAGGAGGAGGACCCCCACCTGTGAGCCTGAGACCCCCTTATGTTGCCGGCGAGACCATTATGTGGACTTCCAGGAACTGGGATGGCGGGACTGGATCCTGCAGCCCGAGGGGTACCAGCTAAATTACTGCAGCGGACAGTGCCCCCCCCACCTGGCTGGCAGCCCCGGCATTGCTGCCTCCTTCCATTCGGCTGTCTTCAGCCTCCTCAAGGCCAACAACCCTTGGCCCTTGGGTACTTCCTGCTGTGTCCCTACTGCCCGAAGGCCTCTGTCTCTCCTCTATCTGGACCGGGATGGCAATGTGGTCAAGACAGATGTGCCCGATATGGTGGTGGAGGCCTGTGGCTGCAGCTAGCGAGAGGACCTGGGGATTTGGAGTAAAGAGATCAGTTGGGGGTTCCCAGGCAAAGGGCATCTGTGGTGGGAGACATTGCCTGATCCACACCCCCACCTAATGGGTGGGGTGGCAGGATGACCGGGGTGACCCCTAGGGGACCCAAATGGGCACTTGTCCATCCAGACTCTTGCCTATTCCAGGCTGGTTGATGTGTGGGGAGATGGGGAAAGTGTGTTCTCTAAAGGAGTCTCCCCAGAAAGCTTGATTTCTGACCTAAGCCCCCTGAGAAGGTGGCAGAGGTGAGGGAGGGGTGGAGGGAGGGAAGGAGAAGGCAGAGAAAAATTACTTAGTCTCTCGCAAGAAGAGAAAGTCCTCAAGTGAGGGAAGCAGGCTTGGGACAGGGGAAGCAGGCTAGCCCAGGATAGGAACTGTGGAAGAGCTTTCAGGGAGGGTCAAGAAGGAGATGGGCAAGGGGCTAAGAGGAGGTGGTTAGGAGAGCCCCGGAAATGGGAGCCGGGAGAGAGGGGTACTGAGCCTAGGAAGTTCCCTGGTTTTTCCCAGTGTGGGGGACAGGACCCACCGGGGAGACTAATGTTTATCCTTTCCTAAAAAAAATGAGGGGGAAAATCAACAAGTATGAGTTATAAAGAAGGGCTGGGGTGATAGTCCAGAGGGATAGTTTGCAAGGTGAGGTCTGGGGACCCCTGGGAGGTCCCTGAGACCATTTCAGGAGTGTTCACAGGATCAAAACTATTTTCATAATAATACTAAGATGGTATTTGCCTTTTTGATTTTCATTATCTCAAAAGTATACAGTGGAGTTTTCCAGAGGCTATGTGGCATGTGATTACATCATTTTTCTGACATCATTGTTAATGGGATATGTGCCTGTGTATTCTTGTGTTACAGAATTCTTCAGTTTTAACTTCTAATATAGTAAATTAACATGAACCACATAAACAAAAATTCAATAAATTTCAAGAGTATAAATGCGGGGTGACGGGGTGGCTCAGTGGGTAGAGCATACGACTCTTAATCTCAGGGTTGTGAGTTCAAGCCCCACATTGGGCGGGGAGCCTATTTAAAAAAGAAAAAAAGAGGGGCGCCTGGGCGGCTCAGTCGGTTAAGCATCTGCCTTCGGCTCAGGTCATGATCCCGGGGTCCTGGAATCAAGCCCTGCATCCCACTGGGCTCCCTGCTCAGTGGTGAGTCTGCTTCTCCCTCTGCTCCTCCCCCTTCTTGTGCTCTCTCACTCTCTCTCAAATAAATAAATAAAATCTTAAAAAAAAAAAAAAGAGGGTAAAGGGGTCTTGAAGTCAAAATGTTGGAGAATCACTAATCTAGAGACCCGGGTGAGGGGGAAAAAGGAGTGTGCTCTAAAAGAGCTTCTCTGAAAGAAAGGACCACTGACTGGTCTTGCCTGACCCTCTGGGTATAACTGGTGTCTGGGCCAAAGTCATATGGGGGAGGGAGGGTCAAATAGAACTCCTTATCTGTCCCCCCACAGTCACTACCTATATTTGTAGGGCCTCAGACCTCTTTCTAGTTTCACCTTTTCCCCTTGACCCTCAGTCTGAACAGTTAACCTACTAACTCTCCAGGCCTGAGGAGGTGGTTCTTGGAAGCAGAGCTAGGATGTGGGAGGCCTGTCTGAGGGGTGACGGGAAAGGACGGGGCTCCTTTTCCTCACCACGTTTTCTCCCCTTTCTCATAAAGAAAGGTCAGACAGACTAAAATAGCTGCCCCTTCCCCTGCATCCTGTCACTATAGCAACACGAATCCGAAGGGACAAGACACTCCCCTCTCAGACACTACTGTTCTGCACTAGCAGCCTCTTCTAGTGTGCCTTTCCGTTTCTTTGGGCTCATACAACCCCCCCCCGGGCTCCTAACTGGGCTTTGGTGGGGGGACCTGTCAAGCCTCCTACTCTCAGCTCCCCCGTCTTCTCCGCTTCCAGACGCCGAGAGAGTGTCATGTTGCAGAAAGGCCAGCAGAGGGAGCAGACAGCCTGGAATTGCAGAAAGCGGGCAGCACAGAGGTGCGGAGGTGCCCGCAGTCTCCAGAACTTGGAGATGAAGTAGAGCGGGGGTTCTCCGCGGAACAGTGTTTCGGTCGCGTCCCGGGGTACCTTAGTAACCTTGTGAACAGCATACTCTGCACCCAGAGCCTCAGCCACTGCTCCTCTCTTTTATGCTCTATAGACCCTTCACTTCTAAGCCAACTGTGTTCCAGTCTTGTTTGCACCAAACCCCAAATCTGTCCTGACCCCTTCATGTTCCATTGAAAGAGTGAGGCCAGCAGATAAACCACAGGATGGCCGAATGCTCAGTTAGCACCAACCAAAGTCGACGACGCTACCTCCAATATTATCTTTCTCGGATGAACTTTTTCGTCGCCCCCCCACCTCCCAATATATTTCTTAGTTTTTTCTGGCTCGGGGGGGTGGGGGGGAGGGCTCTTCGTGGGCAGCCGATCCAAGGATCCATGCCGGGATTTATTGCCCACCACCAGCAGCGTGTTCAGCGGGGGGGGGGGGGGGAGGCAGTATAGGGTCCCTCAAGGGAGGGGGAGGATCCTGGGGGTCCTGGGGGTGCAATAAGCCCGGCACCCCCTCTCTTGCTTTCAGCTACCCCGCCTCATCCTCCAGAACTGCAAGAGGGAGGGAAGTAGAAGGGAGGTGAGAGGCGAGCGGGAAGAGCGGCGGCGCGCCAGCTGCTTGAGCGAGAAAAAGTTTTTGCAAAAGGGAAAAAAAAAGTTTGCGCTTCTCGCGGGTGGTCCCGGCTCGCGGCCCGGCGGGCTGGGCCGGCGGGAGGGCTGGCGGCCAGGTTAGGGGGGGTGGGGGTGGCACTGAGGCTGCGCTGCCGTGGCCCTGTCCGCCCCCCCTCCCCACCGCACACCCCCCAGCCCAGACTCCGGCCCTGGACCGCGCATCCCAAGCCTTGCGCCCAGAAGGAGGTGAGAAGGGGGGCAGGCGGGGGACCACCTGGGAGCAGTGGGGGAGGGGGCCCGAGGGGATGCCCTGCTTGCGAGGGACTCTGCCCAGCCAAGAGGGAGACCTGGGGCACAGAGGCAAAAAAGGGGTGGGAGAGCCTGGGGTGAGATATAGAAAGTTTGAAGAATTTTTTCGTTTGTATCTCCCTTTCTCTGTATCTTTTTTTTTTTTTTTTCCTTCTGACAGTCTCTGTGTCTCTGTCTCAGGCAACCGTGGATCTCTTTGTCTGTCTCCGCCTCTCCCATATATTAGAAACATCTCACTTTCATGAGGTTGGGATGAAGAGGCTGGAGGGCCGGCTAGCTGGAGGTCTGCGTGGTAGAGAGGGAACTCCAGGTGTGTCCTGAGCGCCGGCAGGAGGACGTCAGTGTTTCTGGAAGGAGGGAACAGCTAAGGAGAGAGCCCTAGGTGGGGTGGAGATGGGTGTGTGTGAGGCGACAAAACCGGCGCGGGACGGCTCGGCTTGAACCCCTGACCTGTCTTGTGACAGATGTGCTTGCTGGTGCATGCGTTCTGGGGAAAAGGAGTGCCTTCTGTTTTAGGAAGGGGGCGGGAGGGCCCAGCGTCTTGTTTAGGCCCTGGAAAGACTTCTCAAGGAATAGGGACTCCTGAGTCCCCAAGGGCTGTGGTCAGGGGGCTTAGGAGGAGCCGAGGAGACCTTGTCTTGACCCTCTGACCTCGGGACCACCAGGACAGCTGGGCCAGCCGCAGGGAGACCCCTACTGGGACTGGGCGGGACCACTGGCCACGGCCTGCCTATGTATCCCGGTTGGAACCCCCTCCCCAACGGGAGCTGGGGGCCGAGGCCCCTCCTCTGGCTCAGACCACCCTGCCTGCCCTTGCTCCCCGCTCTGAAGCCTCTTTCAGGCCCGGTGACCCCGAAACAATCCGCCCTGGGCAGCTAGCTTTGGGGACAGGATTAGGGAAAGGGGATCCCATAGTGACTGGGGACTTAAGGTTTTGGGGGCTGGAGAACTGGGGTCTTCATAGGATAGGTCTTTACTGTCCAGTGGAAGGAGAAGGCGGGGCAATTTCCCGGGGGAGTTGTAAGGGCCGGAATTAGGGTGGTTTTCCCTATGGGGGCGGGGTCCGGAGACACCCCCCCCTCAATTATCTGCACGGCATCCCCAACCAGGCGGTACAGACCCCGCCCTTGACGTCACTAAGGGGTTCCCGGGGGTCTGGAGGGGTTAACCCTTGGGAAGCCAGCTGTGATAATCAGGAACCTAAGGTGTCCTGACCCCTTCCTCCGCCCATACACACCTTATTTTATTTACCCAGTCACTTTCTGTCCCTGTAGTTTCTGGATTCTTCTTTCTTTTCCACCCCGCCACGGGGACCCCCACGCTCCAACAGTGCCCCCCGCCCCCCGGGCGCCACTGCCAGCTTTCTGGATGAACTGAGGGGAGGAGGGAAGAATGTGTCCCGCCTCCCAACTACACCCCCCCCCCCGCCCTCCCTCCACCGCGGCTCGCTCGACTGGGCTCCCGGGGCGGGAGGGGGAAGCGGAGCCGTCTGCAGCCAGAGCCTGCGGCGGCGACTTGGGTGGGCCGAGGAGGCACGGGGGCGGGGAAGGCGGGACCGGGAGAAGGGGGGCGGGGCCTACTCCTGGGAGTTGGGGAGCGGGGGTGCGAGGGGGACTCTGGAAAATAGGGAGACACAGAAGATGATTCAGGACTCCAGCAGGGCAACCCTAGAGCTCCCTGCCCCATCCTGCGCTCTCATCCACACTCCAGAAAAACTTAACCGAAGCTGGAAAAGTTGGCGAAATTTTCCTGTCACTAGTGTGAAGGGGAGACGTGGGTGGGCTGTAGCACGCGTGGGCGAGGAGGGATGTCGCCCCATTTCCATCGCGGCTCCCCTGCGGCTGGGCAGTGGCACGGGAAGATGACTGAGTAGGCACGTTTGGGGGAGTCTCTTTAGTGTTTGGGGGGTCGTTTGCGAGCCCCTGCCTCCTTCTCCTGGGTGAGTCATAGAGGAAGGAGGCGGGAGAAGTGTCCCCCCATCCAGCTGCCAGCCAGCTGTGCCCCCCCCCACACACACACAAAGTGCCAAGGTCGAGTTGGGAGGTCTTGGATGCGGGATCCAGCTCTCCGCTGGGAAAGGAGGAGTTAGGAAGGGTACAATCCAGGCTGCGGGGCTTGGGCTGGGTCATGGGGTCCGGGTTCCGCTCCCCATCTTACCCCGCCCTCACCCAAAATCCCAGCATCCCGGGATCACCCACCGCGCCGGCCGGCCCGCTCCCGGTCGTTCTCCACCCTACCCCGCCCCACCCCACCCTCGGTCCCGGGAGACCGGAAAACCCGGGGTGGAACAAAAACTGGAGTTTGAGGAGAAAAGCGGACAGCCGAACCCTCTCCCTCACAGCTCTTCTCTAATGGATAATGACTTTGTTTTTTCATTCTCTCAAAGCCTTCTCTTACAGTCCTTTCCTGCTCCCCCAAAAGAGACCAAGTGAGGTGGGCGCCCAGATTCAGACTACCCCAGGATAACACCAGTTTCCACTCTTTGTACTCAACAGGCCCGGGAGGCTCCGCTCAGAAACCTTATCCCCTTCTATACACAGTTTTCTGCCTTAGAAAAAGGCAGATCGTCTGTGCTCCCTCCTGGCCCCACCAGCCTCTCCGTCTGGGCTGTGGCGAGAGCTCCCTCTGCTGGATACTGGAGAGATTGTAGACGGCCTGTCGCTGGGCAGGAACAAATGAAGGCAAAGGGGCTCAGCATGAGTTCCCCCATCCCACCCCTCAAAGCTGGCCCATGGTCAGAGCAAGAAGAAATAGAGGGCCATGGCATAAAATCACTTGAGGCTCATACAGGCGCAATTAGTCCATAACACTCCCTCCTAAACACACACACACACACACACACACACACACACACACACACACACACACGAGAGCTTAGACCACCCAGGCAAAGATCCCACTCAGTTCCCACAAAGATCCTCAAGACAGCCTCTGCCTCTTTGGGACGCCTTTCCTTACCCCCCTGGCTGAGTGATGCTCATTTCACTTTGATCTCCCGTGGCAGATGTCTTAGAGGTTCTACACCTGAATTAGTTATCTGACCTTCCTTATTTCCCTCCTGCCTTTATAACTTGCACATCTCCCTTCCCCTCCTGCAGTGTCCCCACACTCTCCTCTGAGACACCATGTTCAACCCGATGACCCCGCCGCCAGTCAGTAGCTATGGCGAGCCCTGCTGTCTCCGGCCCCTCCCCAGTCAGGCCCCCAGCATGGGGACAGAAGGTCAGTGCAAATACCAGTCTCCAGGCCTTGAGGCCTGGCGGCTCTCTCAGCCAGCCCCAGGGATCCTTCCTCCATCTCCTACCCCATGCCAGTCTCTAATCCACAGAAGATTCGAGGCTCTATGTCGTATAGGCTTGGGATATGGGATCAAGCCTCTCCCGGGGTTTCAAGGTGAGGCCTTATGTGCCCCCCATTCCCATTCCCCATTCTGGCTATCTCTCTTTTCTAGGACTGCCTGGTCTGCCCTTCTGCCACCAGGCCAACCTCATGTCTGGCCCCCACAGTTATGGGCCAGCTAGAGAGACCAACAGCTGCACCGAGGGTGAGGCCTCAGGCAACATCTCTTCCCTTTCTGCCTCTCTGGGACTTGCTCTAAAAGAGAAAGTTGCGGGGGGAAGGCAGGGGATCTCACTTGGGAGAGGAAATGCTTGGAGATCGGAGCCAGGGGTCAGAGCATGATCAGGTCACAGATGGGGTCAGTAGGGCAAAGCAGTCAAGTGTCATTGTTTTGTTGAGAGTCAGGACCCATGGGTTGGGTGGAGGGAGACATGCCCCCATTTACCATAGCTGTCTCCCCTGTTTCCTGCCCCAGCCCCACTCTTCCCTCCTCCCCGAGGTTCAGTCAAGTTGACCAAGAAGCGGGCACTCTCCATCTCGCCTCTGTCAGACGCCAGCCTGGATCTGCAGACAGTTATCCGCACCTCACCCAGCTCCCTTGTGGCCTTCATCAACTCACGCTGTGCATCTCCCGGGGGCTCCTATGGTCACCTCTCCATCGGCACCATGAGGTGCAGAGAGCCTTGGGCTAAGAGGCCCCTAAAGACCCTACCAAACCCCACTAAAAGCCTCAAGCCTTCCAAAGCACCTGACTCTATTTGAATCCTTATCATTTCAAAGGTGTTGAAGCCCTCTTCGGGTGCTTCCCTGGGCCTGCCTCAACCCCATCCCATACCGTTTTTCAGAGACACTCCAAAATAGCCCAAGGACTCCTGAAATTCTTTCAGATGATAGTCCTAAGTAACTGCCTCTCCTCCTCCTCCTCCCCCTCCTCAGCCCCTCTCTGGGATTCCCACCCCAGATGAATCACCAAAAAGGGACCTCGCCTTCCTTCGGGGTCCAGCCCTGTGGTCCCCATGACCCCACTCCAGGTGGGATGATGCCGCATCCTCAGTCCCGAGGACCCCTCCCAGCTTGCCAGGTGAGAGTCATCATATTGCTGCCCAATTTCCCTCAGCTCAGGGAGGGTGGGTGGTGGACTCTATGGGGAAAGGTGAAGGAAGGACAGGGGATCAAAAAGTTCTCGGTAGGAGAAACATAAAGGGGTATGGTTGCTGGGGTTCACTCCTTGGGGCTGAATCAGCCTCTTCCAAATGAGATCCCGCCTTTTGCCCATCCCAGTGCAGTCTGAGGAGGAAGTCTCTTCCAAACCCAGGGGTTCCAGCTGCTTGGGTGGGGGCACTCAGGGCAGGAAGACCTGGCTGGGCTCCCTCTTCCTTCTGCCCACTTCTACCTTCATCACCCTCACCTCTTCCCTTGGGGAAGCTGAAGTCTGAGCTGGACCTGCTGGTTAGCAAGTGCCCAGAGGAGCCCTTGGAGGGCGATATGTCCAGCCCCAACTCCACAGGCACACAGGTAAGGGGGGGCGACTTTAACTCTGAAACCTGAGCTAAATAAACAAAAGCTGTCACCCCAGTAACCCTAGGATTGCCTCCTCTGCCCTAGGATCCCCTGCTGGGGATGTTGGATGGGCGGGAGGACCTGGAGAGAGAGGAGAAGCCTGAGCCTGAGTCTGTGTATGAGACTGACTGCCGCTGGGATGGCTGTAGCCAGGAATTTGACTCCCAGGAGCAGCTGGTGCACGTGAGCCCCAGGGGGTAACAGGAATGCTGGCTGGATCTTGTAGGACATTCTGGCGGGACTTTGTGTTGTTAGGCTAAGGGCAGGAGGTCCCAGGATACCGAGGTCAGAGGTTGAGTGGCCAGTTGGGTCGGCAGAAACTCAGGAGCTATAGCTTTGTTTTAGAAACGTGGGAGAACGGAGGTGCGGGCTATGATGTTCTTTCTGCGACTTCTTCCCCCATGAGGTGGAGCCTTGGAGGGATATGGTGGGGTGGGGAGGTTCCAGGGAAGGTCTGTTTTGGGACTTGGGGGCAGAAGGGAACCTCAGAGAGCCTCTGTATCTCCTCCTTCAGCACATCAACAGTGAGCACATCCATGGGGAGCGGAAGGAGTTCGTGTGCCATTGGGGGGGCTGCTCCAGGGAGCTGAGGCCCTTCAAAGCCCAGTACATGCTGGTAGTGCACATGCGCAGACACACGGGGGAGAAGCCACACAAGTGCACGGTGAGGCCCCCACTTCCCAAGCTCAGGGTCCTTCCCTAAATTGGGGCTCCCCACCAAGAGCTCATATGACTTTCGTGGAGCCTAGGCACTTTGCTGCCATAAACAAATACTTAAAATTGTATCTTAGGACTGGGTTAGTATAAAGATGAACATATTGATGTTGTGTATTAGAACACTTTCTTGGACCTAAAAGCTATTTTTCCCTTGCTTTAAGAAACTAAGACATTTCTGTGGGCCCCCAAAAGTACCCTGGGCCCTAGGCACTGTGCCTGCTACTCTGCCTAATGGAGAAGCTCGGTGTCAAGGACATAAGACACTCCCAGAATGACCCCATCCTAAGCCAGTCTAAGATTCCCATGCAGGGAGATCTGCTCTGGCGTGACGGGGAGATGCTCGCTGCCGCACCCCCTCCGGCTTCCAGTTTGCCGAGCTCTTGCCTGCCCTTGTCCCTGAATTTTCGGAATTGCCCTCCCATCTTGAGTTATAGTCTCTGATGTATGTCCCCTTTGAGATTTACAGTTCTTCTAATCTCCATGTCCTTCTGTCTGAGAGCTATCTTTTGACCCCAACATCCCCTAGTTTGAGGGGTGCCGGAAGTCATACTCACGCCTCGAAAATCTGAAGACTCACCTGCGGTCACACACGGGTGAGAAGCCGTACATGTGTGAGCACGAGGGCTGCAGTAAAGCCTTCAGCAATGCCAGTGACCGAGCCAAGCACCAGAATCGGACCCACTCCAATGAGGTGAATGCCCCACCTAAGGGACCCTCCCCACTTGAGAAGCCAGCTACTGGGCAGATTCCCCCATAAGAAATCCCTTAGCCCAGCACCCATTCCACAGAGGTGAGTCCCCGTCCCCCACCTCATTCACCTGGATAAAGTCTTTCTGAAACCAAGAACTTCCACATAACCACCCCACTAGCTACCTCTAACCAGCCAAAGGGCCAACCTAAATAGACCCATTCGGCCTGGAGGGGACCCATGGTCCCTTCAACCCCTGGCTTTATGAAGCCTCACAGACCTGGGCTGTCAGTTTTCCTAATCTTTCCCTTGACCCTCTCATTTTTTGCTCCAAGGGCCCCCCTCTCTCCTTAATTCCCTGGGTGCTGTGCATTCCTCCCTGACCCCCTCGTCCCCAACTGATGCCACCTCTTCTTCCCATGCCTTCTGCACTCTCCCGCTTTGATTCCTTTGCCTGATGTCTTCACTGTCCACCCAACAGAAGCCGTATGTTTGTAAGCTCCCTGGCTGCACCAAACGCTACACAGATCCCAGCTCGCTCCGGAAACACGTCAAGACAGTGCATGGTCCTGATGCCCATGTGACCAAGCGGCACCGAGGAGACGGCCCCCTGCCCAGGGCACCGTCCCTGTCCACAGTGGAGCCCAAGAGGGAGCGGGATGGAGGCCCCATCAGGGAGGAGAGCAGACTGACCGTGCCGGAGGGGGCCGTGGTGAGCTGGCCCAGGCGACTCCTGCCTCCATGCCCCGGCCTGCCCTGCCCACATCCTTCCAGTCCCCTCCCAACTCTTCTGTGTCCTCCTCTGTAAATCACTCTTCTGTGGAAGTCCTCCAGTCTCTTACCCCAGTGGTGCTCCTTGGGTTACCCCAAATCAAGAGATTTTTGCATAATTAATTATTGAATTGGTTCAACAAACTCTTATATGGGGCTTAGCATATTATTCTAATTTATGTATAGTTTACATGTACAATTCACATTAGTATGAGTATAATTTCATGTACTCCTCACAACAGCTTCATGGAAAAGGAACTTCCTCTCCACATTTTCAGATGACGAAACTCAGGCATATAGACAAATGGTCCAAGGTCACCGAACTAAGTGCAAATTTGAGCCCAGGCAGTCTGTGCTCCAACCTAGGCTCTTCTCATCAACATCTCTCCAGTTTGCCCCCTCCCCTCACCCGCTCAGCCCTCCCTACACCTGTAAGCTTCCCCTCGGTCCGCGCAGTCACTGAGACACAGGCCTGAGCCACTCACCAAGTTCAGGGAACTGGGGGGCGGGGGGGAGGGGCCGCCCTCAGCCCTCATGTTCCCCGCAGAAGCCACAGCCCAGCCCTGGGGCCCAGTCGTCCTGCAGCAGCGACCACTCCCCAGCAGGCAGTGCGGCCAATACAGATAGTGGTGTGGAAATGACTGGAAATGCAGGCGGCAGCACTGAGGACCTGTCCAGCTTGGATGAGGGGCCTTGCATTGCTGGCACTGGTCTGTCCACTCTTCGACGCCTTGAGAACCTCAGACTGGACCAGCTACATCAACTTCGGCCGATGGGGCCTCGGGGCCTCAAACTGCCCAGCCTGACCCATACTGGTAAGACCTGGGTGTGGAGGTAGTCGCTGGGCTGAGATCTGGACCTTCTCTGAAGTTGGAAGGACTTCCCTCCTCAGGGTTGCCCTATAGCACCTTTGTACAATTAGCAAAAGGTCCCCCTTCCTCAGACACTTTCCTTCCATCCATCAGGTAATTGTGATACACAAAGTATGACGTGAATGCTGCTCCCTAGGGCTGTGCAGTGTACAACCTATACAACTGTTCACAGTGGTTCTGAATCCCTGGTGACGCAGACGTAGAAAGGACATGGGTCGTACTAGGGTCTGAGTCGTCAGAGTTAAGGAGCCTGTCCCTGGGATTCCAGGACAAGGCCGTCCCATGGGGGAGGCAGGGTGAGATTCAGAGGGCTCCCTGACCACCCTGCTTTTTCTCCTTATCCCTTGTAGGCACCCCTGTGTCCCGCCGCCTGGGCCCCCCAGTTTCTCTTGACCGCCGCAGCAGCAGCTCCAGCAGCGTCAGTTCAGCCTATACCGTCAGCCGCCGCTCCTCCCTGGCCTCCCCTTACCCCCCTGGCTCCCCGCCCGAGAACGGGGCATCCTCTCTGCCCGGCCTCACCCCTGCCCAGCACTACCTGCTCCGGGCAAGATATGCTTCAGCTAGGGCAGGTGGTACCCCACCCACGGCAGCACCCAGCCTGGATCGGATGGGGAGCCTTCCTGCACCTCCCTGGAGAAGCCGAGCTGAGTATCCAGGATACAACCCCAGCGTAGGGGTCACCCGGAGGGCCAGTGACCCGGCCCGGGCTGTTGACCGCCCTGCCCCAGCCAGAGTCCAGCGGTTCAAGAGCTTGGGCTGTGTCCACACGCCCCCCACCATGGCAGGGGGAGGACGGAACTTCGATCCCCAACTCCCAACCGCTGTCTACTCACCACAGCCCCCCAGCATCACTGAGAATGTCGCCATGGATACCAGAGGGCTGCCCGAGGAGCCAGAAGGTGGGACCTCCATGATAGGCAGTGGCCTAAACCCCTATATGGACTTCCCATCCACTGATACTTTGGGATATGGGGGACCTGAGGGGGCAGCGGCTGAACCTTATGGAGCTAGGGGTCCAGGCTCCCTGCCTCTTGGGCCTGGTCCACCCACCAATTATGGGCCAAACCCCTGTCCCCAGCAGGTCTCCTATCCTGAACCCCCCCCTGAACCATGGGCTGAGTTCCCTTCCCACTCCGGGCTGTACCCAGGCCCCAAGGCTCCAGCTGGAGTCTACAGTCAGTGTCCTCGTCTTGAACATTACGGACAAGTGCAGGTCAAGCCAGAACAGGGGTGTCCAGTGGGTTCTGATTCCACAGGACTGGCGCCCTGCCTCAATGCTCACCCCAGTGATGGGCCTCCTCGCCCACAGCCTCTGTTCTCCCACTACCCCCAGCCTCCCCCTCCCCAATATCCCCAGTCAGGTGCCTATACCCAGCCACCCCCTGATTATCTTCCTTCAGAGCCCAGGCCTGGCCTGGATTTTGATTCCCCCACTCACTCCACAGGGCAACTGAAGGCTCAGCTGGTGTGTAATTATGTTCAGTCTCAACAGGAACTGCTCTGGGAGGGTGGGGGCAGGGGAGATCCCCCAGTCCAGGAACCTCTCTACCAGAGTCCCAAGTTTCTAGGGGGTTCCCAGGTTAGCCCAAGCCCTGCCAAGGGTCCAATGGCCACATATGGACCTGGCTTTGCACCTAACTTGCCCAATCACAAGTCGGGCTCCTATCCCGCCCCTCCACCCTGCCATGAAAATTTTGCAGTGGGGGCAAACAAGGCCCCCCATAGGGCAACAGCACCACCCCGACTTCTGCCCCCACTGCCCACTTGCTATGGGACCCTCAAGGCAGGGAGCACCAACCCCAGTTGTGGTCATCCTGAGGTGGGCAGGCTGGGAGGGGGTCCTGCCTTGTACGCTCCTCCTGAAGGGCAGGTATGCAACCCTCTGGACTCTCTCGACCTTGACAACACTCAGCTGGACTTTGTGGCTATTCTGGATGAGGCCCAGGGGCTGAGTCCTCCCCCTTCTCATGATCAGGGGGACAGCTCTGAACACACCCCACCTCCCTCTGGGCCCCCCAACATGGCTGTGGGCAACATGAGTATCTTACTGGGATCCCTGCCTGGGGAGACACAATTCCTCAACTCTAGCACCTGAAGAGTGAGGAATCCCAGGAATCACAGATCCATTTCCTAAGGGGTTTCCATTCCGGCAGAGAAGTTGGGATGAGGAGCCATAGCCCCCTGGGATGCCCCAGGGATGGGAGGTATGGGTTGGGGCTGTATACCTTGTGTATATGTTTTGGGGAGGAATTTGTAATGACACTGTTTCTGGATAATAAAGGAACTGCATCAGAAAGCGCCCTGCTTTACACTTTACTATCTTGGGGGGGTGGTGATGACAGGGAACAAGAAGAGAAGTAAAGGTTAATCCACCTACTTCCCTTTTTTGGAAGGCTCCCCCACCCCATCCCAACCCCTCAGGTCAGACTCACAAAGACAGTCATCTGGGAGACACAGGATTTAATGGGATGTCCTCAAAACAGAACATCCACTATCCCCACCACCACCAAAGGGTAGCTAACAGAGATCAGTGGAAACATGTTTTTGTCTTCTTCCTTGCCCCAGTCAGGGGAAAAGGCTGGTGAAGTCAGTGAGCATGAGTTGGACTAGCTGCCCAGGGTAGAGAGCATGGGCGGCTGGGTCAGATGTCTCCTGCTCTGGCCGAAATAGGGTTGGCCCAAACACAATTCCCAGGTTGTGCGGGGTCATGCGGTTCTTATCTGAGTGTGCTATCACCCTGTGGGCAAAGATCAAGAGAAGGGGCTATAATGCAGCAGCTTCCCCACTTCAAATAAATCTAACCCTTCAAAGGGATGAGCAGCAAAGAGTTCACTTTGGGACCCCTCCATGTGGTTGGTGGCTGAAGGAAACCAAGCAGAGAGCCGCAAGGGGCATGAAGATGGGACCAGTAGAGACACCTTCAGGATACAAGTTGGAAAATACAACCCAGGAGATGCCTGCCTCTTCCCAGCCCCTAGAGTCCTCTTTTTTCACAGATTAGGCGACTCGAATTCAAATGGCTCTCCTCTCTCAGAAGCCACTGCCCAGGCCCAGCTCAGCCACGGAAGCCATGAGCACGGTCCCAACAGGAGACAAAGAGGCCGGGGGAAGGGAGCGGTGAGATGGCCCTCATTTCTCTCACAGCATCCCTGGGCATCTCTTGATCCCCATTTTCCCACTTGATGCCCTGCCCGGGGGTTGCCTGTTTCCTCCATCTGCCCACTAAACAGGTGAGAAACCTAGGTGTCCCCTACCTTCACTGCTTCTGAACACAGTCCCCGCTGCATGCCCCACTCCACCCTCCCTCCGCGTACGCAGAGATGTTCAGTCGTCCTGACCTGCATAAATGTTCCAGGAGGTACCGCAGAGTGTCACGGTTGGGCTTGGGCATCGAGCCTAGTAATTCTCGTATCTGAGAGAGGCGCTGCTCTGATTCAGAGACTGCTAGAGAGAAAAAGGGAAGGGAAGGGCATGGGGGGTGAGGCTATGGAAGGTGCTAGGGAAGGGTGGGTAAACTTGCTACTCTTTCCCACGCCCACAGAAGACACCATTAATGTACCACTGCTTTCTTTTCCGCTGAACCTAACTGCAGCTTTATTATTATTATTTTTTTAAGATTTTATTTTTAAAGGGCACCTGGGTGGCTCAGTCGTTAAGCGTCTGCCTTCAGCTCAGGTCATGATCCCAGGATCCTGGGATGGAGCCCCGAATCGGGCTCCCTGCTCAGTGGGAAGCCTGCTTCTCCCTCTCCCACTCCCCCTACTTGTGTTCCCTCTCTCACTGTCTCTCTCTCTGTCAAAACATAAATAAAATCTTTAATTGTCACAAACTTAAAAAAAAAAAAGATTTTATTTTTAAGTAATCTCTACACCCAACATGAGGCTCAAAGTCACAACCCTGAGATCAAGAGTCAAATGTTCTACCGACTGAGCCAGCCAGGAGCCCCCGCAACTGCAGCTTTAGAATTCTTTTTAAGTCAGCCCTCTAAACATTCACACACACACACAAATAATAACTGGAGTTGGCACAGGAGTTGAAAGTCGTTTTCCATCTCTGTGCTCAGTTTGGAATAGAAGGGTGTAAGGGAAACTCTATTCTTTACCCTTCACGCCCCACCCCCATACCAAGGGTATTGCCCAAAGTTCTCATCCCTTACCAAGGGCAGCACGAAAATGGGGCAGCAGCATTGGGGGCACCAGAGGCTGGGGTAGCTCCCTGAGAAAAAGCTTCAGGGCTCCAGTGACCACGTGAATATCATCCCACTCAGCACTGTCCAAATCTAATCGGCCTTCTGGGAGGAGAAGGAGGTACAGAGGGGCTCAGGGCTCATGAAGGGCCAGAGAGATCCAGAGACTGAGAGGTCAGGAGTTTGGGAGAAGATCCAGTTAAGGCAGACCACAGAAATACCTAGGAGATCCACAGGGGGGCAAGGCAGCAGAGGTGGGGATGGGGACAACCCACCCAGGGGCAGGACACAGGGATCCAGAAGGAATAGGGAGGATGTCAGATGTTTTAAGGGTCTGAGGGGCCTTCCACGAAAGTACCTTGTCCTGGCTGTTCTGGGAACACGTACCTCCCATCGGAGGTGACCGCCCGCTCTGCAACATGGATGAGAAGAGATCAAGAGCTAAGCCATTTAGTTCTAGCCAGACCTCCCCATTCTGCCAGCTTCCTGAGAAACTGCCTGTGGTTCCGAGGCATGAAATTCCTAGTACCACCACAAGCCCACAAACCTTCTCACCTCTGTCCACCAGGAAGCGAAGTTTCTGGACCACCGCCAGGTTCCCGCTCACCCGGTAAATGCCATCCACATCTAGACCTGGGAGATGAGGCAGAGAGCAAATAAGGATTCCTGCTCTAAGTTATTATTTTTTTTAAAGATTTTATTTATTCGAGACACAGAGATACAGAGAGAGAGAGAGAAAGCATGAGCAGGGGCAGAGGGAGAGGGAGAGGGAGAAGCAGGCTCCTCGCTGAGCCAGGAGCCCGATGTGGGGCTCGATCCCAGGACCCTGGGATCATGACCTGAGCTGAAGGCAGACGCTTAACCATCTGAGCCACCCAGGTGCCCCTCCTGCTCTAAATTAAATAAGGATTCCTGCTGAAACCTGTGTAAGGTGAGGACTGGTGAGAGATGCAAGGGTGGAGAGGAATAAGGCAGAAGGAAGACTAGGGTGGAGGAGGTGGGGAATTCTAGGCCTTGGCCCATTGGAAGGGGAGGTTGTGGGGTCTCTGGAAAAGTGACCTCTCTTATCCACAGCAGCAATGCAGAGCCGCACAAAGCTGGGCACGGTGTCCCCTTCTCTCTGGCACAGTGATTCCAACTGGCAGCCAAACACCTGGTCTGGAGAGGCACAGAGTGAGGTGGGAGGCCAGTGGGAGCCTCACCCATGGAAGCTCTTAGCACGGGTTTTCACCCCAAAGTTGGGCTGGCCCTCCTGGCTGCCTTTTCTAGCGCCCCCCCCCCCCCACGCAAGGAGGTGCACCCTTCCTCCCCTAAAATTAAGCAGTAGAGGAGCAGAAGATCGCTGATCTAGTTCTGGGACGTTCTACTGTGAGTCTCACTGAAGTTTTCTCATCCACGAAGCGGGCTGATGCCCAGATGAGGAATATAAACGTGCTTGCAAAACTACTACAGCAGGTACGGAGGAGAAGGGTGCCCCTGGCCCAGCCCACCTCACCTCGGAGCAGCCCACGCTCCTGCAGGCTTTGCAAGGGTGGTCTCTTTGCGATAAGCCGCTTTAGTTTGCTCCGGACGCGGTTCTGCTCCGTTCCTTCGGGACACCGACCTGTAGGAGCAGGTGGAATGAGGGCCCGAGAGCGCCGCGGGGAAGGAGCCCACCGAGCCGGGACACGCGCCCCCGGCCCCGCCCACCCGAGGCCCGCCCCTCACTGGAGCTCCGGCGGCCGCTGATCCGCAACAGTGGCTTGGACACCGGCTCCGACTCCTCTTCGTCGTCCTCCCCGCCGCTCAGCTCCTCCAGCTCTGCCGGCCCCGAACCTGACTGACGCAGTTCCAGGGGGTTCTCTCGATCCTAGACCCGGAAGGGCGAGGTGGGCCGAGTCGGAGATTGGAAGAGAGGAGAGAGAAATCTGCGCCCCCCAGCTCGACGCAAGGAGGCCCTAGCCGGCTGCTGGGGTCCCACGTACCAGCCCCACCCCAGGGCCCTACACTGAGACCACCCTGCCCCCTACTACCCCCGAATCCTACTGTTCCTTCCCCACTCCCTCTGTCCCACCCGGGCCGAGCCTCTCCCCGGACTCTGCCCCACCATCTCCCACCCATCTCACCAGGCGTTCGATGACCGCCCGCAGCGCGCGGTGCCAGGCTCGCAACTCGGACTCCTGGTCTGATTGCAGCAGGAACTCGTGGCCAGGGACCGTGCGGATCTGAGGGACCAGCGGAGAAAGGGCTTGCTTGAGTCAGCGGGGAGGAGCACAAAAAGCTGGGAGGCCGAGCGGAAGACCTGTGCGGGAAACCCGGAGCACACCTTCGGGTCGGGTGGAGCTTTGGGTACGCGCAGGAGGCACTCACGTGCAGGACGTTGCGGCGGCTGGACAGGTGGCGGCCGTGGGCCAGGGCGGCTCCGCGCAGGTCCACGCTGCTTTCGGGTCGGCTACCCGCTGGTCCCTGGCAATTGGGAGAAACTGAGGCCCTGTTCCCCTCGTTGCCTCCCTCCCACCCGGGGGACTGCGAGGACACGGGAAGCTGTGCTTCTTCCTCTACTCCCCCCTCTCCCACCTCCGCCCCACAGCTGGCCTGAGGCTGTAGGAATCGGGCCCGAACCCTTTCCCGCACGCCCCCTCCCCCCCTCCCTCACACTCACCCAGATTGAGGAGGGCGCGGCGGGCGGTGGCTCCCGGTAGAACACCAAGCTGTTACCTGCTAATACCACCCAAGAGGGGCTCCAGTTCTTCCTGCGGGGGCGGAGGGGGCAGTGGTAGTAGGGCAGAGGTCAGTTAGAATCACGTGGGGAGGGCGCTCTTCCCGCACTCGGCTCCAGGGAATCCAGCCGCCCAAGCCCCTGCGGTATTCCCGGGTCCTGTCACCTGAGCTTCCGCCCCCCCAGGGCGATCTTGGTCACGTTGAGCAGGCCCGACTTTTCCACCTCCTGGGGAGTGGAGCGAGGGGTATTAGTAAGCCACCCAGCGCCCCGCACAGCCCCCACGGCTTTCCCAAGGGGGGGGGGTCGTGTCCCAGGAGTGAGGTCCTTTACGATTGGGCGGGTGGCGGAGGCTGCGTAAGAGAGGATACCCAGAGAACACTCAGAAAGAGGAAGACGTTTCTAAAGGAGCAGGAATTGGGGGGTGGGGCAGTGAGGTTTTTGCCTGCACAAGGAAGTGGGTTTCTTACATGGGGGTCATCCAGGACCTGCGGCAGAGGTCGAGAGGGCTCCAAGGCTAAAGGCTGGTCCGAGGGGTGGAGCTGGGAGGTGCGCTGGCCGAGGTAGGGTGAACCCTGGGAGGGAGGGAATCGGAGAAACAGGTGGAGGAAACGTCAACTTCGGAGTCCCGGCTATAGGGGGAAGAGGGGTGCGGATGTGGGTGAGAGGCAGGGGGTGTGATGGGTTACAAATGAATGTCTTGCATAAAAGAGTGTAGTAAAAAGATGACTTTTCCTGCATGTGATCAGGAGGGGGGGGCTCTCACCTGGGGGCCCAGCAGTTCCAGGGTCGCCGTATCAGATTCTGAGCCCTTTGCCCGAGGTTGCAGGACACCACTGTCCCTATTCCGGGTCTGCGTCCCCTCCATGGAGCCAGGGTTCTGGGGGGTGGGGTGGGGTGAGGAGTAAAGCTACGGCCAGATGCCACCTCAACCCGCTCTCAACACCCTTCTCAACAATTTTCTGATGGCAGCCCCTGAGAGAAAACACGCCACTTTGGGGTTCAGTAGGGGAAAGGAGGAGGTGGAGGGGACACAGGAAGAGGCAGGAGGGAAAGTCTCACCATCTCCCGCACACGAGTGCGGCGCGGGGGCTTCCAGGACTTGCAGCCAGTCAGCGAATTTATGTAGAAGCAGCGTCCGGAGTTAGGGTCCAAGTGCTGCTCCCAGGAGTCCAGCCTCTGCAGTGGGGGGCACGCAGGGCTTGGGGGAGGAGACCGGGGACAGCGGCGAAGGTCCACTAGGTTGCAGTACACGGGGTGCTCTGACATGAGGGGCTGGGGTCTTGCCTGCCAGGAAAGGGGGAAGAAAAAGGTAGTTATCCTGCCTGTGTCCTTCCCCAATCTTCTCTCCACCTAACCACCTCCTCCTCTCTCCCCCACTGTTTTCTCACCCCCAGCTCCTGGCTGGGGTGACCCAGGTACTGGGGAAGAAACCCCAGTCCCCAGCTGGGTGTTTTTTTTTTTTTTTTTTTACTCCCTCCCTCAGTCTTCTTTGCTTTTCTCCTCCTCACTTCCTGTTGCCAACTTCCCTCCTCCCCCACCCCGCCCCTACCCCAGGGCCTCAGAAAGGGGAACTGGCTTTTTGTGTGTGTGTGGAGGGGGGGGTGGTTGAGGGGAGCGCCCCACCCTCACATTCTCCAGAGTGAAAGGGAAGAGAGGGAGAGGGGTCAGGGAACCTTACTAGGGAAGTCTGAAAGAGGAGGGGCCATTTTAATCCACCAGCAAGTAAGAGAGAGGGGAGGAGCTGAGTCTTCAAGAAGAGCAAGGGAGTTACATCTCTAAGTGGGACTTGTTGGTGACCTGAGCTGGTAAGATGGGACACAGGAAAAAACCCTGCCCTGGGCCAGGAGTCAGGAGAAAGAAAGAAAAACATAGCTCCTTGGCTTTTTCTCAGTCCCTCTGTCATCTGCCAGGTTCCATGTATCCTCAGGATCTTTGCTACTTGCTATCCCTCAGCTAGAATTCCTTCTCATTTCCTAGTTTGGTTCCCGGCTATTTCTTCCTCCTCCTCATTCGGATCAACTACATATCATTTCCTGGGAGATGTCTTCCCAGATTATCTCCATCACTCTCTACATTTATGCTTCTTGGTAGCACTTACCAGTACCAACAGTTACTTGTTTATGTGTTTGTCACCCCCATGGGAATCCCTTGAGGGCAGAGATTCTGTCTGCCTGGTCTGCCATTGTGCCTAGAACAGGGCCCAGCAGTAAATAGCCGTTTACTCTTTACTCTGCTTAGAAGGGCTGTGACTCACCGTGTTGGCCCTGGCCTCTGGCAGTAAGTCTTCCTGAGAGAAGGATCTGCCACTTGTTCCTTCCTGGAAGGGTTTCAGGACGGTAGGCCTCAGATTGGTAACACTGACGCTTCTACACATTTTGGGGGGAAGAGGAGGAGGCTGCTTAGAGGCGGTCTGGGTCCTGCCTGGGGGTTCCTGGGACAGGTGCAACTCCTCCATGGAGCCATGAAAGAACTTTGGCCCTGGAAACAGAGAAACGGGAAGAGTGGGGGCAGGTGCTCAGAGGGGTGATCTTGGCTGGATCCCTCATCCTGGGGACTCACAAGGAAGACAAGAGCAGGGCAGGTTGTGGAAAAGTACATGAGACCTAGAAAGCGTAAGAGTAGGAGGAGAGGCAATGGGGACACTGTGATGGGGATGACGAGTAGGCTGATCAGAGGGAAATAAGAGAAGGGGGTCAGCAGACGCTTTGAGGGAGAAAGATCCTTCCAATAATTCCTAGAAGCCAGGGAGGGGAGGTAGGAAGGTGAAGGGAGTACTCACCAGGTGTCCAGAAGGATTGGCGGGGGGTGATGGTGGTTGGGCTCTGGGAAGGGATAGATTCCTCTGTCATGTAGGCAGCTGGGACAAAGATGGGCCGAGAAGTGGGGGGTGCTCCCAGGCGCCTTGCCAGCCACCAGTCTGAGTTGGTCTTTCGAAGCAGTAGAAACCTGTCCCCTTCAGCCAGGGACACTTGCCGGCCATCTGTCCCAGTGTAAGTGAAGGCATAGAGGGCACAGAGCTGGGATCCCCGAGAAGGGTTTTGGGGCCCCAGCCCAAGGCTCGCCCGGGTACTTGACCACCACCGGCCTGACAGCATTGTAGTCAGTACCGTCACCTGTGGGAAAAAGGGGTGTTGGAGATCCAGCAAAGGACGCGACTGGCTGCTTCCAAGCAGAGAGACATGGTTTTAAGAACAGCGTAGGGAGATAGGGAGAAACGTAAGGACAGGAATCTCAGAATGAGAGCAGAGGGTAAAGCAGAGAGCCTGGGTTGGGGGTCATCTACAGGTTTAGGGGACTGAGAACTCCCGGGTGACGTGACTGGTAAGGAAGTATATAAGTAAGGTGAGAGAGGATGTGGTCAGCAGAGCTATGAGGCCAGCAGAGGTATGAGGCCAACAGGGCAGGAAACCAGGGGAGATAGGCTAGCCTGGTGATTTTCCTCCAAGTACCTTCTGGGGCCCATCAGAAAATCCACGGGCAGGAGGAGCAGGTCCTGGGTGGTGGTAGGACTTTTGAGCTGGACACAGGAGGATGAAGAGAGAGAATCAGGTCAGAGACAGAACACAGGCAAAGAGACAGGAATTAATGACAAAGATAAAAAAAAGTTTGTGACCTTTATTAAATATACACAGGCACCAATGTTTCCGTTACCAATAGCCTCAGACCTAGAGCTGCGTGCTTCCTGTGCAGACTCTGAGAGACACAGAGAGAGAAACCGGAGCCAGAGAAATAGTAAGACCAAAGTAGAGAGAAAGAGAAAGTGGCTGGGAGAAACACAAAGGGGTTCCAAGTTAGAAGAAGAGGTGAAAATACCACCATCCTCTCAATCCAGGATGTGTTTGGGGAGCTGAGAGGCCTTGAAACAATACTCTGTACATAGTCTGTGGGGCGGAGTCCTACATCAGTGTGCGGGTTCCTTCATCCATGCTCTTAACAGGGATTGGCTGAGCACCTCCTGTGTGAAAGGAACAGTGTTAGGCCCTGGGGATAAGAGAGGGGAAGGAGATAGACACAGCCCTCATGGAGCTTAAGGACAGATCTTAACTAATGACACAATACATTTATTAATTACAATCGAATCAGGACTCTGAACAAGTATTACAGGGTGCTATGACAGCATATGGGGGTGGATGGGGGACTGACGTTGGCTTTTCCTTGGTGGAAGATGGGAACTGAATTCCCCTGTCGATTTCCAGGGCTTTAAAACACACACTGACTGATGCTTCCTCCTTACCTAATCACTCTTGTTTTGCCCTTCTCTCAGCTTCCCCACTGCACAATGTGAGGCTCTGGGTCTGACTTTGGAGAGGTAGGATAGGGACTGCCCCTCCCCCTTGGTGACACCCGAGAGCCAGCGCTCCTGCCCTGACACATGATCTGAGGGCGGATTCCCAGTCCTGGGATTTGGCCTCAGTGATCTTCTTCCTCAGTGGGCTCCACTTTCATTCAACATGTGGAGGACCCTACCCCTCAACTATTCCCTCCCACCTCCACAGTAGTCCCCAACTTCATCCCATTCATTCATCATTCATTCATTCATTCATCTGGTGTTTGCTAAGTGCTCACATCTCCTCTTCTGCCTTCTCTGCCAACTCTCCTGCACTTTATCCTCTCCCTCTTTATAGCCTCCTTCCCTTTAGCTTTTAAACATATTCAAGTCTCAGTCATCTTTAGCCAAACCTCCCTTTACTATACTCCTCGGTTACCACCCTATCCCCCTCTTTTCCTCTTTACAGTCAAACTTATTGAAAGAGTTGCCTACATATGGGGGTCTCCATTTCCTCTCCCCTCACTCCCTCACCTCTGCAAGGTCCCTCCTCCCTAGGGTCACCCCTCACTTTACAGGGGTACTTTGCAGGCCTTATGTTGCTTGACATCTCAGCAGCAGCCAACACAATTGACTATTCTCTCCTTCTACAAACACTGCTGGTGTTCTTACCTTCTTAGCAGTCCCTTCTCTGTTGCATAAGGACTTTGCTTGTTCCTTAAACCACAGAGGTCTGTCAGAGATCTTGTGCCCTTTGAACTCTATACACCCTATGTAGTCTTATTTTCTCCCCAGCTTAAATGGCCTCCATATGCTGTTGAGTACAGGAGATCCAGTCCAGATCTTTCCCTGGAGCTCCAGTTTAATCCACTGTCCACTGAAAAGCACTTGGATATTTCACAATGCCCAAAGTAGCACAAACACAGTATGTTCTAAACTGAACTTGTCAGCTTCCCCTGCAAACCTGTTTCTCCTCCAGTACCACTATTCGGTTAAATTTAAGTTCAATAAATATTTATTGAATGCTTGCTACCATACGTGCCAGGCAGGAACCGTGCGCTAGGCATTGTTGATTAAGAGGACAAATATGGCCCCTGCCCTCTCATAACAAAATATAGTGTGATAATCACTATGACAGGAAAATACTATCACCTGTTGGAGCACATACAGGGTATACCCAATTGTGCATGCCAGAAACCTGGCAGCCAGGGGCGCCTGGGTGGCTCAGTCGTTAGGCGTCTACCTTCGTCTGGGGTCATGGTCCCAGGGTCCTGGGATCGAGCACCACGTCGGACTCCCTGCTCCGCAGGAAGCCTGCTTCTCCCTCTCCCACTCCCCCTGCTTGTATTCCCTTTCTTGCTATCCCTCTCAGTCAAAATAAATAAATAAAATCTTAAAAAAAAAAAAAAGAAACTGGCAGCCAACCTTAATTTCTGCTGTTTTCTTACCACTCCTATTTAGCTGATTACTAAATCTTTTCAATCTACCTACTTCCTTTAATCTCTGCAACTATCATCTTCCTTAGTCTGGATGATATAGCCTCCTAACTAGTCTCCTTGCCTATGGTTCTCCTCACCTCCAGTCCATTCCTGGCACTGCAGCCAGAGTGACCTTCCTAAAGCACAAAAGTGCCTTGCCATGTACCTGACTTAACATTTCAAAGGCTTCTCATTGTCCTCAGAGTCAAGTCCAAAATTTACAGTATGGTTTACAGAGACTTTCTCCCTTGAGCCTAGCCTTTTCATGCTCCCTACCACAAACTCCATATTCTCACCACACACTAATTCCTCAGATTCCTAAAATGCACTGAGGTCTCTGGTCCTTTGCATATATTTTTTTTCCCCTCTGCCTGAGACACTTCCTCACCAATCTTCACTGGCTAACTCTTACTTATCATTCTGATCTCAGCTGAAAGGTCATTTGCACAAGAAGACCTCTCTTAACCACTTAGAATTGGGTCAGGGCCCTACTAGGAGCTCCCACAGCAAGTTTTACATTGCCCATTATGACTTCCATGAAACTTTAAAGATTAGTTTATTTTCTGACTTCCGAGGAAGTCTGTGAGCTCTGCCAAAGCAGAAGCCTATATCTGTTTTGTTGGTAATTGTATCTTCAATGCCTCGTATAGTGTGTGGCACAAAGTAACCTCTCCGTGCCTCAGTTTCCTCATCTATAAAACAAGAATGAGAGAACCAAGCTCGTTGTTTGTTTGCATTTTGTTAAATAACCATTTTCTTTTCTTTTTTTTTAAATAACCATTTTCTTATAGCTCACAATTTTATGCGACAGAAATTCGGATAGGGCTCAGCTGGGTGATTCTTCTCTCCCAGTGGCATTGGCTATTCACTTAGTGATATTCAGCAGGCAGATGGGTTGGTCTGGAGAGCTTCACTCACATACCTGACACCTTGATGGGAATGACCGGAATGCTGGGATCAGCTGGAGCTGTCAGCCAGAGTGTCAACATGGGACCTCTCCAGCATGGCAGTCTCAAGGTAGTGAGACTTCTTACATGGCTGCTCAGAGCTACCTGTGTTCCAAGAAGCCTGGGCAGAAGCTGCAAGGCCTCACTTCAAAAGGCCCAGATCCCCCAGAGGGTTTTTTTGAGAGTTAATTAATATATATGTTAAAGTACTTAGAACAGTGCATAACTCATAAGTACTATTAGTTATTATTCTTTTTAAGTTTATTTAAGTTTATTTATTTAAGTAATCTTTACACCCATCATAGGGCTGGAACTCATGACCCCAAGATCAACAGTCCTGTGCTCATCTGACTGAGCCAGCCAGGCGCCCCACGTATTAATTATTCTTAAAGGGATGCAAAAATGAATAAGAAGCCTTCCTTTCTCAATTACTGATATGTACCTCCTCGTAAATAAACACTTACTGCCAAACTCTCAGCCTTCTTACTTCCCTTCAATCTGACTTTGTCGCTACACATGCTCCCTCACCTTCAGTGACACTGTCTAGCAGCAAGACTGGTATTAAATCAATATTTAATAGTCACATGCTTTTTTATTAATAGGATATCTACATTAATTTCCATTGTGTCACTAAAGTAAGTTCATCGTAACTCTCAGCTGTATAATTCCTATTCTTGTGAACCCGAATCGAGAGTCGGCCTTTGGTGGTAGTCCCTGTCATGACAATGCCACCTCAGCAAGACTAGAGAATGCCTTGGTTTCCGTCACCGCCGCCCCGCGGCGGCAGAGGAGTCAAGTGCAGTGCGCCGGACTCTACACGGAATCGCTTCCTCCAGCCCCGCCACCAAAAAAGTGCCACTCTAGCACAGCCTCTGCGGCCTCTCCATCTCGATGATATCCTTTTCCTGTTTCCTGATGTTGCATGATGGGAGAAATAGTCTACTTTCCGCGAGCGGTGCCCAGGGAATGATCTAGTTCAGAACTCCATTTCCCGGCATGCATCGCGGCGGACGCTCAGCCCACGGGCAGGAGGCCGGTTCCGGTTGCATCAGCGTGGGATCCACGGCGAAATGAGACTGTTCGTGAGCGAGGGCGCCCCGGGGAGCCTGCCCGTGCTGGCCGCGGCGGGCAGGGCCCAGGGCAGAGCGGAGCTGCTTATCAGCACCGTAGGCCCCGAAGGTAGTCGGGCTGGTGCTGGTGGGCGGTGGATGAGGGGGCCGGGGCGGAAAAACACGCCCGACATCCATCCCGCAGTTGTCTTCCCCAAACCCCCGCCGTCCATCACGCAGTCCCGTCCACCTCCTCCCCCATTATTCTTGGTCAGCCCATCCCTTTTCTCCCCGTCACATCTTCCCGTATCCCGCCTCACTCCAGTGAACCTCTAGTTCCTTTCCAACTTTCTCCCACACCCTTCAGGCTCCTCCCACCCCCATACTATCTCTAGTTATTCATCACCACCTCCAGGCACCCCTTTGTTGTTTTCAGGAAACCCTACTCTCCTCTCCTAAAACAGACGCACATTCACTCCTTTCGGTTTACCTCTTCTTCCCAGCCATCTGTTTGGGTGCCTCTTAAAAGTAGTTCTGTCAGTTCTCCCAGTTCCTTAGATCACCCTGTTACTCTCGGTTGTTTCAGTATTTGGCTGCTGCATTGTCCCAGTACCACCACCACCACCACCCCTCTGCAATGCCCATCTGTTGCTTCCAACTGGTGGTCTCAGCTGAACACCTGCTAGTCTGTCCAGCGCATTCTGGACCCACCCCCTTGCATCGGTCCTACCCAGAAATCTTTCCAGTGTCTTCTCTTTTTCCCTGAACACTGTGAAGTTGTCCTTCTAAGTTAACAAAGTTTTTTTTCTTTTCCTTGTCTTTTCACTCCTTTTCCTCTTCCGCATCAGAGTGTGTGGTCCCGTTCCTGACCCGGCCTAAGGTCCCTGTCTTGCAACTGGATAGTGGCAACTACCTCTTCTCCACTAGTGCAATCTGCCGGTCAGTATTGGTCCTGAAGGCAGGGAGGTGGCTGAATAAAATCAGGGTTTACTGTCTGCGGTGTGGTTTACTTTGCAACCACTACTTCACTGTGGGGTAAGAAATAGGCTAGACAGATGGGCCCCTCTAATTCCACCTTCTGTTGCTCTCTCCTTGGGCAGATACTTCTTTCTGTTATCTGGCTGGGAGCAAGATGACCTCAGCAACCAGTGGCTGGAATGGGAAGCTACGGAGCTGCAGGTGGGCCTGAGACATGGGGGATGGCAGGCAGGCCCTTGCTCTGTATGGCCATCCTGACCTGTGTCCCCCACATTTTAGCCAGCTTTGTCTGCTGCCCTGTACTATTTAGTGGTCCAAGGCAAAAAGGGGGAAGATGTTCTTGGCCCAGTCCGGAGAGCCCTGACTCACATTGACCAAAGCTTGAGTCGTCGGAGCTGTCCTTTCCTGGCTGGGGTGAGTTGGACTCTGAAATGGGGATCAGAGAAAATTGTATGATATAAGAACCAAGAGGAAGGCTATACTCAGAGTGCAAAACCCAACACTGCCACTTGCTAGCAGTATAATCTTGAAAAATCACCAGATTCTAATCTTCCAAGTTTTTTCATTTTTGAAGTGGGGTAATATTAGTAGCCACCTTAATGGGTTATTGTGAGGATTAAGTGAGGTAACTTAAAGTGCTTGACAAAGTGTTTAACTCGTAGTAAGTGTTTAGGAAATGTTTGAAATTATTGTATGCACTGGGAAGAAACATAGTATTTTACCTGTGGACCTTTTTCTTTTCTTTCTTCAACGAAGGAGACGGAATCTCTAGCTGATGTTGTTTTGTGGGGAGCTCTATACCCATTACTTCAAGACCCAGCCTACCTCCCTGGTGAGAACTGTGCATGTCACTTCATCCCCAACCCCAGCCCAGGAGCTTGGTGGAGGAATTACAGAATAGGCAATACAAAATTGAGGGTCCGCTTTGAAGTGTAGCATGACCGGGCAGTTACAGTATAAAGATGGCTGAGGGAACTGGGGAAGGTAACTGGAGAGACTTCATGAAGAAAGGAAGGAGATCCATTCTTGCCTTGCCCATTCCAGGTCTTGCTAATTCCCTCTTTTCTCCCATGCCCACAGAGGAATTGGGTGCCCTGCACAGCTGGTTCCAGACCCTGAGTTCTCAGGAGCCATGTCAGAGAGCTGCAGAGACTGTGCTGAAGCAGCAGGGTGTCCTGGCCCTCCGGCCCTACCTCCAGAAGCAGCCCCAGCCTGGCTCCGTTGAGGGGAGGGCTGTCAGCAATGAGCCTGAGGTTTGGAACAGAGCAGCAGGGTCCCCATAGAGCCTCAGTACCTGGGGGTGGGGGGGTGCTTGGAGAGGGACTTCGAGCATGGCCATTAACTCTTTCAGTTGTTGGAGAGCAAGGAAAATTTCTTTAGTCTCTGGGCCTCCTCACCTGGTGAGGAATCGTGTCTGCCCTTCACAGGAGGAGGAATTGGCCACTCTGTCTGAGGAGGAGATCGCCATGGCTGTAACTGCTTGGGAGAAGGGCCTGGAAAGCTTGCCCCCACTTCGGCCACAGCAGAATCCTGTGTGAGTAGGCACTGATGAGTGGGCTTTGTTTTGGTTTGTTTTGCTTTGTTTTTTTAGGTAGGCTCCACACCAGCGTGGAGTCCAACACAGGGCTTAAACTCATGGCCCTGAGATCGAGACCTGAGCTGATATCAAGAGTCAGATGCTTGGGGTGCCTGGGTGGCTCAGTCGTTAAGTGTCTGCCTTCGGCTCGGGTCATGATCCCAGGGTCCTGGGATCGAGCCCCGCATCGGGCTCCTCCTTGCTCGGTGGGATGCCTGCTTCTCCCTCTTCCACTCCCCCTGCTTGAGTTCCCTCTTTCACTGTCTCTCTTTCTCTCTCTGTCAAATAAATAAATAAATAAATAAATAATCTTTAAAAGAGTCAGATGCTTAAGCGACTGAGCCACCCATGCGCCCTGGGGCTTGGTTCCTTAAGTGGGAGTTATTGATAGTGCCAGTGTCTGTCTGACAGGTCACCTTCACTCACCTCTTTAATTTCCGTCTTTTCCTTTGGCACTTTGTACCTCTCACCACACTGATCCCAGACACCAGTTATATAATAGAATGCAACCCCCCGAGGGTAGAACCCCCGGCATACTCCCCTTTATGTCTGCCGTGGTAGGAAGCACACTTCCAATGAAGGGAGAAGTCACAGAGCGCCATGTGAGCGCCACACAGTGTGCTACAAAGTGCTTAGGGGCTCAGGATACAAGGATGACAGGTGGAAGGCTGGTCGTTGGTGAAGGAAGGCTTTCCTGAAGGAGCTGATTTCTCACCTGGGTTTCAGAAAAAATTACAGTGTTTAGTTATAGGGAGCAAAGTCGATGAATGCAGGAGAAATCAGTGAGCTCTCTTTTAAGGAATTGAGCTGGAAAATGTTCCAGGAAGTAGTTGGAACCTTTAACTGGAATTTACATTAGCAGCTGGGAAGAAGGGGTAAGTTAACAAGAAGAATCATTTGAGTCTTTATTTTTTTTGTTTTTAAGATTTAATTTATTTATTTGACAGAGAGAGAGAGACATCGAGAAAGGGAACACAAGCAGGGGGAGTGGGAGAGGGAGAAGCAGGCTTCCCGCTGAGCGGGGAGCCTGATGTGGGGCTCGATCCCAGGACCCTGGGATCATGACCTGAGCCGAAGGCAGACGCTTAACCGACTGAGCCACCCAGGTGCCCTTCATTTGAGTCTTTGTTAACAGTAGGAACCATGGGAATCTGAGCTCTCAGGATGGCCAAGGTTGAAGGACACAGTAAAGGATGGGAGTGAGTGATTATAGGTTGAGAATGGTTGGAAAGATCAAAGGAGCCCTGGTGAGGGGTCAGTGCCAAGGATGTGTGCAGCCGAGCTGTCGGGTGCGAAGCACAAAAAGAGCAGAGTGGCTCGAGTGACTTGAGACCGCAGATTGAGTGGCATAACTAGGCACGTGCCTGGGAAAGATACTGGGGAGCATGGCTAGGAAGGCGGTAGCTGATGCCTGCGGGCTTGAGTAGGACCACAGAGAGAGTACCACTGTGGGCTGGGGTCGGGGGGGAGTCCGGGGGTATGGAAGGACTTGAGTGGCAGGCTGTGAGTACTTGAAGCAATGACTGGAGGTCATGCTTCCAGCTAGGAAGAAGAGAAGAGGGCAGTGCTGGGAAAGGGTGCTTGGGTGGCATTGGGAGTCTGGGGGGCGTGGTGGTTGGACAGAACCAGGAAGAGTTTTGTCAATACCCAGGAACTGGGAGCCTGAGAATGAGCTGGTGGAAAAGAATCAGTCGTGATCATAAAGTGAGACAGAGGTCAGTGTGGAATGCAGCTCCGTCAGAGCAGTACCTGGCCTTGCTCACTGTGGCAGGCCCTGTACTTTAAACTGTAGGGGGTCTCATGGCTTTTAGGGGAGTTCATGATCCTGTGGTTCCATGTGAGGAAAGACTTCTGATGTACCTGAGTCTGTGACAGTAGAACAGGTCTGTGTCTGGGTGTTCTGTGCACTGTTGGTCCCTCTTGACCCTTGCTTCTCCTCCATGGACCGTTGTCTTTCTCTTTCCCTACCAGGCTGCCTGTGGCTGGGGAAAGGAATGTGCTCATCACCAGCGCCCTCCCTTATGTCAACAATGTCCCACACCTTGGAAACCTCATTGGTTGTGTGCTCAGTGCTGACGTCTTTGCCAGGTGGAGCCAGCTGCTGGGGGAGGACCTTCTGAGGGAGCGGTGGGCCCAAGGGAACAGAATGCCTCAAGGGTGGAGGCTGGGGGGATCCCCGGGACATGGGAGGGGCCGAGGGGGCCCCTGAGATCACCATATCCCCTTCCAGGTACTCCCGCCTCCGCCAGTGGAACACCCTCTATCTGTGTGGGACAGATGAGTACGGTACAGCAACAGAGACCAAGGCTATGGAGGAGGGTCTGACCCCCCAGGAGATCTGTGACAAGTACCATGCCATCCATGCTGACATCTACCGCTGGTTTAATATCTCATTTGATATTTTTGGTCGTACCACTACTCCACAGCAGACCAAGTAGGTTTCCTCTAATCAGTCAGGAATGGGGGGTGAATGCTGGGGCTGGGGGCAGTGAGAATGTCCTGGAGACAGAAGGAACCAAAAGTGTTGTCTAGGCATCCACCCCCCCACCCCCCGGAACTTAGGATCTGAATATTGCCCTGAAATGGATCCCAAGCATGGGGATTCCTAGAGGCGGAAGGCTGCCCAGGGCCTGAAGGATCGGCAAGGCAGGGAAGAGACAGGACTTAGGCTCATGGGAAGTATCTGCCTGCCCTCTGCCACCACCCTGCTCTTCCCTGGCTGCTCTGGAGTTCCAAGGACATTCCCACGCACTCCCATGCAGGTGTATAGCAAATATACTCATTCTTCTCTGCTTGGTATTCATCCTTAATAAAAACTATATAACGGGCAGGCTGTCAGCTTAATAGTGTTAAGCAGTTTCGCAGTTGGACTGATTAATTTTGATTCTGGGACATATTAAAAAAGTACAGTCCTGTCCTTTTAGAGATTTTTGTTAGCACAGTGTACAGAACTGTTAAATTTGTATTTGACAAACATAAATTCCAGAGTGTTGAGGGAAGAGATTGTGTGGGGGAGTTGGGGAGTGTGTATGAGGGGTCTGGGTCGTGAGACTCCCTAAAGATGACTAGATGGCCGTGGCCTTGGGGGGCCTTCTGCCTGGTTTCTGCGGCACTGGGACTGATGTGGGGCCTGGATGGAGTGACGGGAGGGAGGGGCACCACCTCCTCTGACCTCCTCTGACCTGGCCCTCCCCTGTGCCTGACTCACCTTGCCAGAATCACGCAGGACATCTTCCGGCGGTTGTTGACTCGAGGTTTTGTGCTGCAAGATACTGTGGAGCAGCTGCGGTGTGAACGCTGCGCCCGCTTCCTGGCTGACCGCTTTGTGGAGGGCGTGTGTCCCTTCTGTGGCTACGAGGAGGCCCGGGGTGACCAGTGTGACAAGTGCGGCAAGCTCATCAATGCCACTGAGCTCAAGGTGAGAGCAGCGTCTCATGGAAGAAGAGGAAGGAGGGAAGGAGGAAGGAAACAGTCTCTATTGTTCACGGACTCGCAGGCTGGTCCCATTCAGGATTTTTATTTTAGCATTCAGGACCTTTCCCCAGTGCCTCTTTTTTTTCTTTTTTTAAGATTTTACTTATTTATTTGAAAGAGAGAGAGCAGGGGGAGGGAGAGGGAGAAGCAGACTCCCCGCTAAGCAGGGAGCCCAAGGTGGGGCTCCATCCCAGGACCCCGGGATCATGACCTGAGCCGAAGGCAGCTGTTTGACCGACTGAGCCCCCCAGGTGCCCCTCACCAGTGCTTCTTTTACCCCATCTCATCGTTCAGTCCATTGGATGCTTACGGAGCATTTACCACGTGCCTAGCATCATGCTAGGAAATGGGCAAGATGAGGGCCTGCTTCCCTACCTTTGCTCCTGCTTCAGACCACCTGATCTGCATTTGTTTATTAGTTCTTTTTTTCTTCCGTAAACACGCCTCCTCTTCTGTGTTTATTCTTTGGCTAACTTACTCGTTCATTTATACAACACATGTGTTTTGAGTCCTTATGATAGGGGTAGTCACTGGGGATGTAGCAGTGAATAAGACAGATCTTTCTGTAGTGTGGGGAGGAGACCAACCCTGAAGCCAAGAGCATCCATACAGGATAAACTGCCGGGACGCTGGGACGGTGGCTTCTGGGGAAAGATTTTAGCCGGGTGATTAGGGAAGGCTTGTCAGAGGAGCTGACACGTGACCTGAGAGTTTAACTGAAGAATGAGAAGGAGCAAGCCGGGCAATGAGAGGCTGAGAGCGTTCCACGCAGAAGGAGCAGGAAGTGCAAAGGTGCAAGGCAGCAAGCAGTTGGCTGGGCAGAGGGAGGAGGCCAGTCTAGCCGTAGCACAGTGAGAGGGAGGCTGGATTGAGATGAGGTCAGAGAGGTCGGCGGTGACCGATGCCCGGGGCCTGGTGCGCCACTGTGGCAGCTGGATGGTAGGCTGCTCCGTGGAAAATGGACGGGAGGGAAGCAAGAGAGAAGGTGGGGAGACCAGTTTGGAGGCCAGAGTGGTAGCTCAGAGACGGGATAATAGGTTGGCCTGAGTTAGTAACAGCAGGAATGCGGAGGGAAAAAGGATTTGAAATAGATTTCGGAGGCAAACTCCATAGAACTGAACAGGTGAATTCGGGGTGAGGGGACGTCAAGAAAACGAAGACTTACAAGTTTTTGGCTTGAGCCGCTGGGGTAGACAGCAGCACCGTCTACGAACGTGGGCAGGCTTGGGTGAAGGACAGGCACCGTGGTGGAGTGCGGGGGTGCTGGGTTTGTTCAGCTTGTGGAGCCTGTCAGACACCCGCGTGGAGGCGGTAGGTGAGCGGTTGGAGGTAGGCTTGTAGAGCTCAGGACAGAGGTCCTGAGAGAGAGCCCGTCGCTCCGCTTCAGCAGCCCAGGCGCCTGGCTGGCTCAGTCGGTAGAACTGGCGCCTCTTGATCTCAGGGTCGGTCATGAGTGAGTTCAAGCCTCGCGGGGCGTGGAGCCTATTCAAAAGAGAAAGGACTCAAAAGCCCAGATCAGAACTCACTGGGAAGCTTTCATTGGCCACCCCCCCCAACTGTTGAGTCCTCTCGCCATCACCCGCCAGTATTAGAGTCAGTGTGTGCCGTGAAAATACGTATTTCTTGATGTTTTGCTTTGGAAAGGGGTGCACTTGTTTCTCAGGGGACCCGCTCTCCCTAACATGATTGTAATTTCTTCAGGGAGAGGAAATGTGTGTCTTGGCTCCTTCCTCCCCTCACGCAGCTGTGTACAGTGCTCTTTACTTAGCCTGCACTCAGAGAATGCTTTTTCCTATTCTTTGCAGTGATAGGACAGAGTCGTGAAACTCTGAGTAACAAATGTTATGCTCTGTGGACCTGAGTCTTCAAGTTCACAGAAGGCCCAAGTAAGCATGAAGCTCAGTAAGATGGCAGACTGGGGAGCTCATTCCTCCGTGCGTCTCCCCTTGCCTGCACAGCTCCCCCTGGCCTCAAGTCCTGATCCTATGTCATCACCGTGGGTCACCCTTTCCCTTGAATTTCCCTTCACAGAAACCTCAGTGTAAAGTATGCCGGTCGTGCCCTGTGGTGAAATCCTCTCGGCACCTGTTCCTGGACCTGCCTAAGGTAAGTGGGCCTTTGCCTCAAGCTAGTCTGCACGGCCTCTTCGGCCCCCTCTGCCTCAGCCACAGATCTGTACCAAGCCATGCTCAAGTGTTTTTAATTTCCCTTTTAAAAACACACAGGCTTTTTTTTTTTAAAGAATTTTTTAATTTATTCATTTGAGACAGAGAGAGAGAGCAGGAGTAGTGGGGAGAGGCAGAGGGAGAGGGAGAAGCAGACTCCCCACTGAGCAGGGAGCCCGACATGGGGCTCGATCCCAGGACCTGGAGATCATTACCTGAGCTGAAGGCAGATGCTTAACCATCTGAGCCACCCAGGCGCCCCCAAAAATACACAGGCTTATTGTAAAAAAGACATAACAGATTAAAGGGGACAAAGTGCAAGGCCCAGGCCCATTCCCCAGAGGTATTGAGGCTCATTTTCCTTTGTGTCTATTCAGAAATAACATGCATATGAAAGTATTTTCATGTCTTTTTTCTTTTTCCTAATACAGATTAGATCATGGCATTCACACTGTTTTGCACTCTACTCTCTTTCTTTTACTTTATAATGTGTCTTGACTGGATTTTCCGCATTAGTAGATTTGCCTCCTTTTTAACTTTGGAAATAATTTCAAGTTCACCAAAAGCTGCAAGAATAAACAGTTGCTAGATCAAAGAACCTCATGTACCCATTATCTAGGTTCACTAGTTGTTAAGGTTTTGCTCTATTTATTTTAGCATATTCTTGCTCTTTCCACATATGCACATGCGTACATAGCCTCTTTAATCTCTCTCTCTTTTTTTATTTGTTTAGAGAGAGCGTGCACGCACACAGTGGGGAGGGGCAGAGAGAGGGGAAAGAGAGTCTTAAGCAGACTCCGCTGAGCATGGAGCCCGATGCAGGGCTTGATCCCATGATCCCGAGATCACCTGAGCCGGATGCTTAACCAACTGCCACCCAGGCGCCCCTGTATTCTCTTTACTCTTAAATACTTAATTGTGTTTCTTAAGGAAAAAAAGACATTCTTGCATAGCCATAGTAAACAACTTTAAGAAATTTAACATTGATATAGTTGTCTGATCTACCGTCCACATTTCAGTTTTGTCAGTTATCCCAATAATACCTTTTATGGGGTTATTTTTCCTTTAGTACAGAATCTAGCTCAGGGTCATGTATTGCATTTAGTTTTTCTGTCTAGTTTCCTTTAATCTGAAAAAGTTCCTCAGCCTTTCTTTATCTTTTAACAGTGTTTAAGACTGCGGTCCCTGCCCCCCCCCACCTCCCCCCAGTAGAATATTCCTTATTTTGGATTTGTTGGCTGTTTCCTCATGATTAAATTCAGGTTATGCATCCTTAGTTGGAATACTGCATAAATGATATGTGTCCTTTCCAGAGGTACATGATGGCCATTTCCCCCTCATTGGTGATGTTAATTTTGTCTAGTTGAGGTGTTACTTGTTTCTTCTACTATACAATTAACATTTTCCCCCTTACAACTTATAAGCAGTCTGTGGGAGTATATTTTTAAAACATACAAATACCTTGCTCATCATTAAAATGTGCCATAGATTTAGCATCCATTTAATCGTTTTTTTTTTTTTTTTTAAGATTTTATTTATTGAGAGAGAGTGAGCAAGCACAAGCAGGGGGGTGGCAGAGGGAGAGGTAGAAGCAGACTCCCCACTGAGAGGGGAGCCCAGTGCGGGGCTCGATCCCAGAACCCCGGGATCATGACCTGAGCCGAAGGCAGACGCTTAAGGAACTGAGCCACCCAGGCGCCCCTTAGTTAATCATTCTTATCCTGAACCACTTTTCATGAAGCTTTTCCAACTCTCCAACCCCTTCTCCTTTGCTCATTTATTAGTTATTAGATATCCATTATCAGTGTGGGCTCATGGATTCCTATTGTTTTCAGTGGTTTGTAATTCATTCCTGTCATGAATTATTTTCATGTTTACATTGTCCCTTATTTGGCCAGCGGGAGCCTCTTTAAGATCGTTTCTCTGTGTTTTTGACATCTTCCACCTTTTGCTAAGTGCTTCCTTATTTTCTGGCATAACAAGATATCTAGGTTCATTTGTTCCAGCGTCAGAATCAACCATTTCTCCACAAAGCCCTGGTTCATTTTAGTGGAGAACAGTATTAGAGACCCACATTGAGGTGTGCTCATTGCAACTGGGGTGTCTTTGCTTCTAGGCCCTTCCCGCAAAAAGAGTTAGGCATTCATTTGAAGTTCACACTGACACCTGCGATTCCAGTCCATCCCTACAGGGGTCTTCCCCACCTTCCCTTATTTCATGTTTGTTTCTCCCTTCTAACACAGTAAGTGCCCTGGCTTCTGACCTTTACTCATTTGCTCAATCCTACGGTACACCTAAAAATAATTTCAGAATTGCTTCACCCATACCACTGCAAAAAGCCCTGCTAAAAAGAGTTTGGGGTTTGTTGGCAGCCTTGTCCCTCCCCCCAGCTGAGGCTATATAATCAGATAATGTGTTCAGAATTGTTTTAGCTTAGCTTTTGCCCCCCTTCACTGTGGTTTTGTTACTGAAATAAGTTAGTAAGTTTGGTTCATTTGCTTTTAGTTTTTTTTCCTCTCCTTGTCCTTGTTAATTTTATTTTTTGAATAAGGAGAACATCAGTCTGCTTTTAAAAATCAAAACCATACAAAAAGGTATACTCAGAGAAGTGTCATTCCCTTTCCTGTTCATGCCACCTTGTTCTCCCATCTCCTATTGCTAATCAACTTTGTCTTCGGTTTTATTCTTAATGTGTTTATTTTTGTAAACATATATATCAAGATAAGCAGGTGTGTGTGTATGTTTTCTTATTTCCTCTTCTCATTCAAAATACAGCATTCTGGGTGTATACTCTTTTGCGTTTTGTTTTTTTCACCTGACAGTACATTCTGGAAATCACTCCATATCAGTTCATAGGTATCCTTATTTGGTCAGTTTTTAACAGCTGCATAGTACTCCATTTAGTGTAGGTACTATAGTTCATTCAACCTGTTTCCTAGGATTACCATTTAGGTAGTTTCCAGTAAATTGTGATTATAAATAATGCTGCAGCAAATAACCTTGTGCTTATGAATTTTTGTACTGTTGGAAGTGTATCTTCAGGTTAAATTCCTTAAAAGTGATTACTTGCATATGTAGTTTATTGCCAGATTTTCCTCAGTAGGTGTTGTTTTGTTTTGCCTTCCTACCAGCATTGTGTGTACCTGTTTCCCCATAGCCTCAGTGGTAGAGCTGTTGTCAGGCTTCAGAAGCTATGGTATTTATGTGTGTAAATCACATGAGCCATTCCTTCCAACAGATTTATCTTTGTTTTTCTGCTTATAAAAGTGAAATAAGCTTGTTTCTAAAATCTCAGGTAGAAATATGGTATAAAAGTAGATGTTCCACATAATTCAATCTGAGAATAAAGCACTGATACATATATTTCTTCACAATTTTTTGAGTTTCTGTTCATCTGTATGTTATTACTTATTTTTATAATGATAGGATTATATGATACATTTTGTGGTTTGCTTTACTTAATAAACGTATCTTGGAGATCTTTACATGTCCAGTACATACAGATCTAACTCACTCTTTAATGGCCTTATAAGTATTTAATTGTATTGATACACCATATTTCTTTAAACTCTGCTGAACCATGGTTGCAATTTTTTTGCTATGATGAGCATGTACTTCCTTATATACACATCCATGCACTTTTGTGTATTTCGTTTTTTTTTTTTTTTTTTTTAGATTTTATTTGTCAGAGAGAGCACAAGCAGGGGGATGAGAAGGCAGAGGGAGAAGCAGGGTCCCCGCTGAGCAGGGAGCCCGATGCAGGGCTCGATCCCAGGACCCTGAGCTGAGGCAGTTGCTTAAGCGACTGAGCCACGTGGGTGTCCTATTTTTGTCTATTTCTATTGCAGAAATTCCTAGCAGTGGAATTGCTATGTCAAAGTCATGAGTCTTTTTATTTTTTTTTTAAAGATTTTATTTATTTGACAGAGCACAGTCAGGGGGAGCGGCAGGCAGAGGGAGAAGCAGGCTCCCTGCTGAGCAGGGAGCCCGATGCGGGGCTCAATCCCAGGACCCCGGGATCACGCCCTGAACCAGAGGCAGATGCTTAACCGACTGAGCCACCCAGGCGCCCCAGTCACGAGTCTTTTAATTATATACTGCCAAACTACTCCAAAGAGGTTGTACATATTTATCCTTCTGCGAACCATGTATGAGACTGTCCTAAATCAGCTCTCTTTCTCTGCCATCTCAGCTGGAAGAACGACTGGAGGAATGGTTGGGGAAGACATTGCCTGGCAGTGACTGGACACCCAATGCCCGGTTCATTATTCGTTCTTGGCTTCGGGATGGCCTCAAGCCACGCTGCATAACCCGAGATCTCAAATGGGGAACCCCTGTGCCCTTAGAAGGCTTTGAGGACAAGGTAAAAACCCTATGCTTTATTCATATGTCATTATTCTGCCTTTGGGTTGAGACCCTGAGCTAATAGAATAGACTCTTGATTATGTCTTGCTTCATTTGGAGGCTGGGTTGGTGAGGTCCTCCCAGTGTTCCTTCCTCCTAGTCTTTCTCCTTCCCCCTGGCCCCCCAGGTATTCTATGTCTGGTTTGATGCCACCATTGGCTACTTGTCCATCACAGCCAACTACACAGACCAGTGGGAGAGATGGTGGAAGAACCCAGAACAAGTGAGCAGTTCTTGGTTAGCCTTTCTGTTGGGAGGGTGCGTGCGTTGGGGTGGTTAGGGTTGGGTATCTGATCTTCCTTGGGCCTTTGAAGAAGATCTCAGGACCTTTGTTTCCCAACTGTATTCTGTAGGTGAACCTGTATCAGTTCATGGCCAAAGACAATGTTCCCTTCCACGGCTTAGTTTTTCCTTGTTCAGCTTTAGGAGCTGAGGACAACTATACCTTGGTCAACCACCTCATTGCTACAGGTACCCTGGAAGACTGAAGATGGGGAAGTTCCTAGGGAAAGAGGGCTGAGGCAGTATTTGGAAGAAGATCCTGGAGAGGTGCTAGATCTTGAGTTAGGAGTTGAAATGAAATAGGAAGTAATTAGAACATGAGAACTCAACCCCGAAGAAGGGAACAAGAGCCTAAGAAAGCAAAAGCCTGAAGCTAAAATTTTGTAATGGGTAGAAGCAAAGGGCAAAAAGGCTAAAATGGAGAGGAAGAAATCCCCAAATTCTTTGCAGGCCCACTACTCAAGGAGAAGTGTTGCTGGACACCCATAGTTGAGGTTGAGGGGAGAGGAAGAGTTAGTGGGTCAGAGAGGGAAATGTGTGATTTGAGCACATGGTTCTCATTCTACTTCTCTGTCCAGAGTACCTGAATTATGAGGATGGGAAATTCTCCAAGAGCCGGGGCGTGGGAGTGTTTGGTGACATGGCCCAGGACACAGGGATCCCTGCTGACATCTGGCGCTTCTATCTGCTCTACATTCGGCCTGAGGGCCAGGACAGTGCCTTCTCCTGGACAGACATGTTGCTCAAGAATAATTCTGAATTGCTTAACAATCTGGGCAACTTCATCAATAGGTAGGACTTGGGCAGGCGGTCAGGGTTGGCAGATGAGCTCGGGGCGGGGCGGGGTGGAGGCTAGCTCTGCTCCACTAGGTGGGAGATGGAAGAGACGGCGGCACCAAGAAGGCAGGAATGAGCAGGAGCTGTGAGGGATAGGGAGGACAATGTGGAAAGTGGATTTCTATCAATTGGTACCTGATCCTAGAACATAGTAGGATATGTTTGCTTGGGTGAAGTCCGTTGTACAGGTGTGTTTTAGCAAAGTTGGTCACAAAATGAGTTTTTGCAAATTGGTTTCTTATTAATGTTCTTTATAGAATTGGAAATGTATTCTCTCCTAGCAAAAAAGTTACTTGCAGACCATTAGACAAGTTTGGCTGAAGAAAGGGATTATTTTAGTGTAGGGGTAGGAGACGTTTACTGTACTTTGGGGAGTTTTTGTTACTTTAGGCTCGCACTCCATTACTGATCTCCGTCTCAGCTCTTCTGCAGTCTAAAGAAGTATTCTCCGTGGCTCCCTACCCTTTCAGATTTGGTTGTCAACTGCATTTCACAGATTGTCTCTATTAGAGTACTGGATAGCAAGTTACATATATTTCGACTTGATCGTTCTTTATATTGATTTCTTAAAAATAAAATGCACGTTGCTTAACTTTATCAGGTTTCTTATTCTTAGGGGAGAAAGAGAGAAGAAAGAATTTGTTAAGCTTTGCCTTCTAGCTTGAGGGAGCCAGGAGGTGTCAGTTCTGAGAGAAAGAATTAGGAGAGTCAGGCCAAATTTCTAGAAGGGGACTGGGCAATAATTCCTCTTTTCTCTTCCCTCTCTTTCCTTACTACCATCAAGAGCTGGGATGTTTGTGTCTAAGTTTTTTGGGGGTTACGTGCCCGAGATGGTGCTTACTTCTGATGATCGGCGCCTGCTGGCCCATGTCACCCTGGAACTCCAGCACTATCACCAGCTGCTGGAGAAGGTTCGGTAAGCAATCTTGCACTGAGATCGGTCTCATCTCAGTGATCTCTCCTGGCATGTTGAGAACCCCATACTCGTCCCTCTGGGACTTTACACCTTGGCCCACCCCCTCCCTTCCCAGGATCCGGGAGGCCCTACGCAGTATCCTCACCATCTCTCGCCATGGCAACCAGTACATTCAGGTGAATGAGCCTTGGAAGCGGATTAAAGGCAGCGAGGCTGACAGGTAAGTTTGGCTACAGGAATAAAGTGGCGGTGGGCCATGTCCTCCTGGAAAGTCTGACTGTCTCTTCTTCCCCAGGCAGCGGGCCGGGACAGTGACAGGCCTGGCAGTGAATATCGCTGCCTTGCTGTCCGTCATGCTGCAGCCTTACATGCCCACGGTCAGCGCCACCATCCAGGCCCAATTGCAGTTGCCACCTCTGGCTTGCAGCGTCCTGCTCACAAACTTCCTGTGCACCTTACCAGCCGGACACCAGATTGGCACGGTAGGTCTGAGGGCTGGACGGGCCGGCCTCAGCATCCCTGCCCTTGCCATGCAGCCTTTGGGGTGAGGTCAGAGAACTTGGACATAGGACTCTCACAGCTGTTCTCTGAACCCCTACCCCACTCCTCCCCACTGTGCGCTTAGGCTTGTTTCTGATAGGAAGTCCTTGGTGTTCACTCACAAGCTCAGTGTCATCTACCCATATGCCATCATCACTCTTCATGCCAGAACCCAAGACCTGGCATGTAAAACTAACTGGTCTACAGTAGACGTTTGAAGAAACACCACGGTCCCTTGGTCTCCATAATGCCGACAGGCAGTGAGCAGGGAGAATACAGGATAGCCATTTCCTCTTTGACACAAGAGGATAAAGTAAGTTCACCTCTGTAGCCTTGTGTCAGCCTAGCATCCTTAAAATAGTTAAATAGTCTTGGACCTTATTAATACTTTGGCCTTTCAGAGTGAGTGCCAGTGCTTTATCTGGATTCTTTACTGAAATCGGCAGTACATTTGTCTCTTCTAAAACATGTAGAGTTCCTGAATGTCAGTGACTGGGGATAGAGGGGCCCTCTGCACAGTCTGGCAGGGTTTCTCCCTCGTCAGGGCATGATTATGGAATTCTTTCTTCACAGGTCAGTCCCTTATTCCAAAAACTGGAAAATGACCAGATTGAAAGTTTGAGGCAGCGCTTTGGTGGGGACCAGGTGAGAAAGCTAGACTGTGCTGTCACCCAGCAAGAGCCACAGTGTCCTCTCCTCGGTGTCCCTAAGTAGTTCTCACTCAGTACTCTCTCCATCTTCCAGTCCTGCTCCTTCCTTCCTTTGAGTTGTTCTTCCCTGTCCTAGCAGCAGGAGCCCTTGGAGTGAAAGGTCATCACCGTCCCCCGACTGTGAGGTGACACTCGGGGCCGGGGGCATATTTACAGAGCAGGTGGTAACTCTGTTGTCCTTCTCCAGGCCAGAGCACCCCCCACACCAGCAGTTGTAGGGGCTGTGGCAGCAGTGACCCCACAGCAGGTACAAGTGCTGATGGACGAGGTGACAAAACAGGTACGCAGCGGAAGCCCCGGGGGAGAGTGGAAAAGCCGAATCCCAAATAGGCTCTTTCTGGTCTCACTGCTGTTCTTCCCCCACCTGCTCTGCTCTTAGGGCAACACTGTCCGAGAACTGAAGGCGCAAAAGGCAGACAAGAACCAGGTTGCCGCCGAGGTGGCTAAGCTCTTGGATCTGAAGAAACAGTTGGCTCTAGCTGAGGGGAAACCCCTTGAAACCCCTAAAGGCAAGAAGAAAAAGTGAAAGTGAGAAACTGGCTCATAGAAAGTGACTTTAATGGATACGACAGTAATAAATAAATGTACAATCTCTATATACATGCTGAGACCCTTTCCTGTTGTCTACCCCGAGCTTCCGCCACTCCTGACTAGATGGGGTTGAGGGTCACATCACTGGCACTGGAGGAGATGGTCGGCAGCCACTTTTGTGAACGGGAGGTAGTGGCCCGAGGGGGAAGCGATGGTCCCAACTGTTCATGCTTGGTGCAGATTAACCATTCGGTCAATGAGAGCTCGGCGAGTCGCTTCTACTTCCCTGGTCAGGCGCTCGATTTCCTGCTTGAGCCGTTCATTCTCTTCAGCTAGCTGTGCCACTTTCCTCTCATTCTCTTGTTCTTTCTCCTTCATGCGTTGCTTTCCAGCCCCAGCTGGGGACTGGCCACTCTGTTTCCGTTTCCTGGGTCTTCTGTGGTCTTCCTCTTCTTCCTCCTGAGCCAGGGAGCTCTGACTGGAATCTGGAGAGCAAGGGCTCTGGGAGGTGTTCGTGACCTCTGCTGGTCCTGGCTCCTCAGTCAGCCAACCCAGAGAGGCAGGGTCAAGAGTGGTGAAGGTTTTTGATTCTTCCTTCAAGGGAATGAGGAAAGATAGGGTGGATATTAGTTGAGAAGGGAAGGGCAGTTACCCCCCCCCCCCCAGCTTTAGGCATAGCATTCTCACCTCCTTGTTTCCAGGGGGTGAAACATAGGTACCCCCATTTTCATCTGAGGACAGCACCTCTTGCAGGTCCTCATACCAGGCTTCCAGCTCCCAGCTGGACAGTGTCCCGAAGGAAAAAGGCAATGACTCAGCTGCCATATCTGCAGTTGGATCAGGCTCTGGAAAAGGGACATACTCAGGATGGGGGGTCAGGGGTGGGAGCGGAACAACTCCACAAAGCAGTCAGATCATCTATACAGGTTGGCAAACTGGCCTGGTACCTGTTTGCAGATAAAGTTTTATTGGAACATAACTACATTCGTTTATTTATATACTGTTTACGGCTGCTTTCATGCTGTAAGAGTGGAGACCTCAGCATCCAAAATATTTACTGTTTGGCCCTTTAAAATGTATCAATTGGTCTATACTAATCTTCCCTCTTTGCTGCTTTCGCCTGGCATTTGAAGAAGCATGGGTCTAGAATATACATTCTTAAGGGATCCTGGTAAAAGTCCTCAGCCTCTCTTGAGGAACTCTGTTGGTAGTTTCCAGGGGGCAATTATCAGACCATCTTGTGTTCCTTTCCCCTCTGTGTGGGCAGGCCTTTGGGTGAGTCTAACCTTGATGGGGACTGAGGTCTGGTAAGACCAACCAATTATCTTTGTTGGGGCTGACTGCTCACTCATCCAGCTTTTAATTAGGACATGCTCTAAGAATAGTGATTTGGTCACCCAGTTAGGGGCAGGCCAGGAAGATGGATGTGGCCTGTCAGGAAAGGCTGCTCAGATTGAAACCCTCCTCTCCTGTCTTCTCTAGGTGTTTTCATAACTTATTAGGACCCCAGTACAAGGACCCTAAGCAGCATCTCGGAACTGGTTTTGGGAAAGGGATGGTGAAGTTTACCTGCTCTCAGGTGTGGTGATGTATGAAGATACACTTCCTTCTGGAACACTGTGGGGATCAAAGATAGATGTTAGCCATTTTTGGAAGGGAGGCGGGCAGCTCCTTTTATCTCCAGCCTCCTGTTGGTCTTTCCTCATTTCCTGTCTTATAGGGTGTGGACAGTCAATGGTCCCTGCAGCCATTTCCAAGGACAGTGGAGAGCCTGACCTTTATTTATTTATTTATTTTTTAAAGATTTTATTTATTTGACAGAGAAACACAGTGAGAGAGGGAACACAAGCAGGGGGAGTGGGAGAGGGAGAAGCAGGCTTCCCGCTGAGCAGGGAGCCCGATGCGGGGCTCGATCCCAGGACCCTGGGATCATGACCTGAGCCGAAGTCAGATGCTTAACGAATGAGCCACCCAGGCGCCCCCTGACCTTTATTTTTAGTTGCTGACATTTGTGGTCCCAATTACATAATCGAAAAGTCATGACCAACTCCACTTTCTCTAAATTCAAGGTAGGCCTCAAACCTGCCAGGGTAAGGACTGGACTACAGGGAAGGCAACAAATCAAGTGGTATTTTCCTAATTCCATTCACACACTGACATCCTCTAAGTGCACATTTCCAGTCTTGATCTCTCCTGGGACCTCCAACTGGGTTATCTAATTGCTTACTAGGATCACCTTTTGGATGTCTAAAAGGCATCTCAGACTTCATATGTCCAAAGACAAATTCTGCTCATCTTCCCCTTCCATGGTCTTCCCCATCTCAGTAAATGGCAACTCTACTTGCTTAAGCCAAAAGCCTTAGTATTGTCCTTGATTCCTCTCTCACACCCCACAATTCAAACCACCAGCTAAATTTTTAAACTCATTCTTCAAAAACCCAGTTGCATTGTTTTCAGTCTAGATCAAGTTACTACCCTCTCTGTTGGATTACCCAGTTTCTGCTCTTGCCTCCCCTCCCCAAGTCTGTTCACAACAAACAGCCAGAGTGAGCCTTTAAAAACTTAAGTCAGGTCCTGTCATTCTGTTCAAAACCCTTCAATGACTTCCAATTTCACAAATATTAAAGGCTAAGGTCCTTAAAATGGCTTAGCAGACCTCGCACAATCTACTCCTTTCCTGCCCTGATTTCTCATTGACCACTCTCCCTCTTAAGTCCAGCCAGCTGGCCGCCTGTTTCCATGTTCCCACCTTAGGACCTCTGTTCTTGTTCCTTCTCCTGGAAAGCTCTTCCTTCCACATATCTGCAGGGCTTACTCCCTTGCCTCTTTCTAGATCTCTCATTTAAATGTCACCTCAGTGAAAGAATCCCTAGCCACCCAAGGTAAAACTGTAACCCTCACCCTGAGCATTCGCTACCCTTCCATGCTTTGGTTTTCTCCACGGCACTTTTGTATTTGTTCACGTGCACCTTTTCCCACTGAAATGTAAGCTCTGTGAGAGCAGAGATTTTCTTGTTCAGGGATGTATCCTGGGCCTAAAATGCATGGCACATAGTAAGTGCGTGATAAGTAATTTGTTAGGAATGAATGGGTAAGTTCTCACCAGTCTCTTACAGGGAAGGGAGGAGGAAGCCCAGAGGCAGAGCAGCAGCTGCCTATCCCCGGGGACTGGAGATGCAATATCGCCCAGAGTGTTTCTCTTCAGGGCTGTCCTCCCTGGGGAACCCTCCTTGCCTTCCAGTGGGTGGGACGCTGCTTTCATCAGCAGTGGCGCCCCAGGCCAGAGGGCTGCAGAGCCAAACAGGGGGCTGGCCTGATGCAATGGTTACACACACACATAATTAGTTGGAGACAGGACAGGGGCAAAGAGGCAGGGACCTATCTCAGGGGAAGGACCATACACTGGGGAGACCCCAAATGGCTTCCCACACTTAAGAGATCCAGGATGCTCTCTTGTACAGGAGGCCCAGGGACCTCTGGGGGAATGGGAAAACCCATCTCTGCTCCCCAGCCATCGGCACCCCTCCTCCCAAAGTCTTGAGTCAGTCTCCTTAAGGTTCTCTTCTCCGTTAGGGTGTGGAATGGCTGTCCTGTGGAGGATCCAGGAACCCCAGCTACCGACGTGGCCACTCTGGCCCTGAGACGCTGGGGCTGAGACAGGATTGGGGGTGGGGTAGGGGTAGTGGCGTTCGCTGATGGTGAAGCGGCGGCAGTGGCGTGAGCCATGGTCCCCTAGGCGTCTCGGCGTGGGGGAGTGTCCTGCTGCCCCGCCTCCCACCGGACAGGCCCAACGAGGCGGCCTGGGGTCAGAAACGGAAAAGAATAAATCTCCCGAGGGCATCCGGACCCCCTGGCCCAACGGCACAGAGCCAGGCCCATGCTCCGGGCAGGGGTGGGGTGACGTTATCGTCCGAAGGAAGAGAGCCCTGTGAGCACCACTCCTGAATAAACGATACTCCCCATCCCTCCCTCGGACTGTCACTGACTTCATCGGGGAAGGGGTGGGGCCACATGCTAAAAAGCAGATGCCCTAACTTTGAGGGGACAACCAGCGTTCCCGAGGATAGGAGGGTAAAAAGTAGATGGGGGATCAGTACTCGCCTCTCTCCTTAGGTTCCGGCTCTGATTTTGGTTCTGTGGCTGCCACCCGCTCATCTTCAACATGATATGCTCTGGGCCTTAGACTCAAGCCTCTGACCTCGGTAGCTCGGAGCACTGATCTTTTAATAAGGCCTTGCCCTCCTCTCGGGGGCGGGCCCAGAAGCTTACCAATCAGAATGCGGCACGCCGGCTCTGGCCCCGCCTCATCCTTTACATCCGCCACTCAGAAGCTTCCGCGGCACCGCCCCCATCGTTCCCTCCCACTTGGAGGTAGACGTCGTGTTGGACCCGGAAGTGGCTTTGGGTCACGAGGCTTCGCGGAGGAGGTGAGTGAGTCATGCGCGCGCGCGGAGGGGAGAGCTGGAGGGGGAGGGGAGGAAAGGGGGGCGGGGATGATGCAATGTTTGGCAACCGGTGTCTCCGCGCGCACGCGCAGGGGACTACTAGGGCGGTGGGAGGTGCGGGGGGTGGTGGTGGCGGAGAGGAGAGGAGAGGGCGGGGCGCCAGCGCCAGGCTCCCAACGGCCCCAACGGCTATCAACCGTGGCTGCCCCTAGGCTGCCTGCGAAGCCTCGGTGCAGCTTGTCTTCCTCAGGAGCTCTTATTTCGCCCACCTGGCATTAGCCCCCGTTGCACCTTCTCCATAAGGGACTCCCATTTTACTTGGTTCCCTCCCAATTAATGGGCACAAGGTCTTTTAAACCAATCTCTTTTGAAAGTTTGCATCCAGCCACAGGACTGCCTAATGTCTTCTCGAGTATTCTTAAAAAGATCTTCTCTTTTAGCTCCCCTAATTCCCCCAGAAGGGGCCGAGGAACTTGAATACTTTTGATGGTCATTTTCAGCTCCTCGCAGGAAAGCACCCTAAACTTTTATCTTGGTGAAGTTTCTGATGAGCCCTCAGCATGCCAGAATTCATGTCCTTTGCCCAGTGGACGCGATTCGCTCTGTTTCCCCACTCGTCATTGCCCCCCACGGTGCTCTGGTGCTCTTCACCAAAAGATCAAGGCCCGCCCTTTTCGCTGTACCGGACGCGCAAGTCCTGTGACTCCCTGCTGTGAGGAGCCGTGCACAAGCCTCCTGCCTCCTAGGTGCTTGGGCGACAGTAGAACCTCGTTGCCTGGGACATTGGGTGCACTTGAGCGCACAACTGCCGTGGACGGGTTGTCAGGAGCCCAGATTCTAGCCTCAACTGTCCCTCACTTGCCCAGGGATCCCTAGGCCAGCCACCTAATCTCTCTGTGCCTCAACTGTTCTTGTTTGTAAATAAAAGCTAATGAGTTGTAAAGATAAAATGAGAGAACTATAACTTGGAGGCAGTTAAACAAAAGTGAAAAGCACCACTTAAAATGCAAAGTATTTTTCTTGTGCCATTAGGTAGAAAAAAGATGCCATGTGGCGGCCGGTTATATATACTGTCATACCCTCGTGGGGGCAGCCAGAGTTAAGGAGAATCTGTCACAAGGTCGGTTGTGGCTGGAAGGCAGGTTTAGGTGGTGGTGTGACAGTGACAGGTCCTTGGCCAGGCCTGCTCCGTTGCTCCAGACCTCCATTTCCCCTTCTGTAAATGGGGGTAGGGGGTGGGTTGGACCAGATGGTCTCTCCTGGCCCAAAGACTTGACCAGGTTGTCAGTGACAGGCAAAGGTCATGTGACTTGACAGGCTGAGGTCGTGTTGTGACATGTTGACCTGGGGAGGCGGGTCAAGTCCCAGCACACTACCCGGGAAGCCTTTGGGGCGGGGCAGGGCAAGTCGCGACTTTCATCTTTTGGGGCCGGCCCCTCCCGGACCTGGCATTCCTGGCTCCCCCAACAGATTGTGGCTTTGGAAGGGGCCCCTCCCCGGGGAGGGCTGGGATTGGCCACCAGTGGCCTGGGAAGAGGCTCAGATCCTTCCGCGGAGGGCGGGGGGGCCGCGTGGGGTGTTTGTTCTCTTGGGGATTAATGGGGGGTTGTGGGGGAGGGGTAGGCGCGCTCCCGCATGCGCACTGCGGTCCCTCCTGTTGGCTCGTCGTTGTCCGCTGGGCGGGGGCCCGGCCCCGCCCCTCTCCCGTCCGGGCAGCGGCGGCGGCAGCGGCGGCTGCGGCGGTGGCGGCGGCAGCGACGGCGGCGGCGGCAGCAGCCTGCGCGGTGCCTTCTGGGAACGGAATCCCCAGGGCTGCCCCTGGCCCCCATGGCGCATGCGCGGGAGGCCGCTCGGTGATCCGCGGCGGCGGCGGCGGCGCTTCCTGCTAGGACCGGCCGGGGCCGTACCGGAGGCTCGGGCTCCACCGACCCTCCTCCCACTCCCTCCCACTCACCCTCTGGGCCGCGACTGCGCAGGGCGGGGCCGGCCGAACCATGGGCCGCGGTGAGTGCAGGGCCCGGCCCCCCCACCCCGCCCCTCCCCCTCCCCTCCCCTCCCCTCCCCTCCAGTCCCTACCCTCTGCCCCCTCCGCGTCCTCTCGGCCCCTTTCCCTGGCCCCATCCCCACTCCCCCGCCCTCACCTGCCCCCACCGTTTCTCCCTCTCACTGCTTGACTTTTGCCTTCTTCACCTCCTTCCCCTCAGTGCTTCGCCCACCCTCCGCCCGCCCTCTCCCCAAGTTCCTTCCTACTTCGTGCGCCTTCCCCTCCTCCCCAGGCTGAGGGAAGCAGGCTGGGTGACAGGGCGCCTTGTTATGAGAGGGAAAGTTTAGAAGCCGCCAGTGTGGGGTGGGAGCGATGGTGAGATTGGAGAGGATACTTGCAGGTTTGGAGGGTGGGGGGGCGTCCCCACATATCAGAGGAGAATCCCTCTTGGAGCCAATTTGAAGCCAGTGGGGTAGGAGGTGCTGAATCCCCTTGCCTGAGGCTTGGGGGAAGATCAGGAGCTTCTCAGGATTCTGGGAGAAGACAGAGCTATGATTCCAACCTTTCTTAAGAAGATCCAAATCAACTAGATCAGTGATTGTCTAATGGAGCAGGCATGGGGGGGTTCTGTTGGTACCACCCCAGCGGACAGTTGGGCAATTGCCTGGTGACCTGTGGGGCAATCTGTACTTTTTATATGATCTTCCTGGGGGTAGGGAACAGCAGGGGGCCAGACTCTCTGGGAAACTTCCTAGTGGCCTGGCATTATGGGAATTTGCCCATACTCCAGGATGAAGTCTTCTGTCTCTGATGGGACAAAGGGGCCTTGCCCTTTATGTCTAGGGATTGGGCTCTGATTCCTTGGTCCCTGGGAGTTGAGGCTTTGCTCCTCTGGTTCCTAGGGCCTGTACATGGAAAGGATGGTTGTGGACTCAGCCAGCAGATCCCTGAGATCTGTGTGTGCACTTACCTGTAGGGTTAAGGATCTTTCCCTTGAGAGTGTCCTGGGGTTTGGTGCTTTTCTGAGTTGGGCAGATTTCCGACAGTCCCTTCTCTCTCCTCTGTTGCAGGTGTGGGCTAAGCCGGAGGCCCCGGCTTTAGACTGGACCCCACAATGTTTGCAGAGATGTTCAGGTAGCCACGGCGGGACGGCAGAGAGTTCTTCATTTTCTCTCCCAGCTCTCAGGGTTTCTCCATGCCCCTGAGTTCTTCTGGGTCTCCCCACAATCTTTGCCTTCCTGGAATACTCCCTCAGGTACCCAGTGCAGTTTAATCCTCCTAATGCCCACATGGATGTCTGTGTTATCAGGCACGTGGGAGCTGATTACACACAATGAATGGGGGCAATGAGAGCAGTGGAGCAGACAGAGCTGGGGGCCCTGTGGCCACATCTGTCCCCATCGGCTGGCAGCGCTGTGTTCGAGAGGGTGCTGTGCTCTATATCAGGTATGGATCCTCAGGGTTCCCAGAGCTCTGTCCCCAGCCGTTCAGTGCCTGAGTTTTCTCTCCCGCCTCTCCTCTCAGCGCCCAGATCTCTGATAGCCTATTGCTCTCCTCTGTTCTTCCTTCCTCGGCCTTTTTGCTCTCTGTATCTCTGGCCCTTTAAATCTGTTCTCCCTCTTTCTCTTTCCACATCCTTTACTCTCTGTCCTTCCTAGGAAGGTCTTTGACTAAGGAACTGTCCTTTAGGCACGTCTCCTGATTCAGTGTCAACTAACTCTGTGCTCTCTGACCCTGTGCTCTCCCAGCCCAAGTGGCACAGAGCTGTCTTCCTTGGAGCAAACCCGGAGCTACCTCCTCAGCGATGGGACCTGCAAGTGCGGTCTGGAGTGTCCACTCAATGTCCCCAAGGTCAGAGTGGTGAGGGGTGCCAGAGAATACAGGGATGAGCCAAGAGACCTAATACAAGTCACTGACCGTGGTAGCGCTTCTCCCAGATGCCACTCTCTCAGGGTCCCTGTCCGTGACTCCCGCCTTACAGGTTTTCAACTTTGACCCTTTGGCCCCGGTGACCCCGGGTGGGGCTGGGGTGGGGCCTGCATCAGAGGAGGACATGACCAAGCTGTGCAACCACCGGCGGAAAGCCGTTGCCATGGCAACTCTGTACCGCAGCATGGAGACCACCTGCTCACACTCTTCTCCTGGTGAGTCTTCTCCGCTTTACCGACAACTGAGGAAAACTTAAGGGCCTGGAAGAGGGATGGTGGGAGGAGCTCTATGAGAGGGAGCAAGGACACGGGTGGAGGAGGGAGCTGCTTGAGGAGAGGGAGGCACGGGGAGGTTGGGAGTTTGTGGGAGATGGGATGGAGAAGACGAAAGTTGTTGGAAGGGGAGCCGCACGCTGACCCTTAATCTCTCATTTATTGCAGGAGAGGGAGCGAGCCCCCAAATGTTCCACACTGTGTCCCCAGGGCCCCCCTCTGCCCGCCCTCCCTGTCGAGTCCCTCCTACAACTCCACTTAATGGGGGACCTGGCTCCCTTCCCCCAGAACCACCCTCAGTTCCACAGGCCTTCCCCCCTCTAGCAGGCCCTGGGGGGCTCTTCCCACCACCAAGGCTTCCTGACCCCGTCCCCTCTGGAGGCAGCAGCAGTCCCTGTTTCCTCCCAAGGGGCAACGCCCCCTCTCCAGCCCCACCCCCTCCGCCCGCTATCAGCCTCAACGCTCCCTCCTACAACTGGGGAGCTGCCCTCTGCTCCAGCCTGGTGCCCCCTGACCTGGGCTCTTCTCCAGCCCCCCATGCCTCCTCCTCACCACCTTCAGACCCTTCTCTCTTCCACTGTAGTGATGCCTTAACGCCCCCTCCTCTGCCCCCAAGCAATAATCTCCCCGGTCCCCCTGGCCCCCCTGGTCCTGCCACTCAGCCACCAGTGTCTTCAGCCACTATGCACCTGCCCCTGGTCTTGGGACCCCTAGGAGGGGCCCCCACGGTGGAGGGGCCCGGGGCACCCCCCTTCCTTGCTAGCAGCCTACTCTCTGCAGCGGCCAAGGCACAGCACCCCCTGCTCCCCCCTCCCAGCACTTTACAGGGCCGAAGGCCCCGTGCCCAGACACCCTCGGCTCCCCACTCCTCATCACCCCGGCCCTCTCAGCGTCGTCCCCGCAGACCCCCAACTGTACTGCGATTGCTAGAAGGGGGAGGTCCTCAAGCCCCTAGACGGAGCCGTCCTCGGGCCCCTGCTCCCGTCCCCCAACCTTTTCCTCTCCCTGAACCATCCCAGCCGATTCTCCCTTCTGTGCTGTCCCTGCTGGGACTCCCCACCCCTGGCCCTTCCCACTCCGATGGAAGCTTTAACCTTTTGGGGTCAGATGCACACCTTCCTCCTCCCCCAGCCCTCTCCTCAGGGAGCCCTCCCCAGCCCAGGCGCCCTATTCCGCCCTCCCTCCCGGGGGCCACCAGTGGCGGCCTCAGCAGTGTGCCAGGTACGTGAGCGTGAGCGTGCAAGAGCTCTTCCTCCTCCCGGTGGAAAAAGGCAGCCAAGGCGTTTAGGGGAGTTTAGAGAGCTCTTCGGTGGTTTTCCGGGTTGGAGGCATGAAGGTTGGGTTCTTTGGATGCTGGGAGAAAGGTCCTCCCTTGAGCTGAATTTCTCTTTTCCTTTGCAGGTGCCCCTGCCCCACCAGCTGCCTCCAAAGCCCCCCTGGTCCCCAGCCCTGTGCTTCAAAGCCCATCTGAAGGGCTCGGGATGGGGGCGGGCCCAGCCTGCCCTCTGCCTCCCCTGGCTGGTGGGGAGGCTTTCCCTTTCCCCAGTCCTGAGCAGGGCCTGGCGCTGAGTGGAGCCGGCTTCCCGGGGATGCTAGGGGCCTTGCCTCTCCCTCTGAGTCTGGGGCAGCCCCCACCTTCTCCACTGCTCAGCCACGGTTTATTTGGCGTGCTGGCTGGGGGAGGGGGACAACCTCCCCCTGAGCCCCTGCTACCCCCACCGGGAGGACCTGGCCCTCCCCTGGCCCCAGGCGAGCCTGAAGGGCCTTCGCTTTTGGTGGCTTCCCTGCTTCCACCGCCCCCCTCAGACCTTCTTCCACCCCCTTCTGCACCTCCTAGCAACCTCCTTGCCTCTTTCCTGCCCCTGTTGGCCCTGGGCCCCACAGCTGGGGATGGGGAGGGATCTGCAGAGGGAGCTGGGGGTCCAAGTGGGGAGACATTTTCAGGTTTGGGAGACCTGCCCCCCCTACTGTTCCCCCCACTTTCAGCCCCCCCCACCCTCATAGCTTTAAATTCTGCGCTGCTGGCTGCCAGCCTGGATCCCCCCTCGGGGACACCCCCCCAGGTGAGGACAGGGGGTGAGTGGGTGGGACAGAACAAGAGGTGGAATCAGGGATGGGAGCTGGGAATCAAAGGCTTTCAGTTTCATGCCTGAGCTCTTCCTCAGGGCCTTTGGGGAGGGCTTACTTCTTGGCTGGGGGTAGGATGGCTGCAAGAACTGGGTCTGTATTTAATAAGCGTGGCCTACTTCACGTGAGGCTTCAGTGAGATTGTATGTGTGAAAGTACTCTACGTTTATGAAATATTTCACACACACAGTGTTATAACCATTCTTTCTCTTTAGCCCTGTGTCCTGAGTGCCCCCCAACCTGGACCACCTACCTCCAGTGTCACCACGGCAACTACTGACCCGGGGGCCTCCTCTCTGGGCAAGGCCCCCTCCAACTCAGGGAGACCCCCCCAACTCCTTAGCCCTCTGCTGAGTGCCAGCCTGCTGGGTGAGTCTGAGGGAAAGCTGGTGTGAAAGAGGAAAAAAAAAAGGAAGCAGTAAAAATTGGGAGTAGAGGCTAGATGACTTGGGGAAGAGTCTTTGACCCTGGGGTTAAGCCTAAGAGATAAATAGGGTCTACTCAGCCTAACCGGTTTGCGGAGGGAGACTCCTGACCTTCCAACTCCTCACAGGTGATCTGTCTTCGCTGACCAGCAGCCCTGGAGCCCTCCCCAGCCTGCTGCAGCCTCCTGGCCCTCTTCTCTCTGGCCAGCTGGGGCTGCAGCTCCTCCCTGGGGGGGGAGCTCCTCCACCCCTCTCAGAGGCTTCTAGTCCCCTAGCCTGCCTGCTACAGAGTCTCCAGGTGACGGTGTGTGTTGGGGGTGGGGGGTGTCAGGGACAGAATTTTTTCCCAAACTGGAAGTAGATTTTTTTGAGTTACAGTAGCAGAGGAACCATATTTGGGACTAAGATTTTATTTTTTGCCTGCAGATTCCTCCAGAGCAGCCAGAAGCCCCTTGTCTGCCCCCTCAGAGCCCCACCTCAGCCCTGGAACCGGAGCCTGCCCGGCCTCCCCTCAGTGCCTTAGCCCCACCCCACGGTTCTCCCGACCCCCCAGTCCCTGAGCTGCTCACTGGGAGGGGGTCAGGGAAACGGGGCCGGAGGGGAGGAGGGGGACTTAGGGGCATTAATGGTGAGGCCAGGCCAGGCCGGGGCCGAAAGCCTGGCAGCCGGCGGGAGCCTGGCCGACTGGCCCTCAAGTGGGGGGCACGTGGTGGCTTCAATGGACAAATGGAACGGTCCCCAAGAAGGACCCACCACTGGCAGCATAATGGGGAGCTGGCTGAAGGGGGTGTTGAGCCCAAGGATCCATCCCCTCCTGGACCCCATTCTGAGGACCTTAAGGTGAGTGCAGGGTGATGGAGCTTTGGGCTGAAGGGCTCTGAGGAAAGGCTGGGAACACGGTTCCTTTCCCTGACTTTTCCTACACATACAGTCGGTGTTTTCCCAGGTGCCCCCAGGGGTAGTCAGAAAGTCTCGTCGTGGCCGGAGGAGAAAATACAAGTGAGTGTTGGGCCTACCACAGTCCTGGCCTTTCCCCACTTCTTGATGGTTTATAGAAATGTCTAGAGCGGCCTGACTTTCAAAAAGGCACAAACTTATTTAAATATGTATAAGAATATTATGCCTTTATGATCCAAAAGTAGAAAGTTTCCCATCCAAACTCTGAACTTCACCTCGTGCTTGGGGAAGTATTCCTGATCATCCGTGCCCTTATTGCAGCCCTACCCGGAACAGCAATAGCTCCCGCCAGGATGTTACCTTGGACCCCAGCCCTACAACCCGCGTAAGTGTGTGTCAGGGTTGGGGGGGGGGGGGTTGTCAGGGATGAGGCAGGAGGAGAAGAGGATTAGAGGGAGTGGGGAGAAAATAAAAAGACTTCCCAATACCTAGCTGTCTGATCACTTCTTTCAACTTCCCCTCCTGTATAGGCGGCTGTCCCTCTGCCTCCCCGGGCCCGCCCTGGCCGTCCTGCCAAAAACAAGAGGAGGAAACTGGCCCCTTAGCAGCCATACCTGGAGCTGGATCTGACCCTGATTGGGGAGAGCTGAGTGCTGAGCCTTGGGAGCCCCTGCCAGCCACCTGCACCTGTGGACAGTGGGTGGGGGCACTACTCCCCACTCAGAGCACAAATGCAAGCCCTTCCCCTACAATCCCATCCTGAGCCATTGCAGGGGGTAGGGAAGCTCACCCCCTCCCCCCCAAAGCCATGTCACTGAAAAGGCCTGGGGGGGTGGTATATGGCCCTCTCCCCACCAGGCTAAGGGGAACACCCCCTTCCCCAGGTCTTTTATTTGTTTAAGTTATTTTTGCACAAATGACTCTTTTATATTTAATTCGACTTCATTGCCTCCCTTCTTGAAGCCAGCAGGCTCAGTTTACAAACCTGTGAGCTACTGTTGGCTGCTGCCCTCCTTCCCGGTGAAAGGTACAAAGCAATAAGCATCATGCATTCCCCCCTCACCCCTCCAACACCCCTCTGCCTCTGGCTCAGGTTGCTCAAAGCACAGATCCCCTCTTACCCCTGTCCCCAGGTTTGAAACACATAGCCTCATTTCAAGGTGTAGCCAGCTTCCCTCTACTTTCCTCTGGGATCTAAAAGGGGGTAAGGGGGCACAGAGAGCCCACTGGGCCTCTCCTCCCACACACACTACACTGCCCCTTCTCCCCCATCGAAACGCTCAGAGACGTTGTGATGATGCGACTGAGGATTATGCAACGTGGTCCAACCGGAGCGGCCAGCACGACCCGCTGTCCAGGGGCTGCCTCCTGCCTTTTCTTTTGTAAAGACAAGACCCTTGGGAGTTTTAATTCTGTTTTGTACTTGCCCTGTGGGGCCTCCACTGCTTTTCTATGGGAGACACTCTTAATTTAACAGATGAGAATATTTTGAAACTCTGGCTCTGACTCTGTACTCATTTTTTCCTTAATTCTTTGGTAGAAGAGCAGGTTACAGTTTAAATCCTCTTGCAGCAGAGAGGGGCTGAGGCTGCCTGTTAGGCTGTGAAGGTCCGTCTCAGTGCTGCCTCTTCCCCAGGAAACACAGCAGGGGCCACACAGAGGACAACAGCATTTAATGGTCAGAAACAGTTGTACAGTACTGCAGCCAGCCCCGGGAGCTGTGCTGGAGGACAGGACCCAATCCTTCCCCGCCCCAGGCAAAGCAGTACTGGACGGGAACTGGCGTGTGGTGGGGCCCACGTCCCCGGGGCCTGAGGGGAGACCACCATCTACTGTCTCCCAGCTACCACTCTGTATTCCTCAGAGGAGGGGTGTAAACCCCACATGCAAGAAGAACCCCTTTGCCCCCAGTGTCAAATGGTATGGGGATGCGAGGGTTATAATTAAGGGGAAACCCTATGTAAGCTGTTAACAGAGTTCAAAGGGGTAGGGATTACCCCTGTTCTCCATCTCCTAAAGGTGCTCACTTTCCCAGCTTCTTCATCCGTTCGTCAATGTTGGCAAAGTTCCCTTCAACTGTGGACAGGTTCTCACACATGGTAGTCTGCACCTAGAAAGTCACAGAGATGTTTTACTAGGCCCAGGCGCTTGCTTGGGTGAGCACCTGAGAAATGCTCTAAGAGAAGAGAATGGAAGCACAGCTTATGGGACCCAGAGCGGGCAGGTTAGAGTAGCAGTTTTCAGAGTATCCTTGGAGTACGACAGACCTAGTTTAGGGACTGCCAAGCAGGCAGGACTCAACCAGAACCATTCTTTTGATCTGTTTTATATAATGAGGAACAGGTAAAATTTTACTGAAATGAGAGTTTTACTGGCTCAAAAGTTTAGAAAACTGCTCTAGAGGCAGAACATACTAACACTTTATATATTTTTTCATTTATCTTGATGGTCCTGTGGTGTTGGTCTCTCAGCTATAATTCTGCCCCCAGCACTGAAAACAGTGCCTCCAAGAGAAACCGAGGACCATGTGCTGGGCTCTGCTAAGAGTGAAGGGGAAGCTCGCTGCCCAGCGTCAGAAAACAAGCAGCACAGCGAGGCTGGAGCCTGCTGTTCATTTCAGAGTCCGTATTCCTCCCAATGTGCCGTGCTCTGGATATAAGCACATCTGGCTGAGGACCCAGGGAGGGGAAAGCTAAGCCGAGACTATAGAAGAACAGGGTAGGTATTCTAGGAAAAACTGAGGTTCACTGGACTCCCTAACAATTCTCCCACAGTATTTCACCTAATCCATACAATCCTGAGAAAGGTATAATTTTCCAGATGGTAAGATGGAGGTTCACAGTTTAAGTTGTCGAAGGTCCCACAACTACTGAAAAACAGTGGAGACTCGAGCCAAGCCCTTGCCGCATCATGCTACTACCCGGGCCAAGGCAGAACCCACTGAGACAAAGCTGGAGAAGCTGGTCTGCTAGAGAAGGGAGGCAGCAGACCAATAAAGGGGCACACACCTGGGTCAAGAGGGTGGTGTTGTCCTTGAGGGAGCTAGCAATCATCTGCTGTGTGGTATCCAAGTGGGTCAGGAGCTGACCGAACTGCATGGCTACGAAAGAAGGTAGGAAAGGCATGGGGGACATTAGAATCCAAGAGGGAAGGAAACAAAAGCTGCCCGCCTTCCCATTCCTCTTAGCTCGCCTGGCAGCTGGCCTCCCACCTTGCTCATGCAGCTGCTTAATGGTGACGAGTCTCTGCACCAGCTCAGGAAGGGTGGAGGCAACGGGGCTCCAGCGCTGGACGGTCTCATAGAGCTGGTGCACCTGGGGGGACAGGACAGGGCCCGGAGGGGATGGCCGAGCCAAGTACACACGGAGCCCGCGCTAGGGTGGGGCAGGCGAGAAGCACCGCCCTATCTCAGCTGGTAAGAGCTCACGAAGACAGCATCTGGGATTCGATGCTCTCAGGCTTTGGTGAGGCCACCAGAATGACTTGGAGAACACGAGGGAACAGGAAAGGGTATAAAGATGGGGGGAAGGGCGCTTCCTGACCTTGCTTTGTGTATCTGCATCTTCTACAGAAGCTTTATGCTTGGCAATCTCATTCACCTTTCCCAGGACACTCTGGAAACAGATTTTAAGGTTGATAGGGCACCCAGGGCTTCCAAAGTCCCAAGCTACCTGTAATCCAGTTTGCCCTCCACCTAATACCTGTAGCCGAGCCTCCACTTGGTCCAAAACTGCAAGGTCCAGGGCGTTCACCTTTGCTTGCAACAGTTCTACAGTCTCCTGGGGGTGGGGGTTGGGACAAGCTTCACGAAGGGGAAAGGATCAGACTAGGAAGAGGCCACCCAGTATTCCACTGGAGGTGATTAATATATAGCTATGGACCCTAAAAGAGTTCTCCAAACAAACCCAACCTCAATATCCCCTCTGTAATCCAAAAATCTGGTTCCTCTTATACTCACCATAAGACAGGCTCCCTGTAGACCTGCTGAAAGGGGATTCTGGTGGGGAAAAGGAGGAAAGAAATCAGTGGTTCTTGGATCTCCACCTGATTACTACCTTCTCCCATCCTTTCTGGTTCTAGCTGGTGACCCACTGGCTGATCTGATAACTGAAGACCTTCCCACCCTCCCAGGGTTCTGTGGAATGCTATGGGTGTTAGGGATGAGGGTGCAGGATCCAAGGGTCAGACTAAGTAGAGGAGAGCACCTGACCTGAGCATCCTGATCACAGCGTACAGTTGCTTCCAGCTCTGTTAGGCGCTTCTCAAGTTCTGCAACCTAGGGTGAGGAAGGAAGTGAGATTCGCCATCTGCCTCCCTGCTGCTACAGCGGGCACTAAGATCCTGCTCTTCTCTGCTTGTCTGCTTGCCATTCCCCTCGCTCCTCCTCTCCACTCTGCCAAGGGACTACTTTCTCTGGAACACATCCCTAATCGCACTCTTAAAATCTTAACTGAGAGTAGATGGGTGAGGGAAACATGGAGAACGAGACATCAAGAGGAATCAGAAGCATCCCCAGCACCCTCTCCTGAGATCTGATCCCTTGGAGGGAGGGAGGAGAGTCTTCAGGGCCACGTCACCCTAGCCCCCCAACCTTCCTACATACGTACTTACTTTGGCAGCTTGAGAGAACTTGTCCTGCTCAGGCCGAGAATGTAGTTCGTAAGTGACAAGGCTACTATCTACGGGAGTCCCGCTGGTGGTCCTTCCCCCTGAACCAGTTCCTTTGCTGTTTTTGGTTGCTTCCAGCTGCAGCAGCAGGCGCCTGGGCCAGGACACCGAGTGATAAGATCAGGACTTGAAGGATGCGGGCCAGCCCAGCCACTCTCTCATTTCTGCCTCACACTCAGCATTAAGGAACAACTAGGCTACCTCTCCCCTTAGTATCCTGGCCAGTACCTGGCTGAGGCTCCCTACGCCCCAGTCAGCAATGATTTCCCAACAAAGCAGGGCACCCACTTAGCCAGAGCTCCATCAGGGTCAGTAAGGTTGATGGCTGCATCTGGTCCCAGCAGCTTCTCCAGGTGGGAAGCAAACAGCTGCTGCTTCAGGGCTGCCAACTGTTTAGCCAATACCACGGGGGTCAGCTTCTCTTCAGTGGCTGACTCCTTCACTGCTGTCTGGTATGAAAAGAAGTAGACAATGAGGGGTGGCAAGGGGGAATCAAGACCAGAAAAAAGGGGGCGCCTGGGTGGCTCAGTCGTTAAGCGTCTGCCTTCAGCTCAGGTCATGATCCCAGGGTCCTGGGATCGAGCCCCACGTCCGGCTCCCTCCTCGGTGGGGAGTCTGCTTCTCCCTCTGCCCCTTCCCTTGTTCATGCTCTCTCGTGTGCTTTCTCTCTCAAATAAAATCTTGAAAAAAAAAAAGACCAGAAAAAAGGATCAAGGCCCTTAAGAATGGCTGTGGCTGGAAGTTACTGGATGGTTCTTACCCACCTGTGGCACTGAATGTAGATTTATTTATATTCCTAAACCTAGGAACCTCAGCTCCCTTACCCAGGAGCCTCAGGAACCTTTCTCCTCCTGCTGTGAGGTCCTCCTCTGCTATGTAAGTCAGAGCACAAAGGGGAGAAGGGAGTTTATAGTTACCTTGATTTTCTCAACTTCAGTCGTCAGCTCTTGGACCTCATGCAATAGTCGCTGGTACTTTTGCTGGGGTGTCTCCTTCACTCCCAGGCCCTCTCCAAGCTAGAGAGCAAGTACACACAGTGAAGTTACACCTCTCGGTACAGGGAGCCTTCTCAAGAATTTAACCAAACCCGGAGCCTAAGTTGTAAGGGCTTCCTGTCCAACTCAGAATCCACAACACCGTTACAGAAAAACTGGAGGTAGCTGGAGGCCTGCAGACTCTCCGGAGCAAACAGCAGGGGGACTAAGCATCCTCACTTGTACCCTGCTGGGATTCTCAGGACCCCCAAGGAGAGAAAAACTCAGAAGCCTGACTGTATCCCTTGATGTCCCTCCTAACTAGGATCACTGCACCATTCCCATCAACACACACACAACAAACCATCTCATATTCTCCAGATTCATATCCTGTTCTCTTGGTTTTTCCAATACGATCTGAGAAATCTGCCAAGAAAAGAAGATGGAATTGAGGGCGTGATCGAGGCCCGGGGCAGTCATGGTCTCAGGTGACTGTCAGGGCTACCATGAAAGATCTCCATGAAGGACCCTTTCCCCGAAGCAAGTCACTACGGTCTGATGATAGGCCTCCCCCTCAACCAGTTTACACCCCAGTCTCACCAAGGCCCTTTGTCCCCACTCTCTTGTCTTTGAACTTGTCATAGGCAGCATTGGGATTGACAATGATGTGCTCCACGCTTGTGCTCGTCAGCTCCTCCTGCAGGAATAGGTAGTTCAGGCCAGAGGCAGATTCATTCTCACCCTAGACTTCCCCGACCCCACAAAATCCCCAAACCACTAGAGGAGACTGGGCCCTATGTTCCCAAGGGAAGAGAAGGGCAGCTCCATTCCAAGCTGCTGACCCAAGCTCAACCTAGGAAACGGAAGCTTCCTGGTAAATTTGGAGTGTCAGTTGTATAAATATTAACACCCTGATTCAAGGAACACAGGTAGCATAACCTCCCCGCCCACTGTGTACATAAGCCTCCCCCTCCCCCCACCCCACCCACCGGGGCCCTCCCAGTTACCTGGCACACACCATGCACTCAGGGCAAGAAACCAACCTACCTCTTTGAACCTCCCCCTCCCAAAGGTCAATTTCCTTGCTGCTGAGGAAGGACATGTCAAGCTAACCTCCCATCCTTGCTGGGGGGAAAGAGGAAGGGTGGCAGACAGTCCAGCTGCTAACTCTGAGGGTGAATATGCTGCTGAAGGGAAGATACCAGCTCTGAGATACAAAAGCGAGGCTGGGAGAGGGCCTGACCAGCAGTCCTTTCTTCAAGGCTGCCATGAGGCTGGGGAGTTCAGGGTATAGAGAGAAGAGGCAAGAGATTACTGCATTATTTTTTAAGGGACGTCTTAAAAGCAATAACAGAAGTACTACCTGCTTGCCAAGAGGACCCACGGGTGAGGGCCACGCCTACATCCTGACATGGAGGTAGCCCAGCAGCTTCTCAAAGAGAAGCTGCAGCACCCGCCTCTTCTCCCTGAGCCCTCTGTTCTTGTCTCAAGCACTGAAACTCTCCCATTAGCAGGGAGCATGGCAAAGAAAGTGATAAAGAAAGTTCACCCTAGAAACAGTAGTGGAGAGGTTCCCTCCTTACTAGATACTGACTGGCTGTTCAGATTCCAACAACTACACCAAGACCGGGCACTTTGGACTAACACATCTCCTTCCCTGGTCAGCAGTCCGACAGCTCTCACTACATTCCTGAAGGAGGGGGGAGGAGACCCAGGAGTCCTGTGCTATTGGGGACGACAGCTCCAACTTCCACAGGAAGCAGGCAAACTGAGTCTTCTTTCGTTTAACAACCGTTCTCAACCCTGCCTGCGCATTTGTGTCACTTACAAAATGTAAATTTAAAAAAAATTAAAATTAAAAAAAAAAAAAAGGAGAAAAAGAGGCCTGGGTTCTCCTCTGTAGATTCTGATTTCATTATCATTCTGGGGTAGGGCCAGGAGAGTAGGCCAGTTGAAAAGCTACCCAGCTGATTCTAACGTGCGCCAGGACTGGACAGAGAGTCTCTGCCTGAATGTGGGTATTGGGGGTGGTAGGGGATGATAATGGAGAGGCATCATGAAGAGCAGCAGAAGCTCCATCCTTCATCTCTGGTCTGCTATTAGAGATGGAATCAGTTGAGTGGCAGCTTTAAAAATAGGGAAAGGAGGGAGTAAGGAGAAAACATCAACTTTGACATTTACCTCTTCTTCAGGGAAGTGCTGAGCAGAGAGGCAAGAGCTAAAGATTAAGGGAAAACAAAAGGGCTCAACGTCCTACATGCAAGGGCAAAGAGACAACTGAGCCCCAAATTATTATCTCTTTAATCTTCTCTGAAATGTATGGCCAGAGCACCCACAGGCCAAATAACTGTGTGGCGTCTGGCCTCTACAAAGTGTTTGTCTGAGAAGGACTCCTGACCAGGAGAGACAACCACCTTCTCTTTTAAGTTCACAATCAAGAGTATGCCACTCCTCCCTGTGATTGCCCCAGTCAAGGCCAATGAAGTAGAAATCCATTTTTAAAAGATCCTCTTAAAAAGACAAATGGGAAGCACAGTCTATAGACCAAGGAAGGAAATTAATCATGGCTGCCATCTGTTAAGCCCTCATTATGGGCCAGGCACTATGCTGATGAGAACGTACTTTCCTACACACTTTCCTAAGCAGGGAAGGGGTCGGCTGAGTAGAAAAGGGTCAACATACAGAATGTGGGCCTCAGAGGTCCTGGACAGTGACAGGAATGAACAGTGCTTTCATCTCACTATTCCCACTTAGGACCACGTCCTTGGTCAGGAGAGCTGCCTGACACTGGCGTCCCCTCCAAGTCTCTCCAAGGATGTGGTCCCAGACACCCAGATGGCTGACACCCTTCTGTCCTCCAGCGGCACCCACTCCACCAGTGCCTCAGAAATCTGGGGGCATGGGCTGGGGACAGTGTCATTACAGTGATTCGGAAGATGGGAAAAGGCTGTCGGCTGGGGGTGGGGCTGGATAGAGGGATTAAAGATTTAGCAGAGACAAAAGGACAGAGAAACAACTGCCCATCACAGCACACCCCATTAAAAAGCAGATGAAAGGTCAGGCTTCTTACCAGCTCCTTGTGGTTTTCCCCAGAGGTGAGAAAATCAAAAGAGTTAAAAGGAAAGGGAGTGGGGAAATGGGGGTGAGGGAGGGGAAAAAAAAGACAAAATTGTTATTAGCAAATTATCACATGCACTATATGATAGCTTCAAACACACTGCACCATAGGGCCCAGGGGAGCCTAGCAAAATTTGGGGGCCAAGAAATTTCAGCTGGAGTCACTACAAGAAGAACTTGGGACCCTTTCCTCTCTGGTGGTGAGAATGTCATGAAGCTCTGTCATTAGAAGCAGTGTAAGATTATCTGAGAACTAGTGAGATGCTGCAAGCCAGTGGGGGCATGGAACAGCAAAGTGGGGGCGGGGGGACAGGCAGAATGTGAAGCAGAGGCTGTGGGGATTCTAAGGACGTGGAGCTGACTAAGGGTCCGTAATTCTCAAGGGGGGCCTTCATGGTTCAAGTCTCGCTGTCTCTTGGTTTCTCTAGTCTTGAAGAATGAGACATCTGGATGGCGGAATCGGTCACAATGAGGGTGCCCGCATGGGTGGTTTGATACGACTTTAGGTTAAGCAGAACAAAATATGTCAGGAGATAGTGAAGTACCCGTTCTCATTCTCTGCTGCCAGAGGAGAGGCAGGGCACGTCCTCGCCCCTCAGATAGGCCAGTGTGTTTGTATCCATCTTGATTAGTTGGTAACTCACCCCCAGCACCGAGGGAACCAGAGCAATTCTGCCAGGATGTGCGAGCACAAAGAATCCAGAGGACACCAAGATTCACAGCTACCAGCCCATGTGCAGAAAATGTTTCTTCCACCCTCTGCTCACAAGATTCAGAGGTTAGAGGGTGGACAAGGGGGGAAAGGTGAGAGAACTTCAAAGAGGCCTTCTTTTAGTCCAGCCACAGAGATAAGCCTCTCCCTTCTAGGCAAGATGGGTAAGGAACTGCCAGGAGGGGAAATCTAGCTGTATGCCCTGCCTCTCCAGGAGCTCTACTGATGGGCACGTAGAATCGTGGAAGGTTGAAGATGGTTATGTATATATGACGATGCATGGTGGGACAAAGACAAGTGCTTCCTGCCCCAGAGAGTTCAGCTAGACACACCTGAGCCTCAACCTCTCCGTCCCCTGTCTGATGCCAGGGTCCAGCTAAGCCAGGACTCCTGTTTCAGCTCACGGTCAAGGCAGATCCAGACCCTGTGGTCTACGGTGGGATGTCTCTGCACAGAGGGAGTGTAAGTACTCACAGGTGCACACATGCAAACACACAAGGGGAGGCACACACACACCACCTTTCTCTTACTTGCCCTGCCAAGCTAAAACCAGCTTGGGAGAAACTCAAGGAGAGAGAGAACAATGAGCTGTAAGTTCAAGTTCAAATCATGAGGAACAAGCAGAATGCGGGAGGATAGAAAATCAAAGAAAAGGAAAAATGGTGTATTAGTTTGTAAATAGTATATACCACCTTCAGGTCTGTCCTTTGGGTGCACTGTGGGATGATGAGTTTTTAGGCATAATTCCTATAACCTAGAGTTTTAACAGTCACCACGGAAACAGTCCATTCAGCCACCTCGATTGGAAAATTCTAAGTGCCCTGATCTCAGGTACCAGCTTACCTGGTACATGACTCCCAGTCCCTCTCACTAGTGGACCCCCTGACTCCCCAGGGCTGTTTGGCTAAATGGCTGTGCCTCAGAGGGCAAGACCTGAGGTTCTAGATCAGACAGGGAAAGAGGCCACTGCTGCTCTCTGAGCCTGTTCAGGCTCTTTGCCAACACTGCAGCCAGAGGGACTTCAGAACCATGATGACAAGGAAGTTGGAGAGTGCTGTAGAATAAAACTGTCCAGGATGGATCAACATAATGCTGACCATCCACCCATTTCTAAAGGAGGGGTACAGAAACAGAAAGACTCATGGAAACACAAATAACCCACATTACTACCTTAAAATTACATACAACGCTCCTTTCCCATCCCATTTACCTTTGTCTAAAGGCTTAGCACAGGGAACATTAAAATGAGTTTTCCCCAGGGATAGTCTACACATAGCTAAGAAGTGAGGACTGTGACTATCCCCCTTGTTCTCTACCCTTGTCTAGAATGGCTAACAGTTACTTCTTTTCTCTTAACTTCATTTCCGTCTAAGGAGGAGAAAGCCAACCCCTTCTAACTTCAGCCCCTAAATGCCTCATATGCAAAAGCAGTCCTAGCCTCCATGTTTCTATTCCATCCTCCACTGGACAGTTTTATTCTGCAGACCTCACAAGGGAAAGAGACAATGATTCATGGATCAGAGTTGTACTTCCAAACCTTGATTAATGATTTTTGAACACAAGGCCAGCAGGCCCCTTAGTGACCCAGCTAGGGACTCGATACAATTTAAAATGATTAGCTACAACAATAGTACAGTGACAAGAGCATTGCATGCGAGATGGCAGATGAAAAAAAAAACATGCAGAGAAGAAGCATCGAATGGTCTTACTTGTGCAAACTAGTGTCCAGGCAAGGTGGTGAGGAGGGAGGATGGGGGAAGCATTAGGAAAAACTCAGGTAAGTTCCAGAGCGCCAACAGTCAGTGAACACAATCAAGCAAACTCTAGGATATCTCAAACTATAAGGAAGAGAACGTACTGTTTCTCATCTCAGGCTGGTGGAGTGTCCAGCAGTATCTCCCCTTTGGAGAACAAGCCTCTGCCAGGACCCTGTCAAACTGTGGCTATAGGTCATTTCTTCCCCTTTCCCATGGCATTGGAGATGGATAAGGCATCAAGGGAAAAAAACTATATCCTGTTTCTAGTGAGATTTTTCTGAATTTACTCTCCTTGTTCCAGCAGTTCAAAAGCCAGGAGCACAATGCCTCACAGACCCAAGGTAGACTGTGGGTCCAGCAGGGAGGAAATTCCAGTCGGGAATTAGCTTTCCTGATGAGACATTTTAAGAAAAGTCTCCAGGGGCGCCTGGGTGCATCAGTCGTTAGGCGTCTGCCTTCAGCTCAGGTCATGATCCCAGGGTCCTGGGATCGAGCCCCGCATCGGGCTCCCTCTCCCACTCCCCCTGCTTGTGTTCCCTCTCTCACCGTCTCTCTCTCTGTCAAATAAATAAATAAATAATCTTAAAAAAAAGAAAAGTCTCCAAACAAGCCCATCGTCCAAATCAACCTAGGAGTGTCTGACATGCAGAGACGAGATTCTCCTACATTGAAGAGGAAAGGGCTAGCCTGTGCAGCCGTCTGGCCCATTTATTTTATAATATTTTACTTCCTGCTAAAATTGTTTTAAAGGAATAGTAGGAAAATCAGGATCATCTTTAGCAAAACTAAAACCTTTTATACTACTCTCCTCCCCCCTCTTCTCCACTATGGGAATTGCAATACTTTTATGTTTAAATTAAACTAGCAATTACAATCTTTTTTTTTTTTTTTTAAAGATTTTATTTATTTATGTGAGAGAGAGAGAATGAGAGAGAGAGCATGAGAGCGGGGAGGCTCAGAGGGAGAAGCAGACTCTCTGCCGAGCAGGGAGCCTGACGTGGGACTCAATCCTGGGACTCCAGGATCATGACCTGAGCTGAAGGCAGTCGCTTAACAAACTGAGCCACCCAGGCGCCCGCAATTACAATCTTTAAGGGCTATGAGAGGACATTATTTCCTTCAGCAGCTCAATTTTTTCCACAGTGGAGCAATCAGAGGAAGGAGGTTAAAAGAGTGAGGGTCAACACACTTTGATTATTCCTTTAAATAAAAACCTGGAGATCCCCCAAAAGGTTCCATTAGAAGCTGGTCATATTGGTTGTCTTCAGGGAAGGGACCTGAGTGGTGGCAGGCAGAGGTGGGAAGAGACTTTTGTTCTATGTGCATATATTATCTATTTTAAAAATGAATCCGATTAAAGTTGAAAATAATCTGGAGACTAAGGCAGAACATTCTGTTGTCAGGGGTTAAGAAGGTGACTGAAAACCTCATGGTTCAGCCACAGTACTGGTGATGTGCACTGTCATCGGGCTAGGTCTTGGGAAGGCAGGTGAGAGATAGGCAGCTAGTGAGAATCCAGGCCTCACAGACATGAGGTTTCTGGACTAAGTACAACCCACTTCTCTTCAAGTTGCACATTTACATCAATATTAAGAGCAGTAACAGAACCGTTACCCAGCTGACTTCCCGAAGGCTGCCCTCCTAAGGCCCACAGGGACACCCAGAGGCCAGAGACATTAGCTGACATCAGTAAACATCTCAGCACATCCCCCCCTTCCTGAAGCAACTGAAGGTCTCCCCATCCTACTCACTCCTGCCTAGTGATGAAGACTCATTTAGCTGAGCCTTAGGTGACGGAGGCAACTCGACTCTTCTTGTAGTTACCATCCAGTTCCTATGCACTGCTATACCATCATCCTGGGCAGTATGCTGCAGGAAATGAATACTTCTGGTATCCCTCCCTATCAGCCGCCCCACTAGGTACTACTGAAATAGGCTGCTCAGGCTCCGTGGGGAGAAACAGCCAATCAGGGCTGCACATTCAGGTGCTTCCATGCCTGTCATCTTCTTCTTAAGAAATGTCTCAGTTCTTTCAAAAGGAAAACTATAATGTATTTTTTGTTTTGGAAAGGGGATTGCTGTGATACTGTCCATTCATATCATAGTCAGTGACAAATGGACAAACTTCCATTTATTATCTCACCATGAAGCCGTGATACTTTATAGGCTGAGGCCTAGGCCCAAGTTGAACAGTCTCTGAAATGGGTTAGAGGACTGAAGTCCTCAGCTTATACACTCCTGCTCTGTGAGGTCAAAGACAGCTTCCTAATAACATACATCTTGGAGTGACAGGTGCACACCCAGGTCCTGGAGCAATGACAACATCAGCGTTATCTCCAGATATTCAAGCTTGGGGGACAGACTGACATGCCAGCAAGTACAGAAGCCACAAGGAACACACCACTGAGAGAGGAGACAGGGAAGGTGTTCCTACAAAGTAGGAACCACTTCCACATGGGGGAAATCAAATAAGGAATAAGTGAGTACGCCAAGCCATACATTAGAAGCCAGCAGCCAGCATTCTCCAGGACTAACCAGCCCCACAGATAGAGCCACGGACTTACAAACAAACATACGGAGCCTGCTTCATCAATGTGACCTTAGCCCAGCTCTCTTTGGAATAGAACCTAAACCACATCTTGTAAAAAATGCTAATAGAGGGGCGCCTGGGTGGCTCAGTCGGTTAAGCATCTGCCTTTGGCTCAGGTCATGATCCCAGGGTCCTGGGATCAAGCCCCACACTGGGCTCCCTGCTCAGCGGGAAGCCTGCTTCTCCCTCTCCCACTCCCCCTGCTTGTATTCCTTCTCTCGCTGTCTCTCTCTCTCAAATAAATAAATAAAGAATCTTAAAAAAATGCTAATAGACCATTGTTCCCCTTGGTACTTATACACAAGTTTTTACTATGTTGATTTCCATTCACTCCATTTTGTTTAGTCCATGTTTCCTATCCTATATGTATCCTAACTCCACCACCATTAGTCTGGGGCATCCTTAAAGGCAGGGACATTTCTTCCTCTGCATTGCACAAAACCAACACAGAATGAATACATTCAATTAACAGTGCTAAGTGGTTCCCCTCATGGTTAAAATGTGTCCACAGCTAATTTCTTCCTTAGAGTTCTTCTTAGATCTGAAAGTACTAAGGGACTCTCCTTTGCTGCTAGAAAATATTTATGTTCTTCCTCAAATTTGTTTTACTCTGACCAGATCCCTTATCTTTCTAAAATCACATCATTTTCTCACTCCTTGCTCAATGGATACTAGGTGTTCAGGAAAAGGACTATTCCTCTATACTTCAAAATCTAGCTCTTGGTAGGATACTAATGAAAATGTATCAAGTGAAATATTTTATGAAATCAAAGGCCTAGTTCCTAACCTCAAGTAGTTTATAAGTGCTCAGGCTTCATGATTCATTACCGTAGACTAGCACCCAGGGGCCTACCTAAATCACTAGTCCCAAACTAAACTGTTTTGAGATACTTCAACTTTTATTTAAAAGACCCAAGGATCAGGTCTTGTTAGTTGTGATTCCACCAACATGGCTCTCCGTCCTGGCATTGTTCACTGGTGGCTGTAAGCCTGCAACCTACATACCTCCCAGGCTGGGTTGGCATACCCGCTTATTGCTGTGGCTTGCCAGAAAAGGGAAAGGGTCTGCCTGGGGGAGAGAGGTCAGGGTCCATAAGAGTCCTGAAGCAGCACATAGTCTTACCGCATCAAACTCGGCTTGATCATCCTCGGGTAGGTCGCTGGTTTCATAAACATCTGGCTCGTTCCTGGCCTGCAGACAGAAGTAGTGACCACCCCACCTCATTACCCAGCATCCACCAATACCCCTGGACCCACTCCATTTGAATAAGCTAACAGAGAAGGCAGGCTGTGAGGCCAGGATTCTGTCCCTTCTCTTCCACCTGCCCACTGAACTGTATGTCAGTTCCCATGTCTTAGAGGGGTGGGGATGACAGGAGGCACAACTGGGACCTCATGGTAAGTGGTGAAAGTAAGTGATGACAAAGATGTGACCCTGAATATGAATGGGGGCGGGCTCTTGGCAATCATTATGTCCAAAGTAGGAGAGAGCTATCTTCGAATTAGGCCCTGTACACCATTACCCTGGCACAAAGGTTGAGAGTGACTCAGGACCTTAGTATCCAAGGTCCTGTGACCCAACCCCCACCCTTGAGAATGTAGGCAGGGCAGCACAAAAGGAGGGTACAGGCTGGCATGTGCGGGGGGGGCGTGGGGGGGGTCCCAGAGGGCAGAGTTCTCTATCTGGCACTAGAAGGGTTCTGTCACGGTAACCTTTTCTTTGGCAGGGTGAAGGCCATCACCAAGTGGCCTGGTATGTGTGTTTGGGGTGGGGATGGTGGGGGGAGGGGCCTTATGGGGAGATTTGGGGAGACACGGGTGATGCTGACACGGACGGTAGAAACACTCGGGCACAAGTGGTAAGCCCCCAGAGACGATTTTTGGGCGGAGAAACCGGCCACTGCCGGAAAAGGGGCCTGGTAAGCCATTCCGCGGCCGGGCCAAGTCGGGTCGGAAGAGTTCGGAGGGTACTGTGGCCCGCCGGGGAGCCAGAGGCTGGAGCCCTGGGGCGGAGGAAGGGCTGCAGGCGGGAGGGGTCACGGGTTAGTGTCTGTTGGGGGTCCTTAGTAGGTCGGGGGTGCGGTCCTGGGGAGCCGGGGTTGGCCCTGTACTCACAATGCCGGGAAGGTCGGCGTATTTAGGGTCCGCCATGGCGGCGGCGAGGCGGGGTTGGGGGACCGGGGCCTCGGTGAGCCGGGGCCGGTGTTCGGGTAGGGGTGAGGCTGGGTCCGGGTCCCGGGCTAAGGCGGCGGCAAAGGGAGCGGCGGAGGAGGCGGAGGAGCAGGAAGTCTCGCGACAGGAATCGTACTGGAGAGAGAAGGGTAAGGCAGAAGTCGCGAGAACAGCCCGCTACCACACCCCTGGAGAGGCCGGGATTGGCGAGAATACGGCCAGGGAATGAGGTAATGGCGGGGGGACGCCGCCTGGGATTGTGGGATGTGTAGTCTTGGACCACTCGGGTTTGGACGGAGAACGACAATAACGCGCCTTGGGAGTTATTTCACACGACTTATTTTATTTCATTTTTACATCAAGTCTATGAAAAAATATTTTATAATTCCTGTTTTTCAGATGAATACGTTTGGGCTTCCAGAAATTAAATGACTAGATAAAAATAATACATCCTGTCATGCTGTGGCACAGAAAGGACTTCAAAAACAATAATAGCAAGTAAAATTTTGTAAGGGCTTAGTCATGTTAGGAATGAAAATATTAAGTAATCTTCTCGAGTTAGAGCTATCAGATAAAGTACAGGACACCTAGTTAAATTTGAATTTCAGATAAACAACTAATAGTTTTTTGTTTGTTTGTTTTTAGTGTAAGTATGCCCCATATTATATTTGGGACATACTAAGACACACACACACACACACACACACACACACACACACACACACACACATTATTAGTTTTATTTGAAATTCAAATTTAATGGGACATCCTGTTTTTGTTTTTCAAATCTGGAATTTTATTTCAAGCTCATAAATAGGTAAGTGGTGGCTGTATGTCTGTTGGAACACCCTCTGTGCTCTTAACCACTTCACTAATAGTTTTCAGCCTTCTGAATTTCACAGCTCAATAAAATTAAAACAACAGCAACCCTGGGGCGCCTGCCTTCAGCTCAGGTCTTGATCCCAGGACCCTGGGATCTAGCCCCAGGTGGGTCTCCCTGCTCCCTGCCTGCTTCTCCCCATGCTTTCTTTCTCTCTCAAATAAATAAAATCTTTAAAAAAATAGAACAATAGCAATCCTTTCTGAGGATGGACATAGTACTGCTACCTTTTAATTTTGTCAACTAAGTGCATTAGAAAAAGAAAGCCTACTGTTTACTATAGCCATCATTTCTTACTAGAAAAGTAGGAAGGACATACTCTCAAGAATGAAAGACAGTCCCTTGAAACTGAATAAATCTAGCTTTATGAAAAACTTGCTGCATTGTGTGTGGGTGTTTTTTTTGGGGGGGGGGCATACCCAGCAAACTTTTTTCCTGACCTTCCATAGACAAGCTTTTTTTTTAAAGCAGTTTTTTTTTTTTAAGATTTTATTTATTTATTTGACAGAGAGAGACAGCGAGAGAGGGAACACAAGCAGGGGGAGTGGGAGAGGGAGAAGCAGGCTCCCCACAGAGCAGGGAGCCCGATGCGGGGCTTGATCCCAGGACCCTGGGATCATGACCTGAGCCGAAGGCAGACACTTAACAACTGAGCCACCCAGGCGCCCCCCCCCCTTTTTTTTTAGACAAGCATTTTTGAAACTCCATTAAGGCTGCCACCCTGGAGCCCCTAGGGGCCTGAGTTTAGGATGTTTTCCATAATGTTTCCTGAGCTTGCAGGATGCTGCAACACTTAGAAATAGTGCCAGACCAAGTGACTGAAGAGATGCTTGTGTTCCGGAGTTTGGAACTCATTGTCATTCTATGCATACTCTCCTGGCTCCTCTCCAAACCTCTACCCCTCTTTCTACAGAGTCCTACTGCCTTCCTATCCAGTTTCTTATGCTGGACCCATTTCCTTCAGTTTCCTTAAGACTCAAGGTGGGTGAGAGGTATAAGCCCAATGTGCGGAAGCCCTCATCTGAGTTCTGAGTGGTTACTTCTTGTCTGGCCAGGCCATCATTCTCTCATTCTTGCCTCATAGTGTCCAAGTGACCTTAGACAATTGCTAAGCAGAACCTCCATCCCCTCCTCCCGTTTTCCATCACCATGCTCCTTCCCTTGGCCTAGAGCCTCAACTCCTGCAGTCTAACTCTCTGTTGGCCAGCAGAGGCCTATGACGTGGAGAGAAATCAATTTGGCCCGCTTCTAGGTGGTTCTGCCCAGGGGCTGCAGCAGGAGTCTGACCTGAGGGGAGGAAGGACAAAGAATCTCTAAGGCTTGGCTTTTTTTTTTTTTTTCTTTCTTTTTTTTTTTTTTTTTTGCTAAGGAAGGGGGAGAAACAAAGAAAGCCCTGAGAAAGGGGCTGGGGTGTTGGGACTCTATCCAGTGGTAACTTGGACAGGAAACACTTACGTAGGCGCTGAAACCTGTCTGAAACCTAAATGCAGATGTCTGCCCTATTGGTTCTCTCTCAAAGCCCCTGTGGCCTTCCCCATCCCCATGATTACTCCCCCTTCACTGTTTTCTGACTCCCTTTCTCTTGCAAAAGCTTCTCCTGCCCACCTGCATCCCAGCCCCAACCTATGAGGCAAAAATGAGAATTTTATCCGTTTCTGAATTCTGATAGCCCAGAATCAGAGTTTGCCTTCCTTCACATTGGGGACCTGGTGTGTATACTGGGGAGAGAGCGCACCTTTGGACGTAGAAGGGGAAGGGACTAGCCTCTCCCCTGACACTGCTGTCTGAAAAATGGAACCTGGACACCCACCCCCACAGGGGTACTGGCAGCCGCCCTTGAAAGCTGAGTGGGTTGGGAATCTGTGTGAGGGGGTTGGGGACGGGGAATGAGAAGTGTGCTCTCAGTTTGGAGAGGATGGTGACAGGGGCGGGCCGGGGCGGGGGTGGGGGAGGAGGGTGTCCCGGAATAAAAGGGGTGGAAACGCCGTCGACTCTCTTCCCTACCCCGGCGACAGGCCCACCTCAGGCCCCTTATCCCTTCCAGAGGGGTGGAGTCCGAGGGAAGGACAGGCAGGCCTGGGAGGTGGGGCGGTGGGATGCGGCGAGGGACTTGGGTGGGGAAGGGGTGAGGGCGAGGTTACCTAGGAGCGTCAGGGGTGGGGGAGGAGGCGAGAGGAACGGAAAGGTGCCCCCTCGCGTGGACGCCCAGCCGGAGGCCCCCCGCGGAGGAAGCCCCGCCCGCCCCGCGGCCGCCGCCCCGCCCAGGCCCGCAGCGCGGCGCTGCAGCGCGAGGGGCGGAGAGGCAGAGCGCCGGGAGAGGACCAGACGCCCAGGTCGCCCGCATCCCCGTGCCGCAGGAGCGAGCACGCGCGCCCCGGCCCTGCTCTCCAGCCTTCGCCCGGGCGCCCCACCTGCTTTCTCGGCTCCAGAGACCGAGCACCTGTCCTCCGCCTCGGCCCCAGCTGAGCACCCCTCCTCCGGAGCGCACACCGCCCCTGCAGCCCGAGAAGTGCCCGTCGCCGGCGACCACCATGGCGGAGACCAACAACGAATGTAGCATCAAGGTGCTCTGCCGATTTCGGCCCCTGAACCAGGCAGAGATTCTGCGGGGAGACAAGTTCATCCCCATTTTCCAAGGGGACGACAGCGTCGTTATTGGGGTGAGTGTCGCCCCGGGAGGGAATTTCGGGTAGGGGTCCGCAAGATGAATCTCCCCCGCCCCCGCCGAGTCTTCGCCCCGGGCTGTCACTCTGCGCCCCCTCCCCGTCGCTCAGCCTCCATCCTCCTCGCCGCAGCCCCTCCCCTCCCCTGCATCAGGATGGCTGGGTGTGGCCTGGCCAAGCGGGCGGCCAGGTCTCCGCAGAGTGGGAGGGGGCTACTTCCTCGCAGTCAGGGGACCCATTCTCCCCTTTGCTGCTCGCTGCAGCGTCCCCACCCCTTAGAGCCAGTCCCGTGTTTTTCTGATGTTTTCCCTCTCCCCTAGGGAAAGCGCATCTTCCCTTTGTTATTGGCTCAGATCTCTACCCCCACCTCCCAGGAAGGGAGGGGGTAGACTAGTGGATGGGCTAGATGGGAGGTGGGCAGTCCAGGGTCTTTGCGAGTGGAGGTATGAATGAGAGTGGGCTCTAAGACCGAGCCCTCCATCAGCCCCTGAAGTAGTTACAGCCTAGACTTGGGCTGAGGGCACAGGTCTGATGAAGGGTTTTCTGAGAAAGAAATACATTGATGCCACACCCAGTTTGGGAAGGGGGCTCTGGGGTCCTAAGGGAATGTCTGCCTTTCCCTCCCAGGTACAGTAGGAAGAGGATTTCAGACACCCCAGTTCCCACTAACAAATAAAAATAACCAGATCCTGAGGTCTTAATAAGTACTTGCTTATTCATCCTTTCTCTTGATGATCCAGTAAAAAAGTAGCAAGCTGTTTCTACCTCATCATGACAGCTCTACCCATGGAGGAGATCTTATTAAGAAGGAGAACTAATATTTACTACGGGTTTGTTACTCAACATGTATTATTTAATCCTCAAAACAACACTCTGAAGTAGGTACCAATATTTCCATTTTACAGATGAGGAAATTGAGGCCCAAAGAAGTTGAATGACTTTCTCAAGGTCACCCTGTTAATTCATGGATCTGAACCTAAATCTCCAACTCCAAAGCTCATGGCTTTTCCTCTATATCACACTGCCTCTGCAGATTTCTCTTCTCGACCTTTATTTGTCATGGCCCAAAGGGAATTCCTAGGGAATTCTTCACCCACCCCTCCTTTACCAGGTTGGTAGGGAGTGTTAGGCTATGGGGTGAAAGGATCTGGGATCAAGTCCTGTAGGGCTTGAGGGGTCCTGGGCCAGGAAACTGTAGCCAACCTGAGAAGGGAGGGGCACATATGACAGCTGTCCTCAAGGTCAGGGACACTGTTTATATATCTTTGGTCCACAGTGCTTGGCCCAAGGCATGCTTATTAAACGAATGAAGGAAAGATGGGAAGGGAGCGTGGGCCCTCTGAATCAGTGAGAATGGGACTTTGAGTAAACATGCCTTAGGAAGAGCCTGCTTACATGTCCCGTCTCCAGGGGCCCCAGTCTGTCACCATGCTGAGCTCTCACCCACTGAACTCAAATGGGTGCTTCTGCCTTGTGTGTGTGCTTACATATGTGTATGTTCACCATATCGAGAGGGCCCCTGTCTCTCTTGGCCTCAAGGACCTTAGGCCTTACAGTCTGGTCAGTGTGGCCAGGCTAAAATAATCGGTCCTGGGGGCTCCTCTCCAAGTAGTCTGGACAACAGGCATTAGCTGTGAGAGTTGGAGCTTGAGGTTTCCCTGAGACATGAAGGCTGAGAAATAGGAGGGAGGTGGTCATAGGGGTGCATATCCACAAAAGGCTTTTCTACTTTGAAGCCTAGCTTCCTTGGTTTAGTTCTTTCAGGTAAGTCTGAACAAACTCCTTTAGGTTCTCGGGCCATCCTAGTGTGGCGGGCATGTGGCATGGGGTGATGTTGGGAGAAGGAGTGGTGGTATTGATCTGTCGAATTCGCAAAACAGGAAAGACACTGTAGAAGGGGGAGAGAGGCAGAGAGGCCCAGGGCCCCCTGCCAATTCAGATTCTATCTTAGTTCCACAGCTGGTCTTCCCTTGCCTATTTTGCCTGATATTTGCAGGGCTACACCTTTGTCTCACTGTGTATCTTCCTTTGCCCCAGCCCTTCCTGTCAATCTCTCCAGCTGAGATAGATGCTTATGGGGGGCCATTTTGTCTCAGGCAGCGTCCTTGGAGCTTGCCTTCCCAGCCTGACTGTTCATTGCTCATTTGGAAGGAGGAGGGCTCTGGTAGAAGGGATTTGGAGGCAACCCTCAAGGGTCCCACCAAGGGAAGGAAATCTCCTACCCCCTCTCCTCTTTCCTCCTCTCACTCCCTTTGGGGCCCAGCATCTGAGGAATTAGTGGAGGAAGCCGCTTCAGGAAGGTGAGGGAAGAGGGAAGGGGGAGACAATAGTCTCTCCAAACCCAGCCCCTGCTCCTTTCTCTGGTGGCTCTCCTCTCTGCCTCTGCGGCACTGCGGCTGCCTCAGGGCTTCAGAGTCTCAGATGCTCGTGGGCTTTTTCTGCCTGGCAGAGGGTAGGAGAATAAGCTGGAAAGACAGCTCTTTCAGCCTCATCCCTCCCCGACGCCCCTGACTTCTCCCAGGAATCTGGAGGATGGGGCTTAGCCAAAGTTAATGGCCTGAGTCATAGTAGAAGGGTGTCTGGGTCACTGTCTGTGGGCTGTGTACCTTGTTTTGCTCTTTATGTCACTCAGAATCCAGTGTGACTTTTTCACTGGATGCATTTAAGTGTCCCTCGGCCCTGGTCTCGGTGGGCAGAGTGTCCCGGTGCCTGCCGTCTGGGCCGCTGCCTCTATACCAGACGTGGGAGGGATGACAGTGAGGGAAGACCCATACATTCTGCTCCTCTCTCCCTATTCCTCTCCCTCATCCATTCAAGTGTCTATCATATTCTTTCTCCCTCAGATCTCCTAGTTGGCTAGCAGGTTCTTAAGCAGCAGAAATCCAGCACTATCCAGTACCTCATTTGGAAAAGCTAGGTTGGGATCTGCAGGATTACTGAATCAGAGTCAATATTGTTTAGGGTGGCCCAGGATTCCTTTGATATCTGAAGAGGGGGAGCAGGTCTCCCTTTCGCTTTGGGGGAGTCTCATAAAAGAAAATGGAGAGGGGAGGTAATGTTCACCGTGGCCAGTGTCTCTCCAGCATTACCATGGCAACAATCCCCAGGGGTGTCACCATGGAAATCAGGCCTGGTGCTCAGAAGTTCAGCCTCTACCAAGTGCTTTACTGAGGGTGGAAAAGGTTGGTCATCTTGGGACCCCTGATCTTAGGCCCTCTCATTAGCTTTAGTCAGTTCACATAATGGAAAACTACCAAAAGGTGCTGGGAGACACAAAGCACCCGTTTGAGTTCAGTGGGCGAGAGCTCAGCATGGTGACAGACTGGGGCCCTTGGGGATGGGACATGTAAGCAAGAGACAACAAGGAGGCTTGGGTGGGTTTAGGGAGAACGGAGCCCTGGGCTGTGGGATTCTGAAAGGGAGCTCTCTGGAGAAGGCTGTGAGGGGTGCTTAGATTGCTGTGGCGGGGGTGGGGAGTGGATCTCAGGGGGTGTTCCTCAAAGGTGGAGCATCTCCCTGAGTGTTGCTAATGAAACCATTCTTCCAGTCTCCGACACTGGCATGGTGAGGGGGTTCCTGGGAGAGGATAGGTGGGAGAATCTCATACTTCTGAAGATGGGGTTGAGGTTGGAAAAAGGGAGTGATGCAGGGCTTCAGTTCTGTCTGGAAACATTTGGGGAAATGTCCAAATGGGGGTGGGGGTCACGTGGGGAAGGGGAAGGAAAAGCCATGAAGAGGATCTGACGCCGTGTTCAGTATTCAGACGCTTCAGTTCTTGGATGACTGGCACTATCAGTCTGGATTCAGATTGCTTGGGTTTGAGACCATGTGCTACCGTTTCTCAGCTGTGTGTCTGTGGGCAAGCTACCTTACCTCTCTGAACCTCAGTCTCCACATTTATAAAATGGAATAATAATAGTACCTTCTAGGATTGCTGTGAGCATTAAATGAGGTAATGCATATACATTGCTTAGAACAGTGCAGGCACATAATAAACTCCTGATAAGAGTTAGATGTTATTATTTTTTTTATATATGCTGTGTCCCCACAAGCTAGCCTTTGACACACTGGGAAGTAGTTAACCTTTCCCCTTCTTACTAGTTGTTTCATCCCAACATCCAGGTCTCTAATATCTTCTTGCTCTCTTCCTCCATCAATATCTGTGTTTTTGACAAATATTTATGAAGGACATCCTGTGGGCCAAGGACTGTGCTTGATGTTGGGGATTTACAGAGAATCCCTGCCTTCAAGAAACTCTTGGTCTACATGGTGATCCAGTCTGTAGAGTGGTCTGGGCAGATATCTGAGAGGGGGCATCAGAAACGGCTTAAAAAAAAAAAAAAAATCAGTAGCTTTTGCAAACTCTACACACTCAGATTCTGGTAAGAAACCTCCCACAGCATACGATAGTCCAACTCAAAGTAATTGTGTGTCATGAGAAATAAATAAATAATGGTGATGTTTCCCATGTGAGTAGTCTAGAGGCAGAAAAAAGTAGAAAACTACTGGTCTAGTTATTCTCATCAAAAGATCTGACAAACAAATTCATCTTGAGTATAATCAATGGAAAATTACAAAGAAATTTACAATTTAACAGAAATAAAAATCTTAAGATAAAATAATGAACTAGACTTGGGATTTAAGGGCCTAGTATAGAGTAGGGAAGTGGTAGCAGGCCTTTCAAGAACCTCTGAAATTATAATGTGTCTGTGGCTTTCCATGCTCACGAGTTTACTAAGTGAACCCATTTTTAGTTCTTGGATATCTTTTACCTTCACAGTACTGAGAACACCACCCTTATACTCTCTCTGGTCTCTTTCTTCTTCCCAGCGCAGGCTGCAGAAAAGGGGTTCCTCAGGTAGCAATTGCCTTCAGCACTTGGAGAGCGCCCTCCATTTTAATGCATCCACAGCCTTCTCTGGAATCCTATAACTGGGAATGTTTGTGAGAGAGAGAGGAGGAGGGAGACAGAGGGAAAGGCAGAGAATGTGTTGGTGCTCATGTTCCCAGAAGGGAAGAAGGGAGGGGCAAAGTTGGCTTGAGAGTTCTATTTAATCCCCTTTGGCTGCATTCCTGGCTTCAAGAAGCATAGATAGACATTGGTGGAGAAGAGGCTAGAGTCATTGGGCTGAGATAGACATGTTTTGTTTGTTTCTGTTTCTTGGCCACTGGATAGGAGCAACACTGAGTTCGATTACAATTCAAGAATCAAGTTTCAACAAAAGATAAATTAATTAAATTAAAAAAGAAAGGTATTACCACTGAGGAGGACAGGCATTAATGCTACTTTAAAGCTGTTTTCTTCTAACACTGTATGATTTTATTCTGTGTAATAAGGATATTATTCTTTATAATGAAGTGTAATGATGAACCATTCAGATAAAAAGGATGAAAAATTCACAAAGCCCTATGAGTACCCCATAAACTCACTCAAACCTTTAAAAAAAAGTAGATTTTAAAAAAATAATATTAAACATAGTCTGATTACAACATTAAAATGTTTTAATTGTTGACAAAATTAAAAACAAAGAGAAGCATATACAAGAAACTAAAAATCACTCAAAATCCCACCACCCCAAGAAAAACACTGTTAACAATTTAATGTGTTTGTTTCCAGTGAGTTTTTGCTGCATATACACATATGTTAATTTTAATAAAAGTGTATCATAAACTATATATTGTTTTGTAACTCAGCTCTTTCACTAACATAATACCATGACTATTTTACCATTACTAAATATTTTACATAATTTTATGTATTTTTAAAAGTGTTTAATTTTTACATAAATCTTAACATGCACATGTGACAAAATTCAAATGATATAAAAATGTATACAATGAAAAGTAAACCTCTTTCCTACCTTTCTTTTCTAGCCACCCAGTTCCCCTTTCAGAAGGCAACCTTTTTACCAGTTTCTTATGGGTCTTTCTAAAAACATACTATACATTTATAAGCAATTACATATATATGCGCATATACTTAAAAAAAATTTTTTTTTATTTGTTTTAAGCAATCTCTATACCCAATGTGGGCTTGAACTCACAATCCCGAGATCAAGAGTCGCAAGCTCTACTGATTGAGCCAGCCAGGTGCCTGGCATATACTTTTTTTTTTAAAGAAGAATGGTAGCATAGTATACATACTATTCTGTACCTTGCTTTTTTTTTTTTTTTTTAAGATTTTATTTATTTATTTGAGAGCGTGAGAGAGAGAGAGAGACAGAGCATGAGGCGGGGAGGGTCAGAAGGAGAAGCAGACTCCCCGCTGAGCAGAGAGCCCGATTGGGGCAGGAGGACCCTGGGATCACGACCTGAGCTGAAGGCAGACGCTCAACTGACTGAGCCACCCACGCGCTCCAGCTTTTTTTTTTTTTTTAACTTAACAATGAGTCTAGGAGATTCTTCCTTATCAGCACATAAAGATATATCTCATTCTATTTTTTTTAAAGATTTATTTATTTATTTATTTGACAGAGAGAGACACAGCGAGAGAGGGAACACAAGCAGGGGGAGTGGGAGAGGGAGAAGCAGGCTTCCCGCTGAGCGGGGAGCCTGATGCGGGGCTGGATCCCAGGACCCTGGGATCATGACCTGAGCTGAAGGCAGACGCTTAATGACTGAGCCACCCAGGCACCCCATATCTCATTCTATTTAACAACTGTATAGTTTGTTGTAGGGTTATGCCATAATTTATTTAACCAGGTCCCTATTAATGGACTTTTAGGATTATCCTAATAAGTTGCTATTACAAACAATTGAATGACCTGTATATATATAAATACTGCATATGTCTATAGGATACATTTTTAGAAGTTGAGGTCCTAAAGTATATGCACTTAAAAATTTAAGAACTGGTTCCAAACTGCTTCTCATAGAGTTGCCCCTGGTCTGTATGTGCCCTCTCCAATGCAATGCATTGTCAAAATATTTTATTTTGTCCACTTTGATAGATTAAAATGGTATTTCATAGTTTTAATGTGCATTTCTCTTATTAATAATGAGGTTGTGCATCAACCAGCCATTTTTAAGAGCCATTATAACGTCATTTTATGATGTTATATTTTATGAGAGCACTTATTGAGGTATAGTTTACATACACTGAGTGCACAAATCTTATGCAAATGGTTTGATGAATTTTATAACATACTTTGACACCCATGTAACCACTACCCAGATAGAAATCTAGAGTATTTCTATCACCCCTGAAAGCTCCTTCTTGCCCCTGCCTGTCAGTATCGCTCCCAGGCATCCACTATTGTGACTTCTATCACTAGCTAAATTTTGTCCTTTCTTGAACTTCATACAAAGGGAATAATACAGTATGTGCTCCCTTGTGTTTGAGTTCTTTTACTAACACACTTTTGAGATTTATTGGTGTTCTATTATGACATCATTTTATTTTATTTTATTTTATTTATTTTATTTTAAGTAGGTTCCATGCCTACTTGGAGCCCAGTGCAGGGCTTGATCTCACGACCCTGAGATTGAGACCTGAGCTGAAATCAAGAGTTAGACATGTAACCGACTGAGCCACCAGGCACCTCTATTATGACATCATTTTAAACAGCAACAAAGAATAAAAATATACACACGCCATTATTTAATCAATTCCTTATGTTAACCAGTCCCCTAAATATTATTCTTTTCAGTTGTTTTCAGTTTCTTGTTATTATAAGACGGTGTGATAATAAACATTCTTGTAACTAAATATTTGCCAAAAATATTTTCATGGTATAAATTCTTAGAAGTAGAACATCTGAGTCATTGGATATGTGCAATTCATGACTTTTGATTATGTATTTCTGAATTGCCCCCATAAAAGTTGTATGGACTTACTGTCCTACTAGAAAAGGATGAAGGTGCTTATTTCCCAAGGAAAGTATACCTCCTTGAACCCTTATCTACACTGGGTATTCCAATTAAGTTTGTCTTTCAATTCGATAAGTGAGTAACGACATTACTGTTTTAGTTTGAATTTGTATTTATTTTTCTGTTGTTAGTACCTAGATCTTGTCCATTTTTTTCTCTTGAGGCTTATCTTTTTTGTTACTAATATATGAGAGTTCTTTATATAATAAGAATATTAATATCTTTGAAAAACTTAAAATTTTCTTTTTTAAAAAATATGCATTTTCATTTTAGAGAAGTTTCTTTTCTTTATGTTTATTTATTTATTTAAGTAATCTCTACACCCAGTGTAGGGCTTAAACTCACGACCCCGAGATCAAGAGTTGCATGCTCTTCCAACTAAACCAGCCAGGTGCCCTTAATTTTAGAAAAGTTTTCAATCTAAAAAAAAAGAAGAGAAACTCCTAAAATTCCACTGTCCAAGGATAACCACTATTAACATGTTTTTTTGTTAAAGATTTTATTTATTTATTTGAGAGAGAGACAGAGAGAGCATGAGCAGAGGGAGGGGCAGAGGGAGAGGGACAAGCAGATTCCCTGCTGAGCACAGAACCCAACACCTGGGGCTCGACACATGGGGCTTGAGGACCCTGAGATCATGACCTGAGCTGAAGTCAGACACTTAACCGACTGAGCCACTCAGGTACCCCTTACCATGTTTTTCTAAGCAAGGTGTACATCTATACATATACATTTTTTTTTTTTACAGAAATGGAATCATCCTTTACATACTTTTTATTTGTTTTTTACACTGCATACTGTTTTATGTATTTATTTTTTGCATACTATTTTTTGATTAACAGTATTTTGTGTATACCTTGTCTTGTGATTACATATTTTTCTATAACATCACCTATAATATTTTACATTTTTAATTTAAAAGCAGTATGTTGTCACTGTAAAACATTTAAATATCACACACAAAAAATGTTGCAAGCCTGTTACTCTGCTCTCTGGTGATAACCACCATTAGTAGGTGTGCATGTGGTCTTCCATGTCTTTTTTCTAAGGCTGTTCTGTACATATGCTTTAAAAAATATATAATCACGGGGCACCTGGGTGGCTCAGTTGGTTAAGTGGCTGCTTTCGGCTCAGGTCATGATCCCAGGGTCCTGGGATCGAGCCCAACATCGGGCTCCCTGTTCAGCGGGGAGCCTGCTTCTCCCTCTCCCTCTGCCTGCCTCTCTGCCTACTTGTGCTCTCTCTCTACCTGTCAAATAAATAAATAAAATCTTAAAATATATATATATAATCACATTGCACACACTGTTTTTATTTTTTCACTCAATTGAACTTGAACATGTCAGTATATGTAAACCAACCTCACTCATTTTAATGGGATTAGAATATGGAGGTATCATAATCAACATCTTATTGACGGATGTTTGAATTGTTTCTGGTTTTACTTTAATACAAACTGCTGCACTGAACATCCTTCTACATAAATCTTTAAGTGCTTAAGTAAGTGTTGTAAAATGAATTCCTAGCACTGGAATCCCCAATATAGAGTACAAACAGTATGGACATTTAAATATTTAATAGAATTGTCCTCCAGAAAGGCTCGATCAGTTTACAGCACTCCCTTCATTGTAGAGAGCATCTTCACAACCTATTTCTCTTTGTGGATTCTGGTTTGGGGGCTTCAGAGGCTTTTGCCAAAGAGAGATCAGATAAATATTTCAGGTAGATTTTTGTTTTCCCATAAGCCAGACTTTTCAAATCTTTTAAATATTAAAAAATCTACTTATTAGTTTTCCTTTATGCAAAGAAGTAAAAAGAAAGAAACAAAATAATACACTACTGTCCCACTCTCTGTGACATTAAGATGTAAAAAAATTTTAAAATATAATACTTGTACATGGTTTAAAAATATAAACAATCCAGGGGCGCTCGGGTGGCTCAGTTGCTTAAGCGACTGCCTTCGGCTCAGGTCATGATCCTGGAGTCCCGGGATCAAGTTCTGCATTGGGCTCCCTGCTCAGCAGGGAGTCTGCTTCTCCCTCTGACCCTCCCCCCTCTCATGTGCTCTCTCTCTCTCTTTCAAATAAATAAATGAATAAAATCTTTAAAATGTATATATATATAAACAATCCAGGAGCACCTGACTGGCTCAGTTGGAAGAGCATGCAACTCTTGATTTCGGGGCTGTGAGGTCGAGCCCCACATTGGGTGTAGAGATTACTAAAAAAATAAAATAAAATAAAACTTTAAAAAATATATATGTAAGTAATCCAGGATACAAAGTGTCAAATAAAAGACTTGTCTCTCCTCAAAGTAACCACTGTTAACATTTTTGTATAATTCCTCTAGAAAAAAATTCTCTGTATAGATGGAATATTGTGAATATTCCTAGAGCCACTATCTCCAGTTCTGGCCAATAAAAGTTTTATGACTTTCCTTAATTAGTTAAAACATGTCTCCCGAACTCTGGTGACCATAGATTTAGAGCTTTACATTTCAGATGGATAAAGATGGGCTCTGCAGTAAAACAATGTGACAACTAAGTCATAGGCTTTTTTTTTTTTTAAAGATTTTATTTATTTATTAGAGAGAGAGAATGAGAGAGAGAGAGAGAGAGCATGAGAGGGGGGAGGGTCAGAGGGAGAAGCAGACTCCCTGCTGAGCAGGGAGCCCAATGTAGGACTCGATCCGGGGACTCCAGGATCATGACCTGAGATGAAGGCAGTTGCTTAACCAACTGAGCCACCCAGACGCCCCTAAGTCATAGGCTCTTTTATACTGAATGGCAGGAAAACACGACTGAGAAATTTGTCACTTGTGATGGAGAACAAGCATAGTCTCATTTAATCTTACCAGACATCTTCCCTTTAGTATGATTAGATAGTGAATATATTCTTTGTTTGGCTCCCCAGGTTGTAAATATTTTGTATCTTTAACATCTTATTAGCGCACATGATTTGTAACATATAACCTAAATGAAACAAAATACTTGTAGGTCAGTGATTTGTTTCAGTTTCTCTTTACTTAAAGTTGATTCCTTAAAAGGAAACCCATGTTTCTGATTTCATATATTTCTTTCACAGAGAGAGCTTGTGTTAATGTTTGTAGAACAGCTCAGCAGCTTGGTATATGTATATTTCATTTACGTAATGGGGAACATACTAAACATATGTCCCTAACTTGGCATCTTTCACTTAGTGCAAGATCCTTCCATATCAGGACATATGGATCTATTGAGGAAGTTATTTTTAAACCTAGAGGTAGATTTTTAATGTGTTTAAAGATTTTATTTATTTATTTGTCAGAGAGAGAGAGAGCAAGAGCACAAGCAGGGGGAACGGCAGGCAGAGGGAGAAGCAGGCTCCCCGCTTGAGCAAGGAGCCTGATGTGGGGCTCCATCCCAGGACCCTGGGATCATGACCTGAACTGAAGGCAGACGCTTCACCAACTGAGCCACCCAGGCATCCCTAGATTTTTAATGTTAATGAATTGTTTTGTACTCTCCATGGCCTGTGGCCCTACTGTCTTTTCCCGTTCCGTTTCCCAGGGAGGGGGCTGGAGTGGTGGAATGCTAAATTATCACACCAAGGCTGAGATCCCCTCACACAATCTCACGCTGTGACACTTCTCAATGGCACTCCCTAGCGCATGGGAACAGCTCCTGGTGTCAGTACTAACTTTTGCTCCTCCTTCTCTAGTTCCCCTCATCCCCCCAGATCATCCGTGGATGCAGATGGCTGAAAAACCAGGTGCCTTCTCAGGCTAATGGAAGGGGGCTGCGGTATTTCTTCTCCCTCACATCCTGACTGCCAATGTCTGCCATGTTTTATTCCCATTCTAGGGGAAGCCATATGTCTTTGACCGTGTGTTCCCCCCAAACACGACTCAGGAGCAAGTTTATCATGCGTGTGCCATGCAGATTGTCAAAGGTAATCTGTATTATCTTTGTAAGATGTATTTTTAGAATGTATGTTTTCAGGTTCCCCATTCCTTATCCCACTTCTTTCCACCAGTGCTCTTTCTCTGCTGTCTCTTCCAGATGTCCTTGCTGGCTACAATGGCACCATTTTTGCTTATGGACAGACATCCTCAGGGAAAACACATACCATGGAGGTGAGGGTTCTGACTTTCATGAGGGGTGAGAAGCTGAGAGTGTAAATGAGAGGCCAAGGAATCTCAGTGGGGCAAGATCTAAGAATCAAGCTTTCTTGGTCTGGAGGATGAACCGAGGGGCAGGAGTGTAGTGGAACTTTAGTGAAATCCCTCCAGCCTGCTACAGTTTTCTATCCTTTCCACTACTCCAGTTTTCTTCTTTTGATCTGGAAAAGCAGCTGCATTAATAGTCCAAAAGGCCACTCAATTCTCTCATCGTTCCAGTAAGAGGTAGATATGGCAGTGACTGCCTCCAACCTCAAGATGGTCTTCTTATCCACTATGACCTTTGTGTTCACCTGCATACCTCTTGAGTTGTCTCATTCTTTCTGAGTCCCAGCCTCATTCTGGAATACCTTTCCTCCCCAGGGAAAGCTGCATGACCCCCAGCTGATGGGAATCATTCCTAGAATTGCCCGAGACATCTTCAACCACATCTACTCCATGGATGAGAACCTTGAGTTCCACATCAAGGTGATCACGGCATGACAGCTGGGATCCTCAGATGGGGCCTGGGAGGGGAAGAGCTAGTATGAGCCCACTGAGGACCTGGGCACCCCAACTTATTTTCCTGCTCTGGTTACCACAGTTCTTCTCTGCCAAGATATTCTCTTCTGCTCTTTCTCTCCTACTACTACCATTTGAGCAGGTCACATTCACTTGAGATCCCTGGGTCAGATTTAAGACAGGCCCTCTTCACTTTCTCCCTGACCAGGTTTCTTACTTTGAGATTTACTTGGACAAAATTCGTGACCTTCTGGATGGTGAGTGATGTTTAACCCCATTGGGCAGTGGGGGTGTGAGGAGGGCAAGGAAAAGAAGGCTCACATTGCTTTTGGCAAGAGATGCAGAGGACACACACACTCATACCCATGTCCCTTGCCCCCATTCACCAAAATTCCCAAAAGCGAAAAGGGTCAGAAGATGAGCTTCAAGATCCAGGCCTATATAGTAACAGCCTGAGGCCAGTTGGAACCTTGAGGCTAGAATCCTGGAGGAGGAGAAACTGGCTTTCAGTGTGTGCTGGAAGTTTAAGCTTCATGGGGAAGTCTTTCTCCTTTTTCATTTTTAAAAAAATTTTTTCAATTTATATATTTACTTACTTGAGAGAGAGAACGCATGAATGGTGGGGGGGGGGGTGGGAGGAGCAGGGGGTGAGGGAGAAGCAGACTCTGCACTGAGTGCCGAGCCCAACGCGGGGCTCAATTTCACGACTGTGAGATCATGTCCTGAGGCGGACTCTTAACTGACTGGGCCACCCAGGTGCCCCTCTCCTTTTTTCACATAGAAGAGACTACTGTCTCAGTGGGCTACAGGATGCGAGTTGGGGTGGAGGTACTAGCCTTGCTTACCCTGCATTGTCTTGATTCAGTGACCAAGACAAATCTGTCTGTGCATGAGGACAAGAATCGGGTGCCATTTGTCAAGGTGAGAGTGGGGATGGGGCACCTGGGTGGGGGTCACCTCATTGAGATTTGAGGTGTGGCAGGAGGGAAGACCAGAGACCCAGAAATTGGAGGGCAGATGTCTTGGAGGAATGAGATGTGCCAAGGGGCCGGGGAGAGTCTGAGGGCTTGGATAGACAGTTTTGAAAAGTTGTCTGGTCAGCATGCAGGTAATAAAATCTGCAGATCGACGTTTATGGGTCACTGTCCATTCGCCCCCTGCAGGGTTGTACCGAACGCTTTGTGTCCAGCCCAGAGGAGATTTTAGATGTGATTGACGAGGGGAAATCAAATCGTCATGTGGCTGTCACCAGTGAGTGGGGATCTAAGGGGCTCTTGAGTCTGGGAGTCTGCTGCTTGTCTGCGTCCTCTGGGGCTGAGGGACTGGAAGTGAGCAAGGGCAGACTGTGTCCTCCAGAAGAAGAGGCTCCTCTCGGGTGTGCGACCCAGCTGCCTGGGAGACGCAGTGTCGGGGCTAGTCCTGGCAGGTGCCCTTTCTCCCCGGGTCAGCCAGCGGTCAGTGGAGGCTGGGGGCTGAGGGCCTCGGCTCTGTAGGTGTCAGTACAGGGACCGCCTTTCCCTTTGTCCTGCAGACATGAACGAACACAGCTCTCGAAGCCACAGCATCTTCCTCATCAACATCAAGCAGGAGAACATGGAGACCGAGCAGAAGCTCAGTGGGAAGCTGTATCTAGTGGACCTGGCAGGGAGCGAGAAGGTTGGGCACTTGGGGGTGGGGCGGGTAGGGAAGGAGGTCGGGGGGGAGGGGACTTTTTTAAATCAAAATAACTCTTTGATTGAGATATAATTCACATACCACAAAGTTCACCATTTTGAAATATACAGTTCCATGGGCTTTAGGATACTTGGAAGGTTGTGCACCCATCACTACTAATTCTAGAACATTTTCATCACCTGTTAGCAGTCACTCCCTATTTCTCCCTCCCCTAGCCCCTGGCAACCACTAATCTACTTTTTGTCTCTGTGGATTTGCCTTTTCTGGACATTTCATATAAATGGGATCGTATAATACGGGGGCGGGAGGGGGTGGCTTTTGTCAAGAGGGCTTAGGGTAACAGAGGAAGGGCCTTGTCTGTTCTCTTCCCCGGTCCCCTCCCCTCCTTGAACTGAATCCCCCTGAGTAGAGAAGAGGCCATGAGAGCCCTCTCTCCCCCTGCAGCTCTCATGACACACTCACTCATCCCTTAATGCTCTGGTAGGTCAGCAAGACCGGAGCAGAGGGAGCCGTGCTGGATGAGGCAAAGAATATCAACAAGTCACTGTCAGCCCTTGGGAACGTGATCTCTGCACTGGCTGAGGGCACAGTGAGTGTCCCTTAGACCCCGTCCCATCATGCCCGATGCATGGGGTGCGCGACCCCTAGTCAGCACCACTCTCCTTTCTGATTCCCTTGTTGAATATTTTTCTGATTCGTGGTCTCCCTCCTCCCCCAGAAAAGCTACGTTCCATATCGTGACAGCAAAATGACACGGATTCTCCAGGACTCTCTGGGAGGAAACTGCCGGACAACTATGTTCATCTGCTGCTCACCATCCAGCTACAATGACGCAGAGACCAAGTCCACCCTGATGTTCGGGCAGCGGTCAGTGACAGGGTCCCTACTCCTGGGCCAGCCCCTGTTGCTTTCTCCCCTCCGTGTCACGCAAGCCTTCATGGAGATCTCATCTCCTTGTTCTCCTCACCCAGGGCAAAGACCATAAAGAACACTGCCTCAGTGAATCTGGAGTTGACTGCTGAGCAGTGGAAGAAGAAATATGAGAAGGAGAAGGAGAAGACAAAGGCTCAGAAGGAGACGATCACCAAGCTAGAGGCTGAGCTCAGCCGGTGGCGCAATGGTTAGAGAGGGTTCCACTGGGCGTGAGAGGCGGCTGGAGGAGGAGGCTGAGGGGACCAGTGGGGCCCTGTCTGGGGCAGGGCTTCAGGGCAGGCCAACCTCCCCAGAGGGCTGCGTTTCTGGAGGGGTGCAGTCGAGTGGTGTGAGGGAAGTGGAGAGGGGGCTGACCACCCTTATCCCATCCCCCAGAAAAGGTTGAACGTGCACTTGGCAACAGAGATGGAGACCTGCCCGGAGGTCTTGGCATTGAGGAGTGAGGGAGGAAGGACTCCTGGATGCAGCTCTCTCTTCTCCCATCGCTCACCTTGTTCTGCCTCTTGGCCAGGAGAGAATGTGCCTGAGACGGAGCGCCTGGCTGGGGACGATGCAGCCCTGGGAGCTGACCTCTGTGAGGAGACCCCTGTGAATGACAACTCATCCATTGTGGTGCGCATCGCACCTGAGGAGCGGCAGAAATACGAGGAGGAGATCCGCCGCCTCTATAAGCAGCTCGATGACAAGGTGAGGACACCCAGGGCACAGAGGGGAGGCCGGTGGGATGAGAAGTGAGGGATTAAGGAATTCGCTTGTACTGCCTTTTTTTTAATTTTAAAAGGGACAAATGCTCATTATTGAACATGTGGAAGATAGCACTGAGTAACGTTTAGAATTGTTGGATCACAATATCATACACCTGAAACTAGTAAAACACTGTATGTTAGCTCTACTGGAATTAAAATTAAACTTAATAAAAAATTATATCATTAAGAAATTTAGAAGATAAATAAGAACATATTGAAGAAAATGTAAGTCATCCGTCATCCCACCATTCATAAATACTACTATTAACATCCTGCTTTTCTCCATACATAGAACATGCAGTTGAGATACACTGTATATGTAATTTTGCATCTGATTTCTTCATTCTGCATTGCATAAGGAGCAGTTTCCTACTTTGTTAACAATTCCTTACAAAAGTATTTTTTTTTTTTTAAAGATTTTATTTATTTATTTGACAGAGAGAGACATAGCGAGAGAGGGAACACAAGCAGGGGGAGTGGGAGAGGGAGAAGCAGGCTTCCCGCGGAGCAGGGAGCCCGATGCGGGGCTCGATCCCAGGACGCTGGGATCATGACCTGAGCCGAAAGCAGACGCTTAACGACTGAGCCACCCAGGCGCCCCTTTACAAAAGTATTTTTTAAATGGCTGCCTAACAGTCCATTTGTCAAAATGTATCGAACCATTTGTTTGTTACTTCTAGTCTTCTAGGGCTTCTAGTCTTCTTTGTTTTTAGTAGCTTGTTCTTGCTCTTGTAAGTAATTCTGAAAGCACTGTCTTTGCCTCTGAGGCCCAAGACTTTGCTTTTGAAAGATTTGATTAGAATGGAGCACTAAAGTGAGATTTCTAGGTTAGAGGACATGTACTTTAACCTAAAGGCTTTTGCTGTGTATTGTCAAGGTTATACCACCTTCCAGGGAGAAAGGAATTTGAAAGTGAGGGCAGGAGTGAGGCAAGAGACTGAGGGCAAAGCTTCTTTTTAGGATATGGGGTTTCTAACTCAAAGCCTGAACTGTCTGGATTTTTGTCAGGATCCTACCTCTGCCCCCACCCCCATAAGTCCAGACTGTATGGAGCTTCCCTTCACTCCATCTTTCCCCTTTGCCTCCAACAGGACGATGAGATCAACCAGCAGAGCCAGCTCATAGAGAAGCTTAAGCAGCAGATGCTGGACCAGGAAGAGGTAATGGGAAGGAGGACAAGACATGAGAGGAGAGCGGTGTGTTCCCTAAAAGGCATAAAAGACCGTTTACAACCAGATAGAAGAAGGGCTTAGTCTTCTGCGTCGGGCTTGGTCACCCCCCCAAAACTATCGAAGTCTGGGGACTTAACTGGGGCTTTGTGTAAAACACAGATTTGGAGTCTGGGTGCTTCTTCCTTCTGTGAAACCTACAGCCCACTTCCTCTTGACTCTTGCTTTGACCCTTGCCCCTCTCCTGGAGCTCTGCCCTCCAGGCTTAGGGTGCCAGAAGGGCCCCGTCTGGGGCAGTGTTCTCGGCTTCCCCAGACCAGGGGGCCATAGAGGCGGTCACTGGCAGCAGACCCCCTCACGTACCTTGCCTCTTCCTCCAAGCTGCTGGTATCCACTCGAGGAGACAACGAGAAGGTCCAGCGGGAGCTGAGCCACCTGCAGTCAGAGAACGATGCTGCTAAGGAGGAGGTGAAGGAGGTGCTGCAGGCCTTGGAGGAGCTGGCCGTGAACTACGACCAGAAGTCCCAGGAAGTGGAGGAGAAGAGCCAGCAGAACCAGCTTCTGGTGGATGAGCTGTCTCAGAAGGTGGTGAGTGGCTGACCGGGGTTCAGGAACCCCCTGGCCTCCAGAACATCCTCCATGTCCCAAGGGACCTCTGCGCCCGGGGGGCTGCATCACACTCGTACCTTTGCCCTGCTGTGCAGTGTGCCAGGGGACCCTCTCCCGCCCTGTCACCACCCTTCGCCCTCCTGACCCCTGTCTCTCCCAGACCCTTGGGCAGGGCCTGTGTTCTCTCTAGCAGCCCTCGGGGTCATATAAGGCAGAGGCTCTGCGCGGGCTAGGGAGGGGGGTGGGCAGATGGCAGCGAGATGACGCGAGGGGCTGTCCCCAGGCCACCATGCTGGCTTTGGAGTCTGAGTTGCAGCGGCTACAAGAGGTCAGTGGACACCAGCGGAAGCGAATTGCGGAGGTGCTGAATGGGCTGATGAAGGACCTGAGTGAGTTCAGTGTCATCGTGGGCAACGGGGAGATTAAGCTGGTGAGTGGGGCTGGGGGCAGCAGGTCATTCTTGCTCTGGGCACTGGTGGGAGAGGCAGGGGAGCACCACCCAGGCCCTCAGGGATACTGAGGAAGGTGGGCCAAAGAGCCAGGAAATACGCCTTTAAACTAGACCCGGGAAAACAAGTAGAATTTGCATAGCCTCAGCTGTAAATACACCTTCTAGAGGGTACCGAATAAGAGGCCATGGAGATGTGCATGTAGCTGGCGTTAGAGGTGAGGCACAGAGCTGGGAACAAGATACGCAAATCCGTAGCGGAGACCATTGGGCTGATCAAGCAGATCAGTGTGACTCCAAATCACATTGCCTTATAAGATGGAAGAGGGCAACTGTCGGAATTGGATCTTTAAGTGCAGGGAGAAGGATTTAGTGTGAAATGCCAAGTGATAGCAGCTAAAAGTTGTTTGGAAGATACGTGTGCCACCCAAGTCTGTGTGTGTGTGGGTGTACGCGGGGACGGGCAGAATGCACGGGAATGGGAAAGCTTCCCTGCAGCCGAGAAGCACCTCTTCCTGCCCTCTCCCACCCGCAGCCAGTGGAGATCAGCGGGGCCATCGAGGAGGAGTTCACGGTGGCCCGACTCTATATCAGCAAAATCAAGTCAGAAGTCAAGTCTGTGGTCAAGCGCTGCCGGCAGTTAGAGAACCTGCAGGTTGAGTGTCATCGCAAGATGGAGGTGACAGGGCGGGAGCTCTCATCCTGCCAGCTGCTCATCTCCCAGGTGAGCGCCGGGCCCTGAGAGTCTTGGCGTGCCGTGGGAAGGAGGATGATTCTGCGGCTATGGGATAAGACTCCCAGCACCTGCCGTCATGTCAAGGGCCTAGGGTCAACCACAGTCCAGGACAGAAGAGCCTGGGCTAGCCGGGGATGGTCGAGGCCAGGGAAGGGAAGGTTCAGAGGGGATACCACCCTCGGAGCTGATGGGGTCTAAAGGAAGGGTCTCCAAAGAAATGGCCTCTGGCCCTGTGTCTTCAGGCCGGCACAGCAGACGGGGAGGGCCTGGGAAGAAAGCTGCAGAGGTCAGTGTCGCCCAGCTGTGTCCTTGACTCCATCCTTCTTCTTCCGCTCACTAACCCTTCCCCCACTAGCATGAGGCCAAGATCCGCTCGCTTACAGAATATATGCAGAGTGTGGAACTAAAGAAGCGGCACCTGGAAGAGTCCTATGACTCCCTGAGCGATGAGCTGGCCAAGCTGCAAGCCCAGGGTGAGGCCTTCTTCAACCTCTAAACCACGCGACCTGGGATCTGAGATCCTGGAGCGGGGCGGGGAGGAAAAGCCACAAACATCAAATAGACCTTCTAACAGCACGCTCCTCCCATGCATTAGACTGAGGTCGTAGAAGCTTTGGCCTATAGCTTATTGTACACAAGCCATGAACCCTCCGTGGATCTCTTTCCCTGTCATATCAAATCGCACTGTCCTAACCCAGAAGAATATCCCTGAGGGCCCACCCTGGGTCCATGTCCCCTGCCCTACTTGCAGCTCTGGTCGAAAAGTGAAGTTCTTTCCGGAGGAGGTAGGTGCGATGTAAGCCACGCTCCCCTTCCTCTTTCCCTCAGAAACTGTGCACGAAGTGGCCCTGAAGGACAAGGAGCCAGACACACAGGATGCAGATGACGTAAAGGCGAGTGGGGAAGGGGCGGGGCATAGACGGGGCCCAGCACGGCCGCGCCGGCCCTCTCCCAGCTGGTGCCTGGGAGTCTGGCTTTGAGCGTGGGGTGGGGCTGTTCGCAGAAGGCCGTGGAGGTGCAGATGGAGAGTCACAGGGAGGCCCATCACCGGCAGCTGGCCCGGCTCCGGGATGAGATCAACGAGAAGCAGAAGACCATCGATGAGCTCAAAGAGTAAGAGTCCCCTGGGTGGCTCCGGCCTCCACGGCTCCCTCTTGGCCCGGGGTCTGGTTTGTTCACTTCCATGGGCCACTCCCCCTGACCATGCCACAGCTTTGTAGCCCAGCTCCAGGAGGCACGGGAGTGAGGACTAGTTCTTCTCCTTGAGCTCTTATGATTGGGTAGCCCATGGCTTCTCACTCTGTCGTGGAAACTGTGGCCTGCGTCTGCCTCCAATAATTCGAAAGTAGATGCATCCATCAGTCCTGACCAGACCCACTTGTACCAGAAGGAAAACGTTTGCAGGGCTGGTCTTCCCTTTCCCCCCTCATTAATAACCTTTTTGTTCTCTCCAACACCTCCTCGCCCTCTGCAGCCTGAATCAGAAGCTGCAGTTAGAGCTAGAGAAGCTTCAGGCTGACTACGAGAAGCTGAAGAACGAAGAACACGAGAAGAGCAGCAAACTCCAGGAGCTGACGTGAGTGATGGCCCAGACCGCTACTCACGCACACCCGCAAAGGCAGGGAACGGTGCAGGTGGGAAAAGGGTGGCCGCAGGAAGCAGATGCCTCAGACGAGTCATAGGATGCAGTGGGGAAGGGCCAAAGAAAAAGGAGAGACAGAGACGTTCAGAAATAGTGAATATTAGTGAATAGTGAATATTAGCTGCCCTGGCCTAGAAAGATGTCTGTGATGTTCTGTTAAGGGTGAAAAGCAGGCTACAAAACAGTATGAATGGTATGATCCCATACAATTTTTGTGGGATATCCCTGCATAGAAGTAAGAGTCTGGGAAGACTGACACCAGAATGTTATGTTGGTTTGATCTGTCAGCAGTAGAATTATGGGCTTTTTATGAAACTCATCTTACTTTTTTTTTCTTCTCTAATTTCTGCATAGCAAACATGAGAAACTTGTATAATAAGTAATAATAAAGTCTAGATCGAAGGAATGGAGAGGGAGGAGAGAGGGAGGGAGGACAGTCCTGAGGGACTCTTGTGTTTCCTTCTCGCCCCAGATTTCTGTACGAGCGACATGAACAGTCCAAGCAGGACCTCAAGGGTCTGGAGGAGACAGTTGTGAGTGGTTTCCCTCTGTGCCAAGTTAACAGGGTGAGGTGGGGGCTTCATGTCTTCCCCTGACTTCTCCATGAGCCCATTCCTTACACAGCATTAGTCTGTGGCATAATCAGAACACATCTTTTCCTAAAGGATGAGTGATTCACCTGCCCAAGTAGATTGACGCTTCCTATAATTTTGGGGCGAAAATACTGACCTGGTATTTGGCTACCCACAATGTGTCATCATTCTTTCCAGGCCCGGGAACTCCAGACCCTCCACAACCTTCGCAAGCTGTTCGTTCAAGACGTCACGACTCGAGTCAAGAAAGTGAGTGCCATCCTTGGAATCTTCCCAGCCCCCGTACTGTCCCCTGCCCGCAGGTTTCTCTAACCCCTGTGGCCTCCAGTGGAGATGGCTTGGCCTGGTGTGGGTGAGACCTTTTTGGCCTGGGACAGCCACATCTTTCCCCCCCGTCTTTCATCAGAGTGCAGAAATGGAGCCCGAGGACAGTGGGGGGATTCACTCCCAAAAGCAGAAGATTTCCTTTCTTGAGAACAACCTGGAACAGCTTACAAAGGTTCACAAACAGGTAAGAGTAGGGGAAGGGGTGAAAAGAACTCTTGAGGCTAGGTGCCTAGGAGACCCAAATCCTCCGAGGTCCCTTGGATTTAGGAAATCTGCTTTTGCATGTTTTCCTTACTTTTCCCTTTACTTTTCCTATGAATCCCTTCTTTATCCATGTTTGGTTCCACTTTTACCCTGTTCTTTGTTCCATGCCTGTTCTCCCTTCTCAAAGCTCCCAACTGCCTCTGCTCAAAGTGAAATCCCCCAGGCCTATGGATTTGGAGGGAGAGGTTGAAACTGGTAGAGGTTTCAGAGGCACGGGGCTGTTAACTACACAGGAGGGATACTGGTCAGAGGCAAGGAGAAGCCAGGGATGTTGGGCTTCCTCTCACGGAGAGAACTCCATCTGCATAGGCCTGGGGCAGGCATGCAGGCTAATTAAAGGATGTCCTCCAGATGGCGCAACCAGCCCCTGGGTGGGCCTGGTTGAAACTCCTGTGTATTAAGTTGCTGCCTCTCTGTCCCCCTCCTTGCTGCTGCGGCTCCTTAGGTGGATGACTGGGTTTCAAAGGTATGGGGTGGGGAGCTAGAAGGGGCAGTCCAAAGGAGTCAGGACAGGAAATGTTTGGTGCGTACAGAGCAGGAGCACCCTCGCTAGCGCCAAATATCTGAGCCTTGAAGACGTGCCACAGTGTGTCAACCGGCTCTTCTAACTGATTCGTGCAATAAACCCTAATCTATACTTTATTCCCTTTCTTTCAAACCCACCTGAACATTTGATCTAGACTCATATTCTCACTAAACCGGAGCTTAAATTTCTCAGTGCAATGCCCAGCATATTTAGAAATACTTGGCACATCTTTTTTTTTTTCTTTTTAACATATATAATTAAAAAAAAAATCCCAGAACTGTGGCCCAATGATAATTTGCAGGGTATATTTATTTTATTTGGGCCCGCAGAGGGCTGTACTATCATCTTTCCCCCTTTGCTTATTATACAGCAGTATAACAATGTAACAACATTCCGGAAAAGTTGAAAGTCCAGGGAAGAAACATTTGTAATCAGTTCTGCCATCCTATGTTCCTTTCTCTGTGTTCACTTTCCTTCTCTGTCCAAATGCATGCCGTATTGCTTGTTTTTTCCCAATATTTTTATTGTGGTAAAATACACATAAAATTTGCCACCAGAACAATCTTTAAGTTCAGTGGTATTAAATGCATTCATACGGTTGTGCAACACCCCCACCGTCCTTCCCCATCCCTGTCATCTTATAAAACCGCACCTCTACCCCCACTTCCCAGTAACTCCATTCCCCTCCCTCCCAGCCCCTGGCAACCACCATTCTTCTTTCGTTCTCTATGATTTTGACTCCTCGAAGTACTTCCTATAAGTGGAATCCTGCAGGATTTGTCCTTTTGTGGCTGGCTTATTACACTCAGCATCATGCCCTCCAGGCTTATCCACAGTGTCGGATGTGTCAGGAAACCACAGGCTGTTTCCTTTTTCCTCACTGAAGCCGCTGCCTCTCTCTGCTCAAAGTCCCAAAGACCAAAAACAACTCACCTAGATGACGGAGGCCTCCTCACAATGTCCTACCTCAGCAGACACAAGACTAGAAAGGGAAATGAGAGAGATGTAGAAACTTCTCAATTCACAGACTCTTAAATAGCCAGGCCTTCAGCCCTAGTCTTAATTAAGCTGAACTCTTGTCACAGCCAACCATTGTTTATAATCTTTAAATTGTCCAAAGTAGAAGGGGCACAGATGTATTTCCAAGCTCTGCCCTTTCTCCCCGGGTTCCCTGCTCTACCAGCTTACCTGGTATCTTCCAAGGCCGGCTCCTGCAGGCTGGAGCCACCCCGCCCCGTTTTTGTACGAAATCCTATAAAAAGATCAGGAAGTCTTCTCTGGCTGCAAGGTGGTTGCTACCACTCTCTCTACCTTAAATTAAATGGGGGAGGGACAGCCCAGGAAGTCCTTGAATGTGAAGCTAATGAGCACAAATGTTTGTGAGCCCTCAAACATTTTCTTTCCTTCCTATGGGGTGCTGTGTGAATGTGTGCGGGTGGGGGGTGAGGGGGGGCTCCCATGTTTCAGCTTCTGCTCCTGCTCTCCACTGCACCTAACCTGCCCTCAAAACCATATGCACCTTCCAGACTGCCACTGCGCTCTTGCTGTCCCGCCCTGTGCATGCCTACAAAGCCATCTCTGAGTGCGGGGTGCCTCATCCCCACGGTTGCCCTGGGGCTGTTGGTCTGGCACAAGCTGTGAGGTATTGGGGGGTGGGTATCGAGGCCAGGAAAAGACTGGGACAGGGCACTGTCCCAAGAGTTCTGGGCTACGGTGGACCTGGCACGTTTTGCTACTCAGAAAACGATGTGACTTTTTCATGCCTGACCACTGTTTGCTCCGGGAGAAGGAAAAAACAGGCCAGAAGAGCAGTTAGGTAAAGGGAACGAGGCCTTTCGAGGAAAGAGTGCTGTCTCCGTCTTCCCTGACTTGATTTTTCTTTATTCTCTCTCCCTGCCCCGCACCCCCATGCTCCACCGCTCCACCGCTGGCTCTCTCTTGGGTCTCCGGCTTTGCCTTGGCCTCTTCCCTCGGGCTTACCCCACAGCTGGTACGTGACAATGCAGATCTGCGTTGTGAGCTTCCTAAATTGGAAAAACGACTTAGGGCTACGGCTGAGAGAGTTAAGGCCCTGGAGGGTGCACTGAAGGAGGCCAAGGAAGGAGCCATGAAGGACAAGCGCCGGTACCAGCAGGAGGTGGACCGCATCAAGGAGGCCGTTCGGTACAAGAGCTCCGGCAAGCGGGGCCATTCTGCTCAGATTGGTGAGTGGTTCTGGGTGGCAGCAGACGAGGTGGGATTACCTCTGGGGAGATCAGCACGTTCCTAAGTGTCAAGCAACTAGATGATTGCTTTTTCTCCTACCTCCACCCCAGGATCACCCCACTGCCATCCCCCCAAAACGTATAAAAGTGAGTGATGTTATGAGCGGCTCGGTTCAGCTCCAGCTCCGTGACTTCCAGGACCGGGGCAACTGCAGGGAAACGGCCTCCTCACGGTCATTTTCCTTGCTTTACCACAGCCAAACCCGTCCGGCCCGGCCACTACCCAGCATCTTCACCCACCAACCCCTATGGCACCCGGAGCCCTGAGTGCATCAGTTACACCAACAACCTCTTCCAGAACTACCAGAACTTGTACCTGCAAGCTGCGCCCAGCTCCACGTCAGACATGTAGTGAGTGGCCCCGGGCGTGGGCTGGGCTCCCAACCCAAGGCTCTCTGCTCTCTGTAAGGCATAAGTTGGGTCAGCTGCTGGCTGACACTTAATTCCTTTCCTAAGTAGCTTCATCTCAAACCCTTTCTCAACTTCACACCTACGGTTAGAAGGTGGGCACTGCCCTCTCAGCCTGTGGCCCCGTTTGTTGTCCTCTGTTCTCTGGGGACGGGAGGGGTGTACGGCTCCATCCCCACTGGGATTATGGGTCCTCAGCATATCGGAGGGCGGGTGCCAGAGGCAGCATCTCTCTTCTCTGCTCCATCCAGCTTTGCAAACTCCTGTACCAGCAGCGGGGCCACATCTTCCAGCGGGCCCCTGGCTTCCTACCAGAAGGCCAACATGGACAATGGTGAGTGACAAAGATGGGTGACCAGCCTCTGGGATCCCCAGGGCAAGTTGAAAAGTAGAAGAAAAGTAAGTGACCCTGTGCCTACAGCTTGAACGCTGCCCATCCCTTCAGGATCTTGGAGTCTTAGAAGTGGATTCCTCCTATTGCCGTGCTTGTCCCCACCCTCCCCTGCCTTCCCCTTTCTCCTTTCCTTTAGAAGGGGTCAGGGAGAACTTTCTCAAACAAAATGATCAGGCAGCTTGGGGGAGTTGCAAATACAGAGCCACAGACCCAGGTGGCAGCTATACTCCAAAGTCTTACCTTTTTCTCTAAGGGGTCAGGATGAGAGAGGGTTTGGGGAGATGGCTTCTAACACCCCGTCTCCTTTTTCCTTCTCCGAATCCTGTGTTCTCAATGATGATGTCTTCAGGAAATGCCACAGATATCAATGACAACAGGTACACCCATCCCCATTGCTCTTGAGTTCTCTGGGTGGGACCAGAAGAAATGGTTAAATTTCCCTCGTGCCCTACGTAGAGGTTCTCTGGAGCCTGCAGGGAAAGGAGGAGGAAATGAGAACCATTCTCGTCATCACCGGGTTGTCCCGAGGATCCACTCATCCCCTGCCTCTTGGTACAGAGAGCACATCCCCTCCTCCAATCCCACCTGTGGCTTCTCCCCACTCCGTCATGGGGGCTGGGGGAGTGCCATGGCCATCTGATGACCTGGCTTTCTCTCCTTCCTTTGGGAACTCTGTGACCTTGGGCGAGTCAGCTCCATCTCTCCAGCCTTGGTTTTCCTTGTATTCCTGTAAATCCCGAATAGTCCCTGCCTTTTGTTGTCTCACAGGGATGCTATGAGAGCAAAGTGACAGGGATGTTTTCCTCTATTCGGAGCTGACAATGCTGGGTCTGTTCTTCTAGGAGTGACCTGCCTTGCGGCTATGAGGCTGAGGACCAGACCAAGCTTTTCCCTCTCCACCAAGAGACGGCAGCCAGCTAATCTCCCTCACGGACTGCCGCATACCTGCACTTTCAGGTAGCTTCAGGCTGCTTCCTCTGACCAGCCTCCGGTTGCCTCCTGTCTGGCCCTCAGCCTCTTTGTTTCTCCTGCTTTTTTTCATCATCTCAAAACTTTTACAATATAGTTGTCCCTCAGCTCCTGCTTTCCCTGCCTAGGGGATAGGTCCCTCCTGGCCCCCAGGCTCCAGACACTGACCTCCCCTCCCCCGCTGATGCTTGCCTTTTGGCCAAAGTAGTAACCACAGTACTGCTTTTCAGCCACTAGGGGTCACTGCCACATGTCAAAAAGAGTGAGCAGGGGTGATGTCCGTCTAGAGCCACAACCGGCCCCCCGGAATGTAGTCGATATTAGGAGACCTTGAGAGATCATCTCAACCCCGTCTGCCTCCACCCTAAAAGAATTTTGGATGGATAGGTATTTTCTGAACCAAGATACCTCCAGTAAAGGAGGTGTTGGCTTCATTCCTGTACGTGTGTCGCATACATCTCCGATCTGTGTAGGTCACCAATAAGCTTTAGGAAATGCCCCAGGAGGTCTGACTTGTTGTCTCTAATACTGCAGCGTCAGCACTCCCCTGCCACCTTGCTCAGTGGAGGTAGGAAATAGCTGTGTTCCCCCTCTTAGCCCCCTCGTTCCACCTCTGTCCCCAGGTCCTCTCTTCCAGCAGCTCAGACACCTTCCCGGTGCTTGTGTGTCACCAGGCTTCTCACTTGCTTTAGGGCCCAGAACTGGACACTTGGAGCCTGTCTTATCGTCCCCTTTGGATCCCTGGAGAACTAGAAATGAGAGGAATAGGGCCAGTCACTTGCCGGGCTGCGTCCATGCCAAGCCCTCTCTGGGGGCTTTCCAGGATAGTAGGCCAGGCACACACAGGCAGAAGGGCGTGAGGAGCAAAGAAGGAGGGATGGGGAAGAAAGAGGAAGGCCTGGGGCAGAGAAGCAGGCCCTGGGGGAGTGGTGTCCGGTTGTTGGCATTAAAGGAACAAGACCGTAAGTCGAAGTTTGTACAAATGCCACCCTGTTCCTGTTGAGTGGCTGGGCTGCAAGGTGGTTCCTCACAACCTCTTTCTCTTTCTTCCCCAGTTTCTAAGAGGGACTGAGGCCTCTCCTCTCAGCATGCTGCAAACCTGTGGTCTCTGATACTAACAACTCCCTCCCAACCCTCGTTGTTCAACTGTACTGTTTGATGTCTTCTCTTACTCTGTATCTCTTTGTACTCTGTATCTATATATCAAAAGCTGCTGCTATGTCTCTCTCCTCTCTGTCTTACTCTCTAAGTATCTAATGATGTATTTAGCAATTTCTAAGCATAGTATACTCACTCTCCTCATTTGGGGCAATAGGGAGGAGGGTGAGTGTTTCTTCTTTCAAACACGCGTCTCTCACACTGAGTGGTGTTAGTCATGGAGATGATAAAAGGAAAAATGGGAGCTAGAGGGCCGTAATCCTTCACACACACACACACACACACACACACGCACACACACACACACACACACACAAAGCCTTAAGCAGAAGAATGTCTTAGCGTCAGAAGAAGACACAGAAATAGACTCTCCCCCTCCTTTTTCGCCGACAGCACAGGGGAGGGTAACCTGGAAGGACAGCTACCTGACACGTAGAATTTTCTTCATATACCCCTCAACTGAACCACCCTCCCTTTTTGTACCTTTTGCCTTCCTCTTCCTGTCCCCTGACCCCCTGCCCCAATGACCAAGGACATGGATTGTTCAAGGGACCATTTCCCTTTCTCCTCAAAACTCCTTTTGATATTCTCTGTCCCAGAACTCATGAACAGAACCTAGAGTTGCTTTAAAATATTTGGAAAACTTGAGGAGGCAGACCCTTCCCAACAGTCTGTCAATGGCTGCTCATATGTCCGGTGATAGTTACAGGCACGTGTAGTCAGCGAATTGCTTCTTTGGGTTTGGGGGTGAACAGGCTGGGAAATTCCAAGTATTTTTTGCCACAGTGATGAGCTGGATTCCTTTCTCTGTCCCATATTGGGCTGCATGTTCTTCTCATGTCCACCTTTTGGTTTGGGACCTTCCAGTTCATTGGCAAAATATCTCTCTCAAGATGCCTTCCTTTCAGGCTAGAGCCTGACTTTTCCCCATGATGCATAAAAAAATTTTTTTTGTTTGACAGAATTCCTTTGATAATGTCCCCATCTGGTTTTAAGTGCACTTTGAAGAAATGGGCAGAGCAGATTTTCCAGACTGGGGAGGGGGTGGTGAGGGGGGAGTTCTCTCCCCCCAACACTGCTCCATGTAATTGATAGGACTGTTATTTTGGTTTCAGACATCCTTTCCTTCCACATGGTGCTAAGGTGGTTTTCTAGGTAACTACAGGGATGGAGAGTGGAGGTCAAAATCAAGAAAGTCCAAATCAAGAAAGTCTGGTGTCCAGATACCCAGTCTTACGTAGGATGGAAGAACAGGATCCCCCAGCAGCAGGGCAACCATTACCTAGCTTCTAAGGCAGGAAAGAAAGCTTGGGGGGAGTGCCAGCTTATAAATATAGGCTGTATTGGCCTGGGACTCCTTCAAGGGAAAAAGTTCCTTCTTCCTTTACCTGTTGGGCCCCTCTTAGCAATTATGGAAAAATGCAGGGAAAAATCTACCATAAGGGTGTAGAGTAAATCCAAGGCAGCGATATTCAAACATTTTTAAAAATAAATCTTATATAGAACCTGATATAAAAAATAACCCAAAGTGACGCAGACCTGGGCAGTTTACATTTTCTTTATTTGGTGGAAAATGCTTCCTTAGTGGAGGAGCTCTTGAATGGTCCTAAGAGTTCAGAACCTGAGGGTTCTGTAGTTTGCAAACCACTCCTCTGAGGGAAAGGGGTTCAGCTTGGCTCCCCTGCCCCAAGCCCCTAACTCAGAGCAGAGAAGGAAAGGCCCAATGGGAGAAGAAGGAAGATGCCTGTGCACCTGTGGACTTGAGCTAATATTTGCCAACAGGGCAGCTGAGAAGCCAGTGGGCTTTATGTAATCTTGCCACCAAATAATTCTTTTAAAACGCACAAGAAAACTTGAAGGTGTCGGGCAGATGAGGAGAGAGATGTAAGGGGAATCTAATTCACTTACATAAATAAGAACACGCACGCAGGACCTTCACCAGAAGCTTCACTCTACGTCCCCCCCCCCCCACCCCAGCATCCCTTTCCAGAGAGCCAGGGTCACCACAAGGGGCACCTGGCCTGCCCACTCCCATCTGCCAAAATGTTGCATGCCAGTGTGGAAGACAAACCAAGCCGCACAAACCCCAGTGTGTATTTACTTGATGTACATAGATACCTTGAAAATAAAATAAATTCAATGATGACTCCGTGGTGTTGTAAATCTTTATCCCTTCCTGGTCCCACTCCCTTACTTGCATGTAATGGCATTTGACAGCGTGGTATATATCCTTCCAGATGTTTTTCTATATATTTACACATATTTGTTTGTTTTCCCCACTTGAAAATATATTCTGGAGATCTTTTCATGTCATTATACATAGACTTACCTCATTAAAATAGGGGCGCCTGGGAGGCTCAGTTGATTAAGCATCCGATTCTTGATTTTGGCTCAGGTCATGATCTCAGGTTTGTGGGATTGAGCCTGTGTTGTGCTGCACTCAGCATGGAGTCTGCTTAAGAGAGTCTCTCCCTCTGCGTCCCTGCCTCCCCGCTCGCATACTCTCTCACTCTCTCTAAAAATAAATGAGTCTTAAAAAAAAGAAGTACCTCATTAAAATATAGATACAATTTTTCATAAACTTATCCTATAATTTTTTCAACCATTCCACTACTGGAGGACATCAATCTAGTTTGTTTGTAGTTTTTAACAAAAAATGGTATCCCATTCTCTTCATTTTTTCCCCCAGACCATCACCTCAGTCCCAGTGTCAATTCTGTCCCTCTCCAGTGGGACTCCATTCCTCCTTTGCCAACAGCTCGGTTCTCTTGTCCCAAGATCATCTACCACATTCACCCTTCTAACCCCTATTTTATTTTATTTTATTTTATTTTGTAAGGAAGCAAGCTGTATGCCCAATGTGGGGCGTGAACTCACGACCTGGAGATCAAGAGGCACATGCTCTACCAACTGAGCCAGCCAAGCACCCCCTATCCCCATTTTATTTTATTTTATTTTTATTTTTTTAAGATTTTTTAAAAATTTATTTATTTGACAGAGAGAGAGACAGCGAGAGAGGGAACACAAGCAGGTGGAGTGGGAGAGGGAGAAGCAGGCTTCCCGCTGAGCAGAGAGCCTGATGCGGGGCTCGATCCCAGGACCCTGGGATCATGACCCGAGCCGAAGGCAGATGCCCAACAACGGAGCCACCCAGGCGCCCCCCCATCCCCACTTTAGAGCATACCCCTACGTGTCCTCTCTGCTCATACCTTGGAGCTTCTGAGATGAATGGAGAAAAATGCATGACCGAAACACTGGGGCAACTGAAAGCCTAGGAAGCTAACTGGCCCTTCGGTGCTGCTCACGGCTCCTGTGTATCCCTACTGGGTTTCCTCGCTTGCTTCCTAGAGCAGCTGGTCAACACTCCATTCCCTTCTCACCTCCTCTGTTAGGCAAACAATTAAGGCAATTGATCGTGAAATTCTTCATCTGCCCTCTATCCCTACACACTTACCTATATCTGCACCGATCCTTTCCTTTCTTCCTCGTAACAAGTGATAAATCTCTCTTCTCTGGACTAAAGCAAGTCCCTTCTAGATCCTTCATTCTTGAGATACTTACATAGACCCAATATATACAATATCTAAAAGTGTGGCAGACGGGCAGGTTATATCTTGTGATTTCTCCCCTTCTCCTTGTAAGGTCTCCCTGAAAAGTGTGTTACTTTTACTTTTTAAAGTAATCTCTACGCTCAACTTGGGGCCCAAACTCACAATCCTGAGATCAAGAGTCACATGCTCTACTGACTGAGCCAGCCAAGTGTGCCCTGAAAAGTGTGTATTTTTACTGTGCTTCTCTATAAGTGACTCCCCATCTTGTTTTCTTACAGCCAGATTTCCTGACAAAGTCCCAAGCTTCCCCTCCCCACTTCTTCATCTCCCATTCATTCCTCAGCCCACCTTGAACTGGCTCTTGTTCTGCTGAAACTGCTTTCTGAAGGTCACTGGTTGCCAAATACAATGGGCACTTCTCCATCCTTGTCTTGCTTCACCTCTCCATGACATGTGACACTGCTCTCCACTCCTTTCTGGAAACTCCTTGGTCTGTGACCCTGCTCTCCTGGTTCCTTTTACCTCTCAGTCGTCTCCCACTAGCCTCTTAAATGCTGGTCTATACCAGGGTTCTTGCTTTCTCTGGAAGGTGCCATCCACTTCCCCAGATTCCATAACAATTACTCAATCTGTATCCCCAGCCCAGACTATTCTGGGCTCTGGGCTCATATGTTCAATTGCCCTCAGGTACCTCAAACACATTCCAAACTGAACTTTTCACCAAACTGCCTCTTTTCATGTCACCACCACCATATCTCCTCACCTTAGCCAGAAGCCTGGGATTCAATCTCAAGGTCTCCCTTTCCCTCAAGTCCCACATCCACTAAGAATTTTCCAAACTGACATCAAACTCTACCTTTAGATGTCATTCCCTTCTTTCCATCCCAACAGCCACTGTTTTAGTTAACCACCTCGTGCCTACACTTTCGGAATACTCGAGTCACCCTCCAGAATGATGCCTGAGTGGTTCTCGTTTAATCCATTTAATCCATCGAAACCACTTAAATGATGCCTGAGTGGTTCTCGTTTAACCCATTTAATCCATCGAAACCACTTAAAGGATCTCCTACTTCGTAAAGAAATACTTTTGGGTGAGCCTCAGGCGAGAGGTTACTCCCAGAAACTGGGCAAAACCGGAAGGCAACTACTTTGCAGCAAAAGAGCCGCCGACCTGGGAGTGAACGAGGCCAGCCCAGGCCGCTTCCCCACCGCCTCGGTCGCAGGTCCGGGCCCGGCGGACCGCCCGCAGCCCGCAGGGAACGCGGCTTCCGTGCGCCCGCCCCTGCGCCAGGTGAGCCCACCCACCGCGCGGGCGTTGGGGCGGGCGGGCGCCAGGGGGCGGAGCCAGCCCCGCACCGCCCTGCTGCGCGCCTGCGGGCCAGCCTCCGGTCACGTGACGGCGGCCCAGGTGAGCACCGCTTCCGGAGTCGGAAGCCTGCTTCGCCGCGGGCTCCGGCTTCCACTCCGGCGGGTGCACGGGAGAGGGAGACTATGGCGTCCTCCTCTGTCCCGCCGGCCACCGTACCGGCGGCGACAGCGGCCCCGGGCCCGGGTTTCGGCTTCGCCTCTAAAACCAAGAAGAAGCATTTCGTGCAGCAGAAGGTGAAGGTGTTCCGGGCGGCCGACCCGCTGGTGGGCGTGTTCCTGTGGGGCGTAGCCCACTCGGTGAGACCCGGCACTAGCCCCCCCAGAAGCCCTGTCCGAACCCCGCTGCTCTGGCTCCTCCGGGCGTCCCTGTTTCCAGGCTTCCGCCTCCGGAGCCCCTCGCGCGGCCACTTCCCCCCGCGGCTGTCCTGGTCCCTGCCCACCAAACCTTAGGTGTTCCCCGGCGTATCTTCTCGCCCTAGACGTTGTTGTTGTTTCTTTTTTGAAATGTAGACTTTGTTTCCCCCTCTGCCCTCTATTCCACCACTCTAGTTCCGCCTTCTCCACCTCAAATCCAGCTCGCTGCCTCCTTCCTGCCAGGTCCAGCCTCAGCCGCAGGCCACGGAGACCGGCCGGGACCCGGCTTCGGCTGGAAGGACATTAGGGGGAGGAGTGGCTGCTGTTCAGGGTTGGGTGGTGGTGAGGTGTCCGGTGAGAGTTTGTGTGTGGAAGGGGAGCAGGGAAGGTAGCTAAATGAGGGGGATAGTTCACTTTCCTTTCTAGCTGCTGTCCTTGATTTTGGAACCTTGGCTTTGGGGAAAAGCTCCAGGCTTTCCTGGACTTTCTAATCCTGCTTGTCTCTTCCTTTCCCTTCCAGAGGTACAGCATTTCAGAGAAGCTACCCACCCTGAGCCCCATTAAGCCTTATGTATGGTATATGCCTTTGCTCTTAACTGCATCCCCATTGCTGGCTGGAGTGATGGTGTTTGGTGTAAGTGGGGGGCTCGTCTTTGACCAAAGAGATGGCGCTGCCGCTCTGGTCCTGGGGACACTATGATGGTTAACTTTAGAAACAGGTAGAGGGGTATGGCCTGGGAATCAGGAGGAGGCCAAAGAGGCCAGTGCATCTGTTTTCCTTCACTCAGGTGAAGGAAGCACAGCTATTGCTCCTCCTTCCTCAGATTTGGAGTGGGAGGGATGTAGTGATCTTGGCTGTAACAGGCAATATTTTATAAATCAATTTCCTCAAGTCGTTATAGTCACGGCAGGGTTGTAGAGATGGACGAGGGTGAGGAAGAATACAATTTTTTGTCCCCTTCTTAATTTGTGGTTTAGAATGTCGTTGGGTGTCTGTATTTGTATTTGTGGTTCTGTGGACCGCTCCCAGAGTATCTATGCTAAGGCACTTGGTATGGGCAAAGCTGATGGAGGTAGAGCTGCCTCTCATGTGTACTTTCCAGGTGACCCATCCATCCCTTTGGGAAGCTGAACAGGGAGGATTTTTCTTTGGTAAGGGTTGAGGGACTTACACATGAGAGCTGCCTCAGCTTCCCTAGGTATATATACTTTAGCTCCAACGCCCCACCGTGCAGCCAACCCACATTTACTTCAAGTGTCTAGAATGGAGAATTCCTTGAACATATGTCTTAGTGATGATTCAGCCTGCTTGACAGCAGGTGGTGAGGAGGGGGCATGAAGAACTATAGCTGAATTTTAGGCTGGGAATCTCAAGTGGCTTTTTTTTTCCTGGAAGAATATGTTCTGTCCTCCTTTTCTACTGAGAATGAGAGGAGCACGGTTTCACTGCAATCTGTGGGATTTAGGTTAGACTGCACTTCATAACCTCTGTTAAATGATCAAATAAAGGTAGGCAAGACACCCATTTATTCAGTTAAGAAACACCTCAGGACCCCTTGTGCCAAACATTATGCTAGCTAGGCACCTGAGAGACACAGACAGCTACAACTGGTCCTTGCCCTCGAAGAGCTCACAGTGTAGGTGGGGAACTTACATAAACTACCCATTAGAGTCGTATGTTAAGTGCGCTATTAAAGGTGGGTGAGCGGTACTGTGACAACACTGGGGAGAAAACACATCTCCTGGGATTTCTTCGTACAGGAACTCCCTTTCCACCCAGAATTAGCAGATGGCTGATTCTGGGGGCCAAGGAGAGCTTGTGTTGCTTGCATCCTTTGGGCCGTGGGTTGGCTTGACTTTAGGAACAGACAGCTAATGAACTCATACCCTCTGCCTGCCTGCATGCATTCCCTCTGAAATCAGCTGCTCTTCTTTTACTTTACATCCAGGCAGTGGGGATCTACTAGAGAGACCTGGGTCAGGGTGGTCTGGAAGGCCTGGTCCTGTTTGTAAGGACATGCCTCCTGCAGGATGTGGACATCTCATTCTTGTTGCTGTGGACTCCTCAGAGTCCCATTAACTCTCTTGTCTACTTCAGAAAAAAAAAAAATGCCTTTTGTTTTGTTTTTAATGGAGCATAGAACTGTTTGTCTTGAGTGTTTTGAGTCTGCTGAGGGTATTTTTTTTCTTTAGAACTTCTCACAGCTTTAAAAATAACCCTGAGCTGCTCACAGAGTTTGCCTAATATAAAATGACTGGTGCGAGCATGCAGTTCCCCGGGGGTGGAGTGTGAGGGGCTGTGTGTGGGGGCTGCTTACTGCAGTCCTTGTTGGGAGCAGAAGAGGTTGGATGCTTTCTCTCACCTCTGGCAAGTAGATGCATAACCAGTGTTCTTAAAGGAACGAGGTTTGAGTTGCCCTTTTCTGACTCTTGCCCAGACACAGTGTAGAAGTAGCTCTCCACACCACTCCTCACTGGCTCCCTGTTCTTGTTTCGGCTTATCAGATCAATGAGCTCAGCCAGGTGCCTCCCCCCGTGATGCTGCTGCCAGACGACTTTAAGGCTAGCTCCAAGATCAAGGTCAACAATCACCTTTTCCACAGGTATGTGGAGATCCCTGCTCTTCTCCTGTCAACCTTCCTAGAAGAAAATAATACATAATTTTAAGAGTTAAGATTCAGTGAATTGAAGGTTTTAGATTGGGAAGGCAATTTACAAGCTCTGTGTTCTAACCCCCTTCCCAGTGCAGAAATTCAGTATCATGCAAAGAAACCATTAAAATAACTTCCAGTGTTCTCTATACCCTTATATATTTGTAATAGTTTGTTTTTCATCTAGTCTGGCAATACCACAGAGTAAATACATTTAGATGCCCTTACCATTAGCTTCTGATAGAGACTCTCTGAAAGAAATATCTGAGTTTCCTAGGTGCTTCTGGTATCAGAAGATGCCATTCCAAACAGTGGCACCTATTGCTGATTTTAGGATGTCTCGAACTTGCGTGAGATTTGTGAAATGATGCTGTTTAAACAGGCATTAAATCCTGGTTCTACTTAAGCTACTTACCAGCTCTATGTTTGAAACAGGTAACTCAACCACCCTGAGCCCCAGTGTCCCCTTCTATAAAATGGGAATAATATACATTTAAAGGACTTTACAAGAGTTTTATGAGAATCAAATAAGGTAAATGTGTGAAGGTGCTCTATAAACGGTCAAGCTCTATATAAATGTAAGGTAATACTGTTACTTTGTTTTCTTACCTTGAAACCCCTGTTTCAGGGAAAATCTGCCTAGTCATTTCAAGTTCAAGGAGTATTGCCCCCAGGTCTTCAGGAACCTCCGTGATCGATTTGGCATTGATGACCAAGATTACCTGGTGAGAGTCCTTTTTGGGTGAGAGGGGTCCTTTCTCCCTGACAACCAGGGAATCCTTGGGCCAGTCATGTTGGGAGAAATGGGAGCTTTGGCAAGTCTGATTCTTTATCTATTTGTGGTCACGGGCATCTTCAAAAATCTGATGAAAGCCATTAACCCTGTCCTTGGGGAAACATGTAGCTACATTAAAATTTTTGCTTTCACTTTCATTCAGTCCAGATGAAGAATCCCTGCTCAACCTTTTATGCAAGGGTTTTATCCACTTTCAGACACAGTCACTTGACCATTATCCTATGACTTGCATCTCCATACACAGAGGAAAAGAGCCTCTGGCCTGTGTTCCTAGGTATCCCTCACCCGAAGTCCCCCGAGTGAAAGTGAAGGCAGCGACGGTCGCTTCCTTATCTCCTACGATCGAACTCTGGTCATCAAAGAAGTATCCAGTGAGGACATTGCTGACATGCACAGCAACCTCTCCAACTACCACCAGGTCAGGCGGCTCTCCAGCTTCACTCTTGCCCTCTCCTCTCTATTCATAGCTTAGCTGCTAGAGTACATGGAAACTTCCTATCTCTTCTCCTCCCTACAACCCATTTTGCTGCCCAAGAAGCACTTGACATCATGTTTTTGAAAACTAGGAATTTCAGAAAAAGCCTCTGCATACCTCTTTGTGTCTGACCAAATAGGAGAAGTTAGACATGGTCCTTCTGTTTTGGTATTTACAATCTAGAACTGCTGTGGATTGATACATAAAGCCACTTGTAGAGCAAAGTATGAACTATAGACTGAGCCAGAATTAGGTGAAGTGTTAACACCAAATACACTGTCAGGAACAAATGCAGTTTTGAGGAGGAAATCAGGATAAGTACATGGTTGGGGATAAACTGGAGGGGAGAAGCCATGATCATATCCAGTCCTAAGTGGGATTAGGGAGGCTATTCTGTCTGATCAGATTAACTTGGAATGTGGAGTTTCTGGAATATTTTGGTGAGAAAAACATGGCCTGAATATCTTCCTACTGAAAAAAATATCTCTCCAAGGTCAACAAGCAAGGAATAAATGAAAGACTCAAAAAGTGATTGGTTTATTCAACACTGAATGTCCATTATCAGTAGGCCCTCCATTAGGCAGCAGAGAAAGAGGTGGGTGAGGAAGAGGCTCTGGAGGATCTCTTGGTCTAATGGCAGAGGGTAGGACATAGTGGAGGGTGTGCAGTAACAGAGGCATGGATGGAGTGCTGTGGGGGTGCAGAGGAAGAGCACCGTAACTTACCTGGGGAAAGAGAGAGGCGCACTGGGAGCTTCAAGGAGAGTTTTTTAGAAAGAGTATCATAGGAGTTGATGCTTGAAAGACTAATATGGACTCCTTAGACAAGGTGGAAGAAAGCATTCTAGGCAAAGGAAAACTTGGAAAGGCACAGAGCTGTGAGAGAGGTATGTTATTTAGAAATAGCCCCGTGACTGCATTTTCGAGATTGGGCTGGACTACTGGGAGTGAAGAGTGAGCAGGTTCGAGGGAATGAGAACAGTCTCGGTGAGCAAGGACCAAGGCTGGAGAATGGAGAAGCCTTAGTGGTCGAGAGGCAGAGGAAGACCTGTGGGAGACTTGTGCGAATTGAGGGCAAGGCGCCTCCGGATTCCTGCTTCGGGATAACTGGGTGTCCATTCACGAACATTTGGGAAGCAGAAAAAGAAACCAGTTTTGGGGAGAAGGCAGTTCTTTTTTTTTTTTTTTTTTTTAAGATTTTATTTATTTATTTGACAGAGAGAGACACAGTGAGAGAGGGAACACAAGCAGGGGGAGTGGGAGAAGCAGGCTTCCCGCGGAGCAGGGAGTCCGATGCAGGGCTCGATCCCAGGACCCTGGGATCATGACCTGAGCCGAAGGCAGACACTTAAAGCCACCCAGGCGCCCCAAGAAGGCAGTTTTGATTTACACATATTGAATGTGGGGTTTCTTTTTTTTTTTTTTTTAAGATTTTATTTATTTATTTGACAGAGAGAGACACAGCGAGAGAGGGAATACAAGCAGGGGGAATGGGAGAGGGAGAAGCAGGCTTCCCGTGGAGCAGGGAGCCCGATGCGGGGCTCGATCCCAGGACCCTGGGATCATGACCTGAGCCGAAGGCAGACGCTTAACGACTGAGCCACCCAGGCGCCCCGAATGTGGGGTTTCTACCATTCCTCCAGATACAGATGTCCCATAAGTGGTTGGGGAATTGAGTTCAGGCAAGTAGAAGTGTAGATTTGAGAGTCACAGGTGAATAGATGGTGATTAAAACCAGAAATATAGACTAGATTATTGATGGTAAGTGTGTGGAGAAGAAATGAAAAGAAGCAAGGAGAGGGGAGAGCCCATAAAGGAGACTGAGTTGCCGATGTCCTCCTTTGTTCTGTGTGGGATTTGAGAAGAGAGGGGAGGAGAATTGGAAGAGTGGAATAGTGGGAGCTCAGGGTGCAGAGAGTTCTAGGGAGAGACTGGTCAGGAGTATCAAGTGCCCCCTAGTTGAAATACAACAATAACTACAATGAATACCCATTGGATTTGGCAACTGAGGGATTTGAGGAAGGGAGAAGTAGATTTCAGAGGAAAAATAAGGATATGAATCTGATTTCACTGGTTTGAGGTATGAATGAGAGGAAGTGGATTGACCACTTTTCTGAGAAGGCTGGCTCTGAAGAGAAATAGGCGGCAATACTGAGAGAGACAGTTGCATTGAAAGAGGACTCGATTTTTATTTTGTTTTTTAAGATATTTATTTATTTATTTATTTATATTTAGATTTTTAGATTTTATTTATTTATTTGACAGAGAGGGACACAGCAAGAGAGGGAACACAAGCAGGGGGAGTGAGAGAGGGAGAAGCAGGCTTCCCGCGGAGCAGGGAGCCCGATGCGGGGCTTGATCCCAGGACCCTGGGATCATGACCTGAGCCAAAGGCAGACGCTTAACGACTGAGCCACCCAGGTGCCCCAAAAGAGGAATCGTTTTTTAAGAATCCAAATTATAAGCCATCATGTAAGCATTTTTACTACAGGAATCTAGCCCACCAGGAAACATAAGTCTAGGTAAAATTATTTCATTGGTAAGCAGATGTAATTTCTAATCCTGGTTCTGTGACCACTCATACTTAAAGAGGGTCTAGGGGCATCTGGGGGGGCTCAGTCAGTTGAGTGGCCGACTCTTGATTTCAGCTCAGGTCGTGATCGCAGGGTCTTGGGATTGAGCCAGGCTCCAAGCTCAGCAAGGAGTCTGCTTGTCTCTCTCCCTTTGTGCCCCCCTTATGCTTGTGCCCCCCCCAAATAAATAAAATCTTTAAAATTAAGAGACATTATAGAAATGGAATAAATCAGAGATGAAGGTTCACAAACTGCATGGATAATCACAGGCCTCTTTAACAAGTCCCCACCACTTTTTTTTTTAAGATTTTTTTTTTTTAATTTATTTATGTGCGCGCGTGCGAGAGAGAGAGAGAGAGAGAGAGAGAGAGAATGCAGAGATGTGTTTGTAGGGGGGCAGAGAGGGAGGGAGAGGAAGAGGGAAAGAATCCCAAGCGGATTCCACGCTCTGCAGGGCTTGATCTCACAACCCTGAGATCATGACCTGAGTGGAAACCAAGAGTCAGATGCTCAACCGACTGAGCCACCGAGGCGCCCCCCTCCCCCCACCACTTTTGTTTTTTTAAAAGTCTTTTTTTTTTTTTTTTAATATATTTATTTGACAGAGAGATAGCACAAGTAGGCAGAGCAGCAGGCAGAGAGAAAGGGAGAAGCAGGCTCTCTGCTGAACAGGGAGCCTGATGTGGGGCTCGATCCCAGGACCCTGGGATTATGACCTGAGCCGAAGGCAGCCGCTTAACCGACTGAGCCTCCCAGGTGCCCCTCCCCCCACCACTTTTGACCGGGTAACCTCTCTACTTGAAGTTGTCTGCCCTACCCTGGAATGGTGGTATTTGCATTCCCATCCCTGGGCTGTTCGTGCATTTACTTCTCAGCTTCTCCCCATTCCTTCCTCCCTCCTACCTCAGTACATTGTGAAGTGCCATGGGAACACACTGCTGCCCCAGTTCCTGGGGATGTACCGGGTCAGCGTGGACAATGAAGACAGCTACATGCTTGTGATGCGTAACATGTTTAGCCACCGTCTTCCTGTGCACAGGAAGTATGACCTCAAGGTAAGGAAAGGATAGTTAGGGCTGAGGGAGAGGCTCCTGATGGCCTGAGAGTGGGGAAGGGCCTGGGAGGGCATTTAGAGGGTTCATTTCAAAGGAAAGAAGACTATGGGTTTGAGTACCCATCTTAGGAGCTGGATCCTAACTATTCTTTTAGTCACTTCTGCTGACTTGGTCTTTGGGTCTCTCCACAGGGCTCCCTTGTATCCCGAGAAGCCAGCGATAAGGAAAAGGTGATACTGCTATTAGGTGATAGGGTGAGGGATGAGGGAGGGCAGACAAAGGGATCTCCTTAGGATAGAGGTAGGGGTCATCAGCTATTTATTCTTATCTTAAACCACCAAAAGGAAGAGAGGTGTGAGCTGGTGCCGACCCAGGGATTAAATGTTTGGAATGGGCAGCGGGAGCAGCTGCTGTCTCACTGGCATGGGCTATCCCATGTGGAAGGTTTGGCGAAGGATGGAGATGACGAACTTTAAGAGCGAAATGTTTACCCTCTACCTCCCACTCTGGGTTCTTGTAGTCAAGCAGCTCTTTTTGCTTAAGAAGAAGAAAGAAAAGTCAGCTTGAGGGGTCTTGACTGAAAACCGTAAGCAGAAGGTAGTGGGATGTGATTTGGGGTACCACTGCAGTGACTGAGTTTGGAGAAGCTGCTAGAGCTGAGAACGGCCTCTGGGGCAGCGTGGCAGTGTGGAGTCAGAGGGGCTGTAGGATCTCTCTCCCCTCGAAGCTACTGAGTTAGACATGGAGCCCCAGATAGAGCATTGTTCTCTGAGACCTTGGGGGAAGGGATAGATTCCTAAGATGTCCCTTTACTTTCAGGTTAAAGAATTACCCACTCTTAAGGATATGGATTTTCTCAACAAGAACCAGAAGGTTTATATTGGTGAAGAGGAGAAGAAAGTATTCCTAGAGAAGCTAAAGAGAGATGTGGAGGTGATGATCGGTGTGCTTGGGAAATGGCTGTTTCCTGTTGCTCCCCATTCCCAGTCTGAGGGAACTGCTCCCCTTCCCTTTATTCTTTGGGTTCTCTGCATGTAGGGGAGTTGGGTATGGGACATGAAAAACCCTCAGAGGTGATGCATGGAGGGGGTGGCTAGAATCAGCCAACAGGATGACCTCAGATACCAGGACATTGATGTACTAAAGGGCAGTGGTGTCCTTCCAACCCTCAGTTTCCATCCTTCCTTTCCCCAGGAGGGCCCCAGAAACTCAGGAGTGGAGGTATAGGGGTGGTACCTGGGAGTGGGGAGGGAGATCTGAGGTATCTGATTTGTCAGTGGGGTCTCAGTTCCTAGTGCAGCTGAAGATCATGGACTACAGCCTTCTGCTGGGCATCCACGACATCATTCGGGGCTCTGACCCAGAGGAGGAGGGGCCTGTGCGGGAGGAGGAGTCAGAGGGGGATGGGGACTGTGGCCTGACAGGACCACCCGCTCTCGTGGGCTCCTATGGCACCTCCCCTGAGGGTATCGGCGGCTACATCCATTCTCATCGGCCCCTGGGCCCTGGAGAGTTTGAGTCCTTCATTGACGTCTACGCCATCCGGAGTGCTGAGGGTGAGAGAGATCCTGGAAATATTAAGGGTGTTGGTGGTGGGGGGGGGGTTGGCCTTGGGGGACTGAGACCAGGGTGGTGGGAGAGAGGCTGGTTAGCTTTTCAAAACAGATCTGACTGGTTCTTGGGGAGAGGGAATTGGGACTGTACTTGCTCTTCATTGCTGGTTTCTTTCCCCAGGGGCCCCCCAGAAGGAGGTGTATTTCATGGGTCTCATCGACATCCTGACACAGTATGATGCCAAGAAGAAAGCAGCTCATGCAGCCAAAACTGTCAAGCATGGGGTAAGGGTTCCGCAAAGCCTTTCCTTTCCTATCTTTTGACTCTTCGGGAACAGGGGGCCATTTGTGCCAGAGAAATGGGGTGGCAAAAGGACAAAGGGTTGGGGATGGAAGTGGTGTGGAGTGGAATGGAGGGTGGAGAGTGGGGAAGGGTGGGGCAGTGGCCTGACACCGTGTTCCATACCTCCTCTCACAGGCTGGGGCAGAGATCTCTACTGTCCATCCTGAGCAGTATGCTAAGCGATTCCTGGATTTTATTACCAACATCTTTGCCTAAGAGACTGCCTGACTCCATGCTGACTGCTGCTTTATCTTCAAAGTGGCAGGGTTCTGAGAGGCTTGGGGGAATTGTGGATATGCTGATCACTACTTCTTCTTTTCCTCCTTTGTTAAATTCCAGCTACAGGCTCCTTGCATCCAGATAACTCCATCTTGTTGAGTAGGCTCTTCCTGACCCTCAGAAATACACTATCCCATCTCCTCCTGTCCAGTTTTCTTCCTTTTCTCCCTCCCCTCCAACCATTCTGCTTGCTTCATTAGAGTGTTACTGTTGACTCACTCCCAAGTGCCTTGATCTTTGTAAATGTCCTGTTGTTTCTAGAACATAGGAGGAGATGGGGGAAGGGGGTTACTTGCCAACTTCAGGACCTGACTGGACAGATGGACCTGGCTCAAGCAACTACTCTGGATGCACTTTGCTGTGTGGGATGAACTAAGAGTGTCTGAATTTTGCTGATAACTTTATAGAACTCACTGTGGCATGCTTCCTTCCCAGTAGGCCCTGGGATGGAGGACTTTCAAGATACTACAGTTTTGGGTGCTGGCATGCACACATGTGATGGGATATGGCCCATCTTACACACTAATGGGGTGGGGAGTGGCGAGCCGGCTGGCACCTCACAGAGGTGGGACCCACGAGGACACTTGAAATTATGCAGGGAATTGGAAAAGGTGTCTGTCAAGAATTGACTCCTCTCCAGTCTCTTCCCTCATCCTACTTCCAACCCCCACCCCTGTACTTCTGGGTACAAGAGCCCAGAGATGGCCAAAGTGTTCAAGCCTGGGTGAAGACATTGGACTGCTACTGCTCTTCACCAGGACCTCACACCCCTTCTGGGGCTGGAACCCTTCAGTGGGGGGTGTGGGCAGTTTTGGAGGCTGGAATGATGGGCCAGGGTAAAAGGTTCATTCCCAGTGCTAAATTTCCTCTCTTCATGTCTAGCCATCCCTGAGGTTTTATTCCCACCAGAAGGGAATATCTCTGCCTGGGTCAATCCTGGTCACTTCAAGAGGATGAAGGACTCAAGTGTGGGAACCTGCTCTACTCCTTGGAGGTGTGCACCTAGCATACTTCCTTCTCAGTCCCTTCTCAAATCCTTTCTCCAGTTGGATTTGTTATTCTGTTCTTTTCTGTCTCATACTGCTACTGTGTCTCCCAAGGGACAGATGGACTTCTTTGTCATCTTCACTCTCCACCCCCAGAGAGGAGTCAGAGCCAGGACTCAAATCACCCAGCCCCCTCCAAAGAGTTGAAATGACATGTGATAGTCTCAGAATGTAGAGGACTCTGATGACCCAGATAGTGTCCTCCCCATCCCCTGATGCCTTTGGGGCTAAGGCAACCATTCTTGCTACTCTTCACTCGATCCCCTTTATGGCTTCCACACTTTTTTTTAACATAAAGATGGGCACTAGCAACTGGCCTGTGGGGATGCAAGGATTCTTTGCACTGTATATAGCTGGACTGATTTGTCTCACAAGAAGTCATACAGTCATAAAGGAGAATTCCTCTCTCCCCTCCATCTTCTCCAAAGGAAGTAACAAGAGGAATCCACAGTTAAGGATTAGAGCCCCTATAATATCTTCCCATCAGGGGCCCGCTGATCTTTTTCATTCCAGCCGTCTACCTTTCCCCTGTTGAATGCAATAAAACTCCATGACACCAGCAGCTGTCGCTCTTTAGAAATTGGTTTTCCGACCATGTGGCTGATGTATCATGAGCAGTATGGTCTTCATTTTGTTGCTTCTGTTTTTCATCTTTTTTGTTTTATTAATTAATAAAAAAGATCTTGTGTATTTACTCCCATTGCTGTCACTATATAGGAAATAAACTATTGAATCCATATTCCTTCACAGACATGCCTTCCCCCACCCCCTTTCTGGGGAACCCTGTGCTTAGGGGTGTGGAAACCAGATGAAGAATTACGATCATTAAGATGTTGGGCCCCTAACTAAGAATGTGGGGTTCTAGATCGATAGCTGTGAACTTAAAAGGTTGTGAGGGGTGTGCATGGGAATGGAAAACTTACTGTCCGGCTTTGTGGGAGTTCAGCTATAGGGGGGCCAGGGAGAACAGCTGATGTGGCGCTCCCTCTTCCCCCAGGGTTCTGGGCTTGATCACACACCCATTCCTGTAAAGGTGGGTGAGCCTCTCAGAGCACACTGGCAGGAGCTAAAATAAGGAACTGGGTGTTTCCCCAGGCTTCCTGGGAAATATGTCCTCTGTCTGGAGAGCGGGAAGAGTACAACGGGGTCCTGGGAAAGTGAAGAAAGGGACCAATCCTCCAGCCCAGAGGGGGGGAGTGAAAAAAGGGGTGGATAAATAGAAGTTGTTGCCAGTCCGGGAGATCCAGTACTGTTTGGCCGAGGAGGTCTTTTGGCTGGTGGAAAAACCTGGCTTGATGTGGCCCCAGGGAAGTGAATTGGACTGGGGGCGGAGATTGCTCTGATGTGGGAAGCAGAACAGAGCAGAGCTGTTTTTCCTTTGAGTTTTTAACTCTATTTGAACCATAGACTTGACACCCCCAGACCCCACCCCAAGGCATTTTTTAAAAAGATGTATTCACTTCCCGTTCTGCACTAGCCTCAGTATCCCTGTTTGTGGAAACAAAAGTCGGAGGCACTTACCAACACCCATCCGGGAACAGGTTGTGGGGGTCACAGAAGGTAACAATCTAGGAAAACGCAAGCGAGGAGGGAAGGGATTGAAATAGTTTAGTCCTGGGGTTTGTTTATTTTTTAGAACCAGTGAATTTCTTACTATGACTCTTCTTCCCATCCCAAATTATTCCTCAAAGTCCCTTCTAGCAATAGCATAAGGATCACAGAAGAATTGCCCCCTTCCCCACCTACCTAAGCCGACACTCCTCGCCCACCCATCCGCCACCAGCCTGCAGAAGCTGCCACGCAGCTGGCTGGAAAAGCAAAGGGAGAGCCCCCCCCCCCAACCCCGGGAGGGGGAAGCGAGAAGGGTGGCGTCTCTAAGAGATTTAACCTACCCTCGGTTCCACACGCCACCCCCTCCCTCCAAAGACTGGGACGGCTCCTCCATTTTTGTTTTGGGGCGGAAGGGCAGGGGCTCGTGGATGGAAGGGGGTCAAAGGAAACGGTGATTATCACCTGTACGGGGGAAGCGGGTGCCGTCCTCCCTCCTACCCTTTCTCTCAGTCTGCACCCCCTCTGCAAACTCCCCCCCACCTTCTCGGGGTCTCCCCCCCCTTGTTGCTAAGGCCCAGACCGTCATCCCAGCAACAGCCTCAGTCATGTGACCGGCAATGGCGGCGCTGACGGGAGGTAGGTGAGCCCGGCGCCCCCCACACCCACCGCGCGCCCCCCGGACCCCGCTCGCAACCCCCGCGCGCCCTCCCTGCCCCCCCTGCGCCCCCTCCTCCGCCTCCTTACCCGCGCGCGGCGCCGGGGGCCCCCTCCACGCCTGACCGATCCTCTTCCTATCACCCTCCAGCCTTGGCCTCCATTTGGGGGTTCTGGGAACCGCGATCGGGCCGACATGCACCCCCACCCAGTGGTGGGGCTCTGGGGGCTCCGGCGAGAGGGGGACGTGGGGATTGGTTCTGGATCTTGCAGGAGGTCATGGGGGAGGGGTGGGGCTGCCTCAGTTGGTGCCCCCAGGGACCCTCGCCCTTCCCCCGCTGCCCCTGTGTGGCCGCCGTCTGGAGGGAGGGACTGGCCCTGTGTCCGGCCTGGGTTGCCCCAGAAGAATCAGAGACCCAGCATAAGCTGTGGCCCCGCCTCCCTTTTCTGTGCCAGCAGGACTTGGAGCTAAGGACATCTAGGTCCTGGGTTCCACCTTGGATAGACAGAATGAGCTGAGGGTCTAGGATTTCAGTTTCACTTTCTGAATCTCGAGGTGCATCTGGCCTTGAGGGGACTATGATGGAGGCACAAACAGAGAGCCGCTCCCCTTTGGATCAGTCAAGGAATTGAGGTCACACTAATGGCCCCTCTTTCTATTTGAGCTACATTTGGAGGTGTTGTAGGGACAGCTCTGTAGCTGAACATGGTAAGACTCAGGGGAAACCTAAGTCTCCTCCAGCTGAGCCCCTGCTGAGCCCCACACCTCCCTAAATGCAGACTGGGTTGCTGACAGGCTTATTGCCCCAGTGCGGGGCTGGGGGTTGTTTAAAAGGTGACAGTAAGAACTTCATTATTTAGGGGCTGTTGCCACTTTGTTGGCATTCCAAACAGACTTCAGCAGAAGGGACTGGGTTAGCTCTCAAAGAAGGCTCCCTAGCGATAGGGACTGAATTATTTGGGAATACGGGGTAGGGTGAGGAGTTGGGAGAGCATAGGTAATATTCTTACCCATGTGATCTGAGGGAGGTGGCAAGAAAGACCTCCATCTGTGTGGGCTTCTCCCTTCCTGACTTCTCTTATCTGTGCCCTAGGCTTTCTTGAGAGCCTCAGAGCTGGGGAAGAAAAGAGGAAAGTTAGCATGTTGAAGTTCCATCTTTAGCAACTTGGGAGAGGCTGGGGATGCAGTTCTGCAGAAGAGAAGGAGAGGAAATGGAAGAGGAGTTTTTGTTTGGTTTCTGGGCTGCTGGTGGAGTGGGGTGAGGCGGGTATGGTAACATTTGTCATCATAACCTTTTACTCTCTACTCTCCCCCTTCCCGCTAGTCCTGGTCAGCTGAGTGTGGAAATAGAGGGATTTCTGCTGCTCTCATTGTCCATGGGCTTCCCAGGTATCTGCCTCCCAGGGGAAACTCAGCTTCGCCTTTAAATTGGTTTCCTCCATTCCGTGTGCCAAGTAATCCCATTCCCAGTAACTTACACCCAGGTTCCCAGTCTTCTGTTACATGGGCTGCCGTGTTGGCGCATGTGGGAAGGGGGGACGGGGTTTCTCACTTTCCTTCCTTTTCCTTTCCACCCACCAGGTCACACAACCTACAAGTAGGGAGCAGGGACAGTGAGAGAGAGCCTGCATGCCAATTCTAAGCTCTTCAGGATCAAAGTGAGCACAAAGTCTCCCTCCCCTTTAAAGAAGCCAGTTTTCACCCAGAGGGAGGAGGGCGAGATTGTTTCTGTGATCTGGGGAGGAGTATAAAGAGAACCAAGACTGGTGCTTAGCTCAGATGATGATAATAAAGTTAGAGAAACTTTCTTGCTCTTCAGTGGGTGCTGGGGTTTGAAAGATAAGAGGAGACAGAAAATGAACTTGGGGGAGGAGTTGGGGGTTGGACTTTGAGATAGTAGAGGTAATATAGGGTTGGAGAGGAACCTGAAGTAGGAGGCACTGATTTTGTCAAACGGGGACCCCCCACCCTGAGTCCCTTTCACCCTGGGGGCAGTGTCGTTCGTCCTGTCCAGAATGGCAGCCTGTGGAGGCACCTGCAAGAACAAAGTGACTGTCTCCAAGCCTGTGTGGGACTTCCTGAGCAAGGAGACCCCAGCCCGGCTGGCCCGGCTTCGGGAGGAGCACCGTGTGTCCATCCTCATAGATGGCGAGACTTCTGACATCTATGTCCTCCAGCTTTCCCCGCAGGGCCCTCCCCCGGCCCCTCCCAATGGGCTCTACCTGGCCCGGAAGGCTCTCAAGGGGCTGCTAAAAGAGGCTGAGAAAGAGCTGAAGAAAGCTCAGAGGCAGGGCGAGCTTATGGGCTGCCTGGCTTTGGGGGGTGGCGGGGAGCACCCTGAGCTACACCGTCCAGGGCCCCCCCCTCCCCCTCTGCGAGCAGCCCCGCTTCTGCCCCCAGGGGCTCGGGGGCTCCCTCCCCCTCCCCCTCCCCTCCCCCCTCCCCTTCCTCCCCGCCTTCGGGAGGAGGCTGAAGAACAGGAGAGCACCTGCCCCATCTGTCTGGGGGAGATCCAGAACGCCAAGACATTGGAGAAGTGCCGGCACTCATTCTGTGAGGGCTGCATCACCCGGGCCCTGCAGGTGAAAAAGGCCTGTCCCATGTGTGGCCGCTTCTATGGGCAGCTGGTGGGCAACCAGCCCCAGAATGGGCGGATGCTGGTCTCTAAGGACGCCACACTCTTACTGCCCAGCTATGAGAAGTATGGCACCATCGTCATCCAGTACGTCTTCCCGCCCGGTGTCCAGGGGGTAAGAAGACCTATGGCCTGCCATTGCCCTTTGGTTTTCCCCACTTTGGTTTTCCCCAAGCGCGTTCTCTGACCTAGGCAAACTGGGTGAAGGGGAGTGTATTTGTTAGATGTGACGTAGTCTTGCTGTCTCCCAGTATGCCTTCCCACTCAGTGCCCCGGAGCTAGGAGGTCCCCTTCAGGCCCAGCTTTTCTGTCCCACAACCCCAAGGCACACAGGAAAATCAGATATGAGAGAAAGGCATTGAATACTATTTCCTTGATGAACTTGGATGTCAACAACTATTCTTGGCAGGGGTGAATTCTGTGGAGATGGTGGCTCAGGTGCCGGCGGGCGCAGCAGGAAGGGGGCTGACCCTCCTCGCAGGGCACTGAGTGTTACTTTGTTCCCGATTGATGAGACAGTGGAAGGTTAAAACAGGAGCGGTCAGGAGCCTAGCGGTCTCTTCCTGCCTGACCAAGCAAGAGTAATTCTCAGTCCTGGTTTGCAGAGGGCGGGCGAAGCTCTGAAGAAGAGTAATGGGCAAATGGAACAGGTCAGGCAGGCAGAGAAGCTTGGGAGCGTTCTCAGGTGGAGAAGGGAAGGCTGAAAGATAGCTTATTCTCAGTCTTCACATTTCTGCTGAGTTATCTGGTGAGTAAGGACTGGCTACTTCCCATCTCGTTTGAGAATCCGCTTGTCGCTGAATTGAGACTTGAGGGATTGAGGCAGCAGAAAGAACTTCTTTAATAGTAAGGATTTTGTCCAAAAACAGGCTCCTGCTGTCCAAACCTTTCAAGGAAGTCTCTCCTTCCGTGACAGGCTCTCAGCCTGTTGCTGCCCTGTCAGCATTAGCTGGGGGTGCACAGACAGACAGCCGGCCAGGATGACCCTCTGGTGGCATGGTGGGCCTTCAGACGCCCAGCTGCTCACCGTCCTGTCTGCCTCCCCTCCCTCCCAGGCTGAACACCCAAACCCAGGAGTTCGCTATCCCGGCACCACCCGGGTGGCCTACCTCCCGGACTGCCCTGAGGGCAACAAGGTGCTGACCCTGTTCCGAAAGGCATTTGACCAGCGACTCACCTTCACTATCGGCACGTCCATGACCACAGGGAGACCGAATGTCATCACCTGGAACGACATCCACCACAAGACCAGCTGCACAGGGGGACCGCAGCTGTGCGACCCTTCTTCATTTCCTTTCCCTTGGCCCCTCCCCTTCTCTCCATTTCCAGTGAGGGAATGACATTAATCCCCTCTCCTGCTGGGAGCCTCCTAACTGGAGAGGACCACCCCCAAACTATTCAACCATCTCTTCCATGCCAGTTTCTCTACATTCAACCTGGTCCAGTATGCCCAGCTTCACCTACAAAACTAAGCAGAATTGGGCTAAGTTACCTGGGGTTTGGATATCCTTAGGGGAGGTGGGGAGGGGCTGGACTGGGGCACCCAGAATGAGGGTGAACATGAGGCTAATATGAGTAAGCTGCAACAGCTAATCCTGACCTTCATTTCTCTTTGCTCCCAGGTTTGGGTACCCAGACCCCACCTACCTGACCCGGGTGCAAGAAGAGCTGAGAGCCAAGGGTATCACGGATGACTGAAGGCCTTCCCCTTTGCCAAGCCCTTGCCTTTCTCCATAGGACCCAGCGGAAGCCTCTGTTCTCCTCTCTCCCTCTGCCCCCCACACCACACGAATAGGGCACCAGTCTGACTGGGGAAGGAGTTCAGAGAGGGAGGGCAGTCCCTTCCCCTGTCCCCCCACAGGCGAGTGCTTCAGTGCAGTGTGAACCACTCCCTTCTGGCAGAGGGATCTCCCAGGCTCTGCTCCCCTCCTCCCCTGTACATACTCCCAATCTCCCTACCCCCCTCCACTGCCCTTGGCTTTTTCTGGTATGTGCTGTGCTCCAATGACTAAGCTGAGAAAGGACCTGGGTGGGGAAGGAGGGTCTCTTGAGCCCCCTGCCCCCACAAACTGCTCCGCTGCTGAACTTCGGTGTGGGGGAGGGGGCATGGGGCTGAGCTGAGCCCCCAAGGAGCTGGCCTTGTGTGTTCTTCAGAAACAGTCCCCCTTCTACCTTAACCTTGTCCTTTCTGTCCTGTGTCTCCGTCTCTGTCAGTCTGTCTCCCGCTCTGCCCCCTATAAGGAGCCTCCTTACCCTGTTCTGGAATCGCCGCCAGACTGTAGCTTTTAATTTAATAAAAATAAAGTAAAATATGCAACTCTCTATGCCACACCCGTTCTGTTCTGTGGACCAGGGTGGGGGTGGGGTGGGGAGCGGAACCTGCTGAGGAGGGGAAGGGGGTGGTGATCGGGGAAATCCCTGTGTCTCCCCAGTCTCTGCTCCAGAGCGCCTGGGGAAAAGGCACGTATTTAGTGGGCTCCTGACGCGTCCACGTCGGAATCGGGATTAAGAGGGGTTTGTTTGTTGCTGAACTTCGGTTGTAGAGAAAGCAACAACCCTAGCCCTTTGAGAAGTTTGGCTGGGGTGGGAGTGGGGGCGGAGCCGGGCAGGGGGCGGATTCCACAGCAGCAACTCCCCGGACGCGCGCAGGCCTAGAGCCCCCCAGCTTCCGTGCCCCCTCGGCCCTGAAACTTGGAGCAGGGTAGGGGTCCAGCATGAAGCCCCCGGACCGCCCCGCCCCTGGCCGCACTGACCGGATACTGGGGGTCATGGGGGGCATGCTGCGCGCATGCGCCCTCCCCGGGCAGGAGGGGGTAAGAAAGGGGGACCACGGTGGGGTCGGGAATCTTTAGGGGGCTCCAGGAGGTCTGCACCCCACAACTCAATTTAGCCGCAAACAGGAATTCTGCAGGGCAGTTGCAGGAACCCATGAGTTCCAAAAGAGGGTCAGGGCCCTGGTCTGGGTGAACCGCTCCCTCCAACCCAGCCTAAGCGACCCTTTTACAACAATGTGGATTTGACAGGAGGACCAAGGAGAAGCAGGAGGTCAAGGCTGGGCGTGGAGGGCGGTTTCCTTACCACCAGTCTTTCTCCACAGCCCCCGAAGAGAAGCCCCCTAGGGCCAGGAGGGACCGAGACAGAGTCTGACTGTACCGAGGGGGATCAGAAAGGGGAGCGCGAACGTGAGGTCCCCGCCTGGGCTCCGCTGCTCGGTAAGAAGCTGGGGGTGGGGTGGGGCACAGTTTGCCCTCCTGCGCAAAGTGGCGAATTCAAATAATGCTGCTCTTATTAGCGTAAAGGTTTGCATCTAATCTGCATGAGACCCATTTAATTGCCAAGACCTCCACGCTTCTCGCCCTCTAGTCCGCTGTGCGTCCCCCACATCAGCCGGTCCCGAGCCCCCGCAGGCGGAGTGTCCCCGCGCCCCACCCCTGGCCCCTCGCCAGCCCGGCCTCCAGGACTTCGCCTTAATTGGTGATTAGCCTCAGCTGGAGTGCTGGGGCCTGGAGGAAAGAAGGGTCTGGCGAGAGGGCGGCACCTGGGCTGCGTTCCCCACAGAGCTCCCCATTCACGCATCCCCGAAAGGGAGGGGGCTTGTCTACCCCTGCGCGGCTAGGGACAGTCCCAGCCCCCGGGACGTCTTCACACAGGCCCAGGCCCATCCATCCGCACCCTTCTCCACCGCAGAGGCGGAGGGGCGACCTGGGCAGACCCCGCCGCCCGGCTTACCCCCGACCCCTGCGCTCCGCAGTCGGGAGCCCGAGAAGCAGGAGGGAGGGGAACCCGGGGAGGAGAGCCGAGGCTGGAGAGGAGAGGCGGAGGCGGTGGGGACGTGGAGTGGGAACGTGGTGGTGCCTGGGGGAGGGGGATTGGGGCTGGAGCCCGGCACAGGCTGAAGGGGGGAAACCGGAGGGAGAGGGCGGAGCTGGACCGCAGAGGCCCCTCCCCGCGGCGGCACCGCGGCCGGGCCTGTTCTTCGGCTCGCCGTTCGGCCGGGACCCGCGCAGCGCCAGTGACTCGGGGAGTCGGTCCCCGCCTCCTCCCTGCCCGGGCCTAGAACCACCCCAAACCCGAGAGGCCGGAGACCGAGCTGGAGCGGCTGCCGCATCCCAGCCCAGCTTCCCCCACCATCCCTCCCCGCCCCGCTGGACATCTGGACCCTCGGCCCCGCACCGACTGGGTTCCGGAAACCCTCCCCGCCCAGCTCGGCTGCCCGGCCTCGCGCCGCCGGCTCTGCAGAGCCCCCAGCCCTCCCCCAGACCAGACTTCCGCCTACCCCTGGACGCCCCCTCCCTGTTCCCTCCCTCCCCCCCTCCCCCAGCCTGGAGCGGGGTAGGAGGGAGGGGGGGTGTGCGCCCTGCGCCGTCCCCGCCCCGCCCCCCGTGATTCCCCCTGCATGGCCGGGCCGGGTGGGGGGTGCGGGGGGCCCCGGGCGCCATGCGGGGGGGGCACAAGGGGGGTCGCTGTGCCTGTCCCCACGTGATCCGAAAAGTGCTGGCAAAATGCGGCTGCTGCTTCGCCCGGGGGGGTCGTGGTGAGTGCGAGGTCGCAAGGGCCCGGCGTTGAGTGGGGGGCGGGCTGAGGGTTCAGGGCATCAGATTGACCTGGCCCTAGGGATTTAGAGGCTGGAGACTTCTACCTGTGTTTTCCAGGGAAGTGACTTAGTAGATCTCCAAGATCCCATCTGCCTCCAAATTTGTAATCAGTTCAAGTTAAGGAAATTGGGGAAGGGGCAGGAAACTCTTCTCTCTGTCCTGCAGTCAACTGGGTATGAGAAAAACCCATCCACAATCCCCCTGGGCCTAGAACTGGATCTTCCTTAAATCCTTTTGCTGAGAATCTACTTCAGATCTGAAAAGGGACAGAGGAATGGAGGAATGAGGATGAGGGTCTACCAGGGGCTTTATGACAAATCTCAGATCCTCTGTTCCTGAGCCCAGGGCAAAGATAACCCTGATGAGCTCTCCTCACTTGCCTCCCCCCACCCCGCAATTGGGTTTGTGCATGTGTTGGGGAGATGGGCTGCAGAAGTCTTTTCTTTTTATAGTGATCACTGCAATTGGTGCAGGAGGGGTCTGGGGGTGGCAGATGGGCTTTTAGCTCTCCCCCCACCACCTTCTCAGGGAATGGTCTGTGCCCATTGGGAGGGGGCGGCTTGTAGGAGAGCAGATGGCCACCCCCAGCTTCCAGTGTCTCCCCAGATGGCTGCCCCTCCATATCTATAGCATACTTAGGATATGGGGGAGCCTCCATATATAACTGGAGCTTCCAGGCCTTGGGAGCCCAGGTGTTTACTGTCCTTCCTCCCAAGGGTGCCCAGGGGAAATTTTCTATCCTAGCCAACTCAAATGAGGATGGCAAGAGAGTGGGCCCTGGGGGAGGGCTCAGCATCATGAAGAAGGGCCTCTGGGAGCTCCCTAGGGACCCTGAATCTGGAGCTGGAATAATATCTATGGCCCCTTCCCCCTCCCCCCCCCCCCCCCCCCCCCCGCTCCCCATTAGAATCCTATTCCATTGCTGGCAGTGAGGGGAGTATCTCAGCTTCAGCTGCTTCGGGTCTGGCTGCCCCCTCTGGCCCCAGCTCTGGCCTCAGCTCTGGCCCCTGTTCCCCGGGCCCCCCAGGGCCAGTCAGTGGCCTGAGAAGATGGTTGGATCATTCCAAACATTGCCTCAGTGTGGAAACTGAGGCAGACGGTGGCCAGGCTGGACCATATGAGGTGAGCAGGGAGCACCACAAAAGCATGTAGGACATCCATGAAGGACACTGGGAGAGAGGGCAGGTTGGGGGCCACTGGCCACTGGGGAGACATAGCTACTGTCCATGACCTCTGACACATGACCTCTGGCTCCCAGAACTGGATGCTGGAACCAGCTCTAGCCACAGGAGAGGAGCTGCCAGAACTCACCCTGCTGACCACATTGTTGGAGGGCCCTGGAGATAAGACACAGGTATGAAGAAATGGGTCTGCATGGCTTCCCCAAAAGCATCTGTCTACTTACTCTAGGATGTTCTTTCCTTCCAGCCACCTGAGGAGGAGACTCTGTCCCAAGCCCCTGAGAGTGAGGAGGAACAGAAGAGGAAGGCTCTGGAAAGGAGTATGTAAGTGTTCCCACACACTCCCTCCCCTCTGCCCCCCCCCCATTGTGCAACTTCCAGAAACTGTCCCTCACATTTTAGATTTAATACTTGGAATTTCCTCTGAGGTTGGCTGTGGTAGTGAAGGGGCTTCTAGTCCAGGAGGGAGGAAGTGGCTAAACCAAGGATGTGCACTCCTGCTCTCTTCCCAGGTATGTCTTGAGCGAACTGGTAGAGACAGAGAAAATGTATGTGGACGACTTGGGGCAGATTGTGGAGGTAGTCCCCTTTTCTCTTCCCAGCCGCAGCCCAGCCCTTTCCCTCTGCTCAGGGCTAATTTTAGGAGATGCCTTAGTACTCCTCTGTCCCACCTTCCCAGTACCCTCTACATGCTGGACTTCTTGGGGGAGGGGTTTTCCCCACCAGGGCTGGCCCCCCACACTCATGCTCCCGCCCCAACCTTCCTGCAGGGTTACATGGCCACCATGGCTGCTCAGGGGGTCCCGGAGAGTCTTCGAGGCCGTGACAGGATTGTGTTTGGGAACATCCAGCAAATCTATGAGTGGCATCGAGAGTGAGTGGTGGATCCCCGAGAGTGAGGGGGAAGGGCGTATGTCTCATTTTCTCTGTAACCTAGCCAGGGGCCATGGTTGCCTGAGGAACGTTTGGAGCTGCTTGATCACAACCTGGGTAGACAGCTCTCAGTTGCGTGGGGTGGGGGTATTTGACCAGCCTTTTCCCTGCCAACCCCTCCAGCTATTTCCTGCAGGAGCTACAGCGGTGTTTGAAGGATCCTGATTGGCTGGCTCAGCTATTCATCAAACACGTGAGGCTTAGGAGGGTGGCCCTGGAGGGACGGGGCTTGGGAGGGGGTCCGGGCTCCCGAGAGAGGTGTTCTCTCTCCTCACCCGTCCTGCGCTCCTTCACCTTGACCCCTGTTAGGAGCGCCGGCTGCATATGTACGTGGTGTACTGTCAGAACAAGCCCAAGTCAGAGCACGTGGTGTCAGAATTTGGGGACAGCTACTTTGAGGTCAGTGGCTGAGGGACCTTGGGGGAAAGGGGACAGAATCATCAGGCTCTCCAGGCTGCATAACCACATTCCTGTCCCCAGGAGCTCCGGCAGCAGCTAGGGCACCGCCTACAGCTCAACGACCTCCTCATCAAACCAGTGCAGAGGATCATGAAATACCAGCTGCTGCTCAAGGTCAGGAGCACCTGTTCCCTGGGGGTTCCGCTGGCTGGGATAGCCCTTTTCTCGTTCATCTCCCCAGGGTTCCTAAGGCTCCCCCCAGACTTCCTGGGCATCCTCACCTGTGTCCTCAGGGGGAGGATGTGAGAGTTTCTGAGGGTGTCCTCAAGACCTCCCTGAGCATTTCTTTTCTACATCTTAGGATTTTCTCAAATATTATAGTAGAGCTGGGATGGATACTGAAGAGCTGGAGGTGAGGACTCCCAAATCTGCTAGGACACACACCACATACCTCTTATTTTTTTGGTCTCCTGGGTTCCCCCCTCCCCCGCCCCCTGCTCCTTGGGTGGTGTTGAGCTGTCTGGTTTTTACGCGGAGGCTGGTTGAGAGTTGAAACATGGTCTGAAGAGGCTCTTTCTCGATAATGACAATGCTCCTCTCTTCACCTGCTACCCAGCACGCTGTGGAGGTCATGTGCTTTGTACCCAAGTGCTGCAATGACATGATGACCCTGGGGAGACTTCGGGGGTTTGAGGTATGGGGCTAGAACAGGAAATTGGAGGCCCAATGCTCTTTGGCCCCTGTCTGAGCACTCGGGAGGTCCTCGTGGGGAACTGTCCCTCCCCTGGGACTGACCCCATGGTTGGTTGGGAGCATCAGGGGAAGGAGGGAGGAGCAGAGAATGTCCCTTTTCTCTCCTTGCTTTTTTTCTCAAAATCACTACCCTTTGGTTCTAGGGCAAACTCACTGCTCAGGGGAAGCTCTTGGGCCAGGACACATTCTGGGTCACAGAGCCCGAGGCTGGGGGGCTGCTGTCCTCCCGGGGTCGAGAGAGACGTGTCTTCCTCTTCGAGCAAATTGTCATCTTCAGTGAGGCCCTGGGAGGAGGAGTCCGAGGAGGATCACAGGCTGGATATGTATACAAGAGCAGCATCAAGGTGGGGAGGAGGCCGCAAGGGAGGGGTCTGGCTGGGATGGGGCGAGGCCTCTGAGAGAATGTCTGGCTCTTGGATTTGTTGGAGGGGACAGGAACCAGAGAGGGCCTAAAGAATCTGGGGGCTCTCTCCTATTTGCCAATCCAGGTGAGCTGCCTGGGACTGGAGGGGAACCTCCAAGGTGACCCTTGCCGCTTTGCACTGACCTCCAGGGGGCCAGAGGGTGGGATCCAGCGCTATGTCCTGCAGACTGCAGACCCTGCAGTGAGTCAGGCCTGGATCAAGCAAGTGGCTCAGATCCTGGAAAGCCAGCGGGACTTTCTCAATGGTGAAGCTCTCACCCTTCCCTCCCTGACGTGCTCTTTCAGCCCTTTGACCTCCCGAATCCCTCACTGCCCAATCTCCAATCCCTGCCCTCTTGACCCCAGCTTCTCCCCATCTCCCCAGCAATTTACAATGGCTGACAGTTTGTGGGAGAAGGGCAAAGTGGGAAGATGATCTGGGCAGAGCCCTTAGGGAAAGAACCTGTTGTAACCCTCCTTCTGTTCCTCTCTTTGCCCAGCATTGCAGTCACCCATTGAGTATCAGAGACGAGAGAGCCAGACCAACAGCCTGGGGCGGCCAGGAGGGCTTGGGGTGGGGAGTCCTGGGAGAATTCGGCCTGGAGACCGGGCCCAGGTCAGCACACATGCACCCATCAATGGCTCTCTCCCCTCCCTGCTGCTGTTGCCCAAAGGGGAGGTGGCCAGAGCCCCCCTGCCCCTGGACACACAGGTATGAGGAAAGGAGTTCCCCTGTTATGGGGGCAGAATGGGGAGGGCCTCTCTTATTCTGGGATCCCTAAATCCTCCTCCCCCATATCATTCCCTTTTTCTACCACCTGCCTTTTGTCTGCCCCTTCCTACTTCCCTACTCTTACCTTCCCCCTTCCAGTTTAACCCTGGGAGAAGCTGACGATCTTAGATGATCTAAGATGTCTAGCAAGAGGAGGTGGCTTAGCTAGGGGCATACACTGAAAAGAAAGGGGTGAGGGTGGATTCCAGGACTTTTTTTTCTCCTCTAACTTGAGTCTTTCTTCAGGCCCTCAGTGACATCCCCCGAGCTCCTCGTGACTCTCCTCCAGCTCCACCAATTCCAAACACCCCTCCCTGCCAAGCCAGACTTGCCAAGCTGGATGAAGATGAGCTCTAAGTGGTGAAGGCCTGGGGTGGTGCTCACCCAGCCACCCCATTTTCCGAGGAACTTCAGGGCAATCCTTCTGACATCAACTTGGAATTCCTTCTTGATGTGTCTGGCGGGGGAGGGAGGGGGCAAGGCTGGGAGTGGTGTTGACTTGGAGGAGGATTCCTAGACTCAGAAGGACTTCTTTCTGCTTAAGGAACACGGGTTCCTTCAGTGCCCACCCCTACGCATGCATCACAGGTCCCCCCAAAAGGAGGATATGGGGGTGGGTGGGAGGGCTGGGGCAGGGGCCAGATAAAAATGATTGGTTTTGACTCTGATTTTTTTTTTTTTCAGTTTTCTGAGATTAAAGGTTTTGTGATATCACTAAGGCTGCTGTACTGGCAGAGGGAAGGGGAAGTGGGGTGAGACGATGGGGAGAAATCCACTGGCCTGCAGATGGTCTGGTGATAAGAGGACACACGGTGTTGCTGTCTGTGTCCCTCACCTGCAGTTGCGGCATCTCGCAGTCCAGACCTGGAACTTGGAAAACCCTAGATCCGTGATATATCCTCCCCTTTCCCAGCCTGCTTTCTCTTCCGTCTGGCCTCCATTCTAGACCCCACTGGAAAGCCCAGTGTAGTGTGACTTCCCACCATCTCCCCAGCACCCAGATTCTAAAGCACTAAATGCCCAAGTACCTTTCCTTCTGAGGCCTCCATGCTCAGCTGAGGGAGAATGGGGAGGTGGAGAGGATGCTGGGGCCTGTGGCCCTTTTTGGCTCTGGGTTCTCCTTTTTGCCATCTGCGAGGTCACAAGGCATATCCGTAGTGAGCAGGAAGGGATTCTTCTTCAAGCCACAGACCCAAGAGTGGACAGCCCGAAGGGGTCTTCACCCCTCCCAACTTCTCGGATAGCCCCTGGGACGGAGAAAGCCAAACATGCAGAGATCCATATCCAGATGCCCTGTCCTGGGTCCTTGGGCATCTGTGTGTCCACTGTGTCCATTCGTCCCCTGGGCTTGGTCACGTGTACTTGGGCTTCCTCAGCAGACAATAGGCTGCTGGGGTGGGATGGTTAGGAGGAGCTGGAGCCTCCCTGTGGGCCTGAGGTCCCTCTGGCCGACAATGGGGGGAGGGACCTCTAAGGGGGGGACAGGACGTACAGCCCAGATAAGACTTCTGGTGAACAATAGGAGGAATTGAAGAGGGGAGACCCACCCTCACTGTACCCCACCCCCAGGGCTTTGGGGTCAGGGACTGGGGACCAGAGGGTGATGGGGAGAAATGCCAAGTATTCTTGTAAATGGAAGAGGGGGTGGGGAAAATAGCAGGATTCTGGATCCCAGAACCTTTGTATCTCTTGAGGGACCACAGAGGTACATGAGGTGGGTGCATGACCCATTTGAACTTAATTTAACCACAAATGTGTTTTGGAGTGCCAACTTTGTAAATAGCACTTGAATGTAATAAATGGCACTTCAAGTTTTTTGGTTTCTAAGAAGTAAAAATCAAAATTTGCGATGAGTTCAGTATTTCCTCTGAAGCCCTGAACTGGGAATTGAGGCCCAGCTCCCAGTAGAGGTGTGGGTGGTGGTTCTCTGTCATCCCTGTCCCACACTGTAGCTGAGCCGCGTCTTGGCAGGCTGTGAGACTGCTCTGCCAACAGAGCCTCTTGCATCTCTTGGGACAAGCTGTATACCCCATGAGGATTTGGGTCTGGGGGAGAGGCATGTGTGTGTTGGGGGGCACGCTGAATCTTCTTGGGGAGAACGCAGAGGCTCTGGAAATGATGGGTCACTCTGCAGGAGCCAGCTATCTCCTCCCAAAGGGCCAATGGGGAAAGAGCCCGCAGCCAGGAGGCCAGAGTCAAAAGGCTTAGGAGTGGTAAAAAGTGGGTGTTGGGTGTTGAGAGTGCGCTATATCTCTTGTCCCTACACCTTTCCACACACCCTCCCCCTTCCCCCGCCCTCGCCCCGCCCCAGCAGGCTCCAGAGCGTGCGGTCCCGCCAAGGATGTCTCAGGAAACACCTAACCTAGAGACGCCCTCTCCCCAAGCCTTTGCCGTCTCCGGGCCCTTGAAGGTCCCCCATGAGAGGGCGCCCTCCGGGGCCGGATTGGGCCCTGCTTCACGGAGGCGGGACTCAGGGCTAGCGGGTGGAGGGGTATTTAAGACTAGGCGGGGTTGGAGGTGGCCAAGGGCAAAATGACTGGGCTACCGGGCGCCAGGACCTGCCCATGCCTGGGAGAGGCCTCCGACCTTAAGTTCCCCCTGGGCGCCAAGTTCAGGGAACCGCTCACCGAGGCTCGGTTCCAGCAGCTCTTCGGGGACGCAGAGCAGGAGCCGGAGCTACTCGCCGAGCCCCGCTTGTCGCGCCTGTGCAGACGGTGGAGGCGGCGGGCCCGCGCTGGCTCCGGACCGGGGGCGTGGCGCCTGCTGCTGGCGCGGCTGCCCCCGCTGCGTTGGCTGCCCCACTACCGCTGGCGGGCCTGGCTGCTCGGGGATGCCGTGGCCGGAGTGACCGTGGGCATCGTGCACGTGCCCCAGGGTGAGCGGCCCCAACACCAGCCTGTCTGGGGCCGGAGCTCTGGAGGGCGTCGGGAAGGCGCAGGGGCTGGGAACCCGGGAGCGAGAGGATGGGTGGTGTGGCTGAGGGTTCGGAGACAGGATCTGAGACCAAGTTCTGGGTAAGGACTGCCGAGCCGCATCAGATACCCTACCCCCAGCTCCCCTCATTTGCGCAATCCTTCGAGAAGTCTTGGACACGTTCCGGGTCAGGGAACTGGAGAGAGGCACAACACCTCCTTCCCCCCGCCCCCCACTCCCACCCCCCTGTCTGGGCCGACACGGATCTGTGACCTTGTCCGCCCCACGACCTCCCACCGAGGCCTGTTAACCTCTCGGTTCCCTCATGTGGCATGATTTAGCGTCTCCATGCCAACCTCTAAGACTGTGGGTAGAGAGGGGGGCGTTCTGGAGGCTGGTCACCTGCCCCCAGCCACCACCCCCCACACACAACACACATCACGAAGATCTTTCCTTCCACTTCTCCCCCAGGCATGGCTTTTGCCCTCCTGACCTCCGTGCCTCCAGTGTTCGGACTCTACACTTCTTTCTTCCCCGTCCTCATTTACACCTTGTTGGGTACTGGGAGACACCTGTCCACCGGTGAGTGACCTGGTGACTCCTCTCCTTCTCTGTGGGGTGAAAATGGACAGGGGTTTGAGGCTTCGGTTCTTGCGAGCTCCTTAGCTCTTATTCCTCTCTTCCCCTCCCCTGCTTCCCTTCCGCCTCTGCAGTTACCCTGCCAGGAACCTCGGACCTAGGCAAGGCTTGCTGGTTGGGGGGGAGGGGGTGCTGAGTGGGTGCAAAGAGAAGGGAGTGTCCTCGGACTTTACTGCCCCCATGAAATTTGGTTTACGTGAACATCTCCGGGACTTGGAAGAGGGGAGGGGGAAAGAGCTGCGCGGTCCCCCAGAGGAGCGCTTGGTCCCCTAGAGGAGCGGGCGGTCCCCCAGAGGAGCGCGCGGTCCGCGGGGCGCCTGCAGGAGGGGGCCGCGAGGCCTCTAGGGGGCAGTATTTGCCGGCGGCCGCTCCCTCCTCTCCTCCCTCGCCGCGGGTTCCCGGCTGCTGCACTAGCTCTCGGCCTCACTGCCTTCACCTGAGCAGCGGCCGTCTGGGAGAGCGGGGTCTGACGACCGCAGCCCGGCAGAGGGCGCCGAGCCTGGGCGGTCACCGCGCCCCAGGCGGCACAGCTGGTGATCTCCGCGTTTGTCCCCCGGCCCTAGGAACTTTCGCGGTACTCAGCCTCATGACGGGCTCGGCCGTGGAGCGGCTGGTGCCTGAACCCCTCGGGGGTAACCTGAGTGGAATCGAGAGGGAACAGTTGGACGCTCAGCGGGTTGGGGCGGCTGCAGCCTTGGCCTTCGGAAGCGGGGCGCTGATGGTGAGGGAGGATCCTGGGAGATCCACGTGGGTGCCCCTGGGGAATTGGGCCAAGAGCGAGGGAGGGACAAGTGTCCCGCGTGGGTGTAGGCGGGAGGGGTGCGCTCCGGCGGGTCCGCTCCCGCTCCCGCTCCCGCAGTGACTGCGCATCTCCTCCCCCGCAGCTGGGCATGTTCGCGCTGCAGCTCGGCGTCCTGTCCACCTTTCTGTCGGAGCCCGTGGTCAAAGCGCTGACCAGCGGGGCCGCGCTGCACGTGCTCGTGTCCCAACTGCCGAGCCTTTTAGGGTTGCCCCTCCCGCGCCAGATTGGCTGCTTCGCTCTCTTCAAGGTGGGGGTGGAGAAGAGCGGAGAAGCGGCTTCTAGCGGTCCTGGGAAGAGGGAAACCCGGAAAGGAAGGAAGGAAGGAAGGAGGGAAGGAAGGACGGCGAGTGGAGGGCTAGAGGGTGACGGGGGCGGAGGGAAGGTTAGAGCCACCTGGCTGAATGAGGGTCGCTGCGGAGGTGGAAGCCCTGATGGGAGCCGGGAGGCCTTGCCTCGGCCGGGTGGGTCCGCGCCGGGGGCAGTCGAGCCTGGCACCGGGCCGTCGCTCACCGCCCCTGCCCGCAGACACTGGCCGCCGTGCTGACCGCGCTGCCCAGGAGCAGTCCGGCCGAACTGACCATCTCGGCACTCAGCCTGGCGCTGCTCGTGCCGGTCAAGGAATTGAACGTGAGATTCCGAGACAAGCTACCCACCCCGATCCCAGGGGAGATCGTCATGGTGAGGATGGCTCCGGGGTCCGGGGGCCCCCTGCACCGCACAGACCCTGCCCATCCCGTAGGAGCTGCCCGCTGCCGCCCCCTGGTGGAATGCAGCGAGCTTACAGATGAGAAGTCCTGCGCATCCGTGTCCCTTTCCAGGCCTCTTCCCAGAACATTTTGACCCTCCGGAATTCCCCACCCACACGGTCCCATTTCTCGCACGAAGCCTCTTCGGGACCTCTTAGAATACCTTCTTCCTGCTTACAGCGCTCCCTTGCGGTGTCGCCCGCCACAGCACACTCCACTCACATCTCTCCCCTAACCCGGCCCTTCACTGTTCACGGTTTCTCTCCCTTCCCACGCCCACTACATTTCTCTCTCTCCCCAACTGAGTAAGTGTTCCGCGTCTCCAACCACACGCCATCTATGCCTAGATATAGCCCAGCTCTCCTACTTAGAATGGCTCGGTATACTTCCTGATATCCACGATCCCTCCTGGGAGCCCCTATTCCTTCCTCCGGTCCATCTCTTTCCATAACCTTGGGTAGGCCTCATTCCTCTTTCCCATCCCCACCGCCCTCCACTCTAAACGGGCTGTCAGGCACCCATCCCAAACACATCCCAGCGCCCCCAGGGGCTGAGCCTCTGCAAACCCCTAACAGCTGCCTTAGCATCCTCCCTCCTGTGAAGCTTTTTCTAGCCTCAGCCAGGAAGCCCATCTCCTGCCATGCCATGATTTGCTCTTTCCCAGGTGCTTCTGGCCTCTGTGCTCTGCTTCACCTCTTCCCTGGACACAAGATACAACGTCCAGATAGTGGGGCTGCTGCCTGGAGGGTAAGGGAATCAAGACACCAGACTGCTCTTCTCCCACTTCTCCCACCCAACAGTTCCTCTTGATGCGCCCCACCCTGTTTCCTCTGTCTTCCCCATATCCTTCTTAGACCCAACCCATCCTCACCCTGGATCCCTCTCTCTCCAGATTCCCCCAACTCCACCTCCCCAACCTGGCTGTGCTGCCCAGGCTTCTGGCCGACTCGCTGCCGGTGGCACTGGTCACTTTTGCTGTGTCCGCCTCCCTGGCCTCCATCTATGCAGAGAAGTATAGCTACACGATTGACTCCAACCAGGTGTGACTCTGCCTGAGGACCCCAATACATTGAGGAGACACCCCCCTAATCTGATGTTCCTCCTTCCCCCCATGCCCTTGTCTCTCTCCTCTTCTTCTCTCACTGCGTCCCTCCAGGAGCTCTTGGCCCATGGTGTCTCCAACCTCATCTCCTCCCTCTTCTCCTGCTTTCCCAACTCTGCCACATTGGCCACCACCAGCCTACTCGTGGATGCTGGTGGGAACACACAGGTAAGAGCATGTCCTTGGGTGAAGAGATAGGGGGGTGCGTATCATCCAGGTTGGGGTGGTGGTGGAGAAACAGGTGGAGGATTGGTAGATACCCAGAGGGCAGCCGTATAGAGGAGGATAGGAGTCTGTGAGGCAGAGTGAGGGGGTGGGAGTTTCTGATAGGAGAGATAGAAGATAACAAAGCTCCTTTAAGACCTTTGTGGACTCTCAGCACTGAAAAAGTTTACGGTGCCCCACATGTAGCTCAAAATAAAAACAAAACTGGACTGTAAAATAAATTTGAGAGACAAACTTCTGATTCCTCCCCCCTCAACGGGGACATTTTCTTTTGAAAAGAAATATCACACATGAAAATCTCCCCCTAATATTTCTGGTTTCCTACTCTGCCGGTCCCCTAAGAATGTGGTGAGCCTGCTTTTAGGGTAATCCAACAGTGGCTTTTAAGATGGACACGGGCTACAAAAATAAGGAAGTTGAACTACATCTAGGTAAGAGACTGCAGAATGAGAGGCATTTCATTGGGAGAGGGCAAAGGTAGGTGTGAGAGGCAGAATAGCAAGAAGGGAGTGGGAGACTGAGGAATATCTTCATGGAAGGGGATTTGGGAGGAGGGAGACTTCCAAGGAAGGTGAGGCAGAGTGGGCAGGGCGGCCAGCTGTCACACAGGGGTGGATGAGGTCCCCTTGCTTCTCTGCTTCCATCCCTCCTTCTTTCTAGCTGGCAGGCCTCTTCTCCTGCATAGTCGTCCTCTCGGTGCTGCTGTGGCTGGGGCCCTTCTTCTATTATCTGCCCAAGGTAAGGAACAGAGGAGGTATGGGGGTGGCTGGGAGGGCGGGCTATATTCCAGCACATTGGGGCGGTCAGCTTGCCTCCTCTGCCCCAAGGCTGTCCTGGCTTGCATCAACATCTCCAGCATGCGCCAGATGTTCTTCCAGATGCGGGAACTTCCACAACTATGGCGCATCAGCCGCATGGACTTTGTGAGAAGTGGCAGGATTACCCCAGATTGCCCCCTCCCATTTCCCAGCATCCCCAGCTTCTGCCCTGGATTGCAGCTAATTGTCCTGGTCCTAAGTTCTGTAGTCCCCCCACTCTGCCCCCCTCAACATGCATACCTTCTAATCCCATTACTCAGACACAAGGTAGAGGGTGGGGTTTGAACCCCTTCAGGCCTGAATATTTGTACCTCCCCAGCTGGTGCAAGGTCTGGGGTCATTACATTTGGTGTATACCCCCTGTTGGGTCAGTCCTGTCCCCTCCTCCTGTCATTCTTTCTACCTTCTCCTGGGCCATCCCTCCCTATCGTTTGCCTTGGCCGGCACCGCCCCTGGACCTCTTTCCCTAGCAGTGGTGGCCTGGCATTTCACTCCCGCCCCTGTCCTGCAGGCCGTATGGATGGTCACATGGGTGGCCGTAGTGATCCTGAGTGTGGACCTGGGCCTGGCCATTGGTGTGGTCTTCTCCATGATGACTGTGGTCTGCCGCACCCAGAGGTGGGAGGAGAGATGAGTTGGGAAGAGCGGTGGGGAGAGAACAGGTGCCTGGGGTGACTCTCCAGCCAGGTCAGGCTGGGAATCTGACCCCAGCTTCCTGCCCAGGGTGCAGTGCCTGGCACTTGGACTTGCCGAGGGGACGGAGCTCTACAGACCACTCAGAGAGAGCCACAAGGTGGGTGGGCTACAGACAAAGAGGGAAGGGAAGACTAGACCCAGGTGTTTTTCTGACCCTCTGCCCTCTTAGCTCCTCAAGGTCCCGGGGCTCTGCATCCTGAGCTATCCATCACCGCTCTACTTTGGGACCCGTGGGCAGTTTCGCCGCAGCCTGGAGTGGCACCTGGGGCTTGGAGAAGGAGGCAAGGTGAGAGACCTGGTCAGAGGGGAGTGTGGCTTCTCTGGGCGAGGGAGGCGGGTGCGTCTTCTGAAGGGGCACACGTTCATGCTTGTGTCTTGGAGATGGTAACTGCCCTTCTCTACTCACAGGGGGCTCCAAAGACAGATAGCCCACCTGATGCAGGTGAGACGGGGTGACAAGGAGGGAGACTTGGGCGCGACCCGCGGGGGCGTCCGGCTACCCCTGTCTTCTCCCATCCTAGTTGCTGAGCCCGTCAGAGTGGTGGTCCTAGACTGCAGTGGTATGGCCTTTGCAGATGCTGCTGGAGCCAGAGAAGTGCTACAGGTGAGGGGCGGGGTAGGTGGAGGAGAAAGTCCCCTTAGGATCCCATGCATACCCTCTGACGTAGGATTTGATGCCCTGCCCCATCTCCACAGCTGGCCAGCCGATGCCGAGACGCTGGGATCCATCTTCTCCTGGCTCAGTGTAATGGTGAGAGGTGTGGAGGCTGGAGGGACCTGGAGCCTGGGGAATGACCGGACGCTTGGGGGAGGGAAAAGGACACGGTGTGGATTTAAGAGCTAAGAACCTGACCCGCCTCTCTACACAGCCTCAGTGCTGGGGACACTGACCCAGGCAGGACTCCTGGACAGAGTGACCCCAGAACAGCTGTTTGTCAGTGTCCAGGATGCAGCTGCTCATGCCCTGGAGAGACTGGTGAGGGGGCAATAGCAACAGGAGTGAAATCCAGGAGGTGCTGGGCCATAGCAGGTCACATGTGAGTCAGTGGCTGAGGACCTAGGCCGAGGGTTTTGGGCAGGGGACTGAGAAGGAACCTAGAGGAGGGAAGGGGGATGAAATGATGAGTCAATTTAAGGCGAAGCCAGGGAGACGGGGCCCAGCTCTGCATGAAGAACTGAGGAGCTAAGATTTCAAAGTGGGGTGGTGTGCCCCTCAGAGGACTGCCAAATGCTGAGTGAGGGAGGACGGTACCTAAGCTGTCCCTGACACGTTCCCCTCTCTTTTCCAGGAGCCTACTGGTCCAAAGACTTGCACAGTGTGGGTCTGACCCAGTCATCTGGAGTGTGGAGGGCCCCAGCAATATGTGTGTGTGGAGTCCCCTTACTTCATGTAACTAATAAAATAAAGCTGAGAGCCTCTGGGGTTCATGAAGTGAGCCTGGGTGTCCGCACACTGAGCCCTGGTGCCCCTTTCTCCATGCCCACAGCACTGCAGACACAACTAAAAATGGCTTTCACTTGTGTGTTCACCAGCCCTCACCCCAGCTCCAGAGTCACCAGTTCTCTCCATGGGGTGGGGGAGGGGGTTGGGGCTGGAGCCTATGCACAGAGTCCTGGGTCCAGAGATGAGGGAGAGGGGCACAGCCCTGGGAACACACGTGGGGGGGCTTCCCCACCCCCTCAGTCCCAAGGAGATGAGAGGAGAGTATTTCCACTTTAGGTTCTTAGAGTCCCCATGGGCTCTTTGGCACTTGGAAAGTTGACCCCCCCCCCACTTCCTGCCCCATGAGAAGGAGGCAGGGGGAGGACTTGGCACTGGCTGTGGGACGAGTTATGGCTCCATCATGTCCCTAACCCTGGGCACTCGCAGAAAGGAGGAGTGTCACCAGGACAAGCCCCTATTTGGGATCAGATTCTGAAGGGGATCAGGGACAGTCAGTGGAGTGGTCACCGGGTGGTGGGGTTTGCTAGAAATTCCTGGGATTTTCTAGAAATTCCTGGCAGGGACAAGGAGGCAGGCCCAGCCTGACAGTTTGAAAGCCCCTAGTGGCCATCATTCCGAGGTCATGCACTGCAGCCGGTGTTTGAAGAAGAGTAGGCGATGTTTGGCCACCTGACTTTCATCCAGTGATCCTGGGTAACGGTACCGGGCGTAAGTCTCTGCCCCCACATCCCTTGATGTCCAAGGCAGCTTCAGCTTAGATGCATGATCCACAACGACGTCCGAGCAGGAGCCCACTCGAAGGGAACCAAGCCCATCCAGGAAGAATTCTGGGGGGGCGGGGGAGGGGTAAGGGAGTACACAGTGAAAGGTCTGAAGCTTATAGAAGGCCAACCCTTAAGGGAGAACTGAGATTTGGGGTGTGGAGGGTGCACAGGCAAGGACCCCGTTTCTGAGGGCCTTGGGCTAGTAATTAATTCTTGGGGCTCTTCTGTAAAATAGAGTCAACGTACTTACCTTGTGCTTTGATAAGGTACCCTCCTCCCCACCTCCCCAACACACACCTAAAGGTCCAATAGATACTGAATGGGCTGCTCCAGGAGTGTGGTCTGAACCAGGGGAAGCGGCTAGGAGTGGAGTAAAGGGGGCGGGGACAGTGGTGGGGAAGTTAAAGGTGGACCCAGTGGCTGTGCTGGGCGTGGAGGTTTAAATGGTGTGCGGGCCGGGAGGGTGGGAGCTCTGTCTCTTGCCAGGGCGCAGATCTTGGTAAATCTTCGCAGAACTGCCCGCAAGGGTCCTGGGTGCCAGCCGTGGGCTCCACGGGAGGAGGTGGGGGGTGGGCGTAGGAGTAGCGGTACCTTTGGAGCCTCGCCCAGCGCGCCGCCCCCCACCCAGCCACCCCGGGGTCCCTGCTGGTCCGGGCCGGACCGGGAGGGGGCGCCACTCACCCAGATGCGCCACGCGGCTGAGGCGTGGGTCGAAACCGACCTCGCGCACCTTGTCGGTGCGCGCCAGGAAGAAGTTGACCACGCCGTCCGTGACCACGCAGCCTGGAAAGCCGACGAGCTCGTGGTGGAAGCCGCGCCTTTGCCGGAGGCAGTTCCCGCGGCCCGGCGCGCCGGGCTCCACGCTCAGCATTTGCCGGTAGGTGGTGGCGAAGCCGGAGATCTCGCGCACAGCGCCGCCGACCTGCGGGGAGTGGAGGACGGCTCCAGGCGGGACGGGGAGTGTCGGGGGGTGGGGGCTAGATCTGTGCCCGCTCCCCGGGGCGGTTCCCCTGCCCCGTCCTCCTCCGCTCCACCCCTGCAGGACCCGGACTGTCCCCCAGGCTCCGCCGCGTCGTCCTCTGTCCGTCCCAGGGCCGTCCGCCCTCGCCCGGGTCTCCCCCGCCGCTGCCTCAGCCTGCTGGAGGCCCTCCTTCTCCCACCCCACGGCCTGCGGGCCCTCCCCTACCAGGTCCAGCGGCGTCCGCTCCAGCACGTCCACAAGCCTCTCCAGCCGCGTCCGCGCCGTGAAGACGAAGTCGTCGTCCACCCACAGGACGTACTTGGTGGTTACTTGGGACACGGCCAAGTTCCGGCCTGCGAACCAGCCCTGGGGGAAGGGTATACATGGTTAGTGAGTCTGTAGAGATAGGACACAACCCCTCTGCCACCTTTCATCCTCTCTCCTGACGCCTCTAAACGGTCCAGTGCCCACGAATGGCTCAGAGCGAGGTAAAAAGTGCAGTTTCCCACTGCCAGGGGTTCTGAGTCAGTGTTCCGGGAGGTGTTAGAACGCGTTTAACTCATGCGTGCACGCATTCATTCATTCACCTATTTATTGAGCGCTCCCTAGGTGCTCAGCACATTCTAAGAATGCAGTACGAATAAGATAGGCACGATTCCTGTCCCACGGAGCTTACGTTCCAGGAACTGCCATGCCTAACAGGCACCCCGGTAATTCTGAAATTACAGGTAGGTAGTCCTGGGATCACTACTCTGGAGACTTCAGACTGAGGGCGCGCCCTGTGGCGCGCGGTTCAGCCTCGCTGGCTGCGCACCTTGCCAAAAGGCATGAGATAGTGCTCGATGTGGGGGCCGCTAATGCTCTCTGGCTTGTCGCTGTCGTCGGCGATGACCACGGTGACCGTTGGGTAGAAGCGGCGGATGCTGGCGATGAGTGCCCGTAGCCGATTGTAACGCAGGAAGGTCTTAGTAGCGATGGTGACCAGGGCGCTGATGTTGTACTGGGCTGGGAGTGAGGGAGAGGGTTAGGTGCAGAGAACGAGAGTGGGAAGTGAGGAGCAGGAAGACGTCTTCTCCCAGGGCCTCCCTCTTCCAACTTCTCCCCACCAGACCTGGATTTAGGTCCTAGCGCGCACCAGCCTCACCTCCCTGGGGTAGAGACCCAGATGGGTACAGTCGAGGGTTGGGGGGGTGTCTTATGCGGATGGTAAAAGCAGCCTCATGTCCCTCCGTGGAGAACCGGACTGGGAAGAAAGGACACAAGCCATGGTCCTTAGGGCTGGGATAACATTCCCTTTTCAGTAAATCAATATTTAAGTGCCTACTCCTCCTGGGCCTGGTGGACAAGAATGCAAGGTTTTTACCTCCATGGCACTAACATTCTAATGGGTGGGAAAAGAAAATAAAAGATTTAATTTAAAAAAGAGATTTAATGAAAAGCTAACGTTTATTGAGCATTTACTATGGGCAGGTACTTTTTAAGTTACCTTAAATATAGGAGCTCATTTAATCTTCACAAGCCCTATTAAGTAGATTCCTACTACAGAAAAAGGCATAGAGAAGTTAAGTAACTTGTCTCTATTTACACAACTCTTAAGCAACAAAACTGAGATAGGAACCTAGTCAGTCTGGTTCCAGGCTAAATAAATAAAATTCAGATACTGGTGAGCATTGAAGAGAAAATAAAACAAGTAATGTGATAGTGAAGAGGAGACATTTGAGCTGAGATCCAAATGACAAGAAGGAGCCAGCCATGCAAAAATCTGGGGGAAGAGCATTCTAGGCAGAGGGAACAGCAAGCGCAAGGGCCCCAAAGTGGGAGCGGGTTTGGTGTGGCAAGTCTTGGAGAGAAGCAGGAGGGTTGTGTTGTGCCTCTTTTGCTAGAGGAGAAATGGGAGCTCTGGGAGATAAAGTCCCTTGCCCTCCAGTAAGTGGTGGGTTGGGAATAGAGCTCAAGTCTTCTGGCTCCTGGGGCAGGTCACTTCCTGGGGCCCCCACGGTTGGCCTGCAGGGGGGACACACCCAAAGCTCGGGTTTCCCTTTGGCCTGCTCTGGCCCCAGATGAACAAAGGCCCCTTCTCTCCCTCCCTGGTCCTGCTGGCCTAGCTGAAATGCCCATTGTGTGACTGGGTAGCTCTGGCCATTGCCCGAGTATCTCCCACACCCTCTGCCATTTGCCCGCTCCAGCCTTTCTGGGCTCTCTGTTCAACCAGCCTGCCCCTGCCTCTGCCCAGGCCTCCCACCTGTGTCTGCTGTGTTTGCCTGGTAGCTTCGGCTGCTATAAGTGACCAGTTGAAGCTGCCGGTTGAGTTGGTCCAGCCCTGGGCTGGTGAGGGTGAGATCTGGCTGCCCCTCTCCAGTGAGAGTCACTCCAGTCACTTCCCCTGCCACATCCCAGGTGCCTAAGGAGGCGGTCAGGTTCACCTGGGAGAGGGGGTTGGAGAGTACAGGGTTAGACCTCGGACCCGCCTCTTGCCTTCCTGGTTCCTCCATCCCTCCTTTGGCAGCTGGGGTCTCCCTCCAGCATCTTCCCTCCAGCATCCACCTGGCCTTCCCAGCCTCGTTTCCGCTTACCTGGTAAAGCTCCTGACCAGAAGCTGCCTGCAGGCTCAGCCCTGGGAGGAAGGAGAGGGAGTCAGAATCACAGACAGCCTTGAATTCTTCTTCCCTTTCTCTTCTCTCTTTCACCACACACAGCATGGGCCTTCTCACGCATCCCTCTTTGTTGAGGCCACAGCAGGGCCCATGTGGGGACGCAGCCTAGAGTAACTGGTTTTTTACTCCTTCCCATCAAAGCAATAGCTCTTTATGGCCTGCCCCACCTATCCACCTGATCTTTGGTCAGTCAGCAAAGAAGAGATTTGTTTCCCCAAACCTCTCCAGTGACAGGCTTCTGCGATTCCTGACAACCCTAGAGGCCCTTCTGTCCTCACCTCCCACCTCATGAGCCCCCTTCTGATCCCAAATCCCCCTTTCATCAGAAGTCCCCCACTTCCCTTTCCAATCTTCCTTCATTCTTCCTCAGCCAGCCTTGAGCTCTGCCACCCCCACGGTGGCTTAGGCCATCTCCTAGGCCCATTCTCCCCACCTGGCACCAAGATGCTCCGGAGGGGCTGGACCTCCACGCCCTGCAGGGGGTACTGAAGAGGGGAGTTGGCAGGGGCTATGAGCAGCTGGTCCGCAGCAGACTGGCTCCTGGCGAGGGAGGACAGTGCAGGAGTCAGGGGCGGAGGAGCTGTCCTTCCAGTCACACCCACCCTCCGGGCCTCCCCCTGCAAAGACACGCCCTCCTTTCAAGATGGTACCTGGAAAGGAAGGCCTGGAACTCCTGCTCCCTGGAGGCTGAGGCAGCCCTCAGCTCCTCAGGGTCAAAGGCCTTGGTGAAGTCAATGGCTCCAACCTGCCTCTGGAAGGGGAGGTAAAGGCTCCCTCCACTGGACTCACAACTACAGTTGTTCCCAGAGAGCTGCCTGGAGGGAGGACGAAGGGTCATCAGAGCCCAGCCATACAACTCCATTCACCCCACAAAACATTTACACAGTGCCCCACACCTTGGCTTTTCAATCCTGCCCATCCAGTGTCTGTCCCCTTAAACACTGCTCTTCAAATAGTCCCCAGGAGGAGAGACCACCAGTGGCATGACTCAGCTCCTAAATCTGAATTTTACAGAGGTGTAGAACAGGATCAATTGCTAGAATTTCAGAGTTGCCTACCCACCATTCAGGACCCCACCTGGACACTCCTTTCACGGGGAGTCATCAGGACATCAGGAAGTCTTCCAGGGCCCTCCTCTGCCTGCACACCCTCCCCTCCGCATCACCATGACAAGGTTCAGGGAGGAGAGAGATTTTTTCCCCCAGCCCAAGACTCAGAAACTACCCCCGCGCCCTGCCTCACCCCCACTCCCCAGCTAGTCAGGAGAACCCAGAGATCAGAGCTCAGCAGTGCAGGAAACAAAAGCTCCCCAGTCACCCCCAGCGAGTTCCGCTCTGCCGCCACCACCCCGGGCACTCACCCCACCACTTGCTCCTTGATCCTGACCGGGATGTGTGCATAGCGGGGCTCTGGCGCAAGGTCTGGCAGTTCTGGTCTTGGGGGGGCCTGCAGGGGCGCCCACAGCGCAAGAGGTGCCCGGAGGCCCGGCGCGTCCCGGGTGCTCACGTAGAGGAGCCCCAGCGAGGCGCAGGCGAGCAGCAGGACCAGCACACAGAGGGCCCGGCGGCCCAGCCGCATCCTGGTGGACGGTAGGGGTGGGAGGGTGAGAAAGGTGTGGAGGGGAGGCGTGGGCTGGGCCCCTCGAGCCCCGCGGTTCTGGAGGCTCCTGCCAGCTTCCCGGGACGCTCTCCACATCTCGGCGCGCTAGGATTTGCACAGCGAATCGTTCCCCTGGCCCTCCTCCCTTCACTGCCCGGGCCCCGGGTCTCCCGGCCTCCTTTCTTCTCGCCTTCTCCCGCATCTCGGTTTCCTCTCACGCCCGAGGCCCGGCATGTTGATGCAAGAGACCGCTGGATGCGGTGCTTTCCTCGCGGCCGCCAATAAGTAGGAGTGCACTGCTTTCTTAGGGCAGCGGGCGTACCCAATCCCGCCGCCCCCCGCCCTGGCCCGCGTGTCCCCCACCCCTCGGTCCGAGCATCACCTGGCCCCCGGTGGGCTGCACAGGGCGGCTCCACACCTTGCCTGTCATGAAAAATGCAGAATCACGCCCGCGCTATTGGGTGCCCCCGGCGGAGGTGACCGCGCGAGTGGCCTCGGGAAGCTGTGCGGGGGACCGGGGGGACCCGCGAGCGCGCCGCCTCCCGCCTCCAGCTCGGCCCCTCATCCCGCCCGGGCACTGACCTGTCTAACGCTCTAAGGCCGCCGCAAGATTTCAGTCCGGGCTGCTCCAGGCTCTCAGCCCCGGCCTGGGGGTCTTCATGCGGCTGGAGGCGGCCTGATCGGGGAGCCGGGCGTGAGCCTGTGCCGTGGGGATCCTCCTGCCTCCCGGGCTCGCCCAACCCCTCCCGCCTTCGGACGCTCCGGGCTTTGTAGACCACGGCGCGGGGTGGTTCTGGGCGTTTCCTGCGCGGGGGGATGGGGGTGGAGAACGGAGTTGAGAAACCGTGCATCCCAGCCCCAGAAACAAAGCCGGGGCTCCCCGGCACCCTGTCCCACTTGCCGGGAGGGGAGGGCTCAGGCCGCCGCCGGGTTGTTCGGATCGCGGCGCCGCGCGGCTCGGCTCCCGGGCTCGTCGCGGCGGAGGCTCGGGCTACGCGCGGGGAATGCGGGCGCCCGGGCGCCTTCTGGTGGGCGCAGAGGACATTGCGGGGGCGCCTCGAGAAGGTCCTTCTCCCGACCCTCCCAGCCCTTCGCCTGCAAACCTGGCGTCTCAAGGGCCTGCCCTCATCCCAATCTATTCCCTAGTCGCACGGAGCCTCCCTCTCATCGAGGCTGTAACAGGATAGGGAATAAGGGCTTTGGGAGGCGATGGGGTGGGGGCGCCCTACAACCCCATTCCAAGGAAGGTTTGGGTAGTTAGGGTGAGATAAAAGAAACCAGACTAGATCCTGGAAAATAAAGATTTTGCCTGGCTAACAAAGACAGGTTCACACCCTCCCTCCCATCCTCGCCTCCCCCGCAACACCCCCACCCCAATCATCTAACAAAGACTCGAGAAGTAATACAAAGGCCTGCTTCCCGTAACTGCTCCTCGTTGCAGATGCTGGAGGAAGTGGCTAAGTTGGCTGTAATTCTGCATGCAAGCCTTAGACCCATAGACTCTCTTCCCTACAGCAGGATTCAGGACACTACCCAAAGTCCTGTGGTTCCATGGTTCTAATAAAAGATGTATCAAAATCTAATAGGGAAAACAAGACACAATAAGAAATGTAGAACGTAATGAAAACGCGGGGGGAGGGGAGGATGGATTGTTGAATGAATTGTATACAAAGGATTGACTAATCAGATGAGGGGAAAGTGGGATTCTCAGTCTCTTTACACCAAAATAAATTCCAGATCTATCAAATATTTTAATATTAAAAACAAAACCAGAAAAGTAGTAAAGGCAATCATGGAGTTTTTGTGTTTTGTTTTGTTTTTTACAATCTTGGAGTGGGGGAAGAGATCTCTAAGCAAGATATAAAGGGAATAGCCTGTACCTCTGAAACAAATAATACACTATATATTAAAAAGAAGAAGAAGAAGAAGAAGAAGAAGAAGGAGAAGAAGAAGGAGAAGAAGAAGAAGGAGAAGAAGGAGAAGAAGAAGGAGAAGAAGAAGGAGAAGAAAGAAGAAGATAGCAGGAGGGGAAGAATGAAGGGGGGGAAATCGGAGGGGGAGAAGAACCATGAGAGATGATGGACTCTGAAAAACAAACTGGGGGTTCTAGAGGGGAGGGGGTTGGGAGGATGGGTTAGCCTGGTGATGGGTATTGAGGAGGGCACGTTCTGCATGGAGCACTGGGTGTTATGCACAAACAATGAATCATGGAACACTACATCAAAAACTAATGATGTAATGTATGGTGATTAACATACATAATAATAAAAAAAGATATAAAGGGAATAGTAAAAACTTGCCTATATAAAAACCATGAGTGAAGGAATTTCTATAAACAAACTTGAGATAAATGACAAACTGAAAAGAATCTTTCCAACATGTAAGACAGATAAAGGTCTATTTTCCTCAAGAGCTGTAAAACATCAATAAGAAAAAATGATCAACTACCCCAAATGGACAAAAATCAGGATTAGGCAGTTGACAGAAAAAGTGAAAATGACTTTTAAATATATGCAAGTATACTTGATCTTATTCATAATAAGTGAAATGCAAATTAGAACAACAGTGAAATTTTTTATTTTTATTTTTTAATTTTTTTAAAGATTTTATTTATTTGAGAGAGAGAGAGAGAGCACGAGCAGGGGAGGAGCAAAGTGAGAGGGAGAAGCAGACTCTCCGCTGAGCAGGGAGCCTGATATTGGGCTCAGTCCCAGGACCTTGGGATCATGACCTGAGCCGAAGGCAGATGCTTCACTGACTGAACCAACCAGGTGCCCCAACAGTGAAATTTTTAAAACAAAATTATTGCAATATTATTGATTATATATTCCCTATGTTGTACTTTTTATCCCTGTGAGTTATTTATAACTGCAAGTTTATACCTCTTAATCCTTTTCACCTATTTCACCTATCCCCCCACCCCCTGAAATGTTTTTTGATTATCAAATTAGTGAAGGTCAAGGTGTTTGCTAACACATTGTATGGTCAAGTATGTGGAGAAACAGCCTCTGCATACATTGTTGTGAGTGTAAATTGATACAACTTAGGAGAACAATTGGCAAATCTCTTAACATTTAAAATGTTAATCACTTAAATTGTAAATATTAATCATTTAAAAATTTAAAGATATGGCTCTGTCAGACAATGAGGTACTGGGTTAAACTATACCTACTGATACTGAATGATTTCCAAAGTTGCTAAGCAAAAGCAAGCAGATTCTGAACAGCATATATAATTGGCTCCCATGTGTGGTTTTTAGCTTCTGGGCTTGGCCAAAGCCTGGATATGAGGTGCTTCCATAACAGAAACCCGACACTGCGGGAATGGCTTTGGAACTGGGTCTTGGCCGAAGCAGGAAGGGAATTTGAGGAGTGTCAGTGAAGATCAAGAAACATTGAAGAGGTTGTTAGAAGCCGGATGGTCTTTAAGGATGTTGCAGTTGCCGGGAAGTGGGGAAAGTAAGGGAACTGAAGGAAAGGAGGTCTTGCTATGTTTGGCAATCTTGGCACTTGCGGTGGGGTGGGAGGTAGAAACTTCACCAAATGAACTGAGGATCTCACTGAGAAGATTTCTAAGCAGAATATTGAAGATGCCATCTAGTTTCTTCTTGCTGCTTAGAGTAAAAATGAAAAGCAAGAGATAAGCTAAAGGAAGGCAGGTTGAACAGAAAAGGGCTGGGGGTTGCTGGGTTTGATGATGCCTAGCCCCTCCAAGGACCAATGATACTAAAATCCAAAAATGGGGGTGCCTGGGTGGCTCAGTTGTTAAGCGTCTGCCTTCGGCTCAGGTCATGATCCCAGGGTCCTGGGATCGAGCCCCGCATCGGGCTCCCTGCTCTGTGGGAAGCCTGCTTCTCCCTCTCCCACTCCCCCTGCTGGTGTTCCCTCTCTCACTGTGTCTCTCTCAGTCAAATAAATAATTAAATCTTAAAAAAACATATTAAAAAAAAAATCCAAAAATGCCTTCCAGGCAAAGATCATATCTAGGGAACCTTAAGAAAACAGGATCTGAAAATGATGCCAAGGATGTGAATATAAATCTTTGTTAAGAAAGATCTAAGGTGGTGCCTCAGGGAGTGGTTCAGTCTGACAATAGGACTCCTAAGAAAGCGTTGTCTGTCAGCAGTCTATGCAGAAGCTCAGAGTAGATAAGGGCTTATATCAATAATATTTGTGGCTATGGCTTTCATTTAATTAATGGTTAACCTCAATAGGATTCATAGAAGACCCATAAAGATTTTAAGAGAACTGTTTGCAGAATTTTGTTGGTGATATACTAATTCTCTTATCATTCTGATAGAATGCATGTTTGCTGTTTCAAGGCCCCAAATTTGTGGAAATGCATTACATTGCAATCAATAACTAATACAGAATATTGTATAGCACTGAGAGTTAATGGTCTGCAACTATACACAATAACTCATAATGCTGAAAGAAAAAGCCAGACACAGATTACATTCCGTATGATACTATTTATTAAATAGTATGATAACTATTTATTAAATACAGGCAAAACTAATGTATGACATTTGTAGTAAGGATCATAATTATCTCCAAGGGGAAGGATAGTATCTAGAAGGGGTCAAAGGGAATCTGGGTCCTGATATTAAAGTTATATTTCTACATCTGAGTGCGGATTATACAAATGTGTTTAGTTTGTGAAAATATGCTGAGCTGCAAACTTATAATCTGTATACTTTTCTGTATGTATATTATACATGAATACAAAGTTTAAAAACATGTGAGAACAACAACTGTAGTCTGCTTTTGGAAATATTCAGAAAGGATTTTGTTTGGGGTGCCTGGGTGGTTCAGTTGGTTAAGCGTCTGACTCTTGATTTTGGCTCAGGTCATGATCTCAGGGTTGGGAGATCGAGCCCTGCATTGGGCTCCATACTGGGCCTGGGTGTGGAGACTGCTTGAGATTCTCTCTCTTCCTCTCCCTCTGCCCCTCCCCTGCTCTAGGAAAAAAAGAAAAAGAAAAAGAAAGAAAGGATTTCCTTTAAGCAGTACACAAAGTTGCAGTTGGGTGGTTTTTCTGATAGTCATCTTGGGTTACTCATGTCACTGCAGCCATCTGGCAGCTCAGCTGGGGCTGGATAGTACAAGTTGCCATCAGGGGGAGGTTGGTATTGGCTCTTGGTCGAACCTCTCGATTTATGTGGTCTTTTATCCTCCAGATAAGCTAACCTGGGGCATGGCAATGTCAGGGCAGCAAATGGGTATGAATGGAAGGTGCCAGACCTGCCTTGCTTGTAATTCACACAGCATTCTCTTTCTCTCTCTCTCTCTGTATATATTATATATATATTATATATATATAATATACATATATATAATATACATATATAAATATATAATCATAATATATTTATACTATAATATTTTATAATAAAATTATATTGTAATTATAAATATAAATATATATTATGTGTAATATATATTTAGTTATTCATTTGTCAGAGCCAATCATCTGGCTCTCTCAGATTCAGTGAGTGCCTAAGCCCACTTATTGCTGAATGTGGCTATAAAGAATTGGTGACCTTTTTAAATCTACCACTATCACCAACGATCAAATGTTGAAGTCCAGGAGTTGTTGCTTAATTAGATACTTTTAGAAAGGAAGGGTATCTTAATAAGTGTGTCAACATTACAAGAAGTAATGCTTGGAAATGGCAGAGCTAGTTACACAAGTGTGCTTAGGAGTAAACACACACCAGTAAGAATCAACAAAAGACCCAGATCGTCTAATATCCTTTTCCACTAAAAGGAACAAGCCTCCTTGGATGCATTCCTGGTTCTATCCCAGGGTTGGGGCAGGAAACATTAAAGATGAACACACAATGTCAGAAAGCAATGAAGTACCAAAAAAAAAAAAAAAACAGGAGCATTTTCAAAGGACAGACATAGGAGGCAGCTTGAAGGGGCTTCCACTGGATGAATCTGGGAAAGTTTGAGCACCAAAATAATTTAGGATAGGAATGAATGATAAACCATTGAAAAAAATAGAAATCTACAATCCACACCGATAATAAATAAATAAATAAATAAATAAATAAATAATAAATGTAGGAGGAGGAGGGAAAATGCCAACTGATACATTTGAACAGAGGGATGGAGTGGAAAATAATAATTTTGCAACTATCGTAGTGAAAATTGGATTGGGCAAGAATCATCAATGACTGCTGAGTCTAAGGGTTGGGGGGAGTTTACCATCACCAGTGAGGGGCAGAAGGATACTGTGTACCTGCAGATACGTTACCTGGAGAAAGACACGGCATCACCTCTGCAATTTTCTGGCTGGGATACATAACTCGATCCTAAATATGAGCAAACACACAAACCCCAAATATTTTAGATACATGAAGGAAACTGGCCAGTATTTTTTTTTTTTTTAATGTCAATGTCCTGAGAAATAAAGGACGGCTGAGGAACTGTTCCAGGTAAAAGGAGACCAAAGAAGCAGCCAAATGCAACGTGTGGTCCCAGATGGCATCCTGTCCTTGAGGGGAAACATAACAGATATTTTGGGGATACCTGATCAAATTGGATTATGGGTGGTAGCTTAAAGTTTGATCTTTATTAAAGATAAATGGGAAAAAAAAAAGGATAAATGGTAAGCATTAAATCTCCTGAAGCTGATAACTGGTTACTTAAGAAAATATCCTTGTTCTTAGAACACATATCCTGAAGTGTTAAGGGATAAAGTGGCATGATGTGTGTAATCTACTTTCAAGTTGCTTGGAAAAAATAAATGATACAATGTGTATGTGTTGTATATATATGGGTACATGTGGTATACATAATATAAAATCTGTATTTTATTCATTTAATAACTATTCACAACACTCTTTATATGAACTGTACATCCTATATAACATATTATACATGAATGTGTGTGTATATATGTGTATATGTATATACACACACACACACTATATATATAGAGAGAGAATGATAAAACAAATGTGACAAAATGTCAAAAATTGGTGAAGCTGGATAAAAGATATATGGGAACACTGTATGTATTTTCCAAGTTTCGAAGTTTGATATTATTTCAAAGTAAAAATTTAAAAAGAATAAGTCTTGCTTCTCCACTAATCTAGTGGAAAGTGAGTGTCTATTTAGTAATTCAGTTACGGTCTGAGAAATTGTTTCAGCACATTACTGTCACATTCATAAAAATTGACAAGTAAAAAATTTTAATAATGAAATTTTAACCATAATTTAGAATTTCTTTTTTTTTTGGCTTACTTCTTTTTTTTTTTTTTAATTTTATTATGTTATGTTAGTCACCATACAATACATCATTAGTTTTTGATGTCATAATTTAGAATTTCTAACAGAACTTATACTAGTTCTTGTATCTCAGCATTTCTTTCTTTGACGGTGATATTTAGCCTCGGCTGAATACTGATTTTATCTCTTTCTCTCTCCGAGCATGCGCGCGCGTGCACATATACACACACACACACACACACTCTTTTTGCTGAACCATTTGAGTTAATTGCAGACATTGTGACTTTCTACTCCTAAATACTTAAGTATCTATCTCCTGAAACAAAAGGTATTCTTCTTTTTTTTTTTTTAAAGATTTTATTTATTTATTTGAGAGAGAGAGAATGAGAGAGAGCACATGAGAGGGGGGAGGGGCAGAGGGAGAAGCAGACTCCCCGCCAAGCAGGGAGCCCGATGTGGGACTCGATCCTGGGACTCCAGGATCATGACCTGAGCCGAAGGCAGTCGCTTAACCAACTGAGCCACCCAGGCGCCCCAAAAGGTATTCTTCTAAATAAACAATATGATTATTGAACTCAGGGTATTTATCATTGATACAAACCATTGTCTAATACACAGTCCATATCAAAATTTCTCCAGTTGTCTCAATGATGTCCTTTACAGCTTTCAAAATAATTCCAGTCAAGGAGTGCTTACTGCATTTATTTCTCATGCCTCTTTAGTTTCCTTATCTTTGAAGATATTAAATACACTTATTTAAAAATTTTTGGGGGGGTTGCTCTATTATTTCCATTTACTCTACAGCAAATTCTCTTATTTACTGAGCTTGTTGACTACCTGTTATGGTGTTAATTTTCAGGATGAGCTTTGAAGTTTTCATTTGCTAGTCTGTCTTTTGTGAGAGTTTCTTTCTCATGTTTGTGTCTTGGTTAGGATTCATTGTAGGTGACAGACACTACTCTAGGGGGTTCTTGCTGGGTATAATGTGGCATACAATATGGTTTTGGGGGTTGGTTTTTTGTATGGGTGATAGTACCCTCCATAGGCTTTTGGAAATATGTGGGGGCATTTTTAAAAAAGATTTGGGGATTTTAAGGGGAGGGGAACACCTCCCAGCTTCCAGAATCATACAACTCTTTTGCTATCAGCAAAACTGAGGTCACAGCTGCAATAAACTTCCGAAAACAGGAAGCTACAAAGTGCAGAACCCCTTGGCCTCTACTACAACTTAATCCCACAAAGTGGACACCTGCCATTTGGGGTCATCCATTCTCTCCCAATTTAAGGCCTATCTCAATTCATGTTTCCTAGGCACGCATTTGATTGATAAAGGAACACTAACCGCAAAGAATTCAGAGAAATGTAGTTTTTAGCACCCCAGCTTCTGCTGCAAGCCTAGATGCAGTAGGAGAGGGTTGTAATGGGTGCTCCATATGCCAGTCCAGGTTGGAGTTGTAAGTTTTCCTCTCTCCCTGCTGCATCTCCCCATACTGAGCAGTTTTGTGACGGTCTCCCCAGTTCCGAATGAGGGTTCATATTGAACACACAGGGATCTGATCCAGGGGTGGGATGTTGCTGATCCTGTCCCCAGCCAACTGCACTCCTCGTCTAATTCAGCATGGTAGCCTAGAGAGCTGGCTAGCCTAAGTCTCTTTGCAGTCACTCCAGGCAAGCAGCTTTAAATGGATGGGGCCCAGCCAGAGTCACAACCTCCTACAACAACCTGTCATATAGTGGAACATCCAGTGAATTCTCCAAAGAGCTAGTTCCTGGGCTGCTTGTTTCTTTCTCCTGTGGTGTCAGCCCCCAGCCCTCATATTTCCATTTCTAGTTCGAGGAGATGCTTATTTTGGTTTTGGTTTTGGTTTTGGTTTTGATCATGGGTTCTCTTTTTAATATATATTTGGAATATATTATCTGTCACTTTATCTGGAGGGAAGGGAGGATTTTCTCTTGAGTTTCCTCAGTCCTATGATGGGAAGTGACCCTATAAAATTTGTCTACTTATAAACTTCCTCCTTCTTTTCCATAAAGTAACTTTCCTCTCCTTTGTTTGCTGGACCAGCTTATGGTTCTTGCCATAGCCTGCATGTCCCAAATTGCAATTTTCTGCTAATTCTGAATAAACCCATTTTTTACTGGTAAAATAACTGTTTTATTTTTTTTTTTAAAGATTTTATTTATTTATTTGAGAGAGAGAATGAGATAGAGAGAGCATGAGGGGGGAGGGTCAGAGGGAGAAGCAGACTCCCTGCTGACAACAGGGAGCCCGATGCAGGACTCGATCCTGGGACTCCAGGATCATGACCTGAGCCGAAGGCAGTCGCTTAACCAACTGAGCCACCCAGGCGCCCCAATAACTGTTTTATTTTTAAGGTCAGCATTACTTGGTGAACCAGAAGTGGGATCCAGAGAAGACCCCCAACAGCTCCGAGGCTGGTGAGCAAACAGGTGCCCCCAGAGCTAATTGAGCTGTCTGCTTTTTTGCCTACCCTGGAGTTTGAGGGTGAGTCTCTCCTGCATCTCAAGCTCTGCTGTTTTTGTATTTTGATCTCTCCAGGCTTTATTCAGGATCTGTTTTAAAGCTTTGTCTTTTCTAAGAGTACTCTATTGGCCGTTGGTCTGACACCTTTTTGGAACCAGACTGTTCCTATTGGAACTGGGCTATTTAGGAATTTTTCTTTTTGTTCTACAGAAAAACCTCTAAGAAATGAGAGATCCCAGTCATCAAAATGCTTTGAGGGCACCCCCCCTTCTGGGACCCTGGCCGTTTTTACATTAAAAACTGGTGTTTGGGGGCACCTGGCTGGCTCATTCAGAAGAGCATGTGACTCTTGATTTCACGGTCATGAGTTGGAGCCCCACGCTGGCATAGAGATTACTTAAAAAAAAAAATACCAAAAGAAAAAAAAAACAACGAAAAACCCCTGGTGTTTCCTCATGTACATTGCTAACTAAATGGACCAATTTAACTAAAAGTAATTAAGGAACACCAATGGCCATTATGGAGAACTTTCTATCTCCCTAAACTTGCTTTTCTCAGAACAGAATTGGACAACCATGGCTCTAAAATGGTCAAAACTGTGGGCACCTGGGTGGCTCTGTTGGATAAGCGTCTGCCTTCCACTCAGGTCACAGTCCTGGGATCGAGTCCCACACTGGGCTCCCTTCTCAGCGGGAAGTCGGCTTCTCCCTCTCCCTCTGTGTCCTCCCTCTCTCTTAAATAAATAAATAAATAAATAAATAAATAAATAAATCTTTAAAAAAAACAGTCAAAACTGAATGGGACACCTGTTTTGATTGGTATTTTGAAGCTTCGAAAAATTATAAGGAATCTAAAATTGCCTCTATGCAAAATACAATTTCTAGATTAACTGAGGCAAACAAACACTTGGAGAAAGACAAAACATTACTTGGTTTTGTCTTTATTTTCTTTATCTGCAAACACCCTGCAGCACCGTGTGCCCAGGCCCCCCTCCAGGTGCTGTCGCCCACCTTCCCTTCGACACCGCCTCCTCTTCTAGTGGCTCAGTTTCCCCATTCCGATTCTTTCACCGAACTTTCTCCTCTTCTCTGAACCTCTTCCCCTTCCTGTTCCTCTGAACTTATCAGAATCTGGTAAGTTCAGAGGAACTTATCAGTTTAAAGTTAACTCTTCTGAGGCTCCAAATAAACCCCCAATTTCTTATGTTCCCTGGACTAAGGCTGAATTGTGAGCCATAGTTAAGGAGTTTCTTAAAGTGACTGAGGACCCCCATAGGTTTGCTGAAGAATTCGGCATAGTTATTCAGACTTACCAACCTGGTTGCTCAGATTTATATCAGTTAGTCCACATGCTTGTTGGGTGAGGGCCAGGCCACACACTGGATGAAACTTGCCCAGTGGGAACATCCTGAACAGGATGTAGAAAAACAAGCCCCTAACTTTGCGCAAAATGCTAGAACACTTGCTGAAAACCTCCACCGAGCAATTGCAGTTGTTTTTCCTAAGGCCATTAATTGGAACAAAATTCAGGCTTGCACACAAAAATCTCATGAACCTGTTTATGATTCTTATAATCAATTTCAGATTGTTTTCAGAGAAAATTCTGGTCTTCCTTTAGATATTGAATCCACTCTGATAGCCTTTGACTCCATGTTTATTAGTGGACTGAACCGGGAGCTTTCTCTTTTTTAAAAGAATCAGGATGGAATGGGAAACTGTGTCCACTCCAGATTTAGTTAATTTGGCAAACCAGCTCACTCACACCCTGGATGAGACACCTAAAAGAAAGACTCCTTAAGATTCTTAATTCTCGGGTGGCTGGGTGGCTCAGTCGGTGAAGTGTCTGCCTTCTGCTCAGGTCATGATCTCAGAGCCCGGGATCGAGTCCCCGCATCGGGCTCCCGGTTCAGCCGGGAGTCAGCTTCTCCCTCTGCCCCTCACCCTGCTCTCATGCTCTCTCTCACTCTCTCAAATAAATAAATAAAACCTTAAAAAAATCTTAAAATCTTAATCTTTAAAATCTTAAAAAAAAAAAGATTCTTAATTCTCAACTCTGGCAAATGAAGTCCCCTAAACAAAAAAAACCTCATATTCTCTTATTATTGCAAAGAGCCAGGGCATTGGAAAAAAGATTGTTACAAACTTAACCGCTCAGGTACCTTTAGCCCTCTAGCCAGCTTTTCCAATTCTTTTTTTTTTTAAGCTTTTATTTATTTATTTGACAGAGAGATAGAGCCATAGAGCACAAGGTGGGGTGGGAGGGGGTGGGAATGGCAGAGGGAGAAGAAGCAGGGAGCCTGATACAGGACTCATCCCAGGACCCGGGGATCATGACCCGAGCGGAAGGCAGACGCTTCACCGACTGAGCCACCCAGGTGCCCCTGTCCTCCTAATTCTTAATGATGGGGCTCTGAGGCACTACTGGGGCTTTCCCCAATCTTCCCTCTTAATGGGCTTAGAGAAACCACTCCCCAGGTTGGGAATGAATCTCTCTCTGTCCTTACTGACACCGGAGCTATACTCTTGGTGCTCAACCACATTGCTAAGCAACCCCTGCCTTGGAGTACTAAACCGGTTCAAACAGTGGGGGTCTCTAATAAGCCTCAATGGGTTCCTGTCTCTGAACCTATTCCCTTTTCTTTAGGGAATTCCTTTTTGGAGATACCCACGCTTTTCTCCTTAGTTCCTCCACCCCTATTTATTTATTGGGCCAAGATTTCTTAGAAAAATATCATGCTGGAATATCTTTCTCCCAAAAGGGGAAATAATTCTAGAATTTGACAGTAGTAATCAAAATTGCCAACTAGGTTGGTGCGCCTGGGTGGCTCAGTTGTTAAGCGTCTGCCTTCGGCTCAGGTCATGATCCCAGGGTCCTGGGTTCGAGCCCCGAACCTGGCTCCCTGCTCCGCGGGAAAGCCTGCTTCTCCCTCTCCCACTCCCCCTGCTTGTGTTCCCTCTCTCGCTGTCAAATAAATAAAATAAAGTGTTTTATTTATTTATTTATTTATTTGACAGAGAAAGACACAGCGAGAGAGGGAACACAAGCAGGGGGAGTGGGAGCGGGAGAAGCGGGCTTCCCCGCGGAGCAGGGAGCCCGATGTGGGGCTCAATCCCAGGACCCTGGGATCATGACCTGAGCCGAAGGCAGACGCTTAACGACTGAGCCACCCACGTGCCCCTAAAATAAAGTGTTTTTAAAAAAAGTTTTCTGCAGGCTCTACTTTGCTACAATATATAGATTATTTGCTTCTCTGTTGCCCCTCTCCAACCTTTTCACAGAAGACAGCATCCACCTGCTAAAACTTTTGGCCTTCAAGAGACATAAAGTCTCGAAAGAAAAATTACAGTTTCCTCAAACTCAGGTTGGATACTTAAGGCAGCTAATCTTGCAACAAGGACTACATTTGGATCTAGGTAGGCTTCATGACATCCTGAACTTCCCCACACCGAAAATTAAGCACCAATTATGAAGTTTCCTTGGACTGGTTATTGTTGAAATTGAATTCCAAACTTCTCTCTTATGGCTCAACCTCTATATGCTTTACTAAAAAAAGACAAACCTGACCTTATTATTTGGAAAGACTGGAATGACATAGATTTTGGGACTTCGATAAAAGCTTAACAAAGTCCCCGCCCTCAGACATCCTAAATTATCCACTTCCCTTTTCTTCTTTGTGAGAGGGATGGGCATGCCCTTGGAGTATTCACCCCAAAACATGGGACTGTCATCGCCCCACAGAGTATTATAGTCAACAGCTGGGCTGCAGCTCAGGGACATCTCCCTTGCCTCAGAGACATTCCTGCCACTGTTAAGTTAAGGCCGCTGAGGAAATCATCGCAGGGTTCCTTGTGCCCCATGCAGTAGAGGCCCTCCCGAATTCTCACACCTAGCACTTCTGTCATCTCACCTCCTAGGACATCCTCCTGCCAACAGCTCCTCACGGAACTCTTTCTTGCTGCAATAACCTTAACCCTGCTGTTCTCCCCTCCTTCACCGAGGATAATGCTGACAGATCACCTTTCCACTCCCTGTGAGTTTACAGGAAACTCCTCTCATCAAGGCAGACTTTTCATGGTTTACTGCTGGTTCTTCTTCCTCTTCTTTTTTTTAAGATTTTATTTTATTTATTTGTCAGAGAGAGACAGAGAGAGCACAAGCAGGGGGAGCGACAGGCAGAGGGAGAAGCAGGCTCCCCACTGAGCAGGGAGCCCGATGCGGGACTCGATCCCAGAACCCTGGGATCATGGCCTGAGCTGAAGGCAGACGCTCGACCAACCGAGCCACCCAGGCGTCCCTTAACTGCCAGTTCTTATTTAAAGGATGAAAATGGGGGCGCCTGGGTGGCTCAGTCGTTAAGCGTCTGCCTTCGGCTCAGGTCATGATCCCAGGGTCCAGGTGTCGAGCCCCACATCGGGCTCCCTGCTTGGCCGGAAGCCTGCTTCTCTCTCTCCCACTCCCCCTGCCTGTGTTCCCCCTCTCGCTGTCTCTCTCTCTGTCAAATAAATAAAACCTTAAAAAAAAAAAAAAAAAAAATAAAAAAAATAAAGGATTAAAATGGTAAGCTTCATGCTGGGTATGCTATTATAACTTCTTTGGAAGTCACTGAGGCAGCACCTTTACCTCTGGCTACTTTGGCTCCAAAGGCTGAGTTGTATACCCCGACTTGGGCTTGTGCCTTAGTCACAAACATTTATACCTATAGTCGGTATGCCTTTTTTGGGACATGTTACAGAAGCAGTAAGGTCTCCTTAACTCCAATGGGGGTAAAATTAAAAATGGACCCTAGGTCCAAATTTATTAGATGCCTTTGCAGCTGCTCTATTACTAAATTTCCTGGGCATTCCAGACTCAAATCCCTGAAGGTCAAGGGAAACCACTTTGCTGGTATTTCTACCAAAAAATGCTGTTCTCAAGGAAGACAATAGCCAAACCTCTGTTATGATCCAAAGGGATGCTCTCCCAAATGATAACTTGGAAAAACTGACCAGAGATGCCCAATGATTGGCCCCAGAAAAGGAAAAAGAATATTGGGAATCTAAGAGTTGTTGGTTTGATAAAAAGAGAAAACTCTGATTTGGATCAAATAACAATCCAGCCCCAGCAGAAATCTAAAATTGCCACTGCTTACCACTGTACATACGTTAAACCACTGGTTTACCGACAAAATGAGAGCATTCATGAGCCAGTGTTGGTGGGGAAATATTAATAAGGCCAGAAAACGTGTCCGCCTCACCTGTCCCACCTGTCCAAAAGACAGTCTCGGGAAACTGGTTTTCTACCCTGCTTCCAGATCCTTTGAACCACCCAATAGACCATCTGAGGTTTTGCAAATGGATTTCATACAGCTTCCCCCCTTCTCATGCTTATAAATATATTTTAGTCATAGTTTGTATGTTTTCTCACGAGACTGAAGTTTTCCCTTTTAGACAGACCACACAGCTTCTTCTGTAGCTAAAATTCTGTTAGAAAAAGATGCTGTCTCCCTGGGGAATCCCTCATGAATTTCATAGTGTTTGGGGAATCCATTTTACTGGTCAGGTGCTTTGACAAGCCTGTGCTGCTTGGCTGGGTTTACAACACTTTCATTGTGCATACCATCTTCAATCCTCATGGCTAGTCGAACACACTAATGACACTATTAAGACCTAACTGGAAAAATTTGTAGAGATCCTCCAAATACCTTGGCTGGAACGATTGCCATTGGTTCTTCTAAAACTCAGATATAACCCTTTGGAATTTATAGACTCTCACCCTTTGATATGGTCACAGGATGACCAATGCACTTGGCCTCTGCCTCCTTTGACCCACAGTTGATAAAAAGAGATCTACTTTAGGGGCACCTGGGTGGCTCAGTTGGTTAAGCATCTGCCTTTGGCTCAGGTCACAATCCTGGGGTCCTGCGATCGGGCCCCACATTAGGCTCCCTGCTCAGGGGGGAGCTTGCTTCTCCCTCTCCTCCCTGCTCATGCTCTCTCTCAAATAAATAAATAAAATCTTAAGAAAAAGAGATATACTTTAATATTGTAAGGGCCTAATTGCTCCTATTAAAAATAACCATGCTTTGAAAAAAGAACAACCATGTTTTGGTAGAGCACTCTTTTTACAGTGTCTCCCAGGAGACAAAGACCTGGAGCACCACGCCTTGCAACCTAGAGATTCTGTCATTGGAAAAGATACCTCCAAAAAGACTCTCTTGAACCTCACTGGAAAGGCTCCTATCGGGCACTGCTAACCAAACCTTGTGCCACCAAACTCTAGGGAATAGACTCTTTGATTCGTGTAACATATCTAAAGAAAGCACCACCAAACCCTGACTGGCCCTGCGCACCAGCTGGTGACCTCAAAGGAAAGATTTCCTAGAACTGAAGCAGACCGCTTCTGATGAGACAGCTTTCCCAAGATATCTGGACCAGGCAGTTGGAAGGTTCAGGATTCACAGAAGTCTCTTTTTCTCACCTGGACCATGAGTTGATTCTGGATTCTTACCCAAATTCATGGTTTCTGAATTTACAACTTTACAGACTGTATTATCTGATAACACATTTGGTTCCAAACGATTCTTTTGAGATAACAATACTGTTTAAAACACCTTTGAAGTTTGCTGTTTTGCAAAAAAGTTCATCAGTTATCACTTCATATTTATACCTACACTGTATCTCACCAAATGCACTTGGTTAATTCTTTCAGTGTGCTCTCGAAATATTCACTATTCTGTGTTCATGGCCACTTTCAGCAGGGACTTTCAGGAAGCATGCAGGACTCCCAAGTTTGCCTGTGTAGGGAGAACTTCTGTCCCCTAAGTTGGAATAAGTGCCAATAAATGTGTCTGGTTGGTTACTTTCAGTCCTAGGGTCCTGGTTTAGAACCATCATACGATTTGGAATTGTGTTACTTTCGATTCTGTATCTGTTGCTTGTCAAACCATTGTAAAAATGGTGTACCCAAGGAGGAGATAACTTCCAATGCTTGTGATCTATATGGACTATAGATGGCAAGTGCCTAAGAGTTCACCCTCCTACCCCTCCTTGTTACTTGAATGTGACCTCAGTAGGTTTCCAATCTGTACAGTTTCCCTACACCGTGGGACATGACAGGCAGGAAAGGCCCTTCCTGGCACTGAGGGGCAACAGGCCACTAAATTAAGAAAACCTGACTTGGGGCGCCTGGGTGGCTCAGTCGTTAAGCATCTGCCTTCAGCTCAGGTCATGATCCCAGGGTCCTGGGATTGAGCCCCACATCGAGCCCCACATCGGGCTCCCTGGGCTCCCTGCTCAGCGGGAAGCCTCCTTCTTCCTCTCCCACTCCCCCTGCTCGTGTTCCCTCTTTCGCTGTGTTTCTGTCTGTCAAATAAAGAAATAAAATCTTAAAAAAAAAAAAAAAGGAAAACCTGACTCTTTATCAGTGATGCTTTTAGAGAAAGATAATGATCGAAAGGGGGAAATGTGACAATCAAGGGAAACTTTAAAATGGAGTTGGGAGACCAGAAGGGGGAGCTCTTGCGCCATCCCTGTCAACCTGGAGCACCTCCATCACGCACCCCCAACAGAAGCCAGCAGGAAAGAATCATCGATTACAGGACCCAACAGGAAAAGATGTAAATTGTATCTCCTACAAGAAATTGACTACCCCACCAACTCAGTCAATGAGAAACCAGCCTCATCCTGAACTCTTGCCTTTCTCCAATGGATTTTTGTTCAAAGCAACCTCTCCCAGCTTCCTCGTTTTTCTCCATAAAATAATATTTCTCTCCTTTGTTTGTTAGACTAGCATACAGTTTTTGCCATGGCTTTCTTGTTCCGAATTGCAATTTTCTGCTATTTCCTGAATAAGCCTTTTTTTTTTTTCCTGGTAAAATGACTTATTTGTAAGGTCAACAGATATATGATTTGAAATGTTTTTCACCCATTCAGTAGGTTGCCTTTTCATTTTGTTGATAATTTCCTTTGCTGTGTAGAAGCTTTTTAGTTTGATATAGTCCCACTTGTTTACTTTTACTTTTTTTTTTTTAGATTTTCTTTATTTGACACAGAGAGAGAGAGAGAGAGAGAGCAAGAGCACAAGCAAGGGGAGCGGCAAGCAGAGGGAGAGGGAGAACCAGACTCCCCACTGAGCAGGGAGCCCGACAGTGCTGGGCCAAAGGCAGACTCTTAATGGACTGAGCCACCCAGGCATCCCTATTTTTACTTTTGTTGCCTTTGCTTTTGGAGTCAGATCCAAAAATTCAACACCAAAACTTTTTTTCTATAAGTTTTATGATTTCAGGTTTTACATTCCAGTCTTTAATCCATTTTGAGTTAATTTTTGTGTATGGTGTAAGATAATGATCTAGTTTCATTTTTTTTTTTTAAGATTTTATTTATTTCACAGAGAGAGACAGCGAGAGCAGGAACACAAGCAGGGGGAGTGGGAGAGGGAGAAGCAGGCTCCCGCTGAGCAAGGAGCCCGATGCGGGGCTCAATCCCAGGACCCTGGGATCATGACCTGAGCTGAAGGCAGACGCTTAACGACTGAGCCACCCAGGCGCCCTGTTTCATTCTTTTTTTAAAAGATTTTCTTTATTTGAGAGAGAGAGAGAGCCGGGGAGGGGGGAGAGGAGCAGAGGGAAAAGGACAAGCAGACTCTGTGCTGAGTGTGGAGCCCAGCGTGGGGCTCAATCCCATGACCCTGAGGCCAAGACCTAAGCAGAAACGAAGAGTTGGATGCCCAACTGACTGAGCCACCCAGGTGCCCCTAGTTTCATTCTTTTGTATGTTGCTGTCCAGTTTTCCCAGCACCATTTATTGAAGAGACTGTCCTATTCCCATTGTGTATTCTTGGCTCCTTTGTCATAAATTAATTGATCATATTTGTGTGAGTTTATTTCTGGTCTCTCTATTGTTTTGATTACTATAGCTTTGCAATATAGTTTGAGAGCAGAAAGCACGACACCTCTGGCTTTGTTCTTTTTTCTCAAGAGTGCTTTGGCTATTCAGGGTCTTTTGTGGTTCCATACAAATTTTAGAATTATTTCCACTCTAATCTTTATTTTTCTTCCTTCTACTTCTTTTGGCAGCTTGATTTGATTTCTTTATTCAACTTTTTAAATTGAGATATAATTGACATATAAAATATTAGTTTCAGGTATAAAACATAATGATTCAATATTTGTATATATTGTGAAATGATCACCACAACAAGTCTAGTTATAACATTTATCACCACACAGAGTTACAAATTTTTTCTTGTGATGGGAATTTTAAGATCTATTCTCTTAGCACCTTTCAAATATATAATACAGTATTATTAGCTATATTTACCCCGCTGTACATTATATCCCCAGGGCTCGCTTACTTGCTTATTTATTTATATATTTATTTATTGGACTTCTTTATTTTATAACTGGATTCAACTTCTTGAAATAAGGCTTAGCTCATTCATTTTTGGCTTTTCCTATTTTATAATACATCTCTTATAAATTTCTCACCAAGTACTACTTTAGGTATCATAAGTTTTTTATGGCTATTTTAAATTCTTTATATAATTTCAAAATGGATAATACTTCCCCATGATTCAAAACCAGGAAGTATAAAAAGGTGCACAATGAAATTTCTCCCTCCCAAACTTCTCTCCCACTTGCTCAGTTCCCATCCCGATACGTAACCTTGCTCTTGGTTTTTTTGTGTGTCCTTCCAGCTTTTCTTTGTGGTTCACAAGACTAGACAATCTGATTTCCTGTTTCCTTTTTTCACACGCAAACATAGGATATTAAATGCCCTGTCAGGCAGCTTGTTTTTATTCTCCTTAATAAATGGGGATTATATTCCCCTTAGAGACTTTTCAATGGCAGCACATATAGAACTTTCTCCTTCATTTTTGTGGTTGCATATTATTTCAATTAGGAACATTCCATCATTTTTTTCACTATCACTGTCCTGATTAAAATTATTTCCTCCCAATCCTTTGTTATTACAAAAGATTATTACATTGTACATGTGTGCATGTGTAAATATATCCATACGAGTATAATTGCTAGGCAAAAGGTGTATTTATTTAGAGATTGTTTTAAAAAATATTTTATTGGGCGCCTGGCTGGTTCAGTTGGAAGAGTGTGTGGCTTTTGATCTTGGGGTCGTGAGTTCGAGCCCCTTGCTGGGTGTACAGATTACTTAAATAAATAAGTAAACCTAAAAATAAATAAATAAATAAGTAAAATAAGTGTCTTATTATGGAAAATTCAAAACATAAAGTTAGAAATATTATAATGAATCTCTCTGTATCACCTAGCTTCAACAATTATGCCTAGACCCATTTCATTTATCCCTTGCTCATCTCCCTGCACTACCACTCACCACTCATAAATTGTGGTGAAGGAAATCCCAGACATCCTATCTTTTCATCCATATATGAAATGTATTTCTACATTTATCTAAAAGATAAGCCTCTTTAAAAACACAGCCGCATACCATATCACATTAAAAAGATAACAATAATTTTTTAATATTATCAAATATTCAGTATTTTCAAATTATCCTGATTATCTCATAACTTTTAAAAAATATTTATTTAGGGATGGCGGGGTGGCTCAGTTGTTAGGCATCTGCCTTCGGCTCAGGTCATGATCCCAGAATCCTGGGATCGAGCCCCACATTGGGCTCCCTGCTCAGCAGGAAGCCTGCTTCTCCCTTTCCCATCCCCCTGCTTGTGTTCCCTCTCTCACTGTGTCTCTCTCTGTCAAATAAATAAAATCTTAAAAAAAAAAAAAAAAGATTTATTTATTGGGGCAACTGGGTGGCTCAGTTGGTGAAGTATCTGCTTTTGGCTCTGGTCATGATCTCAGGGTCCTGGGATAGAGTCCTGCATTGGGCTCCCTGCTCAGCAGGGAGTCTGCTTCTCCCTCTCCCTCTGCCCCTTCCCCCTCCCTACTCTCCACCCCCCCAATAAATAAAATCTTTTTTTTTTTTTAAGATTTTATTTATTTATTTGACAGAGAGAGACAGAGAGAGAGACAGCACGAGAGGGAACACAAGCAGGGGGAGTGGGAGAGGGAGAAGCAGGCTTCCTGCGGAGCAGGGAGCCCGATGTGGGGCTGATCCCAGGACCCTGGGATCATGACCTGAGCCGAAGGCAGACCCTTAACAACTGAGCCACCCAGGTGCCCCTAAATAAAATCTTTTTAAAAAAAGATTTTGAAAAAGATTTTTAAAAAGAATTTATTTATTTATTTGAGAGAGAAAGAGAGAGCAGGGGGAGGGGCAAAGGGAGAGGGAGAGAATCTCAAGCAGACTCCCCACTGAGCGTGGAGCCCCATAGTGGGGGGGCTTGATCTCATGACCCTGAGATCATAACCTGAGCTGAAACCAAGTGTCAGATGCTTAACCCAACTGAGCCACCCGGGTGCCCCTATCTCATAATTCTTTTATGAGAAAATTATGGTTGGCTTGTTTGAATCACAATCTAAATAAAGTCTGTACAGTCCATATACTCCATTAGATTGTCATGGCTCTTTAAACCTCCTTTAATCTGTAGGTAGTTCCATCATTTTCTATTTCCTTACAGTTTATTTGTTGAAGAAACTAGATGATTGCCCCCTTATTTTCCACAGTCTGATTGTGCTGATTACATCCTCAGGGTGTTTTTAATGTGTTCCTCGGGCCCTCTGTGTCATCTTATTTATTTATTTTAGATAAATAGAGAGAGAGAGAGAGAGAGAGAGAGCATGAGTGAGGGGAGAAGCGGAGGGAAAGGGACAAGCAGACTCTGCACTGAGCACGGAGCAGGGTGCAGGCTTTGATCTCACGACCCCGAGATCATGACCTTAGTTGAAATCAAGAGTCAGACACTCAACTGACGAGCCACCCAGTCACCCCAGTCCCTCTGTGTTTTCTTTTCTTTTTTTTTTTTTAAAGGTTTTATTTATTTGACAGAGAGAGACACAGCGAGAGAGGGAACACAAGCAGGGTGGGAGAGAGAGAAGCAGGCTTCCTGCGGGGCAGGGAGCCCAATGTGGGACTCGATCCCAGGACCCTGGGATCATGACCTGAGCCGAAGGCAGATGCTTAACTGACTGAGCCACCCAGGCGCCCCACTCTGTGTTTTCTATAAATCGGTAGTTAGGTCTTGATCAAATTTGGATTTTTTTTCTTTTCATTGATCCTACAGATTTTGATATCACAATATTTTTATTATCAATCAATTATGTTTTCTAACTCCATTATGATTTCTACTTTGAACCATGGAGTTCACAAATGAATGACAAGAGAGAACATGGATGATTACACAGAATATTTCTCGGGCCAGGCCTGAAAGCGGTGTGCATCACGTGACCCACAGTTGGACAAAGCTCAGTCACACAGTTGCAGCTAACCACAGCAGGGACTAGGAAGTGTAGTTTAGCTGTATGTGTGTTCAGAAGGAAAATGAAATGAGTTTGGTGAATACACGATATGGCCTCTACTGGAGTCCTCCTTTTTGGTCACCACACAGTCATTCTATTTTTGCTCACACAAGTCTAACACACTCACCGCCAAGTGAGAGAACTCAAATTCCCATCTAGTCCTTGCATCAAGTTCAAACCCAAATCTCAGAGTTATTTGAAGTCCTCTTCCTTAGGGTCGCCTGGGTGGCTCAGTCGGTTGGGCTTCCGACTCTTGATTTCAGCTCGGGTCATGATCTCGGGGTTGTGAGATGGAGCCCCAGGGTTGGGCTCTGCACTGGGCGTGGAGCCTGCTTAGGAGTCTCTCTCTCCCTCTCCCCCTCCCCCACCCCCGCTTGTGCGCACGTGCTTTCTCTCGAAATAAATAAATAAAAATTTTTTACAAAATGCAGTCCTCTTCCTGCGTTGCAGCGGTGGCTCCGCTCCTCCCCTCCACACCTGATACAGGTAGGGCAGGTGTGGCTTAGCTGCAATAGAAGCTCACACTCAGAAAACGAACTGCGGTCAGTGGCTCTTAGGGATCCTGATATCCCGAAGGTTCCTGCTGTTCAGTGGAGAGTCTCTCTGATTAGACTCTGGTTCTGTTATTTGAATGAACATTGTTGTCTATTTTCTCCAAGACCTGTGGATCCCCCTTCAGTGTGGGTGGGTGGCTTACTTTTCCCTATCCTCCAAGATCATATCTCAAGTGGGCTTTGGAAAATAGTTCCTCCGTGGTGCTGTACAAATTTTAGAGCCCACTTCCAATATGTAGAAATTTGGAAGCCTTATGGTGATTTTACATTTAAGCTGTCAGAGACAGTTTGTGGTTTCTTTGAAATGCAATGCTTCAAAAATTTAAAGGAGATTTTTGGGAGTGATGGATCTGTTCATTCCCTTGATTGTGGTGATGGTTTTACACATATGTTAAAACTCAAATGGTAAACATTAAATATGTTTAGTCTGTTGTAAGCTAATTATACCTACAAAAGATTATAAAAACACATGCACACACACACAGATGCATTCACACAAAACAAAACCAAACAAACAAAGCCTAGCTTCTGGCCTATATACTTTGAGTCAGTTCCATTTTACTCCTAGTAATCATATTCAAGTTCTTTCCTAGTCATAGTTCTTTTTTTTTTTTTTTAAGATTTTATTTATTTGTTTGACACAGTGAGAGAGGGAACACAAGCAGGGGGAGTGGGAGAGGGAGAAGCAGGCTTCCTGCAGAGCAGGGAGCCCGACTCAGGGCTCGATCCCAGGACCCTGGGACCATGACCTGAGCTGAAGGCAGACGCTTAATGACTGAGCCACCCGGGCGCCCCTTTCCTAGTCATAGTTCTTAAGCATGCTTTATTTCTTTGCGTCCCCATCCATATGCTGCTCTCTTGTTAGGTTCTGACAGTGGTAAAGGGAGATGCAGTAAGGACAGAGGTAGCGACGGGATCCCGAGTCCTGTTCGAGCAGCGCAGTTCCGACAGAGGCGGCCACAGCAGCCAAGCAATGCTGGACTCCTAGCAATACCATTTCCCCTTCTGCTCCACTGGCCCCAGAGTTAGTGACTTCCGGCATTTGCTAATCACTGAGTAATCTTATCTTCCTCTTTTTGCTATTCCATCCTTTGTGACACTTTTGTAAACGATTATCTGTATTAAATTTCTTCTATTTGAAATACCCAGAATTGTTGCTGTTTTATTACCAGAACAATGTTTATGGTCTTGTTTACTAACACAAACAGATTGCCATCCTTTGAACCTCTGGTATAATTTTCTCACTGCCTGCCACCTGATTGCTATGTCAATGCCATATGTTTCGATTTTTTTTTTTTTAAACAGCAGCACTCCACTTCCGGTTTCTTAACCCTGATACCAAAGTCAGACAAAGACACTACAAGAAAAGAAAATTACAGACCAATATTCCTTATAAACATGATACAATAGGGGCGCCTGGGTGGCTCAGTCCGTTAAACGACTGCCTTTGGCTCGGGTCATGATCCCAGGGTCCTGGGATCGAGTCTGCTTCTCCCTCTGCCTGCCGCTCCCCCTGCTTGTGCTCTCTCTCTCTGACAAATAAATAAATAAAATTAAAAAAAACAAACAAACATGATACAATCGTCCTCAACAAAATACTAGCAAGCAGCATTCAGCAGCATATTAAAAGGATTATTATGCACCATGACCAAGTGGGATTTATTCCAAGAATGTAAGGATTCAGCATATGAAAATTGATCAATGTAATATACCACATCAACAAAATAAAGGGAAAAAAACACATGATCATCTCAACTGATACAGAAAAAGAATTTGACAAAATTTAACACCCTTTCATGATAGAAACACTAAACAAAATAGGGATAGAAGGTAACTACCTCCACATAATAAAAGTCATATATGAAAAACCACAGCAAACTTCATACCTAATGGTGAAAGACCGAAAACTTCTCCTCTAAGATCAGGAAAAAGACAAAGATACCTGCTTTTATCACGTCTATTGAACACAGTACTGGCAGTTCTAGCGAGAACAATTAGGTAAGAAAAAGAAGTAAAAGGCATAAACACTGGAAAGGAAGAAGTAAAATTATCTCTGTTTGCAGATGATATGATCTTATATGTAGAAAATCCTAAAGACTCTACAAAGGGGCGCCTGGGTGGCTCAGTCTTTAAGCGTCTGCCTTCGGCTCAGGTCATGATCCCAGGGTCCTGGGATTGAGCCCTGCATCGGGTTCCCCGCTCAGCGGGAAGCCTGCTTCTCCCTCTCCCACTCCCCTGCTGGTGTTCCCTCTCTCGCTGTCTCCCTTTCTCTGTCAAATAAATAAATAAAATCTTAAAAAAAAATTTAAAAAAAGACTCTATAAAAAAAGCTGTTAGATCTAATAAATGAATTCAGCAAAGTAGCAGGATACAAAGCCAACACACAAAAATCAGTTGCATTTCTATTCATGAACAATGAACAAGCTGAAAGGGAAATTACAAAAACAATTTCATTCACAACAGTATAAAAAAGAATAAAGAATACAATACTTAGGAATTAACCAAGGAGGTGAAAGACTTGTACAATGAAATGTACAAAACATTGCTGAAATAAAGGAGACATAAATAGATGAAAACACATCCCATGTTCATGGATTGGAAAAATTAATATTGTCAAAATGTCAATATTAGGGATGCCTGGGTGGCTCAGTTGTTTAAACGTCTGCCTTTGGCTCAGGTCATGATCCCGGGATCCTGGGATTCAGTCCTGCATCAGGTTTGTTGCTCAGCAGGGAGCCTGCTTCTCCCTCTGCCTGCCACTCCCCCTGCTTGTGCTCTATTTCTCTGTCTCTCTGACAAATAAATAAATAAAATATTTTTTTTAAATGTCAATATTACTCAAAGTGATCTACAGAGTCAATGGAATCCCTATCAAAATCCCAATGACATTTTTTGCAGATATAGAAAAAACGGTCCTAAAATTCATGTGGAATCTCAAGGGACCCCTCCAAATAGCAAAAAAAAAATCTTGAAAAAGAAGAATGAAAATTGGAGGTCTCACACTTCCCAATTTGAAAACTTACTACAAAGCGACAATAATCAAAACAGTGTGATATTAGCATTAAGACCAACATATAGACCCAACTGAATAGAATAAAAAGCCCAGAACTTGCATATATGGTCAAATGATTTTTGACAAGAATGCCAAGACTATTCAATAGAGAGATGATAGTCTTTTCAACAAATGGTGCTGGGAAAACTGGATATCCACGGGCAAAGGGATGAAGTTAGACTCTTACCTAACACCATATACAAAAATTAACACAAAATGGATCAAGGACCTAACTATAGAATCTAAAACAGTAGAACTCTTAGAAGGAAACATAGGATGAAAGCTTCATAACATTAGATTTGGCAATTATTTCTTGGATATGACACTAAGGGCTCAGGTAACAAAAAAAAATAGAGAAGTTGCATTTCATGAAAATTAAAAAAATTATATATCAAAAACACTATTCACAGAGTAAAAAGGCAACCCACAGAATGGGAGAAAATATTTGCAAATCATATATCGATAGAGGATTAATACCCCAATTATACAGAGAGAGAACTCCTAAACCCAACAACAAAAAACCAAATAACCCAATCCAAAAATGGGCAAGTGACTTGAATAGACATGTCTCCAAAGAAGATACACAGATGGCAATAGCACACGAAAAGATGCTCAAGATTACTGATCATTAGGGAAATGCAAATTCAAACTACACTGAAATAACACTGTACACCCATTAGGTTGGTTGCTATAAAAAAAAACCCAGGGTGCCTGGCTGGCTCAGTTGGTAGAACGTGTGACTCTTGATCTCAGGGTCATGAACTCAAGCCCTACGTTGGGCCTGGAGCCTACTTTAAAAAAATAAAATAAGTCTTTTTAAAAAATTCCCAGAAAACAACAAGTGTTGGTGAGGATGTGGAGAAATTGGAACCCTTGTGCACTGTTGGGTGGGAATGTAAAATGCTACAGCTGCTCTGGTTAACAGTTCCAGAAAAAAATTAAAAATAGAATTACCATAAGACCCAGCAATTCCAATTCTGGGTACACACCCCACAGAATTGAAAACAGAGTCTCAAAGAGATACTTGTACACTCATGTTTATAGCAGCATTATTCACAATAGCTAAAATGTGGCAGCAACCCAAGTATCCATGGAAGGATAAATGGATAAGCAAAATGTGGCATATACACACAGTGGAATATTATTTAGCCTTATAAAGAAAAGAAATCCTGAAATATGCTACAACATGGATGAACCTTGAGGACATTATGCTAAATGAAATAAGCCAGCTGCAAGAAGACCAACACTATATGAGTCCACTTATATGAGTTACTTAGAATAGTCACATCACAAAGACAGAAAGTGTAACAGCGGTTTCCAGGGGGGTGGGGAGAGGAAAATAGGGAGTTATTGTTTAATAGGTACAGGTATCCCCCACTTCTTGAAAGTTAAAAGGCAAAAAGTGAAAACAGCGTTCAGTGCTCATTTTGCAGCAAGGTGTTATAGAGAGAGCATGCAACCCAGCAGCGAGAGTGGCCCCGGCAAGCTTCTTCCCCCAGAACTATACTCAGCATCTCAGCATCAAGCCACCATAGCTTCGGACTGTGTCTGTGAGCATCTGTGCTTTACCTCAATTTATTTTGTGCATCTGTTAGCAAGATGTGTCCTAAGGTATCAGAAAAGCCTAAGAGAGCTCATAAGGGTGTTACACTGAGCATAGAACAGAATGTAATTAAGAGTTTTGAGGCATGTCTGGTTGGCTCAGTCAGTAGAGCTTTGCAGCTCTTTGTCTCAGGGTCCTGAGTTCAAGCCCCACGTTGGGCACGGAGCCTACTTTAAAAAAATAAATAAAGATTCCTTTAAAAAGGATGGTGGAGGCGCCTGGCTGGCTCAGTCAGTGGAGTGTGCAACTCTTGATCTTGGGGTTGTGAGTTCAAGCCCCACATTGGGTGTAGAAATTACTTAAAAATAAAATCTTTAAAAAAAAGAGTTCTGATTGTGTTGCACAAAATAAAGACACTGTGCATGTGTTGAACTCACCTGCATCCACCATTCATACTATGTACACAGAGAGAAAGAATCTTGAAAGTTGCCAAAGTTACTATTGATTTTGTTAGTAGCAAAGGTCTCTTTTTGTCAGCATCCAGTAATGGATAAGATGGAATCTATTGCTTGAGTGGATTGATGGGTGTACAAAGTGTGGTGTTCAGTTATCTTACACCTAAGGAGAAGTAAATCAGTCTTTTTAATAAGCTGAAACAGAAAGCACTGGATGATGGTGATGAAAGTGTTTTGGAAGTGGAATTTAGGGGCGCCTGCGTGGCTCAGTTGGTTCAGCGTCTGACCTAGGGTCAGGTCATGATCTCGGGGTCTTGGGATTAGCCCGAGTTGGGCTCTCTGCTCAGCAGGGAATCTGCTTCTTCCTCTCCTTTTGCCCCTCTCTCCCCACCCCCCTCCGTCCCGGCCCCCCGCTCGTGCTCTCTCTAACAAATAAATAAAATCTTAAAAAAAAGGAAGTGGAATTTAAAGGTAGTCATAAGTGGTTTGATTGGTTTTTGAGGCAAGGGTAGCTTCCCAGCTTAAAGTTTACTGAAGATGGTGCTTTAGCTGATACTGAAACCACCGAAAAGTTCCTGGAAGAACTGAAGACAATAATTACAGGAGGCTGGTATTTGTGTAAGCAAATGTTTGTGACAAATGCAGCGTATAGGAAAAAATTGCTGAGCAAGGCATGTATTTCAATAGAAGAAAAGCAGGCTAAGGGACACAAGACATCAAAGGACAGGTTGACCCTAATGCCTATTATTAACACCACTTACATGCTGTCCTCAGGACTCTACCAGTGTACCATTCAGAAAATCCTAGGGCACCTAAAGGCATTGATAAGAATACACTTTCTATTGTGTTTTGTTCATATCAAAACGGTTGTAATACCCAAGTGGTGTTTTTCTGAGTATATGAGTGGACACATTAGTCCTTTTATTGACATGTACTATAGAGAAAACAACCTCAATGATGAGCGTCTTCTGATTGTTGCTAGGTGTGCTGCTCATCCACTTGGCATTACTGAGTATGGTGGTAACACTTGTGTTGTGTTCTTAGCACTGAATATGACATCACTGCTGCAACTGGGTGAGCGGGCCTGACAGCCACAATTAAGGCTTAGCTTACTATATGCAAAATATGATGCATTTTATTGCAAGTGCCACTGACAGAGAGGGTAACTCCAAAGCATCTTTATGAGAGATCTGGAGACTACAGGATAAAATTGGCCATTGCCAACCTTGGAGATGCTCTGGACAGGCCAGCCATCTCAATGAGACATGGCATATGGAGGAAACTGTCCCAAAGAGGTATGATTTTAACTATTCAAACCAACAATAAATATGGCAATACTGTGAAAGTTAATAAAGGTGATATTGAAGAGCTTTCAGCATTCCCTGACCAAGAGCTGACAGATGAAAAGCTGATGCAATTGTAAGAGGAGAGGATACCAATTCAAAGCGAATGCAATAGCAGACGGCCTGCAAATGAAATCATCCAGGAACAGAAAGTGAAACACGTGTGAGATTTTCACTATGATTGGCAGTGCTGCAAAAAATGCAGAAAAATATGCCTTTCATTTTGAAAGGGCATGTAGATTTAGGACAGGTTTGTAGGATGTTTTGAATGTCTACAAAGAATTGTATGATACAAAAATGTGTGAGGCTAAGCAGTCAAGCATACAGTCATATTTTAAGCCTTCCACATCAGCCATATCAATCACAGCAGATGACAAACCTCGACCTTTGACTTCGAGGCAGACAGACAAGAAGGTGTAGATGTTAGTAATCTGCCTGCCCTCATGGATTCAGACAATGATGAGATATTCATAGATGAACCTCTTCCTCTCTCTCCTACACCCTAGGATCCTGCACCTTCCACCACCCTGACCTCCACTGAATGACTTAGCCATGATCATCCCCTCTCAGTTTACAGTGTGCTTGCTGTCTTCCCAATTCTCGTAAGTAAAACTACACTGTACATGCATTCTTTCCACTTTATACAGGCTGTGTATTTATCATATTCTTGCTGTTGCTGTATTTTTAGTGTTATTTTAGGTTTCATGTGTCATTTGGTATGATTTGGTAGGTTATTTTTTTGGGTCTGGGAACACTCAGAAAGTTTTCCATATAAATTAGTGGTAATTGCTTCTTCGCTTTACATAACCGCTTCAGCTTATGAAAGGTTTATAAGAACACTCTACTTTCAGATAGCAGGGAAACCTGTATAGAGTTTCAGTTTTACAGGATGAAAAGGGTTTATGGGCTGGATGGTGGTGATGGTTGCACAACAATGTGAATGTATTTCATGCCATCAAACTGTACATTTAAAAATGGTTAAGATGGTAAATTTCATGTTATATGCATTTTAACACAATAAAAAAAGAAGAAAGTCAATTGCTTGCCTACATACCATCAATGAACAAGTGAAATGTGAAATTAAAAACACAGTACCATTATATTACTACTCCCCAAAATAAAATACTTAGGTACAAATCTAACAAAATGTGTATAATATCTTTATGAGGAAAATTGTAAAACTCTGATGAAAGAAATCAATGAAAATTAAATAAATGGAGAGATACCCCATGTTCATGGATAAGAAGACTTGATATTGTCAAGATGTCAGTTCTTCCCAACTTAATCTATAGACTCAATACAATCCCACTCCAAATACCTGCAAGTTATTTTGTGGATATTGACAAACTGATGCTAAAGTTTATATGGAGAGGTAGAAGACTAGAATAGCTAGCACAATATTAGAGTAGAAGGACAAAGTCAGAGGATTAACACTACTATTTAAGACTTCCTATAAAACGACAGTAATCAAAATGTAGTGGTATTGGTGAAAATATGGACAAACAGATCAATGGAACAGACTAGAAAGCCCAGAAATAGTCCTATATAAATATACTAAACTGATCTTTGACAAAGGAGCAAAGGCAATACGATGGAGAAAATTTTCAAAAAATGGTGCTGAAACCACTGGACATCCACACGCAAAAAAAAAAAAAAAAAACAATCTAGACACAGATCTTACACCCTTCACAAACATTAACTCAAAGTGGATCATAAACCTAGGTGTAAAATGCAAAACTATAGACTCCTAAAAAATAACATAGAAAATCCAGGTGACCTTGGGTATGGCAATAACTTTTTAGATACAACACCAAAGATACCATCCATGAAAGAAATCATTATAAGCTGGAATTCATTGAAATTAAAAATTTCTGCTCTTTGAAAGACAATGTCAAGAGAATAAGAAGACAAGTCATAGACTGGAAGAAAAATTTGCAAAAAACATGTCTGATAAAGGGATGTTATTCAAAATATACAAAGAACCCTTAAATTCAACAATAATACACAAACACCTGATTAAAAAATGGGAAAAGGACATGAACAGACACTTCATCAAAGAAGATATATAGATGGCAAATAAGCATATGAAAAATACTCCACATCATATGTCATTAGGGAATTGCAAATTAAAACAGCAATCAGATACCACTACAAACCTATTAGAATGGCCAAAATCCAGAACACGGTCAACACTGAATGCCAATGCAGAGCAATGGGAACTTTCATTCATTGTTGATTGGAATGCAAAATGGTAGAGCCACTTTGGAAGAGAGTTTGGTAGATTCTTACAAAGTTAAACATATTCTTAGCACACAATCCAGCAATTGCACTCCTTGTATTTACTTAAATGAACTGAAAACTTATGTGCACACAAAAACCTGCACATGGATGTTTCTAGTAGCTTTATTCATAACTGCCAGAACCTGGAAGTAACCAAGGTGTCCTTCAGTAGGTGAATGGATAAATAAACTGTGGCACATCTAGACATGGACTATTATTGAGGGGTAAAAAGAAATGAGCTATCAAGTCATGAGAAGACATGGAGAAAACTTAAGTGCATATCATAATCTGAAAAGGCTACATACTGTGATTCCAACTATATGACATTGTGGAAAAGGCAGAACTGTGGAAACAATAAAAAGATCAGGGTTTACCAGGAGTTAGGAGGGAAGGAGGGATGAATGAAGTGATCACAGAGGATTTTTAGGGCAGTGAATCTATTCTGCATGGGACTATTAATGTAAATTCATGTCATTATTCATTTGTCAAAACTCACAGAATTTATAACACCAAGAGTGAACACTAGTGTAAACTGTGAATTTTGAGTGATAATGATGTGTCAAGTAGGTTCATTGATTGTAACAAGTGTACCACTCTGGTGTGGGATGTTGATAATAGGGTAGGCTGTGCATGTGTGAGAACAGGGGTTATGTGGGAACTCCGTACTTCATGCTCAATTTTTTGGTGAACCTAAAACTGCTGTAAAAAATAAAGTTTATTTAAAAAAAGAAAAACATTTTTTCAGAATAGTAGTTGCAGCATCACTGTGATATATAGAAGGGTGGATGTGAAGCTTGGAAGACATAGTTTGATAATCAGTACTCCTCCTTGTGGACAATACAAAAAACTAGAACAATTTAATTTTAATCATTGACCTCCCAATGTATATGTTATTGTTTTGATGTGTTTTCATTCTATCTTAATAGTTATTAAACTCCCAGAAGACATTAGTATTGTTTTTTACTGCCAATGATCATGCAATACTTTTACCTATTCTCCACTTCATTGCTTCTTACATCTCAGATCTTCCATCAAGAATCTTTGTCCTTTTGGGGTGCCTGGGTGGCTCAGTCATTGTGTCTGCCTTCGGCTCAGGTCATGACCCCAGAGTCCTGGGATCAAGTCCCGCATCGGGCTCCCTGCTCAGCAGGGAGCCTGCTTCTCCCTCTCCGACTCCCCCTGCTTGTGTTCCTTCTCTCGCTGTGTCTCTCTGTGTCAAATAAATAAATAAAATCTTAAAAAAAAATCTTTGTCCTTTTACCTGAAGTACATCTTTTAGGATTTTCCTTAATGAGAGCCTACTGATTGTAAATCCTCCTGGGTTTTTGTTTCTGTTTGATTTGAAAATATTGTATTTTGCCCTCATTATTGAAATACATTTTCACTGGCTGTAACATTCCCAGTGGAAGTTATTTTCTTTCATCACACTGAAGATACCATCTATTGTCTTCTGGCTTTTATTGCCATTGAGAAGTCAGTTCTCAATCTTACTGCTGCTCCTTTGAAGGCAATCTGTTTCTCTGGTTGCTTTTCATCTAATTTTATTTTTATTGTGGTAAAATTTACATGCACAGGCCTTATATGTTGTAGGTCAATGAGTTTCGATAAATGCATACACCAGGTAACCCACATTCTGGATTCTTTTAAGATCTGCTGTTTTTCTTAGTGTACTCAATTTCACTGTGATACGTCTGTGTGTAGACTTCTTTTCATCTATTCTGCTTGAAATTCATTAGGCCTCTTGAATCTGTAGATTTGTATTTTTCATTAGTTCTGGAAAATGCTCAACAGTTATTTTTGCTTTATTCTCTTTTACTCCTTCTTGAACTCCAATTAGTTGTATTTCTCACTTTACTCTCTCTATGTCTTATTTTCTCTTTCATATTCCTCTTTGTTGCTTTGTATTTCATTCTGAATAATTTCTTCCAATCTATTTTCTAGTTCATTAATTCTATTTTCAGGTAAATCTAAATTGCTTTTTGATTTAAATTTTTTTTTCTTTTTTATTTACAGTCTTTCTTCCTTTTTCTTTCTTTCTTTCTTTCTTTCTTTCTTTCTTTCTTTCTTTCTTTCTTTCTTTCTTTCTTTCTTTCTCTTCCTTCCTTCCTTCCCTCCCTCCCTTCTTTCCTTCCTTCCTTCCTTCCCTCCCTCCCTTCTTTCTTCCTTTCTTTTCTTTCTTTCAAGATTTTATTTATTTATTTATTTGACACGGGGGTGGGTGGAAAGCAAGCACAAGCTGAGGGAGTGGCAGGCAGAGGGAGAAGCAGGATGCCCACTGAGCAAGGAACCTGATGTGGGGCTCAATCCCAGGATCCTGGGATTATTACCTGAGCCGAAGGCAGCCGCTTAACCAACTGAGCCACCCGGGTGCCTGCTTTTTGAGTTTTTTAAAAGAAAATTTAAATGAAAAAATTTAAATACAATCAAAAATAAAGTACAATGAATTTCCATGTACTTATCATCCTGCTTCAACTACTATAAAATATGGTCATTTTGTTTCATTTCTATCCCACCATTTCTCCCAGACTCCCACAGAATTATTTTAATTGAAATGCTAGACATTATACCATTTCATTGGTAAGTACATGAGTATGTAACTCTAAGAGATAAGGACGATTTTTTTTTACATAATTATAACACCATTATTGCATCCAGCAAATTAACAATGATACCTTGCTATTATATAATATCCAACAAGTGTCCAAATTTCCCTAATTAATTCATAAGTCTTTCTATAGACAATTTGATTCAGGATCCAAACAAGATCTACATTGTATTTGGTTGATATATTTTTCTTTTAAGATTTATTTATTTACTAGACAGAGAGAGCCAGAGAATGCACGATCAGGGAGAAGGGCAGAGGGAGAGAATCTCAAGCAGACTCCCCACTGAGCGTGGAGCCCAACATGGGTCTTGATCTCACCACCCTGAGATCATGACCTGAGCCAAAACCAAGAGCCAGACGCTTAAACTGAGATACCCAGTCCCCCTGGTTGAGATATTTCTTTTTTTTTTTTTTTTTTTTTTTTTTTTTAAAGATTTATTTATTTATTTATTTGAGAGAGAATGAGAGACAGAGAGCATGAGAGGGAGGAGGGTCAGAGGGAGAAGCAGACTCCCCGCTGAGCAGGGAGCCCGATGCGGGACTCGATCCCGGGACTCCAGGATCATGACCTGAGCCGAAGGCAGTCGCTTAACCAACTGAGCCACCCAGGCGCCCTGCCTGGTTGAGATATTTCTTAAACCTCTTTTAATCCATAACAGTTCTCCCCTCTCCCCATTTTTCCTTGCATGCATTTGTTGAAGAAACTGGGGCATTGATTCTATTTTATTTCTGATTACATTCCTGATGGTGTTAACATTTTCTCCTAATTCTCGTATTTCCCATAAGCTGATAGTTATATTTAGAGTTTTGGCTTTTTGGCAAGAATCCTTCATAGATAATGCTCTGTGCTTCCTATTGTATCCCATCAAGAAGCACATAATGTTTGGTTGTTTCTCTTTTCATGATGTTAAGTTTTAAAAGTGTATGCACATGGGATGGGCTTGATTCACCTATAAGCCTCTTACATAATGTTTCTGACAGTCATTGATGACTATTGCCTAAATTAATTCATTAGAATTGTAAAATAATGACAGTATATTATTCCTTCTGCATTTATTAGCTGGAATTCTTCTATGAAGAATAATTGCTTCTTAAAATTAGTTACTTTATCCAATTTTTAATTTAAAACTTTATTTTTTCATTTCTACAAACTCTATTTTAAATGTTAGATCATTCTTATAGTTTCCTGTTTTCTGATCTATTTTCAGTTTTCTCTTTTATTTAAGTATAGTAAGCATAATTATTTTATAATCTGTGTTGACAATTACAATATCTGAAGTCGTTAGGGCATTTTTTTCATTGTCTTCTACCTTACAGTGTGGATGAATTGGTAAGCCTAACGCTGTTCTGATTTTTTAAAATATTTTATTTATTTATTTGAGAGAGAGAGCACAAGAGGGAGTGGGCAGAGGGACAAGTAGACTCCCTGCCGAGGGCAGAGCCCAATGTGGGGCTTGATCCCCAAACCCTGAGATCATGACCTGAGCTGGAGTCAGATGCTTAACTGACTGAGTCACCCAGGTACCCCTGTTCTGATTTTTGATCCCTGTATGCAACTTGTTCTTTCTCTCTGGAAGCTTTTAGAATTATTTCTCTGTGTTCAGTGTTCTGAAATTCTATAATGACGTGTCTTGGTGTGGGTCTGATTTGTTTTGCTGGATAGTGTGCCCTTACAATTTAGAGTCTTAGTTGTTCATTTCAGGGGAATACTTTTGAATAATTGCTTTAATTGTTTCTTCCCTTCTGATTCTTTGTTCTTTCTCAACTCCCATTATTCAGATATTCAACCTTTTGGACTGATCTCTAATTTTTATTGATTTTCTTCTTAAGTAGAGCAAATTTGATTTTCAATTTTACTCTCCATTCTTTCTATTGAATTTTATTTCTGCTATCATGGTTTTGATTTCCAAGAGCTCTTTTTTGCTTAATAGTAGTTACTTCTAAAAATAGATTCCTATTGTTATTTTATGGATATAATATATTATCTCTCTGAGGATATTAATGATGGATTTTTTTGGTTTGTTTTAAGTTTTTTCTCCCTTGCAATTTCTTTTCTTTTTTTTTTTTTTTTTAAGATTTTTACTTATATATTTGAGAGTGAAAGAGCACAGAGGGAGAGTGAGAAGGAGAAGCAGACGCCCCGCTGAGCCAAGAGTCCAATGTGGGGTCTGATCCCAGGACCCCGAGATCATGACCTGAGCCAAGGCAGACGCTTAACCAACTGAGCCACCCAGGCACCCCTCTCCCTTGCAATTTGTTTCTTCTAAATTGCTTTTTTCCTTCTTGTCTGTTTTGGTTTCTTTCTTGTATATTAAAGGATTTCCTTAAATGTCTAATGATCTTTGGCTGCCTGGTTATATTTTAGAGTGAGGACATTAAAAAGCTGGAAAGACCATGTGAGAGCTGGGACATGTAGGCCAAGGGCTTAATTGTAGGGTTCTTTCGTCTATCTCATTAAGAGAACCCTGATGAGAGTATCTTTAGGATTTCTCTTTTGGACTGGTCACATTCCCCAGAGGAGTTTTTCCAAAAGTATAATCATGCTCTTGTTTATCTTTGTTTAGGAATCAATTTCTCGGGTTTGTTAAGCCAGTTACCATTCCTCCATTTATTTTCTAGCTTCTAAAATATTGCTGCTGTTGTCTCCTTTCCCATTCTGGGCCTGGAGGATGATACGGGAATTTGCCCCCCACTCCACCCCCAGTGTTTAACTGGAAGCCCCCGTTATTTCTTTAGGATAATTTTTTTGGAGGACTGTAGGATCGTGTAGAAAGGTTTTGACACAGATTACCAGAATGCCCTATAGTTGTATGTATATATGAAAAGAGGAATGTTTTTACATAACTGTTTTGCAACAAGTATTAAGTAGCTTTCATGGGTATTGCGTGCACTCACCCATCGGCCTCAATCCTCCACCTGGCGGGGGCAGTCTACAATGCAAGAAACGACTTAAAAAAATGAAAAAAAGAGATGCGCATGACAGTTGGGCGAAGACAGAAAAATTGCTTCAGAGGGCCGGCGCATTAGACCGCGCCTCTCTGGCGACGGGCGAGGGTGGGAGGGGGTCTGATATCGGCGAGAATTGGTTGGCCTCTCTGACCAATCGCGAGCAGCAAATGGTTTTGCTTATCGTCGTGGTCCACCTCCCCGTGGGCTTCGGGGTCACGTTTACAAATGGGAACAGGGTAGGTGAGAGGGACAGACTGCCTAGCCAATGAGACCTTGCGGCGTTCATGGGCGGGGTGAGGCCGCTGCCAGGTTTAGGGCGGAAGGAGCCGCTCTGGGTAAGAAGGTGAGCGGAAGATGGCGGCGGGAGCTCCGCTGTCCAGTCTGTTGGGGCTGCTGCTTCTGGGGCTCCTGTTACCCGCAAGTCTGACTGGCGGTGTCGGCAGCCTGAACCTAGAGGAGCTGAGTGAGATGCGTTATGGGATCGAGATCCTGCCGTTGCCTGTCATGGGAGGGCAGGTGAGGAGGCGTGGAGGGGCCGAGGTCTGGGGCAAGGGAAAGGGGGAAAAGGCGGAGGAAGAAGGGCAGCTGTGGAGTCTGCAGCGGTAGCCTAAGAAGAATCGGGAAGAGTAGGTAGGGGTTTTACGATGACTCCTAAAGCTCGTTGACTGAGACCCATTCCCTTGGGGCGAGGTACTGGGAGAGGTGGGGCTTCCCGCTGTCAGCTTCAGTTCCTGATAGAAGCACCCAGACTCCGCCCCGCGAGAAGTGGGAGTGCTCTCTCCCCTCACCCGCCAAACACAGCTGGAGGACTTGTGGCTCATTCTGACTTGACTGGGCTCTTCCCCAGGATCTGAAGAGGGATTTCGTTCTCTCTGATCCCAGCCTCTCTTTGCCTCCCTGCCCCCCGACCCTCCCTTCTTTCCCAGAGCCAAGCTTCCGACGTGGTGATTGTCTCCTCTAAGTACAAACAGCGCTATGAATGTCGCCTGCCAGCTGGAGCTATTCACTTCCAGCGTGAAAGGGAGGAGGAGGCACCTGCTTACCGAGGGCCTGGGATCCCCGAGTTGTTGAGCCCAATGAAAGATGCTCCTTGCCTGCTGAAGGTGAAAGGGCTTGGGGAGGATGGAATGAGGGCTTGGGAGCTGGCTAGCTATCTGGGAACCAGGGTATCCGTGAATGAAAAGGGATCGAGAGGACCTATAGGAGTTAAGACCATTGGAGGAGTAGACAGACCATTGGAGGAGTAGACATGTTGTACAGACAGGAAAGAAGCAAAGAATCTTGCAACCACTGATGACACTTCGCTGAACGTAAGGAGGGTTAGGATAGAAGGTCTCAGAGTAATGGGTAAGCCAAGATTGAGGTGTCTGAAGAGGGTCAGCGTAGGTAGGAGGGACACTCTCCTAGAGAAGCCTTCCTGGTTGAGTCACCCCCTACCCCTGTCACTCTCTGCCCAGTACCCTCTTTTATTTTCATCATGGCATTTTTCATGATCTGAAATCATCTTACCAACTGAATCATCAGTTTATTTAATTTTGGTCTGGAATGTGAGTCCATGAGGTCAGAGAATTTATCTTGTTCACGGCTGTATCCCCAGTGACTAGCACAAGGAATGTTGTAGAAGTTCAGTTAGTATTTGAATATTCTGTATTTTCCTGGTCTGAGTGCTTCAAGGATACCATGATTTCTTATCTTTCTTGAAGGCAAAGAAGGATTTTAAAAAAAATATTTAGAAAGGGAGGAGTGGAAAGACCACAGGTGGAAAACATACTGTAGAAGTATTTCTCCCAGTCACAGAAGGAAAGCAGCCCTATCTCCTCACTGAGAATCTGGAGAATTGAGTGTGGAAGCAGAGGGGAGGAGAAGTAGTTGAGAGGTTATGTGTCTTGGAGCCAGGAGAGATTCAGGTTCCAAGCAGAGACATCTGCACTCTATCCCTTTGATTGTTCATTTTTTTATTGTCAGACCAAGGACTGGTGGACGTATGAATTCTGTTATGGACGCCACATCCAGCAGTACCACATGGAAGGTGACTCACGCCTACATTTTCCCTAAGCCCTCAGCATCACATCATGGAAGGTGACCTGCCCTCCCAGTCCCCTTCCCTCTTGGTCCTCTTAGAAGGGAGTAACAGTGCTTCACTGTGGTTTCTCTTGTAGATTCAGAGATCAAAGGTGAAGTCCTCTATCTCGGCTACTACCAATCGGCCTTCGACTGGGATGATGAGACAGCCAAGGTGGCAGGAGTCTGGGATTGGGAGAGAATGGGGTCCTGGCTGTAGACTCAGAGCCCTGACCAGAAGGGGAGGGGCAGGATTAGCTGACATGTTGCTTGGGGCTTGGTGGCCATTAGGACAAAGTGCCATTCTTCCTTTTTGCTGTCTTTCTTCCGCCCCCCGCCCTCCTTCTTGATGTCCTCCCCAGGCCTCCAAGCAGCATCGCCTGAAACGCTACCACAGCCAGACCTATGGCAATGGGTCCAAGTGCGACCTCAATGGGAGGCCACGGGAGGCCGAGGTTCGGGTGAGTCTCAAGAGAGGGAAGTTGACGATTTAGATTCTAAGGGAGGAGGGCAGGACTGCATGTTAGACTCCAGAAGGTCTCTTCCAGACCCAAAACTCTTAAGTTTAAGACTCCTATTTCCGGCTGGTAGCTGGACGCCCCTGCCTGGATAGTTTCCGAGGCCCTTCAAGTCAACGCTTCCCAAATCCTCCCCTCGGAACCCCTAGCCACGCCTATTCTTTTTCCCATGTTTCTTCTCTTTATCACCTAAGCTAGAAACCTGAGCGTCATTTCAGACTCGTCCTTTCTTCACGTAACGACTCGTCGGTGAGGTAGTACTGGTGTAGATTGGGCTCCACTCTGGGCATACAGTGGTGGGGAAACATGCAGCCCCTGCCCTCAGTCTAGATAGGAAGACGTGTTAACAAAAGAATCACAGAAGTGAGTCTGTGACTACAAACTGAGGAGTGGTGTGAAGGAAAGGAATCTAGTTCTCTCAGAGTAAATGACAAAGCCTGTTCATTCTACTTCTAGATTTCTCTGACCACTCTCTTCTTTCCTATGCTTGGCGTCTTGATCTCTCACCTGCATCACTGCCAACAGCCTCTTAACAGGTGTTCCTGATCTAGTGGTCCTTAACTGAATTCAGGCAAGCAGGCAGATGTATGGTGGGAAAGGTTCTTCAGGTGCTTCTAATGTGTATTCACAAACATAAACACCTATAGAGACCAGAATTACACAACTGATAACACACAGATTATCTTTCTGTAATACAGATTTTCACATGCAGTTGTGTTCTGATAGATGTTGAACACTCTGATCACCAGGATAGAGTGGGGGGTAGGGAGGGGGGAGCCTTGATTTGTAACATTTGCCATTATCTGTGGTATAAACATTCCTACCATGGCCAAATTCATGCTATCACTGTGATGTCAACCATCTTGCAACATTCTTGAACATTTACCAGTTGGCTGTTGTGAACTGGTGTGAGCTGACTCCAACACACCACTATGGCAAGTGTCACTTCTCTGTCCAGTCCTGGAAAACCTTCAGTGATTCCACCTTGCACAAAGGCTAAGATCCAAATACTTCAGCAAGATTGGGGTGGCTGGGGAGGTGGTGGGAAGCCCTCAGATTCTGGATATATTTTGAAGGTGGAGCCAATAAGATTTGTTGATGGACTGGATATGGGGTCGAGTCAAGTATGTCTCCAGGGTTTTTAGCTTGAGCAACTGGAACAATGCAATTGTCATTTACTAAAATGGGAAGGAATGGGTTTGGAGGGGGAAACAAGGTTGGTGTTAGACAAAAGAAGGTCAAAATGACTATAGACCTCCAGTGGTGATGTCCATTTGGTAGCTGGCTCTGTGATTCCAGAGTTCAGGGATGAGGTCTGGGCTGGAGATATAAATACTCATTGTGTTTCCGCCCCACTGGCCTTCTTTCTGTTCTCTGAATCAATGGGTCTCGTTGTTCCCTCTGCCTAAAGCTGTCTTCCCCCAGATCTCCGAGTGGTTGGCTCCATCCCCTCATTCAGGTTATGTATCCCTGTGACACCTCCACAGGGAGCCCTAATATAGGCACACAGAACACACGCAGCCTTCTGCCTCCGTGCTGGTAAACACCTACAGTGTTTTATATTCTTGAAAGCCTGTATCCTTTCCTGAAATTATCTTATTTGTTTGAGTTTAATATCTCTCTCAGTCGACATCCCAACTAGAATAAGCTCCAGGAAGGCAGGGACTTTTCTTAAATTTTTTGTCTGTCTGATTTTCTGCTATATCCTTGGTGCCTGGAACAGTGCCTGGCACCAAGCAAGTGCCCAGAAATTATTTGTTGAATGAATGATAAGCTAGTTCAAATGTCATTTATTTCATGGGAACTTTCTTGGCTAACCCAGATGGTTAGTTAGGTTTCTTCAGCATTTCGTAAACACCTATCCATGTCTACATATATCCATGGCTTAGTCTTTTTGGGTTGCTAGAACAAAATACCACAGACTGAGTAGCTTATAAACAGAAATTTTTTCCTTACAGTTCTGGAAGCTGGAAGTTGGAGATCAGGGTGCCATCGTGGTGGGGTGAGGGCCCTCTTCCAGGTCATAGACTTGTTTATTCTCACATGGTGGAAGGGGCTAGGGAGCTCTGTGGAGCCTCTTTTATAAGAGCATTAATCACGTTTGTGAAGGTTCCTCCCTTATGACCTAAGCACCTCCCAAAGGCCCCAATTCCTAATACCATCACATTGGGCATAGATGTTTAGGGGGACATAAATAATCAGACCATAGCAACCCACAAGCATTTACACACCTATATAATCTATTATAGCACTTACTTTATTATATTATTGTTATTATTATTACGTAGGCTCCATACCCAGCATGGAGCCCAGCATAGGGCTTGAACTCACAACCCTGAGATCAAGACTTGAGTTGACATCAGGAGTCAGATGCTTAACCGACTGAGTCACCCAGGCACCCCTATTTCTTTATTATTATTTGTAGCTTCAGTAGGCCAAGAGCCCCTTGGTTCAAAGACTGCATTTCCCTCTCATCTCTTGAACATATGCCGTGTGCCAAGCACTGTAATAGAAACTGGGGATAAAATGACTGAGAAACCTAGTCCTGCTCTCAGGAGACAGATATTAAATAAACAGCCACAACAAGCAGGATAAAGTCTGACCGGTGAAGTAGATATCATAGGGGGCCACACAATAAAGGACCTGGCCATGTCTAGGTAAAGAGGAAGCTTCCTGGAGAACGTGACCTTTTGAACTGACAGTTGAAGGTCGAGGAGTCAGTCCAGCAGTGGTAGAGGAGTGGGAGAGGGAAGAGGGCATTCCAGCTGGAAGGTACGGTAAGTGCCCAAGGCCTGGAGGCCAGGGGCAATCGATAGCTATTCATGGTGACTGGAGAGAATTGTAGGAAGGGAGTGTGGGAGGTGAGGCTGAGCAAATGTTAGGGGACAGTTTACACGTCAGGAAGCTCTGGAGCTGTGTTGAGGAGTTTGGACAATCTGAGAAATAAGGGGGAAACCAGTGAAATATTTGAAGCAGAATGATGACCTATCCAATTTTGGTTTTGAAGGCTCACTCTGGCTGGAGTGGAGCAGATGATTGGAGGCCAGTTAGGAGGTGGTTGCAGCAATCCAGGTGAGAAAGTGGCCGAGGGAATGAAGAAATATGAATTTTGGGGGAAATTTAGGGGACAGAGTCAATAGAGTAAGATTCGTGGGTTTCTGGCTTGAGCAACTGGATAGATGGTGGGTGGTTCCTGTTACTGAGTTAGGTATAGTAGAAAGAGGAGTAGGTCTGGTGAAGGAACATGTTGATTCTGGTTTTTGAGTATGATGATTTGGTGGCTGAAGGCATCCAAAAAGAGATTTCTGAGGAGGCTGTTGGATCTGTGGGTTTGGAGCTCAGGAGAGAGATCCGAATTGAACCCAGAGGGCTGGGAGTCATCAACATATTGGCTATAATTGGAGCCATGGTCTGAGTAAAATCCTCCCAAAGAAACAGTATATAGTAAAAAAAAGTGGAACAGAATGTTGAGGAAGCCATCATTGAAAGCATGGGCAGAAGGGGGGCTCTGCAGAGAAGGGCCAGAAAGGAGATACAGCAATGCATTTCAAGGAGGGACTGGTCCGTGGCGGCAGTTGCATCTGAACCTTCAGGTAAGAGAATTAAAAACTGCTTGTAGGTGATCATGGGAATTATTAATTTAATAAAAGCAAAGCGTGCACAAGGAAATGAGAATTCAGACCATAGGCATGGGAACCAGATGAAAAGTTCTAAGTCCTGTACTCCCAGTCTCCCCTGAGCAGAGGTCATTGGTGATCTTTGCTACAGCAGTTTCAGTGGGATGGTGAAGAAGTGGAAGCCTTTGAAGAAGTCTGGAGTGAAGGGGAGGGAAAAGGCGAGCCCTAGTTAGAGGGGTTATGAGGTTGGGGAGAGTGGTACTTTGTTGTTTCGTGTTTTAAGATGGGAGCAGGTATAAATGCTGTTGTGTGGACCTGGCAGAAAGGAGAGATTGAGTCACAGGAGAAAGACAGGAAAGAGAATGCGGGCAGGGCCGGGATAGGGAACACGGGGAGCAGTTACTCTGAGCGTATGTAGGGTCGTCATGGGCATGGAAGGGTGCTGTATTTGTTGGGGAGTCTGGAGACAGTTGAGGGCATTCCTGTTTGGCTGTTTCTCATTTTTTAGTTCTTATATCCTGATAGACCACCCAAGTTCATTGCTTTCGTGATTGAGTAAACCTCCCCCTCCAGGGCAAGCACAGTGAAGTTCTGTCTCCCCATGCCTCCTGGGTAGTAGCAGTGTGCATGGTGTTTGGTAAAAGTGCAGTCCCTGTGGGGTTTGGGAATGGCTAGCCATCTTGAATTAAACAAATTTGGATCCCCATCTCAATTCTTGTATTAAGTAAGATTTCACAGAGATCTAAGATTTTTCCCTTTCTAATTTCTAATTATGAAACATTTCTTTCTTTTTTTTTTTTAAAGATTTTATTTATTTTTCAACAGAGAGAGAGACAGCGAGAGAGGGAACACAAACAGGGGGAGTGGGAGAGGGAGAAGCAGGCTTCCCGCCGAGCAGGGAGCCCGATGCAGGACTCGATCCCAGGACCCCGGGATCATGACCTGAGCTGAAGGCAGACGCTTAACGACTGAGCCACCCAGGCGCCCTAATTATGAAACATTTCAAACTTAACAGAAAATAATGTCATAGAGACCCATAAATCCACGGCCAAGAGAAACAGATGTTAACATTTTGCCATATTTGCATCAGAAAGGAATAAAATGCTAATGATATAGTTAAAGCCCACCCTCTCATTTCTTCCCTCTCCCTCCTCTCCAGAAACAACCGCAACCATCTCCATGCTTGCTTTGTACTTTTATTAGTCGTACACATATCATAGACAATATAGATTGTTTTGTATTTTAAAATTATACATTAGTGGTATCAACTTGCTTTTTCACTAATCAGTGTTTGCCATTCTGTGGCATGACATGGAGATCTAGTTCAATGATTTTGTTTATTTATTTATTTTAAAGATTTTATTTATTTATTTGACAGAAAGACAGCACAAGTAGGCAGAGCGGCAGGGAGAGGGAGAAGCAGGCTCTTGCTGAGCAAGGAGCCCAATGCGGGGCTCGATCCCAGGACCCTGGGATCACGACCTGAGCTGAAGGCAGCTGCCCAACTGACTGAGCCACCCAGGCGCCCCTGGTTCAATGATTTTAATGGCTGCATTGTGTTTCACTGTTTACTTACTATTCCTTTACTGAGGAATGGTCGGGTTTCAACTCTAATGCTCTTACACACAGTGCTGCAATGTAGGTCTCATTGTGAGTGCACAAGAATTTGTCTGAGGGACTCTGTTAATAGTGTTCTTTGATGCATAATGGTTTTTAATTCTGATGAAGTGTGATTTACCTATTTTTTCTTTTATTGCCTGTGCTTTTGGCCTCACAGTTAAGAAATCATTGCCTATTCCAAGGTCATGATTTTTACTTACGTTTTCTTCTAAGAGTTTTATAGTTTTATAGTTCTGAGTTGATTTTTTAAAAAGATTTTATTTCTTTATTTGAGAGAGAGAGCACAAGTGGGGGGTGCAGAGGGAGAGGGAGAAGCAGGCTCCCTGCTGAGCAGGGAGCCCCATGCAGGGCTCAATCCCAGGACCCTGAGATCATGACCTGAGCCGAAGCCAGACGCTTAACTGACTGGGCCACCAAGGCTTCCATTGAGTTGATTTTTGTTTATAAAGTAAGATAAGGATCCAACTTCATTTGTTTGCATGTAAACATCCAGTTTTTCTAGCACCATTTGTTGGAAATACTATCCTTATCCTTAGTACCCTTGTGGAAAATCAAATGAGCAAATATGTTAGGGTTTATTTCTTTTCTTTTTTTTTTTTAAGATTTTATTTATTTATTTGACAGAGAGAGAGAGAGCACAAGCAGGCAGAGTGGCAGGCAGAGGGAGAGGGAGAAGCAGGCTCCCCACTGAGCAGGGAGTCGGATGCGGGGCTCGATCCCAGGACCCCAGGATCATGACCTGAACCGAAGGCAGCTGCTTAACCGACTGAGCCACCCAGGCGCCCCTGTTAGGGTTTATTTCTGAGCTCTGTTCTACTCCATTGGTCTGTTTATCCTAATGCCAGTACCACACTGTTTCAATTGCTGTGGCTTTGTAGTGTTTTGAAATTAGGAAGTGTTGAGTCTTCCAACTTTGTTCTTTTTTTGAGATTGTTTTGGCTATATGAGGTTCTATATAAATTTTAAGATGTATTTTTCTCTATCTATAAAAAAGGCCATTGGGATTTTGATAGGGATTGCATCGAATATGTAGATTACTTTGTGTAGTATTGCCATCTTATTATTAAGTTTTCTAATCCATGAACATAAGATGTCTTTCCATTTATTTGTGTCTTCTGTAATTTCTTTCTGTAGTATTCTGTAGTTTTCCATGTGCAAGTCTTTCATCTCCTTGGATAAATTTATCCTAAGTAGTTTATTTTTTGATGCTATTGTAAGGGAAAATTTTTAAAAATTGCCTTTTTTGGCTTGTTCATTACAAGTATACAGAAATACAACTGGTATTTGCAGATTGATTTTATATCCTGCAACTTTGCTGAATTCACTTATTAGCTGTAACAATTTTTTTGTGTGTGGGTTCTTTTGGATTTTCTATGTGTAATATCATGTCACTATGAATAGACACGATTTTACTTCTTCCTTTCCAATTTGGATGCCTTTATTTCTTTTTCTTGCCTAATTGCTCTGGTTAGAACTTCCAGCACTATGTTAAATAGAAGTGACATAAAGTGGGCATCCTTATCCTGTTCCTATTATTAGTGGAAAATCTTTCAATCTTTCACCATTGAGTATGATGTTAGGTATGGGTTTTCTTTTGTAGCCTTTATATTATTGAGGATATTCTCTTCTATTCCCAGTTTATGAAGTGATTTTATTAGGAAAGGGTGTTGACTTTTGTCAGATGCTTTGTTCACACCAATTGAGATGATCATGTGGCTTTTTTCTTCATTCCTGTTAATATGGTCTATTGTAGTATGCAGATTGATTTTTGTATATTGAGCCATCTTTGCATTCCTGGAATAAAACCCACATAAATCATGATGCATAATGCTTTCAATATCCTACTGAATTTGGTTTGCTAGTATTTTGTTGAGAAATTTTGCATTTGTATTTACAAGGGATCCTGGTCTATAGTTTTCTTGTACTGTCTTTGTCTGTGTTTGGTCTCAGGGTAGTGTTAGCCTCACAGAATGAGTTAGGAAGGCATTCTTTATATATTCCAAATTTAATTCCTTGGTCATCTACATTCTATCTATGCTTGTCTTTTTCTTTTGTTCATAGTATCTCCAATGTACTTTTAATTTAAAATTTTAAAAATTCCAATATGATTAAAAATTTCAGTCTTTTTCTTTAAAGTTTGTACATTTTGTGGGCGCCTGGGTGGCTCAGTTGGTTGGGCGACTGCCTTCGGCTCAGGTCATGATCCTGGAGTCCCTGGATCGAGTCCCGCATCGGGCTCCCTGCTCGGCAGGGAGTCTGCTTCTCCCTCTGACCCTCCCCCTCTCATGTGCTTGCTCTCTCTCATTCTCTCTCTCTCAAATAAATAAATAAAAAATCTTTAAAAAAAAAAAAAAAAAAGTTTGTACATTTTGTACCTTTTATTAATGGGAAAGGTCCTATTCATTTGTATTTTTCAAATTATAGAAGTTTTCTTCTCATATGTTGGACTTTAATTCAATAAATTAATTTAATTTGATGTATCATGTAAGCTTGGAACCCAAATATACCTATTTTTCATCTGGATAACTGGCTGTCCCAGCATCATTTATTGAGCAGCCCATACTTTCTCCCCTGATTTGTGGTGCTGCACCAGGCATGTATCAAGCTGCCATATATATGTGCATTTTCTTCTTGACTTCTCTTTTGTTTCAATAGTCTGTCTATTCTTATGCCAATACCACATTGCTTTAAGTACTATAGCTTTTTAGTAAGTCTTGGTATCTGATAATAGGCATTTTTTTCCTTTGTTCTTCAAAACTGCCTGAGATATTATTGGACAAGTTCTGTGAAAAAACTGTTGGGGATTTTAATTGGAATTACATTGAATTTTATATTAATTTGGAGAGAATTGATATTTATGATATTGACTCTTCATTCACAATGAACATAATGTATACTATTTATTTATTGCCTTGTACTTTCGAAATATTTTAATTTTCTCTGTGAAAGCTTTTGTATATCTCATGTGAGGTTAGTTCTAGATACCTTGTAGCTTTTATTTGTGTCTTATGTGTGTAGGCAAATGTTTCAAGCATATAGGTACCTTATAGTTTTTGATGCTATTCTAAATGGCATCTTTCATTTATTTATTTTTAAAAAGATTTACTTATCCATTTGAGCAGGGAGGGGCAGCAGGAGAAGGAGAGAGAGAGAGAATCTCCAGCAGACTTCTCACTGAGCATAGAGCCCAATGCAGTGTTCAGTCCCATGACCCCGAGATCATGACTTGAGCTGAAATCAAGAGTCAGACGCTCAACTGACTGAGCCTGTAAATAGCATCTTTTAAAAATTACATTTTCTGATTGAGTGTTGCTGGGGTATGCTCACATTATTAATTTGATATTTTGATCTTGTATTCACAACTTTACTGAACTCTCATTCCTAATAGTTTGCAGGTTCTCATGGATTTTCTATGTGAATAACTTATGTCATCTGAAAATAGGGACACTTTGGTTTCTTCCTTTCTAATCCTTATATATTTCATTTTTCTTATACCTGCAGTGCAGTAGAAGTGGTTATGGTGAGCATTTCGGCGTGTTCTGACTTTAAGGGAGTACTCCTGAAGTTACACTATGAACATGATGTTTTCTTGTAGGCTTTTTGTAGACACCCTTTATCAGGTGAATGAAGATCCATTTTATTCCTAGTTTGAGGAACATTTTCATCATGGGTAGGTGTGGAATTTTAACATGTTTTTTCTGTATCTATCAAGATGGTTATATGGTTTTCCATATTTTTTTTTAATATGGTGAATTCAACTAATTCATTTTCTAAGATTTTTTTTTACCCTTGCATTTCTGGGATAATTCATGGTCACAAAGTATTTTTTTAATATTTTATTTTTAAGTAATCTCTACACTCAACATGGGGCTCGAATGACAACCCTGAGATCAAGAGTCACGTGCTCTACTGACTGAGCCAGCCGGGTGCCCTTTGAAATATTCTTAATACACTGATATATTCAGTTTCCTAGTATTTTAATTGATTTTTACAGCTGTTTTCATAAGTGAATTGGTCTACAATTTTCTTGTATTGTTTTAGTCTTGTCTTGGTATCAAGTTATATTAGCTTCATAAATGTCTTGAAAAGTTTCTCTCTTTCCTTGTTCTCTGGAACAGTTTGCTAAGATAGGAATTCTCCTAATCTGTTCTTTAAAGGTTTGGGAGAACTCTCTAAAGCCACCTCGTCCCAATACACCACAATCCTGTATATTGTGTATTGTGGGGATGGTCTTTACTACTGATTTAGTTTATTAAATGATGATAAGAGTTTTTCATATTAATGCATGAAGCATTAACAAGTTACAATTTCATAGGCCATTATTTAGTTGTCTAAATTTTCAAATGTATTAACATAAAATTATAATGTTTTTATTTTATTTTTTTAAAGATTTTATTTATTTATTTGACAGAGACAGACACAGCGAGAGAGGGAACACAAGCAGGGGGAGTGGGAGAGGGAGAAGCAGGCTTCCCGCGGAGCAGGAAGCCCAATGTGGGACTCGATCGCAGGACCCTGGGATCATGACCTGAGCCGAAGGCAGATGCTTAACAACTGAGCCACTCAGGCGCCCTGTATTTTTTTAAAGATTTATTTATTTGAGAGAGAGAGAGCACACAAGCAAGGAGAGGGGCAGAGGGAGAGGGAGAAGCAGGCTACCCGCTGAGCAGAGAGCCCCATGCGGGGCTTGATACCAGGACCCTGGGATCATGACCCGAGCTGAAGGCAGACGCTTAGCTGACTGAGCCACCCAAGGCGCCTCCTATAATGTTTTATTTTTAATAGTCACTTTTTATAGATCTGTTCCCTTTTTAATTCCTAATATTGACTTCACCTTTTCTCTTTTTGTTGATCTGTCTTGCTCGAGATTTTGTCTGTTAGTCCAAGAGCCGCATTTTGACTTTATCCACTCTGTTGTCTGTTTACTATTTCATTAACATCATTATTTTATTTTATTTTATTTATTTTTTTTTTAAAGATTTTATTTTATTTATTTGAAACAGAGAGAGAGAGCACAAGAGGGGGTAGGGTGAGAGGGAGAAGCAGACTCCCCGCTGAGCAGGGAGCCCGATGCGGGACTCGATCCCAGGACTCCGGGATCATGACCTGAGCTGAAGGCAGACACTTAACCAGCTGAGCCACCCAGGCGCCCATCATTAACATCATTATTTTATCTTTATTATTCTTGTCCTTCTGCTTTATGTTTATTCACGTCTCTTTCTAACTTCTTGAATTTTTTTCACACTTAAAAAATTCTTTTTTTTTAGTATTTTTTAAAATTTAAATTCAATTAACATATAATGTATTATTAGTTTCAGACGTAGAGGTCAGTGATTCATCAGTCTTATATAATACCCAGTGCTCATTGCATCACGTGTCCTCCTTAATGTCCATCACCCAGTTACCCCCCCTTCCCCCGCAACCCTTAGTTTCTTTCCTATGATTAAGTGTCTCTCGTGGTTTGTCTCCCTCTCTGATTTCATCTTGTTTTATTTTTCCCTCTCTTCCCCTATGATCCTCTGTTTCATTTCTTAAATTCCACATATGAGTGAGATCATACGATAATTGTCTTTCTCTGATTGACTTATTTCACTTACACAATACCCTCTAGTTCCATCCACGTCACTGCAAATGGCAAGATTTCATTTTTTTTGATGGCTGAGTAGTATTCCATAGTATATATATACCACATCTTCTTTCTCCATTCATCTGTTGATGGACATCTGGGCTCTTTCCATATTTTGGCTATTGTGGACATTGCTGCTATAAACATTGGGGTGCAGGTGCCCCTTCAAATCACTACATTTGTATCTTTGGGGTAAATACCCAGTAGTGCAATTGCTGGGTCGTAGGGTAGCTCTATTTTCAACTTTTTGAGGAACCTCCATACTGTTTTCCAGAGTGGCTGCACCAGCTTGCATTCCCACCAACAGTGTAAGAAAGTTCCCCTTTCTCTGCATCCTCGTCAACATCTGTCATTTCCTGACTTGTTAATTTTAGCCATTCTAACTGGTATGAGGTGGTATCTCATTGTGGTTTTGATTTGTATTTCCCTGATTCTGAGTGATGTTCAGCATTTTTTCATGTGTCTATTGGCTATTTGTATGTCTTTGCCCATTTCTTGATTGGATTATTTGTTATTTAGGTGTTGAGTTTGATAAGTTCTTTATAGATTTTGGATACTAGCCCTTTATCTGATAATGTCATTTGCAAGTATCTTCTCCCATTCTGTTGGGTCTTTTGGTTTTGTTGATTGTTTCCTTTGCTGTGGAAAAGCTTTTTATCTTGATGAAGTCCCAATAGTTCATTTTTGCCCTTGCTTCCCTTGCCTTTGGAGACATGTCTAGCAAGAAGTTGCTGCAGCTGAGGTCGAAGAGGTTGCTGCCTGTGTTCTCCTCTAGGATTTTGATGGATTCCTGTCTCATATATAGGTCTTTCATCCATTTTGAGTCTATTTTTGTGTATGGTGTGAGGAAATGGTCCAGTTTCATTCTTCTGCATGTGGCCACACTTAAAAAATTCTATATTTAATTTTTTGAATAGATATTACATTGTCATAGCTCAAATATAAAAATACTTATATGCTCAGTTTTTTTTTTTTTTTTTTTTTAGAGCGAGAGCTTGCATGTGGTGGAGGTCGGGGAGTAGAGGGAGAGAGAATCTTTTTTTAAGATTTTATTTATTTATTTGACAGAGAGAGAGAGAGCGAGAGAGGGGGGGCACAAGCAGGGGAAACAGCAGGCAAAGGGAGAGGGAGAATCAGGTTCCCCACTGAGCAAGGAGCCCAATGCGGAGCTGGATCCCAGAAACTGGGGGAGAGAATCTTAAGCAGGCTCCACACCCAGTGCAGAGCTGACGTGAGGCTCGATTTCATGATCCACCCCTGAGATCATGACCTGGGCTGAAATCAGGAATTGGGCGCTCAACCAACTAAGCCACCCAGGTGCTCCTCAGAGATTTTATTTTTAAGTAAAGTACCCCCAACCTGGGGCTCAAATTCACGACCCCATGATCAAGAGTCGCATGCTCTACTGACTGAGCCAGCCAGGTGCCCTGACTCAGAGATTTTTTCAGTGTTTATACAAACATTTATCTTTGAGCTCTTTCCAAATACATATATAAATAGCTTCCTTTTCCTCCCTCCCTCCCTCCCTCCCTCCCTTCCTTCCTCTTTGTTTGTTTCTTTGTTTCTTTGGTTTTTTTTTTAAGATTTTATTTATTTATTTGACACAGAGAGACACAGCGAGAGAGGGAACAACAAGCAGGGGGAGTGGGAGAGGGAGAAGCAGGCTTCCAACTAAGCAGGAAGCCCGATGCGGGGCTTGATCCCAGGACCCTGGGATCATGACCTGAGCTGAAGGCAGACGCTTAACGACTGAGCCACACAGGCGCCCTCTTTCTTTTTTTCTTTTTGTCTGTCTTTTTATTGAGGTATAATTGACATGTAACATTATATTAGTTTCAGTTATAAAATACAATGTTTCAGTATTTTATGTATTGCAAAATGATCACCACAATAAGTCTAGTTAACATCTGTCAACCATACAGTTACAAATTTTTTTTTCTTGTGATGAGAACTTGTAGGATCTACTCTCTTGGCAGCTTCCAAATATGTAATATGGTATCATTAACTATAATCACCGTACTGTACATCCCCATGACTTATTTTATAACTGGAAGTTTGTATCTTTTGGCTCCCTTCACCCATTTTGCCCATCACCCACTTGTTCATTTTTATTTATTTTTATTTTTAAGAGATTTATTTATTTGAGAGCAAGAGAGAAAAAGTGCAAGAAGCGGGAGGAGCAGAGGAAGAGGGAGAGAGAGAATCCTCAAGCAGCTCCCTGCAGGGCACAGAGGGGAGTGGCAGGCAGAGGGAGAAGCAGGCTTCCCACAGAGCAGGGAGCCCGATGCGGGACTAGATCCCAGGACCCTGGGATCATGACCTCACCTGAAGGTAGACGCTTAATGACTGAGCCACCCAGGCGCCCCTGGTTGTTTTAACTCTTATTAACACAAAAGTGCTGCAGTGAATAACCTTGTACCTACAGAGTAGATATAGGTTAAATTCCTGGAAGTAGACTTGTGTGATTTTGATACATACTGCCAAGTTACCCTGCTTAGGTAAATTACTCTCCCTCCAGCAATGTAGGAGAATGCCAGTTCCCCTACAGCTCTGCCAGCCCAGCGTATTTTTAACTTGTGGATTTTGGCCAGTCATTGAATAGGCATCAAATAAACAGTGATTTCTTAGTATGATTTTAACTTGCATTTATCTTAGGAAAAGGTAAATAATCTTACTCCTATTTAAGAGCCATTTCTCTTTCAACCTTTACTCTTTTTTCAGCCATCCAAAATCTTTGCTCATTTTCCTAATGGATTGTTGCTCTTCTTCTTCTAAACTTATAAGAACTCTTTGTATAATAGATTGTCCCTTTGTCCATAATAGGAATTGCGGGACGCTTCACTCACTTTCTCCTTTCCTAATCATAAATGGAGAAAGGTGTCCATTTCAGTCCTTGTGGGGTACGGTCCCTCAAGTTTTGATAGGCAGTGTTTCCATTTTCATTGTTACTTGCACTTTGCTTGAGAACTTCTTTTAGATTTATGCTTATTATATTGCTAAACAGTTGTGTTTTATTTTCATTGTTTTTATGTAATTGCTGTTGATGTCTCATTTTTCGCTGTTATGTCAGTGATTCATTGGTGATTATCGACTTTCTCTGGTGAACTTTAAAAAATTGTCTGCGTGTGCTTGAAAGCATGTGTTTTCTCTATTCAGTTCAAGACTAATGGTATTGGTCAAGTTTTCTACTAATTTTATTTTGTCCACGTGGCCAATAATTGAAAGAGGTGTATTAAAATTTTCACTGTGATGGTGGATTTGGCAATTTTGTTAATTTTTCCTTCATATATTTAGAGACTGTGGTAGATGCATATAAATTCAGAATAGTGATATCTTCATGGTAAGTTATTCCTCTTATATTCCTCTTGTACCTTAATGTTGTGGTCATTTTTTTTCCTAATCACATTTTAAAAATATTGCAAAATACACCGTACTATATAAAATGGTATAAAACATGCATCTGTTGTGTAAGGATGAATAAAGGAGATACCCATCCAATCGCCTTAGGTTATGGAAGAATGCTGACAGTACCTTGAGTTCCTCTGTGCCCCCACACACCACATCGCTCTCTCTCCCTTTGCCACAGAGCTAACAGCTATCCTAACTTTGAGAGGAGAACTCCTTTGCTCTTCTCTAGAGTTTTGCCATCTGTGTATGCATCTCATTTAATTTAGCCACCTTCTTCTGAACTTTATACAAATGGTATCATATTGTATGAAAACATGCAGAATGCATACAAGGAAATCTGGGGTTTGTTTCTTTTGCTCGGTACTGTGTTTGAGATTCAGCCCCGTCAAGGTCCGGAGCTGCTGTGTACTCGCTTACAGGCCTGCAGCGTATTCCTTTGTATAGTTCGTCGTCATCTTTTCATCCAAATTACCTTTTGCGGACATTTGGGTTGTTCCCAGTTTTCTGCTATTACCAAAACCTGCTGCTATGTACAACATTCTTGTAAGTATCTCCTAATATAATGTGCAAGGATCTCTTGAAGGAGAATTTTGCCTGGGCATAGGATTGCTGGGTCATGGGCTATGAAGGTGAGCCCCTGTTCTACTTTATTTGGCATTGCAGAATATTTTCCCAAGTTTTGGTTCCCATTCATATTCTTACTGCAGTATGACTTCCCAACATCCCATATCCTGGCCAATATATATTACCGGACTTTCAAATCTTCACTAATTCGGTGGATGTGTAATGGTATCTCATGATGAATTTATTTATTTATTTATTTATTTTTAAAGATTTTATTTATTTATTTGATAGAGACACAGCGAGAGAGGGAACACAATCAGGGGGAGTGGGAGAGAGAGAAGCAGGCTTCCCGCTGAGCGGGGAGCCCGATGTGGGGCTCGATCCCAGGACCCTGGGACCGTGACCTGAGCCGAAGGCAGACGCTTAACGACTGAGCCACCCAGGCGCCCCCTCATGATGAATTTAATTCGCATTTCACTGATTCCTAAGAACTGGTCATTCTTTCAAGAATTTATTAATATGAAACTGATTTAAACTAATGTACTTAATTAATATCCTAATATTAACCCAAACTTTAATTTGAAATTAAATGATTTATTGATTTTCTAATGTTAAACCAATTTTGCATTCCTGAGATGAACCCAGTTTGGTCATATGTATTATCCTTGACTATTCTTTTTAGATCTTGCTGGATTCAGTTTGCTGCTTTTTAAAGGACTCTGTATATATCTCTTGAGAGAGACTGACCTGTAGTTTTTCCTTCTAGTACTGTCCTTATCACGTTTTGGTAACAAGGTTATGCTCTCCTCAAAAGATGAGTTAAAAAATGTTCTCACTTTTTCTATACTCCAAAGAATGTTTAAGATTGTAATTTTTTTTTTTTTAAGTAGGCTCCACACCAGCATGGGGCTTGAACTCATGACCCTGAGATCAAGACTTAACTGGCTGAGCCACCCAGGTACCTCAAGATTGCAGTTTTTTTATTCCTTGAGCGTTTGCTAGAGTTAACCTGGAAAATCATGTTCTACATTTTCGTTGTGGGAAGATTTGATTTTTCAACTTGATTTTCTTGTTCATTTTAGGAATATTCAAAGTTTTCTATTTCTTTGTGTCAGTTATAGTAAGGTGTATTTTTTAGGAATTTATCCATTTCATCTGATTTTTCAGATTTATTGTCATAAAGTTGTTCATGATACCGTTCTATTATTATCTTTTTAATCTCTGTAGCATTTGTGATTAGGTTCCTCTTTTCATTCCTCAGGGGTTTTTTGCCTCCTTTGTTACTGGTCAGTCTCACCAGATGTTGGTCAGTTGTATTACTCTTTTTAGAGAACCAACTATTTTGGCTCTATGAGTTTCTGTATTGCATTTGTTTTCTATTTTATTAATGTCTACTCTTTATTTTCCTTCCTTCTGCTTTCTTGGGTTTATTTTACTGTTCCATTTTTAACTTCTTGAAATGAATGCTTAACTCCTTCATTTTCAGCTTTTCCTTTTTTATAAACATTTCTTATAAATTTCTCTCCAAGCACTACTTTAGTTATTATAAGTTTTTATGGCTATTTTAAATTTCTTTACCTAAATTTCTTTTTTTTTTTTCAACCCCCCCCTCCCCTCCAGCAACCCTCAGTTTGTTTCCTATAATTAAGAGTCTCTCATGGTTTGTCTTCCTTTCTGATTTCATCTTGTTTTATTTTTCCCTCTCTTCCCCTATGATCCTCTGTTTCATTTCTTAAATTCCACATATGAGTGAGATCATGTGATAATTGTCTTTTTCTGATTGACTTATTTCACTTACACAATATTCTCTAGTTCCATCCATGTCACTGCAAATGGCAAGATTTCATTTTTTGATGGCTAAGTAGTATTCCATAGTATATATGTACCACATCTTCTTTCTCCATTCATCTGTTGATGGCCATCTGGGCTCTTTCCATATTTTGGCTATTGTGGACATTGCTGCTATAAACATTGGGGTGCAGGTGCCCCTTCGAATCACTACATTTGTATCTTTGGGGTAAATACCCAGTAGTGCAATTGCTGGGTCGTAAGGTAGCTCTATTTTCAACTTTTTGAGGAACCTCCATACTGTTTTCCAGAGTGGCTGCGCCAGCTTGCATTCCCACCAACAGTGTAGGAGGGTTCCCCTTTCTCCACATCCTCGTCAACATCTGTCGTTTCCTGACCTGTTAATTTTAGCCATTCTGACTGGTGTGAGGTGGTATCTCATTGTGGTTTTGATTTGTATCTTTATCTAAATTTCAAACGGATAATACTTTTCCATGATTGAAAACCCAGACAGTATAGAAATTTTTGTGCAAGGAAAATTCCCCCTCCCAAACTTACCTCGCACCTGCTCAGTTCCCATTCATGCCCCACCCCCCACAGGTCACCTTGCTCTTAGTGTTTCACGTGCACTCCTTGCCTTTCTTTGTGGTTCACAAGCAGTTATGACTAGAGAATCTTATTTCTTTTTCTCTTTTTTTATACACAACGTATAGTTTATTAAACACATGTTGCAACTTGTTTTTATATATCGTGACAATAATTCTTAGAGATCTTTCAATGGCCTTACATCTAGAGCTTTGTTTTTTGTTTTTACTTCTGCATATTATTCCACTGGATGAATCTCCCATCATTTTGTCATCATTGCTGTAGTGAGTAAATAGTTTTCCCTCCAGTTTTTGTTGTTATAAAAGATTATTACATTATACATATATTCATGTGTAAATATGTCTTAAAAGTATAAGTGCTGGGTGCAGTTTATATGTATTTAAGATTGTCCTTGTAAAACCTTTATTTTGGAAAGTTAGAAATACATAAAATCAGAGATAATTGTACAATGACCCCCTGTGATCATCTAGTTTCAACAAATATGTCCAGTCTCATTTTATCTATCTTCTTGCCCACCTCCCTCCACTATCGCCTCCACTCCCAGACTATTTGGAAGTAAATTACAGACATCATTTCATCCATAAATATTTCTGTATTTATCCCTCTAAAGTTAAAGCTCTTTTAGGGGCCCCTGGGTGGCTCAGTCGGTTAAGCGTCCGACTCTTGGTTTCAGCTCAGGTCATGATCTCCACTGAGCATGAAGTCTGCTTGAGATTCTGTCCCTCCCTCTCACTCTGCCTCTCCCTCCATCACACGTTCATTCTCTCTCTCTCTCTCAAATAAATAAATCCTTTTTTAAAAAAGCTCTTTTAGGGACGCCTGGGTGGCTCAGTCGGTTAAGCGTTTGCCTTCGGCTCAAGTCATAATCTCAGGGTCCTGGGATCGAGTCCCACATCTGGCTCCTTGTTCAGCGAGGAGCCTGCTTCTCCCTCTGCCCACTCCCCTGCTTGTGCTCTCTCTCTCTCTGACAAATAAATAAAAAAAAATTTAAAAATAAATGAAAAAGCTCTTTTTTTTTTAAGATTTTATTTATTTATTTATTTGAGAGAAAGAGAGAGAGACAGAGAAACAGCATGAGAGGGGAGAGGGTCAGAGGGAGAAGCAGGCTCCCCACTGAGCCGAGAGCCCGATGTGGGACTCAATCCCAGGACTCCGGGATCATGACCTGAGCCGAAGGCAGTTGCTTAACCAACTGAGCCACCCAGGTGCCCAATGAAAAACCTCTTTTAAAAACATAACTACAATACCATATCACACTAAAGAATTAACAGTAATTCCTTAGTATTATCAAATATTCAATATCTTCAGGTTTCCCTGATTTTCTTATATATCTCATAATTACATAGAATATCTGGTAGTTGTGCCATTTGAGTCCTTTAAATTCGTTGAGACTTGTTAAATGGCCCAGTATATGTCAGTTTCTCGGAATGTTTCTTTGTGCTAGAAAAGAACGTGTACTCTGTTGTTAGGTACAGTGTTTTCTGTATGTCTTTCAGGTCATGATTATTGATTGTGCTGTTCAGTCATTTGTCTTCTATAATTATTGACTTGTCTGTTATTCCTTATTCTTAAAATTTATTCATTATTCTGTCTGTTGTTGCTTTATGTATCTTGGGGCAATCTGTTCATTTCTTCAACAAATGTTTATTGAGGGCTTCTACGTGCCAGGCGCTGTTGTAGTTGCTAGGGATATTTTGGTGGACAAAAAAGACAAAAATTCCTGCTCTAGTTGGGAGAGACAGACAATAAGGAAGATAAAGAATTACATACAATTTAAATTATCTTCCTCATAAGTTGAACTTTTAACATTATGAACTGATCTTCTCTATCTTAATTTTTTTTACTTACAGTCTCTTGTGTGGTAATAGAACTGTATGACAGCTTTCACTGAGTTGTTTACTGTATTTTTTTCATCCTTTTACTTTTATCCTTTCTATATTCTTATGTCTTAAATGTGTTCTGTAAACAGCATTGTTATATTTTTAGAAATTTTTAACCATTTATTTTATATATATATAAATTCATATATATATTTCATATATATATTTTTTGGATTTACTTCTAACATTTTATTTTATGCTTTCTTTTGTTCTATCTGTTCTGTTTCTTTTTCTCTCCTTTCTTGCTTTTATTTTCTTTCATTTTGTCTTAATCATGCCACCTTTTCTTTCACCTGAGTAAGAAGTTATGTAGTATTTTTTTCAGTAAGAGTTTTATAAAGATATGAGTCACATGCCATGCAATTCAGCGCGCAGTTTAGTGGTGTGTAGTATATTCAGAGTTGTGCCATCATCACCACAATTACTTTCAGAACATCTTCCTCACCCTAAAAGAAAGTCCCTACTCTTTGGCAGTTACTTTCCATCAAACTGTCCCCTTGACCACACCCAGCACCCTAGACAACGTCTCATCTTTCTGTCTCTACCGATTTGCCTCTTCTCGACATTTCATGTGACTGGAATCATACAATATGTGACCTTTGTGTCTGTCTTCTTTCACTTACTGTGTTTTCAAGGATCATCCATGGGTAGCATCACCATTACTTTCTTACATGTTATTGCCAAGTACTGTTCCACATACTGTTCATCCATTCATCACTTGGTGGACATTTGGGTTATTTACCCTTTTTAGTTTTATGAACAATGCTGCTTTTAACATTTGTGAACAAGATTTTGTGTGGACATAGGTTTTCATTTCTCTTGGTAGATACCAAGGAGTAGAACTGCTGGATGATACAGTGAACTTTTGGAGAAACTGCCAGACTTTTCCCAAAGCAGTAGCACCATCTTACAATCCCGCTAGCAGCATATGAGGGTTTCTCCACATCCTCATCAACATTTGCTTTTATCTTTTAAACTATAGCCATCCTAATGAGTGTGAAGTGGCATTTCATTGTGGTTTTGATTTGCATTTCCCTGATGGTAAAAGATGTGGCACGTCTTTTCATGTGCTTTATTAGCAAGTTGTGTATCTTCTTTGGAGAGATGTCTATTCAGATCTTTTCCTGTTTTTAAATTGTATTATTTGTCTTTTTATTATTATTATTTTTAAAGATTTTATTTATTTATTTGACAGAGAGAGACACAGCGAGAGAGGGATACAAGCAGGGGGAACGGGAGAGGGAGAAGCAGGCCTCCCGCGGAGCAGGGAGCCCGATGCGGGGCTCGATCCCAGGACCCTGGGATCATGACCTGAGCCGAAGGCAGACACTTAACAACTGAGCCACCCAGGCGCCCCTGTCTTTTTATTATTGAGTTGTAAGTTTTCTTTGTGTATTCTGGATACAAGTTTTATCAGATACATGACTTACAAATATTTTCTCCCATTCTTTGGGTTGTCATTTCACATTCTTGATGGTGTCCTTTGCAGCACAAAAGCTTTGAATTCTGATGAATTCCTATTTACCTATTTTTTGTTGCCTGTGCCTTTGATGTCCTATCAAATAAACCGTTAGCTTATCTAAGGCCATGAAGACTTACACCTATATTTCCTCCTGAAAATGTTATAGTTTTATATTTAGGTCTTTGATGCATTTTGAGTTAATTTTTATATATAGTAGGAGGTAGGGGTCCAACTCCTTTTTTTTGCACGTAGATATCCAGTTGGCCCACCATTATTTGTTGAAAAGATGATTCCCATTGAATTATCTTGGTTACCTTTCAAAAAATCAAATGATGGTAAAAGTAAAGGTTAATTTCTGGACTCTAAATTCTATCTCTTTGGTCTATGTATCTGTCTTTATGTCAGTACTACACTGTCTAGATTATTGTAGTTTTGTAGCAAGTTTTAAAATCAGTGTGAGGGGCGCCTCGGTGGCTCAGTTGTTAAGTGTCTGCCTTCGGCTCAGGTCATGATCCCAGGGTCCTGGGATCGAGCCCCGCATCAGGCTCCCTGCTCCACGGGAAACCTGCTTCTCCCTCTCCCACTCCCCCTGCTTGTGTTCCCTCTCTTGCTGTGTCTCTCTGTCAAATAAATAAAATCTTTAAAAATAAAAAAAATAAAATCATTGTGAGTTCTCCAACTTTGTTCTTTTCCCAGATTATTTTGGCTATTTGGAGTCCCTTGAATTTTCATATGAATTTTAGGATCATTTAGTTAATTTCCACAACTAAACCAGCTGGAACTTTGGTGGAGATTGCATTGAATGTAAAGATCAATTTGGGAGAGGATTGCCATCTTAATATTAATACTTAATATTGAGTCTTCTAATCTATGAGCTTGGATATCTTTCCGTTTGTTTAAGTCTTTAACTTCTTTAAGAAATGTTTTGTAGTTTTCAGAGTATAAGTTTTGCACTTCTTTTGCCACATTTATTCCTAATTATTCTTTTGATGCTATTGCAAATGGAATTGTTTTCTATTATTTTATTTTTAATTGTTCATTGCAGTTATAGAAATACAATCGATTCCTGTATCCTGCAACCTTACTGAACTTGTATAGTAGTTCCAATAGTTTAATAGATTCTTTAGGATTTCCTCCTTACCTACCTACCTACCTACACCTTCCTTTCTTGTTTTAGTAGGCTCTACATTCAGCATGCAGCGCAATGAGGGGCTTGAACTCCTGACCCTGAGATCAAGACCTGAGCTAAGATCAAGTCAGGTGCTTAACCGACTGAGCCACCCAGGTGCCCCTAGGATTTTCTATATATAAAATCATCTGTAAATGGAGATAGTTGTATTTTTTTCTTTCCAATATTGATGCCTTTTATTTCATTTTCTTGCCTTATTGGCCTAGTCAGATGTTGAATGGAAGTGGCACAAGCAGACATCCTTGTCTTATTCCTTTTTTTTTTTTGAGAGAGAGAGAGAGAAAGAGCTTGAGCATGAGAGAGAGCTGGCAGAGGGAGGAAGGGGGAGAGGGAGAGGGGAAGAGAGAGAATCTCAAGCAGGCTCCACACCCAGTTTGGAGCCAACACGCGGCTTGATCTCACAACCCCAGGATCATGACCTGAGCCGAAAAATCAAGAGTTAGACTCAACCAACTGAGCCACCCAGGCGCCCCATCCTTGTCTCATTCCTGATCTTAGGGGGAAACCATTCAGTTTTTCACCATTAAGTATAATGTTAGCTGTGGATTTTTCATAGATGCCTTCTAGCAGGTTGATGAAATTCTCTTTTATTTCATGTTTGTTGAATGTTTTAATCATGAAGATGTGTCACATTTTATCAAATGCTTTTTCTGCATCCATTGAGATGATCATGTGGGTTTTGTCCTTTATTCTATTGATAGGGTGTATTAAGTACATTAATTGATTTTTTTATGTTAGCCCAACTTTACACTCCTGGGATAAATCCACGTGGTCTGGTGTGTAACCCTTTTTATACGTTGCTAAATTTGATTAACTAGTATCTTGTTGACGATTTGGGGTCTTCATTCATAAGAGATACTGGCTTATAGTTTCCTTTTCTTGTGATATATTTGTCTAGATTTGGTATCTGGGTTATAATACTGGCTTTGTAGTATGAGTTGAGGGGAATATTCCCTCCTCTTCTTTTTTTCTGGAAGAGTTTGATTAGGATTGGTATTTATTGGTTTTTAAATATTTGGTAGAATTCACCAGTAGACCCATCTGGCCCAAGATTTTCTATGTGGTTAGTTTCTGGATTACTAATTCAATCTCTTTACTTGTTATGGGGTCTATTCATATTGTCTCTTTCTTCTTGAGTCAATTTTGGTAGTTGTGCCTTTCTAGAAATTTGTCCATTTCATCTAAGTTATCTGATTTGTTGGCATGTAGGTGTTCATAGTATTTCTTTACAATCCTTTTTTGTTTCTGTAAGGTTGATAGTAATATCCCCTCTTTCATTCCTGATTATACTAATTTCAGTCTTCTCTTTTTTTCTTGGTAGGTCTAGCCAAAGTTTTGTCACTTAACTGATCTTTTCAAAACAACTTTTAGTTTCATTGGTTTTTCTCTGTTGTTTTTCTATTCTCTATTTCACTTATTTTTGTTTTAATCTGTATTATTTCCTTCCCTCTGCTTGCTTTGGGCTTAGTTTGCTTTTCTTTTTCTAGTGATTTAAGGTAGAAGGTTAAGTTACTGATTTGAGGTCTTTTTTTCTTTCTTAATATTGTCTTTTGCAGGGAAAAATTTTAATCATATATATACACATACATGCGTACACACACAAAAGGAATATATACATTTCAAATACATATAAGTACAGTTGACCCTTGACTAAAGCAGGTTTGAACTGTGTGGGCCTACTTATCAGCCGATTTTTTCAGTAAATATATTGAAAAATTTTTTGGAGATTTATGACAATTTGAAAGAACTCACAGATTAACCACATAACCTAGAAATATTGGGAAAATTAAGTTAGGTATGTCATGAATGCATGAAATATATGTAGGTAGTAGTCTATCATTTGCTACCATAAAATATACATAAATCTATTATAAAAATTAAAATTTGTCAAAACTCAGGCACAGACTTATAGACCATATATGGTGCCATTCACAGTAGAGAGAAATGTAAACAAACATAAGGATGCAGTAGTAAATCATAACAGCATAAAACCGTAGTACATTCTGTATGACTGTAACACTTTTGTAGCCACCTGCTGTTGCTGTTGGGATGAGCTCAAGTGTTGCGGGTATCCGCTCCAAACTCCATGACGCTGATCATCTCGGCATGAGCAGTTTGTCTCCAGTAACTTGTATATCACAGTTAAAAGTGATCTCAGTGTCCCTAACACCCTGCATTGTTCAAGGGTCAACTGTGTATATATATCTATCTATCTCAAATACATATAAGTATATATACGCTGTATTTATATAAAGCAAGAATGTGAAACACAAACTGGCTGGTTACCTGCAGGGAAGCTGCCTGAATTCAGTTCCTGTTTTTACCACTTACCAGTGGTGCACCTGACTGAGTCCCTTACCTGCATCAAACCTCAGTTTTTTGAGCCACAAACTTGTGATATGCATCCCTCCCTCACTAGGTTTTTGTGATAATTAACAGGGCTAATGTGTGTACAGTGTTATCCACACAATGCACGCACAGAACCAGCCACACAGTAAGTGCCACATAACAGGCGGCCGCTCCCGGAACAAAAGCTCCTTATTAGTGGTAATTATTATTTGTCCGCCCTCTCCATCCTGGCAGTTCCTCTGTGACGAGGGTGCTGGTATGTCCGGGGACTACATCGACCGTGTGGATGAGCCCTTGTCCTGCTCCTATGTGCTGACCATTCGGACGCCTCGGCTCTGCCCCCACCCTCTCCTCCGGCCCCCACCCAGTGCCGCCCCCCAGGCCATTCTCTGTCACCCTGCCCTGCAGCCCGAGGAGTACATGGCCTACATTCAGAGGCAAGCTGGTGAGTAATGAGAAGGCCAGGAGAGGAAGAAGTGACACGGGGCGGAGCCGGCAGAAGAGAAGGGATGGAGAGCCCAGAGGCACATGGCCTCTCCTGCCCACACACTGTTTCTCAGTAGACTCCAAGCAGTATGGGGATAAAGTCCTAGAGGAGCTGCAAGGCCCGGAGACCCAAATGTGGAGTGAGGCCCAGCCGGGGGCAGTGCCCTCAGAGAGAGCAGGTAGGACCTTGTTGCCCCAGTTCCACGAAACCTCTCTCCGTTTCTTCCCTTCCCCAGTCTTACTGCCCTGGACTGACTCTTGGGGGGGCGGGGGGGAGGAAGTACTCTGGGTCCTGATTCCTTAGCAATAGTGAAGGAGAATGTACCCCATTCTACTTGCTCCCTTCCATTTCTCCCCCCCCTTTCAGATTCCTCCCTGTTCTCTGTATCCCAGGTGCACGCCACACCAAGGATGACAGTAAGGAATCAGATTTCTGGAAGATGCTTCATGAGCCAGAGGAGCAGACCCCTGGGGCAGAGGAGGCTCAGGCTGAGGTGAGAGCCAGCTTCCCGGCCATTTCTCTGATGAGGCTGGCCCTGGGCGAGCTGAGGTCATCACGAGATGACCTACACCTGTCTAGGGAGGCAAGGCTGTACCCCAAACCACCGCCTTACGAGTGTGGTAGACATAAACACCTAGTGTACTGGACTGTGCCCTTTCTCCTCATCAGGAGCAGGAACCAAACCCTGAGGCAGCAGATCCAGCTCCGGGCCCTCCCCATGGTGAGCGAACCCTCCCTGTCTCCTTTACTGGTTGAATGTATTCTGGGGTTGGCTGGGGTGGGGGTGGGGTGGAGCTAAACACTGGTGGGGGAGGCCAGGCCAGCATCCAGTTCATTGCTGCAGGAGGTAATACTGTTTGCAGACGGCAGTTCCCTTCTAGGGAGATAGCAGGACACAGTGGTTCTGCTACTTGCTGACTTTGTAATCCTGGGTGATTTCACTTAACCTCCGTTTCCTCAGCCCCCAACAGTGGGTAATACCCCTACCTTACAGGGTGGTTGTGAGGTTAAGAGAATGAGTTTGTAGTTCATAGCAGAGTGCCTGGAACAGAGTGGACAATCAGTGGTTTGTATTTGTGGAAAGGGGAGAACAGTATCCAGGGAGGAGGAGTCTGTGGCCCTAGAATCTCTTCCGTGGGCCTAAAACCTGGAGTAGTTGTCAGCAGGGCCTAGCAGGGCCGGCGCCAGGAGCTCGTTAGCATCCCCTCGCTCACCTGTGGGCCCACCGCAGGACAGTGCTCTCCAGGGGGCTGTGTTGGCCCCATCTCACTGACCAGACGGGTGGCTCCTGGAGGCGGGGGCCACATCCTTCCTTGGTCTCCTCAGGAAATCAAAATAGAATTTAGGACACAACTGGTTCACTCCTGCTCTTTCATCTCAGATTTTCAGAACAACGTGCAGGTCAAAGTCATCCGGAGTCCTGCGGACTTGATTCGATTGATAGAGGAGCTGAAAGGTGGCTCAAAAAAGGTATGGGCCCTGCTTAAGGGAGGGGGAGACCCCGCCTCCCTGCCGGGAGCACTTGGACAACCGCCCCTGACCTGGGCCTGAAGTGAGCCCCGTGGAGCTGACTCCCTTTCTTTTCCCCATCCCGAGACGACCCGCCCCCCTCCCGCCCCGCGACCGCGCTCCAGCCACTGTATGTCTGCCGCCCGGGCGCCTCTCCTGAAACCCCAACTGTCCACCTCCTCCTTCCGGTCCCCGTCTACCCAGGGGAGGCCAGACGGAGGCCAAGAGCAGCCTGCAGACGATGCTGCAGAAGTCCCTCACAGGGAAGCAGAGGTGAAGGAAAAGAGTGACGCGGCTCATCAGAACGAGGTGGAAGAAGAGGAGGAGGAGGAGGATGAAGACGAAGATGAGGATGAACAGCAGTTACTGGGAGAGTTTGAGAAGGAACTGGAAGGGATACTGCTGCCGTCAGACCGAGACCGGCTCCGGTCGGAGGTGAAGGCCGGCATGGAGCGGGAACTGGAGAACATCATCCAGGAGGTGCGCACGGCTCTCACTGCCCACGCTCCCGGCTCCCGCAGCCTGCCGCTCCTGGGGGCTGGGCCGGCCTGAGGGCCCAAAGGGAGCCCTAGGGAAGGGGGCGCAGAGAGAGGGCTGGGACGTGGCTAGTGCTCTCCTGGAGAGCGTGGACCGCTGACCCCCCCCCCCCCCAGCCCCTTGACTCCCCACTCCTGCCTTGGGCACTCCAGACAGAGAAGGAGCTGGGCCCAGACGGGCTGCAGAAGGAGTCCGAGCGTGACCGGGCGATGCTGGCCCTGACCTCCACTATCAACAAACTCATCAAAAGGCTGGAGGAAAAACAGAGTCCAGAACTGGTGAAGAAGCACAGGAAAAGGAGGGTTGTCCCCAAAAAGCCTCCCCTCTCCCCCCAAACAGCAGGTAAGAGCTGTCAGACAGGGAGGGGCAGTCAAGCCTGTTGTCTTTATCCCTCAGCTGGTGGACCCTGGAGGGGATCGTGTTCTTTCCCTTCTGAGGGAGCTTACTCCCTTCCTTCTTTCTGGAATGCTGTGTTCATACCTGCCTTCTTCCCACGGCATCCCTTTGCCTCGTTAGCTCCTATTCATTCATCTTTTTGGGAAGCAGCTTCTAGAGCATGTCTGTCTTGTTTTCTGGCTTGCTTCTGTGCACCCAGTGCCTGGCACTTTCCTGGCACATAGTGGGTGGTCAGGAGACAGGAACGGAACGACTGCGAGTGGGCCTGCGTGCTGAAGACCACACAGCGGTGAAGGACGCAGCTTATCAACAATGAGCCCTTGGCGCTGGGAGGGGCCCCAGCCAGTGGGGTGTGAATAGGCAAGCCCAGATATTTATAAGCCTGTTGCCTGGACAGACTTGAAGTTATTGCTTCTTCTTGCACCCCCTGATCTCCCTTCCACAGGGTCGTATGAGATCAGACATTCCAAATGGAATGTTCTGTTTTCACACCGTCCATCCCCCTACCTCTATGAACTTTGGAATGTCTTTCGAGTACCAGCATGTGGAGTACCAAACCACAGTTTTCCAACCTGGCTTTTTAAAACTTTTTTGTTGGCCCAGGTGGCCTGATTTTTGCCTCAGAAAACACAGTTTTTCCTGTAGGGGACAGGCAGAGAATTATTGGTCTGGGAGGGAAAAGGGAGGCTGCAGTTGGTGGAGGGAGCTTTATAGGCTTGAAGGGGAGGGCACTAATTTATTCTGAGCCCTGGTTCATCTATGTGTTTGTGATGGAAAACTGCCCGAACCAGTGGATGGCTTAGGGAGAGGTGACCACCACAGCCCCTAACCTGGAGTCACGGCTCTGCTTTGTGTCTCCCTGTGTGTCTCCCCCTCTAAGAGGAGGATCCTGAGCACAGAGTCCGGGTCCGGGTCACCAAGCTCCGTCACGGAGGCCCCAATCAGGATCTGACTGTCCTCGAGATGAAACGGGAAAACCCACAGCTGAAACAAATCGAGGGGCTGGTGAAAGAGCTGCTGGAGAGGGAGGGGCTCACGGCGGAAGGTGGGCCCTGGGGCTGGCTGGCTTAAGAGCGGTTGGCAGGGCCTGCTGCCTGAGGTGGAGGGGCTGGGTCAAGGTGGACTGGAAACCTCGCTGGGGACCTGGGAGGCCGAGGGCCCTGCACAGAAGCTCCCATCCTGCCTCTCCTCTCACTGCCCACGCGGCTCCTTTCCAGGGAAAATTGAAATCAAAATCGTGCGACCAGGGGCAGAAGGGACAGAGGAGGATGCCCGTTGGCTGACTGACGAGGACACGAGAAACCTCAAGGAGATTTTCTTCAATATCTTGGTGAGAGGCAGCCCACCCCGGCCCTGGCTCTCCAAGCCTTCACCCTGCTCTAGCGCACCGTGGAGTTGAGAGCATGGCCCGGCGCATCCTGGCCAGTCCCAGCCTCGCCCCCTTCTGAGCTGCTGGAATTTTGGGCGGCTGTTCCCTTGCGAAGTGCGGGTGCCGGGCCCCTGCCCCGCCCCCCGGGGCCAGTCCCCGGACCCTCGGGCGCCCAGCGCCGCCCTTGGCTCACCAGCAGCCACCCTGCTCACCGCGCGCCCTCGCCGGCCTCCCCGCAGGTGCAGGGAGCAGAGGAGGCGCAGAAAGAGCGGCAACGGCAGAAGGAGCTGGAGAGCAATTACCGCCGCGTGTGGGGCTCTCGCGGCGGGGAGGGCACAGGGGACCTGGAGGAGTTTGACTTCTGAGACCACCAATGCGGTCGGCTGGCCAAGGAGTCCAGAGCCTGCCCAGACTGGCCCTGCCTCCTCCCCCCACCCGCGCCCGGGGCCCTGAAGGCGAAACAGCAGAGGCGCGCTGGGCTGTGGACCTGGCCTCCTGCCGCCTCCTGCCTGGGGGGCGTAGAGGGGCGGCGGGGTGAGCGCGGCGCCTCCGCCTCGGCGGCTGCTGCTGAGAGCCACCCAAGACCTGGCGGGCCTGTGGGGTTTGCTCTCCCAGGCTTCTCCACAGCCCCTTCCTTTCTCCCTGGCTGCCCGGTACCGGTCCCCTAACTTGTCGGTTCCTTTCTCCTCCCTCCCTAGAGAGTTGATGAGATCTTTTGAAGGAGGGCAGGGAGAGCAAGAAGAGTGGGGCAGTTCAGCAGGCCCCCCACACCCTGCCTGAGCTGCTCTTCCGGGCCACCCCCTTCCCTTGGATCGGCTTGGGATTCCCTCCTCCTTTCCCTGCCCACACTGTTCCCTACAATCCGGGCTTCCGAGTTGAGGTGCCTTCGCCTCTGTTTCTGAGGAAATGGGAGAAAGTTGCCCAGCACCTCTGACACGATGCCACCGAACAGGGTGGGGTACAGAACCACCCACCATGTTCTTGAACAATCAGGTTTCTCAATAAATAACTGGACCATCAATCCATCAATCTGTGATTTCTTCTCAGGGGGTAGGTGGGGTGGAGGCCCTAGCAGGCATGAGGGTTCTCCTCAGGGTGGAGTGCACACTCTCCCATCCCATTCTGTGCTCCGCAGCCCCTCCCCCTCCGAAGTGGCACCAGTGGGGACTGGGATGCACGGGAAGAGACCAGGACAGAGGAACAAAGCCCACTGACCTGAAACCCTTGTAGTTCTGTTGTCCCTCCTCTTCCTCCTCTATTTCTATTCCTTCTCCTCTCCTCCTTCACATCCAGAAAGCGGAGTGCACAGCATGGAGTTACCCCACCACGGGGACCCTCCTGCTGACCCCCCCCCCCCCCGCAGCGTGCTGCAGCTTCTGCTGGCCACCCGCACCCCGTGCCCACCTGCCATACCACATCCTTTCTGCCAGGCCCAGAGAGGGCACTGCTGCCCACCTATGCCAGCTTCCTACTGTGCCGAGGGCGGGAGGGTCAGGGTAGGTCTCTCCTCCTCCCTGTTGCCAAGTGCACACCGGGGCCCCTCACCTCCCCCTTTCTCCTCTTGCTCCCCATCTCTGAGATGTACAGTCTCTGCTGAAGATGGCACTGACTCACAGGTAAGCCAGAGGTCATTGAACTGGGTCTCCAGAAGTCAAAGTGAGATTCGATCGTTGTTGAAGGAAGTTGTCTGAGACCGACCTTCTTTCTAAATGTAGCCGGGTGCTTATTTTGCATGTCATGCTTACATTGTTTTACGGAGAAATGTAAATGGGTAGACTTGCGAAATCCTGCTTGCCCAGATCCATCTGGGTATCTTGCGGGGAGGACTGCTTCCCAAGGGCAGCTGCAGTCGGAATGCTGGGTTCAGCTTCCCACTCCTCTCTTTACTCAGTGGGGCCGTGAACGAGTTATTTAACTTTTCAAGCTGTTTCCTCCCGGGTAAGTTGTGGATAATCACACTGGCCTCCGATGGTGGTTGTGAGTATTGAAGGAAATCTACTGCGTGTGTCATACTCTTAGCACAGCACGTGGCCCACAGGAAGTGCTCAATAAGTTCTCGCGAACCAGCTCCTGAGTTCTGAAGAGACTAGATGGTACTTGGAAGCAAGAGTCAGAAGGAATCTCAAAAGCTGATCTGAAGCTACAGTGGAATCTTTTAGAATGGGAGAGCAGGAGAGGCTGGGGCAGGAAAGTTAGCTTTGATTTGATGAGGATGGACTCTTATCATCAGAAAACGGAGTTCTGGAAACCTCACTAGATTTAATCATCTTGTACTTTCAATAGAAAATTCCTTTTTGCTTTCCTTTGGCTTTTGGTGAAACTCCCATGGAGAAAGTTGGTCTGCCCCAGCTGTGCTAAGGCAAACAAAAGGAGGGGAGCAGGGTGTGCGGCAACAGGGGTGGGGCGGTGAGGAGGGGCGGCAGGAATCCAGGTGAGGACACCCGAGGTGAGCTGGGAAGGTGGCATGGATGCAAAAGGGCAACCTCTCCCCTCAGCCCCCCAGGGAGTCTCCTTCTAGACTCCTATTGTGCACGGCCTGGAGGGCTTGACATTTTGTCATCCCATCCACTACACCCTTCACATTTCTCACCAGGCCAAAGATGCAGCCAATGACAAAAAGCCAGTGGATTACTTAGTGTTGGGATTTTCAGTGGGGGTTGCTGACACCCCGACCACCTTTCCCTGGCTGGAAATGAAAGGAACTCCCCACTGGCCCGCAGTTCCCTGTGGTAATTTCACGCTCTCCGGGGCCCTTGCTTCCTCCACAAACTCTCTCACACTCGAGCTTCTGAGGAAGGGAGTGAACTTTTGCCACCAAAAAGTCAAGTGGAGATGGACTGCGGGAGTCCAGGATCTCTGAGCTGAGGAGGGAATGGCCAGGTGGTCCAGTTGAGTCTTTTCTGCTAATTCCCTCTCTTCCTTTTTTTTTCTTTTTAAGAGAGGGAGGGGGGTGGAGGGGCAGCAGGAGAGGGAGAGAGGAGAGAGAATCTTAAGCAGGCTCCACGCCAACCGAGGAGCCCGACGCAGGCCTTGATCCCACCACCCTGCGATCCTGACCTGAGCCGAAATCAAGAGTTGGACGCTCAACCGACTGAGCCACCCAGGCACCTCCCCCCTTCCTTTCGATTTGCCTTCCCAGACTGCACACCTGCGTCCTATGTCGGGCTGCTGTGCCGGGTGGTCCCCAGCCTAGAATCCTGGAGAATGGAGGCCTCCGTGTGAGCAGGACCTGGCCCCACTGCGGCAACCACACCTTGTTAGCTTCACGGCACACCTGCGGCTGTCCGTCGTCGTGGGGCTGAGAGGTCCTGAGCCTCGGCCAGAGGCTCCATTAGAAGACTCAGGGCCATTGACTGAATGACATGTGGTGGCTGTGCCCAGCCCGCATTGGCTGCTGGCCAATGCCACTCCACCCAGCCCCTCTATCAGGGCAAATGCTTTCTGCCGCCCACGAGAAACAGCAGGATGGGCTTCATGCTGAACCAGGAAGCGCTGCAGCTCTTGAGGGCAGCCCTGGCCTCGGTGGCCTAGATGACGTGGAGGTGGGCAGATGTCTGCTACAGCAGCTGGGCATGGAGTGTGCGGACACCAGGGACCTTTGTGGCTGCGAGATTTCCCACCTCTTGCCTCCAGGTCCCTACTATAATGAGCTCTACTTCTGGTACCAGGTCCCTAGGGCAGTCCTCCATGGCCAGTGCTGGAGTCCTCACCAGGTCCCTCTGAACAGATATTGTTCAGATTACCAATAAACAGATGCCACCAAGGTAACCTGCCCAAGGCCACCTAGCCATGAAGTGGAGGGCCCGGTTACAAAATCAGATCCTACTCCAAAGTTCCTGCTCTCAACCAAAGCTACCCCAGCTTCCCACCTCTCCAAGCAGCCCCCTCCCCTGTCCTCTCCTCTAAGTTCCATGCCCCAGCTCCTTCCCAGAAAAGGGATCATGTCGGGAGTCATTGACTTTTCAGCTCCCTGGATCCCCACTGTTGCTCTGACCTGCCTGGTTCCTTTCACTACAGGGTGCAGTGTCTGACCTGCCACTGGGTTGCCCTGCCACCAGCCCCAGCAGGGGCACCCTCTGCTGGCCCTCTCCCACCTCCAGTTCCCCACCTTGACCAAGTCCGTTCCCTGACCCTCCTCTTCAAGAACAAACCAGCAGCTCACCCCCTAGACAAAATCACTTCCTCTTTAATTGCTGTTGAAGAAGATTCACACCATCTGCCTCAGAGGAGATGGGGGCATTTCCCTCTGCCCCAGTCCCTCTCCCCTCCCCAATTACCTGGTCCTTTGCAAAATGTTTTAGCTGAGAAAAAAAAAGAAAAAAAAAAAAAAAAAAAAGACCGGAAACCACTGACACAGACGGTCCAAGGGCTGGATTGATTAAAGGAGGCAGGGCTGGGCCAGGTAAATCCACCCCACCACCCCCTTCCTGGGGATGGGGAAGGAGGCCTGGAAACCCTCCCAGCCACCTCTCATCCTCTTAGCCCTGGCTGGGAGGGATCATGGGGTTGAAGGACGGGTCTGGAGCTGCTCCAGTGGGAGGGAGGGGCTTGACAGGAAGAATAGTGGGGGAGGGGTCCCATTGCAGGGGTGCCCCCTACCCCAGATCACCACGGGCGCTGCACAGTCACAGGTACGCAGTCACGGTCACAGACACTCACAACCCGAGAGCACCCCCACCCCACCCCACCCTCTGCCCACCCCTGGCTTCCCCTACCCTGAAACGCCCTCCCCAAGTCCCTGCCCGCCCCCGCCCCCTTGTTGGAGAACAAAGCAATAAATTACAAGGTCCCTCCCCAATCCCCTTAGCCCGCTCTGCTCCATCTCTTCTCCCTCCCAAGATAGTAGTGAGGAGGGACCCAGGCTCTTGGCTCCCCCGGCCCTTTAGCTTCCATCCATGGGTGGGTGTGGGGGGACGTCCTGATTTCCACTCCTCATGGTCCCTTTCACGGAAAGGGTTGGGGACCCCCCTACCCCCTTGGGCAGCAGGGGTCCTGCCCCTCGCTGCCCTTCCCCCTTCACTGGGCAGTGAGATTAGCATGGAAGGGGTGGGGGTCCCGGTATTGGCCCCAAGTCCCAGGGCTAGCTCTCCCACGTACTAACCCCTCCCTCTGGCGTGGCGTCGCCCCAGGAGCCAGCCTGGGTATGTGCTCCCGCCTGGGGATTGTCGAGCACAAGCAGGACTGGGTCTCCCCCACTCCGCCCCTAGGGGGCGCGAGCGGGCAAATCCAAGCTCCCAGGAGCAGGTACCGCGACAGGGGGTCCGCTTCCGCAGACACCCAGCGGGTAGACCCAGAGCAATCCGAGCGTGGAAACGGTGGAGAGGGGGCGTGTTGAGCTGGGGTCTCCATGCCTCGTTGGGGAGAGGGAGGTGAGTTGTGTCTTCTGGGAGGCGTGGGGGCGGTGCCCTCGTGGGGGAAAGAAGTGCTCCCGTGGGGCGGGGTGCGGATTGGAGAGGTGAGTGGGTGCATCTGTCCAGCGGTCCACCCGATGTGGTCGCGCCCGGCCCGTGTGGGAGTGGGGGTGTCTCTCCCGCTGGGCAACTATACCAGCGCGACGGGGGCGTCGGCGCGGCCCATGCTGGCGGCGCTGCTCCGGCGGCGGGGGCTGGGCGTGGCGGTGATGCTGGGGGTGGTGGCTGCGCTGGGGGTGGTGGCGGTGCTGCCGCCCTCACCCGGGCAGCCGTGCTGGAGAAGGATGTCGGCGCACAGCTGGCTTCCAGCCTGGCGGGCGTAGAACAGCGCCGTGTGGCCCTGTGCGTCGCGGGCGGCCACGTCGGCGCCGTACTAGAAGGACAGAGACGGCCCGCGTCACCAAGCGGCCCCGTAGGGCCGACACCCGCACGCCGTCTCCCCAGAATTTCCAGGCCCGCTTCCAGGGTCCTTTTGGGGACAGCAGGCTCCCCCGTGCCTGGCTCGAGCCCTCCAAGGCCCCCCTTTCCCCATGCCCCGCGCACGTACCCACAACAGCAGCTGCGTGATGACAACGTGGGCGAGCTCGGCTGCCAGGTGAAGGGGGGAGCGAAGCTGCGGGTCCTCTACGCTGGTGTCGAGCGGCCCGTGTCGCGCATGGGCCAGAAGCAGGAGAACGGCGGCCACGTCCTGGGCCTGCACCGCGGCCCACAGCTGGCGGCCCAGCGGTTCCTCGGGAGTGCCCAGCGGCGCCAGGAACAGCAGCTGCTCGTACTTGGCGCGAATCCACGATTCACGCTCCTCCCTACAAGACCAGGGATGAACAGGAAGGGCTCTAGGGACCCTCGCCCAGGACCTCTGCCCCTCACTCAGGGAAACCTCTCGGGAGCCGCACGTCCTAAGCGCCCCCCTTCCCTCACACGTACCGCGAAGAGTCCCGCGTGGGTTTGGTGCGGCCCCGCGTGTCGCTCTCCCACACGCGGTTGGCCATGTCGTTGCCAATGGCCGTCAGCACCAGGGTCAGCTCCCGAGGCCAGTCGTCCAAGTCCAGCGAGCGAACGCGGGACAGGTGTGTGCCCAGGTTCCGGTGAATGCCAGAACACTCGATGCAGATGAGTGCGCCCAGGTTCAAACTGGCCCACGTGGGGTCTGGGGAGGGAGTGCAGAGGTCGGCGCCCGGCGGGCAGGCAGCATGGGCACCCCAGCGTTCGCCCAACCCCAGCGAACCACACTCCCTCCGAGACCCCTCCGCTTCCCCCTTGCGCTCACTGGGGGCCCCGCAGTCCACGCAGGTAGAGTTCCCCTTGGCGTTCCGGATCGCCTGGATGGCCACCGCTTCACTTTGGCTGTCTGTGCGCAGCTGCAGAAAGGGTTGGGGTTTGTATTGACTCTCCCTTGTATTGAGCCCATCTCCAGACTCTTAAGACACTCACCTCTGCTCACCCCCAACCCTCACCCCCCGACCCATTACCTTGACCTTGCTGCTCTCACAGCATTGCAGACTGGCTAGGATCTGACTTTCGATGGCCTGGACCCAGGCATCCCGCTCCTCAAAACTGGCTGCTTCAAAGTGCCACGTCTGACCAGTGCTGGACACGATCAGGAATTCGAAGTTTTCCTCTGAGTGGGGGGATGGGATGGGGTCATGAGGGATGGAGTTCAAACAGGGCCGCCTTGCCCAAACCCTTCCCCCCCGATGTCCATCCCAAGCCCCTGGGAGTGGGGCAGAAGGGTTGGGGAAGCAGAAGGTGGGGGAGAGCAGGAAGCCCGAGCACATGCAGGGGAAGGCAGGGGCACCCCCACCCCTCTGCACCCCAGCTGAGCGCCCCTCCCAGCTCCCCACTTGTTACCTGCTTTATAAATATTTCTTAAACTACCAAAGGATTTTAGTTTCCACATTTTGCGCTTGGCTGGTTTCCCGAAGCGAAGGAGATAGAGATAGAATGGAGAGCAGAACAGAGAAAGAGACCAAGAAAGGAGAAAGAGAGAGGCAGATGGAGAGATGGAGAGAAATAGTGACAGAGTGCCAGAGACAAAGCAGGACAGACAGATGGGGAGAGAAAGCAGAACTAAAGTCAGTGGCCCCGGAGCAGAGTAGAGCAGAAGCCAAGAGCCATGAGAGTAGGCAGATCTGGAACCTGGGTCTGAGCACCCAGCAGAGAGCAGGGCGTGGGGACCAGTTATCATGACCAATGAGGAGCCAGGTCTCTGGGAAGGGAAGGGATGGTCAGGATCCGAGTGAACACAGGGAAAGGGGACAGAAGCTGAGTCACGGGCCTGGGACAAGGGGGTTGTGGGGTTCCAGAGGAGTTTCAGGGGCCTGGGGAGGTCACTGAGGGCAGGAATGGGGATCACTGTGGTCAAGGGCTATTGGGGGAACTTGGTGATCACAAGAAGCTATTGGGAACAGGGGCTGGGTGGTCACAGAGTCCGGGAGCTGAGGACTCAGTGGGTGACACTAAAGTCAGGTGCTGAGTCACTGGGGGCCACAGGGGGTTCTGGGTGCAGGGTCTGGGATGATAAATGGGGTTGAGGGCAGGAACAGAAACTAGAGGGTCATTAAGAGAGGAAGCAGGAGCTACAGGCAATGGGAGTCATTGGGTATGGGAGTGGCAGGACTGGGAACTACTGGGGTACAAGGCATTGTCTGGGGAATGGGAGGAAGGACGGGGCTGAGGGGTCTTCGTCCATTTTTCACTAGGTCATGTGCACAGTGATAATGATAGTCAAGCACTCAGCTCAGGCACTTTTCCTCCTCCTGCAGGAGCTAGGCCAGGGATCTGGAGTTGGGGGTGAGGGTCCAGGGTGGGATGGAACTGCCCACCAGGGCCTCACCTTCAGCCTGCCCAGCCGAGCCTTCGGTCTTGGATGGTGTTGTCAATTTTTTCCTCCTCTGCTTCTTCACCATGGGAGAAGGAGGGGGTTCCCGACTCAGGGGGCTCAGGTCTCCAGATGGGGTACAGTCTTAGGGAGGGGGACACAGCTGCCTCAGTTGCCCCCTCCACAGATTTCCTGATTTCTCCATAGCCTGTCTCCTCCCCTGAACTAGCTTTGGTCCCCCTTCTCTCCAGGAGGTCCCCCTTGATCATGCCTGGGAATGTGGGCAGATGAGTGGTCAGATGAGTCAGACCTGCACTCAGATCCTGGCTCTGCCACTTACTGGCCTTGAGACCTTGAAGCAAGTCACTTAATCTTCTGAGCCTCAGTTTCTTCATCCCTAGAATGGGGATAATAATCTCGACCTGACAAGTTTGCTGTGAGGATTGCCATTACAGTTTATTTGTGTGTGGGCGCCTGGGTGGCTCAGTCGTTAAGTGTCTGCCTTCAGCTCAGGTCATGATCCCAGGGTCGTGGGATCGAGCCCCACATCGGGCTCCCTGCTCAGCGGGAAGCCTGCTTCTCCCTCTCCCACTCTCCCCTGCTTGTGCTCCTGCTCTCTCTCTCTCTCTTTCTGTCAAATAAATAAATAAAATCTTAAAACAACAACAACAACAACAAAAACCACAATTTACGTGTGTGTGTGTATATACAGTAAGTATATTGTAAATTGTAAATGTGTATATATGTTGTACATATACAGTAAGTTATAAATTGTAATTGTATATATATAGATTGTGTGTGTATATATATATATATATACTCAAACACTCCAAATACTGATGGCTGACTATGTGCTAGACAGTGTTCTCAGTTTGTTTAAGCCTCAAAGCAACCTCTGAGGTAGAATCTATTACCTCCACTTTACAGATGAGGAAACTGAGGCACAGAGAGGTCAAGTGACTTGCCCAGTGGCAAGCCAGGGTTTAAGTTCAGGGGACTTAGCTCTAGAACCCACTCGTGTTAACCATTATGATAATCACAGTATGACTGAGCTTGGTGCCTGGCGCCCAGTAGATGCTCAGTGTGTCCACTCACACACCGATTCCAGCCTCCAAGCTTCTACCCCAAGTTCCTTTCCCACCCACATCCCATTCACAACTGGAAGAGAGTGGACGGAGGGTGGGTCCTCACTGACCAGTGCTGAGGGCTCGGGCCAGATTCCGGTCTGGCTTCAGCAGGTGCTTGGATGTCTGGTCTGGTGGTGGCTGCAGGGAACTGGGGCTGGGGCTGGGGCTGGGGGTGGGAGTGGTGGCCTCTGTTGGAAGGGAAAGAAGATAAAGCTTCAGTGAGCCCCTTGGTCTTTGGGACCCACTCCTGGTGTAGTTCCTCGTTATCACCCACCTTCCCACTTATCCAGTCCAGCCTCCACTTGCCTACTATCCCTCCCCATCCCCCAGCTCTGGTCCCTTTTCTGCCTCTCTGTCAAGAGCCCCACTCACCAGGACCTTCACCCATCTGCACAGTGCTCATGTCCTTGACCAACCCATTGATACTGGCTGAGGGGCCAAAAGCAGAGATGGCTCTCGGGGGCCTCTTGCCAGGGACTTTGACTGTTGTTCGTAGCAAGTCCATCTCCTTGCCGTGGGTACTGTGGATGTAATCCTGGAGGGGCACAGGGGTTGCGAGTGTGGGAAGCCTGAGGTCCTTGGTGGTGCTGAGAAGCAGCCAATAGTATGGGCTAGAGAGGATCTGGAGAGGGAGCCCTGGGGGCTGACTGTGTTGGGATGAGCTTCTAGGGGATGGGCTCCCCAGATTTGGCCCAGTACTATCTCCTCCAGAAAGCATTCCCTGAATGGCAGACCAGGTGGAGGTCCTTCCTCCATCCTCTCCCACTAGACTGCAAGTTCCTCAGGGGGATGTCTTTACTTTCCCCTCTCCAGCATGGGTACGTGGTGGGGGCCTAACACGTGTTTGCTGAACCTAAGAGAACGGGACTAGGGCTTCCCGGAAGCGATGTTGATGTTTGTCAGAGGCTCAGACTGGTAGGGCGGAGGGGTGTTCAAAGCCAGCCAGGGTGGCCCAGCCAAGCTCTGCCACTCACATTAATGCTGGGGTGGTAGAGTAGGAAGCCATTACTGGACAGGGTCACATATTTCTTCTTCCATTCTTTGTTCAAGGAGTTGCCACTTCGCTTCAGTAGGAAGCTCTGGAGGATGGAAAGAGACATGTGGGAGAAGAGCCAGTCAAGACCAGCTACCCCCAGCCTGCCCCCAGCCCCTGGACCACTCACCTGTTTGATGGGAATGGCTCGCCCACTCCCTGTTGTCTCTCCCCGACTGTCCAAACTCCGCTTCTCAGAATCACTGCCCCGACGATTCTGGAATGGTTATTGGCATCAGTTAGAGAACTAATAGAGGGATCCACTGATGGAAGGACAGGGAAGGCAATGGAAAGGGGCCCAACAGCGGGGTCTAGGGACCAGGGAAGATGGACAGGTAACAGAGAACCGGAGGATGGGGGAGTCATCATGTCCAATACCGCGAAGAGGCTGGTCCTGCGCTTGGCGGCCCGGTGCAGGGACCCTGGGGTGCTCAATCCAGCCACGGCAGCTGCCTCAGCTCGGAGCTCCCGGTGACCAACATTGGGTGAGGATGGTAGGGAAGAAGAGTAGTCGCTAGTGTGGCCCCCATTGCTAGCCTGGGGATGGATGAAGGAGTCAGCAGAAGAGTTAAGATCGCCCCCACCCCACCAAGCTATAGTTACATTTAGTTATGAGGAATTCCAGACATTCCTTGATCTCATCGCCATTTGTTTGCATTATCGTTCATAACAAAACTCCTCACTGTCATATGCTTTCCATTTTGCAAGTATTAGGTCATACAATTTTCCTGAAACCTTGGGAGGTTTAGGTGACTTGCTCGAGGACATTCCGAACAGCGTTTCAAACCTGCTTGATGTCCAGTCCAATGAGCTTTCTACAAATGGTGTCACTGCCATTTCCATTTGCCCCCCACCCCCAACCGCCTTGGTATGCGGTACCTGTTCTTGGATCACCAGTCCCTCCTCTGCATCCTCCCAGCCCCTCTGTGGACCCTGAAACCCCAACTCACCTGCCCAGCTACAGGAGTGGAAGCAGCCGAGTGGCTCGGGGAGCTGGGCAGGGACTTACAGGCAGCCAGAAGCTGTTGCTGTTTCCGTAAGGTCACCACCTTCTGGGCCACTGAAGGAAGGGAGAGAGGAAGGGCACATGAACAGGGCAGATAGCCAAGACCACCCTTTGTCGCCCAATTTTGAGAAATCCCCCAGAGATAACATAGGCCCCAACTTCCTTGTCACCGTAGGCTTCGTGCCACCTGGAATCTTGGCAGCTCATCCAGCCCAGAAAGACCACGTGGTCATTAAGCAAACCTTCTCCAAACCTCCCTGATGCCGCCTCTCTCCCATGCAGGCTAGGCTGCTGTCACTCCCAGAGAGAGGCCTGGATGCCCTAAGAACTTCGCAGGCCCCTCGCTCCCTGCTTCCCACATGTGCGGTGAGTCACGGTACTCACCCTCCTGGAAGACGCGGTCCACATTGAGCCCGTAGGTTGCACATGTTTCGTAGTAGCTGCAGCGCTTCATGTCTGCGCACAGAGCCCTGGCGCGAGCATCGCCCACCACTCGAGGGGAGGAGGCACTAATCCTGTCTGAGGGGACAGGAAAGGGGCAGGATTGGATGAGGGCGCCGATTCCCCACTCTTCCTACTTTCTTTTTCCTTTGGCTCCAGTCCCAGGCTGGGCACACAAAGGACAGGCGATGAGAGAATATCCCCTTCTTGTTTGAAGGCTGGGCCCAAGCTCACAAGCCCCGAGGCAGGAGGAGCAGGCGGGTGAGCTCTGTGTATGTGTCTTCCGGGAATACTCGAGAGGTGAGCAGAACTTCTTAACAAGGTCTCAAATGGCTGAGACTCCCAAGTGTCCCGTCACCCTGCCCTGCAAATCCAACGAACCCTGAGCAGAGTGGGAGTTCACCTCGGGAAAAGGTTGAAAGTCCACAGGGAACAGGTGGACTGTTCACTCCGCAGCAAGGAGCCAGGAGGCGAGTGGCGAGGGGAAGCAGGCTCCTGCAGGATAGGCATCCAGACAGAAAGCTGAGCCAGCTCAATACAAGGTGGGTACTGGGAAAGCTTTTCCTGGGCCTGCTGGCATCTGAGAGCCTCTGAATCACTTCTTTGAGAACTCAGACTTTTCTGCCCTCTGTATTTTCTCCATCATTTCGTTTGTGTTTTCTCTTTTTTAGATACGTCCCTTTGAAACATGTTAGCCTGGCCCAGCCGTAGCGAGGGAAAGATAGAAGGCTTTCTATCCACACTAGAGCCTGAGATTTTCTGTGTTTGCCATGGTGGTGACAGGAAATGGCAGGGTGAGAACACAAAGTAGGTGACATCTCAGAGGAGTGGAGACTGCTCCTATAGCTGTCCCTTCCTTCCTGGAGGGTCCTCTTTTCTCCGCTCAGACCCTGGGACTTTTTTTTTGGTTTAATGACTCCTTTATTTGGAGACAAGGCTCCTTCCAGAGGGTTCCTGCAATCCAAGTGGCCATTGCCATACCTCACCAAGCTCTCACCTGTGTTGGGCAATACCTCAGCAGCCATCGCAAGGACTCCCTTGAAAGCAGTGCTTGCCCAGGCCCTCCTTACCTTGTGTCCCCACCAGTGCCAGTGCCAAGCCTCCTCGTCCTTCCCCCCGAAGGGAGCTCAGCTGCCCATGGAGACGGCTCACGGCCTGGAAACTGTTTTCATCCTCCAGGCTGAAGACCAAGATGACAGCATCTGCCCAGCCTGAGAACTTGCGGAGGGTGAGGAAGCAAAAGGGGGGTCAGACAAATCTACTCCTCTGGACACTATGTCCAGGGAGATCTGGGGAACTAGAGCTTTCTCCCTTGGCCAGTGCTGACCCCAGCCAGCCTGCCTATCCCAACATCTCACCCCTCACCTTGGCATCAGGTGCCCCAGCTTCCTCTCGGATCAACACCAGATGAGTCTGTCCATCCACCAACATCTCTTTCTTGTGCTGCTCACCTGTCCGGAAGGGTGGAAGTGGTAGTAGGTCAGAGGTCACAGGTCACCAAGTTTCCCCACGCTCCCTGTACTTCAGCTGTTGTGGCCTCATCCTTTCCTCTGGTCTCCACAGCTGCCTAGTCATTGATCCTGGATTCCTGACCCAAAACCTTAGCTTACTATGGCTCCTGAGAACTCACTTTCTGTCTTCTCCAGCACTTGGTAGGAACCGGTCAAGAATCGATGGATGAGCGATGACTTCCCACTCCTGGTGTCACCCAGCACACCCTGAGAACACGGTTGTGGGGCAGAGAATTAAGAGGAGGTCAAATGTTTGGGTCTGAACACTCCCGAGAGCTCAAAGAGATTGGCAGTGTTAAATCATCCAAGCAGGATCCTGCAGGGACTGGGGATGATGACTGGTCAGGAGAGAGCATTCGGGAAGATCAGCTGAGTGGGATAAGAAATGATCCCAAGCTCAAAGTGGACCGCAGGCTGAAGATTCTCAGCAACCCAGTACCGTGTGTGTGTGTGTGTGTGTGTGTGTGTGTGTGTGTGTGTGTGTTTGGGGGGGGATGATGTCACAGCGCTAGACCCTGGTTGGAAAGTTTTACCCAATTCGAGGCAATAGAGCATGAAGGGCTAAAGGGGAGATGCCAGAAACGAGGAGAAGCTTGGACAAAGACCATGAACAAACAGGAAAAAAGAAGCTAGAGGAGAAAAAATTGTAAGGATATATCAAGCCCCAGGAAGGTGGTAGACTCTCAGTAGTACTAGGAAACTATCCCCCATTCCCACAGAGAGAGGGAAGGGAGGAGGTGAAGGGGAGAGAGTTGAGAGTGCGGTGGGTGGGAGGGCAGCCTTCATACAGACTAGGGGACTGGGTTACCTACCAGGCGCAGTTCAGGAATGGAGCGGCTCAAAGTCCATTCCTGGCTATTGACCACAGCCTCTGTAATAAGAAAGGAGCCATTAAGAGAGGATGCTCCAGGCCCAGGAGCACCCCCGCCCCTCAGCCACCCCTCCTCATTTTGCAGCTTCCCTTAACCCCCAGGACTCTGCCTGGGCTGGAGAACTGTGTGGAAAGGCTAAGTTCGAGAGTGGTCCCCAGTCCTCCCATCCTAGCCGCTCTCCCCACAGCTGTTGCTGCCGCTCAGTGGTTGCTTAGCAACGGAACCAGCTAGACAAAAATACTTCAGCTGGCATCTCCTTTAAAGCACATCCCCAAACGTAAGTCTGCCCCAGACCAGGGACCAGAGTTCTGACAGTAGCCGGTTTTTCCCTCTGGAAGAATGGGAGAGGGTCTCCTTCCTACCGGCCTGACTGGGATTCCAGGGCAGATCCTGGGAGGAGGGGCTGGGACATGGGAGGCAATGGGTCTTCCTCAATCTCCATTTCACAAGAGAGAAACTGAGGTGAGGGATATCCCTCCCCCTTTTCAAGGTCAACAGCATGGTGGCCCTGACCCCTTCCCACAGTCCAGGCAACGGAGCTTGGACTTGCCTAAGCTTCCCTCTCCCATAGCTTCCTCACAAGCACCCTCTGAAACAAGTGTGGGGAAGGGCTCCATTCCTTGGCCGAGAGAAGCCTCAGGCCTGGGGGCGGGGGGTAGGATGCTCCTTCCGCCCGCCGTGTCCAGCCCCCGCGCCTGACACTGGCCGGACGTTCCCGGGGCGCCGCAGCTGAGGCGGGAACTCTGGGATCCGGAGCCATCTGCTCCCACCCGCTCCAGAGCCAAACCCCGGGGGCCGCCCCCGCTCCCGAACCCGCCTCCCCTCCGGGGAGTGTGAACCGCACCAAGAGTCCCTAGTCTCTTTCTTCCAGAAAAAAAGAAAGACACCCCCCCCGAAAAAACCAGTACCTTCTCAGCACCCCCTCCCAAGTCTCCGGGGGTAAGAATTGCCTTTGCAGCAGTTCGTCCCCCTGAGTCACTCCTGGGCAGCCCCCTGGGGGTTTCAACGCCGCTGTGGGGCCGGGGTGGGCAGTGGGGGAAGTGAAGCCTCCTATCCGCCCCCTCTCACTTCACATTCAAGTATTCATCACGTTCCAGCCCCCACGCACTCCCGTACAGCCCACTCCACCTTCACTGCATGGAAAGAAACAAGAGTCCCTCCCTGCTGCCTCACCAGCCGGGGCTCAGCCCAGGGAAGCCCTATCCCTGGCGAGGAGCTGCCTGCAAGGTCACTCTCATGCCACCTGCCCCAAGTGCTCAGGAGACACTGAGGCTTCCTCATCTCCTTCACCTTCAATATTCGTTTAGGCAAGGCAAAGCTATGTTCCCCTGCTCCCAGAGTCCAGCTGAGGCTAGAAGTGGGGTCGGGGGCTTCTCTGGGAGCAATTTCCTACAGTCACTCTGACCAAGGGCATTATTTTCCCAGAAAGCTCTGAGGCTTTCTGGGTCCCTCTGAAATCAAGTCATCTCTCATGTGGCACAATGTAGCTACCCACCCCCTTTCAGGACCTCTTAGGCTTTGCCCCAGTCCTTGGCAGAGGAGTGAATTTGGTTCATCCACCCACCCAAGAGAGAGGCTTCCCTAGTTCAATCCTGCACACCTCTCCTCCACCCCAAACTGAGCATTCCACGTGCCCTCCCCTCCCTGTTCTCAGGCCCTGGTCCTACTCACTAGGGGAGGCGCGAAGCTCTGCGCCCAGCAGCTCCCTGGACCCGCTGCCAGAAGACAGGCCCGGGGGTCCGGGAGGGGGCCCGGAGCCAGGAGGCCCCCCTGTGCTCTTGGTGAAGATGCCGCTGATAAACTTGAGCATCTTGCGATCTCGAGTGGATGCTCGGCCCCCCTCCCGGCCCCGTTTCAGCCCTGGAGCTGGAGGCTCCAGAGTGATTGGAGGTGCAGGCCCAGTGGGCTGCGCGGAGGCGGCGGTGACAGCAGCGGCTGGAGCCGGGGTTGCTGGGAGGGTTAGCGGAGGAGGAGAGCCAGCAGGCGGTCCCGGGTGCAAGTCACTGTTGTCCAAGGTCTTACTCTTGCCTTTCCGAGGGGACAGTTTCCCTCGGGCTCCCGACCCAGCCCCGACCCCACCAGAGGTCGTGGCTGCCGCTCCTCCCCCGGCGGCGGCGGCAGCGGCAGCGGCAGAAGCTCCAGTCCCGGCGCTGCTCTTTGACCCCTTGACCCTGGGCTTGCCTTCGCTCTCGGGCCATGACAGGCGGCTACCCGCGCCCTTGCCCCCGCCGGCTTTGGCGCCACTCGTGGTTACGGTCTTGCAAGGCTTGGGAGCCGGCGGAGGCGGCGCCACCTTGAGCCTCCGACTGCCGGTGCCGGGGTGCGGGGAGGACGAGCCTGGGACGCCGCCGCCCGCCCGGCCTTCAGGTTCCGGGCCCCCCCAGCTCGGGCTGCTGAGCAAGGGGCGCCGGGAGGTGGGGGCGCCCCCGGGCTTGGGGTCAGGGCTCAGCCCCCCGGAGAGTGGGGGCCCCGGAGGGGCGGCCCAAAGGGAGAGGCGGCGGCCGGGAGCAGGGGAGACGGGGCGGGCCGGACTGGCCGGAGCCGGGGACAGGGCGGGGGGCTCGGCGCCCCCGGCGCCCGCGCTGCTCGTGCTGATCCACAGCGCATCCTGCCGGTGGAAGAGACGCTCGTGCCGCTTCTTGCCGGGCTCCTCCGCGCCTCGGGGGCTGCCAGGATCCCCGGTCTCGGCACCTCTGGTCCCGGGGGCGCCGGCTGCGGCCGCAGACGGAGAAGGCGGCGGCGGAGGCACCGACTCGAGCTTGACCAGGGTCAGCGAGATGAGGTAGGTCGTTGTCCGGCGCTGAAGCGCGCCCGCGCCCCGGCTCATGGGGCCCCGAGACCCCCGAGCTGGGGAGGGGAGGGGACTCCCCCGGACTGCCTCAGGGGGGCCCGGCCATGGGGCCGCCCTGCTCGCTGCCCCCAGCCCCCGGACCCCGCTGAGCCCCCAGCCCGGCTCCGCTGTCGCCGCCGCCTCCGCCGCCTCCGCTTGCGCCCCCCTCCCATCACACGGGGCGCCCCCTCCCCATGCTCCCCGCCCTGCGCCCCCACCCCGTTGGAGCCCCGGGACCTTGGTGCTGCTCCAGGGAGGCGCGCCGGACCTTGCGCCCCTGCCTGGGTGGGGGCGCCGAGATGGGCGGAGGAGGGCGGGGAGGACAGTAGTGGGGGCAAATAGGGGAGAGGGAGGAAAAGGGGGCAGAAAAGAGGGACCCGAGGCTGGGGGAGAGGAAGAACCGGTGCGGGGGAGGCAGGGGCGGGGAATGGGGACTCAGGGGACAGGGGCCGTGGATGGGGGTCGGAGAGGGGATCTGTAGGAAGGTGGGAAGCTAATGGGCTGGTCGTGCGGGGGATTCGCAGGGGCGCGGGGGGGATGCTGGGGATGGAGATACAGGAGCCGGCGGGGGAGGAAGGAGGGAAGCCTTAAGGGGTGGGAACCCACGGGTCTGGGGTCTGGGAAGGAAGGGGCGTGAGATCCGGGCGAAGGGTCCGGGGGGCTCGCCGGGGCTCGGCTCGGTCCGGATGCGCTCTGTGTCCGGGCGCTCCCCTCACATTGAGGAGGAGGCGGCCCCCCGCCCCCCCCACCCTATCTCCCCCCCCACCTTCTCTCCACCAGCTCGGCTGTCTGAGAAGGCGGTGCAAAATCCAGGACTGGATTTCCCTCCCAAATCCTGGGCTGGATTTCCTAGAACTTGGACTCACCTACTCCAACAATCTAGCCCCCTCCCCTAGCACACCACGGTTAGGGAGCGCGACTGTTGGGTGTGGCATTTAGGGACAGGGGTAAAAATCAGTACACGGGTGGACAGTCCGCAGGGAAAACGGAGCGAATTTAGGGGTCACTGCCAATTCTGGAGAAGTTGAAGTGGGGAAATGGGGAGTCCTGAAATCCCTTTCCCAAGACCCCTTGTCTCCCCCAGGTAATTGCACGCATTCTTTTTCCCATCACCCAGCCGCCTGGCCCACCCCACCCCACCCCCACACGCAATAAATTGATGGGGCCACGACTTAAGCCCAACTGTCCCAAAGTGAACTTGGAAAGTGTTCCCTGGGGATGGGGACAAACATGGAACTTAGCAGGGTAGGAAGGAGGGGGGTGCCTTAGGAGGGGAGAGATCCGAGGGCTCCAGGAGCCCAGGCCAAAAAGTGAGTCAAAGGCTCCAGCTTGAGGTGGAAGGAGAAGGAATATGTCTACAGATTGACACCCCCCATACCAAAATGCCTCCAGTCTCCATAGCAACCGTAGCTCCAAGAGTGCCTCAGAATCAGCGGGGATAAGCAGAGAGAAGAATCGGTGTGTATGGTGGGTGGGGGGACTGGGGGTTAAGGGAGGCACCATCCTCGAATCCGGTTACCCACATGTGGAGTATTTAGTATCCCTGAATATAAGGACCCCTTCAGTTGAGGCGGGAGCCGGCCTCTTTTCGGTTCCCATTCGGTCTCCTGAGGTTTTCAGGGTGGAGGCCTTTTAGAAGGTTAAAGAGGAGATAGAGAGAATGGAAAACGTCTGTCTGCTCTATGTCCACCACCCTTCTAGGGACCCTGGAGTTCAAGACTCGCTGTCCTCTACGCTGGGGAGAAGGTTGAAGGGGGTAGGCCAATGGGGAATGGAGGCTGAGACCTGTCAGGGATAGGCCAGAGTGATGGCAGGCCTTCACGCAGGCTTGGAGACCCCTCCCTGGACTCAGGGAGTCTCAGCATTCCCCTAATTTGGTGTCCCACCCTCCTGACGCAGCTGAGACTATAATAAGTGCTGTCGTGGGCGGCTCTTGGAGGCAGGAGCCAGCCAGGAGCCAGCAGCGTGCTTGGCCTGGTAGGGGGTGAAGGAGGGTGGTGGTACCAGGATGCTGGATGCCCTTTGTTTTCCCTGAGACCTGTACCCAATCCCTCTTGAGTCCTGTCCTGAAGTCAGCAGCCCCCTCTCCACCCCACCCCAGGAGGACACCATTCCCAGGACAGGGGACCCTTCAGTAGCCTTTTCTGAATGTTCTGAAAGAGAGGGTAAAGGAGATTTGCTATTTCTGCCTTGATTTTCCTTCCTTCCTTTGGTGGCCTCAGTCTTCCTTTATGCTCAGTGGGAAGAGAATCCTGACTCTCAGGGAAGGAGTGGGACAAGTCACTTGTGAAGAGTGGAGTCTTCTGGGCGATTTCAGCTTCCACCCCTCCTCACTCCCTCCTCCAGAGCTAAGCGGAGCTCCTCCACCCTGACTAAACCTTTTTCCTCCCCCTCTTTTTTTTTTCTACAGGGGTGGGGCTTGGAGTTCCTTCCTAGGAGGCCCCATGGGGCCACTCCCCCTGGGTCTGCCTTTCCACCCACGGAGGCTGTAGGAAAGGTGTCAGCCATCGTTCTTGGCAAAGGGTGGGGACAGGAGGTGAGAGGGGCACTAGCCTCAGAAAGGCAATGGGAAGGGGATCAGACTGTCCCCTTAGGAACCCGAACCAAATGTTCCTTCCCCAAGTTACGGTCTGGTGGCCTCTACCATCAGAGAGGTCTGGCAGCGGGTGTCCCTGATGGAAAGAATGGTCTCTTGAACCCCCACCCCCACCCCAGGTAGGCAGCTGAGGCTGGAGCGGCTGGGAGACCAGGCTATGATGAAGGATGTACTTCTCCCAGACACCTTTCAGGAACAACATGGCTGGCTTTTGTCAGCTCTTTGCCACCTCAGAGGTAAATGAGAGGAGGCTAGGCTGGAGACGACTTTCAGTTCCACCAGCTCCTTAGCAGTGGGGCCCTGTGGATAGAGAGAAGCTGTTCCTGCCGGGCCCCCCCCCCACCAGACTGAAGGCTGGGGTGGGCAGGAGGATGTGGCGGATGGTGTTGCCATGGCAGCACTTCCTCCCTGTGTTGTCATCACTTGCTCTAATGGCACTAAGGAGGTAGAACGGAAGGTGTGTGTGTTGGGGGTGGGGGGAAGGACAGGAACAGGAGCATGGGGAAGAGAGGGGACCGAAAAGAGTCCTGGGGACTTCGTTACACTTTGGTTACAGTATGAGTGGTAGTGTGTGCCTGGGAGCCTGAGATTCTCTGCATGGTGTATTTCAACGTGTGTGTGTTTCTCTCTACAGCTGGAGAACAAGAGGTCACTGATCCTTTGTGGGTCCTGGGAATGAGCACATTATCCAGTCCCAGAACCTCCTGCCCCACACTGCTTCCTGCCCTGGACTCCCCAGGCAGGGTCCAAGGCTACCCTGGGTCTGTCACGGCCTCCCTTCCCCATGCTCACCCACTTCTCCATTGCCAAGAAGGTCAGCTCAGCAGTGACTTGTATTTTGATCCCCTGGGAGAAGGATCAGAGTTGGGGAAAGAGGAAGAACGACACCTCCCATATCTTTTTTCCATCCTGTCCAAATATTCTTCCCCCGAGTCCCAGCTCCATCTAGAGGACTAGGAAGTGGCTGATTGGGAAGTAATGTATGGCACAGCAAGCCCTTCTATGCCTCCGCTGGTCCCCGATACACCCAAGTTGGGAGCTAACCTTTCTCTTACCTTGCACACTGTCCAGTGAGGCCTGGATGCTGTCCCGAAGTTCAGGATCGCCCACCCTCTCTGCCAGCTTCCTGAGGCGGCTTAGAGACTGCTTGGCCACCTCGTGTCGCCTGACTTCTGCTCTCACTGCAGCGACAGCCAACTGCCTCTGGGCATGCATGTTGCCCAGACCTGTCTGGCCAGGCTAACAGCAACCTCTGGCCTTGAAGCCCATGGCCCCGCAGTCCTCAAAAACCAGAAGGCCCCTTCTGCTGTGCCCCAGAACTCTGCGCTCCTGCCCGCCCTTCCGTCTGTCGGCCTCACTTCCTGACTGGTGAGTTTCAAACCCACAGCCTGGGACAGCACTACCTGCTGAACCTCCCACCCCCTCTAGCGTTGGCCCATGAGCTCTGCCAGCCAGCCCCTGCTGTACGTCCTCAGCCAGGTGGATGCAGAGACCTCAACGAGCGTCCCAGGGCCTCCTGTGGGAGGTGGCTAATTAAGATGGGTGTTGGTGCTAGGAAAATGTGCCAAGCCAGGCCCCAGGTGCAATCCCAAACTCTTGGTGACCTACAGATTCATGCTCAGTCTCAAACTCTGACAGGAATGTATACACACTTGGTCTCTCACCCTAACAGCCCTGCATTCCGGCTCGCAATTGTACTCACCACCCACTCTGTACCCACCACATCCAAAGAGCTCGTATACCTACATCTTGCTCCAGAACCCTTCTTCAGTCAGCTGCCCCACTGTAACCACCTCCTGCTTATAAAGTTCAGGTAGTTATGGGGAGAACAGGTTATGGAGGAGAACAGCAACTATAACCAGACAAAACCACCATGCTCTCTCAATACTTTCATAATAATTGTCTGTAACAATAGTTTACGACACACTTTCAAATATATGGTCTTTATGACAGGCCCAAGGGGTGCAAGAAAGGAAGCCAAAGTTCAGAGAGGCCAGTAAGAGGTGAAAAAAAATCTATGGAAATCTATGGGTCTAGGTCTTTTTTTTTTTTAGATTTTAATTTTAAGTAATCTCTACACCCATCGTGGGGCTCCAACTCACCACCCTGAGATCAAGTGTTGCACGCTCCCCTGACTGAGCCAGCCAGGCACCCCTGTGAGCCTAGGTCTTCTGATTTCAACTCTGATACTCTTTTTCACTATACCACCCAAACAAGATGCCTGCCAACGAGTTCCCCTTATCTCTAATACCATTGTCTTGCCCTTGATTTCGGACCTGAAAGAGAAGAGGGTAGACGAGGAATTAAAGGACAGAATGAAGATGCAGGGGGTATGCGGGGGGTGTGTGTGGCTAATTTGATCTAATCACTTTGTTTCAGGACTCAAACCCTTCTGGCCCTGCCAAATGTCTTTTCTCCTGCATATGTTCTTGATACTAATTTATGAAGGATAGGGGATTATAACTATGTGACTATTTGTATAGTTGGAGATAAGGGAATTGGGGGCTGGGATTACCCACTGGAACTTATAGCCTGACGAAAATAACTAACACTGAGCGTTGACTGTGTGCCGGGTACTGTCCTAAGCATTCTGCATATATTAACTCATTCGATTCTCACAACAACCCAAGAGGCAGGTGTATTGTTATTTATCTCTATTTACAGATGAGGAAACAGCCACAGAGAGCCAAAGGTTACACAGCCAGTAAGTGGCAAAGTTGGAACCCATGCAGTCTGGCAGTTAGACTACTGCTTCCGCAGTCATAGAATCTAAGTACATACAAACTGAAGTCATCCTGTGGGGTTGAAGGGAGGTTTTTTGTTTGTGTTCCCATTACCACTGTTTCTCTTGGGGGAAAGAGGAATTATGCCTTTTCCCATATCCATGAAAAACATTTATTCAATACTAAGCATATTGATCAACCTCTATGCCCACCCCCATGAAAATGTGGAGACTCCTCCTTCCCCTAATATTTATTCATATTCCTTCACATTCCAGACCTCTCCCTTGGACTTTTTTTTTGTAAGCCCTGGATCAGGCACGTGCTCTGAAGATACCGAGCACACGCATGTCTGCGCTTGTGGCTTTGTCATGCACAGGAATGCCCTGGCTCGAAGCAGCTGTTCTTCACACTTAATTTCTAGCATATTCACACCCAGTTAGGAGGGGATATGGAAGAAGAAATGTGTACTAGCGGACACACCTGCAAATGTGTGACGGTTTGTTGGATGTTACTGTGCCCAACCCGGGCGAAATAGCTCGATGTTTTGCTCCTCTGGGTGTTCCCGAGTGTGATGCAATAACAACAAACAACGGCGTCATCATGAGATCACTGCGGGACAAGGGGAAAGGGGCGGGGAAGAGCGCTCCCTCGAGGGGAGGAGCCCTTTCACCCTGCCCTCGAAGCCGCACCTCTCCCTCTTCCACTGGGTTTCTCCTGAGCCTCCTCCCTCGGATTAGCCCTCTTCCAGCGGCGGCCACAGAAAGCTCCGCTTTCAATCCGGGGAAGTTTAGGCTTTGCTCCTTATGAGAATCTATGGAAGCCCTACCCCCAGTTTAAGTTTCAGCCAATAAAAAACCTAAAGGAGGGGCCGGCAGGCGGGTCAGTGACGCAATGCAGACTGATTGGCATTCGGGCCACCGACGTCCTGGATTAGCCCCGAGTTTCGCCAATCCAGAGGCAGGGGTGGGACGGTGCAGGCGCAGAGGACTGGGTTTGGCTGGACTCGATTTAAAGAGACAGAAGCTGTCGGGGTCCAAGAAGACGGTCCCCAAGAACCTCCCCCCAAGTCCTTGGGACCACTTGGGTCCCCAAAGCTGGGGAGATGGTTTGCGGTGGCTTTGCCTGCTCCAAGAATGCACTGTGCGCTCTCAACGTGGTCTACATGGTGAGGTTTTGGAGGTGGTTCGGGAAGCTTCAGGGTGGAAAGAGGAGTGGGGAGAATCTCTAGGGGACTTCCGGTGGGAAGAGGGGTGTGCTGGGGGTTCCGGGAAGATTCCCGAGAACTTCCGGCGAAGAGGGAATTCCAGGGGACTTCCGTGGGAAGAGGGGAGACTTCCGGTAACCAGAGGGTTTGTCTGGGGGTGGGGCGGATGAACCGAGGGCTGTGGGCATAAAGGCCCATTCCGCCCTCCTGGGAATTTGTTTCTCCCAAAATAGAAGTAATGGATGAAGCTAAAGTTTCCTTTTTTATATTCATAGACTACTATCCCTGCTGCCCCCACTCCCATCCCAGCCATCCTGACCTCTGGTGGGTGCATACACCTGCTGTCCTTAGTTCACACAAACTCAGATCTCCTTTTTTGTCCCAAGACTCCCTGTAGGGCTTTTGGCTGTGCTAGAGTTCTGAGATGTAACCTGCTCTGTTTCCTGTAGCTGGTAGGCTTGTTGCTCATTGGAGTGGCTGCTTGGGGTAAGGGTCTGGGTCTGGTGTCCAGCATCCACATCATCGGAGCAGTCATTGCTGTGGGAGTCTTCCTTCTTCTCATCGCGGTGGCTGGACTGGTGGGTGCTGTCAACCACCACCAAGTACTGCTATTCTTTGTATCCTGACCTTAAGTGGGTTTCTTGGGAGGGCTGAATTGGCTAGGAATGTTTGAGAGGGGTAGACTTGAGGGATCTTGGGGACAGGTCTCCTGGTCCTGCCCTATACCATACTTCATGAAACGAGCTGATGACTTTGTTTTCAACTAACACAGCTATATAAGTTCCATGAACAGATGACAACAGATGGTTATTATAGGTGCAACATAAAGGAATCTAGGACTTTTTTTTTTTCCCGTAACTCTTCCTCTCAGTACATGATCATCCTTGGGTTGGTCTTCATCTTCCAGTTTGGAATCTCTTGCTCATGTCTGGCTATTAACCGAAGCAAACAGGTAAGTGCATGTCCTCTCAGCTATTTGCTTTTTTTCCTCTACCCTCTAACTCCCTCCCCTCAGTCTGGACCTCTTAGTAACCCACTACCAGACTCTTCAGCTATTTGCTTCCTCTGGGAAGTCTGGGTAATTTTCCATGAGTATTTTCCAGAAGAACCCAGAGGTGGATTTTTATCATTTTCTGTATAATACACCTTTGTTCCTGAGGGATGTTGACTGACTTTGCTGGAATAGGGAAATCGAGGCACTTGAACTAAGATCACGATATAAGAGCATTCTTAAGGTTAGCAGCATCCAATAATTTCCCTCTTGCCTATATTCTCCAGACAGATGTCATTAATGCTTCTTGGTGGGTCATGAGCAACAAGACCCGGGATGAACTGGAAAGAAGTTTTGATTGTTGTGGCTTGTTCAACCTCACAACCCTGTATCAACAGGATTACGCTTTCTGCACTGCAGTGAGTTGGTGCAGAGGTGGGGCTGGGGGCCGGAGGGTAGGAAAGCTGGTTAAGGACACTGTCCAGACGGGCAGATTTAAGAGTTTGAATGACTCTCTCTCTCTAGCAGCTCTCTTGCACTGGGGCCATGTGCTGAGAGGGCGGGAGGTATGGATACAAAGGTTAGAGAATTAGTCAAATGAGATTTCATTCTGTAGGATACTGATTAGAAACTAGTAAATAATTTCTGGGGCCCTTCACCACAGGTGTCAGGATAGGGCAGCCTAGCAACTCTGCATCTTCTAAACACACACATACGTGTTTTATCCTCAGATCTGTAAGAGCCGGAGCTCCACGTGCCAGATGTGTGGAGAAAAGTTTCTTAAGCATTCAGATGAAGCCCTGAAAATCCTGGGGGGTGTTGGACTCTTCTTTAGCTTTACAGAGGTAACATTCTTCAGTTCTCTCATACATACACCCTTTCTCTGTCTTAGCTCCAGAGATTCAGAATTGCTGATAATCTCTTTCCCTTTGCTTTTTACAGATTCTTGGTGTTTGGCTAGCAATGAGATTTCGGAATCAGAAGGATCCTCGAGCTAACCCCAGTGCCTTTCTATAAGACTCTAGATCCTTCTGACTTCTCTCCTGTTCTCTATCCTCCCTAAGCTTTTTTTCCTCCCTTAGGGAAAACCTAGGGTCTGTAGCCCTTTTTGTTTGAGAAAAAGGAAAGGCCCTTTGCCACATCCCCCAAAGATGACTGAACAGCCAGGCTGTATGCCTTGACATGTTTAGTGGGAGCAAGATCATAAGGAATAAAGAACAACTTCCTCCCTCTCTCCCTAAGTGGATATGGGAAGCTCCTGGGAGGGCATGAGATGGGATGGGGGTTGGAGTCATTCCTGGCTCTGTTTCTCCGCTTTTCCCTTCCACATGCCAGACCACCTCAACACATCCTGGCCTGGCTCCAAGGGTAAATCAGGGATGGAACCAGGGAAAAAACCACCAAGAACTCTTTCTTACACTAAGCAGGACCCGGTGTGGGGAAGTTCAGTGAATATAAAAATAAAAGCCACTTAAACTCCACATTCAAAGAAACAACGTAAGTGCCTTTTCTTTTGCCAGTTGAGGGGCTCCGCTTGCCTACATAGACCCTGTGACCTAGGGAGAATCTTTTAAGATTCTATAGGAAAGTGCCATCTTCCAAATGGTTTTTCCCAATCCCCAAATGGCAAAGCCCATGAAAGGAAGAAACATTTAAAAAAAAAAAAAAAAAGACCGTATTTCTTTGTTTTCTTTTGTTTTTCCTGTATAAAAAAGATCCCAATATCAAGATAGGAAAGGGGAGAACAAGGGACATACCCCTTGGTGTACGAAAATAAGGGGGCAGGAGAAGGATAAGCCTCAAAAGGGTAGGGGGATGTCATTAAGGCAGCAAAATATTCTCATAAAAAGTGGGAGGAGGAGTTTCCATAGCCTCAGAGATGAAGGCCGAGATGGCCTTACTCAACTGGGGGGCTCTCCACTCAAGTGTTCAAAGGAAGGGAAATGACAGCTTCTCTTCTCTCAGTATTGTTGCGGCCACTCCACTGCTCACTCTGGGTTACCTTCTGCCTTTTGTAGATAAGAGTGCTGCAGGGCTCGGAAGGCAGAGATTCGCTTGTGTGGGTTAAAAGTCAGCATCTCCTAAGATGGGGAGGCAAAGATCAAAAGACCATGAAGACCAAAAAAAAAAAAAAAAGAGAAAGACTTGCTCACCCCCAACAATACCCAGGATGGGCTCTTTTTCTACATCCCTCTTTGTGGATGGCCTATTCACAGCAACAGTAAAAACTAGCCCATCCACCAACCAACTCTTAGTAACCGTGACGATTTGGGTCCCTTATATACTGCTTTTATTCCCACCCCAACCTCACCCTGTGCCCATGCCCAAGCCCAGTACCAGCAGCAGCTGTGCTCCAGATTCCTCCATCTCAGGTACCACTGACTGCACTGGACGGGGCCCTCGGGGGGAAAAGGCTCCTCGGGGGAGAGACACATCTCGGGGCCAGTCATCCTCTGGGGGCAGCCCGATCAGGCTATGGGGAACAGGAGAGCTCTGGTCAAGAGGGTCCTTCTCCAGTCCCCACCTCCAGAGGCAGAGCCAATTGCCATCCGGGGCTCAGCAGAAAGAAGATTCAGAATGGAAAGTTCTTTTCCCCATGCTGGTCACTTACTCAAAGATTTTGCCTAACTGGTCAGCTTCAGAGTTTCCACAGAAGAGAGGCCTAAAGTGAGAAAAACACAGGTAGTAGTCATTTTCAAAGATATGGTAGTGGAATAATTATTGCTACTGGCTCCAAACAGAGGGTGCGGAGAATATAGGGATGTGAAGTTCCTAATTCCAGGACATTTCAGAGTTTCTGGTTAGGAACAAAATGGTCAGTAATATTTAAGTGAAAGAATACGCAGGGAATGGATGTGGCTTATGACTAAGAGATTTGGGAAACTCAAGAGAGTTCAGGAGACTTGGGTCCCATACTTGCGACGAAACATCTCTGCGAAGATACAGCCAACGCTCCACATGTCCACGGGTGTTGCGTATGTAGACTGCAGAAGAACTTCTGGAGCACGGTACCAGAGTGTAACAACCTGACCAGAATTAAGAAAAGTAGATGAGAACCCTACGGGTTACCATGAACTACAACTGCTTGACTAAAGTCACGAAGCCCATGACTTCTCAACTGCTATGGTCAACCACTCTCCTACCCTTATCTTTCTACTGACCACAGGTGTAAGTGCCATCTGGTAGCTGTAGATTCTGGCCAGGCCAAAGTCAGCCAGCTTGACTGTCCCACCACTAGTCACCAGAATGTTCTCTGGCTTCAGGTCTCGGTGAACGATGCAGTTGGCATGAAGGAAATCTAGGCCTCTTAGAAACTGGCGCATCAGATCCTGGTTTGGAAGGGGGAGGAACAGAGGAACTGGAAACTAGGTACCATACCTGAAATCACAACAGGTTCTACTACAAAGGTCTCAATGTACCTTCTCAAGTGTCTACCCACCCTACTCACCTTGATGGTCTCCACTGGCAAACCTGGTGGGGGTGCCTTGTCCAGATAGGTCCTCAGGTCTTGGTCCACGTGCTCAAACACCAGGGTCACTTTGGTCTCCCGGTCAGTTCGGGCGGTGGCACAGACGTCCATCAGCCTGGCCAGAGCAAATGGTCACTCACTGATCAATCCCTTTGTTCCCAACATGGCCTCCCCTATTTCCTCAGGATCCCCACTTCTCTCCTGACCACCACTCCCCACCTATAAGTTGTCTTTTCCCCTTTACTGCCCACTCCTAACCCTCCACCGTCTCACCGGACAACGTTGGGATGCTCAAAAGCCTCCAGCCGCCTCAGTAAGGCCACCTCACGAACTGTGCTGATGGGAAGGCCCCCTCCAGCACCTCCTCCATTAGGAACTCTCACACTCTTGAGGGCCACGAAGTGGCCACTGTGGGGATCACGGGCCTTGTATACCGTTCCATAGGCACCAACACCAATCTCAGCCACCGGCTCATATCGAGGAGTAGCCATTCTCAGATCAGAGGAGACCCTACAATCACAAAGACTCCTGCCACCGAAAATCCCTTCCAGAGTTCAGATGGTATGAGCCTGCAGCAATAAAGTGACTCCCACAGAAGACATCACAAAGACACCACCACCACCATCCCGTCCCTTCCCCAATCTTCCATGAGGCTGGCCCCTCAGGTAACACAATGACTCTAACCCCAACCCCTCCAGCCACGTGAAGCCCTAAAATAAAAAATTCCTTTTCCTTTGGGCCCGACCATCGCGCCCCGCACAAGGTTCTATCTCACACGACACACCCCCTGCATCGAAGACCCGACATCCAGGCCCTAAAATTACACCTCCCTATGACCACAAAGGAACAAATTACACCCTGCCCCACTTCCCGCCCTCGAGCAACCCTTCCATAACTTGTCCGCGTAGGCAGCCGTGGAGAGCGAAAACGGTCCCCATTCCTGGGAAGGGGCTATGCTTACCTCACTCCGTGCCGGGAGCTGCGGGGGCGGCCCGTTATCGGGGCCCCGGAGCCAGATCCTGCGGCGCCATACACTCGAGCTCTGTCCCGGGCAGCTGGACGCTACGGGCCCGACCATAGACACAGGCCGCAAGCTAGAGCGGCCCCCTTACCCCCACCCTCACCATGTGACCAGCTGCCAAAGAGGCGCGCGGAAACTGACGGGGCGGGGCGAAAGCCGGACGTTCGGAGCACGTGACGAGCCACTCATGCGCAGAGGGGTACCCAGGAGAGGCTTTGACCTGGAAGGGGGCGGGTAGGGGAAAGGGGCGGAGGGGGGAGATGGCAGCCACGTGATCTGTTGCTATCACACGTGACCGCTCGACTTCGCTCTGAGGAGCAGAGGTGTGGTTACGCGGCGGGGCACGTGACTGACTGCCAGACCCTGGCGGGGTTGGGGGGGCGGGGGAGACGAGAGAGGGTGGAGTCCAATGCGGTGCCATGGCAACCTGGGCCACCCAGATCCCAGCTCAGGGCTGCAGGCCGAGCCTGAACGCTTCTCCAGTCTCACTACACACTGCACGTCTCTCACTCTCCATATGGTGGTCAGGGATCGGGAGGATGGGACGGGGGTCGAGAGGTGGTGCTGTAGCCTTTCCACTTTCCTGCCAGGGGAAAACATATTCTCATTTGTGTCTTTGTTTCATTCATTCACTCATTCAACAAATTTTTACTGAGTGCTTGCTTCCTGTGTGCATGCGGAGTTTTTTGGGTGTCTCCGTCACTAGCCCTTTAAAGTTGTGATGAGGCTGACTGTAAAGATGTAGCCAACAGTGTGGTCGTATAAAATAGTAGACAATCCCCATTTGAGGGCAAAACTAGGATTAAAGGATTGATGGAGGGTAGATTAATGCAGTAATCCGACAGGAAGAGTGTCAAGGTAATGCCCTCCCCTCTTCTAAATTCTACCCCTTCCTGGTAGTGTTAAAATAATGCTTTCTGGCAGAGAAGTTATCAATGAGCAAGAGACAGGAATACTTAACCTTTAAGCTTCTTTCCAACACTTAGATGCTATGATATATGTGTGTCTGTATATGTGTATATAAGTGTGTGTATTTTACACATTATATATAGATGGATAGATACAAGAGTGAGCATGTGCAGGGAAGTTACCTCCACCACCGCCTCGGACCATGGCATTGCATGAGAATGATTTGTGCTCTTCTACAAATCCTGTGACTCCTTGTTTGGGGTCATTCTGCTTCCCTCTTTTCCCCAGTGCAAGCTTTCTTAGCCCTTGCTCCTGGCCAGAACACAGACTTTTCAAAATAGCCTCTGCTCACAGACACTTAGGTAGACAACAGACAGGTTTCTCTGACTTTCCTTGTCTTTTTTTTTTTTTGCTTTCCTTGTCTTACTGGTTACTGGCTCCAACTTCTTTTTTAATCTCCTAAGCCTTTAGGGGAATGGGACTACGGAGGGAAGGGATCAGTATCTCATTTGCAAGAAATTGTCTAAAATCTGAAACCATTTTATAACTCTATTTGCCACTCCTTCCACTTTTTTAAAAAAAGATTTTATTTATTTGAGAGAGAAAGAGAGAGAGAGAACAAGGGGGGAGGGGCAGAGGGAGAAGCAGCCTCCCTGCAGAGCAGGGAGCCTGTCACAGGACTCTATCCCAGGACCCTGGGATCATGACCTGACCTGAAGGCAGATGCTTAACCGACTGTGCTACCCAGGCACCGCCCGCCACTCCTTCCACCTTAACTTCTATTCTCCTTAACCATCTAGTGGAGGATGTAAGAGCTCAGGCTTGAGATGACTATAAACCACATTCCAGGGCAAAATGGAATACAGGTAGGTACAGATTCCCCCTCTTGCATTCTGATAGTTGTAGCTCTGGGCCTTTGCTGGCAAGGGCAACTGGGACACTGGAAAGAAAAACCTCAAGATCTAAACTGGCTCAGGGGCTTCTGAGGTGAATGTTTTATTGGCTCTCTTGCTGGGACTGGTTGGTTTATAAACCTTCTGGCAGGCAAAGTGAGTTTGTCAAATTTCTTTCCTACACCAACAGGGTCCACTTCAGCTTCACCTTCCACAGCTTACTGTCTTTAGAATAAAAGTTATCCTCTATGTTGCCTTGGGTTCCAGCCCCCTTTGTGATTCATTCATCCATCCATCCAAAACATTTGAATACTTTATAAAAGCATTACTCTCCTTAATCTCTTTTCTTGAGGAGAGTTCGTTTGGCAGTCTGTCCCTCGTTCCATACCCTCCCTTCTCCTGTTAATTACTCTTTCACTAATTAATTTTTTTCCAGTGTGTTTGACCCAGAGGGCTCCTCTGGAATCCCTTTTCCCTCAGCGTTGAAGAGGGAGGACATAAGTGTAAGGCAGAAATAATGTGATGAGGGGGAAGAGCTGGTTCTTAGGTCAAGGCCTCCGTAAAAGCAAAACCAAAAAGCTGCGTGTGTGTAGGTGTGTGTGTGGTATTCACTTCAATGTAGTGTGGTGGGGCAGGAGAGTACCAGGAAAGACACTCTCATCCCTTTAGCACTCTTGTCTCCCTTGCTCACTCACCTTCCTCACACATTACAATTACACACTCTATTTTTCATACAATCCGATTGCATCCCTTACACATTCATCTGTTTTCCACTGTCCCACACCGTGCACACTTTTCGGTCTTTTGTGTAAAAGTGTTTATTGCTTGAGTCCATCTCTTGCTCACCTTCCTCACACCTCAGACCCTTGCATAGTTCTTTCTTTGCACACTCCCATCTTGCACAAGCTTCTCCCTCCCTGGTGCACCTGTGTCTTTGACCACTCACCTTCCATTCTCACCCGCTCACCACCCCTCCCCCAGACCCCCATTAACACACCTATTCTCCTACCCGTGTGTACACCCCCCTTCCTTGGCCACTCCCCTCCCTCCACCCTCCCCCGGGCTCGCACACTCGCCCCCGCCTCTGGGGACACCTGCTCGTGCGGGGCAGGGCGGGGATGCGCAGCCGCGGCCACTTCTCTTCTCCCGCTCCCCGCCCCGCCCCTCCCTCCATCCCTCACCGGCTCCCCGGCTCCCGCCCCGCCCGCCCCGCCCGCCCGCCGCTCCGGGGGGGTCTCCGCCGCCGCCGCCGCCGGAAGGAGCCGCCATTTGCCACCGCCGAGCGCACGGGCCGAGCCGAGCCGGAGCCGGGAACCTGAGCGGGACTGGGGCCAGCAGGACGGCGATGGGGGGCGGCCCCGCCGCAGGAGGACTGGGGCGCGTAACCCCCGGGGCCCGGCCCGCTCCAGACCCGGACCCGTGGGGCGCGGCACCTTGAGGTCCCCCTCCCCGCCCCCTGCCCCGGCCATGGCTGCCCGCCCCGCCGCCCCCGGGCCACCAGCCCTCTCGGCCCCGCAAGCCCCGGAACCCCGGCTGTGGCAGCAGTAAACGGCGCTCTCAGGCCCCGAAGACCCCGGCCGGGCTCGGCTCTCCAGCGCGCGCCCCCTTCCCGGCCTTGTCCTCTCCCTTCCCCCCCGCCGCCCGAGAGCCCCCCTTGCACACCGCCTCCCGCCCCCCCGGAGCCCGGACGATGCTCAAGTCTCGGCTCCGCATGTTCCTGAACGAGCTGAAGCTGCTGGTGCTGACGGGCGGGGGGCGGCCCCGGGCCGAGCCGCAGCCCCGGGGGGGCGGGGGAGGCGGCTGCGGCTGGGCGCCCTTCGCCGGCTGCTCGACCCGGGACGGCGACGGCGACGAAGAGGAGTACTACGGGTCGGAGCCGCGGGCCCGGGGCCTGGCCGGCGACAAGGAGCCGCGGGCCGGACCCCCGCCGCCGCCCGCGCCGCCGCCGCCGCCCCCGGGCGCGCTGGACGCCCTGTCGCTCAGCAGCAGCCTGGACAGCGGGCTCCGAACCCCCCAGTGCCGAATCTGCTTCCAGGGCCCGGAGCAGGTCAGGCCTGGGCACCGGGCGGGGCGGGGAGGGGTGGGGGCGCGCGCACCTGGGGCGCCCTGGCCGACCACGAACAGGGGGCGGGGCCTGAGGAGGCAGGGCGGGACCCAGGACCCAGAGTGGGTACCGGGTGCGGCTGGGGGGGCTTGGCTGGAGAGTCCGGGAGCGCACGTTTGGGGTGGAGGGGGTCAGGAGTTTCCAGGGAAAGGGTGGGGCTTTCTCCTGGGAGGGCTCCAAATCCCTCTCACCCACTAACGGGGACAGCCTTTCTGCCCCACTTCTCTCACCCCAGGGTCTCTGTAGGCTGAGGGGCCTATTCACTCGGAGGTGGGCAGAGTGCTTCTGTTCCCCCTTTGAAGGGAGGGGCCCTGCTGGCGCCCTTGCCTCTCACTCAATATTTCTCTCCATGGGGCACTTTTCTTCACTTCCCATTCCGTAACTTTCCATCTCATTCCAAAGAGTACTCTTTGTTTAAATGTTATGGACAAAGTTGTCCCGGGATAGTGCTGGGGGGTGGGGGGTGTCTGTCATGAGAAATTATTCCTTGATTAAAGGGGGACACCCTCCGTTCCCACACCCAGGATTTCTCCCCGCTTTTTGATACTTGGAACTGAGGACAATAACCCATCCCAGTCTGCACCACACGTGTGAAATACTTTACAGCGATGGAAAGGAGGAGGAAGGCATGGCTCAAAAGCTCTGACCCTCCCGTCCCTCCAGATCCTAAGGGGTAGCTTTCCATTTGGGAAGCCTTAAAGAGCACCCTCCCCAAATTTTAGGAAAGGAGGAGACCCAGTCATTCCCCCCCACCCCCACCCCATTTCTTTTTATCCTTCGTCTGTTTGGTCAGGGAAGTTTACCTTCAGCTCTAACTTTTTTCTTTTTTGCTGTGGCTTTAGCCTCTTGCCCTATTTTGGGTGAAAGGCTTGAGGTGTTTTGTTTTGTTTTGTTTTTTGTTTTTTTTAACGTTGGGGAATGACTGATCTGGAGGGGTTTCCTTCTCGGGTTGGAGAGGAGTGGGGTCGGGTGGTGACAGCTGACGGGGACCCTCCTCACTCTTCCTCCAGGGGGAGCTCCTGAGCCCCTGCCGCTGCGACGGCTCAGTGCGCTGCACACACCAGCCCTGCCTCATCCGCTGGATCAGTGAGAGGGGCTCCTGGAGCTGTGAGCTCTGCTACTTCAAGTACCAGGTCCTGGCGATCAGCACCAAGAACCCGCTGCAGGTGAGGTGCAAGGAGAGAACTTCCAGACGGGGGCAAAGGCCTTTCAGCAGTCAGAATCAGGGACTCTCCAGGGAGCCTATTTATCTGTTTCATCTTTCCTCAAAGTTACCCCTACCCACTGTTATCACAATCTCCTGTCTGCCTGTAAATCCTTCCTTCATTTATTCACATTTATTGGGTGCCACCTGTATTCCAGGCACTGTTCTAGGCACTGAGACAGAAAAAAAAAAAAAAAAAAGGCAGCAGCAGAAGATGATGATGATAGCAAACATGGTGTGTTTTCTATGTGTTACACTCTTGGTGTATAGTAACTCATTTAAGCTTCATAATAATCCTATTAGTTATGTGCCATTATTATCTCCATTTTAAAGATGAGGATATTGATGCTCAAAGAGATATAAAAACCTTCCCAAAGTTACTCAGCAAGTAAGTGATGGAGTTAGGATTTGGAATTCAAACCTAGATGGTCTGGTCAGAGCACTTGCCTGATCCTGCCTTCCTAAAATAAGACAAATGGTCTCAAACAATGTGAAAAGTGCTCCATACTATGTTTGATCAGGGCACAGAGGAGACAGATTGCTAATCCTGCCTGAAGGGTTTCAGGAAGGCTCTGGAGCATCTTCTTCTTCAGGGCCACTCATCACCTGGCCCTCCTTCTCTTTCTGTGACTTTTTGGAGCCCTTTCTCCCACACAGTGGCAGGCCATCTCCCTGACGGTCATCGAGAAGGTCCAGATCGCAGCCATAGTCCTGGGCTCGCTCTTCCTCGTCGCCAGCATCTCCTGGCTCATCTGGTCCTCACTCAGCCCTTCAGCCAAGTGGCAACGGCAGGATCTGCTCTTTCAGATCTGCTACGGCATGTATGGCTTCATGGATGTCGTCTGCATAGGTGAGGGCCCCTCTCTCCCCCTTACCTGCTCAGTGTCCTCCTGCAGCTCACACACTTAACTTTCCTTGCCCATTCCCTCAGCTCCACAGCCACATCTTCTACGATTGGGAGCCTCTTAGGCTATCTTGGTGCCTCTCCCTTCCCTGCTTCCTCAGGCCTTTTACAGACCCCATCTCCTCACTCTGGAGAAATACTTGCTTAAGTACCTTTGGCCTATGTCTGGGCAGCAGGTGACCCTGGATTTCTTCTCCCTTTTGCTCAGGCCTCATCGTCCACGAAGGCTCCTCCGTCTACCGCATCTTCAAGCGCTGGCAGGCAGTGAACCAGCAGTGGAAGGTCCTGAATTATGACAAGACCAAGGACATAGGAGGAGATGCAGGGGGAGGGACGGCAGGGAAGCCGGGCCCCAGGACCTCACGGACGGGCCCCCTCTCTGGGGCCACCAGCCGCCCGCCGGCTGCCCAGCGCATGCGGACGCTCTTGCCTCAGCGCTGTGGTTACACAATCCTGCACCTCCTTGGACAGCTGCGGCCACCAGACGCCCGTTCCAGTTCCCATTCTGGCCGAGAGGTTGTCATGAGGGTCACCACGGTCTGAAACTGAACTCCAGGAGCAGGGATCTTGAGTCGATGCATCGGCCAGAGATGACCTGTCATGGCTGCTGGAGGTACCACCTGGACAAGGTGTTTGGGGCACACTGCCCCCACCACTGAGGATCTCTGTGGGCAGCCTCAAGCTGGAGACATTGTCTGGCCTCTACTACCCACTGGGTAGAGACACCTGGATGACATTCCAGTCCCCACCGACAGCTCCTCACACTCATCCTGGGGCAGCCAGTGGGCAGGTGGGGAGAGCACCTTTTCTTCCCTAGAGAACCGTCCTTACCTCAGCTCCTAGGGCCTCCAGCCCCCCAGCTCCACCATGGTGACTTGGTGAAGGGGGACCAATGCCAGAAGAAAGGGGTTGTAGACCCCCCATTCCCCACCCCATGGCCACAGGGCAGCTGGCAATAAGACTAGTATACATTGACCTCCCGTTCCCTGCATGAGGGCGGGGGGACCTCCCCCTGCTCCACCCCCCATTGCATGGGGGGAGGGCATAAAGAATCATTTATATGCACGTGGAGACTCCTTTCTCATCTGGGGCTTTTCTGGAGGGTTGGGAGGTGTGGGGAGGTTTCTCTGCAGAGGTTGCAAATCCCAAATGCAGCAGTGGGTTCTGAGTTGGAGGTGTGACTCCCACTTGCTGGCGAATAATTCACAGTGGCTGCTAGGTGGCAGTGCTCAGAGGTATCTAAGGGGTGGACCTGCCACCTGCAAGTTGTATGATTTAGAAGAAAAAAAAAAAAATCTCTCCGCGGTGGTTTTCCTGTCTACCTCATAGGGTTGGAATGAGGATAAATGAGGGACAGGTTGAATGCCATTGCAAAGAAAATTAGTGATGGCATAATAAGATTTCTAGACTAGTTGATGGTCCATTTATTTCAAATAGTAGCTGGTTAACAAATTCCAGAATGTGTTTTTTCATCTGGAGTTGCACAGAGCCTTGGAAATTTGTGTTGAGTATCATAATAGAAATGGAAATATGAGGGGAAATGGATATTGCAAATGTGAAGGATGGTGGTTATTTGCAAAAATGAGAGCTCCTCCAACCCCCTAAACACGGGGCTGGGGAAGGATGGAGCTATCCTTCTTGCTCTGGGGATCTTGTGGGTTCTATTAGTCCTTCCCAGGTAATGTGCGCACCCAGGGAAGTGGTGTGAAATGAATTTGGACTCATTTGGAGTGAGACAGACAGAATGTCCCAATGTTATGAATCTCCAACCCCAGCTTAAGCTACTCCTATGGCAGTTCAGGGTCACAGGTCTGATCCTGTGCCCCAGCTAGTGGTATTAACTAGGAAGTATTGTGCCTGGAGGCAGCTGTGTAGAGGGCTGTTGTTTATAGAGAAAGGGTTTGGGAAGGACTGGTTAAAATGTGGGTCAACCTGAGGCCTTCACCCTTTCTTCTGAGGCCTTGGGGCTGTGTATTATATGAATGATGGTGTCTTTTAAGTGAACTATTCATCAGCAATTAAAATAATTACTTCATACATTGTTAAGTCAGATCCAGACGCCTTTCCTATTATTGGTCCTTTTCTCAGGAAGGTTCTGCTCTGCCTCCTCCCTGGGGATGTTTTGGGGGAAATGCTTCTCTACTAAAGGTCACACATACTTGCCCTGGAAATGGTCTTCCTTTGTCCTTCTCTGAAAGGTGGAGTCTTGGCTGCTGTCCATGGTGCTGGCACTCAGACTTGCCTGGGAATGTTCACATTGAAGGCAGACTCAGGTTTGAGTCCCTGGAAGTATTGAGGTGTATCACTTCTAACCTCTGAGGAGATCAAAAAGAGGGGACAGAGGCCAAGTGCTCCATTTTTTTCCAGTGGGATATCGTTTCCCTAGAGAGACAACCCTCCATATTCTCCACCTGGGAAGACAAAAGGGCCAGACTTTCCTGATTTGCTATTCACAAAATAGCTGGTGGGTGCCAGAAGGGAGACAGCAAATCAGAGTGACTACTATTACCTATCCTGGCAAATATGACCGGTGGGTATGCCACAGGTGGGGTTTCTTGTGCCAAGCCCAGACTGTCCCTCATGATGGCCCTCCATGGAAGCTTAGACATGCCAAAGAACATACACACACAAACACACCCTCTCCGATTCCACTCTGGGTCCTAAAACTGGGCCAGGCGAGACAGTATGTTTCCCTCCCTTTCAGTACCATGGGAGGTCTTGCTTGATATAGGGGTTAGGACCAGCAATCAGTATGGTCCCTTCTCCTTCCCTTTTTCCAACTTAAAGAGATTCTTGTCACAAAAGGGTGATGGGAACTGCTACCCTCCTCAAGTAGATCAGTCGTACTTGCCCAGTGAGGAATGTGGGTGTACAGAATTCTCATCACTGATTCCAGGGGAAAGAATGTGAGAGGAAGCTGGGCTTTATTCTCCTTCAAAGTTCAGATCTGCTAAAAATCAGGTCAGTTTGGTTCAGGTTAAGCTTAGTGATAGGGGAGTGGGGGTGGACACAGAATATGGTAGAGGAGTTGAGAGGTGGGGCAGTAAGGGCACACAAACCTTGGTCTCTGCACAAGGCCTCAGGCATACTGTGCCCCTCTGTACATCTTACAAAGATAGATGCCCTCGGAAGGCCCAGCGGCAGACAGCCTCTGTGGTCAGGGAGCCCTGCCTAGGGCAGGGGGCCAGGCTTGTGGAGGAGGAGGAGGCAGGGGGCAAGTCCTGACATGGGGAGGGCAATCTAGGCTAGGGAGGGGCTGTGGGAAGTGTGCTGAGAGATTGATTTGTATGGAAGATGAGTTAATCCGTATACATCACAAGGGGAGAACTGTGCCCAGACTCTGGGGGGCCAGAGAATGCTGACTCAGGGAAACAGAGGCTCCTTCTGCCCTCCCCACTTCTGCCTCAGTGCCCCAGGGCTTCCGGCCACCCCCACACTCGGCTTTCATCCCGTCTGTCTGACTTCACTTCTGTGCATGTATCTGTCTTTCTCTGAAGGAAATTACCTCGGAGCAACTTTTCCAGAGAGGGCAGATATCCTTTGGTCCTGGCAGTCCAGGTTCCAAAAGCACTTCCACCAAAGAGTCTGTTGCCTCTGGCCATCTCTGCAAATCCCTAGCTCCCCAACCCATTTTTAAAGGCTAATCCTTGGTGTTACTTTTCACCACCACCCCCTTAATCTCTTACAGGGAGCCAGACTCTGGCTCTTCCCAGTACAGACAGAACAGTGTTGGGTTTGTGATGCAAACCACTCTCCCAGGTGTCTAGACCTCCCATTGTTATGGAGGTCACTCCCAGGATCAGATAAATCAAAGTAGGGGATTTGGTGAGGGTCTTGCCTCCAGGACTTGTGGAAGAGAAGTAAGTCAAAAACCAAGGATGGAACATTTCATTCTTTTATTTCAAAACTATGAATATTAAAAAATTCCAATATATAAAAGGAAGGCTTAAGCAGGTATGAGGCCAAAAGATGTCTGCCCAGGAACTAAATGGTGGGACAAACGAACCCCTAATAGTGACCAGAGAGTCAAGGAGAGTTTTAAAACATCATAAACCAGGTGAGGGCAGACTCACCTTGCCAGGGGCAAGATGAGGAAGAAGAGTAGACAGAGTCTGGTAAGCTGCTTATCCCTTCTGCCACATGGTCCAGATTCAATTTGAGAACCCGTATGGCATCACCCAATTAGGGGATATAAAGACTGAATAAGGTCTCATTCTTCCTCTCAAAGAGCTCACATGCAAGAAGGGAAGACCAACCAGGTGCAGACCAGATGCATAATTACTGAGCTCACGTGGTGATAAGTGCTTACCCAGCAGCTCCTGAACACTGTGGAAGCCCCAAAAGGGCAGTGGTTGAATCCTTCCTCAGGCCACCCAACATTATTAAGATCTAAGCTGGCCCTTGAAGGATGCATATGATAAGACCAGGAGAAAAGCTGAGTAGGCAGAGGGACTATGGTTTTCACAGTGCCTGATGGGTCAGGCCAAGGCACATTTCACACCTTGGTCAGGGCTGCCTCAAGCAGTTTGCTAGTGTCCTTCTAACCAGTCTGGTCAAATAGACAGGTCTCAGGGGGAATACATATCTCTTGGTCTTGTGCCTAATAAATCCCTACAATGAGAGAAAGGGTGATGATGATAGCCTCCTTCCATGGGACTATCTGTCCACAAACTGTAGGTTGATGCTCCTCTCGGGTACCAGGACAGTCCGGGTCATGGGTCGGATTGGGGCAGCACCTGGCTCAGGCTTCACCTCAAAGTGGGTCAAGATCTGGAAAGGGAGGAAGAAGGCTATCACTTTGGGAGGGGTCTACAATGGTGGGTTTGATTGGTTAGGTCGATATTGAAATGACACGTGTGGTCAGTAGGGAATTTCTTAAGGGATTATGGCAGGGGGAAAAAAATAGTCCAAATACCCTTGCTCACTCTGTAGCTTAAAACAGGATTGCTGTATTTCAGAGGATTAGGTTTACCAAGTCATATATTTTGCTATGCTTGTCAGAAGAGCTCACGGCTTTAGAGGGTTAGGGTCTCTCATGTCTGGGGAAGGTATGTCGAGATCACTCACCTGAGCCAAAGCCATCTGCAGCTCAAGCTCTGCCAGGCGTCTCCCCATGCAGCTGCGCTTGCCGAAGCCAAAAGGAAGAGATGCAAATGGGTGGGGGGCTGGACCTTCCCCCAGCCATCGAGCTGGACGAAAAGAATTTGGCTCTGGGAACTGGGCAGGGTCCCTTGAAGTGGCATAATGACACAGTGTGACCAGCGTCTGATGGGGAAAGAACATAAACTTGTCAGTTTGGGCCCACAAATGCAGGGAGGGCCATGGAAAAGAGGATATATGGATTGGAGCAAAGGCGGGCTCTGGTTGGTGAGGGGGTAAATTTTCTGGGGCTACTTTTGGAATGATTTCTCCACTGCCCCGTTACATCCCGGAGAGAGGCATTCAGGCCAAAGGGAAGGTGAAGGGCTTATATGCAGTGTTTGAGAACAGGATGGGGCCCAAGATGGTGAGGGATGGCTTAACAAAAGGGGCCCATAGGCTCTACTCACATTTTTGGGGATAACATAGTCACCCACACGAACGTCTTTGTCTGGGACACGGGAATTTCCAGGTACCACAGGGTACAGTCTGGATTGCAGAACAAGAGGGAAACAGCAAGGTGAGGCTGGGGGCTGTAGCCTCCCTCTTGTCCCCAAGCCTCCTATGTCCAAACCCATTCTTGGCCAGGAGTAGGTACTATTTTCCTCTGCTCGCTCTCCCCGCTCCCATTTACCATCTGCTTCCCCAGCCCTTCCCAACATTTTCTTTAGCTTCTCCTCTCCCGTCCCTTCACCTTAGCACTTCCTTGACCACTGCCTTCAGCAGGGGCAGCTGGGATAGAGCAGCAGCTGAGGGGTGGGCATTGGAGCCAGGGCCCAGGGCAGCTGTGATCTCAGAGTGGAGTGCTTTCTGGACTTCGGGGTGCCGAGAGAGTTCATACAGAGCCCAGGAGAGTGTGTTGGATACCTGAGAGGACAGTTGAGAGCCTCAGAGGTGTTGAGAGTGGACACCCAGTAAAGGGGGGCAGAATATGAGGCAGTCTGGAGCTCAGGAGGTGTTAAGTCAAGCTGGCCGAAAGGGTCATAGTGGATCCCCTGCAGCAGCAAAGTGGCCCCTGAAACTGGAGAGGCTAAGCTCTGGAAGTGGGGCTCCCAACATGGAGAAGAACCTCACTGTGTCCACTCCAGCCAGTAGCAGCTCCGTCACATTGCCCAGGATGGACGGAGCAGGCAACTCTTCCCGGAACAGGAAGTAGGTCAGGTGTGCCCCAGATCCCATGTCCTCCTCAGGCTTTCCCTTGCTCCTCAAGGCTACCTCAGCCTCTCGCCTCTCCACGTGCTGCTGGGCTGTGTGGGGGAGAAGGTACAGGGGTGCCTCACCATCCCTGAACAGCTTTATGTTCCCCTATCCCCACTTCATTTCCGTGCCTTACCAAAGGCAAACATCTGGTCCCAGTCTCGGCAGAGGCGGCCCCAGGGTCCGGGCACGAGGCGGTGAAGCCAGCCGGGCATCGCCATGGTCAACAGCGTGGACACAAACACCGATCCCACCGCGCGGATGAAGGTCTCTGTGTCTGGGGGCACTTCGGCCTCCAGGCAGCCCAGGCGGGAACCCAGGAGCACCGCGGCTATGCCTGGGCGGGAGGGGGCGCTGTCAGGGCACCGGGAGACCAGGCGGGGGCCTCCCACGCTTGCCCCTGTCTTGGGACTCACCTTCTAGTCCAAACTTGTAAAACTCTCCTGCCACGTCCCGAACCAGGGTGGGCGGCCCAGCCCCACGTCCCCGTTGGTGCCGCAGTCGCCGCACAAGGTCATGGACCACGTCGTCCAGGGTCCCGGCATAGCGGGCGGCCGCTTGAGGCGGGAGGAGCAGCGGGGCCAGGAGGCTGCGGAGCCTCTGCCATTCTTCTCCTTCCCTGCGGGTGTGCAGAGAGGGGGCGCGTCAGGGCGGATGAGGGTGTGTGGAGGCGGCCCGACGGGGCTGGCGGCGGTGAAGATGGAGCGAGTTCGGCTGGGGTGGCCCGGAAAAGGATTGCGGCTGCTCCCTTGGGGTACAAAAACCTGCTCCTGCCTGCGCCGGCTTTCCGTCCCCCTTCCTCGTTGCTCATTTCCTGGCCCCGGGGCGGGGGGGTGGGGGGCTGGGTTCCTGGGTAACTTGAGTCACGGAATCTCACATTCCCTCTAGGTCCTGGTACCTTCGCCCCTTCCGCGGATTTCCAGGATTGCGGACTCCAAAGACAGGGAGATGGGTGGGGGACAAAGGCGGGGTTCTACCTGAGCCTAAACGAAACAGGCTGGGGTGGGAAGCCCAATTTATCAGACGGTTGGGGGAAAAGGCCAACCTCCCTCCACACCCCGAGACAGACTGTTTCCAGACCAGCCACAGGAGAGGGACGCAGCTGGGCGTTTGGGTGTTGGGGCCAGAGAGGACTCACGCGGTGAGCAGCCCGCAAGCCTGCTGGCGGTGGCGACGGTGCTCTGCCCAGGGTGAGAAGCTGCAGCGCTCGGGCCGGGGCCCCTCCTGTCGCAAGAGCTGCTCGACGAGTGTAGGGGCCGCCAGGTACACAGTGCGCACCCTCCCGAAGCTGGCCAACCACACAGGCCCGAAGCGCGAAACACCCTGCACCTGGGAGAATGGGCACAGTGGACACTGGAGACCCCAGGCCCAGGACTTCCAGCTTGGTCCGTCAAGGGTGTTGGCTGGGCTTTGCAAGAGGGAGCTTGTTTCTTCACTGGCTCCCAGCTAGTTTATAGCCCTGATGCTGCAAACCCTTCCTCCTTTTCTTTCCCCCACTTCCCATCCCTAGGAAGTTTGAGTGATGGGCAAAGCGGAGGAACTCCGCACAAAGCAGACATTCAGGACCTCTCTTAGGTCACCTGGGCTGAGCCGAGGCGAAGAAATCCCTGAAGGCTCCTCACGTGGACTATCTCAGAACGAACCCCCAGTTAACTGAAGAGGAGCGCCTGTAGCTTTAAGTCGGACGCGAGGGGAAGGTACTGTGCGTTTCTGCCTCCCGCGCACTTCTTCTGGACCTACCTGGCCCCGACTTCCGCACAGCGAGAAGGCGCTTTTTGAGGGCACTCTTCTGCTGGGTGTGGGGATGGACTCCCGCGCAGGTCGAACCACCGCCCGCAGTCCCAACTTTTCTAATTCATGGGCATCTGTTCTCACTGGCCCTCCTCCTACTTTCTGCACTAGTCTGTCCTTTCTGGTGTTGTCAAAGCCACTTTCCCCAGCATTCCATTCCCAGGAACGTCCCCTTCTACCTGCAGCTCGTGTAGCCGTGACAGACCCCCCTTGCAGAAAAGTTCAGCAAGGAAGACTGGCGTGGAGGGGCCTGGGATGTCCGCCAAGCTCCGGGGCGCTGAGTCGGAGCCTCTGGAGCCCAGTGAGGCACCTAGCTTGGGAGCACAGTGGATGCGATGGAACACTCTGGAGGCGAGCTTGAGGGTCTGGGTCATGGTCTGGGTCAGGGAACCGGCAAAGGAGAGCACTTCTCCTAGGCATCTTGCTTGCTTGCCTGAACCCCTATTTAACCTTTGGGTGAGATAGTGGCAACGCCCCCTCTGCAAGCTCCTCAGCCAATCCCCTCTCCTGAGTGGTCCAGCTGGGGATTAGCACCCAGGCACAGTAGGCGGGGCTGGGGTTCCCTGGCAGCTCTCTTGGGTCTCATGTTGCAATGACCTTCTTGGGAAGGGAGGTCTGCCTTGGTTTCCCCCTTCTGGGCTGGTGCCCTAGTCCAGCCGCCTAAAGATCTCTTCCTGGTAAAGTCTGTCTGGTGAGGTTTAGGATACGGAGGTACAGTCAGTCCCTAGTATTCCCACTTCCTCAGGGAGCCAGGCCCTCTTGGGACCATCCTCAGGAATTCCCCATCCTCAGCTCCTTCGGGAAGGGAAGAGGCACAGCTGTAGCTTTCTCTATATTCTTGGCTTATGGGGCTGCGCCTTTGCCGTAGGTAAGCAGAACTTTTTGGCACTACCACATCTTCCCCACCTTCTGTTCCTGACACTGGGCAGATGGTGGGTGAGTTAATGGGTTAAAATGGCTCCAGGAGCCTTCATCTTTGTTCCTGGGGAAGAAGGGGGTGGTCTCTTAGGTCAACACACCCTGTCCTTCCAGCCATGGGAACCTAGGGCTTCAGGAGCAGAAACAAAGGAACCTTTTGCAAATTAGAAAAGTTCAGAGATTTCTCTGGGCTCTTGGATGGTTGCAAGGGCTACATGAGTGCTCTGAATCTCCAGCTGACTCAGTCCTCTTTGTGTGTGTGGGGGGGATTTCTAGTCAGCAGCCCAGTTTTGCTTTTAGCCTCAGAATCTTGCACAGTTTAGTTCTCTGCTCCTCACTCCCCCACCCTGCCCCCACTGGGCTCTGTGCCAGTCAGTTAGCTCTGAAGTTCTGGAATCGAAGGTCAACATGAAAAAGGAGAGGGTCTCCACCACCCGGACCCAGGACTCTCCAGAGACAGTAACAATAAAGACAGCAGATTCCTCAGGTCAAGTCTCAGGCAGGGAGAGGATGGGGGATGGGAGAAGGCACGTGATACATGCTCTAGCCGTTCCTGAGAAAGAGCAGCACAGGCATGTGCACACGTATACACGTTATCCCCAGGACTGCAAAGTAAACACAAGTGGACAGGCGATTTGAGTCTAGCAAGCAGTTTAGATGGAGAGTGGAGAATTGCATTCCTCACTCCAGCTGAGAAGGAGATCCCAGAAGGAGAAGGAAGTGCTAAGGAAGAGCAAGACCCCACACCCTTCCAAACATCCCTTCTGGTCCAAGATCTTTTGACCTTCCCAGTTAGCTTCTTTTGCTTTCTGTTGGTGGTAGACAGGCAAGAAGATGAGAGGTCAGTTGTGAGTTCCAGGCTTCTGGCCTGGGCAGTTCCCCAACTTCTTTGAAAGACTGTCGCCTCTCGGCCCTAGCAGTCTCAGCTGGGAAGGTCCTGGGGTCAAGCTAAGGCAAGGCAGGCCGTCAGTGGCCCAGGGGGGTGGGATTGGGGGTCACTGCCTGGAGGGTGGGATCCTGTATTCTTCGGAAGATGGCTGGGAAATTCTTGCCTCCGTTGCGTAAGACTTTCTTGCCCTCCTCGGTTGAGGTGCCCAGATGTCCCACAATGGGGTCTTCACTCTGAGAAAAGGAAGGGTCCGATAAGTCCTTGCCCACCTTTCAGACGGCCCCTGGCCCTGAGACTCCCATCCCATCCTCCTGGCACTGAGCTGGGTTCAAAGAATACAGAACCACTCTGGAAAAGGCCTGCATCTTCACAACTCCCCTCAGGCCCCCTACTTACCAGTTCCTCCAGGGGCACACGCTCAAACAGGGGGTGCCTTTCAAAATGGGTGCACATCCAGTCATGTAGCTCCAGCACATCAGTTATGGTGTATACCAGCCCCTGCAGAGGCAAAATCACCCGAGACGGGGGGCTGCATGCAGTTGAGCAGGGGGATGATGGGAGTGGTGGTGTGAGTCCTAAATGCACGCCCACTGAATTCTTAGTGGAAGGTCTCCGAATGGGCCACTCACCCCTCCCTCTCACTCCCGACTCACCCCAACTCTAAGCACGTAGGCATATTCTGCCAGCAGCGTGGGACTGATGATTCGCCACTTGTGCTTCGTCCGCTTGAAATGTGGGTCAGGGAAGAGGAAGAACATCTTTGTCAGCTGTGAGACAGACATGCATCGACAGGGTTGAGAGCCCGGCTTCAGTGCCCCACGTGCCTACCAGCCTAACCCACCGGGGCCCCTCCCCACCTGGCCCTTGCGGAAGAAGTTAGGAAGGTGTTTCATGGCATTGCTACGGAGACAGGCGATGTTCTGGAAGCCACCTCCAGGAGCTGCTCGAAGGGCCCGAATCCGGTCTTGTACATAGTCTGAGACTTTCACCCGGATCTCCAGACCCAGAATCAGTGTGTCTGGGAACAACGGTGACAGTTCCACTGGACACAGAAACAGGAATGGAATCGTCAACCTCATACTTGCAGGAAGTGCAAAGGGGTCAAGAAAGGAAAGGAAGTGTCACTGTGCAACTCCCAAAATCAGGAATGGCAAATGTGGACGGAGAGATACCTAGATGGCTGGTTCTATGCTGGAGAAGGGGGTTAAGCTCAGGGTTAGGCTTAGATCCAAAGACTGTCACCTGGACTGGAAGTGGGAGGGCCTGCAGATACACGTATATTTGTAAGTGCTTCCGAGTTTTCAGTGTTTTCACACATCGTCTCAGTTAATCCTCCTAACGCTCTGTGGTAAATCGAGAAGATGAGGATACTGAGGTCAGAAACGGCCAAGGTCACAGAGCTAAGAAGAGGCAGAACTGGAACTTGAACCGAGCTTTTCTGCCCCCAACTACCATGTTTTTCCTCTCTCTGTCATGCTGTTACCTCTATGGGAAGATCTAAAAATAGAGAAGTGGCCTGGCACGCAGGGCTGGGACAATACAGACAATACAAGAGGAACTTGAAAACATGAGAGTAGAGCAGAAACAATGAGTTTTGGTGAAGGAGGGGGGAGGAGAGGGAGAGTGGTGGAATCCCTCAGAAAGACAGTTCAGGATCACTGGCTACAGTGACTAATCTCTGACGCTTGTGCTGACCAGCTCACTGACCCGGTACCTTGCAGGTGAAATGCCTCAAGTAGAGACTGAGGCCAGGGCTGGGGCGAGACAAGGCAACCCAAGTTCTAAGAGGCATTTGAGACAACACCCTCCCTTCTCCAGGACAAAGGCCACAGACCCAGAGTACAGAGAAAGTGGAGGCTCTCCACACTGATGTCACAGCACTGGTGTCTGGTCCGAAGGGGAAAGGCCAACTATGGCCCCCAGCAAACCTGCTGAGGTAGCAGAACCTAGGCATTGCCTCTCTGTGCCCTAGAGGAAAGGCCAGAGTGTTACCTAACAGGCCACCATAGCCACAGCCTATGTCTGCAAACTCCACTTGGGCCTGAGCTCTCTTTTCTTTCTTATCCTTTGGGTCATCGTGGCTCTTATTTTGAGTCAGTGGAGCGAAGAACTCTGGGTATAGCTCAGACCAGTCCATCTCTTCAGGCTTCACAGGGCTATTGGAGAGAAGACATGAGGGACATGAGAAGGTTGGTCAAGCCATTGTGGAAGTGGTACTACGTGTGAGTGGGCGGATGGGTAAGGGTGGGAGGTAAATGGGAAGAGCGATTCTCAAAAATTCTGTAACAGTGGGCCCTGTGGTCTCTAGGAGACACAGTGGAAACCACCCTTAACCCCCAGTGTGAATCACAGGCCCATCATGAGGCTCATGATTGCTGACCTGCCCATCTCCACTTCTAGGAGTAGATGTTGACTCTGGTCAGGCAGCTCTCCTTTCTGGGTCACAAGTTCCCTTCCCCCAGAGATTGGCTGCCTCTGTTTATGTGCTCTGTGGGAAGAGGATGGACTAAGGCGTGGGCGGGATTTGTGTGTATGTTTGTCTTTTTATTAAATCCGATCAACGAAACCGAAAGGTGGAAACGACATTCTGCCCGCAACACTCCAGTCTAGGTTACTCTCCCTTCCCGGACTTGCACCGCTACCGAGACTTCGGGCAGAACGCCACGCCCCCTCCCAACCCTCCAACTCCGCCCTCCCCTAAATCTCCCCGACCCACCTCTAAAGCTGACGTCACCCAGCCGATCCTCCCCGGTCCTTCTGAGACCCTGCAGACCGTCCAGAACAACAGCCCTTTCGGACTGCTGCGAACGTTCTGCCCTCCTTTGCCTCCCCCTGCTCCCGTCCCCCCCTGCCCTGCTCACTCACTAGCGCAGCGTGTGGTCAGCCATGGGGTTGGAGTGAGCACGTTGCCGATAGTAGCGCTTCTGGGGCTGCGGGGCCTCAGCTCCTGCCGCGTCCCCAGTCTCGGCTCCCGCCATGATCCCCAGTCCCTGGTTTCTCTACTGAACCCACGTGGAGACCAAGGCCCGAGGCGCACGATAATGACGCAATCAGGCGCGTTGAGAGCAGATCCCGCCTCTTAAAGACCCAAGAGTGTACTCCGCGGACCTGGGCGGGGAGGGTGGGCGGCAGCCTGAGCCGTAGGGGGCCTTCGCGACGCGGGTCTCCAGCTGGACTGGCAAGGCCAGACCCGGCACCCTACCTCTTTCGTTAGCCCGCTTCTCCTTGGTCTGGGATACTATCCTAGTTGCAGGTACCTCTGCACCCCGCAGGTGAGAGGAGTCCCAGGACCCCGCTTCCTACAGAAAAATCCTCACTCCTCTCCCCTCTTCCCCGGTCTCAGACCTGTCGGCCCTGTCTGCCCCGCGTGGTCCGACGTGAGCGCCGTCGGTGTGCGCTGGGGACCGGAGCGGGAGGGGCAGCTCCTCATCCCACCTCCAGGAAGTCAAACTGAAGGGAGGAGGGCAAACTCGGAGAGGCGGGGCTCGGTGCCACGGAGAAGCCGGGACGACCCGCGGCCCCCCACCCCCACCCCCACCCGGTCCCAGATCCGGGATACCAGCGCTAGCCGCGGGGTCCGCGCGCGCTCTCAGCCAGATGGCGGACCCCTGCCCAGATCGTGAATCAGAGCCCGAATCCGTGTTCCCGCGGGAAGTCGGCCTCTTCGCGGACTCTTACTCGGAGAAGAGCCGGTTCTGTTTCTGTGGGCACGTGCTGAGCATCACACAGAACTTCGGGTCCCGCCTTGGGGTGGCGGCGCGCGTGTGGGACGCGGTGAGGAGTGGGCGGCTCTGGGCGAGAGTCCCCGGGAGGTCCGGACCCTGGACTCTCCCTCTTCCATATGGAAACATCCCCGCGACAGTCTTTTTCTCTCTCTTCTCTCTTTTTCCCCCGTAGGCTCTGAGCCTGTGCAACTATTTTGAAAGTCAAAATGTGGATTTCCGAGACAAGAAAGTGATCGAACTAGGCGCAGGGACGGGCATCGTGGGGATCTTGGCCGCGCTGCAGGGTGCGTGAGCTTTGTGGCGGGAATGGGGGGGTGGTGGCGCTGGGTGGTGGAGAAATTGTCACTCCCTGGATTCTTGGGAGCGGGGAGTGATTTGCGACCAGACCAGTCTCTTTTTAACAAAGTGTGTGTGTGTGTGTGTGTGTGTGCCTCTTTTTGTGTGCCAGAGAAAACACCCAGGGTGGTTGATTTGGGGGCAGGAAATAAAAACCGGGCAGGCCTTAGTAGGAGTTTTTTCTACCCTTTTGCTCTTTGTGATTTCATGAATAATGCTGTCACTTAAAACCACCTTTGCTTTCGACATGGTATTTTGTCAAAATGCATCCCCTTTGGGGGCATTCTGTAGGGGGAGCAATCTGCATGTATTAAACCTGAGGAATGCTTTATAACTTTATTATGAATAGATATTAGATTTTTAAGGTTTTGACTGCTTGGGAGAAATAAGGGTGAATTCTTGAGGGTTGTTTTTTGTGGGGCAAGTGGGGTAGGAATTAGGCACTGCAGACTTGGGAAAGGAAAAAGTAAGGAAAATTTTGCTTCACTTTTGTCAAGGATCCAAAACTACAAAGGAAACAGTTCCTCAATTTATAATCTAATGGGCAGGCACAACCTCACATCCAAAACATTCATTTAAAACACTTATGATGTCATCTCCCTAGTAATGCCAATGTCTTTGTTCTTGGGAACACAACTAGGTCACATTCAGGGAAGTCTTCCCAGAGGCAGGCATTCATTCTTGTATTCATTCAGTCAATATCTATTTGGAGTCATCTGTCATGCCAGGTATTGGGATACAACAGTGAGTGAGACAGCGCTCCTGTTCCCGAGGAGCTTATGGTCTAGTGGGGAAGGTGGGGGAATTATGCCTGTGTATGCACAGGGCAAGTGGACATGCTCTGGCTATGTCTCCCTTGACTCCCTGAGACTTCAGAGAGAAGCACTGTCAGATGAGAAGGTGAACAGTGCAAACATAGCATGCTCACAAAGAACCAAGGGAGTGTTAAAAGCAATTTTCCATGAAGGAAGAGCAGAGGAGAGGTGTGCAGTTATGCTAAAATGGGAGAAAAGTGTGTAATATGGATGGGAACACGTATGTCCATTTGCTCAAAGACTGGCTTCTCCTCCTTTGCCCCCTATCCAGCTGCCAAGTAAGAAATCTGGCTGTCATCTTGTCCCTTGCCCTCTCCCGCTCACATCCCGGCAGTCAGTCAAATCTGTGGGTCATAGGTCCTTAATATTTCCCCAATTGTCTGCTCCTCTTCCTACCATCTCCAGTTCAGGCCACTGTTGTTTCTTCCTTGGGTTTTCACAAGTCTTCGAGCTTTCCCATGGGAAGGTGAGCATGCTGGAACTAGATCTTGTGTTCTTCCTGCATGCAGGCTGTTTCTCCTTCAGGCTTCCCCATCTCAGTGAATCAAACCATCATCCACCCAGTGGGAAACCTAGATATCACCTTTGACATGCCCCTTTTTCTCACCCCCATAGCCATTACTTGAGTCCTACTGATTTTATCTTCTAAAAATCTCTCGAATCTCACGTTTCTCCATCAACACTGATGGCTCCCCAGTCCATGCCACCACGGTCACTTGCCTGCGCTGCTGCATTTAGGCCAACTTGTCTTCCTGCTTTACTCCTTGCCCCCACCTAGACCTCTGCCCACTCTACCCTGCAGAGTGATCTTTTCAAGATGCAGCTGTAATCATCTCTCACTCCCATCTTTCAATGACTTCTTGTTCTTTCAAGACCAAACCAATACCTTTAGCATGGCCTCCAAGGTCCTGCCTCTCTCTCTGGCTTCTTTCTGTGCCTCTCCCTCCTTTCTTGTGCTCCTCGTGCTGTCTGTTACCCGTCTGTCAGGGCCTCAAGTCTGTCTTGATGTTCCCATCTGTGGAGCCTTCATACAGACTGTACTCTATGCCTGGAATCCTTGGACCACCTGGTTAATTCATATGCATCCTTCAGTGCTCAGCTCAAACATCACTTCCAAGGGAAGGCCTCTTTGATATCCCCACCTCCAGGTTAGTTTAGGCCCTCCTAGTATATATACAACCATGCTGACCGGTTTCATTTTGAATTTGTCGTTACTAACCTTAGGCAAGTCCTTAACTGCTGCCCAGCTAGTCTATTACACTTCCCTTGTCCACGTATTCTTCCGCTCTCCCAAACATCTGTTTCTTACCTTCTTGCCCTTCGAACCTCTACATGCCTCCTCCCCTGTCTTCACCCTCAGCTGATGACTTTGTTGCCCATCTCTTCTGATTGCTTCTGTTTTCTTATAGAACATGTTCACATGTTCCTATCACAATGTCTACTCACCTAACTGCCTGTGTCTATTTTAAGTGTTGCCTTCTCTCCTGTTACCATGGATAAACACTCTGTGCTCCTAGCTAAGGTCAAGCCCTCCATTTGTCACAAGACCCTGAACCTTCTCATCTACTCAAAGACATTGTTCCAGCAAACCTCCTCCCCATCCCCAGTCCCTCCTGTGTTATCAGTTTTTTCTTTTCTCTGGAACATTCTGAATAGATACATATACCCCTATATACATCTATAAATATGCTATATTTTCTCTTAGGAAAAACTGTTGGCCTACATATTCTTTCAGTTACCACCCCATTTCTCTGTTCTGCTTTACACCAAAACTCAAGAGTTAATCCCCTTCGTCTGTAGTACCTGTCTTACTTTTCTTTCCTCAGTCCATTGCACATTCCCGCCCCCAGTCGCAGCAGTCAAGGTGGTGAGCTTCATTTCCAACTCCATGTTGGTAAGTACAGGAGTCGGTGATGAGCCCACTTGACTTGACTTTGCAGCATTTGACTCTCCCTCCTCCTTGACATGCTTCCTTTCATTTCCAGGGTACCACACTTCTGCTTTCTGCCCACCTCACTGGCACTCTTTTCCAGTCTCCTTTGTTGGTTCCTTTTCCTCTTGACAACTGTAAGTTTGAGTGCCCCAGAGCTCAGGAGTAGTCCTTTGACCCTTCCCTTTTCTGTCTACACTCCCCAGCAATCCCATCACCTCGTGGCTTTAAATGCCCTTTCTGTGCTCATGACCCTATAACTCCCATTTCCATCTCCAGATTTGTTTGTGGAACGTCCTACTTACCCGATATCTTCATGTGATTGTCTGATGGGCATCTCACTTAGACAGAAACTCATGATCTTCCTGTCCAGTCCTGCTCCTCCTACAGCCTTCTCCGCCGAGTAAATAGCATTTCAGTCTTCTAGTTAGTCGGGTCAAACATCCTCTCTCTCTAGTATTGTGTGTCCAGTCTCTCAGCAAATCCTGTTGAGTGTACCTTCAGAATCATTCAGGAGCTGAGCACTTCTTAGATGTGGCTAATGCCCTGGTTCAAATGAGCATCACGTCTCACCTGGGTTACTGTAGCTGCCTCCTAACTGGTCTCTTTGCTTTTGACCTTGCCCCTCTGCTGTCCTTTCTCATCACAGCAGTCAGAGTGATCCTTTTATTCATTTGTTTATTTCAAAGATTTTTATTTGTTTGTTTATTTATTTTAGAGAGTGGGGGGAGGGGCAGAGGGAGAGGGAGAGAGAGCATCTCCAGCAGCCTCTGCTCCAGCCACTGGTCTTCCTGCTTTTTCTCAGACCTGCTGACACTCTCCTGCCTCAAGGTCTTTGCACTTGTTAGTCCCTTATTTGGTACATTTAGCCTGAGAGGTCCACATGGTTTGCTCCATCATTTCCTTCAGGTCTTTGCCCAAACATAATCTGTTGAGTGAGGCTTTTCCTAACCACTCAGTTTAAAATTACATTCCCTGCCCCATCTCTGAAGCAAAATTCTTACCCCCTTCTCTGCTTAATGCTTCACCGTAGCATCTGATGTACAGTGTCTTTTCTTTGATTTGTTTTGTTTGTTGCCCATTTTTTGCCACTAGACTGTAATCCCTATGAGGGGAGGGATTCTTATCTGAGTGGTTCACTGCTATATTCTCAGCACCTGGCATAGAGACACATAATAAATATTAATGAATGAATGAATTCTTAATACTTCCTGTGTCTGTAACAGTCGTCATGATCATGATTAGTTTTGCAGTACCTAGTGTGTCTACCTTTCTAATAAAACTCAAGGAAGGCTGAGGTTTTATCTTGCTCACCACTGTGCTGCCAGAACTTAGTAGGGGCTCAATACATATATTTCTTGCATCAATGGAGCTTTCTGAGGTGCTAATCTGATTATCTTCACTCTCTGCTTCTACCTATAAAACATACCACCCTCAGGATCAAGCCTGAGTCTCTTCAGCATGTCATCATTATCCTCAGGTCTTGATACTTTTCTCCTTCCTTCCACATCCCCTAAGGTTCAGCCTTTCTTGAATATGCATTGCTCTCGCCCCCAGGCCTTTGTACTTTTTGTTATCTGCTTGGAAAGCTCCACCTAACTAACTCCTACTTGTCCTTTAAGGCTCGCTGAGGCCATATCTTCTGGGAAGCTTTCCAGACCCATGAAGTTGGGTTTGGGTAAGTAGGGGCTGGATACATACATAGTCTGTCTCCAGCTTAGTCCTGCCCAGGCTTCTGCTGACATCTGACAGTTGTGTGTTGGGCAGAGAGGTTGAAGATCAGCTCCGAGACAACGTTGATGTTGTAGAACATAGAGTAACGAGTAATGAGCATGGCAGGGGGTGAGATGGAGGTTAGGGTAACTAAAAGCCAAAGTGCACACTCCCGGGCTGTCAAAACACCGTCCTCTAGGCCCTGTGGTCTCTGGACCTTCTGGGTAGGAGCCGAGACTCCTTGGTTGGTCGGTCTGACTTGCATTTCTCCTCCTTCCTCTCTCTCAGGGGGGGATGTTACCATCACTGACCTGCCCCTGGCCCTAGAGCAGATCCAGGGCAACGTCCAGGCCAATGTGCCAGCTGGAGGCCAGGCCCAGGTCCGCGCCTTGTCCTGGGGGATTGACCAGCATGTCTTCCCTGGAGACTATGACCTGGTGCTGGGGGCTGATATCGTGTACCTGGAGCCCACCTTCCCACTGCTGCTGGGCACTCTCCAACACCTATGCGGGCCCCATGGCACCATCTATCTGGCCTCCAAGATGAGAGAGGAGCACGGGACAGAGAGCTTCTTTCAGCACCTCCTGCCCCAGCATTTCCAACTGGAGCTGGCCCAGCGGGATGAGGATGAGAATGTCAACATCTATAGGGCCAGGCACAGGGAACCAAGACCTGCTTGACATCACCCTTCTGCTCCTCTGAACCCCTTGTCCTAAGAAAGGAACTGCTGTATCTCCAAAGCCATAAACACGGGGAAGAAAAGTCTGGGTTTCCCTTGCCTCTCTCTTTCCTCCTTCCCTCTTTGTTGCCCCAGATACTCTTGGGCTGATGCAGGGAGGTGCCTGCTTGCTAGGAATCTTAGAGCCCTAATAGCCCTGGGTTAGAGCACAAAGGAAGTTCCCAGTTCCCATTCTCAGAGGACGAAACGAGGAAGGTATCCAGGATCTTTAGGGGTGGGGGAGGCAAATGGGAGGTGAGATCAGTGGCTGCAGAGAGACTGTTCCTGAACCCTTCCAGTCCTGCTGTTGTTTTTTTTTATACAGAATGGACTTTTTTTTTCCTGCCAGATTCGAATGGAATTTTTTTTTAAAGGGAAAGAAGATCATCTCTGCATCCAATGAACTCATGCTTTTGCTGGGGGGCTAGGAAGGAAGAAACCTCAGACTACACACTTCTTGCTTCTGGAGACAGAGTCTGGTGGGACCATGGCTCTAACTGGGTCAAGTCCTGCCTGCCCTGATGCTGGGGATAGGCAGCAGAGCTGTCCTTTGGACTACAGCTTCTTCATCCTTTTTGGAGCTGGAACCGTGATCACTAAGTACTAGGTTCTTCTCATCTTTGAGTTTTCCTTAGGTTTCCAAGCCCTGTCCTTCCTTGCTAATGTGTTTTTTCTTCACCTCTTTTCTCTTCCCACTGCGCTACCTCTGCTTGGGGCTCTCTTTTACTCCTTGGGCCACATATCACCTCCCCTGGACTCCTGGCCTCCATTCTCTCCCTTTCAAGCCACTTATCAAACTCTTTTTGATCTTCCCAAATCAGCTCTGATGAGCTTCTGATGCCTACAGCAAGAGTAAGCTCCTTGGCTTGGTACTCAGTCTATCCTGTGTGATCCCAAATTACCCTTCTATTTCATTTTCAACTGGTTTCCTACATGTATTGCAACCTCTGGACAAATTCCAAATGTCTACTCTTTGTTCCCTATTTCCACACCCAAATTCCTTGTTTTCTTCATTCTTTTTGGTGATTCCCTGCCTGGAAGGGCTATTTCTACCTGTCAAAATCTTTATTACTTTTCGCCTCTTTCCTGAAAAAAGCTTTTACGGGGCCTCCTGTTTGGTTGTGATTTCTTTCTCCCTGGAGACCCTTTCACTATTTGTTCATCTTATGGGACTTACCTTGTCTTGCGTGGTCACTTGTCTGTTCCCTATTTTCTCACCATTAGATTACCTTGGACGGTAGGGTGTGGTTTACTCTTCTCTAATTCCCTGGAGCCTAGCACAGTTCCTGGCATACAGTAGATGTTCAATAAATACTTTGCTCATTCAACAAATATTTACAGGGTTTGTTGAAAGGACTCCACCCCTACTTCCCCAGGTGCCCTTGGCCAATTTTCTGACCCCCCCGCCCCACCTCACAAGTTTGTCATGAGTCCTAAATGGATGACTATGAAAGATGAACGGAAATAAAGAAACATAAAATGTTTGCACATGTCTCGAATTGTTATTTTGCGACAACTATGTCTCATGGTTTCTGTTATTTTACCTACGGCGGGGGGTGGGGTGGGGTGGGGGGGTAATTCCCTTGTGAAATAGTCTCCGAAAGCGAAGTAGAAGCGGCGAGTGTGCCCACCCCGGCCAGCAGGTGGCGCCGTCCTCTCTTGGCGCGTTGAGGTGGAGAGGTTTGGCCCTGCCGCCGCGCCGTAGGCCTGTGGCCTCACTGGTGCGCCGGCCGGCGGCGGTGTACTCTGGGGCCAGAGAGATGTCGCTGCTGCGGTCGTTTCGCCTCTTCCTGGCCGCGCGGGCCGGGAGCTGCCCGGTGAGGGTTCTGGGTCCTCCCCCCGCCGTCCCGCCTTCCTTGCAGATCTGTGCACTCGGAATGCAGCCTTCCCTTCCTCCGTCCCCCGTTCGACGCCGTCCCACCCTTCCCCCCATTTTCTCTGCGCGGTCCAACCCCCCCCCCCCCCCGCCGTTGGCTGCCTTCTCCCACCCCCGGAGCCCCAGTGTCTCCTAGTGGCCTCCCTGCCGGCGTGCTCTCCACCCGCCGGAGCTCCTGGCTGCTTCCTGCTTCTCATCCCTTTCTTCTTCTTCTTCTTTTTTTTTTTAAAGATTTTATTTATTCATTTATTTGAGAGAGTGAGAGAGAGAGAGAGCACATGAGAGGGGGGAAGGTCAGAGGGAGAAGCAGACTCCCTGCCGAGCAGGGAGCCCGATGCGGGACTCAATCCCGGGACTCCAGGATCATGACCTGAGCTGAAGGCAGTCGCTTAACCAACTGAGCCACCCAGGCGCCCTCATCCCTTTCTTCTGACCTCTGCAGGCGGGACCCCTTCTGCTTCAGGCGCCTCAGCCGTGGCACACATTGCGCCCTGGGCCCCGGCTCTCTTCCTCGGCCTGCAGCAAGGAGCTTCTCATGAAGCTACGGCGAAAAACAGGCTATTCCTTTGTAAACTGCAAGAAAGCCCTGGAGACTTGTGGCGGGGATCTCAAACAGGTGTGGTGGAGGAGGGCGAGGGGAGCAGGGCGGGTACTAGGGCTCGACCTCAGTCTCTCAGGGAGGTGCTGCCGGGGCGCAGTAAATTAGACCTGCTGCGCAGGGACCCATAACTGCAGAACTGCAGATAGGCTTCTGACTTAGGTGACAACCTCACCCTTTGACTGTGTTTTGACTCCGGAAGTCGTTAACTCAGGATCCCATGGTTAACAAACTTTATTCTAAGCACGACTGCTATGCTGTTTCCTGCTGCTTGGAGCCCAAAGGGCTTGTGTGGGCTTTGGGAGTCAGACCGACCAGGACTCAGACTGTGGTGCCCTCACTCTAACCCTGCGATCTTGGATACCTTAATCTTTCAGAGTTGCATTGTTCTAGTCCGTATAATAAAAATGCTACTGTCTCCTCCATAGGGTGGTTGTGAAGATTAAATTTATCCAAAGCACCAGGCATAATGCCTGATATTTGGCATTCAGTGGTAGGCTGCCAGTAAACGATAGATTGCTTTAGTTTCCATTATAGGACTGAAGAGCAGAAAGAATTAAGGAACCTGAACATATTTTAGAGCTCCGTTCAATTCTAAATTCTATGACTTTGTCATCTGCCCTATTTTTAATTTATAGGCAGAGAGCTGGCTCCACAAACAGGCCCAGAAGGAAGGCTGGAGCAGAGCTGCCAAACTCCATGGCAGGAAGACTAAAGAAGGTCTGATTGGGCTGCTTCAGGATGGAAACACAACTGTGTTAGTAGAGGTGAGTTGTCGGAATTCTAGGTACCCAGGAACAGCAGCCCGTTGGGCGGAAAGCTTTGTGGTAGACCCTTTGCATCCTTCAAGAAGAGGTGTTTGAGAACCACAAAAGGTTGTTAGAATTGAACCAGTGAGAACACAGTTATTGTAAATTCACTTATGTATAGAAATGCACAGGTGTGTTGACGATTAAATGTCTAGAAGTCAAAAAGATTACAGATATCCCCCACTTTTCAAAAGCTTGAGTTACACACTTTGCTTTTACAAAAGACCTACATTTGTACCTGTTTTTGTTTTTTGTTAACCAAAAGAAATTCAGAGAGTACTTTCACTTTTATGAAAAAAGGCAAAAAGTGAAAATAGCATTCAGTGTTGGTTTTGCACTGAGTCGTTATAGAGGCAGGGGGCACCCCAGCAGCAAGAGTTGCCCCGCCAAACTACCACCCCCCCCAAACTACACTCAGCATCAAGCCGCCATAGCTTTGAATTTTGTGAGCATCTGTGTAGGTCGATTTATTTTGTGCATCCATGTCTATATGAATTAATGGTAATTGATTTTTCCCTTTATGCCATTTTGGCTTACAAAAGGTTTCATAGGAACACTCTACGTGCGGATAGTGGGGCAAACCTGTACGTCTAAATGTGAATCCTATAGCCTTATACCTTGCCACTGATTGTTTCCTGGAACGGTTAGATTTAAAAGCTAGGAGTTACATTAATTAATTGATGGATAGCATGTAGCTGTTTTAGAGGAGGTTTAGGGGCCTCAACTGGTGAAGCATCAGGTGTGGATTAGTTTAGAGTGAGAAAAGGAGATAAGCATACTGACAGCAGAAGTGGTTTGGTGTTGGAGGAGGCTGGAGAATGAGGTGTTGATGGCCTGCAGCCACCAGCAAGTGGTGAACGTGTAGTGAGTCCTTTGGGGACATTATGGAACCATCTTTTGAACATGCGGGTCATTGCTAACTCATTGGCAGAGCAGGAATCACGGCATTCAGTTTCTGGCCTCAAGCTAGGAGAGGGACTGAAGCCTTAAAATTCTAGGGTCCTTTATTTCTGTTTTGTTGAGTCTGCAGCTTGTTCTGCAGTACCTTGGTTTACTCTCCAATTTTAAGGCACTTTTGCAAACTGTCCATAAACAGCTTATACAACAACATCAATTTGTTCCCACCAGGTAAACTGTGAGACAGATTTTGTTTCCAGAAATTTAAAATTTCAACAGTTGGTCCAGCAAGTCGCCCTGGGGACCCTGTTGCATTGTCGGAACCTAAAGGATCAACTCTCCACATACAGTAAAGTGAGTTTTGGGATTGTCTGTCAATGTGCTGGATTTACACACACACCCCTCTCTTAGGGTCTTTGCTGTTCCCGTTTTTTCAGACATTCTCATGTCTCACTCCCTTCCTTCATGTCCCTGCGTAAATGTTATCTCTTTGTAGAGGAGTATCCTTCCTGTTGCTCTATCCCCTTATTTTGCTTCATTGAAAAATTTTTGTTATAATACTGTATACTTATGTTTTTACTTATTTATATGTTGTTTGTCTTCCCCAATAGAATGTGAGTTTCATGAGGCAGAGAATTTGTCTTTTCACTACTGTGTCTCTGGTGAAAGAGGAGTGGGCCCAGCATTTAGTTGGGGCTCATAAAATCTGTTGAATGAATGAATGAATGAATGCCAGTGGGGGTAGAGTCTATCAAATCAGGTAAAGCTTTTCTTTCTTTTTTTTTTAAGATTTTTTTTTTTTTTTTTAAATTTATTCATTTGATACAGAGGGTACAGAGAGCATGAGCAGGGAGAGAGGCAGAGGGAGAGGGAGAAGTAGGCTCTCCGCTGAGCGGGGAGCCTCATAGGGGACTCGATTCCAGGACCCTGGGATCATGACCTGAGCTGAAGGCAGACACTTAGCTATCTGAGCCACCCAGGTGCCCCGTTTTTTTTTTTTTTTTTTAAAAAGACCTGTCCATTCTAGAGAGAGTGAGAGTGTGCGCCTGAGTTGGGGGGAGGGGCGAGGGAGAGGGAGGGAATCCCAAGCAGACTCCCTGCCAAGGGCGGAGCCCCATGCAGGGCTCCAGACTCCCCGGGCTGGGGGCCTCAATCCCTTGAAAAGACCTGAGCTGAAATCAAGAGCTGGAAACTTAACCAGCTGAGCCACCTGGGCACCCCAATCAGGTGAAGCTTTGTATTCAGAAATCTAGAATGGCCTGAGGGAAGGATTTCTTTCTTTTCTTTTTTTTTCTTTTTAAGGGAAGGATTTGTAAATACAGATATTGGAGAAGGCACAGTTGAGGAGAATGAGCATATTCTTGTCCATAGGAGGACCAGGATGAAATTAATATCAGTCTGCCTTTGATTCATCCTTATTATCAAGGCAAAAACGAAACAACTACTCACAGTAGTTTTGTGTGTGTGTGTGTGTGTGTGTGTGTGTGTGTGTTTAGTACTACTTTTTTCTCCTATTTATCCTTTTTTGAGATCTTGTGGTAAATGTTAATTATTACTGGTGTTAAATAGTCATTATATGGAAAACCATGTGGAGATTATTTTTTAGAACTGTATTGAGTAGATGAACAACTTGAACTAGAAGTTCTAATCTTTTTCCTTCCTTCCTTCCTTCCTTTTTCTTTCCTCCCAACATGGGGCTCAAACTCACAACCCCAAGATTAAGAGTCGCATGCTGTACCAACTGAGCCCGCCAGGCACACTGAGAAGTTCTTTTTTTTTTTTTTTAAATTTTAAATTTTAATTTAATTTTTTTTATTATGTTCAATTAGCCAACATATAGACACCTAGAAGTTCTAATCTTGACTTTGCCAGTAACTCTATTTGTAACCCTGAGCCATTCACATACTTTACTCTGTCTGTCTTTCATTATCTGTAACAAGAAGTTTTGGTTCATTTTAGCTTCATTTATTTTTTTTCCTCTTTTGGTCTTTAATTTTTTTTAACTTTTATTTCGAAAAAAATTCAAACTTAAAAGTTGCCAGTGTTCTGCAGTAAGCTACATTGTACTTTCATCTAGATTGACCATTTGTTAACATTTTGACACACTTGCTTTATTACTTTTTATACATGTATTGTTATCATCACTATTATATTTTATTTTACTTTATTTTTAAGTAACCTCTACACCCAACGTGGGGCTGGAACTCACAACCCCAAGATCAAGAGTTGCATGCTCAACCAACTGAGCCAGCTAGGTGTCCCATCACTATTTAAAAAAAATTTTTGCAAGTATGTTGCAGACATCAGGACCCTTATTCCCTTGAATAGGTTATCTCCTAAAAATTATGTTCTTCTATGTAACCAAAGTACAGTAATCACAATCAAGAATTTTAACACTGATATAATATTTTTATTTTTATAATATATGATATGTATTCATATTTTGCCAGCTAGTACTTTTTCTTCTGATCCAGGATCCAGTCCAGTATCATGTGTTGCAATTAGTTGTCATGTTTGTTTAGTGTCCATTCTTTCTCAGCCTTTCTGTCTTTCATTACATTGACCTTTTTTTTTAAAGATTTTATTTTTATTTATTTATTTATTTTTAAAAGATTTTATTTATTTATTTGACAGAGAGAGAGAGGGAGAGAGCAAGAGAGCACAAGCAGGGGGAGCTGCACAGGGAGAGGGAGAAGCAGACTCCCCGCTGAGCAGGAAGTCTGATGCGGGGCTCGATCCCAGGACCCTGAGATCATGACCTGAGCCGAAGGCAGACGTTCAACCGACTGAGCCACCCAGGCGCCCCAAGATTTTATTTTTAAATAATCTCCATACCCAAGGTGGGGCTTGAAACTACAGCCCCGAGATCAAGAGTTACATGCTCTTCTGACTGAGCCAGTCAGGTGCCTCGCATTGACATTTTTGAAGAGTAGAGGACAGTATTGCAGAATGTCCTTTAATTTGGGTTTGTCTGATGTTTCTTCATAGTTAGAGTATGGGTTTTTAGCATGAATATTAAATTATCTTGTATTTTTTTCAGGATATCACATCAGGAGACATGTAATGACCGTTGGTCCCATTATTGATGATGTTAATTTTTATTTTTTTATTATTAAGATTTTATTTATTTATTTGAGAGAGGAAGCATGAGAGAGAGCACACAAGCAGGGAGACGGGCAGAGGAAGAGGGAGAAGCAGACTCCCCACTGAGCAGGGAGCCCAACTTGGGGCTCAATCCCAGGACCCTGGGATCATGACCTGAGCCGTGGGCAGACACTTAACCGACTGAGCCACCCAGGCGCCCCTGATGATGTTAATTTTTGAAGATTTTATTTTTTTATTTTAGAGAGGGAGAGTGAGAATGAGCTTGCGCCTGAGGGGAGGGGCAGAGGGAGAAGGAGAGAGAGAATCTCAAGCAGACTCTGCAGTGAGTGTGGAGCCCAACCTGGGGCTCGATCCCACAACCCTGAGATCATGACCTGAGCTGGAATCGAGTCGGATGCTCAACCAACGAGTCACCCCCTCGTCCCTGATGATGTTAATTTTGGTCTCTTCTTGGTCAGGGTAGTATCTTTCAGGTTTCTCCACTGTAAAGTTATTCTGTTCCTCTTTGTAATTAACACATAATCTGTATGGGAGATTCTTTGAGACTGTGTAAGTGTCCAGTTCCCCAACAGACTTTTACCTGAAAGTATTAGCATCCATTGATGGCTCTTGTCAGGATCAGTTATTACTATGAGAGTTGCATAATGGTTACTTTTCTAACTCTTACGATTTCTTTTACATGTGTTTTATTAGTTGGCATTCTACTGTAAGAGACTTCTCTTTTCCCTATGTTTAGTGCTTTACTTAGTACTGACATTGACTCATGGATTCTTATTTTATACAGTAAGTTATAACTCATTTTATAATCCATTATTCAGTTTGATGTTCAAATTATTCCTGGATTTGACCAGAGTAAGCTGGCTTTGTTGACCTTTTGCAGTGTATTGATTATTTTTGAGTATTTCCTTACTTTTTGGCATAACAAGATATTCTGGGCCTATGTCATACTTTCCTTGCCCCACCATGGAATCAGCCACTTCTCCAAGGAGTCCTGATCATTTTTAATGGGGAATAGTTTTTAGAAACCAAGATGTGGACATTAGGTATGCTTTTTTCTACTAAGATGTCATTGGTGCTCTGCTCTTTCAGCAGACAGATGCAGCAAGTGTGTGTGTGTGTTTCAGTTCTAATCCTGCATCCCAGGGTTCTTCCTTTCCTTCCCCAGTTCTGTATTTGTATCTTCCTTCTCCCATGGTTAGTACACTGGCTCTTAGCAACTTCAGTGTTTACTTATTTCTCATTGTTCTAATACACACTAAATTGTTTTAATGACTATACCTGGCAACTGCAAATAACAAACCTATTAAGGAGTTCAAGATTTCTTTGATGTTCTTTTTGTCTTTATATTGAAGTTATATGGCCAAAGGACTATTAAAAGTACTGGATTAGTTTTTTCCCGCCTTCTGTGAAGTTACATTATTCATTTGAAATACAGTTAGTGTCTTATGTTTCTGTGTAATTTTGGTTTTACCCCCAAATTCTTGTTAATCTAATTTTGTTTTTGAATATGTAAAACATTAATAAGATTCTGAAAGTTAAAGCTGTAATACACACACGCGCACACACACACACACACAGAAATCTCACTCCTTCTCTCCCTTCTACCTTATTCTTGTCTACTCCTGTAGATAACCAGTTTCATTGGTTTTGGGTATCCTTTAAGTCTTTTTTGCAAAAATAGCATACTTATATAAATGCTTCTTTCTTACACAAGTGATAGTATAATATACATGTACTCTTTTTTTTTTAAAAGATTTATTATTTGAGAAAGAGTGTGCATGTACGGGGGAAGGGGCAAAGGGAGAAGGAGAGAGAGAATCCCCAGCAGACTCCCCGCTGAGTGTGGAGCCCGATGCAGTCGCCCCTATATATGTACTCTTTTAATTTGTTTTTTTTTTTTTCACTTAATAATATAACCTGGAAATACTCTGTAGCAGCTCATACAGATCTTTCTTTTGTGTTCTTTCTTTTTCCCAGCTGCATAGTTTTCCATTATGTGGCTATGCCATGGTTTATTCAACCAGTTTTTTAGCCTTAACATTTTATGATTGTTTGAAAATACCGTTCCTGATTTCTTGGAAACTACAGTTTAAGAAGTTAGGCCATACGGGAGTGGAGGGGGATGAGAGGGATGGGGTGGCTGGGTGATGGACATTGGTGTGTATTTCGTAAGACTGCTGAATCACAGACCTGTACCCCTGAAACAAATAATACATTATATGTTAATAATTAAAAAAAAAAAAAAAAAGGCCAAAGGATGGGATTGAGATGGAATTGGGTGTGGTGCAGTGATAGAATAAAATACTTATAAAAATGGAACTGTTATCAATTTATAATATCTTTGGCTTAATGAAAATACTCATTTAGGGGAGCCTTGGTGGCTCAGTGGGTTAAGTGTCTGACTCTTGGTTTCAGCTCAGGTCATGGTGTCATGGTCCTGGGATCGAGCCCCGCGTTGGGTTCTGCGTTCAGCGGGGAGTCTGCTTGAAAGTCTCTTCCTCTCCCTTTGCCCTCCCTTGTGCAGGCGCGCTCGCTCTTGCGCTCTCTCTCTCAAATAAATAAATCTTTTAAAAAACCCAAAAACATTCATTTATATTTGGTTGTCTTACATCATTTTTTGAGATACAATTGTTTTTGCCTAGTCTCTTGGTAATTTAAGTAGGACAGAACTGATTTGTTCGTTTTTTTGTGCACTTAGGGCTTCTTGAATTCCTCTGAGCTCTCTGAACTTCCGGTTGGGCCCGAGAGAGAGGGCTGTCTCAAGGATCAGCTAGCCTTAGCAATTGGTGAGTATTTGTAAGGATTGTGGGAACTGGAAATTATGAACTGGACCTCCTGGTATCTTTGATATTCTTCCACACCTAGATCAGGAATTGCAAGCTCATGTGCCCACAAGGGTCAGATAATATGAATGTGAGAAGTGGGTTATGTAGTGTGTTAGACATTAGTGAGCAGTAGGCTCCCTGAGAAGCCCACACTCTGCTGAAGGAAACTGTTACCAGGCTCTAGCCAGTTGTTACCTTGGGATCCCAGCGTTGTCAGAATTTTTAAATTCCTTCAAAAGAATTTAGCTTTGTGTGTAAAAATTTCAGTTTTTAGATGTTTGCAGCTAATTAAAATCATTTTCTGCACTCTGCAGGCTGACCAAACAAAGCATGTCTTTAGGCAGGGATGGCCTTTGACTTCTTCCGGTTGACTACCTCTCTATACACTGTGGGAGACATACTACATCCAGAGTCATCTCATCGTCTTTATAAAGGGATCCAGGAATAATTGGGGGCATTGTGTAGGAATTTGATCTCTTTTTTAGAAAAATCTGATCCTGAATTTGTGAAGGTTTATTCTTGCAGAACCACTGGCCACAGGAACCACATCTGGATCATCGTGCCAGAACTAGTGGGGGTTTTGCTTTCTTCCTACGTGTCCTTGATGGAAGGAGGGGAGTAGGGCTGGGTTGGAGCTTGCTGGGAATTTACTGCTCATCCGACGTTTCCAGTCAAGGCATCAATTCTGCTTTTAACAGGTTATCTTGAAATATGTATGATGTTTTAGTGAGTCATGGCTGAGAAACCAGGCAGACAGCTGTGAATGGGACTTATTAAGAAATTCTGGAAGAACTGGGTGTTTCAGCCTTGTCAATTTCTGAGAATTAACTATTGTTCAGATGCTTTGAGTTGTTTTAAGATTTCTTTTGATTTCTCCCCCATTAAGACTTTTAGATATAACTATGGCTAATGCAGGGATATTTACCTAGATCCCTTTTGGGGTCTTCTAACCCCTTTCCTACCTTTTGGCTTATTTGGACTTATGTTAGAGAGGATAGCATCCTGAGGAGACAGGGAAACCTGGAATTATTTTTGATTATTAAAAACAACTCTGGGGGCAACTGGGTGGCTCAGTGGGTTAAGTGTCTGCCTTCGGCTCAGGTCATGATCCTGGGGTGCTGGGATCGAGCCCTGGGTCAGGCTCCCTGCTCCCACTCCCTCTCACTCTTCAATAAGTAAATCTTCAAAAAAAAAAAAAAACTGAAAATTTTTATTTTTGGTGAGAGGAAGTTGAAACTATCCAATGGTATGGGGTTTTGGGTTTTCTGGGGCTTTTAGTTGTGGACTTTTTCCTGCTACAATGGATGAGGAAGAGTTGTCTGTGTCAGTTATGGTGATTTTCGGGAGGGATGGTAATTTCAGGGGAAGAAAACACTTAATTGCTTTGGAGTGAGATGTGGGTTTTACTTCCAGCTCTGGCATGTATTAGTTGTGTGAGCTTGGGGGAGGGTAGCTTGAGCTTTCTAAGCCTAAGTTTAACACAGTAACGATAGCCAGCATTTGAGTGCTGCTTTGTGCTAGATAATGTAATTAAGTGCGTTTACATATGTTACTTTATTTACATCTCCTTAGAACCCTGCTTTCAGGTTATTGTAAGTGGCGTCATCTCCATGTTGAGGAGGTAACTAAGGCTTGATAAATTCGTAAATGGGCTTATGTCACTTGCCTAAGGTCATATAGCCGGTAAAGGGCAGGACTGAGACCTGACTCCAGGGTCTGTGTGACACATCATAGCCTGTGTTTTTAAATACCAGTGTGGCACATTGTTGGTGTTCCATAAAGGTATTCTTTATTTCTCCCACCCCTACCCGCTCCTCCCACATACGTTTTCCTCTTTAAACAGCAAATGGTATCTCTCCATCTTACAGCATATTCACAGTGTAAATGCAGAGGACTGTCTTCGACTCAGCTACTTCTATGCATATCTTGGTACTGCCACAGGCGGCATATTCTGGAAGCATGTTACTTGTTTTTGCTTTTTTATAGGGAAACTGGGAGAAAACATGACTCTTAAACGAGCTGCATGGGTAAAGGTGCCGGCTGGGTTCTACGTTGGCTCTTACGTCCATGGAGCGATGCACAGCCCGTCGCTCCACAACCTGGTGCTGGGGAAGTACGGGGCCCTGGTCATCTGCGAGACATCTGAGCGCAAAGCAGGCCTAGAGGACCTGGGTCGCCGCCTTGGGCAGCATGTGGTGGGCATGGCCCCTCTCTCTGTTGGCTCTTTGGATGATGAGCCTGGTGGGGAGGCGGAAACCAAGATGCTGTCCCAGCCATACTTGCTGGATCCCTCCATCACGTTGGGACAGTATGTGCAGCCTCAAGGAGTGTCTGTCGTAGACTTTGTGCGGTTTGAATGTGGGGAAGGCGAAGAGGCAGCAGAAGCTGAATAGGTGCCAGAGACTTGGCCCTGGAGGAAATGTTTCTTCTCAGCTCTGGACATCATTATGAAAAGAAGTTATTTCCTGAGCCTCTTCAAACCCAGAAGTTGTTTTTCATTGGCGTTTATAAAGAAATGATAGACTCGGTGGGTAAAGTTATGAAATACAATTGCTATATAATAAAGAAGAGTAGAATCTTTTCCTTGTTTGCGTAATGCTGGGTTTAGCTTTTTTGTGCCTGACTTGTGCCAAGTTGTCGAAAACAGCAGGCGGGCCTTCTTGGAGGGGCCGAGGATCCGGGAGGACAGGCGTAAGCAGTTGGGCTGCTACTTCCTTCAACCGAGATCTATCCTGGTAACCCTAAAATGTCGAACTCCCTTGATCTTAGTGCTTCTGTGACCCAGCACCCTTGTTCTGCTTTCACTTTGTGATGCCTTGGATGGTGCTCCTATCCTGGACTGTCCCCCCTTACATTACTTCTGCCACATGGATTCCTTGGGAGTTGTTGACTCCAACTTCGAGCTGTCTGGAAAATGTGGTTCATTTGTTGCTGTCTGTGGCCTGCACACTGGTTCTGGCCTCGTTGCTGAAATTAATAACACATGGCCCTGTTTCTCTTTTGGATAATGGGGTAGAGATGGGTGGAGACTGAGGTTTCTTGGACAGCTGTACGGCAGATTTTGGCATTCTTGTGCCAGCAACAGGACTTAGAGTGGTCCAGTTATCCAGAGAAATCACTCACCCATACTTGCTGGATCCTTCCATCATGTTGGGACAGTATGTGCAGCCTCAAGGGGTGTCTGTCCTAGACTTTACTACCCCAGTATGGAGACTTTTCTCCCAGCATCACAAAATAATTACCGTAACAGGCAAGCCCCAAATAGTGAAAAGAACTCTCATTTGCTCATACAGATATCTTTATTTGAAAAGTTAAAAATCTCTGGCACATACAGATCTGGGCATTTGGATGTTGCCCTTGGGGTATATATGGAAATAACTTCAGTGATTTCGTGGGTTAAGTAGATTTTGCAAATACCGAGCTTACAGTTTAAAACAACCTTACATCCTTGCCCCATTATTAAACACTTTAAACTTAGTTGGTTTTTTTTCCTCTCACTTCTCTGGATTCATGCAGTTGTGGTGCTTTCTGCTGAGACTTTAGCCGGAAGGCCACACAAATCGAAAAGTACGTAGTTAACATTTTAGGTATATAACAACTATGGAATGCAGGGGTGAGAAAGATGGAGAACATGCTGTGATTTGCAGACCACACTGTATCTAAATTAAGTAGCTAGCTATTGGGCAAAAATTGGTAGATAAATTCTTTCCTGTTCTTGGCACTATCTGCTCACTTCTGTGGTCTTGCAATAGGCATATAGCTTCTTGCCTTAGAAAAGCCCCTTTTCTTTCTTCATTTGGAGCTGCTTCCAGCCAGGCAGAGCAGCAAATTGCCCTCTTGTGATGCCAAACACAGAAATAAAATCCTGTTCAGAGAGGTAATTCTAAGAGAGAAAACAAAGTCTGTAGTTAGGAGGAGGACATGACGCCCATCAATGCCAACAGAGGAGGGGAGGGTAAAGCCAAGAGAGTGTCTTTGAAGGGGGAAGGAGAAGGAATTTTTCAGAAAGTCTGTAATGGACTTAAATTATTCACTGGAGGGTTCTTGGGTTGTAGAATCCCATTTTGGCCTGAGCAGAAGCTGACCGGATTTGCTGCTCTCGTGGTCCCACCTGGCACCAGTTTTTGGCCGGAAGAACAAGAATTGGGTTATACATGATGAATTCTAGACATGAGTTTTGGCTGAATGGAGAACTAAATCGAGTGCTGGTTTTCCTCACTTCAGGCCCTTATCTGCCATTTTTTTATCCAGACATTTTCGAATGCAAGATCGCGTGGATCTTGTTCAGAGCATAAATTGATGCTTACTGAATATTTGCTCTCTGAGTAAAATTATTAAGATACGGCTTCTGTTTTCAAGCAAGTTGTAGTCCAGATCCTTAAGAGTTGGTTAGCTAAGACATTGTGGAAAACCCAGAGACCCATCCCAAATCAACTCCTTCAAGGGGAAAATAAGTGAATTCAACCAAAACTTCAAGAGGGCATACCATCTGCCAGGCCCTGTTGTAGGTGCCGAAAAGCGGAGAACGTGGTGGTGAACAAGACAGAGAAGGTCCTTGCTCTTAAGCAGTGTTAGGGCAGTCAGGGAGGGCCAGCCAGCACCTGAACCATGAGGAGGAGCTAGCTCTGTGATGGTCTGAGAGAAGAAAGGTTTCTCAGGCGGCATAAAGGCTCAAAGGCCGGGACGAGCGCGTTTGAGACAGAAAGGGAGCCCCTGGCTAGAGGGTGGTAAGTGAAGAGGGCGGTAGTATATGAGATCAGACATCAGAGAGGCAGGTGCAGGCCAGGTTGTGTAGAGCTGCGGAGGCCACAGAAAGGATTCTGGATTCTTTTTCATTTGCAGCGGGAAGCCAGTTGGGGGACTCTTGGCAGTAGTCCGTGATGGCTGGACAGCAGAGAGACGGGGAGGAGTGGACAGAGGCCAGCTGATGGACTGATGTGGGGGGTGGGAAAAAAGGAGCCCTGGGTTTTTGTCTTGAGCTACCGGGTAGCTCAGATGTCTGTTGAGGGGCCTACAATGTGCCAGAGCTGTCCTAGGCCATGTACTGAGACAGGTGCTTCCCTCATGGAGAGCTCCACTCACAGTAGACATAGTTCCTTTAGCCACTCACCTCCTTTTTGGCAGGGTTCACATCCTCAGGCAGCTCCTGATTTTGATGTTTCAACAGGACTTCTATAGGGTAATATTTTGGCTCAGAATTCAGGGAGAGGGTTGCATTCCTCATGTCCTAGGTAAGATAAGAATGTGGACAGGATAAAAGACTGTTCAGGGTCTGTGCAGTTGAAGCTCTGTGTGTATAGTATTTAATATTTTGGCTGATACTACTGCACCCTTTGTGATCATCTTTTTGAACCATGATCCCTAAAGCTGGCTGCCTGTCAGAATCAACTGGGAATCTAAAATATTCAGATTTTGGGGTGCTTCTTGGGAAAGCTGCTTCAGTGAGTCTCGGGTAAATCCTGTATAGGCAGGTTGGCTTAACGCGGTGCTTAAATCTCATTTCAATACTGTGATCACAGACCTTCTTGTGGCGCTTGTATTTAGGCTCTACATTTCCAGCCTTTAAATGACTTCAAATTGAAGTCATACTGTTGTTAAATACATTTTAAAGATACTATGTAGCCATTAGCTTTGGAATCTTGAGTTTGTAGAGCACAAAGGATGGAGCTGCAGATGGCATGGACACCTGCTACCATGGGCTCATCCTGATGCTAAAGAGCTGTTGGATTCCTGGCCAGAGGCTCCACTTCTTTTCGCCATTAGAGTCGGGGTAATGAGTTTTTTGTGGTCTGCATGGTCAGAAACTGGTAAGCATCTCATTTCGGTTAGAAGCTTATTATGAAAAATACTGCCAGTCAATTTAGTCTGTCCTGAATGATAGAATTGAATAATAAACCTAGTTTTTGTAGTTTTTGTTTGTTTTTTTAGCTTAAACAACAAACATTCATTTCTCAAGAGTTCTGGAGGCTAGGAACCTAGTCCAAGATCAAGGTGTCTGGAAATCCTGGGTCTGGGGAGAGCTCGCTTCCCAGCTTGTGGATGGCATTTTCCCAGTGTATCCTCATCCGGTAGAGAGCCAGCCCTCCTAGCTCTTCCTTCAAGGGCACTAATTACCCCCTAAAGACCCCACCTCCTCATACCACCACATTAGGGGCTAGGGGTTCAACATACGAATTTTGGAAGACAAACACATTCAGTCCATAATTCTAGGTGATTCCTAGGTCATAATTCCTTATATTTAAAAATATTTTTTTTTTAAGCAGCAAGTCTATTCTAAATCCAGGAAGACAGTGAAACGAGGAACTTGGCTTTGAGACCTGCTTTGCTATTGATTAGAACAATCTTAAAAGAGCCCACTAGAGTGATACTAAGAAGGACACGATAGGGTTTCGCCCATGCGGTGTCTGTAGTGTTTACGGTTTCTCTCTGGCTCCGAATGCCCGTGTGACTTGCTTCTGCAGGAGCAAACCCAACTCACAGCAGTGATTCTCGTGATAGCAGTGGCATCTCCCAGCTCTTCTTTTAACTGCTCATAGGATTTCCCTGCCTGGAACAAAGAGACGGAAGACAGGATGAGGTGCTGCTTACAGGGGGAGGGACATCTTAGGCCTCATCTACCCTCGAGGAAAGCAACAAAGCCGGGGAATCAGAAGACATTGCAGGGCTAAGCAGGAATGAAAATCCCCCCTTCTGGGTCCATGCCAGGTTGGAAGGTCCTTCAACATGATCTGCATTCTTTGCTGGTGTTCCTTAACCCTCCACACAAGACCGAAGAAGACAGAGCCATTGACTAGGAGTCAGAAAACCTGGCTTCTTCCTAGTGGTTAACTGTGACTTTCGACAAATCCCCTCCTCTAAGCTTCCTCCTCTTTAACATGGAAACTTTTGCCCCAGCTGTCAGGGTGGTTGTAAAGCTCAAAAAAGGAGATGTGTGTGGATAAACTTTATCAACCATCACTTACTTCCACACAGGGCTTCTTCCTGAGACAAGCTGTGAATTCTCTAATCAGACTGAGTGCCGTGGTGGGCAGAAAAGAGAAGGAAAGGAAAAAGCAGGGGAGTGGAGAGGGGGTGGGGGAAATGTGGTCCTGGATTTACTCAGCCCTTAAGTTAGTACCCTGCCTTCCCACTAAGCTATTCGCTCTGAGCTCCTGGGCAGTAGGGAGGTCTCCCCCATTCTCTCTGTTCTTACGCTCCAAACATGAGGGTCCCACGCCAAGAACCAGCCCGTGAAGATGGGAGGCTCAAAGCCCTGTTTGATGATCAGGATCGGTGTGTCTGCATCCCGGCCGCTGGGGTGAGTGTGCAGGTACTCCTGGGCCGTCGCAAGGGCGCTCTCCTTCTCTGTGGCATTGGCCTCAGCCCCAATCCACAAGAACACCTGTGTGGTAGAGGTGGCATCTTAATGCGCGTCTATCAAGGACTAAGGACTAGACCAGACCCACTGCCTTTCCTTTCCCCCTCAGCGAACCACAGCCTCAGAGAACTTTCCCGGCCTCATTTGCTCAGCAGAGAGAAAGGCTTTCCCAGAATCAGCTTGGTGTTTTGATTTTAATTACACATGTATCTCCTAAATCTACATGTCCAGTCCCAAGCTCTCGGTGAACTTCGGCTTCCTGAACTCAACTTTTTGCAGGACACTCCCCCTCCCCCTGACCGTGGCTGTCTCTAGGAACCTCAAACAGAACCCCCCCAAATGTAGCTCTTCTTTTCTAGACTTGCATCCGTGTCTCCATTCTTGGTCAATGGCATCCATCCAGTCACCTAGGGCAGTAACCTGGGAGCCATCCTCGATGCCCCTGTACCCAGCGAGTCACCAAGGCCAGCCTGTTTCCCTCCTATGCATTTGTCATAGGTGTCACCATCCCTCTATCTGACCCCATTGCCCCTGTGCAGCCCGAGGTGGCCCTTAGTCCTCTTACTCAACTGTTACAGTGCTCTCCTGACTGGCCTCCCAGCACACCTTCTGTCGTTTCCCCCATCCCTCCTCTCCCACACTTTGCAGGGTGATCAGTCGAAAGCACAGCGACCGTGTCATTCACCTGCTTAAATTTCCGTAGCTTTCCAGGATAAAATTAAAACTTGACATGGTAGGTAAGGCCCATACCTACTTCTTAGCTTCATCTCGAACTCCTCTACCCTATCTTAAGGTCTGATGATATTGTCGGGAGTTCCTTGTATACTAGACAATTACATGCCTTGCTTTTTAACTTGTGCTATTTCCTTTGCCCAGGATGCTCTCTCTACCTGATTAATGCCCACTCATCCTTTGCGATTCAGCCTGGGAGCCGTCTCCTCTAGGAAGTCTTCTCTGAACCCCTAAACTATGTTGAGTGCCCCTAATTTGTGCTCCCGTGGCACCATACCTCCATTACAGCAAAATGATGTTTCTCTGTCCAGCCCCTCCATCAGCCTGTAAACTCTGAAAGCAGAGGCCCTTCACCTTGGTGACCCTACCCCTATCACAGTGACTGGGGCATGAAGGAAGTGCTGAGTACGTCTGCTGAGCTGAGCTGAGGAAAATAGGATGTCAGGGAGGGTTTGCCTTGGAGAGCTCCCCTTTACGGCCCAATATTCCCTAAGAGGCCCATCGTTCTGAGTGTGGAGCCTGTTGCTGCCTCTCCTAAGAAAAGAAGTGCATGATGATAAGATGGACTGATTTTCCCAAGGCAAGGTGGGAAACTTCCCAAGGTGGTCAGTTTTAAACAACACTCTGTTCTCTCCATCCCTGGCAAAAAGTGGGCTCTTCCTTTGGCTACCACTGACAGATGTTTGGTAGACTCGGGGAAGGGCCAGGGCTACCCCGGGTTTATCCTGGCAGGGGAGGTGCGACATGAAAAGTAGCCTAAAGTCGGGGGGGGGTGTCTTTGTCACTTGTTCCAAGTTCTCTGGCTGTGTCTTACCTGGTCCCAGGTATCTAGGAGCATCACATCACCTGGGTTCAGGTCATCCTGGGTGAAGTCTGTGATCTCCGTGACAACGAACCGCCCAGTCTTATTGGAACATTCAAAGAGACGAGGCTGCACATCTAGGATTTCCTGCTGTAGTCTGCAATGCAGTCCATTTAGAGGAACTGAGCTACTAAGAAATCATGTTTTTTTTTTAAATTTAAATTCTAGTTAGTTGACATACAGTTCAGTATTGGGTTCAGGGGTAGCGTTCAGTGGTTCATCAAGAAGTGGGTGTTTAGAACTGAAAGGCATCCTAGAGTTGGTGCAGTTCACAAGCCTGGGCGGCAGGGGGAGCCCCGAGGAGGGGACAGCGCATTCCCATACCTTTTGTCGTTGGCATAGGCCGTTTTTCCTCCCAGCAGGTCCCAGAACTCAGCTGGCTCCTGGCCCTCGGCCACAGTGTCCTCGGTGCCCTCGCAGAGAAGGCTGGCCAGCTCCTTAGCCATCGCCCGCTCATCCCCACTAGACCCCTGAGAGTGGGGTGAGGAGAACACAAGTGTTAGTCGCACATAGACACGTCGATGGGCAGGGGGAGGGAGTCACACTAAGAGTGTACTTGGATCAGCTACCAGGCAACAGTGCCCCAGGATGGGGAGCTAGGTTTGTTCTAGTCCTGGGAAAGGAGGGGTGGGAGAGGAAAACAGCGTGGTGGCAAAGAGCAGGACTGGACTCTGAGCCCACCGTGGATGTTGGTCAGAGGCACCTTTGTTTCAGCTTCGGTTGGAATGTTAGCACCTCCTCTCGATTTTTTTTTTTTTAAGAGAAAACATTTATTCTTTAAATTACATTCAAGAAAATTCACTTTTTGGTGTACAGTTCTATGAGTCTTGACCAACAGAGAATCATGTTACTGCCATCAAAATGAAGATACAGAACATTGCCTCAGCCCTGCAAAAAATTCCCTCAGGCTACTCCCCCTTTGTCATCAGACCCTCCCCAAATCCTTAACCTCTGGCAACCGCCAATCTGTTCTCCATCACTACAGTTTGCCTTTTCCAGAATGTTATAAATGGAATCATACACTAGATAGCCTTTGAGTTTGGCTTCCTTCACTTAGCATAGGACATTTGAGATTCACCCTTGTTGGGAGGATCAACAGCTTTTTTCTTTGTGCTGCTTAGTAGTATCCTACTGTATAAATATACCACTGTCTTTTCATTCTTCAGTTGAATTGCTTCCAATTTTGGGTGATTATGAATAAAGGTGCCAGATATATTTGTGTGAAGGTAGTTTTTTCTTTCTCGTGGGTAAATAAATACCCAGGCACGGGATTGCTGGATCATAGGTGTGTGTTTTATAAGAAACTGTCAAATCATTTTCCAAAGGCTGGTGCATTCCCACCAGCAATACAGGCGAGTTCCTGCATCCTCATCTGCACTTGATATTGTCTTTTTTTTAGCCCTTCTGCTAGGCATCCAGTGGTATCTCTGTGGTTTTCACTAGCATTGCCCTGATACCTGTGCTGTGGAGCATCTTTTCCTGTTCAATTCTCTTTTGTAAAACAATTTTAGTGCTTTTTAATGTAGATGCACCCCGAATTGACAAAAATCACAGTTTTAGTGTTTGTGTTCAATGTTAATGCCTGTCCTACTACGATCCACCAAACTGGTGTGGAAAGATTGACTTATCCAGCGTCCCTCTGTGTAGAAGTTTATGGAGCATCTCCTGGGTGTGAGCAAGGCTGTCAGTGAGTTTCTAATTGTGGGGAACTTTGGCAGTTCCTTTGAAGATCCTTTAGGAAAAGGCTCATCTTCTTGAGGACTGCTCCGGCCTACTTTTTAGTTCCTTTGTCCTTGCTGACAGGAAGGTGGGCAGAGGGCTGGGCTCCACGGGGCTGGTGTGAGCCCTGGGCCCAGCTGTCTCACCTTGCCGTACCACAGGTAGTTCTCTGCCTGGCTCCGTAGCAGAAAGGCATCACTGGAGTTCAGGGAGGAGGCCAAGGCTGGAACCTCCACCGCTTTGGTGTTAGATTTGTCATTTCCTTGAATCTGGAAGAGCCTTACCGGGGGATTGGGCTCAGCATTTCCCTTTCTGGAAGTCCCACCCTAGAGAGAAGGAGAAAAGCAGAATCTGGTTCTAAGAGGCACCATGTGAACAGAGCACTAGGCTAGCCATTGTGGAGATTACGGATGAATTTACCACTGCTTTTGCCCTCGGGGAGCTTCCATGCCAACTGGGAGAGGTCAGGTGAGCTGGAACTGCGATACCAATAATATTAGCTCTCATTCAGAGACTCTTATTATATGCTAAGCTCTATGGCTGGTGCTTTACCTATATCATTTCATGGATCCTCGTAATAACTGTGAAGTAGGTATTTATTTATTAATTTTAAATTTTTTTTCTTTTTTTTTTAGATTTCATTTATTTGAGAGAGAGAGCGAGAGCACAAGCAGGGGGAGCAGCAGAGGGAGAGGGAGAAGCAGGCTTCCTGCTGAGCAGGGAGCCCGATGTGGGGCTTGATCCCAGGACCCTGGGATCATGACCTGAGCCGAAGGCAGCCGCCCAACCAACTGAGCCACCCAGGCACCCCAGTAGGTATTTATTTTTAAAGATTTATTTATTTATTTGAGAGAGAGAGAGAGAGAAAGAGAGAGAGAGCACACATGCTCGTGAGCAGAAGGAGGGGCGGCAGGAGAGGGAGAGAGAGAATCCCAAGCAGACTCCCTGCTGAGTGTGGAGCCTGATGCGGGGCTCGATCTCACAGCCCTGAGATCATGACCTGAGCTGAAATCAAGAGTCGGACACTTAACTGACAGCCACCCAGGTGCCCCCAAAGTAGGTATTTATTACAGTACAGATGGGAAAAGTGAGGCTTAGCAACCTGGTTAATAAATGACAAGGCTAGGACCTGCCCGCAGGCGTGGGTGATATCAAGCATATGACATTATAGTGCTGGTAGTGCTTCGGCCAGGGCTTCATGGAAGAAGTGGGCACACCCAGGGGCGGGACTGGACAGGGCATCATGTGGCACACGTGAGGTCTAATGGGGAGACCTACCTCACCGGAGTGGAGAGTGTGGGTTAGGGCGCTGAGAGTAACACACCCGCATGGGTAAAACCGGTCAGATCATGAAACACCTTGGACGTTAACGAGGCAGTGGTTTGGACTTGAAGCCCTGGGCAGCTGGGATTCCCTTGAGTGTCTCAGAGAGATTAACCCTCTTCTTGTCTGTGTCTACCCCCAGCCCTGGTTTCCATCCCTCCTCTCCTATACTGCAGCCTCCTGCTGACTTATTTGTCTGAGTATTCCTGCTCCTGGTGTCACTTTTTCTGAGGGGTCTCACCTCAAAGATAACCAGCTTCCCTTTGAAGATGGCCATGAAGTGGCGGGGCTCCTTCCCCATGGTAACTCGGACCTGCACAGGCGCCCCGTCAAACTGCTGATCCACCTCCGTGGCCTGGTATGCCGAGGCCACCAGCTCATCCTTGGAGGCGTGGCGGCCCTGCAGGGGTGAGAGGGTGAGCACTGGGTCCTTGCTACCCCTCGCCCCCGCCCAGGGGCCAGAGGTAGCGTCAGGATCCCAAGGAGGAGCCTGCGTCAGGCCTACCTGCCAGATATACAAGATGTAGCGTGGCTTCCCATTCACCTCGTATGTGTAGAGAACCAGATAGCAGTCTCCCCCATAGAAGAAGCCATACCACTGATGCTCCACGGGGACCAGCTCCAGGTTTTCAATCCTCCAGATCTGGACACAGAAGGAGACACAAGTTCTCAGAGATGGGGCTCCTATTTGGAAAGATGGCTGCCTGAAGGGAACTGGGCCATGCTTCACAGAGAATCCAGGCGGGTGAGGCATGAACATCCACCCAAAGTACACCTTCCCTCTCTGGTTCTTCTTTCCCAGCTGTGAGGGCTTATCACATTTGCATGATTTGAATCCCGAGAAGAACCAGATCATTCCTGCTCCAGTGCATCCCCATCATGGCTCTGAGATGATTTGACTATTTCTGCCCGGTGAATTATTGATAGCACACGGGGGTAGTGGCCTTTCACTTCCCTGAGGGGTTGTGGGAAAGCGTTGCAGACTCCGGTCACCTCTGAGAGCCAACTCCTGAGGTCCCAGAGATGAAAACGAAAGCAAAGCAGACCAGAGTCACTCTCTCCCTCCTCTCCAGCAAAACAGCTAGGAGGGCTGGTGCTGCCCACCCTGAGATGCCAATCACTGACTTACCTCAACCTCCCCATTGCCATCATCGACCATTCTTTCCTGGGCAGCGACCTCCGGCTTGGTGTGCAGCAAAGTCACATCAAATTTATCCTGGAGAACTTTAGCTGCAGAGAAGGGGTTGGGAGAAGCCAAGTGGGTGAAGAGCATCTGTTCCTGCCTTTCTAGAGAGTCCCAGCAGTGGGAAGGGGAGCTGGGGAGCAGCCTTACCAATTTTGCCGACACCAGACGTTTTCCCCAGGCCCACGGTCTGGTCCTTCACTGCCCACTTCTGGAACAGCTGCTTGAACATGGCCGACTCGGCACCGTCGTTGACGGTCTCCACGTTGGTGCTGCAGCGGTAGCCCTGCATCTGGATGAAGTTCTGCAGACAGCCCCCCACGCCCCCGAAAGTCACGTCAGTCAGGGAATGCACTGGGTTCTGTGCTTGTCTGGTGACTTGCCCTTTGAAGCCAGTCAGCAGGATTGCTCCCTTGTGGGAGTCGGAGTCAAATGCTAACTCACTTATGTCCAGGGACCAAGTTACCTGCCTCAGGGAAAGGACTGTGGGAACATTTTCGTATCTCTGGATTGGCCTGTCATGACCATTAATTTTTTTTTGCAAGATCCTCTATACTGTGTTCTTGGCGCACTCATGTACTCCACTGAGTTTGTGTCACAAGCATTTGCTCATTTACTGCTGCGTAAGCGCATCTTGCTGGGTTCATCTGCATGGGTCCGGACAACGTCACAGGCCCCTTGAGGACAGGGCCGTTGACCGTGATGTGATGTCCCCTTCGATAATAGCAGCCATGTTTACTGAGCAAGTGTAGGCACCAGGTACTGTCCTAAGTGTCTTACAAATGTTAGGAGTTGTCTCTTAAACCTGGCTTTATCCCCAGGTTGTCTGTCTGACTGAAGTCCGTGTATGTAACAGTGCTGTCATAAGCCCCAGTGCCTCGTCTGGTTCTCTGAACACATCTGACGTGGTCCTGACAGAATTTTGTGGACAATACTGTACACATGTAGCTCCTACCAGGGCTTTAGACATGGCCGTCTGTTTCTCAGTCTTTGTGGCTCTTCTTCCTTTCCACACGTAGATCTTGGTTCCACTTTGGTCTAAGATGTAGCAGTCCTGAAGCGGGCAGGGATAAAGGTGGTTACTGCCAATCGGGACCATAAGGAAGATCTCTGAAGCCAGGTCTGGCCACGGAAGCCGCGCCTACCCAAGCTCTACTCACGTCATGGTTCAGTAAGTCCTGGACCAGGGGCCTTGTCGCTACCTCTGTGACCACCAGCTGCCCAGCTGAGTCCGAGACACTGGAAAAGGGGAGAAGTTAGCTTGTGCCTTCTCTTCTACAAAGCATCTTGTAGTCAGTTTGATATTTTGCTGGTTTTGTTTCAGTGTAGAGTTTCTGGGTCAAGTTTGACCTCTTATGACAGGCGTGGCTTGAATGCAGACAGGAATGTGATGGACTCTGTTCTCGAGAGGAGACTTTGGTGCATCTCTCTCCGGAACATGATCTCCTCCACATCCCTGGGCATAGATAGAGCCAAGTAAAGGAAGAGTCTCCTCAAGAGACCAGGAAGAGTTGCTGACAAGAGCAGATGGTAGCTGCCTCCTTGAGTGGGGAACACTGAGCTCCTTCTGAAAGCTGCATTTGAAAAGGGTTAAAAGAAAGCCAGATGCCTGGGGGCACCTGGGTGGCTCAGTCGGTTATGCTCAGTCGGTTATGCTCAGTCTGCTTTCAGCTCCCTGGGTCAGGTTCTGGGTGTGTGTGGGGGGTGTCCTGGGATCGAGCCACCTCCCTCTCTCTCTGTGTGCATGCGCGCACTCTCTCTCTCAAATAAATAAATAAAATCTTAAAAAAAAAAAAAAGCCAGATGCCTATACCCAAAATGAGGAGCCAAGCACCCCCTACTCCAGCTTCCAACCAGCAGCCAGGTTTAGTTACTCACTGATACAACATGATGTTTGAGATGCCTATACCCAAAATGAGGAGCCAAGCACCCCCTACTCCAGCTTCCAACCAGCAGCCAGGTTTAGTTACTCACTGATACAACATGATGTTTGATTTCTGCTGCTGGTCCATGATCTCATCGGGCACGGCAGGCTTGATAATAGAGCGCTGGCCAAGGGTGTCCTGAAGGACCTTCATCAGCTCTGGACTTGCTGCCTCCTTGTCTCCCTCGATCACGCCTATTTCAGCACGGCCCCCTCGTTCCCTGTCCCGAATATCCTTTGCCAGAAGCATAGCCTGTCAAAGAAGCCCCAAGAAGCACTCAGTCCCGCTGGGCCCCCTTGGCGCTTGCTGGCTTCGGGGGCAGCGACCTGTGTCCCAGACACAGGAGTTATTCTGCGGCTTAAGACCCCGGGGGTGAGTCACAGACTCAGGCACTTGGCCTGTCTCTGAAACAGATTCTGCTCCAACGCGGGGGTCTGTCTGTTTCCGCATCTCACAGAAGAGCCAGTGAGGAAGGAAGATGGAAAAGGCAACCCAGAGAGTGAGAGCCCCATGACCGGGCCTGAGGGAGAGGAGAAGGGGCTCAGACTGGGAAGAACCACACCTTCAGGCGCTCTCCGCTGTTGCTCTCTGGCCCATTCCATTGGATGATGACCTTCCCAAGGTCCAGCAAGAAGACATCGCCTTGGTTAAAACTGTCCCAGCTCATCTCCACCTGCAGATGAGAAGTAGACGTTGTTCAGGAGGAATTCTTAGGTATTAGCCGGGGAGGCTCTGGGTGCAGGACAGAGGGTGGGCAGGACTTACCTCGGTGGCCCTGATGTTTCTTTTCCCCTTCACGTGTAACAGCCGCTTCACGTCATAGGTGTTGGTCTCCACATGCTTCATCCCGGAGGCCACGCCCCCCTTCTTGTAGCTGAGGGGATATCCAGATAACCCCCCGTTATTTATGTGCTAGGGACTGGGGAGGCCGGTGTCAGTTGGGCAGACGCGGCCTCTGCCCTCAGGGGCGGCGGCGACAGAACGAGACTCCGTGAGGCCTTTTTGACAGAGTGGTCCGGGCAGTCTTCTCCGGAGGAGTGACATTCAAGCTGACATACGAGGAGGACTAGGAGCCAACCAGCAGAGGACTAGTGTTCCAGCGGGTGGCTCCGGGGTGAGGACCCTGTAGCACGAGCTTGGCTGGTTCTAGCCGCTGTGTGAATCGCAGCATGTGACAAGGAGAGGGGCACAGGCTGGGTGGCCGCAGCCGAAGCATTCATAGCACTATGGCCTTAAGACCAACCGCCTCGGGGAGTCCACTCTCCTGGCCCTGGAGTTCCCCCCAACCCCGCGTCCACCCCAGGCGTCCTGCCCCTGCAGGCCGGGCAGAGAGCCACCCTGGAGTAGGACGTTTGTCTGTGGGCTCCCTGGTGACTCATGGGGTGCGCCGTGCCCAGCAGGTCCTCAGTCAGTGCGACTGCCAACCGGCAAGAAGCTAGCCTTGGACCAGCCTCAGGTCTCTCGAGCTCCTCGGAATCCCTCTTTTTGTTTTCAATCTCGAGCGCAAAGTTTGGAGTTAGACTCCTCAGTTCGTGGAACATTATCATCCCCGTCCTTTCCAAGACCCCTCTCCTATTTTCAGTATTTATGCATTCCCTTTTCTCTGCATATGTCCCCCCACTCCTCTCCCCACGACAGGTATCCCTTCCGACCGTTGAACGACTGCCTTTTTATTTTCATTCGGGTAAATGTGTCCTGTTGTTTGGTGGGCATGTATTTTTTTTAAAACAGAAATTGGCACTGTTATATATTTCAGGTCCGTCTCTTACTCTGGTCACTAGGACCATGTTTTAATTTCAGGGCTGTCCACAGCTCAGCCGGTATCTGCTCCACGGCCTCCCGCTGTGTACTCCTTCCTGTCCCGTCTCCCTGTGACGGGCACTTACGGGGGGGCCACGGCTTCACACCGTCACTCCTGACACTGCTGTGAACCTTCTGGCTCGTGAGCCCTTGCGGAGCTGGGTGCGGGAGAGGTCCCCTGATGTATACACCCGGGAGTGGGATTGGCCTCAGTGACAGCACACTGTCCTCCAGCCGCCACTGACCACCAGACTGGTCCTCACCGCCCCCCGCCCCCGACGGGCCACGCGGCCTCCCCTTTCCCCCCCAGTCTTGCCACCGCTTGCCTCCGCCCGGCCCTCTGGTCTGCCCTGGTCTGGTAGGTGGAGCCATAGCTTTGATTTGATCTGTATTGCTCTGATTCTTCATACACCGATTGGCCCTTTTGGTTTCCTCTGTGGTAAACTGCCATTTCTGTCCTCGCGCTGGTGAACTACTCACATGATGCCCTGCTTGAAGTAGCCGTGGAAGGTGTCAGACTCGTGGTACTGGACCTCTCGGTGCTGCACGGGGCTGCCCCCCAGGTAGTCATCCAGCTGTGTGGTGTAGATGGCCGCGCAGGTCTGCTCATCCTGGGAGGAGTCCTTCCCGATCCAGAAGTGGATGTCCTGGGAGAGGAGGCTGCCCACTCTCCGTGTCTGGGATGTCCAGAGAGATCAGGTCAGGGGCCAGCTCACCTCCATCCCGCTCTGCTGCTGGCTCCCCAGGCGTATGGTGGCTCGTGGCCGCCCTAGGCAGGCTCCGGGCCTCTCTCCCTCCCTCCGGGGCCCCTGTGCACACCTGCTATGTGGCTCAAGCTCTGGCAGCCCAGAATCCTCCCGCATTTGGGGAGAGTTGACAGCTTACTGTTCTCCAACTACATGGAGACCCGTGAGGATCTTTTCCAAGTTGAGATACAGACTGGCCTTGTGCCCCCTCACTCCCTGCTCTCCCGTGGCTGACACGGTGCCAATCTGTCCATCTGCCTGGCTCGGTCGGCATCGTTCATGTGCGATATTGTTCCCTCAACCAGAATGGGCACTTTGAAGCATGGCCTTGTATTTACCTGGCCTGCCTCCATACCACTCTAATGTGGGGGCGGTGCTGCTTGCGGGGTCCTCGCTGAGGTTCAGACTGAGGGCCCCATCCCCTAAGAATGGCCTTTCTAGTCAAACTGGAGGCCCGTTCTGTACAACACTGAGGAAGAATCAAGACGGATACCAGGAACCTGATTAGCATCAGCAGCAGATCTCGGTGGAACCCAAGAACGGCTCTCAAGGGAGAAGCTCACGGGAACCGGCAGGGGTGGGGGGGCTTGGGGGTGGTGGTGCTCACCGAGAGGATGACGTAGCAGTCCCCCTCATAGAAGTTGCCGTGGGCACTCAGGGGAACCAGCGCCAGCTCCAGTTTCTGGAAGGACAAGGGCTGTGTATAGTCTGCCTCCCACCCCCCACTCCCCAGCCTCCCTGTCCTCCATCATGTGGCAAAGGTGGCCGGGGAGAAGTAGGGAAGATGTCCCTGCTGATTCTATAGGGCATGGTGGCTAGCCACAGGATTAGTGGGCCCACCCCTCTGGCTTCTGCCGAGCTCTGCCTGCATGGCCCCAGGGCTGAATCTGGGGTCCCTGTCTTTACCCCACCCCCCTCCCTACCCCTGCTTGGTCTCACTATACTTGAGGAGCCTTGTGAGCTCCTCTAGCCCTTTGCAGGGAAAAGAGCTGGATATAAGCGGTCGGGTCAAATCTTACCTCTGAGCAGCTGCACCTGAGCCTCTGACACCATCCTCCAACCCTGACCGCCCAGTGCTGGGCAAGGGCTGCAAACAGAGCGTGGGGGTGCCGTGGGGCTATGAGGCGAGCGCCGGCGGTGTGTGGGCGGGGCTCCACGGCCAGCGCTCCGTATTGGATTCTGGGGTGGGGGCTTGACGTGTCCCCTGCGCATATGGCTTGTCCCAGGAGAGCCATTCACATGGCCTCAGATAGGGATTTTCCTCACTCTCTCTAAGTGACAGGCACCTGCAGTCATACTTGTGTATATTCTATGTAAGATGTGCGTGTTAAATGTAAAGATGTTAAATATACCATACTTTTGGTAACTTTTAGTACCTACTTTGAAATAATCAGGAAGCTTTAAGGGCTCTGGGTTTTAGGCAGCCGCCCCTCCCTGGGCTCAGAGCAGGGAGGAGAGGTGCGGGGAGGGGGGTTCTTACATCTGGCAGGTGGAGCTGCCCAGGCCAGGGCTGTTCCCAGCTAGACTGCTGGAGCTCGAGGTCAGCTGGAGGGGCTCAAGCCCAGGTGGGAGAAGGGATGAGCGGCCCCCTGATCTATGCAGTAACCCCACCTCCCCTACCACTTGGCAGGAACCAGCGTGCCCTGTGAAAGACAGGTTCCAGTTTTTCTGACAGGAGTCTTCGGTCTTTCTCTAGGGCATTTACTGCAAGTGCAAACTCACTGAGCAGATGGCAGGATAAAGGGCAAGCTTAGTTTTGCTTGGAGCCCGGCTCTCCAGAGCTAAAAGCATTTCCTCCACCCGCGAGCACCCAGGAGGGGTCAAGGATAGGAAAAGGTGACTCCGATGCTGTCTCTCGCTATTTCCCAAGGCAGGAGACTGCAGGAGTGCCCGGGGTGACCAGAGACCGCCCCCAGATGCCGTGTGAAGAGGAAGGTGCGCCTCCAGCCCAGCTCACCTCTATTCTCCAGGTGATGATCCCAGGGTCGTTGCCCACAGCCCTGAAGGCGCTGCTCAGAGACATGGCGCTTGTCTTCCCAGGACTGCAACATCACAGAGTGAGCGGGGCGGATGATGCCTCTCGCGGCAGGCAGCCCTCCAGCTTTTCCCCTAAGTCATTTCCTAGCATCTTGTCAGCCATCCTGCCATGTGTCTGTGGGGCACCCTGCACTGTTTCACGGCGATGCGGGAAATGACTTGTCCAAGTTCCCACTGTAAGCCTGGCTGGCCTGGGGGAGGGGGGCTCACCCAGAAAGAAGGTCACCTTCCCCCTTGCCACTCCCCTGGTAATAGCCACGGTTATCTACTGAAGGGCTGATAAATATGGTAAGCCCTGTGCGGGTTCACTTTATGTTGTCATTTAATTCTCATAAACTGAGTCTCTTTTCATCTTACATCGTAGGTGAGTTGAGGTTTGGAGAGGTTAAGTAATTTGCCTGATGTCACACGCTAGAGTGAAATCCGTATCTGGCCCTAAAACCTGTGCTTTTAGTCACTCTGATGTCGTGTAACCCTTCCTCAACTTATCTGCCTTCAGTGGCACACGGGAAGAAAGGCTTGTATCAGTATTTCCAAGTTGGGCTGCCTTCTCTCATTCATCCCGTCCAGCTCCTCCCAGGGTCCTCGCTTGCCAGGTCTGCTGTGCGGTCAACTCTTTGGCTTCCTCTTTGGGCTTTACTTTCCAGACTTTTCCCTTTTAAGTAAACTGTCCTAAAACTCCAACACCCCATCTTGTTTTTGTCCTCTGACTAATAATATTCCCTGTGCCTCGCGGAAGAGGGAAAGCAACATGGCCGAGCAGGGTGTGGGACCGAGTTGGGGTGCTGGCAGCGACAGGCTGGGTGGCCGGGCCCGCCTGGGGGCAGAGGCCCCCCCCCGTGTCCCCTCCCACCCAGACCCGCAGGAGTCGGTGGTGGCCGCCCACGAGGCAGGGTGGGGAGGAGGAGGAAGCGGGGAAGACAAGTGCGGGTGGATCGGACACCATCTGCGCTCAAGGCGTGTCCAGGAGCATCAAGCGCTTCCACACATCCATGCTCCCCTAGCGGCTTTGTAGCATCAAAGTGCCTGCCTGGCTCTTGCTCTCAAGGAGCTTGCGTTCCCTGATGAATGCTCTCAAGAGGCGAAGGAAAAAAGACGTGCTTGATGGATTTACATAAAGTAAAAAACCAAAACAAAAAACAAAAACACGACCCACCCAGAAAGGGCCGCGTGGAGCTGTGCTATCCGGAGGCGTATTGCGCGTGTTTGGCCATTCCATCCTTGAGCCTCGGTGGATGAAGCCAGGTTTGGAGAGTTTGTGCCATTATCTAGCATGGGCTTTGGCAAAACACAGAATACCAGACTCCCTTTGTGTTCTGCTACAGCAAGACTAAGGCGGAGCAGCCAATGTTTGAGGATTTAATTTGCTAACTCGTGCTGCCCCACCCTCCCCGGTGCTGCTCAGAACTGCCAGGAAATATTCGTTCAGGTTTTTCTCAGACCCTCGATTTCATTCATTAAAGGCAACTGCCGTGACCCAACTAGGGGAAGGGGACAAGGGCCAACGAATTCATTTCTTGAAAACCGAGAAGTTTCAACCTGGGAAAAACCAAACCGGCTGGCATTAATGAGGGCTGTGACTCTCAGAGGCCAAAAGCAGTCCCATTTCCCAGCAGGGACTTAGGGATCAAAAGGGAAGGAGCTCACTGGGCCAAGGCCCCCCAACCAAGGAGAGGACATGCTCAAAGAAGGCACTTCCTGCCACACTGGAACACCCGGAAAACGTGATTGCATTCGTGACATCGAAGTCCCCCGAAGCTGAGTTTCTTCCTCCCTCTTCCCCAAGTCCTTATTTATTAATTCGGCGTTGCAGAAACCCTTGGGGTGGGGCGGGGTTTTGAAATCCCAGGCTAAAAGCCAGCGGCCCTCAATTCTTACAGAGCTCTGTGAATGGACCCCAAGCAGAGGAAGCCGGTTCTAACTTCTGCCTTGCCCCACACCACCTTTCTGAGCTAGGTGAATGGGGCAGTCTCCTTATTTCCCAGCGCTTGAGACCTTTGCTTTCTGTTCAGTGCTTTCTAAAAAGGGCCTTAACTGCTCAGCAAGAAGTTTGCAAAACTGGTACAAACTCCTGGTTTAATCCTTTAAAAGCCTCATCCAAGAAAACAAAGGCACAGAAATTTCAGTGTCCTCTTCCCCTCACTTCCTCCTCGTTCAGCAGGATTGCTCTACTGGCGTGCACCCATCCACCGAGCAGACCTTACCGTGCCTTCTCTCCCGCCGCGTCTTCCGAGTCCCGGGGCAAGGAGCAGCCGTGTCAGAAAACCACCCCAAGGCGGGAGGCGCCAGGTCCTGCTGCCTTAGCTTAGTAATGGCCGCAGACACTGCGTTATATTTGCTTGTGTTTGCATCTTAACCTCATTTTCCCAGTCCCGGCCAATCACAGCCAACCTAGCCCTGGGCTTGACTTATTCAAACCAGAGGGGAAGCTTTATCTGCTCCTATTCAAAACAGCAGAAACAAGAAGAACGGACTTTTAAAGGCTTTTCTCTTTTGACTCCAGCTCCACACCCTGATCTAATTGATTTTTTTAAAAGTGCACAGCCCATCAATAATGCAGGAAAGAGGGTGGGAGGATATGAAATTTGCCATATTGTAGATATGGATGCATTATGCTGATGACAAGAGGCAGGGGCCGGAGCTGCCCCAGAGTGCCTGGGAAGTCTAAGCTGGCAAGTGCCTCCCTGAGAAGCTTCTGGGCATTTTTCAGAGGGAGGGAAGTCCAGGCGAGGGGCCAGGAGTGTGTTATATTCGGTCATTCTGTTTTGCTCCTTAGGGTTTCCCTCGGGGTCCCTACAGCAGTCCAATCAAAATCTGAGTGCCTACTATGTGCCAAGGACCCTGCTGGGCTCTAAGTCCCGGGGATCCTGGTTTGGGAGAATCGGTAAGGGACACAGAAGAACGAGGACTCCCAGTCCCTCGGGGTTTCTGGTTCGTCCCCCAGAAGTCAATAGGACACAAGTGTATGCTTATTAAGCACCTGGATGGCAATGGAGTTGGTTCCAAACGGGGGCCAGAAAAGAGGCCAACTTCTGTAACCTTGAGCAGAAGCCCAGGCAGTGCTGAGTGTGCAGCTGGTCTCCCGGCCGGAGGCAGCGGCTCGCCCAGCCTGGGTGCCCCGAGGGGTGGCAAGGGAGGCAGAGTGTGCCCGGTGACTGCCCACATGAACGACAGCAGGGTCAGGAAGCCGCTCCCATTTCTGGATGGGTTTTTTAAACCCGCTTTTATTAATTAATTGTAAGTAATACAAATATTCCAAAAATATAAACAGACACTTAATGGCGTCCTACATTTCAAGTTTTTGAATACAACAAATTTATCAAACCATGAATCTGGAAGCAAGGTCGTCAGAGTCCCATAGCCCAGTCACAGTGGGAAGCAGATCCCCTGCCCTCCAAATGGCATCTTGAGGGGGAAAGTGGCAGGACGTGGAATGTGTCAAACTCGGGATAGCTATAAGCAAAGCTCATGGGGCCCAAAGAGGAGGGTCTGCTCCGGGGGCAAGCCCTACAGCAGGGCAAGGGACAGCGGGTCACACCCCTGCCTTCCCTCCTCTGCTTGAATGCAAATACTTATTGGCATTTAAAAAGGAAAAAAAAAAAAAAAAAAGACAAAACTAACCCCATTTTACAAAAAGTAACCGAGGAACAACAACGGTAACCAACTGAAGACCTGAAGGTGAAAGGGGGCTTACCTTCCACAGACACTCGGCCTGACTGGGACATGGGGTTCAGGCCAGCCTTACGTGGGGGCTGCTGTCCTGAATGAGGCCTCAGGAATAGGGCAGGGGCAGCAGATCTGAATGGGACCCATCTCCCAGGGAATGACTGCCCTTATAGACTTCCCATGCTTTTAGCATAAAGATGCTTCTGGGCCACTGTTCACAGAGGTGAGTTTATATACTTACAAAATGGTCAAAATCTTTGGGAGGCAGGAGGGAACTAAACAGAAGGTCCCGGGTTAACTGAAGGCAAATTTACTCAACCTCTCTACAGTCAAGGACCCACGGGCCTAACAGAGCGTCCCCTCTACAATGTGCAGAGTGGAAACTCTCCCCTTGACCGTTTCCAGACTGGTCCTGTGTCCCAAGCTCCCCCTATGAGAGGGACACGAACATCAGGCTTTTGATTTAGAAGCCCAATCAGAGAGACACACTGTGTCCCTGAAGAGGCACCTTGAAGAACTGAAGCTGGCCGGCGGGCAGATTCTGGGCATGGCTTGAGTTGGGGCTGACCAGGCACAGTGGCCTACTGCCTCCTGAGGACAGCCCCCCACAGGAAGGGCTGATGGGAAGCCCCAGAACAGATCCTGGGCTAAACTGCTTCCCTCCCAAGCTTGCCCTCCTCCAAAACGGGAGTCTGGCCGGATTCCTCTGAGGAGTAAGTTTGGCAATCATCACTCGCCCCTAACACACTGTGAAACTGGAAACCAGACAGCAAATAATGACTTCAGGCTGGCTCTGGTCCACATGGATGGACCCTGTTTAGGTTTATTTGGCCGAGTTCCTTCTCCACCCAAGGCGGGAGAAGGGGGAAAGAGGGAATAGGATATTCCTGCTGAGGACCTGCGGGTTGGCAGGGCAGGGTTCTGCCAGGAACAAGGCCTAGAGAGCAGGGGTTTCACGCAGAAGCAGCAGGGACGCCCCCCACCGAGATATCCTGGGCCCTGGTCACGAGTCGCACTCGGAGCATTTGGAGGAGCCTGACAGGAAAGGGGGTGGCACAGGCTCTTCCTTCACCGGGAAAAACATGGGAGACCCAAAGGAGGGCAGAAAGGGTCCTAGAACTGGATCAGCTTAGCGCCTCTTATTGCTTATTTAGTCAGAAAAGCTTGGCTGGGCCCAGGTGGCAGATTTGGCCCAGAGGCTAACCCTTAGGGTGGGGCTAGGGAGAGAGGCCCCTTCCAGGGTATTAGGCTAGAGGCCTAGACAGGGCCTTGGAATCAGAAGCTCCCATTTCCCCTCGGAGGCACGGAGGCACCGTTCCTGGCTAGCACCGGAGCCCTCCTCCTTTACCTGTAGGGCCCCAGGGGCACCAGGGAATGGTACTGGGGGAAATGACCACACGTGCTTCGGGGACTCTGTTCCACTTCTGTGACACCATTGGGAAAGACAAGGCCATACAACCTTGGGACAAGGAGGGGAGGTGGTACCACAAGCTAGAGAAAGATGCCAGTCAGCCCACTACCTCTCAGAACACCACAATGCCGCTCCACCACCTGCCAATTCCTCGGGCTGGACCAGTGTGTGGACATTGAAAAGGATAATAGGGATGAGTCCTGAGTGTGTGTGGGGGGGTGTCCTCACACCTGAAGCGACTCACAAATCCTTTGTGACCCCTGCCTCCAGGGAAAGCAGAGATGGGGAGAGGAACTGCCTCCCGCCCCAGAAGGAGAGAGGGAGGGAGGGAGGGAGGGAGGGAGAAGAGGAGAGAACCCCAGCCAGCCCCAGGGGAGGCCATAATTAAGGCAGTGATGCTGGGGCGGGGCTCCCTTTTGGGGGGCCCTCGTGCTCCCAAGTACAGCAGCACTTCCCCTTTTCCATCCTCAGGAAACTTCCATCTTGTGGCAATTTTTGAAAGCATTCACTACGAAACTCTGAAAGCGAGAGACACGCAAAGCGCAGGTGTGGAAAGGGCTCGCTCACACCCGCTCCGGGAGGCAGGACGCATGTGCATTAGGGTGGCAAAGGAAAGGATGAGGACGCCCATTGCCCTGAGCCCAGGAAAAGCAGGAGCGCCTCTGAGGCCCTGGAGCAGAAAAGCAACAGCGCGGGAGGACCAGACACGAGCAGGGCGTGAGAAGCACAGGCCAGGCCCTGGGGGAGACAACAGGAACGAGCCCTGCCCAAGAAACAGGAGGGGCCGGGCTCGGAGCGCCCTTCCTGGACTTTGGAACAGAAGTGCTCGCACCAGCACCAGCAGAGAATCCCTGAAGAGCAGACTTAGGGACCCAGTCCCATGCTCAGCTCACCTACAAGCCAAGGGGACACACACACTCATGGTTTGGGGGTTTTCTTCCTCCTTGCACCACCAGGGCCTCCCACATTCATCTCAGGCCTGGGACTGCAGCTTTGTCAGAAACAGAACAGGCCCAACACTTCGTGTTTAGAAAGAGAATTTTAAAACAGAGTCCAAAGAACGGAAATGTTATTTGTCCTCTTCCAGGGCAGGGAGAAGACCTCCTTCCCCCCAGGTTCAAGACTATGGCTAGGTGGTGAGGAAGGCAGGCCCGGCGCCCAGGCCGTGGGGAGACACAGACGGGGCCCATGCCAGGCACTCGACTGGAGGCAAGGGCAGCCCTCAGACCACAGGACGTGATGGCCGCTGGGGCTGCTGGTTCTGGAAACAAGCTCTCATCTTTCCAGAAATGTCGTTCGGTCTGCAGTAGCTGGCTGGAGAAAGGGTTCAGAAAGGGGTGTGCCCGGGACACCTGAAGGCAGCCTCTGATGGCCCTTTCTCCTCGGCATGAGCCTTGTAACCCCGAGGAAAGGCCATGGGTTTGGCAACAGAGCCCTCGACAGTTTCCGTCCCTACCGGCTCGGGTGTTCTCAGGGTGACTGGTGAGGAGGCAGACTAACTTGGGGAGTCTCGATCTCAGTTTCTCCCTCCACCTGAACACTTACATCCTGGGGCCACAGTTCAGGGCGAGACACACAGACACAGACAGACAGACACACACACACTCACATTTGGGAACCCAACTCAGGGAGCAGGCAGCTCTGGGTGTCGTTGGTCTGATATGTGCCCACTTCGCATCTATCCTGTCCTAAAGCCCTTTCCAATCACTTCTTTTCCAGGCCCCATTTGGTGAGATGCTCCAGCTTCTGCTCCATCAGGCTGATCATAAAGGCACAGTGTAGGAAAGTCCCCTACTGGGAGGGCCATTGCTCGGAAGCAGGGAAGGCTAAGGGGCCCGCAGCTGCCCAAGGCTGGTGTAGACATCCTCTGCTCCGCTCAGCTCCTCAAAGATGGGGATCAGGTTCAGCAGCTCAGTGTCTGCCATGTCATCAAACCAAGACTGCACGGGCACCTGGGACGGGGAAAAGGCAGCGTCAATCTCCTGACTGCCAGTTCTTCCCTCCCTTGCGCCAGAGCCCCAGGAGGCTGGCGGGGGGCAGCTGGGTGGTACGCTCTTCTGGAGAAGCCCGAGATTCCACGGCCCACCCCCCTCTTCCCCCCGTGGGGTAGGGGCTCCCCAGGCCCTGCAGGGTGGGTGTGTCTGGACCCCTCACCGCATTCTCTGGGTGGAAGATGTAAGAGGCGGGCGAGTTGTCCAGAATGAGGGTTTTCCTCAGGTCCCTTCCCAGGCGGCTGAGGTCCTTGACATAGCAGCCCTGGTGGAACACGCAGGACTCCCGGAACAGGCGGGCCCGGAACACACCACACCTGTCCAGCAGATCTGTCACCGGGTCAGCGTACTAGGAGCAGAGAAGATGCTTTTGTCCCGAGGCAGTCCTGGCTCCCCCCCAGGCTGCCCACAGACCAGCAAGGAGCTGCTGGCCCCCTTGGCCCCCGCCATCGCTCTTGCTTCCTTACCCCCCTCCCGCCCTCAGGTACCTTGGCCAGGCTGGCAGTGAAGAGCACACATTCAAAGAGTTCCCCCATTCGTCTCAGGAACTCATCCACGTAAGGCCTCTTGAGCACATACACCTGAGGCAAAGCAGAGAGGCCTGTTGGAGGCACCCCCGTGAGGGGGACGCACGCAGCAGGGGTCACTGTCCCCACCTCTACACAGCAGGGTCAGCGGGGTCGCCCCTTACTCTGCCAGGCCCCTATACCCTGGGAACCTTCTGCCCCCCAGACCGGGACTCTGCTATCTCCTCACGGGGCTTCTGCGGGCCTGGCGGCCCACCCGTGACCCGGCTAAGGAAGAAACGCATGCGCCGCGTCCCAGAAGCCATCTCGGTTTCAGGTGGCGAACCAGCAGCTGCCTCCAGAAACAAGTAATCAAGAATAGGCCTCACAGACGGAAACAGCCTATCCTGGATTACTTGAATCCAGCCACAGCCTCTGTGGGAGCTTCCTGTCCTTGGCTCTGGCGGGGCAGTGTCCAGGTCACCATCAGGCAAGGTCGCGGACACTTGTGAAAGCTCACGCCCTCACACGGCTTCTCTGAAATGCGCCGGGGAGAAGTGACTCGTGCCCTCGGTGACTGGGGGTCAGACTGCCCGTCTTGCTCCCGTGCCCACCGCTCCAGCCAGCCCCCCCGACACTCAGTCCACCTCTCACGACCTTGCACATTTTGGCCTCGAAAGTTCGTCGGCTACATGCCGCTCACCGCTCGGCGTTCTGCCGCCTCCCTTCCTCCGGGATCTCTCCCAGCCAGCCTCGAGGCTACGAGGCTACGAGAAGCATTCCTTCAAAGCTCGTTATCCACGTCACTCCCTGCTCAACGAGCACGTGCCTGCCATGCCTCTCCCTCCTTGGCGGTGGCCTCAGCTGGCCACCAACTCGCCAGACCCCCGGTGGCTCTGCAGCAGGAATCCTCCGCTCCAAGGAGCCACAGCTTGGCTCTCTTGCTTGCTGTGCCACTTCTCAACCTCCAACAGCTCCCTCCCTCTTCCTGGCTGTTCATCAAGCTTGGCATCCCCTCCCCCTCTCTGCTGCAAACCCGCCTGCTGCAGGTAGCCGCCCCCCAATCTTAATCTCAGCCCTTTTCCCGAGGCACTCTCCTTTCTCCCTGTCAATCAGGAGTTCACTGTGCGCATCTGCCTGTTTGAAAACATGCCTCCTCTTCCCTCTGCAGGTTTTGTACGTCTCCATAACCTCAGCCGGATGGAAAGGGCAGCTGGGCAGTCGCTGGGCAGTCCAGGGCCAAGCCTGGTTCTGAGGAGGGGCTGCGCTGGGCCTGATGTCGCCTCAGATGGGAGGGCCGGTGGTGTTGGGGACGAAAGCTTCGAAGGGACACAGGATAGTGGTGACTCCTCAGGGAAGCCTCAATCCCCACATTCCCTACAAGTAACTTGTCTATTCCACCGGGCCATGCGAACAGTTTCAGGGCTACCAGGGCCTTGTTCCCGATGGTCCCCGACTCTCAGGCCTGCTGGCAGGCAGCTTCTGGGCAAGCATTTGGAGTAAATGCTTTTTTGCTATCAACACTGCGTGATCCTGGACTGAGCAGGTTACGCAGGGCCAGAGGCTGAGCTGACCTGGATTTAAGTGCTCTCTGATAGCATTTCCTGAGGCGGAATCCAGGGCAGGGACCTAAGGGGAGGGGAAGGGGAGAAGTTTCACAGAGGATGGGATGCCGGGGCCGGGGAGGAAGAAATCCACTAGCTAGACGGAGTGGGTGGGCATGGGGAGGAGAGAAAACAGGCAGAGACACCAGGGCTTCAGGATTCGAGAAAACACAATCATTTAACAGCGCTGGCCACCTTGGCCGGGAGGTGGTGTTCAGTAAATGACAGCTATTACTCTTATTGAGTCATATTTAAACAGCTTGGCTGCAAAGCAAAAAAGGATGACAGCTAGAGGGGATGAGAGGCTGAATTGTTCTTAAGATCAGAAAGCCCTGAGTGCAAGAGGTACCAATAAAGGAGAGGCTGAAGTTGCAGGAGAGGGCCCCACGGACGGAGCGCATCGGCGGGCGGAGGGGCCCGAGGCCTCGGGGCTGGCTGTGGCCTGGCAGGCAGCTCACCTGGTGCGTGGTCCCCTCAATCTCTACAGGCACTATGAAGTCGGCATTGTTGATTGGCTGGAAGGAAGAAAAGTTAATGAGGTCAGCATGGTGGGAAGCAGACAAGAAGCCCCTGCCACAGCCACGGCGCTGTCCCCTGGGAGGGCTGGGGAGGAACAGATCTCAGAGACTCCAGGAAGCTCATCCCACCACCCCACTAAGGAGCACAATATCCCCTCCTAGTTTTCCCTCCTTCCCACCACCCCCAATTCTGCCTGAGCTGTTTCAGGGCCTTCCTGAGTTAACAGACATCCTGACAGAATGGAGGCAGGCAAGGTGCAAGGCTGATGCAAACCCTCTCACAGGCCTGCCCTGCCCAGAGCCCTGGCGGCTCTCTGGGCTACGTGACTAGGGGCAGACGAAGAGTGTGGGCAGTGACTGGGGGGAGCAGGGATTCCTACTCCACAATCTTCAGTGTGGCCCAAATGCCAGAGGCGCCCCAGCCCGCCCTCAGCTTCAGGCTGCCCCCGAGCACCTCCAGTTAGGCACACAAGGCAGCCGGAGATGCGGGTAGGAAGAACTCCCGATGTGGAGCTACCTTAAAGGAGCTGTGCACGAGGGTTTCATCCAAGTCAATGACCACGCAGATCCTTCCTTGATCTTCCTCTGTCACCTCTGGGAGCAGGCAGGTCCCCGGGATCTGAAACCAGAGCCAGACTGCTGAGGCCTGCCACCAAGAAAGCCCAAGCGTTCTCCTCAGCAGAACTCTGGGAAGGACCGGGGTCACTGCAAGACACAGAAGACCCCCAACTTCAACCCAGAAGAGGCGCCCTTTGAAGGCCAAGAGGTAGAGAAAGAGAGTTGGCTCCTCAGCTCCAGCCTCCCACTGGACTATGAAGTGATCTGGACGTTGAGCTGCAGGCCGGGGCTGGTGTGGGATGGAGGTCAGCTATGCCCCCCAAAATCTAACGCCCTGCAGCGAGTGGGCCCTCAGCAAATATCTGGGACAAATGGCTTCCCAAGGCGGCGCCAGCCAGGCACTGCGAAATGAGGGCGTCACCCGACATGACCATAGGTCTGGGGCTTCTGAACATGTACCCGGTCCAAGTCACATACCTGATAAAATTGGTACTGGAGACAGTGGAGCAGATCCGACTGTTGGAGAAAAGGAGGCAGTCAGTGCCCACCAGCCAAAGCCGTCCCAGCTCAAGCCCACTGCTTCTGCCTCAGGCCCAGAGGGTCATTTTCTCCGCAAAACCCCAGCCCCCTGGAAGGTTCTGACATAAAACAGAGACTTTTTTTTTTTTTTTTTAAGTAGGTTCTCTGCCCAACGTGGGGCTTGAACTCGTGACCCTGAGATCGAGAGTCTCATGCTCTACCGATTGAGCCAGCCAGGTGCCCCAAAAATGACTTTTCCTAAGAGCTGGACAGGAAAGGGGAAAGGCCAGAGGTGCTTTCGACATCAGGTTTGATGAAGGATGGAGAAGGCGGTGTCTGTTCTCAGCTGTCACTGCCTCTCTAGTGGACAAAACTGAGGAACAGGGAACTCCAGTAGCTGATGCGGGGACACGGAATCAGAGGCAGAACCCAAATAAGAACTCCTCACTGTGCTGTGTTTTCTAGACACTCTTTTGGGGGGGGTACATAGTGGGGGGGGACACAGTGGGGGGAGGGTGCTGAGCCCCTATAAAACATCACACATGCCAATGTGAACCCACACTGTGAGCCCTAAAACGTGAGCGGTAGTGCAGTACAGAGAGGTCAGAAGGCTTCCCTGGCCTTTCGCTAGTAATAAAAATATTAGGGTTGTAAAAAGTGATACGTGTTCTTAATGGAAACCCTGAAGAAAAACGAAAATCCTAGCATTTAGAAAAGCTTAATGTTGGCATTTTAGTGTATTTCCTTTAAGCCTGTTGTAGCAGCTTTTCCCCCCATAATATGTAATTTCACATTCTGCTTTTCAACTTGATGTTGCAACTCAATACTTTCCCGTGTTATCGTGAACTTTGTAAAAATCAATTGCTAAGTAATACTGTCATATTGCACTTTATTTACTGATTTCCCCCTACTGGATAATGCACTGATGCACATGTCTTCAGCCTGGTTTTGAGAGAGGAAAAGGAGAGCTCGACCTTGGTGTTTCCAAAAGAAGTAACCAACGGCTTTGGGGGCAGATGGGGTTTTGGTCTGGGCTGTCCCCACCCTTGAAATGCCAGACATACCTTCTGCTTGTTGTAAGGCTCAAAGACACCCACACATTTCCCAATGTCCCCCCCCCCCCCCGCCCAGGACAGGTGAGAGGGCTGGAGGAGGGTATCGAGAGTGTGGCATAATTTTAATTCCTTGCTTCCTGGGAAGTCAAGTAACTCGGAAGACAGCTTTGCATAGGACAGGACCAACAACAAACACAGCAGATAAGCCACAGAGCTTGGAGCTCAAACTCTATTAGCCATTAACTCTCCGGGGACTACAGAGACCCTCTGGATCTGTTTCCAGGCGTGTAAGTGGGAATATTCTGTGAACCTCCCTGCGTGGCTGCTATATGGATCACAAAGACAATATATGCAAAGCGCCTTGCACAGTTCCTGGAACCCGGAAGGGTCTGGACTGCAGGGGCCCTCAGAAACTACAGAGAGCCACATGGCCCATATCACAATGGAAGCCAGGAGAAAGGAGATGGACAATGCAGGCAAGACAGAGGAGAGGCCTCTGAGCCAGAGAGCTTTGAGACTTCAGGGCCGACCACCCTGCCCACATGCCACAGCTGCAGGGGCCCCCACCAGCAGCCCCCCCCTTGCCGGCGCCACACCACCCTCTTCTAGCTACCTTAGCAATGGTGTTGGCCTCCTCCTTGTATGCGGAGAGCTCAGTGGAGGAGCTTGACTGGCCAACATGCTGGGTGCGAAAACAGCAGAAAAAGGCCTTGAAGATGTTCCGTCCACGGGGTTTCTTAGGAGAGGACTTGGAGACCAGGCCTAGAGCAGAGGGAATGATGATGCATTAGCTACAGGGCCCGTCTGGCCACAGGTACCCTGGGCCCACCTCCCTCCAGTCTGTAAGCCCCACCAGGGCACAGAGCAGGTGCTCGGTGGAGCACCAAATACAGTCCACAGTGAAGGGCGCAGCTTTATTCCAACACCTCTCACAGCTGAAGCAGCAGGAATGCCCACTCTCTGGTTTGGGAAATGAGGTGCAGAGAAGCTGATCTTACTTTCACGGCAGGGGAGAGGTACTCAAAGATGGGGCCGGGTATAGAATCCAGGGGTCCCGCCACTCCGGTAGCATGCCGAAGGTCCCCTCAACAGTAAAAGTTACCAAGGCCACCCCCCGCCCCCCGACCAGCCCTAGCTGGTTCTCTTCTTCGCAGAAGGACTAGTTGTTCTAGACAAGGGAGACACCTAGGCCCCTTCGAGTCCGTGGAGCTGCGGTTCTGTCCGGGGTCTGCGGCAGCAGAGCTGAGGCCAGGCCGGGGACAACAGACGGGAAAACAGACAGCTGCAGCCCCGAGGCAGAAGCTACACCCTGCCCCCCTCCCCTGGCCGTGGTCCTTCCTCCTCTCTCCCCTCGCGGGCACGAGGCCGGACCCGCAGGCCACAGGCACGCCAACCCCTTGGGGAACACACCTGGTGTGGGGTTCTAGGCCGATGGCCCGGCTTCTGGACTGCAGCCGCTCCTTCCTGCCTTGGTAGTTCAGGCTTTGGAAATACGAAGCCATGTGAATCGGAGGCTTGGCAAGGCAGCCCCAGAAAAGCCAAGCTGGACAAACGGCTGCGGCCATTACAGGAGCAACCAGAAACGGACTTCAGAATATCTTTCCAGTGCCCTTCTTTTTTTTTTTTTTTTAACAGAAACTGTTCTGGCAACTGTTGAGCAAGTGTCGGGAAAAGCAGTGGGGCCCTCGGCCAGGAGGTGGCGCCGCGTCACTGCGGCCGGACGGTCCCCAGCCACAGGTCTCCGCCCGGGCGGGAGGGGCCCGAGGCTTAAACCCAGCCCACTTCACCTTACAACACGGGCGTACCACTGTGCAGGAAATAGAAAATAAATCTGGAAACACCTGTCCCTGTGGGGGTCAAAAAGGCAAAGAGAATGTGGCACCCAGGACGACTTTCCTTGAGTTGTTCCCTTTAGGAAGGGAAGGGGGAGGCAATGCGATGGGACCCACCCAGGATCTGTCCTCAGAGCACAGAGGCCCTTGCAAAGAGTTGGGGAGAGGGTCATTTAATACCTAGGTGCGGGCTGCCTGTACCCGAGTGGGGGAGAGAAAACCAGACTCTATGCGCCACGGCCAAGGGTGAGGAAATGGCCGCCGAGCGGCAGGCAGCAGCGCCCAGGCCAGCCCACTCAGCTCTGACTCAACAGCAGCAGAGGGCTTCCTGCCGGTGCGGGCTGCCACCCCTGGGCTTCAGAGCTCGCTCCCTCCCTGGGTGAGGCCTGACCCCCTGACACTGGGATGACCATTAGAAACCTTTCAGTAAGGGATCAGGCCTCCCCAGCAATTAGCCTACAAACCCGGGTATCGCTCTTGAGCTCTTGGCCCCGGTGGAAGAACCAAGATTTCCAGGGACTGGGGCTTTTGTCACAAACCAAGAAGATGCATGGGGGAGGGGGCTCCCCTCCCCGCCGGCAAGGCCCCTGCATTAAAGAGACAAACCTCAGAGCGGAGCCCAGCGCCTAAAGAGCAGGATGAGAGGCTCCTTGGACTTTTCCCGACTCTTAATAAATCCATGCAGCAATCAGAGGCAAAGGGCAGCTTTTCCACCTGCCTGTATGGCCCACATTCAATTCCGAGCCAGGGGACACAAGCAGACGCTGACACAAAGCTCCAAGACCAAAGCTGAACCATCACTTTTCCTTTGGTTTATGGTTTCTTCACGCAGAACCACAATCAGAGGCTTAACCCAGGCATGGAGCCTTTCTTAAAAGGCCACACAGCCCGGGCCTTTCCTGAAGAGAGGCCGTCAAGAACGCACTCAGCATCTTAGTGACAGACGCTGTGAAGGCTAAGTAATCCTGAGAGGCAGGGGGGTGAAAGGGGCAGCTGGCTGGGGCCACAGAGAGGCCTCGCTGGTGCCCACGGCGGGAGGCCCAACAGGCAGATGCACTCCAGCCTTAGACACAGAGCTCGGCCGGGTGGGGGTGGGGGCTCCTCAGCTTGGTTTGGACTCAGCAGGGGATGAAGGTCTTCTCAAAAACACAATGTAACCAGGCAGCCCCTGGGCCTCAGAGACCACAAATGCCTCGACCTTGGGGGCAGGTGCTCTGAGCAGAGCACAGAGCTGCGGCGCCTGGGGAGGGTCCCCCAGGCCCACAGCAGCAAGGTCAATACCCCACATGTCCTTGTGCTGGGGCCCCACTTCCCTCAGTCCTTCTCCAGGCTGTCTGTCCTCCTTACCTTTATGAACACTGCCTCTGAGAATCTATCACAGCCTCTTTAGCCTCCCCTCAACATGGCTGCCTCCTGATGGGCAATGGCCTCGGCTGAGAACATTCACCAGCCTCTGGCCCTGTGTAGAGCAGGTGCTCTGTGACTGACTGGCCGAGGGAGTGACTCTGAGAACTCCAGGGCCCTGTCACTCGCACAGAGCCAGGACCCGGGGAAGCCTTCACTGGTGTGCAACAGCCCAGAAGAGGGAGAAACAGAAAAGCCTCCTTTATGTGACGACGGGAGGGTGGGCACTGAAGGAGCTGAGCACCCGCGGCAAGGCACTCAGTCTTTCTGGGCCTCAGTCACGCTTCCTGGGAACCGAGGCCGTGCCAGCCCTGTGTTACAACACCTGACATCATCACCTCACTTAATCCTCACCACAGACCCGTCTGTAGCCACAAATGCCCCACTTTACAGAAGGGAAACCAAAGCTAGCTGCTCGAGGTCGCACCGGGATGACAGCAGAGGCAGGACTTGAGCCTAGATCTGATCCGCCTGAACCCAGAGCCAGAGCTCTTACCCACTACCCACCCCGATGGGCTCAGGGGCATCAAGGACATTTATTCCTACAGCACCAGGGAGGTGGTGGGGCACTCTCAGTCTCTTAGAATGTCTGTTCTCCTCCTCTCTAGGCTAGGATGCTGAAGGACTAGTTTGGAGCCCAGCCCCCTTCTTAGGCAGACCATGAAAGGTGCAAGGGGTGAAATAGTACAAGGCTCTGCGACTCCACTCCAGGGCCTGCTTCACCCCCATCCCAGCCCCGCACCTGCTGTGGCTGACAGATACCTCTGGGAAATCACGAGGACAATGGGGGAGGGGGTAGGGAAGGGGCTAGAGACAGGAGCTTTGGCCCAAGACCTGCTTTGTTCAGTGGGTTTCAGGGTGAGGGGGAGCACTCATCAGAGTGGGATCTGAAACTTGTGTCAAAGAGCCTTTCAAAGGGCTCCTTTCAGCCAGCACTCAGTACTGTGTCCCCGACAGCCAGGTGCAGGCCACCCCTAAGCCCTCCGTGTAGGATGGGGAGGAGCACTGGCCCCCCTCCCAGGACAGGAACACCAGGCACAAGAGGATTTACAGGCCTTTGGGCACTTCGTTGCCCACGGTCTCCCAACCAGGGAGGGCAGGATTCCAGTGGGTGCCATGTAGCCCCATAACCAGCTGCTCTCCCTCCTGCATCCCTCCTGCTGCCCGCGCTTTGTGGGCACCCCTCCTCTCCTGCCCAGCTGCTGATGTGCACCTGCTCCCTCTGCGCCAAACATCTGGTTTGGGGCCGAGTGTCAGAGAGGACCAGCACAGACCTAATGAGGGGCGCTCGGCTTCAGAAGACAGTGCGCAGGTGGCTGAGAACAAGGAAGCCAGGCCACTCCTCCAGTTCACCGCTGCAAGGCTTCCTGCCAAGGCAGGGCGTGAAGAGGGGGCGGAACACGGGAGGTGCGCCCTGCTCGAGGGTCCCCTGGGCTGGGGGCCGGCCTCTGCCAGTTACTGACTCCGACACACAGCCTCCCGGAGCCTTGGTTTCCTCGCCCACTAGCTGGGCCAACACCAAGACCTCACTCCGGAATGGAGGGATAAACAAGGCTTGCTGTTGGCACGGTAAGGTGCGGTGGCAACTGCAGCCAAGTGCCGCGCTCGCTTGAGTTTCTAAGGGGAGATGACCCCTCGTTAGCAACACTGGACCTCGCTGTACGAGGCCAGCAACAGGAGGTCGGGGGCCCTCCCACCCCCAGCACGTGGTTGAAGCTCAAGAAGAGGAGCCGTGAGAAAGGTGCCAAAGGAACTCTGATCACGAGCAGGTTTTAGAAAAGTCAAAACCACTCCTATATACCTACTTCCAAACCCACTAGGGAAGTTGTTCTCCAGCTTGCAAGCACCCTGGCTAATATTCTGCAAAAAACAGGAAAGCAGGTGAGGCTGTTCCACTTGAGATGAACAGTGCCCTCTCCCCTTCTGTCCACCACTGCTGCCCCCAAGAAGCACCAGATGGGGACGCTATTTACTCAGAAGCTCCTGTGTGTACAGGTCTGCGTGCGCGCACGTACATGTACACACACACACACACACACACACACACGCACGCACGCACCCCCCCCCCCAGACGGGGACTGGCTTTGCCAGGACACCACTATTTTTAACCTTCTTCTGAAGGTCAGGTTCAGATATCACTGTTGCCAACAACACAGCTTCGTGTCCCAGCAAAGGAACTCCTCACACATCCGCCTGGGAGGCGGCAGAAGGCAAGCGCTCAGGCAATCGGATTTTAACAAGCCCATTCACGTAGAAGGATGCTTTCTTGGTTCCCTCAGAAGTACCTCTTTCCCCACCATTTCCCATCCCCCCATAGCAAAGGATTTAGTCTGGCTATCACTATAAAATGGCCTCTCTGAGGGGCCTCCCTCCCCCGAGCTATTGGAGGAAGGAGAGTATTTGGAGCATTTCCGGCCCTTCTTGGCCAGCTGCCTGGGCCCTGCAGCCAAGGCACGTCGGATTGGGGCTCCCCACAGAGAGGAGTCCTCCCAGGTCCACAGCAAGGGGCATCTGGGCCTTGGCTAAGGGTAGGCCCTGAAGTGCCAGGTGGACGGAAGGGCTCCTTGGACCAGCAGGTGAGTCGGCAGGGGAACAAGAGGCTGAGAGATGCCTAGACATCCCCCACACAGAAAAGACTAGAAACAATGGGGAGGGTACACCAGTTCCCACAATGCCCAACTGCTGACACTGTTCTCTTCAGGTGACAAGGCAGACAGGGCCTCACTCAGCTCAGCACCAGCTCCCAAAATTCCAAAAGCAGCTGTGAATCTGACGGTGCGGACTTTTAAAAGTGGTTTTAGCCATGCTGTTTAGCTCACACTGGCCCCTTCTATACTGGGGCCCTCCTTGCGGCCAGCATCCAAGCTGTTTTACTTGTGCGGTGTCTCCTGATAGTCCCCCTTCCCTGGGCAGGAGGGCTCCCTGCATCTCCCTTTCTTCTAAGACAGGAGGGCTTTTCTCAGTCCTGGGTCCTAAATGCAGCCTGTAGGGCGGCGGAGGGGGTTACAGGTCACTAACTACCTGCCTCCTGCCCTTTCCCTGCCCCCTCAGCAATCTGGTCACTGATCTCAACACAGGGCCTCAATTTTAGGGATGTTCCTTCAAGAAGGACTGCTTTGGGAGCAGGGGATTCCTGGCAACTTCTAAAACATGATCAAGATACTCTCTATCAATCAGCCTTTATACAAGTTATTGCCAAAACACCCTCCTAGGTCGCACTAACATACTTTAAAATCCTACTTCAAGGCACCTGGGTGGCGCAGTCGGTTAAGTGACAGACTCTTGGTTTCAGCTCAGGTCGTGATCTGGTCCTGAGATCAAGCCCCATGTCCGGCTCCGTGCTCAGCATGGAGTCAGCTTGAGATTCTCTTCCTCTGCCCCTCCTGCTCGTGCTCTCTCTCTCTCTAATAAATAAATAAATCTTTAAAAAAACCCCAAAATCATACTTCAGAAACATGCTGGGGTGGGGGCAGGGCTCCCAGAAGCAGCAACAGGTCCTGGACTAGGGACGGAGGGGCCGTTTCCTCACACAAGTGTCACCAGCAGGCTCAGCCCCCAACCCCATGCCAGAGGGCTCTCAGTGGATGTCAGGAAGTGATCGATGGCCCATGGTGGCAGCTGAGACAGACAAGAGATACCATCTAGGAGAACCCGAAGGGCTGGATCCTGTTCTTGCCTCTGCCGGAGGCCTCGCCCCGTGCACGCCAGCGAGGGCAGAGATGTCATTGTGGGGGACTAGAAACCACACCTGCCCACCTCGAGCCTCCCTCTCCCCAGGAGGAGGTGCTGAGCAGGCCCCTGCTGGAGGCTGGGAGGCTAAGAGAAACCTGCCAGGCAGGACACGAACACCTTCTTGGTGGCTGTTTCGGCCCTTGCTTTGGCTCTCTGGCTGACTTCTGGAATGCTTGATTTGGTGAAAAGCCATGAAGACTCCAGTGCCTCTTTCCCCTCCAGCTACGTAAGCCCGCTTTTGGGGACATGTGCACGAGGGAGATGCAGAAAGAGCAGTGAAGGCACAGGACAAAGGGACCCTCAGCCACCTCTCCTCCAACCAGTGAACGATAGAGTGGTTACACAAAGCACCACAGACTTGGGTTTAAATCCTGCCTCTGCCACATATAAGGTGTGTGGCCTTGGGCCTCAGTCTCCTCACCTGTAAAATGGGAAGACTAACATTACCTATCCCACAGAGCTGGGAGAATTATAAGGAGCTTAGGGTATGTCCTGGCTCTAGTGTCAGCTGCTAGTCATTAAGTACAAGGTACTTTCATAACCTCATCTCCGTCTCAATCTCAAAATGTTCACACTGGAGGAGACCACAGAGATTTCTTCTCATTCCACAGGCCGCAGAGGTAGTGGCAGGCCAAGCCTGGGAGCCGGCCTTTTCTGGGACTCCACAAAAACCAACTGCAGTCTGTCTCTGTCACACACACACACACACACACACACACACACACTCTCACACTCTCTCTCTCTCTCTCTCTCTCTCTCTCTGAGGCTGGCCAACCAGTTCCATCTTCCTCTAGTGGCTGGCCTCTGCAGGACTGGAAGGAGTCTGTCCTACCTCCACGGAAACTCACCGGCTCCTGCCACACCCCTCAGCTTCACCTGGGATCAGCCAACCAGTGCGTACACTTGAGAAAGCACTGAGGTACAAGTCAAGCAACCCAGCTCTTGCCCCACTTCGGTCTCTCCAACAGCTTTGTGGTCTCACCTAAGGTACAACCTCTCTGAGGCTCAGTTTCCTCACAGGTTAATGGGAAAAGGTCTTAGTGTAGACTAAGTGTTGATTTGGTGAAAAGCCATGAAGACCACTACAGGGTCCCTTACAAGGTGGCTTCAGGTTACCTTAAAAAAGTGGGGACGCACAACGCAAATGAGAGGCCATGCAGGTCATGCTTAGGGCTTGACTCTGGAGTCTGAGTCCCGGCTGACACTAACTAGCCACGTAGCCTTGGACAAGGCATTTCAGCTCTTAGCTGAGATTTTCCTTATCTGTGAAGCAGAGATTAATTCCTATCTCACAGGTCAGTGTGAGGATTAAGTGAGATACTAGATATAAAAAGCTAGGAACAGTATCTGGCCCATGGTCAGTGCTCTATAGTCTGTGATCATTACTGGGTGAGAATCATTACTCTGTCCGTTCACACTCAGAAAACTTTAGGACTCCCCTTTAGGAGCCACAGGCTCTTTAACAAAACAGCAAAACTGGATCCCTCCAGGGGACTCTTCCTGCTCAGGGCTAAGCAGGCAGCTGGGGCCACTGCTGTGTTTACCTGGCTCTTCTCCAGGGACACTTGTCAGAATCATAGGGAGCATTTGGAACACACACATGCCCGGCCCACCTGCTCATGCTCTGATTCGACAGGACCCAGGTGGGGTCTATATTTTTAGTAAGTGTCACAGGAGATCCTGATGTGTGTCCCTGGCTGAGGGCCAACACCTAAGGGTTGCCAGTGGTCCTTGACTAACCCTTCCAGGACCGGATTCAGCCAATGTCCCCTTGGTCCCTTTCCCCACCATATCTCACTGGCTCAGTGTTTCTGCATGTCCCAGAGGACTTGTACCCTAGGGCCTGGTTTTCCTTTCTAGGAGTACTTGCTCTCTCTATCACTGAGTCAAAAGACCCAAGCCTGCTATCTCTTCTTACAGGCCCCTGTTCCTGTGAAGGAGGCGCCCCAGCCCCATTCTGCTATGGAAACCGAAGAGCTGGGATCTACCACACTGGGAAGTCATTTCCACAAGCCTGTGTTAGGCGATTTGAGCCTTCCCATGAATCTGCTTGGCTCTCACTGGGAATGGGGCCACACTTGTTCCTTGAGAACAGTGCGGGTGGGGAAGAGCAAATTCTACAGGATGAAAAAGCTATTCATATGTCAAGAGATTTAAAAAAAAAGTATAGAATAAAAAGAGAGTAAGAGCAAAGTCTGATTTTTAGGGGGCAGAGCGGAGGACTAGGTGCACCTAGAAAGGGAAAGGAAATGTCAGGAGGTCTACTCAGAGATCAGGTTCAAGGATAACCCCTAGAATAGCTGACCCATAAAACAGGACATACACAGCTCCTGCCTAGAGGGAGGCTGGGTGCTCCCTGGAGTACCCATTCTGTAACAACAGACCCGGTGCAGGCACACGGACCTGAAAGGGCTGGGCACTTTGCTGGACAAAGGAACCCTGTTCTACCTGGCCTCTGGTCCAGAGAGGCTTCCAGTTCTAAGTCAATTTCTCCACTTTGATTTCTACCAGTTCCTTCGTTAAGAGTTACATGTTAATGAGCTCATCTATATCCCAGTTGGCAACCATGCCTCCATTTCAGAAGCGGGAGGGGATCATGTCAGGGCCACACCCAGTCCCATGACCCCGAGACAAGTGAGTTAATTCTGTGCTTCACAAGCAAGCTGGCCCAGGACAGGATGAAAAGCAATTTAATGCTGCTTCTGTGCTTTCTCAGTGTTGTACCCCAAAACCACAGCAGCAAAGACACAGCTTAAGAACATCTATTTCTCTTCAAAACCCTAGTTTTTTATTTCTCTCCTTGTTACTAGAATTCCCTAAAAGAAATGTGACTCTCACTGGGTCCATTAACTCTCAAAGCAAACGTGGCCAGGGCGAGAAAGTGGCACGTAGCTGTCTCAAGCGTTCATTACATCCATTTCTGAGAGGCTGGGCAACTGCTCAGAAGGTTTAGACTTCAGAGACTCTTCCTAGGAGGTGCACGGCCCCCTGGCCTCCTCCCACCCCCAGATGCCCAGACGCCAGCGGAGCGGCAAATGCCCCAAGGCGCACGCTGCTCGCAGGAGTGCAGATAAAACCCCATCCCAAGTCACACTGGCACAAAGAAGGGGTCTGTGCAGCAAGCCTGCCTGTGGGCCTCAGAGGCTGATCCTTCCAGAAGGCCCAAGCCCCCGCATCAGTGTCCCCTCTGACCCCCAGCCACCTGTCTTTAACAATAAAACCCACATGACCCCGCGCTGTTTGCACTGTGTCCTTGGGGGAAAGGAGGAGGAACTAAGGAGCGGTGGTCTAGCAGTGTAAAAAAAGAAGAGCATTAACATTTCTCAATCACCTCCTAAGTATGAGGCATTATAGAAGCGGAAATATCAATATTCCTATTTTACAGAGAAGTCACTCCAAGCACTAACATGATTTGTGAAGTCTCCCTGCCGATAGGAAAAGTAGGGATGTGCACCCAGGCCTGAAGCAACTAACTTTGCTCCTGGAACAATTCTTTGAAGTAACAATGAGCACTTCAGCTGCTGCCCAGCCTAGCCCGGCCGGACCCTCCACCCCTTCCCATTTCACCCAAACACCAAACTTCCCAAGATGGCACTAAAGTGGGCAGGAAGCCTAAATTACCCAAAAGTGGGCAGGAAGAAGAGGCAGGGAGACACATCTGCACGTACACATGCATACGTTTACACGCCGTCTCTCCTTTCTCTTCTCGTCCACTGCTACAAGTTCATTCTCCGTGGAAAGGCAGCAACGCACCCTGGCTAGAGGTGGGACTTCTACAGGGGCCGCACCGTTTCAACAAAGTCCACCATCATAACGGATGTGGAGGGCCCCGCGGAGGATGAAACGGCCTCTCCACTGCCAGTTTCTGTAAGACCCCGATAGCTGACGAGGAGACAGGACCCCACCACCGGTGCCAGCTCTGTGGGGCTCCCCCCCCAACCCCCCCCCCCCCGCCCTTCCAAAGCCCTGCTCCGCTGGAAGCCCCGAAAGTCAAAGGCAGCAGAAGCATCAGCTCCCCGCCTCCTCGGGATGGTAGAAATTCACCAACTTTGTTGCTGAGTTAGCAGCACTCTCCTGGGGTTTCCTGAGGGAGCAAACCCAGCCTCTACGTCACCACACAGGCGCCTACCCCACTCCAAGATGGAGGGAAAACGCCAAAGGAGACTTGGCGGGGAGCCTCAGAGCCACAAAGAGGCCAAGACTGAGCTTGGGCAGGGAGAGGAGAGGAGCCAGCTATGAACGTGCACCCTGGGCCCACAAAGAGCCAACTAGGAAGAAAGCCCCAACAACACTTGTCCTACGCGAGGGCCCTTCCTACAACTACAATGAAAGGTGTTGAGCTTTTTCGTGAGGGAATAAGGCAGAACGTCTCTGCGAGAAAGCGAGAGCTAGAAAAGCTCGCCATCGTCCTAATTCTGAGGGCTGGTCAGCCACTCGCACCTGTGCGGTTTCACATGCGAGAAGCCCACTCACCGCATGGTCCTCTCTCCCTGAGAGGAGGGGCCGTCAGGGCTCATGGAAGACAAAAAAGGTCCTGACTCCCCCACAGGACCGGCGGGTCACAACGAGCTCTGAAAGAGGCTGCCTCCACCCTCTCATCTCACACAGGGAGGTTACAGGGTTGGTCCTGTTTCCTCGGCTTCCCCCCATCTAACTCCAAAGCCCGGGGCACGGCCTCCCAGCAATGGGGCTACACTCTCCTATGCGGCTGTAATAAATGGCCATTCTCTGGCCAAACTGATATTAACTTTTCTTTTCTACTTTTGATGTTACACACAACCCTGTCCTCGCTGTACCAGGAAGCCATTTCACCCATCTGTCTGGGAAGATGATCCAATTTTGGTCCTTTTATCATCAATGCTTTCAGTAACTTTGTTCTATTTCCCTTACTGTAATTACTTTTGAATCATCAACACACCCAGCCAGCCTTAAAGCTCCAAGAACTGAATGCTAAAAAGAAAAAACAAAAACAAAAACAAAAACAAAACCCCAAGAGCCCTGCAATGGCAAACGACTTCACTAAAAAGCCACCCAAGCTGGGAGCAGCAATTTGTTTGTTTGTTTTCTAGAAATTGACCTGTTAATAAACTGCATCACACCCCTTCCCCTTTTTCCAAAGGGAGGCAGGCAGGGGAGAGAGATGGGATGCTGGGGAGGTGGGGGGGCGGCAGCAAGGAACTCCTAAAGGAGATCATTAAAACATCTACTCCCCACCCCCGCTTAAAACAAAAAAAAAAAAGGTTGCAGGATTTGTAAATAATGAGAGACTCAGAAAGTTGGCTTGCTGGTTGCCCAAGCAGCCCAGGAAAATAGTTATGTCTTCTCCAGAATGCAGTCAAATTACATGGAGAGAGAGAGACCCATGGCTGCTGGCTTGAGAATTCAGATTCCTCCAGGGAGAAGTCTGAAGGACAAACCACACACAAAAAAGAAAACAAAAAACGTAACTCCAACAAAATCCAACCAACATCAGCAACAGAACACTGTCAAGAAGTCAGCTGCTCTGCTTCCTGCTGTCATCTCTTCTGTTCCCCGCCACTGGCCCTGGTGGCTGAAACTTCCAGCTCCGATATGTAAGCTGCCCCTTCAGCAGTCCTGCTCTCTCTCACTCCTGGGGTGATCCCCTCACCAGGAAGGCACCCTCCAGAGCCTCTGCAAGAGGAGGACCAGAGCAGGGAAGCACAGGATGGTTCTTCCCACTTGTCATTACAGGGAGCCCTCTGGAATCCTTCCACACCCAAATCTCTTCACTTCTGGCTCCCTCCTGGAGTCCTTTCCTGGGATGAGATTGGGAATAGGCAGGAGTGAAGTTCTCAACACAGAAAGCCTCCCCTCTTCAGGCCTCAGCACAGCTGGGCGGCCAGCAGAGGTAAAGTTGCCCCCAGGGGGTCACACAGCCTTGTTAGTGATGCAGCCAGGAGCGCAGGGCACAGGGAGCAGGGGCTTTCTGGGGGCTGGGATCCAATCAGGCAAAGCTCTCCCCCTCCTCAGGGCAAGCTTATTTAAGGAAGGACCAACAATGCAGGAAGCATACAGTGCTCCTCCACCCCATTCCACTCCAGCAATTAGGGAAAGGCTGACACCAGCAGCTCAGCTTGCACCTAGGCAAGTTGAGGGAGCTACTTGGGACTGTGAACCCCAGGAATAAGTGACCTGCTGCCTACTGTTTCCAAACAGGGGGATGTGGGTGACCCCGAGGACCCGCAGCTGGCCTAGGTCTAGGCCTCAATACGTTCAACTGCAGTACTTAGCCCTGCACGTCCTATTCTGGGTGGTCGAGAGAAGGGCAGGAACGCTCCGGATTTGGTATGATGAGCGTGCGCTCCCCAGTCGCAGGGCCAAGTGGCCCCAGTCCGGGGAAGTTCTCCAGAAAAAAAACCCAAAAACCAAAACCAAAACCAACAGACAAAAACACAACAAAAAAAACGACGCTAGTCCTTACTCCCCGAGGAAAATTCTGTCCGCTATTTTAGACACATTCCTCAAGGCTCGAGGAGGAACGTGGGGGAGGGGAAAAAAGAGTTTCGGGGCTTCGAGTGACCAAACTAAGAGAGACTGCACCCTCGGGCAGCGACCTTTCCCCGCCCTCCGGAGAGGCCTCGGCCTCGCCCCGCTCCTGTCCCCAAGACCACCCCAGAGAGGGCCCGCGACCCCCTAGCGTCTCCACCTGACCCTCAGGAAGGCGGGGGCCGCGAGCTGCTGCCCACGGAGAACTCGCACTTTTTCGCTGCGCGATTCAGAAACACGCCGGGTCTGATGCCATCCGGCGAATTATGTAACCAGGGACACCGCTCCCGGGCTAAACAAACGCGGCTCTGTGTGTGCAGCCGCGGCCCCGGGGAAGCGCACCGGGGCAGGGAGGGGCTCCGGCCAGGCCTCGGGGTCGGGCTCGTAGGCTCAGCGAACGCGGCAGCAGGCAGCCGGGCCGGAGCGCCGAGCCGCCGAGGTCCCGGGCCCAGGGCAGGGCCACGGGCGGGCCAGTCGGGTCCCGCAGGCTCGGCCCCTCCCCCACCGCGGCCGCCCCCGCCTCCGGGCGGTGAACTTGGTCCCAAGTCCCGCAGGACGCCGTCACCGCCCGCGGCCAGAGCGACCTCGGGCTGGGCGGGGGCACTGGGAAGTGCTGGACTCTCCAGTTCCCGCTCCATTCCAGCTCGGGACCCTTCCGTCCTCCTCCCCACCCCTCTCCCCCACGGCCCTGGGGCGGCTGCGCGCCGTCGTGTGGGAAAGTGACGACCCCACCTCCCAACTCGGGAGGGGGACGGACGCGGGTGACTCGCGCTTCCAGCGCTACTCCTCAGTCTCTGCGTACGGGGGGAGGGGGTGCAGGACGGGGTGACAGCTGCGCGATGACGCCCCTCCCCCTCGGGCGCCAGGAGCCCGGGCCCCGCGCAGCCCCATCAGGGGTCTGAGTGCGGACAGAGACGCGGGGGCGGATGGACTAGGGAGTCGGGTCGGAATCGCCGGCTCTGATCCCCAGGAGGTCAGGGACCCGGACTCGGGTTGCGGGCTGTGCTAGCCCCCCACCCGGCCGGGGGCGACGCAAAGTTTTGGGAAGTTGCTGCCCCTACCTTGCTTGGTGAGCACCAGGGCGTCTTCCCTCCGCGCCTGGGTGATGATGGAGCCGTGTTCCATCTAACAATCCCGCGGGCCCGGGCTGGCTGGGCGGGAGGACCGGCGGGCGCGCAGGCTGGGCTGGGCTGGGGGGCCTGGGCGGGGGCCCGCTCCGGCTCCGGCTCCCGAGACTCGGACTCCCACAGCTGTTCACATCCCTGCTCTCGTTTCCTCCCTGGGCCGGGAAGGGAGGCGGCCTGTACGGAGGGCAGGCGGCCCGGGCAGCGGCTCCCCCGGGTGCCCCCGGCCCCGATCCCCCGGCAGCAGCTCCGGGCTCCTCAGTTTGGGTCCAACATGGAGAATCCGGAGCGAAAACAAGAGGAGGAAATGGGACACGGGGCGGTTTCCAGGCTCCCCCCTCCCCTCCGTACTCCGGATAAACAACCCGCGGCTGCAGCGCCCACCCCCGCGCGCCTCCCGGCCCCCGACCCGGCCTCTCCACGGCCCGCCAGCGCCTCCCTCTCCAGAGCACGGTCCTAGGCCCCAGGACCCTCCACCCGTGAGCGGCCGGGGCTGCGGAACATCCGGAGCTTTGCTATTTTGTTACGGAAAAAGCGAATCCCCGAGGGGGGTGGGGTGGCGGGCGGGCAGGCTGGCGGGGGAGACTTGAAACCGCTCCTGCGCTCCGATTGGCCCTCTCGGAGAAAAGAGGCGTGGCCCCTCCTTACTATGCGGTGCGAGGACCCAACAACATTCCAGTCGCTACGGCCACGCCCCCGGGCCCCTCCCCCCTAGCCCGGCTGAGGCCTCCCAGTCTCCTCGGCCACACCCCCTTCCCAACTACTTAAAAAGACACTCCAAAGCTCACGTTTCCCTACTCGGGCTGGTGTGTTCACGTCTGTGCGTCGCTTCTCGGGTAAGGTGGAATGGTTCCGCCCTTCGGGTAACCAGGGCAAGCCGCGAATCTTAACCCAGGTCCGGCCAGGATGGGAGGGTTCGGGGCAGTTTTCTTACTTCCTGCTTGGCCCTCGAATCGTGGACCCCCAGTTTCACATAAAAGTACAACCATTGAATCTCGAAAGGGATGTGGGTGGGAGGCGGACTTGGGACCCCAGAGTATCAGAACTGGAACTGACCTCGGGACTGTCTGACCTATAGTTCAAATGAGACCTGAGTCGCAGGGCTTTGCTCAAAGCCACTCACTCATTCCCATTCAGGGCTTACCTCCTCCCCGCCCCCTTCCCCTATCGTCCCAGCTTCAGATTAGATGGATAGAGGTCTCTTAGGGAAGAGCTTTTGCTCGGCTGACTCAGTGCTGCCCTCCCTCTTTGCTCTTAGGCCTCAGGCACCCTGCCCTGGCTATGTATGGCTCCTGGACTTTTCAAGGCTTTAGGTGAGGGATATCCACACACACATTTGCTCCCAACAAGTGAGAGCTCCAGAAAGGCAAGTTTCAGCTCAATATCAGGCCCTTTCCAGTGAGCTACATCTGTCCACAGGTGACATGGGCTGTTCAAGGCTAGCAGGAGTGATGTAGGGTGACTGCACCAGGTGACTTCTGAGCTACTTCCAACCCTAATAGTCAATGATTTAATGGAACTCACCTACCAAGGAAGGGTCTTCCAGAGGGTCAGGACTTCTCTGGTCCCCAGCAAGTGGGAGCAGCTGATGGCCTTCCCTCTGCAGTTTGCATTGCCCAACTTACACCAGGCCTCACTGGGGGGGGTGTAGGACAAGTAGGTCACATCTTAAATCGCCAGGTACCATCAAATAACTGTCCCCCCACGGTCCCTCCTTCATGAGGACAGGTGAGGTTGTGATGTGTATCAGCCTGTGTGCCTTAATAGTGCTCATGCGTGCCTGGTTCTTCTGTTCCTACACACACATACACAAAACCTTTTTATATAACACCATATTAATGGAAATGCTGTTTTTCCAAAATGAAAGCTGTTACAGAAGATCTGAATGGTGCTTATGTAACTTTAAAAACTGAGTTTGGGTACATCTTAATTCATTAACGGAAGGGGAAAGGGAGGAGTTCTTTTTTCTTTTTTTTAAGATTATTTGAGATCGAGAGAGAAAGAGCACACGAGCAGGGTGAGGAGCAGAGGAGAGGGACAAGCAGACTCCGTGCTGAGTTTGGAGCCTGACACAGGGGCTCTGTCTCACGACCCTGAGATCGTGACCTGAGCCAAGATCAAGAGTGGAACACTTAATGGGACACTTCACTAAGGGAGCCACCCAGGCGCCCCAGGGAGGCGTTCTTACATATTTATCTCCCCTCATTATTAAAAGATCACTAAACCAATAGGATTCTTAAAGGTAAATCTTCAGTAGTCAGGGTGTGGGGGGCCCTTTTTGGGCCCTGCCCCCTGCCCCTTTGCAAGGTAGTTGGGTTGGGACGGCAGGAGGAAGAGTGCAGGCAGGAGCTGAGAATTGAGGATTGAGAGACACCTGCTACCCCCAACTCTGTAGCGGTGGGCAGGACACTCCATCTCTCTAGGCTTCTATTTCCTCATCCATGGAGACTGTCCCTCCCCCATTTATAGTTTACAAAATACTTTCACATACACTCTCTATCTCATTTAATCTCTCATCTCCTTGAGACTGACAGAGCAATTTTATGCCCATTTTGTCAACAAGGAAACGGTCTGGAAAGGTTAATTGACTTACCTAAGGTCTCTCACAAGCTTATTAAGAGGAGGAAGCAGGACTAGAATTTGTCTTTAGACTTTCAAGACTAGAACTCTTGAACCTTTACCATAGTTCCTTTCCTATGTATAGAATGGAGGAAATATACTAGAACCTAGTCCCTATCTTTTCTTGCTAAGAAGGCTAATTGCATCACCTCCTCTGGGAAGCCCTCCCAGATACCCAGTCTCACATTAGGGCTTTAAAGCCTCCTACACACTCTCTTAAAGCACTTAACATTTTGCCCTGCAACTGACAGTTTGCTTACCAGCTTCCCAACCAGAAGATGGATTGAGATTATTGAGACTAATGAATTATGTATTATTTATTAGTGTGTCTCTTGTACCTAGCGTGTTGCCTGCCACAGGGCAGGCAGCCTTATGTGTTTGCTGTATGAGTCTTGACTCTGTGTCTTAACCAGTGCTCTTTTGTCCAGGACTTCAGAGACCCACAGCAAGAAGCACATTTTATATTGTAAGATAACTAAAACAAGTTTCGTGGGACAGTATTTACCCTTGCTATGTACATGCACTCTGATATTTTCTTTTTTGAGTACAAGCTTTTTTTTTTTTTTTTTAAGATTTATTTATTCGAGGGAGAGAAAGAGAGAGGCAGGGCATGCATGTGTGTGTGGGTGGGGGGTGGGGAGTGGGGGCAGAGGAGAGACCCTTCAAGCAGACTCCCCGCTGAGCATGGAGCCCATCTCCAGGCTCCATCCCACAACCCATGAGATCATGACCTGAGCCGAAAAACTAAGAGTCAGACTTAACCAACTGAGCCACCCAGGTGTTCCCTGATATTTCTATTTTCTATGTTGTATTTCATGTTTTCAAGGTGCTGGTCATGACCCCCAAATTGATTTCATGATCCACTACCAGGTAGTGACTTATAGTTAGAACAACTATATCTCCTGTCTGTTGTAGAGGCCTTCTCTGTATAGGGTCTAGCTGTCCCTAAAAGATGCAGGAGATGGCACTCAAGTCCCCGTTGTTCTGAGGTCAAAGCAAGGTTTATGTATAAGAAAATAGACAGAAACCCTTCCAAGACTAGAGAGAGGCACAAGGGCGCAAATAGATCCCAGGGTGGGGGCGACAGATGAGGGAAGGTCCCCGAGAAGCCTGGTGGGAATCTTTGTGCCTCCAGAAATTAAACGGCAGTGTCAGATTTACCGGAGCAAACACAGATAGGCCATGGGCCTCTTCCTGCTCTGCTCCCAGATTATAGGTCTCCACCTGAGAAAGCTCTCGGTTACGCGGGTGGTGGAAGCGGGAGGTAGGTGGACATTCCCACTTCTGCCTAAAAAAGCCTCTTCAATAACCTCCTGCCTCTAGGCCTGGGGCCAGGTGCTAGCTGTGTGACTTTGGGTAGGCTGTTTAATTAGGTTTGGGGTGACAGTTGAAGCCAGGGCTCTTTGGGCCTGACAGCTCTCCTGAGAGAAAGCTCACCTACCTGCTTCATCCCTTTGCCTCACCCTTACCTCACCTGGAGCGTTGGTGAGGGGCAGTAGGAAAACAGAAGCACCTCCCCCCCCACTACCACCGAGTGCCAGAACATTGGGGCCGTGAGGGTGGGGCTCAAAGGAGCGGCTGTCCCTGTCTGTCTGTTGTAGCTGCTCGAGTGGGACCCGGTGTTCCTAAGCCAAGCTTTGGGAAAGGGAAACAGAGCTGGAGGGGCTTCCTCCCAGGGAGGTGCATGCTGCTCCAGAACCCTGCCCCTTTCACCACAGAAAATAAACACAGGGTTGGGCCAAGGGACACCTTTCATGACCTTCTGATGTCACTGAAATGTTCCATTTAAAAAAAAATGTTTATTTTTATTACAAACGGAACACATCCATTTTCTTGGTTTCTCTGATTGTCCCTGCAGAGGCTCAGTTCCGTTTTGTATTATAACTGGGAAGGTGGGGTCTAAGCACCAGCGTTCCAGAGCCCTGTGCCCTCCTGTCACAAGGCTTGCTCACTCCTGTCCTGGCTGCTCAGAGCAAGGTCCTGAGGGGCAGTGGGTTGGGTTGGGTTGGGTCGGGTTGAGGGGACAGGGGAGTGAACAGTTGGTGGGGGTGCCAGATCCTGGGGGCTGGGGAAGAGCTGATGGGAGTGGGTATAGCTTCTCTGTAGAGTAGCCTGGGACACCTCACTGGGGCCTCAGATTAGGGAAGATTCATTCTGCAAGGTGCAGGCATGCTGATCATCCCAACCCTACCGCTTAGTTACTTAACCTTTTGACTACCTTCCTCATATTAAAATGGGGATAACACTAGTACCTACTTTATAGGTTATTGTGAGAATTACATGAGATAGTATGTGAAGAGTTAGTGCCTGAAACACTGGGAGTGTTTAGGAAATACCGCTCTCACCAGCATCAACCTTCCCTCCAGACCTGTTCCTTCTGCATCTGCCCAGTTCCCCAAGCTAGAAACCTGAGGTCACCCAAGACTCTTCCTCCTCACGTCCACCCCCAATCAGTCCTGCAGACCAGGGCCTCTTCCCCTCCCAAGTATTATTAGTCAGGCCTTGTCCTCCTTTACATTCCTGGCTGCTACCTCGGGAGGCTGGCAAGAGGCTCCTAACCAACCTCTTTCCTTCTCTAGGTCCCAAATTCAAATCCTAGCTCTCCTAGAAGATGCAGATCTCATCCTGTCTATGTGGAACTTTCAGGATGGAGCTCAGATGCCTAGCTGGGCACAGATGGTCTCCAAGATCTGGCTCCTGTTGGCTTACCTACCCCATCTCCTACACCTTCCACACACCCACCCATGCTTCTGTCCAGAGGAACCAAGCACCTGTGATTCTTTGACACCCTTCGCCTCCATACTTTTGCAGATGCAGTTCTTTCTGCCTGGATGCCTTGCTTCCTCTCTGTGGCTGACTCCTCCCCCTATCAAATACATTTCAATTGCCACTTCTTCCTCAAATCCTCCCAGGTCTGTCTGAGATGCTTCGCTGTGCTCCTATTTTCATTTTGATTGTTCTGGACTGCCCCCCCCCCCCACTATAAGTGAGTAGGTACTTGAGGGCAGTTACTCTCTTTTTTTCTCCGTACTCCTGATGCCTCTCCCTGAGCCGGCACATAGTAGGCTCTGTTGAAGCCAGTCCCAGTAGGCATCTTCCTCCTTGCTGTACTCTTGGGGCACTGAGCCAGGGAGGTTGGGAGGTAGGATGCCAGCATCATAGGCACTTTCTCTACCACTCAGGAAGTGGGAGGCCTGGACCCAGAGTGGAGCCTGGGAGCCTAACCGACAGCACAGACACGGGAGCCTGGGACTCGGGAGTCCTATCTGCCCGGAGCTTTGGAAACTAGACTGAGGCCAGTCGAGGCGTGGTGAAACCAACAGACACACTTCGCCCAGGCATTCAAAGGGGTCGTTGGGTAGACGAACCTGCAGCAGGGCAGACCCTAGACCTCCCATCCCACGGTCAGTGTGCGAGAGTGTAAGATAAAGACAAATGGTACTATTTGGGGCGGGTGCTGGGACTCCCACCCCCCCAATCCAGGTTCCTTTCGTGCACAGCCTCGCCCCTCTTCCCCATCACTTAGTCCTAGGTGGCCACGTGACCTGCGCCCCCAGCAGCCACTAATCGCCCGGCTCCAGCCCTTCTCCTAAATAGGGAAGCGACTGGAGCAGATCGAGTTTCTGGGCCGCATTTACAGGTTCCTTAGACGAAGCCAAACCTCCTCCTTCCCTCGCTTCCCCCCCCCCTTCCGCCCCCCAAAGCCAACGGCTGGCGCCGTGGGAAAGGAAAGAAGGGGCCCCTCCGGAGCCCCACCCCCAGCCCTCCAGTCATTCCGGCCCGGGTGAGGCCCCTCCCTCCACCGCCGCTCTGCCGGCCCCTCTAGGGGCACAGCTTGGGTCGCCACATTCCAAACCCCTGGCGGCCCTTTGAGGTCACGTGGCGCGTGGGGGTGGGGCGGCAGGATGCCCCCGACCCAGGCTGGCGACCTCGAGGCTTTCCAGGGTTGCGGATGCTGGTCCCTTCTCCCCGGACCTAGCGTAGGCCAGATTTGCTTTGGCTTGTGGAAGCCTGGGAGTGATGCACGGCGGGTTTTTACCTTCCAGCGCCTACTGTGTGTCTGGCTCATGCTGAGCACTCAGGCTTCTCACCTCCAGCTCTTGTGGCACCCCAGGCCAGGCCACATACCTTTCCTACGGAAGACACTAGCAGGGAGTCGCCAAGGCATGGCAGCTCAGAGGGCTAGAATCTTAGCTCTTGGCCTGCAAAGCGGACAGGGAGGGGGGGAAGACTGGGTAGAGCCAATCCCTTAGTTTAGGACGCTGTCTGTCCTTGTTAGGCAGGCCAAGTCAAGAGCTAACCCTGTTCCCTGTGGTTAGCCTGGGTTCCGGACCTCTGAGAGCTGTACTTTGGGTCTGGGGATAGGGAAACTAAGGGGATTGCTTTCTCTCTGGGCTGGGCAGATGGTCCCTAAAATGCTTACTCCATTTTGGTGCCAACTCCGATAGTTAGAAAGCCCTACTGGAGCTGACCCTGGTCACACCAAGGGGCCTTGGCTTCTTTTTGGGGCTGAGGGGTGAGTGGGTGGATTGGAAGGTGAGGTACCGGCCACAGCCACCCTGCTGGAGAGGTATGACCTTGTAGGAAGGAGAGTAGCTGGTGGAATGGAGATGGCAGAAGGGAGCCGTATTTTGGATGGAGGGAGAGGTCTGCATTTTTTTTGTGAATCATTAATTCACTCATTCAAATATTTATTGAGCCCTTACTAAATGTGAGTCATGTATTCAACCATTTCATTCAACCACTTGCATAATCATCAACCTGTCCTGGGGCTACGGTGAGTAAGACAGGATTCCTGCCCTCATAGAGCTCACAGTTTTGTGGGAAAGCCAAACACTGGAGGGGCATTCACAGTGCTGAGAGCATCCGTGGGGCAGAGGGGCTGTGGGAAAGAGGAACACTTAGCCCAAATTAGGTGGGAGAGGAGGCTGGCTAAAGACAAAGTGTTAGAGGCCTGAAGTATAAACCATCCTTAATCTGTTGGGCTGTAGGGAGAGAAGGAAAGAATGAATAGCCTTCCAGGTAGAAGGCACAGTGCATGCAAAGTCCCAGAGGCACATTCTGGAAACTGCCAGTGAAGTAGGGTTGGCACACAGCCACTCGGTTGCTGGCTGACAAAATAGGAGGAAATGGAGAGATCGCATTTGGGAGAGGAAGAGGGCTGAGCTGATGAATAATGCCACCCGGGAAGGTGCCCCTTGGACTCCACTTAGGGTCCTGCAGGAGCGCTGTAGTGGAGAATGTCACAGCTCCTTTTATAGTTGATCTGTAAAATCAATATTTATTTTTATCAAGATACTACATACACAAGGCTTAAAAAATCAGATAGTTCTGAGGGGCTGTAACAAAAACAGAAGTCCCCTGGCCTTTTTCCCAATCTTTATCCTACTCCCTAAGGACAACCACTTTCAACTGTTTTAGTTGTTTCTTCTGGTATTTCCTTCCTTATTTCTAAATAATCTATGCACTGCCATTCTGGATTCATCCAGCTCATTTGTTGACTTCTTGTTTTGGTAGATGAGGATTTTGATTCTTGCTCCCACCCCCTTGATGTTTAGATCATAATTTATGGTTAAATCCATGTTCAGTGATTTCATTATTGACTTTGAAAATATTGTTTACTTTTGAGGCAAGTATTCTGGTTACATTTCCTCTTCTAATATAACTTTTTGTTGGATGCTCTGTTTACATTTCCTTTCTTGAACAACTTTCTTGTTTTTCCTGGAGTTAATTGCCTCATTTTTTTCTTTGCTTGGTTTTCTTTGAATCTCTGGCTCTGTCTTCCCACACCCTTCAACAGCTCTGTAAAATGCCTTCTCAGTACAGTTTTGCATATGGCCAAACCTGTCATATAATCTTACCGGTTCTGTTTTGTTTTTCCTTGGAGACATTTGTCCTGGGGAGCTGCATCCTTCCGTTCTTCTCTGGATGCATTGCTCTCCAGTCGAGGTCTGTGGCATATCTGTCACCCTCGGACTTCCCATTGCCAGTAGTTAAGAATTCCCTTTGCCCTTTTCCTCTTGCAAGGACTCAGTATCTTTCTCTGTTTACTTCCTTGTTTGGATGAAACACATCCTCCAGTAGCTTCTTGAGAAAGTGCCTGGGAGGTATGATGTTTTAGACACTTTTACATACCCGAAATGGTTTCATTCCCACCCTCACTTTTGCTTCATAGTTTTGGTTGGGTATAGAATTTTAGGTTGAAAATCATTTTCCTTCAGAATTTTGAAGACATCGCTCCTTTGTCTTGCAGCTTCGAAAATTTTGCAGTAGAGGTTTCATGCTATTTTGATTCCTGAGACTTGGAATTCATCTCCCTCCCCCACCCCCGCTTTTAGGATTTTCTCTTTTGTTCCTGATGTATTAAAACATCATAATGTATTGGCATGGGTCATTTTTCATGGCACTTGATAGGACTCTTTAATCTAACAGTGGTTTTCAAAGTGTAGTCCCCAGATAGCCGCTTCAGCATCACCTGTGGGAACATGATAGGTACTGATGCACATTGTGAGCCCCAGCCCACGTCTAATGAATAGAAACTCTCCTTAGGTCCCAGCAACCTGTGGTTTTTTTTTTTTTTTTTAAAGATTCTATTTAGGGGCGCCTGGGTGGCTCAGTCGTTAAGCGTCTGCCTCCGGCTCAGGTCATGATCCCAGGGTCCTGGGATCGAGCCCCGCATCGGGCTCCCTGCTCAGCGAGAAGCCTGCTTCTCCCTCTCCCACTCCCCCTGCTTGTGTTCCCTCTCTCGCTGTGTCTCTCTCTGTCAAATAAATAAATAAAAAATCTTTAAAAAAAAAAGATTTTATTTATTTATTTGACAGAAAGAGAGAGAAAGCACAAGCAGGGGAGAGGGAGAAGCAGACTCCCTGCTGAGCAGGGAGCCCGATGTGGGGCTCGATCCCCTAGGACCCTGGGGATCATGACCTGAGCTGAAGGCAGACGCTTAACGACTGAGCCACCCAGGCGCCCCTGCAACCTGTGTTTTGTTGTTTGTTTTATGGAGAGATAATTGACATATAACATGCTATTTGTTGCAGGTGTACAACATAATGATTTGATATTTGTACATACTATGAAATGATCACCACACTAAGTCTAGTTAACATCTGTCACCATACAGAGTGGCACATTATTTTCTTATGATGAGAACTTTTAAGATCTACTCTCTTAGCAACTTTCAAATATGCGATAACAATATTATTAACTGTAGTCACCCTACTATATATTGCGTGCCTGAGACTTACTTGTTTTATAACTGGAAGTTTGTACCTCTTGACTCCCTTTACCCACTTGGCTCACTTCCACCCCCAGCCTCTGGCAGACACCAGTCTGTTCTCTGTCAATGAGCTTGGTTTTTTGTTTGTTTAATATTTTTATGTTTAATATTTGCTTAATATTTTAATATCTAAAAATAATATATTTTAGATTCTTCATATAAGTGAGATCAGACTGTATTTGTCTTTCTTTGTCTGATTTATTTCACTTAGCATAACACACTCAAGGTGCGTTTATATTGTCGCAGATGGCAAGATTTCCTTCTTTTTGGGACGCCTGGGTGGCTCAGTCGGTTAAGCATCTGCCTTTGGCTCAGGTCATGATCTCAGGGGCCTGGGATCGAGTTCTGCGTTGGGCTCCTTGCTCCGCAGGGAGTCTGCTTCTCCTCTGCCTCTCTCTCTCTCTCTGTCCCTCTGTCTCTCATGAGTAAATAAATAAAATCTTTAAAAAAATTTTTTTCCTTCTTTTTCTATTGCTGAGTAATATTATATATTAATATATATTTATATATATAATCTGTGTTTTAACAAGCCCTCAGGTATTTTTGTGCATGCTAAGGTTTAAGAACCTGTTTTAACAATTTATGTCTTTACTTCTGGGAATATCTTTATTATTTCTTTGAAACGTCTGCAACTCTTATTATTTGGATACTGGACCTCTTGGATTGATCCTTTAATTTTCTTATTATTTCTCTCTTATTGGCCATCTCTTTTTTCTATTTTCTGGGAGATTTTGTCAATGTTATATTCCAATCCATTTACTAATTATGTTGTCATGAACCTTTTTCTTTTCTTTTCTCTTCTTTTCTTTTCTCTCTCTTTTCTTTCTTCTTCTTTTTTTTTAAGATTTTATTTATTTATTTGTCAGAGAGAGCGCGTGAGAGCACAAGCAGGGGGAGGGGCAGAGGCAGAAGGAGAAGCAGGCTTTCCGCTGAGCAGGGAGCCCGATGCGATGCGGGGCTGGATCCCAGGACCCTGGGATCATGACCTGAGCTGAAGGTAGACGCTCAACCGACTGAGCCACCCAGGCGCCCCTTCTTCTTCTTCTTCTTCTTCTTTTTTTTTTTAATTTTCAAGAGTGCTTTCATGTTCCTTGTTTTTTCTTTTCTTTTCCATTTGAAGGGTTTCATGTTCTTGGTTCTCTGGGTGCACGCAGTGTCATCTCTCTGAGGATATTAATTTGAAATGTTCTCTCTATATTGTTTCTGTATTCCTCCAATTTCACATTTTCTGTTGTTTTGATATGTATCACATTGTAGACTTTCCATAGAGGTCTGGTCTTCCCTGGTCGTCCATTCATATTTGAGAAGGAGGCAGCGGACGCAGTTGGAAGTTCTCAGCGTGGGCTCACGGTGGGGCAGTCAGGTGGCTGGCTGGACTCTTTCACTGGGGATTCCCAGTGGTCAGGATCAGTGGCACAGTCTGTTTTTTCCAGAATTGGATCCTTTGGTCTAGTCTCCAGCTTGAAGGTTATTAGGCCACCTGCCCAGAGTCCTAGAGCTGGGTGTAGCATGGGAAGTGGGGAGCAGTGTGTGGTAAGCCGGCTGAGTAACCCAATTCAGAATGCTGACTTTCACCCCGTTTTTGTTCTCGCTCCTTCTTCTCCACTGCCTCCCCCAGGAAAGTTCAGTATCTCCAGAATCCATCTTCCTGTCTCCTGCATGAGTGGGGAAGGGGACACAGTAAGTCATTTGATTGTGTTGGGTACAGCTGACTTTCCTGACTATCGAATTGCTCTTTAAATAGATCTTTGAACAGGCCCCCAGTTTTTAGACCCCTGTCTTCTAGTTTACTTGCAACTTCCAATTCCCAAGCTTCTCTGGGGTTCTGAGGGAAGAGTCAGCTTGCTTCTTCTTCTTCTTTTTTTTTTTTTTTAAGATTATTTATTATTTGAGAGAGAGAGAGAAGGAGAGAGTACATTAGGGTGGGGAGGGGCAGAGAGGGAGGGAGAAGCAGACTCCCCACTGAGCAGAGAGCCCGACAGGGTACTACACAGAACACTCCATGGGGCTCCATCCCAGGACCCTGAGATCATGACCTAAGCTGAAGGCAGACGCTTAACTGACTGAGCCAGCCAGGTGCCCCATCAGCTTGCTTTTTATGGGTATATGCCTCTGGACGTTTTGGGCCTGCCTTTCTTAGTCGTTTGTCACTTTTGCATCCACTTTCTGTTTTCATATGATGTAGTTCAAGATTTTAAATGTCTGCTAGTTTGGTTAAAGATGGAGTTTGGGTTTCTATATTTTATTCTCCATATCATTTTGGGGGGTTGATTTTTGAGGGGAAAAAGGAGATGGAAAGAGTTTTCCTCCACCATTTTGTGACCAGCAGTCTGAGCTGTATTCCTGAGGTACATAATAGTGATGTCTGTGCCCCACACTCCTGCTCCTGCTGACAAAGAGGGAGTGGGTTATCTGTAGGAAAAAGGTGAGCAGGGGGAGGAGGGGAGCTTCGGGAGCTTAGAAGAGCTGCTCTGGGAACTTGATTGGAAACCCCCCAGAGGTGACAAGGATTACTGGGCCCCAGGGAGGTCTAGTTGAGGTGAGACAGTGAGAATCAGTGGAACAAGGATGGAGGTCGTGAGCAATGGGGAGTAAAGCCCCAGCTCACAGGAAGAGCGTGAGAGGGGTGGGGGACATTCTAGAACTAGAGAAAGGGGCAGCAGAGTGGCTGGCCTTGAGGCAGGCCATTCGCCATGAGGCAGAAGAAGATAAGATGAGATTGAGAACCACAGTCAGCTGTTGATTGTGTGCCAGGGACTGAACCAAGTTCTTCCAAGCAGGCTCAGTGGGAGCCGGCCTCCAAGAGGAGGAAGGAAAGGAGTTTAAGGTCCCAGCAGGAAGGTCTGACTCTCAGATTGGGGGATGGGGCAGGTCTGAGGAACGGTGGAGTCTTGGGTCCAGAGGAGGGAGAGCTGCTCAAGAACAGAACCATGAAGAAGCATGTATCTGAGGAGGGGGAGAGGTGAGCTGGGGAAATGGTGGTGCACTTGCTCAAGTCTTCTGGAGGAAAGGCAATGGGTGGGAGAGGCCAGTCTTCTAGATGCATGGCCCCCTGGACATCAGGGGAGGAGAGAATTTTAAGAAGGGAGGGTGGTGACTTCAGTCCACTTTACTATGAACTGAACATCCCTGTGAGCGCCATCCCCAGGTCACAGCACGTTGGGGGCACCAGTGTAGTCCGGTCACCTGAAATACATAGCTGCTGGCTCTGAGTTCTCACAACCTCACTTTCAGAACCCACCAGGCATTTCCCGGGGTCTTAGGGCCATTTCACCTCTTCTTCAGTGTGGCCATTCTGTGTCGTGGACATGCGCTGACATCACCTTCCTGGCCACGAACCCTGCTCCTGTCACTTGTCACTGCATAACCCCCAGATCTGCATCAGCCAGAATCTTGTGGTCACAGGCCACAGGAACCAACTCTGGCTAACTGAAGCAGGAAAACAGTTGAGTGGAACGGTGGCAGGCAGCTCATGGATTCAACAGCACTCCCTATCTTCTTTTCTCTGCTGGTAAGCCTTGGTTTTGTTCCTGAATGTACACTGCCCTGTCCCCAGGGAAGGAGACCCCCCTCAGCCCACAGGAGAGGAATGTTAAGTCTCGGCAACTGTCAGGGTGCTTCTGCCTCCTTCCAGCACCTGGCTTAGGCCCAGGCATGTGGGGCGGCCCTGGCCAATGAGACGGAGGGAAGCCCGCTAGCCCAGAAGTCCTGACAGAGCCACAAGCTGTCTGGAAGTTTGAGGGGAGCCTTGACTTTACTGAAGATGGAATTAACCCTCTCTGCCTCTGAAGAATGATATACTTGCTCATTGTTGAAGTCACTTTTAGGGGGTCTTCTGTGGTTTTCAACCAAAAGGTCCTAACTATCACATAAATACCAAGTATCTTCCCTGGGTATTTGATGGGGTGCCGAGGGGAGAAGAAGCTGATGGCGAAAAGGGTAACATTAATAAGATTTCAAACAAAGGAGGCCGATGCATCTTTTGGGGACACAAGAATTACCTAATAGATGAGAATGGATGGAAGATGCTAGAGAGAAGAGGAACAACTCAGGGAGGAGGTCACCACTCATTAAGTAGACACTTGCTGTGTACCGGGCACCGTGACAGGGGTGAGGATGAGCATAATGATGAGCAGAAGACAAGATCCCCTGCTGTCGTGAAACTTTCAGCCCAGGTGTGGTGGGGGGACCATGAGCATGCAAATGACAAAATAAACAGGATAAGATAATGTAGGTGATTTTAGGGGAGTGGTTAATTTTGATAGAGGGTAGTCAAGGAAGTCTCCTCTGAAGAGGAGACCCGAAGGGAGAATGAGCCAGCCATGTGAATAAGGACATAGAGATTTCCCGAATGTTTCAGGGCAGCAGTTGGCTGTGTCTTGGCTGAGAGTTCAGTGCCCATTCCAGAAAGGGAAGAGGTGGCTGTAAGGCTGGACTTGGAGGCTCATGTGGGCTGGGAGTGACAGAGTAGCTGGAGACCTACCCTGTGGCAGGACAGGCTGGGAACTTCAGTGTCACTGACTTTCTAGGGGCTGGAAAAGTTTGAATGGCGTATCTGAAGGGAGAGCCTGTGGGTTGAAGGAAAGACGCTTGGGGCCAGCAGATGACCCTCTGGTCTCCGAGGGCCCAGCTACTTGCTGTCTTCCCTTGCCCATCCAGTCTGGAGTTCCGACCTGTTCCCCTGTTTTAACATGTCTTAATTTGGCCTACTGTAACAGAATGCCATAGACTAGGTGAGAAATGTATTTCTCACAGTTCTGCAGGCTGGGAAGTCCAAGATCAAGGTGCTGGCAGCTTCAGTGTCTGGTGAAGGCCTGCTTCCTGGTTCAGAGATGGCCGTCTTCCGGCTGCGCCCTCACATGGCAGAAGGAGTGAGAGAACTCTATGGGGTCTCTTTTATAAGAGCACTAATCCCATTCAGGAGGGCTCATGACGTAATCACCTCCCAAAGGCCCAACCTCCTAAAACTGTCACACTGGGGTTTAGGATGGCAACATATGAATCTCGTGGAGATGCATTCAGGCCATAAAAAACAGCTCAACCAGATCAATAAGCACCTCCAGAGTGTTTGTGTGGCTTCTGCTGGGAGTTCGTGTGGGATGGATACAACAGAAAGACCTGGCCTCACGGAGCTTGCTGGTCAAGGATTCAAGAATACTGTCTCTGAAACAATTAGAAAACAATTTATCAGCAGAAAATCAAGGACACCCAATAGGGTTATAGACCATGGGTGGCCATCACAAGCCCCTCACTGCATTGGTCACAACCTCCCAACCTAGCACCAATAGCCCTCCTTTCCTGCCCACTGCTCACGTCTTCCCCTAGGGCTAAGGGTGGCCTATTTCTTACTGAGCACCCCCCCGACCCCTTGAGGGGTAATTCATCCAGGTGGAGCCTGACACATGATTTCTGCTTATTCGATGCTACCTTCCTCTACCTTCTGGGGATGTGAAGGAGGAGGAGGGAGGGACCAGTCAGCTGGACTAGGACTCCTTGGCCCAAAGGTGACATTGCCCCAGTGGGCTCTTCAGGGGCCTACCCAGCACAAGGTCCTAGTTTGGGGGGTCCTGTAGCTGAACAGGAAAGAAAAATGCTGACTGCTTACCATGTTGGTCTGTTGAAGAGGCAGACCACTAGCATTTTTCTTGTATTATCTCATTAAATCCACGCAACAATCCTAGTAGGTGGGGACTTTATCCTACTTCACAGTTGAAGAGACTAAGTAAGGCACAGAGAGGTAAGGTCACGTGTCCTTGTCAAACAACTAGTAACTGGTGCAGCCAAGATTCGAACCCAAGCCGTCTGACTGCAGCATTCCGGGTTGATGCCATTGTACATGCTGCCAAACTGGCTCATTCTAGGAATTTCCCTTCTTGCCACAACATTAAGAACGGAGCTAGAGGCCATTCTGCGCGAGGACCAGTTCCTCTCCTCCCCGTGTGAAGAGAGGGAGTTGGGATCCAAGAGAAGAGGCATTCCAGAAAAGGCACTGCCATGTTGGCTATTTTTCCTTAATGCTCCCCAGGCAGGAAGCTCTAACTTTTGATTTGCCAGGTGTCTCTCTGGTCTTCTAATTAACCCCAAAGTCAGCCTTCCGCCAGAGCCCTGCCTATAGCTGCAGTCCATAATAACCCTGTGGCTCCGGGGCTGGTCCTCTGGGAGAGGCAGAGAGGACAAAGCAAGTACCAACTGGGGGTGGAGTTTCCTGTGATGATGTTCCCTTTGCCTCATCTATAAAAAGCTCCAGTATGATCTACCCCATCTATGGTGGAGTCCAGGGTGGCAGAGTGTGCGGGAGGAGGAAAAAATCAAGCTGAAACAGCTCCTCTTTGCCTCCCTGGATTCTCTTCCAAAATGCTGTCAGCACTGCCAGTTGGAAAATATTTTTCTCCCTCCCTTTGTCTTCTTTCTTATTTAAAAAAAAAAAAGAAGAAGAAAAAAAGCCATCTGGTGTCAAATTCACTCCTGGCACATCATAAAGGGTAGCACTAAAAATGTCCCCGAAAAACTAAAAGCAAAACCACAGCAGTACACATGGGATTTAATCTCAGCATCCTAGAATTTCAGAGTGGCCAGGGGCCTCGGGGATCCAACCTTTCCTGGTTCACAGGAGGAAACGGAGGCTGGGGGTGGGGGGTTGGGCCACTCTCTCCAAAATGTTTCTTGAGCGCCTACTATGTTCACAAGGCACTCTCGGGCGCGGGAGACCGATCGTGAACAGAAAACCCAAAACCCCGGGCCGCCTTGGAGTCCTCAGTGGGCGGTTCTTGCCTGGTCCTGCGGCCTGCCTCTGCCCCGCGTTCCCCCAACGGCCCGGGGGCGGGCGCCTGGCCCCGGCCATCGCAGCCCCACGCCGCCCCGGCGGCCGCCCGCGTGGGTGTCACCTCCAGGCTGCGGGCCCGCCGGGGCGTCGGGTGGCGCCGCAGTCCCGGCCGGGGCCGCTGTTTACTTTTGGGCGAAGTTCGCCGCGCGCCGCCCCGCCGCGGTCCCCCGGCGGCTCTGGCCGTAATCTCCCGCCGCTTCCTCCCGCCGCCGCTTTGGCTCCGCATTCCTCAGGGTTGAGCAACAACTTTCCCTCCGAAGGCGGCTGGGCCGGGGCCAGAGGGGCGCGGCCCGGGCCTCGGTGCTTCCCGCCGCCCCCCAGGCGCGGGTCGCGGTGCAGAGCGCGGCGCGCGGCCGCCAGTCCCTGCCCCCAGGAGCCGCGGCTGCCGCGGGGTTGGGGGGGCGTGGGGGGTAGGGGTCGCAGGCCGGGGTGCAGCTCCGAGTTCCCGCCGGCTTGTGGCAGGATTGCCCGAGCGCCGGGTGGGTGCGTGGGCCTGACCCTGGCCTTGATTGTGGAGCTGGTGGTCCCCGCTGACCGCCCGGTCTGGCGCCCAGCACGGGGTGAGCACGCAAAGTTTGCATCGGGTTTCTGCTCCAATTCTGAGGGTTCTTTGACCACGGAGAGAGGAGGGTTTGGAGTAACTACAGAAGAGAGGTCCTAACCCAGTTCTTGGCCTGAATGTAAATATTTACAACAATCATATTAATACAGGCACTTGAAATACACTCTCATGCCTACTGAGCTTCAACGTATCTCTGGGACAAAGTTGGTTTCTTACTATTTACCTTATTTTAGGAACTAGAAAGCCCGTGACTAGTTAGATGCCGAGAAGGAGTTAGCCCAACTGAGCACCCTCTCTGGAGCCACCTCAGGTCTGCTGACCTCTCAGGTCAAGCAAAGCCCTTTCTGCACCCTGATGTGACCAGGAACTGGCCTCACTTTCTCCACTCAGGAGTTGAGTGCTAGGGCCTGGACAGGGGAGCGGAATTAGATAATATTAAGCTCTCAACTCACTAAAATATAAGCTCCAGTGGGGATTTGGCTGTTTTGTTTACTGCAGTATTCCTGGCTCTGAAAACAATGCTTGGTAATAGTAGATGCTCAATAAATATTTGTTGAGTGGATGAATGACTATAGTAAAGGTCTTCAGATTCCTAAGAATGAAATACGTATCCTCCCTTCTTGCTCCTTTACCTTCCATTGCAACTCATGCTTTCTTTCTCTTCCTGCCTCTTAAATCTTGAGCTTAGGTTTTAAAGTCTTTGTGTGTGTGTGTGTGTGTGTGTGTGTGTGTGTGTGTGTTTTGTTTTGTTTTAGTTCATTTGGAATAATTTTAGGCTTACAGAAAAGTTGCAAAGGTAGTAAAAAGAGTTCCCATATACTCTTCACCCAGCTTCCCCCGAAGTTAATATCTATGTCACCATGGTACATTTGTCAAAACGAAGAAATTAACATTGGTGCAATACTATTAAGTAGACAACATACTTTACTTGGATTTCATGTTTTTTTCACTCATATCCTTTTTCTGCTCCAAGACCCAATCTGGGATATCTCGTTGCATTTTGGGCCCGAAGCCTCTTAATGTGTAATCCAGATCTCATCGTGTAGGGTCTCTTTCCTTGGCAATGATGCAGGAGGCAGAGTCCCTGGCACTGGACTGAGCTTCCTGTCCTGGGGGCCTAGGAAACACCTTGAGCCCTGGATTTCCTGAGAGTGATATTAAGGGATTCCTCCTGGGTCTGCTTGCTGGATCTGGGAGCATCTGGTACAAATCTAGACCTGGAGGCCTGCTCTGGGTCTCCCCTCCCTGCCCCCATACCCGCACCATGCATACACCAGAAAGGAGATGAACATGCTGCTCCAGGTGATCTGACCTGGGTCTGCATTTCTTTTGGGACCTGACTCTTCCCTGTGCCCCTCATTACCTGGTACCCATTCCTTGGTCTTCATGAGGGCCAGACCCCATTCATTTCTCCCCAGCCTCACTCTCCTTTTCCCCCATCCTGGAATCCTCTTCTAGCCTGAAATCCTCAGGGAAGCAGCTAAGGATTCTGTTTTGGGCTATGTTACTTGCTCACAGCTCACCATTAGGCTAGCCTTGGGATTGGAGATGAGTGAAGTGAGGGACAATCCGTGTATTCAGTTGGCAAGGATTTATTGAGCCTGGTTGAGTCACAAAGATGAACAGTTCTGATCCTTGCTCTCTTAAGTCTTAACGGTCTGGAGGAAGAGACAGGTAATATGAACAAATAATCGGGAACATGCCTATATAGAGATAATGTGCATACACACTTTGGGGCAGCACTTAGGGGCAGAGCCTGGTTGCTTGGATCATGGAGGAACATTGGGACAGCTCCTGAGGTCATGCTTGAGTTGGATCTTGAAAGATGGATAGAAATTGGTAGGTGCTCAAGAAGGGGGCAGGGAGAGGAGAGATGGGTGCTCCTAGCAGAAGTGAAAGCAGATGTGAGGGTGCAGGTGCATCTAAGATTGTCGGGGAGCATTGTTGGGGATCTGCAGAGTAGCCCAGTGTGGCTGGAACATGGGGGTGTGTAGGAGATGGCAGGAGAGAGACAAGCTGGATAAACAGAACAATCAGGTCTTAGGTTCCACAGTTGGGAGTTTAAACTTTGTTCAGTGGCTGGTGAGGGCTATGGGCTCATTTACTTGTTAGAATGGTCACTTGGGTGCCTCTTTGGAGCCTGGATTCTGAGCGAGAGGTAACAGGGTCTGAAACAGGGTAGTGGAGTTGGGGCAGAGGGGACAGACACCAGAGAAACTGAGAGGCAGGGCTCAGTGACTGGATAGTGGAGTGGGGTAAGGGGTAAGAGGAGTTAGGGTGACTTCGGAGGGAGTTCTGGTTTGCAGGATGGAGAGGAGAGGGATGGGGTTGGTGGTGGGGGGATGCGGAATGACCTGGACTTGTTTTCACCACACATCCCTGAGCATCTTGAGTGGGGGTGAAGTTGGGTATTGCACGCATGGCCTGGCTGGCCCCAGCCTCCTTGCCCAGAGGAGGACCGGCTCAGGGCAGGGGGCCAGTTGCTGAACAGGCCAACTGAGGGTTGTCGTTCTAGGGTGATCTACCGGGGACACCTTGGTGGTGAAGTGGGGAGGAGGGGATCGGGAAGAGATGGGGTAGGGAAAGAGAAGGGGTGAGGTTTGGCTCAGGGAACTGAGGAGAAGGTCACCAAGTCACTCCAGATGCAGAAGCCAGAGGAGGTCTCGGCACCCTCCTCTAACGTGGGGACTGACTAGGTGGGGACCAGGCAGTCCATGGGGCCCTGAGCAAACACTCAGAGCTGAGGAGGTGAGCAGGTGCGGCAGCTCCCCTGTCATTGGGCACTGCAGGACCTGCTGGGATTCTGGAAGCGGCTGAAGTTCACCTGAAGACCACTCCCTCTGGTAGTGGGAGGGGCAGAGGCACCTGAAAACACCTGTGTGCACAGTTCAAGTAGCTGGGAAGGAACTTGTGGCCGACTGTTAGTAACTATGATACCCTGCAGAAACCCCGATTCTTAGCTGGACACTGTCAAGAAGTGTGACTATCTGTGATTTTATCCTATTTATAAGCTAACAAATTGGCCCACGTCATCGTTGCTGGCAGGAGCTGAGGCTGCTGGGCCAGAGATGAGGGACGTTTTATTGTTCACAGCAATAGCAGAACAGTGGCAGCCTCAGTTCCCACAGGGCTTCACAAAGAGACCCAGGTGATGCCTGGACACACGTGGGTTGCATTTCAGGAGAGGAACTCAAACGTGGGGAAACCAAATCTTTTTTAACAGGCAGCATGCCCTGCCCTTTGCTCTGGAGGGAGGCTCTATATACCTTCTATGGGTGTTCACTATCCTGGAAATGATAGTCTGGAACAAAGGACAGTCAGTATTTCACTTGTAAGACATGAAGAAATGGAATAGAACCGCGGAGGATTGTCTGCCAACAAACACATGGCCACATACAGCAAACAATACGTTTCCCAGCCTCTCTTGCAGCTAGGTGTAACCATCTAAGTCATGGTCTGTTAAGTATAAGCTTTCGTGTGGCAGCTTCTGGGAAATTGCAGAAGATGGCTGGCAAGTGCCCTGGGTTCCTTCTTCCCATCTTCTTTTTTCCTGATGGCTGGAATGTGGACATGATGTTGGAGTGTGAGCAGCTGTGTTGAGCCAGGGGTGGCACATAAGGACTAAGGATGGCAGAGCCGCAAGATGCAAGAGGCCCGAGTCTCTGATGGTATTGGAACTTACAAACTAGGTCTGTGCTGATTATCTTCAGACTTCTTTATGTGAGGGCAAGATAAGCTCCATCTTGTTTCAGCTTTTTTTTTTTTTTTCTTTATCCAGCCAAATTGGATTCTGACTGATAGAGGGCTAGCACAGACGAGGACCAATAGAGAGTTAAACCTGTCAGCAGAGAGAAGGGTCGGGGCACTTTTCCCTCTTCCCCTCACCTCAGCCTCAGCGGTGACAGGGGGAGGGGTGGGGGAGTCACCTCTGGCTTGTTCACCACCCACTGGCGATGCCCCATTCACAAGGGGGCCCAGGCCGGCCACGCGACCCAGCAGCGTCCATTTGAAGGCAGCAAGCAACAAGCTGGCTCCATTCACAAACCCTGTCCTCCTTTGAAAACCAATCACCGTGCAAAGCGTGACTGGGTGGTGGCCAGCGCTGACCCATCTGTCACGCCCTTTCAGGGAGCCAGGCGAAGGCAGCCGGCCTGGGCGAGCCAGCCCCTTTCCCTTTGTACCCCAGGGACACGCACTGTAAGGAGATCACAGTGCCTACTGAATTATTCAGAGCTGCCCTGAGTGTCAGTTTTATTATAAACATGCAGATTGCTCCGGGCTCCAAACTTCCAACCCTCCAGCACCATCTCCCTCCAGGATTTTTCACTGGCTGCTTTGTGCTTGTGATTCTAGACTCCCCAGGTCTTGCCGGCCTAATTTGCCTTTGACTGGTTCCTACCTGCCGCCAGGCATGAAGGCCTCCGTGCCCTTTACCCACCGCTTCTACGGGCCCCATTCTTTGCTCAAAGACTGTCCTCCCTGCCACCCCAGCAGTCCTGCCTCTTCCCTGTCTCTTCCTGGCTTCACCGCCCCAGCGCCCCGCCTGGTGACATCAGACTCTCCCGAGTGCCTGCCCGTTAGGGACATGTTAATAGCAGGATCCTCCACGTCTGTGGGCCTCCCGCTAGTCCCCGGTCCTCGTGAGGCTTTGCGGTCTCCCCTCCCATCCTCGTGTTCTTGCCCCAGCTCAGCCTCTCCCCTTCCCCACAGCTCCCAGTCTCCCCGTTCTCTCTGGAGTTGGTCTGGAGACTACCCCCCAGCTGGTAATGAGGCGGAGATGGTAATGCACATTTAAGAGTAATGAAATGCAGTGATATTTCAGGCCTGACAGACCTATTTCTGGCAGCCTTAGAATTAAAGTGTGAGGCTTTGTACTGCAGCTGCTACTAGGAGCCTTCAGAGTTTTTCTAAAGATGTGAATAAAGCTTCCAGGGTTTCGGCTCAGATCACTGGGGCTATTTATCCTGCTGCTGCTTTCATTGTACCTTTTTATTTGAAATTTTAGAGCTTTTAGATGAAGGAAACACAGCAGCAAGTGCAAAGCATACAAAATGTCCTGGTGGGGGGGAATGTCCTGGTTTTCCTCTGCGATTGTCCCCGCGGCTCTGAGGAAGAAGAGCTGCTCACAGGGCTTCCTAGCACGGGGAGCCTTGCCCCTGTGCCCCTGGGAGTGCGGTCTTCCTGGATTCTTGCCCCGTTGCAGCAGGGAGTGCGGCCCCCTGAGAATGCTCGAGGAGGGAGTCCCTGCCACCAAGATTGGTGGGGCTGGGCGTGGGCTGGCCCTCCCTCACCGCCTCACTGCTGTGAGCTGAGTATATGCCGCGCTTGGTTGGGGAATGGGCTAGGAAGAAGCAGACCCACTCTGGGCCAACAGTGACAGCTCATTTTTCCGACGCCAGCCAGGGAAGCCAGCCTGCTCATTCCCATCTCTGCACCCAACCCCATCCCCCCATGGCCACCATGGCCACTGCAGCCACCCACGAGGAGAGGCCACGTAGGGCAGTGGCACAAGGCATGGGCTCTGCCGTCAGACAGAGGTGCATCTGGGGGTGCATCCTGGCTCTGTGCACCAACTGCAGTGCCCTTTCGGGACCTCGGTGTCCCTACCTGTAAAATGGGGACCATGATGCATCATTTACTGTCCTCGCGCTGTATGAAAGTTACCTGCCACATAGGAAGTGGCAATGTCTATTATTAATATTGAGGGTGTCTCAGGAGTCAGGAGAGCTGGCTTTCCTTCCTGGCAGGGCCACTCATGGGCCACGTCCCTTCTCCCTGCCATAGCAGCAGAAAAAGAAGGGGCTTTGGGGTCGGACAGAACTAGGTTCCGATCCCCCCCCTCTTTTTCTGGCTTTGTAAGCTTGGGCAGGTGGCTACACCTCCTCCATCCCAGTTTCCTCGGCCGACAAAACAGTGATCATGAGCACTCACCTCAAAGAATCGTGGTGAGGATTCAATGAGATCATCGTTATACGGAACCCACACAGTGCCTGGCAAACAGGAGGTGTTGTGTCAATAATAGTGCCCCTGCCCCCTTCTCTTCTCCTCCCTCTGCTTCTGTTCAAAGGAGAGAAGGTTCAGATCCAGCCACCAGTTTGCCGGAAATGCAGGAGGAAGACAAGCATGTCAGATGTCAGCAGGCAGGGGGAGACCGTTGGCAAAATCCAGAATTGGGGAAATTCCAGAGGAGAGATGACCCAGAATCTTCAACGAGTAAATGACACGAGGGAGAAAGAGGGAGAACCAAATGGGATGTGTGGATCCTGATTCGAACAAACCAACTGGGAAAAAAAATAAGAGACCAGTAAGGAAATTGGGCTAATGGCTGGATATTTGATAACGTTAAGTAATTGTTATTTTTTTTAGGTGGGATAATGGTATTGTGCTTGTGGTTAAAAAGTCTTTATCTTTTAGAACACATACACAAGAAATGACAGATTAAGCAAAAGGGCAATTGGGATTTGCTTTAAAGTCATGCAGTGGAGTGAAGCGAGGCAGGGGGTGGGGAGGCATTGGTGAAGCAAAATTGGCCAGGCGGATAGAACAATTAAATTGGATGATGGTAGATGGGGGGGGTTGTTAAAAACTATTTTCTCTCCTCTTGTATATGTTTGAATATTTTCATTAAAAAAAAAAAAAAAGGCAGTGATCCTTTCTAGATGGGAAGTGTCTTCTCCCATCTGTTTCTTCCTCGGCATCCTCCCAGCCCCACCCTCGGCTCCTGCGCCTTATCCTTGCCTGGACTGTCTGTGACAACTGCCTCCCGATCGCCTCCCAGACTTGGGTCTCTCTCCCTTCCAGTCTCCTTCCCATTCTGCCACTAAGTTATCTTCCTAAAACGCAAATCAGATCATGTTACCTCCTTGCTTAAAAACCTTTTGGTAGCTCCCTATTGCCAATCATCTATTAGAGGCTAAAATCCTTATGATATTCAGAGCCATTCACCGAGTAAACTCTTCCTGCCCAATTCCTATTCTGGTGTAGTCGTCACCCTGTCGTGAAGCCTGGTTGTGCTCACACTGGTCAGGCACTCTCTGGCCTCCGGGACTTCTCTTATGAGGCTCTCTATTTGGTGTGTCCTCTCCCTTGACCCTAACTTCATTTATTGAAGACTTAAGTATTTTTCAAGGCTCAGTTCAAACGTCATTCATCTCCATGCTTTCTGGAATTCTTTACACTGTTCACCAGATATCTCTGCGTCTCTGCCTTCTGGCGTATCTTCTGGTAGAATCTCACTTCCTGGCTTTCTGAGGTTGGATGGGGCCATGTGACCAGTTTTAGCCAATGAGTTATATGTGGAAGTCATACATTTCATTCCTGGGCCAAGAATTCAATTGCTAATTCAAAACCCTTTGGAGCTCTCTTTCCCTCTGGCTCAGCAATATCCAGATATCAGCTGCTCCATCGGGCTGGGTTCTGGCTTGAGCATGATGCCATGGACTAGAAACTCCTGTCCGCCACAAGGGCTACGTAGTGTGGGATAAATAAATCTGAGGGGTTATTTGTTTTTTCAGCATAACCTAGTCTATCCTGACTAATAATGCTTCCCTCTCTGATTTGGAATCAACTGTGTCATTCTCTGTAGTTTTGCCTTGTCGTTCTGTATGTATAACATGTCTGGATAATACAGCCCTTCGGGTAAGGAATTCTACTTTATGGTCTTTGCGTTCTGGTCCCCAGCACTCGGCATGGTGCCCTGCAGAGCAAAGGCATGAACTGAATGCCCAGCAGTCCATGGTTGTGGTTGATATAGGCAGAGGATGTGCAGGGATTAAGAGTCCCATTCTTGTGAGGGGGCCCCCACACTCATTAGTCATGGAATTGTGATGGTTTGGAGCCAGAGCCGGAATCTGGCTTGGATATTCTCAATGGATGGTATGCCCAGCCCCAGGCGATGGATCAATACTAGTCTAAGGCAGTCATAATAATCCCCTGTCCTTGTGGTTACGATTAGTTTACACATGGGCACACAGGCTGGTTCCAGATGCTGAGATGTAAGGGAAAGTCTCGTTCCATCCCTGAAAAAACAGAAAGAGATGAAAAATGCAACTAGTCTCTCCTAATTTGGATCTCCCCAAAAGCAGAGACTGAGAGAGGACTCGAATGCTATGTGGGAGGGGACCCCAGGGAGCAGGGGAGACAAAATAGGATGAAACAGGAGAGAAAGACAAGCCAATAAATGGTGTATTTATGAACTTGTTCCACTGCCCACTGAGGGACATCAGAATTGTCCCTCCAAATGGCAGGAGGCCAGGGCATTTATCTAATGACTTTCATTGGTTGCCAATTGCCCCTAATTATACTGGAACTGGATGTTCACCGGTGACTTCTCAGTGACCAGAAATTGGGCACATTTCATCCAATTCCTTCTTTGCTGTGTCGTCCCCTACTTCCTGCTCCTGAACTCTCTTCTATCCTGGTTTCTAGGACAGGTCTCCCTCCAATACTTCTCTGCAGCCTCTCTGACCATGTCTTTTTGATTTCCTTCCCAGGCTTCTTTTCCTTTTTTCACTCTGTAGATGAGCTCCTGGATTCTATTCTGGTCTTCCCCACCACTGCCCACTCTCACTGGGCAAATCGATTCATGAAATGGTTTCAACTGTTCCTATTGTGATGCCAGCTCCCAAATCCACACCCACCCCCCAGCTTTCTCTCCTGAGTTCTGCAGGCTTACATCTATTTATCTGTCCAACAAATATTTATTGGGCAATTTGAATATGCCAGGAGTTGGGATAAAGCAATAAATAGGAACTCACCTTCTAGGAGTGCTAGACAGTGTGGAGCTAGTGAACAAAATTCAAATAAATAAGTAAGCCAGATAATTTTAGACAGCGATAAGCATGATGCAGACAATAAAACAGGTCAGTGTGACAGAGCTTGTGTGTGCATGTGTTTGTACTATTTTACAGTGACTGCTTAAGGGGGTGGCATTTGGGCAGAGATCATGTACAGGCGTACCTCAGAGATAGGGCTGGTTTGAGTCCAGACAACCATAATAAAAGGAATATTACAAAAAGGGAATATCACAATAAAGTGAGTCAAATGAATTTTTTGGTTTCCCAGTGCATATTAAAGTTGTGTTTACACTATATTATAGTCTATTAAGTGTGTGATAACATTATGTCTAAAAAAACAATGTATTTACCTTAATTAAAAATACTTTATTGCTACAAAATGCTAACCATCATCTGAGCTTTGAGCAAGTCATAATCTCTTTGCTGGTGGAGGGTCTTGCTTTGATGTTTATGGCTGCTGACTGATCAGGGTGGTGGGTCCTGAAGGTTAGGATGGCTATGGTAATTTCTTAAAATGAGACAGTAAAAAGCGTTGTTGCATCATTTGACTCTTCCTTTTATGAATGATTTCTCCATAGCATGTGATGCTGCTTGATAGCATTTTACCCATAGTAGAACTTCTTTCAAAACTTGAGTCAGTCCTCTCAACCCTGCTACTGCTTGCTTGATCAACTAAGTTTATGTGATATTCTAAGTCTCTTCAACTATCTTCTTCCACAATCTTCACAGCATCTTCACCAGGAGTCGATTCCATCTCAAGAAACCACTTTCTTTGCTCATCCATAAGAAGCAACTACTCATCCAAGGAAGTTTTATCATGAGGTTGCAGCAATTGAATCCCATCTTCAGGCTCCACTTCTTATTCTCGTTCTCTTGCTATTTCCACCACATCTGCAGTTACTTCCTCCACTGGAGTCTTGAACCCCTCAAAGTCGTCCTTGAGAGTTGGAGTCAACTTCTCCCAAACTCCTGTTCATGTTGATATTTTGGCCTCTTCCCATGAATCATGAATGTTCTTAATGGCATCTAGAATGATGAATCCTTTCCAGAAGATTTTCAATTTACATGGCTCAGATCCATTAGAGGAGTCACTATCTATGGGAGCTATAGCCTTTCAAAATGTATTTATTTTTTTTTAAGGATTTTATTTATTTATTTGACAGAGAGGGACACAGTGAGAGAGGTAACACAAGCAGGGGGAGTGGGAGAGGGAGAAGCAGGCTTCCCGCTGAGCAGAGAGCCCGATGTGGGGCTCGATCCCAGGACCCTGGGATCATGACCCGAGCCAAAGGCATACGCTTAACGACTGAGCCACCCAGGCGCCCCTCAAAATGTATTTCTTAAACAATAAGACTTGCAAGTAAAAAATTACTCCTTGATCCATGGGCTGCAGAGTGTATGTTGTGTTAGCAGGCGTGAAAACAATGTTAATCTCATTGAACATCTCCGTCAGAGCTCTTGGGTGACGAGGTGCATTGTCAATGAGCAGTAATTTTTTAAAAGCAATCTTCTTTTCTGAGAAATAGGTCTCAATGGTGGGCTTAAAATAGTCAAAAAACCATGTTATAAATAGATGTGCTGTCATCCAGACCTTGTTGTTCCATTGACAGACACAGGCAGAGTAGATTCAGCATAATTCTTCAGGGCCCTGGGATTTTCAGACTGGCTTCAACTTCAAGTCATCAACCTCATTAGCCCCAAGGAGAGAGTCAGTCTGTCCTTTGAAGCTGGGCATTGACTTCTCCTCTCTAGCTATGAAAGTGCTAGATAGCATCTTCTTATAAAGGCTGTTTCATCTACATTGAAAATCTGTTCTTTAGTGTAGCCACCTTCATTAATGATCTTAGCCAGATCTTCTACATGACTTGCTGCAACTTCTCCATCAGCACTTGCTGCTTCACCTTGTACTTTTATGTTATGGAGATGGCTTCTTTCCTTAAACCTCACAAACCAACCTCTGCTAGCTTCCAACTTTTCTTCTGCAGCTTCCTCACCTCTCTCAGCCTTTATGGAATTGAAGAGATTTAGACCCTTGCTCTGGATTACACTTTGGATTAAGGGAAAGTTGTGGCTGGTTTGATCTTTTATCTAAACCACTAGCTTTCTCCATATCAGCAATAAGGCTGTTTCACTTTCCTACCATTCATATATTCCCTGGAGTAGCACTTTTAATTTCGTTCAGGGATTTTTCCTTTGCCTTCACAACTCAGCTGTTTGCTGCAAGAGGCTAGCCTGCAGCCTGTCTTGGCTTTTGACATGACTTCCTCACTAAGCTTAGTCATTTCTAGCTTTCGATTTAAAGTGAGAGATGTGTGACTCTTTCTTTCACTTGAACACTGAGAGGCCATTGCAGGGTTATTCACTGGTCTCATTTCACTATTGTTGTGTCTCAGGGAATAGGGAGGCCGGAGGAGGGGGATTGAGACTGGGGAACGGCCAGCCAGTGGGGCAGTCAGAACACACACAACTTTTATTGATTCAGTTTGCCGTCTTATATGGGTGTAGTTTGTGGCACCCCCAAACAATTACAATAGTACATCAAAGATCACTGAGCACAGATCGCCATGACAAACCAAAAGGGGACCCAGAGACAAGAAGTGGAAAAACAACACCAACGGGCTTGCTCGTTGTAGGGTTGCCACATACCTTCAATTTGTAAAAAACACAATCACTGTCTGAGCCACCCAGGTGCAGTCAAGCCAAGTGCAACAAAATGAGGTCCGCCTGTCATGGCGTCTGTCATCTGCGACCGTGCAAGTGGGAAGCCACAAACTTAGGAGTGTGCTTAAGGCTGAGAAGGAGCGATGTCAGCACAAGGTAGCCTGGCATGTGAGATAAGGTCAGAGAAAGGGCAGGGGCCAGGTCAAGTACAGCAACGTGAGCAAGCTTTTCATCAAATCGCCAGGTGATGCTTCCTTAGGCGTTTGCACACATTTGAGAACAACTGGGGAAGATGGAGAAGAGAACTTGCCGTTGAAAAGAAATCCCATTTCAAAGTTCTTCTTCTTCTTCTTTGATATTTTATTTATTTATTTGACAGAGAGAGAGAGAGAGCGCACAAGCAGGGGGAATGGGAGAGGGAGAAGCAGGTTCCCATTGAGCAGGGAGCCCGATGCCGGGCTCAATCCCAGGACCCTGGGATCATGACCTGAGCTGAAGGCAGATGTTCAACCAATTGAGCCACCCAGGCGCCCCCAAAGTTATTCTTTTTTTTTTTTTTTTTTTTTAAAGGTTTCATTTATTTATTTGAGAGAGAGAGCATGAGAGCCACCCAGGCGCCCCCCCCCCAAAGTTATTCTTAAAAAGTGGTTCTGGAAAGTGTAGAACACACAGAAGTTTAAAATACTACTGCACCTGCTTACATGCCCATCACCCATCTTCAACACCATCAACTTTATTTTACAAAGGGAACTGAAAGTAGTACCCAGGAAGGTAGGAGGAAAACCAGGGAAGTACTGAGTCCATGAAGCATGTCAAAGAGAGAGAGGCGATCAGTGGGGAATAAAGGCAGAAGGGTTCTGTATGCTTTGCAGGGTCATCTCCCTGTGGCCCCATGGGGGCCCCACAGTGAACATGGCGGTTATGTGCTGGCAGCTTCCCTTCAACCTGCTTCTCCTCTTGTTTCCTCTTTCAGAACATCTTCAGTGGCTACTGTATGGGATAGGAGCAGGGGCTGAAGTTTGGATGTGGGTTCAGGGAGTTTATCTGGAGAGTGATAGCAGGGGGGTTCAGGGAGTTTATCTGGGGATGATTAGGGGGTTCAGGGAGTTTATCTGGGGGTGATTGGGGGCTCAGGAAGCTTTATCTGGGGCTAATTAGGGGGTTCAGGGAGTTTATCTGGGGAGTGATAGCAGGGGGGTTCAGGGAGTTTATTTGGAGGGTGACTGGAGAGCAAGGGGAGTGAGGCAGGGAAGGAGCAAAAGCTGTGAAGAGTGTGTTACTGAGCTGGTCACCACTGTGGGCAACTGGAGCTCGAACTGGCCGACTATAACCCTGAGGAACTAGGTAGAATGTATCTCAAATTGTCCTTCAGAAGAACAGGAGGCTAGGACTTCTATTCAATGGACTCCCACCCCCATTTCTGGAGGGTTGTGCTGGGAACATTACCCTCCTGTATTTCTGGGCTGCCCTGCATGCTGGCTGAGAGAGCTTACCAGGTTCATGTGGCAGAAAACCAGAGATGCAGGGGCCGCCGAGGAGGGTTGCTGTCAATGCGTGGGGGTCTGTCTGCTGCGGCCACAGCCCAATCTGCGGTGGGCTACGGACACGTAGTGTGCAGCATCTAAAGTTGTCTTCTGCAGCTCCTGCCACCTGCATGACAATCTGAACTCTATTGTGACACTGGCCTCCCTCTCTTACCCAGTCCTGAAACCTGAGAGTCATTCTAAATGCTTCCCTTAGCACCCTCATCCTTGTTTGCCTCTGCTGTTACCCCCTTAGAACAGATGGCCATTCCTTGAGGACCATGGTGATGACCTCTTTACCTTTTATTAAATACCAGGGATACCAGATAAATGATGTGCTATGAAAAGTCAAGGTACACAAAGGAGTACACAGAAGGGTATCTAACTCAGTACCAGAAGCTCAGGGAAAGCTTTCAGGAAGAAGTGACAATGAAGCTGGAATCTGAGGACTGGGTAGGAATTAGCCAAGCTTACAGGTTTCAGACAAAGGGAAAAGCAAGTGTGAAAGCTCACAATTAACAGAGCAAATTTAAGACACTGAAGGGAGGTCGGTTCATTTCAAGTGTGAAGGAGCAAGCGAGAGAGAGAGAGAGATTGGAGGTAAACAGTGGCCAAATCATGCAGAACCTGGCAAGCCTTATTAAGAAGTATTGACTTTATTCTAAAGGAAATGGGAGACCTGAAGAATTTAAAGCAGGAGAGTGTTGGGATTGAATTGGGAGTTTTAGTAAGATCACTTTGATTTAAGTCTGGAAAAAAGTAAGTGGATCACACAAGATTAGAGGAAGAGAGCAGTTGGGGGAGGGTGGCAGCTGACCAGGCAGGAGAGGATGAGGTACTAGACCAGGGCAGTGGCAGTGGGGATGGAGAGAAATGGATGAATTGGAGAGATATTTAGAGGTAGACTCAGAAGGACCTGGAGGTGGGAAATGAGAGCATGGGAGAAGTCTGTGATGATGCCCAGGTTTATGGCTTGGCAAATGGGTGGTGCATCAGTTAGCATGGGTTATGTTATGTAGTAGCAACAAACACGCCCCTTATCTCAGTAGCTTAATCTAACAAAGGTTCACTTCCCATTCTTGCTGTGTATCCATCACAGATTGTAAAGAGAGTTTCTTGTTATCGAGGACCAGCGTGACAGAGGCTGTGTCTCAGTACAAGCCTCTGCAGTCACTGGAGGCAGCAAAAGGGGATTGGCAATCCCTTAAAATCAACACTCAGTGGAGCGCCTGGGTGGCTCAGGCGTTAAGCATCAGGGTCCTGGGACTGAGGCCCGTGTTGGGCTCCTGCTCAGTGGGGAGCCTGCTTCTCCCTCTGCCTGCCGCTCCCCCTGCTTGTGCTCACACTCTCTCTGTCAAATAAATAAATTAAACCTGAAAAAATTTAATACTCAGTGTTCTTTAGCCAAAGCAAATCTCATGGCCTCCCCTCATTTCAAGGGAGCAGGGAAATGCAGTCCTACCATGTGATTGGCAGCAGGGGAATTGGACATGTTAGGTGAGCAACACCGGTGACTACCATGGATGGAGAGTGATGATGTCATTCACTGAGATGGGTAGGACCAATTCTGGGATCTTGCACCTCTCCAACACATCCTGCACTCTGTGGCCAGAATCCTTATTCTAAAACAGAAGTCTCATGTCATTCCTCTGTTCAGATCTCTTTAGAATCCAAATCCCTATCACCTACCTGGTAACTGTGTAAACCCATAGTGTGGTTGAGGGGCTTAGCACTTGCCTACCTGTCCAGCTTCATCTGCTGGCATTCCTCTCTATCCCAGCCACTCCGTCCCCCCTTTATTCTCCAGCAGGACTTGGAGTGCCCTGAATATGCCTGACTTTCTCAGCCTCCATACCCTTGTGCATGCTTTTTTCTCTGCCTGGAATGCCCTCCTTCATCCTTTGCCTCCCTATCTATCTGGAAAGCTTCCATTCCTCCTTTGAGAAGCCTTTCTACATTTCTCCAGGCAGACTTAGGTACACCTTCTTTTATTCCACTGGTTAATGTTATCCCCATTTCTATTACAGTCCTAACTTCATTTTGATAATAGCATTTAAGTGTCTGTTTCCCTCTACATGTGGCTTCTAAACTCCTTATTTGTTGTCTACTCAGTAGCCATTCCCTACGCCTACCATAGGATGTAGTTTCCCCTTAGAGGATTTCACTTATTCCCAACCAAGGGATTCGGGTAGGATGGACTCTTGACCCCAACGATCCCTTAGCTAATCAACACATTGGCCAGAGTGGCTGGTTCAGGGATGGGCACTTGACCCATTTCAAATGAATGGGAGAATATGAGTCTCAGGACTTGTAAAGCAGTTATGAGTATGAAGATGTGAATCTGGAATTGCTGGAGCCATTTTATGACTCCAGTGGGAGAACCTGGAGCTGCTGGAAGGCCACTGTATGAAACATGGTGATGAAACCACCATGAAAGGCTGTGTGGCAAAGGGGGGAAACAGAGTCCTTGGTGACAATGTGTGAGTTAGCATTGCTCAGAGCTAGCTCTTCCTCAGGACTTTAGAGTAATGTGAGCCAATAAATTCTCTTTACTGCTTAAGCCAGTTGAGTTGGATTTTTGTTTATTGCAACCTAAAGAGTCCTAACTAGTAGAGAAATTAGTACCATGCGTGTGGAGGGATTTCAAGAGGCAGTACCTCCCCACCCCAAATGGAATTGATTCAACCAAGGAGGTAAAATGAAGAGCAGTAAGAACGCCTATATCTTGGGTTGAGAAATTGGTAATCTGATATAGCTAGTTATACAGTTTCCTATTATATCTTGGGATGCAGATCATGTGCCTACTGTGGCTGTAGCTGAGATTCTGGAAACTGGCAGGACTGGAAAATCCCAAAAACTTTGCCTCAAGGTAGGTTACGATAAGCAGAAACAGGGGTGGGGGAATACATTGCATGAGATAAGACTGGGATATGGATTAATCCTGCTCCCTAGCCCTTTCTTCAATACCTCTTGTTTTTTACTACCTGCGAAACAAAGGGAGCTATCAATCCCACCAGAGATGTAGGTGGGATATTAGCCTACAGGTAAGGACCAGACTTAAGGTGCCTCCCCAGTTGTTCTAAGGTACAGTTCAAGATTAAATGTAAGGCTGAGTGACTGGAAGAACACTAAGACCTGTTGCATACCAGACTCCAGACCCAAACTAGTCTCAGCAAGATCTCTGGTTTTATATACTAGCTCATAGAATACACCAGAAGCAAATAGACTAGAAGCCTACCAAGGGAGTTATCGTGCCAAAGGAACTCTAAACCCAGATGAGTGTCTAGAGACTTTTCAACTCTCAGGTCCCCAAACACAGTGAGTCACCTTCATAGAAAGAAAACACTAAAGCCATAATTCTTACACTTTTTATGTACATACGAATTTTATCACAAGTATCAATTTTGGGGCTTTGTCCCACCAAAATATGACTCCTTTTATCTGGGATTGGGCTCAGGAATAAGCATTATTGATAAATGTCCCTGATGATTCATATGCAGGTGACGAGAGAACCCCACTTTGGGAGACATTGCATTTAGGGAAATATTAAGTTCCTTACGGACAGGCAGCAGGACTTCTTTTGTCCTCACAGTATCTAGCACTGTGTAGGGCACACAGAATGGGATTTTGGCAGAGCTTTGTCTACTAGACCCGAAAACCATGGGTTTCCAGAGCCAAGGAGGATTTGGGAAGTATGCAGACTGTGACTCCAGAGACTGATCTGCTCTGAATTCCTGCTTCCTGCTCCTGATTCTGCTTGATCCTGCTTTGCATCTATTGGGGCGGCCATATCCAGACACTGAGCTGGCGGTGAATATGCCTGGGATCCTCTGTCAGTGCCCTTATGGAGGCAGAGAGTTCTGGACACATCTGTGGGGGTGAGGAATGTGTCAAACATTGGAGAGAGTGTTTACTGGGCTTCTCATGTTTATTTTCTTCCTTCCACCACACCTCAGGACAGGGAGTGTTCTGAGAGCCTCAGTGAAGCAATTATACTTTTCTGGCATGTTGGGTGACTCATGTGTCTCAACTCCATACACCATCAAAGGCCTTGGAATTGTCAAGGTCAGGATATTTAAAACCACATTCTTGGGAGTGTTCTGGACACTGCCAGTTCAGCTCAGGAAGAGAGAAGTGCCCGGAGGACAGCTGTCAGGGTTAGTGCCCACTCTTTATGGCAGGTCTAACAGGGCACAGCAGTTATGGTATGACCATATTGTTGTTTAGTTCTAGCTGGTGATTGCCAAGTGACCGCAGATTTCTCTTTATTCATTCTCCTAAATATTGGATTCAGCACCTACTGTATGCCAGACACCAGGGAGGATACAAAGATGTATAGGCACAAACCTACCCCAAATGAGCTCACAGAATAGAAAGGAACATAGTGGTCCCGCAGAGAGATTTATGAACAATAATCACACCCACAGGGAGGGGATTATAAGCTCACTAAGGAAGGACATACAACTTGGAGTGATAGAGATGATGGTAGGGTATAGAGAAATCTTCTGGGAAAAAGGTCCTGGGCTGAACATATAAACTTAAGTAGAAGTTGGGGCGCCTGGGTGGCTCAGTCGTTAAGCGTCTGCCTTCGGCTCAGGTCATGATTCCAGGTCCTGGGATCGAGCCCCGCATCGGGCTCTCTGCTCCGCGGGAAGCCTGCTTCTCCCTCTCCCACTCCCCCTGCTTGTGTTCCCTCTCTCGCTGTGTCTCTCTCTCTGTCAAATAAATAAATAAAATCTAAAAAAAAAAAAAAAACTTAAGTAGAAGTTAACCAGGCCAACTTCAGTTCCTGGCCAAGATGGAATAACAGGGATGGAATTTACCCTACCACCTGAAGCAATGAAAAAGTTGTACAAAATATGTGAAACAATGGTTTTGGACATCAGCATAGGACAATGGTCCTCAAGAGAGGGAAAACAACCAAGGTGAGCCCTGTGATTGCTTCAGTATACCGTCTTGAGAGAGTTCCCAGGCTGCAGCACAAAGAGGAGGAACCCAGGTGGAGTTCAACAGTCTCTCAGAGTTGAGGAGATGGACCAGGGAGTCTAGGGAGGCCAAGGCAGCTAGAGTTTTCAGGGTAGAATACCAGAGAAGAGTGAGACATGGAGAAGGGAAGGAGGAGAGGAGAGAGAGAGAAATAGAGATGGAAACAGAGATATCCAGAAATCTACAGAGGGTTCCTTTGAGTCTTTTGCTGAGTACTGGTCACAGCATGTGTGTGAGGAAACCACCTGAGTCTAGGGAAACAACCATGAAAAAGGAGCATAGGAAATAATCTCTGGAGCTTACACAAGGCAAAGAAGAGTTTGTTTCCACTAGCCAGAATGGCAAACCTCATACATCACAAGACATCAGATAGAGTACTCAGAAGGGGATTACCTCGGTCATGGGGCAAAATTAGCTCTAGACTAATGAATATGCTGGTCCCAACTAACAAAACTTAAAAGCAAGCTTTAAAAGTATCAAACTGTTTTCAAGTAACTTAACTGTGTCCCAAAACAAAGCTCAAGAGTATTTTTAGGAATTCAAAAATGTCCAGCATCTAGCAAGGTAAAATTCACAATGTTTGCCATTCAGTCCAAATTCACCAGGTATGCAAATAATCAAGAAAATATGACCTATGAAAAGAAGAGAGATCAATCAATGGAAGCAGACACAGAAATGACACAGATGTTTAAATAAGGACATTAGTAGACAAAGACATATAATGTTCAAGAAAGTAAAAGAAAGATTAAACATGTTAAGTAAAAGCATGGCAGATATAAGAAAGATCCAAATCAAATTCTAGAGATGAAAAACTATATGAAGTGCAAAAATTCCCTGGATGGGATTAACATCAATTAGACACTGAGGAAAAAAACGCTAGTAAACGTAAAGACATAGTTATAGAGACTATCCAAAATGAAACACAAGGGAAAAAAAAAAGACTGAGAAAAAACAAAACAAAACAAAACAGAACATCAGTGATCTCTGAGAAAACTCCTGGGGCCTAACATATGTGTTATTGGAGTCTCAGAAAGAGAAGGAGGGCAGAAAATGTATTAAAAAAAAATAATGGCCAGGGTGCCTGGCTGGCTCAGTTGGAAGAGCATGTGACTGCTGATCTCAGGGTTGTGAGTTTGAGCCTCACGTTGGATGTAGGGATTACTTAAAAGTAAATAAGTAAATAAAACTTAAAAAATGACCAAATATATTCCAAATTTGATGAAAACTATAAACCCAAGAAGGTCAAGGAACCCCTAGCACAAGAAACTGAGCTGTATAAAGGCACATCATAATCAAACTGCTTAAAAGCAGTACTAAATAGAATATCTTACAAGCACCCAGAGGGAAAAAAGACACCATGTATAAAGGAACAAAGATAAAAAATGACAGCAGACTTCTTTTAAAAATAATGAAAGCCAGGAGTCAATGGAGCAAGATCTTTAAAGTACTGAAAGAAAAAAAGGTCACCCTAGAATTTTATACCCAACAAAAATAACTTTCAGAAATTAAAGTGAAATTTCAGGCAAAATGTGAAAGAGTTCATCACCAGCAGACTTGCCCTATAGGAAATGTTGACAAAATCCTTCAAGCAGAAGGAAAATTATACTGGATCAAAGTCTGGCTCTACATGAGGCAATTAAGAGCGCTAGAAATGAGGTGTTCCATCTAATAAAGGAAGAAAGAGTAGTATAAGTAGAATATCACAATTTTGAAACCACTAAAGAATAGTGGGTCTAGGCAATCATGAACAATGGCTGACAATGTGACAAAAAGGGAGACAACCAGGCATCACATACATCGACGGAGACACACTTCACTACCTGTGTGAAGTAACCTTGAAAAAAAAGCAGAAACAAAAAGTGGTCATAATAACCAAACCTGATTCTGGCCTCAAGATCTAACTACCGATTTACAGGATCTATAAGGGACAGGAAAACATTTAAGTGAAACCACTTGGTTTTAGTAAAAAAAAAAAAAAAAAAATCCAGATTTGGGAAATTCCATAGGATAAACCACAAATTTTTTTTCATCAAAAACAAACAAACAAACAAACAAGGAAACAAAGAAACAAACTTGCAAGGAGAGAGAGAGAATGAGAAAGACTGACGGGGTGGGGGGAATCTATAGATTGCAAGGGACTTAAGAGACATATCAGTTGGGATTACAATGTGTGGCTCTTATTTAGATCCCTAATTCTAACTGAAAAGTGAAAACTTGTAAGGCATTCAGGAGAATGTGAACACTGACGGGTATATGAAGGAATTATTGGAGAAAATAGTGACTCAGGCAAGAGAGGAGGAAGTTCACTCCAGAGAGTGGGGACAGCAAGTGCCAAGGCATGCCCTCATAGTGACAGGGGGGCAGTCTGGCAGTCCCCTGCTGCACACATGTCCTCTCTTACCTCCAGTCTCGGGCTGGCTCTGCTGCTCGGGTTTCTGGGGCAGGAGAAGGCAGAATATTGACATGGAGACTATTTCTGTCTACCTCTTCTGGCCTCCCTGGGTGTAGGGGCCGCCTTGGGAGAAAGATGTCCTGAGGTGGTCAAGGCCACTCTCAGCAACAAGGGACAAGGACTCAGCAGTGTGGGGGAGACAGAGGCTTTGAGCACCCTAACCTCATCCCCACCTCCCAGCTCTGCCCGGGGGAAGAAGACCAAGAAGGGGAGACCTAGCGAGAAGAAGAAGAGGAAAGAAAGGAGGGGGAGAGGGAAGAGAACAGGAGAGGCTGGTGCTGGAGCTCAGTGTGCACTCAGGGGCTTCAAAGTGCCCCTTGACTTCAGGTTCTAAGCATCGGGCGGCATGCTACCCTCCTCCCCTCATGCTGCCTGCAGGTCGGGTCAGGGGCAAAACTTCGAGAAAGGAGGGAGAAAGGGGATGTTCTGGCCACAGAGATTATGGAGTTTGCTCCAGGTCAATGAGCAAGCTGATGTGATGAAATGGCTGAAGGACAGGCCAGGGGACCTGACTCTGGCTTATCCACGATCACTCAGGGTCTAACATGTTCGCCATGGCGCCCCTGTTCTGTGGTTCATTGTTGCACCACATGCTCAGTGAGAAACAACAAGAATCTTATGAGCTACCATTACTGAGTGTTCATTATGCCGGGCCCTATTCTAGGTGTTTTACATATTCATTTCATCTCCTCAACAACCCTTTGAGGAAGGTACTGTTATTACACCCATCTAAGAGATGAGGTAACAGCCTAGAGAGGAGAAGTCAATTACTTGAGGTCACACAGATAGTAAGTGGCCCAGTTGTAACTGAACCTAGGGAAAATCTAGTTCCAGAGCTCATGTTCTTCGCAACTCCCCTGAACGGCGGTGGTGACCTGGGTCCAGACCAGTGTCAGCCCACTCCCCAGACCGAGCACTGTGCAGGCTCTTCCTTTCCCCCCAGGCCAGCTGGGGCTCAGGGCTGGAACGGAGGCTTCCCGGTGCTCTGGAAGAGACCTTGGAGCCACCCTGGAAAAGCCACCCTGTGCACGAAAGCCTGTTAGGGCCCCAAGGCTGGAGGAGAGTTTGCCCAAAACAACAGCGAGCCTGCCCTAAACTGTTCTCAGCTGCGCAGCCTGGACGCTAGGCTGCTTGTCCGTGACTCTTACCAGCTCTCCGAGAGAGAGCTCTGAATGGTGAGCATTCCCATCCCAGAATATTATGAGAGAACTGGGGAAGGGGGTGTCTAAGGCAGCACCCTGCCAGGAGGAGGGCTCGGGAAGGCCCGGATGTGAAGCCCAGCCTCGCTCTTGGTGGGCAGCTGGGGCCCCTCCCCAGGTTCTGGCAGAACGCCCTCGAACAATTTAGCCTGAAATAGCGTAAGAACTTTCCCATTTTTTTTTCCAGGCTTTTGGATGAAATTATATTTTACAAATGACTCATTATTATATTTATAGCTTCTCTCCAAATGATTCAAATTGTGGTTTGTCGCCTCCCTGTCTCTCAACTCCCCCCAGCTCGACAGGAAGAAGTGCTGTTTACTGTATGGCCAGGTGTGGCTGTGGAGAGTGGCTCTGCCCTCCCTATAATTATGTTCCCGAAGCCCTGACAAGCACCCCAACGCGGTTAGTCATGTGCAGCCTTTGTTCCAGCATGTTGTTGGGAGACAGTATCCGACATTAACTCAGCTTGGAATCGGCTCCTGGAGGAAGTGCATGCGTGTGGTGGGGGGAGTAGGAGAGAGTGGGTAGCAGGAGGGGGAGGCCTGTTCTCGGGGAGGCTGTGACAGAGGGGGCCTTTGTGAGGGCAAAGGCTGGGGAAGCCGAGAGGCGGTGCCTCAAAGCCCCGGGTGAGAAGGCTGGGGTGCGCCAGGGCCTGCGTCCCGGGGGGGGGGGGGCGGTACCCCTCCCGCACCTGCCACCCCCAGCCTCCAGTGGGGAGTTGAGAGGCAGCCGGTGGCTCAGACATCTCAGGCTGTGCTAGTGTCACGTTGTTGACACTTCACGGTTTCTTATGAGGAACCACTCTAGCTCTTTCTGGAAGGTGGGGGGGTTCTTGAGTTCCCTCCCCTTCCCAGAGAGCTCGGGCTGAGTGACTGCTCAGCTCCCCTCTCCCCGCCCACTCCCAGGAAGGTGTGGTCATGTGGAGCAGCTCTCTCTCTAACAGGCCACCTTGGAGAGGAAAGGTGGAGAGGAGTCTGCGATGAGGCCCTATTTATTCTACTAGGTGCCCCTGGGATCAAAGTCCCCTGGTCGGCTCTGCCTGGGTACTAAGAAAAGGTAAAAGCCCACAAACTGGGAAAGAAGAACACTTCGGCATTCCTAGTGACAGTCCGAGAGCCTCACCACAGCCCTCTGCCCCTCAGGGTCCTTGGCTCTCGGGGGTGCAGACCCGCAGACGCCTCTGGCTGGCTGTGGGGTGAGGGCCCAGAGGAGGGAAGGGAAACAGGCCGCTCCAGAGGGAGCCAGCTTCCCCGGAAGTCTCTGCAGACCCCTTCCTGTGCTTTAAGGGAAGCATTGGCTCCTTGATGGTAGATTCTGCAGCCGGGCTGGCTGGCCTGCAGGAGGTCGGAAGCCTGAACTTGGACGTGGTCTGAGCCTTGGGCTCTGGTGGTGTCCCCAGATTGCCCGCCCGGGTTCCTTCAGGCCTGCTTCCATTTTCACTTCTTGGCACTGCCTGAGTGAGTGGGAAGGGGCCTCGGGAGGAGGTGATGTGGGAATGGGTGTGGATGAGCATAACGTAATTATTGGTGAAATCAGTATGAAGCCTTAAGCAGATGACTTCCATCTGGGCTCAGCTGGGTCCCTGTGAAGCGCATGAGCCGGTCCTGAGGCACGGCGGGGGCCAGAGACCGGGAGTCCGGGGACCTCTCCCTTCAGAATGTTTTATGGAGGTGGGGAGGGGCCATTGAGTCTCTCCTCAAAAGGGAAGGGGAGGCTGAGAGAAGGACCAGAAGGGGCTGTATGAGGTAGGGGGGCAAAAGGAAGGGGAAAGGCCAGGTGTGGCTTTACCTGGGCCCTGGGTGACCCGAACTTCCTCCTTAGGCCTGAGGGAAAGAGAGAAGTGCTAGGGGCTCCTGGCTGGCTCAGTCGGTGGAGTGTGCAACTCTTGATCTCGGGGTTGTGGGTTCGAGCCCCATGTTGGGTGTAGAGATTACTTAAAAAAATAAAATCTAGAAAGAAAGGAATGAAAGAAGGAAGGGAGGAAGGGGAGGCGCCTCTTACATCCTGTGCCGGCTGAGCCGGGGCTGGTGGGGCTAGCAGCAAGGGAAACCAGCTGGTGGTCGGACTGAGGGGCAGCCAATTCAGCTAACTGAGGCCACCTTTGGACCACCTTCTTTATGGGGTTTGTGGTCTTGTGGCCACCCTACTCGTGCTGGCACCTTTCCATCAGTCTTTCGACAGTCATGTCAATGTATTAGAGTGTTTTGAACATTATTAGAAGGTGCCATTTTCAAATGTGTGCTCATGGGATACACCTCTTCTCCCTGGCGTCTCTCCTCCCCGCCCCAGCTGTGCTCCTGCTTGGAACCCCACTCCACGCTTCCTCCAGGCAGCGCTACGGGCGTCCTGTGGGCAACGCTGGAGGCCGGCTCTGAATAAAGGCTAATCAGGGAGAAAGGGGGCTTTTGTGACAGAGAGCAGCCCATGAAGGATTTGCTCCATTGTACGTTGGATGAGGATGATGATTTCAGAATGTCGACTGAGGATCAAAGTATTATTTTAGGTTTATTTGTATACCTCCTTATTTTTAGGTAGCAACTTCCTTCTTATGTTTGAGGTGTTTTTAGTCTGACAAAGTGAAATGAGAGATGATGAGACCAGCTTGCACACACTTCTCGAAGTGTCTTCACATCCATTATCTCACTCAAGGCTGGATATGGTCTCCTCCACTTTCTTTATAAGGATATTGAGATAGATTAAATAACTTGCCCAAGAATGCACAGCTAATGAATGACTGAACTAGGTTTAGAACCAAGGTCCGAAGGCTCCTGTTCCAATGGTGACCGCTGTGGTTCTTCTGTTTTCCCCCAATTTGAGAAGGGAGCGTATGCCTCCAGCCAGATGGGTGCGGACAGGAGAGACGACTGACAACTGCGTCCGAGAGCAGGTGAGGGTGCTCCCCTTAGCTCCGGAGCTCTGTGACAGGTGTTCCCAGAGCAGCGGTGCTCCCAGGCAGCAGAGGGAAAAGCCCCCATTTGTTGAATTAACTACAAATCTCTTTTGGGGTCAGAGTGATTATTGCTGACATTACTTTTGCATTGTGGTAAAATATATAACCTGAAGTTTACCATTCCGTGCACAGCTCAGGGGCAGTAAGTACATTCACATTGTGCGACCATCACCACTACCCATCTTCAAAACCTCTTTCATCTTCCCAAACTGAAACTCCATTCCCACTACACAGTCATTCCCATTCTCCCCTCTCCCTAGCCCCTGGCAACTGCTATTCTACTTTCTGTCTCTGGGAATTTGACTCCTCTGGGTTCATCATGTAAGTGGAATCTTACAGTATTTGCCCTTGTGTGTCTGCCTTATGCTGACTTATTTTTAATTGGTTCATCACTTTTAACGACAACAGAGGTGCAGGTGAGCAGTGCCCCATGCCCATGGAGGAGTGAAAAAAACAAAAACAAAACCAAGAGAACAAAACCAAGAGAAAGAACAGGAGTGATTTGGGGTGGATTTCTTGACTGTCAGGGGTACCAGATGTAAGGGGGCGGTGGTGGCGGGTGGATAGGAAGAAAGTGTTACATAGGAAACAGAGTGCTGTGCTTTATCATTCAGGGGAGGGGTAGCGTCCTCCCTGGAGGTAGATGCCTCTTTTTTGAGGCTTATGTTATGATGGACCCTGATGGGGAAGCCACTCCAGTGAGAACAGTGTGGCCCTCTGACCACGCAGAAGGCAAGACAAATGGTTCTGCAGGAGAAATCCACAGGACCTCAGAATTTGGATAGAAGGGTCTGGAGGAGAAGAGAGAGGGTGGAGAAGATAGGATACCCTGGGACTTACGATAAAGCGGGAAATATTTCGAGGCGGGGGAATGGTTGATGAAGTTTTAGGAGAGTAATGTCTATTCGTGGATTCGAATGTGCTTACTGTGATCCCCCTCCATTACCCCAAACTTTGAATGAACATCTGCTTCTGTGTCCATCAGCCTGTGGGTCCAGGGGCAGCTGGGGGATTAGGAAGGGAGCAAGGGGGCAGTGCCAGGAGGGAGGGAGGGACAGTGGCTGCAGGAGGTGAGATGTAGATTCAGGAGAGAGGGAAAAGCAGGGAATCCGAGCCAGGGGTCACCAGAGGAAGCATAGACCCTCTGTGAACCCTGGGCACAGAGACGGTGGTGGGGGCAGGAGGCTAGGAGGATTGCATTGGGGGGACACAATGATGGGGTCCCTATAGTTAGTGGGATGGGGCTCAAGTCATTTTCTTGAGTGTCAGGCATTCCAGGTAGACAGCCAGAAGGGAGGCGTGGATGTGGATCTTCTCTTCTTGGGGACATAGCAGCAAGATCTAGCCAGGGCCCAGCACAGCCCGGTAATTTAGGAAGCAGGGGCTCTCTGAGGCCCCCTCAGCTCAGCTCACTGCCTCTGGGATTTCTGTATGCATGGGGAAGGTTACTGTTTTTTTGTTTGTTTGTTTTTTGTTTGTTTGTTTTTTTTTTTGAGTGATGGAGATGGAGCTAGAACCAAAGCCAAGCCCAGAACATGTCTTGAGCTTTCAAAACACCATTCTCTTTAAAATCATCTGAAAGCCAAGAGCTGGGAGCTGGATGCTTTCTGGACCTCCTAGACACAGCAGGAGCCCAGTGAGAGGATCTGGCTGCTCCCACCCGGAGACCCCAGAGAAGCCTGGCATGGAAAGCAAGCTTCATGTTGCCGGGAATGCTTGGAGTTTTCCTGACCAGGTCCTGGGCTGAGTGTGGGCTGGGGTGGAGCCCTGCCTGGAATTAGCGACGCACCCGGAGATCTTGGGACCGGCCTGCGTGGTGGCGGTGAGGCCGACCGAGGACATTTCCCTCCGGTCCTTTCCAGTCTTGGCCCAGAGAACCAAGGCTCAGGGCTTGTCTGGCTGAACCTCATTTTTGTCCCAGCCCAGTAACCCTTCGTCAGTGGGTCCTGGGGAAAAGGGCCTGGCTTGGCTCACACTTGAGGAATGGTTGCCAAACGTGTTAGTTGCCACTAAAAGCTTGTAAACTAGGGTGCAGGATGCCACGGGGCCTGGGCTGGCCAGAGGATACGCTCTTTAGAAGTTCCAGAAGTTCTCTGCCCGTTGGGAGGGAGGAATGTCCCTACAGAATCCGAGGCAAGCCCGTGCTGGGGACGGGCCAGCTTTCCCTCTGGCGGGCCCCTCTGCTCTGGGGGAGCTGTGTGTTCCCTTCTCCTCTGGCAGCTTGGGAAAGACCAGAGGCCCTTTCAGGGAAAGGAGAAAGAGGAAGCAGGCTTGAAAAAAGCGGCAGTGAAAGCCTAATTCTGAGCTTCAGCTGGAACCTAGGCCTGGAGTACAAATGCATTTTCTACTCAGGAGAACGTGGAGTGTTCTAAGAGGTTGTTTTGGGAACTTAGAGCCTCAGAGCCTCGGTGTGAGGAGAATCTTAGAGACCAGCTAATATGGGCACCCCCCCCCCATTTTGCTGGAAGGCTAATTTGAAACAGAATGGAATTTGGCAGGGGCTGGGATGCCTTTTTTCTTCGGAGGCCCCATTTCCCGAGTGTCCTAGACGAGCTGATTTCACCCATTCACTCTTGCATTCCTTGGTGCATTTTAAAGAAAACTCATAGGTCTAATCTGGCTTCTTTCAAAGTAACAGAGTTTGTGGCTTGCAGGGTGTTTTCAGTTTGGAGCCATAATTTCTGTTTGTTCATCTAAAATGATCGCTTACCACAGGCTTATTGCCAGGTTTCCCTTTGCACGTTATCAGGCTGGGCTTGTGAATGGCTGAGGGAAGCCAGAAACAGGAAAACTCAGGAAAAGCCTGTACTAAGGCAGGGGCTGGTGTGGTCCAGGAGGGTCGGAAGGTCGAGGTTGTGGTCAACAGGCCTGTGGTTAAGGGTGAACATCTGAGCGGCCTCACGGGGAGCCTCACTGCTGAGAGACCTGGGATAGGCATCTGTGCAGGGCTGCCGGAGGGCTCGGGCCCACAGTGGAAGCAGATAAGGCTGCCTTAGGAAGAAGGCACCTGGGCTGGTCAGGGAGGGCTCTGGAAGCCTAGGGAAGAGCAGACCTAGATGAGGGGGCAGCCAGCCTAGCAGAAAAAGAGCAAAGGGAGAGAGAGAAAGCAAGTGGCACTGAATGAGGTGGGGCCTGAACTAAATTATAAAATTTGGGAGGGGCCTAGGAGGCTGCCAACTATGATCTCATTTTCTGGACAGGCCTTCGGGTTACTTCTTAAACCTGCCCCCCAATCACCAGAGAGTCAGCGCCTTCTGATAGAAGCAGCTCTTGATGCGTGAGACATACACAGCTGGACTTGGGGGCAGCACACGCTGGGTGGGGGCTGGGGCGAGGACATACATATGCTGGTGGAGGAGAGGAAGGTCTTCCTGGGAGGTGGAGTGGGGGAGCGGACAGGGTCCGGTGGGGGGGCAGTGTCTGTCTCGCTCCCACTGTGCCCCCAGCGCCCAGCTCGGGGCCAGGCACAGAAGGCACTCACTAAATCACTGAACGAACTCATGGAGTGCTCTTCTCCTGAATCCCCACGTTACCTGAAATTTTTCTTCTTTGGGATTTAAAGACTAGTGGAGAATATTTGCCTACCTTGTGCTCTCCCCTTCGGGACGGATCTTCTTACTGTTGGTGTGACAGAGGGCACTGAAGCACTGCTTTGGAAAGGATCTCAGCATAAAGACCCTCCATGCGGGGAGGAAGGGAGCCCGGAGGAGGGCCAGGATGACCTCTCAGGGCCCACCTGGCCCTAGGACGCGGAGGGTGGACTGAAATTCGCACAGCTCTGCTGGCCATGGTGGAGGTCAGGGCAAGAGGCTCATCAGCAACCTCCTGAACTGTGCCGTGTTCTTCCTGCAGGTGACAGCAGGGATTATGCCCCATCCCAGCAGATGACCAATGGAGGAAAATAAAGTGGAATTTGAACCTTATCTCTGACAAGGTTTAATACCTGGAATTGGGTATTCCAGAAGCTATGGGTTGCCTTCCTTGGACAATTTCAGAGCCCATCTTCCTGGTTATGGAAAGGGCGCTGCCCTGAGAGAGATCTTACCTCTCCTCCCAGCTCTTCTCCCCTAGAAAGCCCCCCAACCTCTCCCGGGCTTGGTTTTGGAAGTGATCATTAATCCTCTCCCACTGTAAGCACTTCCTGGAAGGGCTTGTTATAGTCTTCCAGAAACAGGGATGGCTGAGATGACCTCTTAAGACCTGCCCACTCAACCGTTTGTGCATCTCAGGAGGATCTAAACATTTCCTTTTCTTCAGAAGCTGTCGGAGTTAACTCCGCGTGGGCGTGGGCTCCTTGTAGCTACACTACCCTCCTAATATTTAAAAGATCTGTGCTGGTTCTTCGGGCCTCCAAATCTTGTATTTATTTTCCTTGGCTCTGTCTGAAAAGGCCACATCGTCTCCCCCCCCCCCCCCCCGAAACCTAGGTCCTCTGGGCTAAACTCAAGTACCTCTCCGCTCTCGAAATGGCTGATTTTCATCCTGCCGTCCCTACCAGATTATTTCTTAAATCGCGCTCCCCCTCCCCCCCGCCACGTGCCGGGTGTTCGGGACACAGAAGCCAGGCCGTGGGGACCCCGGCTTTGCCCCCTGCGCGAGAAGTTGGGGGAAGCCTCAGTTTCTCCACGCACACTTTGGGCGGCGGGCGGCAGGCCGAGCGGGCCCGGGGAGGGGACGCGCGGGCGGCGGGGAGCGGGCCGGGGCTCCTCCCGCCCGCACTGCCGAACGTGACCCGCCGCGCCCGGCCGAACGCCGGCCAGCCCCGGCCCCGGGGCCCCCCCGGGCAGCGCCGCGGGAAGGGAGCGCCGGGGAGGGAGGCCCCGGGCGCCCCGGCCTGCTCCCTCCCGCCGAGCCCCGCGGCCGGGCCCCTCTGGGAAGGGCTGGAGGCGACGCGGGGAGGGGGTCGGGGGAGGAGGGAGCGTTCCCGCAAATCACATGATTTTCCCGCTTATATAAATCACAGCTTGTTTTTCTCCACTGGCTGCAGACTTAAAGGTGCAGTGTCTTCTTTCTCTCCCCAGGGCCGGGTGCCTCGGGGTGCTTCTGTCGGCCCCCGAGCTGCGCTGGAGGGGGCTTCACCCCCGAGGGTGCCAGGGCTTCCGGTTTGGGGAGCCCCCCCCCATCCGTCACCACCCCGGGGACGTGTCGTTTTAGCTGGAAACCAGGGAAGGACCTGGAAATTCGATCACCCAATGAGCAGGCAGAGCCGGGCCGGCGAGGTCGGTCAGAGACCTCTCTGGGGACCAGCGAGCCGCTGATGCCCAGGATGCCCGTGAGCGATCTGGAGCCGAGGGGTTAAGAGGAAATTGACTTGTGGGAGATCTATGTGGCCAAAATCAGGCTTCCGAGACTGATGCTTTTTATTCTCACCAGCCCTTGGCTATTTGTTTGAGGCCAACGTATGTGGGAAGAAAAAAATCAACACAGGTATTAAGCACCTACTCTCTAAGTATTAGGCACTGTAGGGAGAAACCAAGACCTATTAGTCTTTAGCTTCAAGTGCTTTATACTGTTTGGGCGGTGAGATACAGACGGGAGAGATGAAATAACACTGGTCCATTTCAATGCCTGTTCCAGGCGGTATGCAATGACTGCTCGCTGAACAGTACAGATAATGAGTCGTGCAGGCTTCCAGGGAGGGCTGGGAGAGGGCAGGAGGGAGGAGGGGGACAGCCTGTGGGGGATCTGGGGGCCACAGGTGGGGCCGGGAGGAAAGGAGCACGGTGTTAGGGTGTTGTGCAGCGAACAGTCCCTTTGGCTAAACGGAGGAACTGCAGAGTGGAGGAGTGGGGCCTGAGGCTGGAAAGCCCCGGGGGGTCAGATGCGCGCAGCCTGGAGTGCAGGGCTGTGCGGATTTGATTTGACAAAGGCGATGTGGGATCTCACGAGGGTGCAGGGCAGGTAGGTGGGGGGAGGCGTCTGGCAGCAGTGTACAGCATAATCTGGAAGCACTGAAGGAACCAGCTGGAGGCTTCTGCCGAAACCAGGCAGACACAAGGTTCACAGTGCTAGGATGTTAAGGGGGAAAGTAGAAGTGGAAAGTGAGAGGTAGGAGATATTTTGAAGAAGGAACAGAGATAATCGAGTGATTGTGTATTTGGGGAGGAGAGAAATGACCCAAAGTGACCGCGATTTTGAGCTTGGGAGGCAGGGAGAAGAGGGTCCCCCAGGTGGAGAGGGTGTGTCATCTGGAGGGGCGGAGCTCCTTCCAGAGCCATGTTTGTAAGGACAGTGGGATCCCAACTGGGAACTGTCCAGGGGGCTGGAAATCAGGACAGAGGAACAGCACAGAGGAACTAACCCAAAGGATGAAAGCGATACTACAGATCTGAAAGGGAGCTAACAGAAAGGGAGAAAGAGAAACAGGGCCAGAGAACACCCACCTTGGGGAGGAGAAGCCGGTGGCCAGGCTGTGGAGGGAATATGCAGCGACCTGGGTGAGTAGAGGTTCTACCTGGACTTGGTTAAGTTGTTTACTCTCTGAACCTCAGTTTTCTGATCTGTAAGATGGGGATGACAACACCTGCATCGTATCCTGTTTGGATTAAAGGAAACATAGGCAGCATCTCGCTCACGGCACGGTGCTTGGCACATGGCAAGTGCTTAAAGCAAGTGTCCTCTCCCCATTTCCTTCCCTTCTGGCCCCCTCCCTCATTTCCTTGAAGTGGCAGGCACTTGAACAGAGGATAATTCTCTCTTTAAAAATTTAACTGGCTGTTGTTGCTGCTGTTTTTCTTCTTCTTAACCCCCCTTCAGCTCCTCCTCCCACCCCCCCCCCAAGTCCTTGTCCTTCTCCTTATTCTGAGGCTGCCACTGCTTCTCCTTTTCCTTCTAGAACAAACCCAGTCTCGCTTGCATGACTAATTATTTGAACCGGATATACCCTCCATTAATAAAGGAAGGAAATAATAAATTTTCCTAAGGGCCTCTTAGCTGAAGATGACTATTACCTCATTTGCTCTTTCCAGCGGCCTCCAAGGTTCAGGAGGGTAGGTATTATGAGGTCCTTCCCCACACCTATAGCTGAAGAAATAGAAGAACAGTTGTAAAAAGTTTTGTTGTTATGTTAGAGGACCACCTGTCTACCAGTACCGTGCAGGTCAAAGATTTCCAAACTTTTATTTTTAGCCTCCTCTTTTTGGAAATAAATTTTACCTGGCAGTCAAATAAAATAGATTAAAAAAACCAGAGTTCTGGCTTCAGTGCAGTGGGGAGGTTCTGAGGGTCCATCGCTTGGCTCTGCTCCCATCCTGCCCCCCCCTCCCCTCCCCGGGGCCAGTCTAGGAAATGGGACTTTGGGTTGCCCCAGAAGCACTCAGAGCCTCTTTCTCTACACTCAGCTTCTTTCTCTTCCTTTTTAGCTGCAAACTTCCTGACTTCAGAGGCCAGGCTGGAGCCCAAGAAGGCTCTGTGGACCCGTGGCTGTGCTCCTCGTGTGAGCCAAATGTAGTCCCTGGCGGTGACGCCAGCAGCTCGGCTCTGCCCGCGTTCCGGCGGCGGGGGGTGCGGACCAGCTGAGCAGGACCAGCGCGGCTCCAAGGCCAGGTTGCCGTCTCTGGTCGGACCCCAGCAGCAGTGCCCCATGTCGCCAGGGCTCGCGAACCACCTCGGCTGGGGTGTGCTGGCCTGCTCTGCTCCTGTGCTTCGGGTCTTTATTCCGCTTTGAATGGGTTTCTTGAAAAACAAACTCTTTGACGTAAAAAAAAAAAAAAAACCAAACAGTTTATGGTCTTTAGAATGTTGATTTGAAATAAAGCAAATATTGGTGACATGCTCTGCAGATAGTTACATAAAGCTGTGAAAGAGCCACAAATAATTTACTCTAACTGCAGCACTAATTATTGTCCTGTACAAAGCAGCCGCTGTTAGGAGTCGTTTCTTTGAGTGGTATCAATTCCCCAGGAGATAAGCATTATAAAAATGATTAAAAGAATTTCATATGATTTTTGTCATTAAAATAAAATCTCAATAAACCAGCATCTAATCTTATACTGTTGTTTATTTTTTCCACCGCTTTATCTATTTATTCGCATTATAAGGGTAATACACACTAATGGTAAAAATAGAAATGCAAATCATTCTGAAGGGTGTAAAATGAAAGGTAGAAGTCCCCTCTCATTACGCATTCTTATTCCCCTGAGTAGATTGAAGTTAATGGTTTCTTGTGACCCAGAAATTTTTTGTTATACATATGGGGGTGTGTGTGTACAGCTAATCTAATATTTTTCCACAAATGGTCTAGTCCTACAATTTTTTTCCACTTAAATATGTATCTTGACATACAGGCCTGTCTCATTCTTTTTAATGATTGTCTAGCTCTGGTGTTTCATTGAATACTGTATATAATATTCCCATATTGTGTTGCTTCCCTCCCCCCCTTATAAGCTGCTACAAAAAGCATCTTTGTATATATTGTTGCAAGCTTGTGCATATGCTAATACATATGTAAGATAAATTCCTAGCAGTGGAATTAAGTGAAAGTATATATACATTAAATTTAAAAAATTTTTATTCTGTACTACTTGAAACATACACAAAGAAAAAGACATAAAGAATAAAAAGAGCTTAGGGCGCCTGGGTGGCTCAGTCGGTTAAGCGACTGCCTTCGGCTCAGGTCATGATCCCAGGGTCCTGGGATCGAGTCCCGCATCGGGCTCCCTGCTCTGCGGGGAGCCTGCTTCTCCCTCTCCCACTCCCCCTGCTTGTGTTCCCTCTCTCGCTGTGTCTCTCTCTGTCAGATAAATAAATAAAATCTTTAAAAAAAAAAAAAAAAAAAAAAAAGAATAAAAAGAGCTTAAAAAACAGCATTGCCAACACAGGTAAATGCCCCTTTGTACAGCCCTGCTTGTCATCCCTCCCATTCCACCTAAAGGATGCCAGGATTCTGAATTGGTATTTATTATTTTCATGCAATGATTTGAATATTTTTACATTGTACATTAAGGGTACTTTGCTGTATGTATTCTTCTGAGACTTGCATCTTTTCCTCAGTATTATATTTCTGACATTCTTCCATCTTGATACCATTTTTGAGTTGATTTCTTTTCAGTATCAAATAACGTCATATATATGAATATACCACAACTTATGTATCCATTTTCTGGTTAGTGGACATTAAGGTTGAATCAATTTTTTCTGTACAAACAATGCTGCCATGAACATTTTTTTAGGAATTTATTTTTTTTATTTTTTTATTTTTTAAAGATTTTATTTATTTATTTGACAGAGAGAGACACAGCGAGAGAGGGAACACAAGCAGGGGGAGTGGGAGAGGGAGAAGCAGGCTTCCCGCGGAGCAGGGAGCCCGATACGGTGCTCGATCCCAGGACCCTGGGATCATGACCTGACCCGAAGGCAGACGCTTAACGACTGAGCCACCCAGGCGCCCCTAGGAATTTATTTTTAAGTAATCTCTACACCCAACGTGGGGCTCAAACTTACAACCCCGAGATAAAGAGTCGCATGCTCTACCCACTGAGCTAGCTGGGAGTCCCTACTATGAATATTCCTGTGTATATCTCTCTGTTGTCAGTATGTGGGGACTTCTCTAGGGTATTTATTTGCCTAGGAGGGAATGGCTGTTTCTTGGAATAGAAGAATCTTTGATGATTTTAGAAGTTGTTCTTCAAAGTGGTTTTACACTCTTAAACCTGCCTTTAGTTACTCCACATGCTCACCAACACTTGGTATTGTCCAACCTTTTAATTTTTGTGTATTTGATAGACGTGAACTTGTGGTTTTCATTTACATTTCTCTGGTTACTAGTGAGATTGGGCATCTTTTCATATATTTTGTGGCTATGCATATTTCCTCTTATGTAAATTGCTTTTGCCCATTTTTTTTTTTTTTTTTGTCGGAGTGTTTGTCCTTTCCTTGTTGACTTACAGAATTTCGTTATACGTTGTGCTTACTGGTCTGAGTTAAATAATATCTTTTTCCCAGTATGTGATTGTCTTTTCACTTTTTTTTCAAAGATCCTCCCCTTTTTTTAGTAGGCTCCATACGAAGCATGGAGCCCAACTCGGGGGCCTGAACCCACCAGATTGAGGCCTGAGCTGAAATCAAGAGTCAGATGCTTAACCGACTGAGCCACCCAGGTGCCTCTCAAAGAGCCCATATTTAAAAAAAGATTTTATTTATTTGAAAGAGAGAGCGAGAGTTGTGTGCATGAGGTGGTAAGGGGCAGAGGGAGAAGTAGACTCCCCACTGAGCAGGGAGCCTGATGCAGGACTCAATCCCAGGTCCCTGGGACCATGACCTGAGCCAAAGGCAGATTTTAACCAACTGAGCCACCCAGGTGTCCCTCAAAGACCCCATTTTTAAGTAATCTCCACACCCAACGTGGGGCTTGAACTCACAACCCTGAGATCAAGAGTCCCATACTTTACTGGCTGAGCCAGCCGGGTGCCCTGATTGTTTTTTCACTTTTTAAATGGATGACTTTTGATGAACAGAAGTTGACTTAATGTAGTTGAATTTTGTATTCCAATTTTCAATATTGTTAATTGCCCAGTTTATCCTTCTGTCAGTAGAGTACACGACTGCCTGCCTGTTTCTCGCACTTCTGCCAACACTGGGTATTATTGGTTTTAGTTTTTGTTAATCTGATAGGTGAAAATGGTGTCTGGTTGTTTTCATTTGTCTTAATTATGAGTAAGCCTGAGCATATTTTCACAGGGGTACTGGCCTTTTGCATTCTTTTGCTGGTTTTATTCTTCATTTTTCTATTGGGTAGTTCACTTTTTCTTAATTGATTTTCCTGATCGATTTGTAGGAGTTTCTGAACGTTAAAGAAATTTGCCTCTGTTCCGCCAAGTATGTGGCTGTGTGTGTACCCCTTAACTGCGGCCCGTTGATGACGGAATCGGGGAACCTTGGCCCTGTATAACACATTTACCCTCTTCGGCCTTTGAACACTTGGCCATATTGAGCAACAAAGTAAAAAGCTGTTTTTGGAGACTCTGTGGGGGTGGCAGGGAGGGAACCAGTGCGGTTCTGTGTTAAGTAGGGAGGACTGAGGTAGAGAGAGAGAGAGAGAGAGTGTGTGTGTGTGTGTGCCTGTGGGTGTCCATCTGATGGGGAAGCGTAATAAATATGGAGACCGGAGAGGAAGTTTGAGTTGGGGCAGTTGTGGTGTGGCCTATAATCTTGTTTCTCAAGTTGAACGTTGCTAATGCCTGGATGAGTAAGTCCAAGATGTCTTGGGTAGTATGGCTCCTCTGGGCTGGTGGGGAAAGTAGGGGAATTGAATAGTTCTGAGGGTCTAGCATGAGCCAGGCACTGTCCCAGGGAGGCATTGTTAGGTGGGGAAGAGGAAGCTTTGGAAAGCTACCCTGGTCCAGGTCACATAGCTGTAATCGGCCAAGCTGGAACCCAGCTCGGGACCAGCTCACTCCCCAGTCCAGCTCTGAAGTATACTGATGGTTCTACTGTGATTAGGCTCAATTAGGAGAGGACTTGGTAAAGAGATTCGTCAGAATTTTCTAACAAGAGAGTAAAATTAGGACATATTTTAAATAGATTGCCATCTCAACAGTGAAATGTCACATTTCTGTGTTTTAATGCTAGTAATTGGCTTAAGTAGTCCTTCCAGGAGAACACAGGTAAATGAACAGTAATTATAATTGGACTCTATTGAAAAAGAGCAATAGTCTTAATAGTCCTGTTCACTCCTAAAAGAATGTTCAACATAGAAACCAGCCAAGATTCTATTTTCCCCCCTCTTGTGTTTGGTAGAATTTGGATGACACTAAACTTTCTCTTCACTCATTTTTTCATTCAACAACTATTCACTAAATGCCTACTTTGTGCCATTTTGCTAAGAGCTGAGAGTGAACAGAATAGACCCAGGTCCTGTCCTCATGGAGCTGAAGGTCTAGTGGAGAGGTTAAAAAAAAAAAAAAAAGTAAAAAAACCCCCACAAATGAAATACCAACTGTCCCAAGTACTATGGAGGACATATACAAGTAATGTGACCGAGTAATATGGGGACTGACTTTAGATGGGGGGAGTCAGTGAATGTCACATTTTGTGATGATTGGGCACCCACACATATTTTTTGGTTAAAAATACCTCCTATAATCAGCCTCCTTACAAATTTTTAAAAGATTTATTTATTTATTTTAGAGAGGGAGAGAGAAAGAGAGAGCACGGGCAGGGGGAAGGGCTGAGGGAAAAGAAATCTCAAGCAGATTCTGTGCTGAGTATGGAGTCCATTGTGGGGCTCGATTTCAGGACCCCGAGATCATGCCCTGAGTCGAAATCAAGAGTCAGACGCTCAACCAACTGAGCCACCCAGGCGCCCCCAAACTGAGCCACCCAGGCGCCCCCTTTTAGCACAGGAGAAACAGCACCAGTGGATGGAGAAGAAAAGCAGGGCATGGAATGATCTCTTCTGGGGGCTACAAAATTAAAATAAGGATGAAGTTCCCTGGGCAGCCTCTCCCGCTCAGTTCTTCTGAATGAAAGTACCACATGGCCCTAATGCAGTCTTTTATACTGTCTGGGTGTGAATCATGATTTTTTTTTTTTAAAGATTTTATTTATTTGAGAGAGAGAGCAAGCAAGAGAGAGTGAGCACGAGAGAGCAGGAGCCGTGGTGGGGGAGGAGCAGAAGGAGAGAGGAGCAGACCCTCTGCGGAGCAGGGGGCCCGATGAGGGACTCGATCCCAGGACCCTGGGATCATGACCTGAGCTGAAGGCAGACACTTAACTGACTGAGTCACTCAGGTGCCCCGGAATCATGATTTTTGATGGAAATTTCCTACTTGGGGTAAATAACTACCACCCATCTTTAATGGCAGGGCCTGAAAGCATTCCTGGAGAATATAAAATCCAGAGGTCTGTCCAGAACCAATATGAAAAATCCTTCTCCTGAATTTGCTGCCCTTCAAGATAAAGCAGCTTCCTCCGAGCAGGTTCAGAGGGTTTGCTTTCTGCATCCCACCTGCGACTCCCAACCCACGTGCCCATCCACCAAGGGCCGGGGAGCAGGCCACGGCTTAAGTGTTTTCTTGGCCCAGCAAACCTGTCTCCTGCAGGGACTGTCTTCATTCACAAGACTTTCATTTGGTTGTTTGAGCCATGATGACAGTGCCAGGCTTTCAAGAATATACCTTGATGATCATGGTTAGGATACACCACCCATCTATCTCTGAGGACATTTTGGGGGGACTTTTAGTTAGTTTGTCTTGCTTTTAATTATATTATTTTCTTAACAAAACACCATTAACACACCTAAAAAAATTAATGATAATTCTTTGGATTCACCTAAATCCTCAATCCACCATCAAATTGCTGGTTCTTTTATTTGGGTTTGAAGAGGACCTCTCTTTCTAACCATTAAAAAAAAAAAATCTTAGTCGTTCTCTTTTCTCCTCTAGTCCCTCTTGCTAAGCAAAGTAACTTATAGCTCTAGACAATTTCCAGGTTTTGGGCTAGGCACCTGTGGGTGAGATTTTACTTTTCAGGAAGAGAGAATAAAGGAAAACTGATCCAATTTAAAGTGCGCCTGATAGAAATTAAATCTTTGCCTCCATTAAACTGGTGTTTGGGGTCCATCTGGTGGCCAGAAGGTTTTGACACAAATCGGGTCTTCCTGTTGCCCTCTTGTGGCCAGAAGTGGTATGACACCATAGGAATCTTTTTCCCTGCTTTAAGATTACAGAAATAAAGATCAATCAGGAAGGAAGTGAGTTAACAGTTAGTTTACTTAACACCCACAAGGCAGATAGGGCTCAAAGATAAACTAGTAGAATACTGGCACTGGCATGGTATCTGTGGTTGCTGCCTGCTGCCCTCAGAAAATCCAAATTTACAATTTTGTGTGAGATGGGGTGTGAATATATGACATATTCTCAATTACTAATTTTTGATCTTTAGCCTGTGCCAGAATCACAGAATTTTAAAGCTGGAAAATATTTTAGATATTAGTCAGCAAAATTTTATTGTGTTTTTCCTATTAGCCTCTATACTAGTGCTGTTAGGGACCGAAGATGAATTGGGTATGTATAAGTCTTGTCCTTAAAGGGTTAAAAGTGTAATGGTAAAGGCAGATAAACAAGTAAATGCCATGTGGTGTGCAATAACAGTGGAAGAGCATGCATGCTGTGAGGACAGAGATGCAGAATGGCCATCTTTACTTGGAAGTCCATGAGGGCTTGAAAGACAGGAGGTAGCATCTCATCTGTGTCTTGCAGAATAGGGAGCTTTACAGGTAGGCTGGGGGAGGGTGGAGATAGAAGAGGGAGGCCCAGGCAGTTGAAAAGCTCATCCAAGAAGGTGGGATTGCATTGGGTGTCCAGTACTGCAAATATGGTTGTAGCATATGGTGTGAGGTGCACAGTAGTAGCTCCATAAATCCTTGAATGAATGAATGAATGATGATGATGATGGTGGTGGTGGGAGTGGTGAGAGAGGAGGGTGAAGAGCTTATGTAGTGGGCAGGTCATAACACTAAGGAGTGTGAATGTTTTGCTGTAAGAGCTGAAGGAGGGTGAGCTGGAGGGCCACTGAAGGTTTTAAGCAGCAGAGTTACAAGATCAGATTTATGTTTTTAAAATAATTTGGGTAGCAGTAAGAAGGAGGCAGAGAACTAATTAGCAGGCTACTATAATAATTCAGTGAACAGTGACGAATGCCTAAGACAGTAGAAATGGGAACATTGAGGAAGGAATGGGTTTGAGTACTACTTATTATTTTTTTAAATTTTTTCCAGTTCTATTGCAATATAATTGACATATAACTTATATTAGTTTAAAGTGTATAACATAATGATTTGATATATGTAGATGCTATGAAATGATGACCACCATAAGTCTAGTTAACATCCATCACCTCCCACAGTGCAATTTTTTTTTTTTTTGTCTTGTGTTAAGAACTTTTAAGAGCTACTCTCTTAGCCACTTTCAAATATACAATACAGTATTGTTAACTACGATCATGCTGTATGTTACATTCCCAGAACTTATTTATCTTATTACTGGAAATTTGTACCTTTGGATCACCTTCACCTAATTCCCCCACCCCTCATTCCCCCATCTCTGGCAACCACCAATCTGATCTTTGTTTTTATGAGTTTGGTATTTTTTTAGATTCCACATATAAGTGAGATTACATGGTATTTGTCTTTCTCTGTCTTATTTCACTTGTATAATGCCTTCAGGGTCCACCCATCGTGTTGCAAATAACAGGATTTTCTTCTTTTTATGGCTACATAATATTCCACTCTGTGTGTGTGTGTGTGTGTGTGTGTGTGTGTGTGTGTGTACACACATGTGTGTTTGTATGTGTATTACAATTTCTTTATCCATTCATCCATCCATCCACGATACTTAGGTTGTTTCCATGACTTGGCTATTGTGAATAATGCTGCAATGAACATGGGGGTGCAAATATTTCTTTGAGATCGTGATTTTGTTTCCTTCAGATATATACCCACAAGTGGACTTGCTGGATCACATAGTAGTTCTATTTTTAATTTTTTGGGGAACCTCCATACTGTTTTCCACAGTGGATGTACCACTTTACATTCTCACCAGCAGTGCACAAGTGTTCCCTTTACTCAACATCCTCAACACTTGTTAGTTCTTGTATTTTTGATGACAGCCTTTCTAACAGGTGTGAGGTGATATCTCATTGTGGTTTTGATTTGCATTTTCCTGATGATGAGTGCTATTGAGCATCTTTTCTTGTACTTGTTGGCCATTCATATATCTTCCCTGGAAAAATGTCTATTCAGTTTCTCTGCCCATATTTTAATAAAAAAATTATTTTGCTACTCAGTCATATGAACTCTTTATATATTTTGGGTATCAACCCCTTATTAGATATATATGGTTTGCAAATATTTTCTCTCCTTCCATGGGATGCCTTTTTATTTTGTTGATGGCTTCCTTTGCAGAAGTTTTTCGTTCGATGTGATCCCATTTGGATTATTTTTGCTTTTGTTGTCCTTCCTTTTATTGTCAAATCAAAAGAAATCATTGCCGAAACTGATGTCCAGGAGCGTACCCTCTATGCTTTTTTTCAGGAGTTTTGTAGCTTCAGGTTTTACACTCGTTTTAAGTCCATTTTGAATTGATTTTTGTGTATGGTGTAAGTAAGTGGTCCAGTTTCATTCTTTGGCATGTGACCGTCCAGTTTTCCCAACACCATTTATTGAAGATCCTTTCCCCATTGTATATTCTTGGTTCTTTTGTCATAAATTACTTGACCTTGTGTGCATGAGTTTCTTTCTGGATTCTCTAGTCTATCCCATTGATCTATGTGTCTGCTTTTTTGCCAATACCATACTGTTTTGATTACTAGGTACTTTGTACTATGGCTTGAAACCAGGAAGTATGATAACTTCAGGTTTGTTCTTCTTTTTCAAGATTGCTTTGGCCATTCAGGGTCTTTTGTGGTTCCATACAAATTTTAGTGTTTTTTTCTAATTCTGTGAAAAAGGCCATCAGAATTTTGATAGAGATTGCATTGAATCTGTAGATTGCTTTGGGTAGTATAGACATTTTAACAATATTCTTCCAATCCATAAGCATGAAATAGCTTTCCATTTATTTGTTTCTTCTTCAATTTCTTTCGTCGGTGTCTTATAGTTTTCAGCATTCAGACCTTTCATCTTTTTGGTTAAACTTATATATAGGTATTTTATTCTTTTTGGTGCAATTATAAATGGGATTCTTTTCTTAATTTCTCTTTCTTATAGTTTGTTATTAGTGAATAGAAACACAACTGAGTTTTGTATATTGATTTTGTATTCTGCAACTTTATTGAATTTGTTTATTAGTTCTAACAGGTTTTTTTGGATGGAGTCTTTAGGGTTTTCTATATAGAATATCATCATGTCACCCTCAAATAGAGATTAATTTTACTTTTTCCTTTCCGATTTGGATGCCTTTTATTTCTTTTTCTTTCCTAATTGCTCAGCTAGGACTACCAGTACTATGTTGAATAAAAGTGGCAAGAGGGGCATCTTTGTCTTGTTCCTGATCTTGGGGAAAAGGTTTCACCTTTTCACCATTAAGTATAATGTTAGCTGTGGGCTTCGCATAGATAGCCTTTATTATGTTGAAGTTCATGACCTCTATACCCACTTGGTTAAGAGTTTTTATCATGAATAAAACTTTTATTTGAATTTTGTCAAATGCTTTTTCTGGATCTATTGGGATGATCATATGATTTTTATCCTTCATTTTTTAATGTGGTATATCACATTGCTTGATTAACAGATGTTGAACCATTTTCGCCTCCCTGGAATAAATCCCACTTGATCATGGGGTGGGGGTTAAGAATGAAGAGTGGGTTGAGACCTGGGGATACCATTAGGAACTGTGATGAGGTGAGCAGAGGCAGAACCAGGTTTTGTGGGGCTGAAGTGTTTACAATTTGGGGGTCCTTTAAGAAAAAAGCATGCAAAATTATCTAAAAAATTGCCCATTTAGATACCTATTTGGGATGAGAAAATAAATCACAACCAACTCTTGATGCTTTGGAGATTCAGAATGCTTTCTTCTGATATATTTTTAGGCAATTTTCCAGAATTTCACACACAAATCCTTTCTGATTGGAACCTGGCTTCGCCTCCCCCCCCAAGATACCTCTACAACTTCTAGCAACTCCCAGAGGCCTGCAAGTGAGGGTCCAGAGGCTGCAGCTTTGTTAGCCTCCCTGCGAATCACCTTTGGAGGTGACTAGGGTGTGGGGTGAGTGATGTGGTACAGATCAGAGTTGAGATATAAGGTTTGGAAGAAGGATTCTACACATTACCTGAGGATAAAAACTGAAGGGAGTGGGGGCAGAGTGCGGGGAGAAATGATGTTTTATTTTTCAGATCTCGTAAAAAAAAAAAAAGCTCCACATCAAAACTGCCGTGTTAAAGTGTGGTGTCCCCCTTTCCACTATGGTGAGCTCTAGTAGACGAGTAGGTGTTGTGCCGAAGAGGCCCCGCCATCTTGTCTCCAGGGTCATGGAGATGGTTTAATGAAAGGGATACCTGGAAACTCTGAGTTTTGAAAATGAAACAGTCTATTAGCAACAGTTTTACTCTTTTAATTTTCTTTATTGCAAACACATAGAAGAAATAGTCGTTTGTGTACCTGAGAGAGAGAGAGAGACAGAGGGAGAGGGAGAGAGAAGAACAGAGAGGGAGCTTGTAAGCAAGCCAGGGTTCATTATCTGAATAACTTTTTTTTTCATAACTTTTTAGATTGGCTGCTAAATCTTGTTTTAAACTAAATATAAAAAAAATCACCTATACTGATGAAGACAATTATTCTAAAAACCGTTTTACATTTGGTTATTTCTCTAAAAGACAAGGATGCTATGAGGAAATATCTAGGGCAGATTGCCTTTACAAAGGGGACAGTTGAAGGTGGTTTAGGCCTAAAAAGCCTAACCTTTTCCTCTGTAGTGTAACCTCCTTCCCTGCGTGTCTGTACGTTTAATGATAGGCAGACCGATATTCTCTTAAGAGACCTGTGGGCTGGCTGGCGCTGAAGGTCTGGCACAAAAGGTGAATCTCTTAGAAGGGAGAGGGATGAATGATAGTCTTCATGATAAAACCTAGTGAATGGAGTTGATTGATGATGATAAGAAAACAGAAGACATGTGTGAGCAGACGAATTTAGTAAGCCTTGGGCACAGCTTACTTGCAATTCACAGAAATGTAGTAACACATTTTCTATAAGTTTTAATAAATTTTGCAAATATATCTAATATTATTAGAGATGGGTTATTACCTATCAGACTTTAGCAATTTAGAGTGACTTATTTTATTAGATCTCTTCCAGATGGTAACTGTGTGACTTAATTTTTTTTTAAAAAGGACGAAAGGTAGAGAGATGGAGATCACAGTCTGGCCCGAGTAGAAGTGGGGTGCTGTTGGGGTCCAAGTACATTTGAGTGTTTAAGTCGGGGGTGTGGGTGGCACTTCACTAATGAGTAACAAAAGGAAGACTGAGGAAGCTGTTGGGGACAAATATGGCCTCCCACACTTTTTGCTGAGGGACACCTTACACAGGGGTAGTCACCAGCCTCACCTTCTCTATGCTCAGAATAGAGCAAGATGCACAAATGTGGGTGGAAAAGTGTGGTAGGTAGGATAGTGGCCGCCTAATCCCTGACATCTGTGAGTATGTTAAATCATAGAGTGAAAAAAGACTTTGCAGAGGGAATTAAAGTTATGAACATTAACATAGGGAGATTATCCTGGATTATCCAGATGGGTTTAATGTAATCACATCGTAATCACATGAACCTCTAAATGTGGAAGAGAGAGGCAGGAAAATGAGTCAGAGAGATGTGAATGAAGAAGAGGCAGGGGAGACTTGAAGCTTGAGAGGGACTCAAACCTTGGCTTTGAAGACACAGGAAGGGGGCCAAGAGCCAAGGAATGTGGGCAGCCTCTAGAAGCGGGGAGCAGCACTCAGATGGCAGCCAGCAAGGATGTGGGGACCTGAGTTCTACAACCGCAAGAAACAGAATTCTTCCAACAGCCTAAATGAGCAAGGAAACAAGTTGCCTCCAGAGCCTTCAGAAGGGGATGCATCCCTGCCCACACATTGGTGAGACCATGTCAGACTTCTGACCCACAGAGCTGTAAGATAATACATGAGTTTTTTTTTTTTTTTTTTTTTTTCAGATTTAGTTATTTATTTGAGAGAGAGAGAATGAGAGAGAGCACATGAGACGGGTTAGGGTCAGAGGGAGAAGCAGACTCCCTGCCGAGCAGGGAGCCCGATGCGGGACTCGATCCAGGGACTCCAGGATCATGACCTGAGCCGAAGGCAGTCGCTTAACCAACTGAGCCACCCAGGCGCCCATAATAATACATGAGTTTTAAGTTCATTAAGTTTACGGTCCATTTGTTACTGCAGCATTAGGAAGCTAATACAGCAGATAGGGCACTACTTAATTTCTTATGTCTGTGGTCCTTTACTTTTTGGCAGTCATAGACCCCTTTGAGAACCTGATGAGAGCTACAGATCTTCTCTCTAGAACAATTAATACACACATAAAACTGAATACAATTTCAAGAGGTTCATGGATGCCCCAAAGCACATCTTATGGACCCAGGTGAAAACCCTTTGCAGATGATAATGTTCAGAGGAGACGAGCAGGGCAAAAAGAGGCTTCCTAGGGATAGCCTCGTCATCTGCCACCAAAGGCTATCCCAGAACCTGGGGGAGCACTTAGCTGGATTGCACTGAGCTAATTCAGTTTTAATGAATGAATTTCCTAGATAGCAAAGCTGAATGAATCATCTCAGCCTGATCTTTTACTGATGGGTTCCTTGAAATGAGGCCACATTATTGAGTATGACAGTCAGTCTTCACCAGATAGCTAGTGATATCTAGTGATTTGAGGATCACTCCAAAGAATTAAAATGTAAACGTCACTAAGAATGGGTATTGATTTTACTCCCCAGAGAATATGCACAGGAAAAAAAATCCCCATATTCCTTAGTAAATTAAACTTACTAAAAGTTAGTGACAATACTGTTTTGGAGATTATTAATGTTATGTAGGCTTCTCATTTGTTTAGAGCAGTCCTGCCTGTCCGATGGAAATCTAATGGGAACCACTTAGGAAATTCCAATAGCCACATCAAAAAAGGTAAAAAGAAAAGGTGAAATTAAGTTTAATAATAAATTTTATATAATCTATCTAAAATACTATTTCAACATGTAATCAATATAAAAATGTCAATGACATATATTCCATTTTTTTTCTTTTTTTGTCAAATTAAGTCTTAGAAATCTAGTGTGGAGAGTACACTTATAGCACAACCTGGGACTAGTCACATTTCAAGTTCTTAGTGGCCACACATGACTAGTGTGAGCACAGGAATGATTGTCACTTGCTATTCCCTTTGATCTATACACAGTGACCCTGCCGGCAATAATATGGGAAGAAAAAGAAAATCTGAAGATTATTTTTTTTAGATTTTCATTTATCTGGTTGACCCAAAGAAATTGTATGTGACCTTCTTTGTACATAATAGGCCTTTAATATACATGGCTATTTTTTCCCATTAAAAATAGAATTTCAGTATTGGAAAAGACTTCTCTAAAATCATTTACTTTTTAAAGTGAGGAAGCGGGACGCCTGGGTGGCTCAGTTGTTAAGCGTCTGCCTTCGGCTCAGGTCATGATCCCAGGGTCCTGGGATCGAGCCCTGCATTGGGCTCCCTGCTCTGCAGGAAGCCTGCTTCTCCCTCTCCCACTCCCCCTGCTTGTGTTCCCTCTCTCACTGTCTCTCTCACTGTCAAATAAAAAGATAAAATCTTTAAAAAAATAAAAAATAAAGTGAGGAAGCACAGGTTAGAAGATGGAAAGAAAACAAAGAATAAAGACACTTTTCTGGCCTTCCTTACATGGGGTTTTATGTACTAGTCAGTATTTATTGAGCTACTAATGTGTCAGACACTAAAACCATCATTATTAATCCTACAACAACTTTACAAAGTAGATCTTATTTTCCCCATTTACAGATGAGGAAATGGAGACCTAGAAGTCTCATAATAATGTGTCCGAGGTCAGAAAGCTCATTACTACAGAGCCAAGAGGCAAAACTACCCTTTTTTAGTCCAAAGCCCTTGCGGTTTCTAATAGGCCACGCAGCCTCTGTCAGGCTGGGCAGGGAGAGGACCACGAAGTGCTCGTGGATGAAGGGAAGGAGGGGTGAAGGGTAAGAGAAAGAGCAGAGGAAAGACAGTGGAGGTATGGCATAAGTGGGGAAACGGTCAGATGAAGTGTTGGAATCTTCCACCCGCCATAGGTCAGTGGCTTGGAGGCCTGTCCTTGACAGCCAGCCAGGCAAGTGGGCTTTGAGGAGGCGCAAGACGAAGACATTGGTGAGCTGCCTGACTCCTTTAAAGAGCAGCGTTGTGGCTGGTTACACAATCTTTGTCCATTGACAGATGTGCTTTTTCCTGCCTGGGACTCTGAGGATGGTAAGAACAAAGTGAGGGCTAAGGGCATGTGCCCTCTATTCACGCAACGTCCTTGAGCCTCGCGATTTGCAGCATGCACTCGGTCTGACCCAAGAAATATCTGGTATCTGCTGTCTTCTTTGTGCATACATCTCTTGCTGATGTTTAGTTTCACACTCATAGTTTAACCTTTCCTTGTTTCTTTGTGCTAAAGCTTCCCAAAGCGGAAAATTATTTTCTTATAGGATGAAAACACGTGAATGACAAGAAGATACACTCTGCAGGGAAGATGAGCACCACACCAGTCTTTGAGACAATGATAAGGACAGAGGTGTGTGGGCACGGGTTTGGCTATCCTCAGGGCATAATATTCTGCTGTGGCCTGCTGCTGGGTGACAACCAGACCAGCTGCAGGTTTTAGGCATGCACCATGCTTTTTTCAGGTTCCACCAAACACGTTGTTCCAAAGCATAGCTGCCAAAAAAAGGGGGGAGGGCAGCAAAGTCCAAATAGAAAATCCACATAATGAAAACCATAAATGTAAGGGGTGCTTATAGTTCTATGGACTTCCACCTACAATTCTTTTGGGAAAAGCATCAATTTGAGGATATATATGGTGGTTATGATGCAATTATTTTTTATTAAAGATTTTATTTGTTCATTTGACACAGAGAGAGCAAGCACAAGCAGGGGGAACAGCAGAGGGAGAGGGAAAGAGAGAAGCAGGCTCCCCGCTGAGGAAGGAGCCCGATGCGGGACTCGATCCTGGCTCATGACCTGAGCTGAAGGCAGACGCTTAACCAACTGAGCCACCCAGGTGCCCCTATGATTGTATTTTTTAAAAAAATGAGTATCATCAGTGGTTTAAAAACCACTGTGAATTCTGTTGGTTAGGCAGTGGAAAAACAGGCATTCTCATCTATTGCTGGGATGAATGCAAAATGATATAATCTCTGTAGAAGGGACTTTGGCAATATCTAAGAAAACTGCCTATAAATTTACCATTTGACCAAATTCTGCAGGAACTTATCCTGAAGAAACATCTCCAACAATACAAAACTACACATGCGGATTATATATGGCAGTATATTTGTAATTGCAAAATGTTGGAGATAATCTAAATATGTATACAAAGGAGACACACCGAATACACATAATAGAGTAATACACACATAATAAAGTACTAGGCAGCTTTTATGGAGTGATTTTCAGGATTTACTGCTCAAAGGAAAAAGCAAAGAGCAGAAGAGTATATAGTATGTTACCTTTTGGGTAAGAAATAAGGGGAAATAATATACATGTATCTGCTCATTTTTTACAAAAATATACACTGGAAGAATAAACCAAAAACTAATTAAATTTGCCTACAGGAGAGAGGGGACAAAGTGGAAGGGATGCAGGAGAGAATGACGAGAAGGAAGGCTCTTTATGGTAGAATGCCAAGTAATAAACATAGGAGGAATGATAAGAGTTAGAAAGTCACCATTTATGCATTTAGCATACTAATAATCTAGACAAGAATCATCAGTGGGTGCTAAAAGTTTGTTGTAGAAAATTTACTGCGGAACAGCATATTTATATGGTCTCAAAGTATATGTCTACAGTTATTTATTAAATAGAAACAGAAAAACAAGACAAATCTAGCTGAAACCACTTCCTCTGAGAGATCAAGATTGAAAGCATCATCACAAATGATACAAGCTGAGGTGTCTCTTGAAGTGATGGACATAGATTGCTTGTGTAGTGTTTCTGCCCCAAATGTATAATCTGAATTGACTTCTGAAGAAGCGATGGGAACAAAACAGTGGTCCTGTACTCTTCAAAAATGTCGCTGTCATGAAAGATAAAGGTTGAGGAATGGATTAAAAGAGACTAAAAAGACATGATAATGATGTTATAAAAAACAAACAAACAGGGGCGCCTAGGTGGCTCAGTCGGTTAAGCACCCAACTCGATTTCAGCTCAGGTCTTGTTCTCAGGGTCATGAGTTCGAGCCCTGCATTGGGCTCCACACTAGGCATGGAGCCTACTTAAAAAAAAAAAAAAAAGGAAAAAACCCCACACAAAGATGTTATTAAAAAACAAACAAAAAAATAAAGAAAAGAAAAAAGAAAAGGGACATGGTAACTACATGAAATATGTGGTTCTGGAATGGGAAAAAAGATTTCTCTAAAGAATAATACTGCAGGGCACCTGGGTGGCTCAGTTGGTTAAACGACTGCCTTCGGCTCAGGCTGGAGTCCCGGGATGGAGTCCCCCATCGGGCTCCCTGCTCAGCAGGGGGTCTGTTTCTCCCTCTGACCCTCTTCCCTCTCGTGCTCTTTGTCTCTCATTCTCTCTCTCAAATAAATAAATAAAATCTTTAAAAAAAAAAGAATAGTACTGCAAAAATTAGCAAAATTTGAGTATGGATGGCATATTAGATAATAACATTGTCTACATATGAAATTTTCTGATTTTTATAATTGCTTTGTGTTTGGGTAAGAGAATGCCATTGTTCTGTTTTTTTTTTCCTTTTCTTTTCCTTTTTTTAAAAGTAGGCTCCACACCCAGCATGGAGTGCAATGCAGGGCTTGAACTCATGACCCTGAGATCAAGACCTGAGCTGAGACCAAGAGTCAGACCACTTAGCCGACTGAGCCACCCAGGCACCTTGAGAATGCCACTGTTCTTAAGAGATACATGTTGAAGTCTTAGAAAAGAGGGCCATAAATTTCTGCAACTAAGTCTCAAATAGTTCAGCAAAAACAAATAAAAACCTGAAAATTCCAAATGACTATAATATCTTCTTGAAAAATATACTATAGACATTTCTATGGAGTTATGAGGCCTGATCCCACATTCTCCCATCAAATGGATTTTCTCTGGCTCCTTCTTTAGTTTGTTATAGGGGTAGCTAGAAAAGTAAAATGTAGTGTAATGCATTTATTATCCTTTTTAGGCTAAAGGTAATAAAATCTATATCTTTTTTTAAGGAAATGGGATATTTTCCAACATACTAACTTTTCCAAATTGTTCCAGTCAGACTCACTTGTTTACAAGAAATAGAGAGACACTCAAGCTAAAGTGATAACTGCAACAAGGGGGACAAAATTTCCTGGCACGCTACACATAGGAGACACACTGGGATTAGGCCTCAGAGAGACAGAGCTGAAGAGTGGCTGTGGATTTAAGCAGAAATGTGTGGGCTTTAGCTCTATGCGTGGCATCAGCGTGATTGAGTGATACCTTACACTTTTCTGTGTCCAACTAGTCAGCTTAGGGATTGGCTACTCTTGAGTCAGGAATGTGCTTTTATCAGTCGTGATACTCTTGGCTGAAAGTAATAGAAAATCCAGTTCAAAATCGTTTAAACATTTGCTATCTTATGTAACAATAAAATGGAGATAGGGCATGTCCTCAGTGACCTCATCAAGGACCTAGGTTCCTTTCATGTTTTTGTTCTGTCATCCTCAGCATGTAGGCTTTTCCTCTGGAGTCATGAAAGCTGCCACAGCTTCAGGGGTTGACAAGACCCGGAGAAAGAAAATGAACTGTCCCTATCTTTTGTTCCTTCCTAAGAGCAAGGAATAACTTTCACAAAAGGCATTCAGCAGACTTCCCCTTGGCATCTCATTGGCAGAGTTGGCAAAGGAAATGGCAGTTATCCCAACTGACTTACACTGATCAAGATTGATCCTCTTAAGGCTAAGGAGGAGGTGTCACAATGCAGTTGGACACAGAAACCTAAACACATAAATTTTTCCATTAGAATGGAAGAAGGGAAAAGAGGGACTGATACTGGATACTGGATACACTGCCACATTCCTTGTCCATTATACAGATATATAATACTTGTGAAAAATTTAAACCACAAACTAAGAAAATAATTGCAGTTGTAAAGAGGAATGAAGAATATGTATATTTACTAAAATGGAGTGAACTTCAGGTCTACTGGTAAATTAAAAAAGCAAGGAGGAGGGGCGCCTGGGTGGCTCAGTTGGTTAAGCGTCTGCCTTCAGCTCAGGTCATGATCCCGGGGTCCTGGGAGTGAGCCCTGAGTCCCTGCATTGGGCTCCCTGCTCAGTGGGGAGTCTGCTTCTCCCTCTCCCTCCTCCCCTCTGCTCATGCTCTGTCTCTGTCTCTCTCTCAAATAAATAAATAAAATCTTTTAAAAAAAGCGAGGAGGAATTTGAAATTAAAAAAAAAAAAACAGTTCCCTTTACAAGAGCATCAAAAAGAATACTTGGAAATAAATTTAATAAAAGTATAAAACTTATACTCTAAAAACTACAAAATACTGTTGAAAGAAATTAAAGAAGACATAAGTACATAGAAAGACATCCAATACTCATGGATTGAAGATTTAATATTGCTAAGATGGATGACAATACTCCCCAACTGATCTACAGATTCAATGCAATCCCTATCAAAATCCCAGTTGGCTTTCTCTCAGAAATTGACAGTTCATATGGAAATGCAAGGGAATAAGAGTAATAAATAATCTTGAAAAAGAAGAACAAAGTTGGAGGACTCATACTTCCTGAGTTCATACTTACTGCAAAGTTATGGTAATCAAGACAGTGTGATATTGGCATGAGAACAGATATATAGATCGATGGAATAAAATTGAGAATCCAGAAAAAAACTATTACATTGAAGGTCAATTGATTTTCAACAAGGGTACCGCCACAATTAAATCAGGAAAAAAATAGAATAGTTTTATCAACAAATAGCACTAGGACAACTGGATATTCACATGCAAAAGGATGAAGGTAGACTCCTACACACATAAAATTCATAAATATGAATCATAGACCTAACTGTAAGAACTGAAATTATAAAAGTTTTAGAATAAAATATCAGAATAAGTCTTTGTGGCCTTGGGTTAGGTAAAACCTTCTCAGACATGATGCCAAAAGCGTAGCAACAAAAGAAAGAATAAGGTAGATTAGACTTCAACCAAAAAAGGACACCATGAAGAAAATGAAAATAAGTGGTGCCTGGGTGGCTCAGTCGTTAAGCGTCTGCCTTCGGCTCAGGTCATGATCCCAGGGTCCTGGAATTGAGCCCCGCATCGGGCTCCCTGCTCAGCGGGGAGCCTGCTTCTCCCTCTCCCTCTTCCTGCTGCTTCGCCTGCTTGTGCTCTATATATATCTCTCTCTGACAAATAAATAAAATCTTAAAAAAAAAGAAAATGAAAAGAAAGCAGAATGGGAGAGAACATGTTCAAATAATCACATGTTGATAAGGGACTTGTATCCAGAACATATAAAAAAAATTCTTATAATAACAACTGAAAGATAAATAACCCAGTTGATATATGGGTGAAAGATTTGAACAGACATTTCTCCAAAGAAGATATACAAATGGCCAATAAGCACATGGAAAGACGCTCTACATCATTAGTATTAGGGAAATGCAAATCAAACCCACAATGAGATATCACTTCACTCCCACTAAGATAGCTATTATAAAAAGGATGGACAATAACAAGTGGTGACAAGAATGTGGAGAAATTGGAAGCCACGAAGCTGGGGAGGCGGGATGTAAAATAGTGCAAGCTCCTTTGGAAAACAGTCTGACAGTTCCTCTAGATGTTAAACATGGAGATACCATATGACCTAGCTATTCCACTCAAGAGAAATGAAAGCGTAAGTACTTCTACGCTACACAAATGTTCATAACAGCGTAATTCACAATAGCCAAAAAGTGGAAACAACCCAAACGTCCATCAACTGATAAATGGATAAATAACATGTGGTACACCCATATAAAGGAATATATTTAGCAATAGAAAGTAATGAAGTACCAATACACACACAACATGAACGAACTTTGAAAACATTTGGTAAATAAAAAAAGACAGACTCAAAGACCGCATATTGTATGATTCCATTTATATGAAATATTCAGAACAGGCAAATTTATACTATAGGGACAGAAAGTAGATTAGTGGTTGCCTAAGGCTAGGGAGAATTGGGGGATTGAGAGGGGGTGACTAAGGCATGAAGGGTGTTTTGGGGTTATTAAAATGGTCTAAACTTGTAGTCATGTTGCATAATTTTGTGAATATACTAAAAATCATTAAATTGTATACTATATATTTTTAAAAGATTTATTTATTAGAGAGAGTGAGCATGAGTGAGTGTGTGGGTGGGGAAGGAGAGGGAGACAGGCAGTTCCAAGCAGACTCTGCCCTCAGCACGGAGACTGACACGGGGCTTGATCCCACGACCCTGAGATCACAATCCTGAGATCATGACTTGAGCTGAAATCAAGAGTCAGTTGCTCAAACGACTGAGCCACCTAGGCACCCCTAAATTGTACACTTTAAAGAGTGAATTGAGTGCATAGTATGCTATCATTTGTTTTAAAAGATTATAATTGCTTATATATATATAAAAATGGAAGGATAAATAATAAAAATAAATGGTTATTTATATAGTGAGGGAAGGATAGCACAGACAGGACAGGGGTAGAAGCTAGATTTTTCTCTGAGAGCTCTTGTTTTATAGACTTAACTTTAGAACCATGTAAATATTTTATATTAGTTATAAAGCAAAGCTACATTAAAAATGCAATCTCTAAAAATTGCAATCAAGATTAAACAAATTAATCTATGTATTGAGTTGGTGGCATAACCACACATGTGGAACCTTTCCAAGTGACTTTAAAACTCAGTAATAGACTATACATCCATATTGAAATATACCTTAATAACAAAAAGACTTACAGAAAGGCCCCCCTACCCCAACAACAACAAAACCCCCAAACTGTTTTCAGTAATCATATTGTGGTTGTAGTGCCAAGATTGTATTCTGAGACTGTTATTTGTACATGGTCTTATAAAGCAAATGAATAATTATGTGGATTTTAAGCATGGGGAAAAGGAGATACAGATATGGGACTGACGAGGGTAGCCCTGACTTTCAATTGGACATATGTGTTACATCTTTAAAACAACAACACATTTCAGGGCTCCTGGGTGGCTCAGTTGGTTAAGCATCTGCCTTTGGCTCAGGTCATGATCCCAGGGTACTGGGATGGAGCCCCGCATCAGCCTCCCTGCTCAGTGGGGAGTCTGATTCTCCTTTTCCCTCTGTGCCTCCCCTAGCTCATGCGTGCGCTTTCTCTCTCTCTCTTTCTCTCTCAAATAAATAAAATCTTCAAACAACAACAACAACAACAACAACATTTCTTAGCTCCACCCATTGTAAAGGTCTAGAAACCATGAACATCCACTAGCAATAAACACCCTATGAGATTGTGGCCTCTAAAATACCATTTCCCATTAAAAAGAACCAGGATTCCTTGGAGAAATGGCTGATTCCAGGTCTGCTGCAGGAAATGTTGAAGATGAGTCTGAAACAACTTGTCATTTAGAAGGGAAGGAAGTTATCAAATACTTAGAGCATTGTGTGAAAGCTAATCTGAAGAGATTCCCACTGGCTAAAGATAGGACAATTTGAGCATCAGTAAAGATAATAATTGAAATGGATTCAGCACATCAAATATATTTAAATTCATGAGTTTATAATAATTCTGAAAAAAACCCTTCTCACTGTTAGTCTTTGATGGATGTGAGAGAATTCATTATTTTGAAAATTAGTAAATAAAGAATTAAGCATTAATCCTGACTTTCCTCTATGAACTGTATTTCAGGGAAACCAAATGCATTTGAAGGGAATTTTCTCTTTATAGAAGCATTTCAGCAAATGAATAAATGCTAGAATAACACTATTTTGTAAACCCTAATTAATGTGTCTAGTTAATGATAGTCAACAGCTGCTAACAGCACAAAAAGCAACTGGAACTTTCATACATTGTTGCTGGACAGGTAAACTGGTAAACCACTTTGAAGAATTGTTTGGTAGTTTCTTTTAAACAATAATTTTCATTCCTAAGTATTCACCCAGAAGAATGAAAATGCCTGCAAGACAATGTTTATAGCAGCCTTATTCATAATAGCCGCAGGCTCAGTGGTTGGAGGGGAACTAACTGTAAAGACTCATGAGAAAACTTTCTGGGGTTATGGAAATTATCTTTTTTTGGGAGTAAGCTAGATGGGTGTACGTAATTGTTAAAACTAATTGAACTGAACAGTTAAGATTTGTGCATTTTATCTTAATTATTCGCTAATTAAAAAGAAAGACCAGATTTTATGTGCCTCCTGATGGATGTACACAACACTCACATATAAACTATTCTTGCCAAAAACACTGAACCTGAATCTGATTGTGCTCCTCGATTTATATATCAATTTACAGGAAATAGAGGGAACAAAGAACCATATTCAATAACATCTTGGGGATGTGATCAGCAAAACCCAGACTATGGGGAACTTTATTGCAGTATGGTCCTTAGATCCAGGCAAGGGGCCCCTGCTCTGACCCTCCTCTAGTTGTACTGCCCCAGGTGGGGTGAGAAGTCCGTGGGCTTCTCAGGGGACACACCTCACCGAGAGTTAATGTCTTCCCTTCCAGACTATGTTTTGGGCTTCCCAGTCTATGCCAACTATGCCTGCTTTCAGGACCTGCATGGGCCTTCCCAAGTTTGGACTGTGCAACCAGTGGTGGGTGTTTGCAGAGGGTGTAGATTGAGCTTGGACATGTGGGTGGGGGTGGAGGCGATGGAGCCAGGCAGGGGTGGAAAGAGAATGGGCCAGCCTGTGGGTCATGCGCCAGTTCTCCTGTGCAAACACAATCCAGTGAGGAACTTTAAGAGTCTGAGGATTCTGAATTTTAACTTGGCCTTCCAAGTCATTAAGAGGGTTTATTTGTCAAGACAGGACTGCAGAGCATATTAAACTGTTAGCTGGAGTGATAGCATTTAAGTATTTAGATGCATGGTATTTGGGACTCTATTTGCACTGTTGTTCCAGGTCTGTAAATGTTAGGGTCAGGTCTACTTTCAAAACTCCTAAGCTCAAACAACCCAATCACTTACCCAAGCAAATTGGGAGAGTGAAGGGAGGTGGTAGAGAGAGATAGAGAAATAAAGAGAGGGAGGGAGGAAGGAAGGGAGAAAGACCTATAGCTTGGGAAATATATGAATGAATTGTAATGTATGGACCTCAATCTAACTGTAAAACAATGTATAAGAGTAAAAAATTTGAACACTGATTGGATATAATTGATTTCATAAATGAATTGTTAGGAGTTTTTTTTAGGTATGATAATGGCATTGAGATTGTTTCAGAATCATCCTTATCTGTTAGAGGTATATATTAAACTATTTACAGATAAAATGTTTTGGATTTACCTCAAAAATTGGGTTGAGTGAGGGAGTGGGTGGGAATATAGATGAAATAAGATTGGATATGAGTTAAAGCTAAGAAGGGGGGTACATAGGAATTCATACTATTCTCTCATTTTTGCATAAGCTTGAAACTCACTTGAAATTCCACAGAAATTTCCATGAACTTTTAAAAAATATTGTTTCTATGTGTACTTATACATAACTTATATAAATAGCATTACAAAGAACATGATGCTTTGTAACAAGCTCTTTTCATTCAAAAGTACATTTAGACTCTTACTTATATAAAATTTTAAGTTAGTTCCAATTTTTAACCAATATTATAATGAGCATTCTTACACATGCATCTTTTCTGGTCTATCTGATGATCACCTTTGGATATATTCCTAGAAATATCACTGCTGATTCAAAAGTATTCATATTTAACGTTTTGATACATGTTGCCAAACTGTACTTCAGAAGGGCTAAATCTATTTATACTCGGACAGAGCCCTATCTCATATCTCTGCTAACACCAACCTTTGTAAACCTGGCTAATCCAATGAAAACACATTATCTCATTGTTGGGATTATTTGTATTTCTTAACTAGCAAGAGTAAAAATATTTTCATATGCTTATTTGGGGGTGTGTGTATGTGTGATTTGCTTGTTTGTGGTATTTACCAGGTGTGTTTGATAGGGTGTTAAACCTTTTCATTGACATGTAAGAGCTCTTTGTATATTAATGGCATATAGTTTTGTCATGTATTTTGCAAATATTTTCTCTTGGCTTGTTGTTGTTTCAACTTTAATTATAATGTGTGCATGTGTGTGTGTGTTTGTGTGTGTGGAAGGGAGTGGGTGGGTAGGGTTTTTTTCCATGCAGTAATCTTTAATTTTGTGTACTATTAAACCTTAATAGTATTGGGCTTTGGAGTCATGTTTAAGAAGCTCCTCTTCACACAAGGCTATCTATACTTGTTTTTTTAAAAAACATTATGCATCTTGGGCATCCTCTTTTGCCAATATACATCTACCTCATTCTTTTTAACAGTTGCACTGTAATGAATTGTATAGATCAGTTTTTCTCAGTCTTTTTTCTATTATCGTCCCAAGAAGCCTGTTTAGACATTTTTTTTCTTAATCATCCCTTCCATGAAACTTCAATACTACATATAAACTGTATATCTATGTACTTTGTGCATATTTGTGCTTTATATGTAAAAAATAAGGGTTTTTTATCTCCCCACCCCCACTGCCCCTCCAAGAACCAATTTTCACCTCCTTGGTTGTGATATTGCCTCTTTGAGGTTGCATGGTATAGATATTCCATAACTTAATTATTCCACACGTGTATACTATTTTTGATATTCCAGTGCTCTATTATCATACTTATCTTTATACATATATTTTGTTTCTATAGGATAAATTCCTAGAATTGAAAAGCTGTGTCAAAAGGTATTAATATTTAAAAATTTAGCAGATATTGCTAAAGATTGTATCAATTATACACCAACCAATATATACTGAGAATCAATTTGGCTTCAATTTTCACATTTAAGTCATGAATCCATTTGGGTTAGAGATCTGATTATTTTTTTCCCCCCAAATCTGGCTCATCGACCTTAAAATATTAAATACTTTATTGAATTAACCATTTCTTGATCTACCATATATTAAATATGAAAAATGTATTAAATATGTATACTCAGGCTTTAGATTCTGTTCTATGACTGTTTAGTCATACTCTATTACCACCCGATGTTTATTATTCTTGCTTTGAAATAGTTTCAGTATCTGATTATATTCCCTTTTCTTTTTCTTTTTTAAAAGATTTTATTCATTTTTGACAGAGAGAGTGTACAAGCAGGGGAAGCAGCAGGCAGAGGGAGAGGGAGAAGCAGACTCCCGCTGAGCAGGGAACCCGAGGCGGGGCTCGACCCTAGGACCCCTGGATCACGCCCTGAGCCGAAGGCAGACATTTAACCGTCTGAGCCACCCAGGTGCCTCCCCCCTATTTTTCTTGGTATTTTAATGTTTTTTTTTCTCTCCATGAACTTTGGAGTAATTCTGCCTAGTTCCAAAACAGGCAAACAACAACAAAAAGCCCTTAAAATACGATTGGGATTAAGATTGGGATTGTACTAAATTTGTGGATTTAGTGAGAACTGTGGAATACATTACAGAGTACATTCTAGAGTAACAAATTTAAAATAAGGCATAGAGGGCCCCCTGGGTGGCTCAGTCAGTTAAGTGTCTGCCTTCAGATCAGGTCGTGATCCCAAAATCCTGGGATCCGAGCCCCACATTGGGCTCCGTGCTCAATGGGAAGCCTGCTTCTCCCTCTCCCTCTGCCTGCCGGTCCCCCTGCTCATGCTCTCTGTCAAATAAATAAATAAAACCTTAAAAAAAAAATAAAGGCATAGAAGAAACAGAAATAATGTTGGCTTAATGAAGTACACCTGTATTAGGTTGTTTCGAGTAGTAAATGACAGAAGTCCAGATAAAACCCAAGTTTAAGCATTAAAGAGAGTTTATTGGCTCATTTAACTGAAAAAGCCAGTGGTCAAACTAGTCTTGAGGCATATCTGGACCGCTGGGCTAAATAACATCATCAGGATTTGGTTTCTATCTTCCAGGTTGGCTTTTTTAGCTTTAATTTTACACAAGCCTCCATGTGGTGGCAAAGGTGGCCTATCTGCTCCATGCTTAAATGGTCGTTAGCTCCTGCAATGTCAGAGAAAGTCTTTTTTCTTATAGTGCAAGTGAAAGTATCAGTGATGGTTATCATTGGCCAGATCTGGGATCAAGTATAGGAGTGGGGGCTGGGTGGGGATTTGGGAATCAACCCCACTTGAACCACACAAGCTACAGTTGGGGAGGAGTGGTTTCTTGAAGGGATGTGGAGTAACAAAAAATGCAGGAGTTATGTCCTATAATACCTATTTACTTATAAAAAGAGGATTTTCAGGAAGCATTAAGAAATATTACTAAGTTAAAGTTCTAATACTATTTTTCAGTATTTCAAAAGTTACTTTGGGGTCATAAGGGTAAAAAGAAATGAGGTGACCAAGTAGGGAAAATTAAAATATTATCTTTGTTATTGAGTAATATTTGTTAGAATTATAATGGTGATTCTTGACAAATGACAAGAAATGTTCTCATTACTGTTTAGATCCTCTAAAATCTTGCTTTATGAATTTATCCTTTTTTGCAACCTAATCCTTTCCTCTTCTAGTTTTCCCCCCTGCTCCTAAGTAACTCCATTCCCTTCCTCCCTCAGCAAATCAAAAGTCTCTTAATTCTAGTGGTCTTTTATGCTCCTCTCCTCTTATTCATTGGTCAGCTGTAAAGAAATTGTTTAGTTGAAAGTCATCAGTGAGGGCGCCTGGGTGGCTCAGTTGGTTAAGCGACTGCCTTCGGCTCAGGTCATGATCCTGGAGTCCCTGGGACCGAGTCCCGCATCGGGCTCCCTGCTTGGCAGGGAGTCTGCTTCTCCCTCTGACCCTCCCCCCTCTCATGCTCTCTCTCTCATTCTCTCTCTCTCAAATAAATAAAATCTTTAAAAAAAAAAAAAAAAAAAGAAAGTCATCAGTGATTTCCTTAATCACTGATCTGATGGCCTGAGACCCTCTCTCCTGATGGCCACTGTCTCTGTAGGAGTTGACAATACCGATTGACCTCTCTTTCTTGAAACATGGATTTTTAGTTTCTATGTAACTTACTCTCCTGATGCTTCTCTTAGTTTTCTGATGATTTCTTCCCTGTTTACTTTGTTGGTTCTTCTTTACCTTCTTTACATTTGGGTGATTGTCAAGGTTCTGGCTTCAAACTGTTTCTCTATTCACTGTCTTGGCAGTCTCAAACACTTCTCTACTTTCAGAAGAAAAGTATGCACCTTTAACTTAGATGCTTTTGACCAGTTCCTCCCAACATCTGCATGATCCGATCTTAACTATCCATTATCAAGCCCAGTGTAACTTCTCTTAAAAAATTCTTTCTCGGGCGCCTGGGTGGCTCAGTCGTTAAGCGTCTGCCTTTGGCTCAGGTCATGATCCCAGGGTCCTGGGATCGAGTCCCGCATCGGGCTCCCTGCTCTGCGGAAGCCTGCTTCTCCCTCTCCCACTCCCCCTGCTTGTGTTCCTGCTCTCGCTATGTCTCTCTCTGTCAAAAAAATAAATAAAATCTTTAAAAAAAAAAAAATTCTTTCTCTTGGGGCGCCTAGGTGGCTTAGTTGTTAAGCGTCTGCCTTCGGCTCAGGTCATGATCCCAGGGTCCTGGGATCGAGCCCCACATCAAGCCCCACATCGAGCCCCACATCGAGCCCCACATCGAGCCCCACATCGGGCTCCCTGCTCAGCGGGAAGCCTGCTTCTCCCTCTCCCACTCCCCCTGCTTGTATTCCTGCTGTCGCTGTCTCTCTCTGTCAAGTAAATAAATAAAATCTTTAAAAAAAAAATTCTTTCTCTTCTGAATTCCATGGTACCTTTATTTTAATGGTACTAATTTCAAACAGATTAGTTAATTATATATAAGACTTGACTTACTTTCTAGCCTATAAACTTCTTTGAGAACATTTTCTAATTCAACCCTGTGCCTTGTGTACTGTGAAGCACACGCTGTATTTATTCATTTGTTTATTCAACATACATTCTGCACCTACCATGCATTGTGCTAGGTGCTGGGTAAGTGGTGAAAAAAACATGTGTGGTTTCTGCCCTCATAGAATGTATAGTCTTAAGAAATAACAAATACATATTGTGATATATGTTTAATAAAACTTTGAGAGAATGAATCTTACATCTTTTTTTTTTTAAATTTATTTATTTGACAGAGACACAGCGAGAGAGGGAACACAAGCAGGGGGAATGGGAGAGGGAGAAGCAGGCTTTCCGTGGAGCAGGGAGCCCGATGTGGGGCTCGATCCCAGGACCCTGGGATCATGACCTGAGCTGAAGGCAGACGCTTAATGAGTGAGCCACCCAGGCGCACCAAATCTTACATCTTTAACTCCTGTTTCATCCTCTCTCCCCAAACTCCTGTCTTACATTTCCTGAACCCTTTTGCCTTGATAAATTACACAGATTTCTCAAAACTCAACATCTTTTTTTAATTAATTCTTTTATTAATTTTGTTTTATGTTATGTTAGTCATCATACATTATATCATTAGTTTTTGATGTAGTGTTCCATGATTCATTGTTTGCATATAACACCCAGTGCTCCATGCAATACGTGCCCTCCTTAATACCCATCACTGGGCTAATCCATCCCCCCAACCCACCTCCCCTCTAAAACCCTCAGTTTGTTTCTCAGAGTCCGTAGTCTCTCATGGTTCATCTCCCCCTCTGATTTCCCCTCCTTCATTTTTCCCTTCCTACTATCTTCCTCTTCTTCTTCTTCTTCTTTTTTTTTAAACATATAATGTATCATTTGCTTCAGAGGTACAGGTCTGTGATTCATCAGTCTTACACAATTCACAGCACTCACCATAGCACATACCCTCCCCAATGTCCATCACCCAGCCACCCCATCCCTCCCACCCCCACCACTCCAGCAACCCTCAGTTTGTCAAAACTCAACATCTTAATCTGATTTGTGTGCTGTGGACACCTATGACTGAGATCTTTGTCCTGTGTTCAAAAAACTCACAGTCAAGCACCTTCTCTCCAAACCTTCTACTGATTTTAATATTTATCTTAATGTTCCCACCTCCTCCTTCTAATTACCTAGGGGAAATCCTGGTATTCTCTTTGATTCCTTCTTCTTTCTTCATACTTAGTTCTCTTCATTCAAACACTTATTATTCTTGTTTACGCCCTTTTATCTATAGCTGAGGTTGAAAATTAGTGACCCATGGACTGTATCTAGCCAGCAGAGGTTTTGTTTGTTCTGTATAATATTCTTAAAAATATCATGTTCTTGGGTTTCTCATGAAAAATTAGAAAATTGGCAACATTGGGTCCTCACTCATGCAAAAATTGGCTGGTGTTTTAAATGGGACATCTAAACTACCACTCTAATCTCTACCACTCCTTATTTTTCTCACATCATTTACTAATTTATGAAACCTTCTTGATCCTTAATTTAGGCATTTGAGTTTGCAATCTCTGGCATATGTGATCACAGGTTGTTAGTACGAGAAGAGATATTAAGAGATCATCGTGTCTGACAGTCTCCTTTTTTTTTTTAAACATTTTTTTAAAGGTTTTATTTATTTGTCAGAGAGAGAGAGAGAGAGAGAGAGAACACAAGCAGGGGGAGCAGCAGACAGAGGGAGAGGGAGAAGCAGGCTCCCCGCTGAGCAGGGAGCCTGATGTGGGACTCGATCCCAGGACCCTGGGATCAGGACCTGAGCCGAAGGCAGACACTTAACCGACTAAGCCACCCAGGCGTCCCTGACAGTCTCCTTTCTAAGAGATAAAAAAATTGAGGTCCAAATAACTTACATTACCTGGCCAATTTTACACAGTTAATGTGTAACAGGATTCTATTATTTGTCATTAGACCTGTTCCTCACCTGGTGTCCCTCATATTCCCCATCCAGAGCCCTCGCATAGATTTTCAGGTTCAAGTCTCTGTGCTTAAAACTCTTGCTTTATTAGGCCCTGAGGTCTGAGTTCTTTATCAGGTAAACTATGCCCTAATTCTTAAAAATGAAAAAATCTGTCCCAACCTTTCTGGTCTTATTCTTCTAGTGCTTACCTACATATATCTCACTTTCCTGGGGTGTGTATGTGTTATCCAAAACATACCCTATGCATTCCAACCTTTTTGATTTTGTTTAGTGCTATTCTCTCCACCTAGAATATCTTTCCCCAAACTCTGCCTGACATAACTTTTTCCATCCTTTAAAGTCTATTTGAATGCTATCTCCCCCATAAAGTGTAGTAGTTAAGAAGGTGGTTTGCATGGAACAGATTTGGTTTGAAGTCCTGGCTCTGTCCTTTACCAGCCATGTGACCCTGGACAATTAATTGAATCTCTGTAAATCTGTTTCCTCTTCTGTAAAAGGGGAGTATCATCCCCTTTTAACAAATGGTTAAACATGATCCCACTGGTTGAAAGTATTTCTATATACTGCAGGAATCCCATCTCACTTTTTACTTCAAACAGTGCCTCGATTTATAGTCATTCATATTAGTTATTTTATTACTCATCATCGCTAATTATTAATCTTACTAGTTAGTCATTATATATTGTAAACCTGCTATTATATACTATAGTTATTCTTTCATAATAGATGAGGGCAGGGACTTTGTCTTACATGTGTTTCTATTTCTCACAGTACTTAATGAGAGCTTGTAATTACTGAGTTAATAAAGAGGAGTATAACCTTTCTGAAATGTTCCTAAATTCTATAAAAACAATACATACAAATAAAAAATAGTAATAGATGAATCTCATATTATTCCCTTATTAGAACCTTGGGGGGAATTTTTCTCAGGTTTCTATACCAAATTATACTTCTCTTAAGCAACTTAAAAAAACCTCTTACAGACCATGTGAAACTTAGAACTATGTTTTCCTTTTGTTTTAGTTCCTAGGAATATCAGAGACTAATTTGTGGTGGCACTGCTCTAGCAATTACAAACGAACTTTTGGCATGATTTTTTGGGGTATTAACACATGCTTGCCTTTATTTTGTTTGATTTTGCTTGTTTTCCAATTACCTTTTGCCTCTTCTGATCATTTTCTCCTACTATAGCATATATCTCTTTCTTAGCACACTCAATCTTTTGTGAAATTGGTGGGGCATTGATAAATAATATGCATCTATAAAATACATTTAAAAAACAGTTCTTACAACTTATTAAAGCATCTAATTTCTTTGGATCTCCTACTTCACAGAGAGTTATAATCAAGTTCAAGGTGATCAGGAGAGAACTTCCCCAACTTCCTGCCTTACTTATAAAGTTATTCACATTTTTAAAAGAACAACATTGTATATGTCCTTATAAAATATACATCATGTAGGGGCGCCTGGGTGGCTCAGTTGTTAAGCATCTGACTTTGGCTCAGGTCATGATCCCAGGGTCCTGGGATCCAGCCCCACATGGGCTCCCTGCTTGGAGGGAAGCCTGCTTCTCCCTCTCCCACTCCCCCTGCTTGTGTTCCTGCTCTCGCTATCTCTCTCTCTCTGTCAAATAAATAAATAAAATCTTTAAAAAAATATACATCATGTATAATACAGATAAGCAGAAAGCAAAATACCTAAAAAACAAAAAAACCCATCATGTGGTTAAGAACCTACATATGCTGCTTTCATACCTCACTTTTCTCTTGTAACAATGTATTTTACATATCTTTCCTTATCACTAAATAGTCTTCTAAGTAATTTTTGATGGTTCAAAGCATCCCACTGATTGTGTATAAGGGTAGTCAATCAGACTGCAACTCCACATTCCCTTCCTATAAAACCTGAAGATGCTCTTACTGAAACTAATATAAGTGAACTTCTCTTATCTGCAGCCATGTTATCCATGTCTAAGAAGTATGGGTATAATATATTCCACCAGTCTTTCATTGGTGGACAAGCTGAAATGAATTCCATCCAGCTTAATATATGTGTGCAATTTTGACTATTTCCTTTTGAGAACTTCCTAGAAGTATACTTGCTTAGTCAAAGTGTATACACATTTTTTTTTAAACAAATAGCTTAAGTATTTTATTTGTTTGCAACTAAGCTTGTTAACACTATATAATGAAAATGTACAAAGAATAATGTTGCAGTTTTGGGTTAGATTTAAGTCAAAGACATTCATTAATAAGGAATCTTCGAATATGAATATTCCAGAATTTCTCTAAGCCATCTGATCAGAACACCTGTCTCTGAATATTACTTTACTTTGGAAGGTGCTGGCATACACTTGAATTAAACTCAGAATTTTTCAAAATAAGCCCTAATTAATAAAACTATTCTATATTCAAACTAAAACAATTTTAATAGAACTTTCCTTTCCAGAAACAATAATAAAGGAAACAAGGCATTTTGTAAAATGTGGTCCTGAACAAGTCACAGTAAAAAATAAATGTATACTTAACTTCCACCTCCTCAAAACAGAGGCTACTTTCTGTTCCACAGCCTTGGAAACAAGGTGAAGAACAATCTGTAAGCAACTTTGGGCAGGGGGTTGCCAAAACAAAGCTCAAGCAGTTGAACACGGTCACTTCGTAAAAAGAATTTGGGGGAGCCTGACCACCAGGATCCAAATTCTGTTTTTAATAACCGATACAAAGGCAAAGTGGCTCCTCCCAAATAGCAGTGCTACCAGGGGCTGGCCCAGCCCCACGCTCACCTGTGTTGTGCTCCCAAGCAAACCCTGATGCTCCCGCTCCAGGGAGACTTTTTCTTTTTAGAGTTTCAGTGTCCAGGGAGCTCTCTGTGTGAATGAGGCGAGCACAGACTCCACATGGGTATTTTAAGGCTTGGAGTCAAAGTATTTTTCAACACGGCTAGGCAGTGTCCATGTGTCAAACGGCCCGTCTCCAGTTTGTCCTAATTCCTCACCACGCATTTGTAGACCTAGGACCACAGACCTTTGCTATGTCATCATAATCACACCTAATGTCCATCCTAACTTATGATTCATATTCTGTGCCTGGAAACAGTCCCTGTATTTAACAATAATACCTACAACATAAAACAATCCACCGTTACAACTTATATGGTCACAAAACATTAATGATCTTCTGTAGACCAAGCAAATGTTTTTAACCATAATTGTCACGCATCAAATTCACAGCCAGAATTCCCAAGATCAAAAAAATTTGCACAATACAAATAATAACTTAAAATACACACACACACACACATATACACACACTCTCACACACACTTCTTACAGAACTGTGCTTGGGGAAACTCCATTTGTTGAGGGCCACTGAGGGCATATTTTGCTAAACTGCTGCTCCAGGTATTTTTGTTTGGAAAATCTATCACAGTAGGGCACAGCTGTCTACTGGATGAGCAGAAAAGAAAGATATGCTTGTGGCAACCAGAAAGTTTTAAGGTCTTTCAAGTTGTATAAAATGGACCTGCAGAAACGTTTAAGTGTTCTCAGGATGCAAAGTTGTAGCTGAAATGTGATATCAAACCAGTTGCAAAAAGTGTACAGCAGCCATCTCTTGAGGTCAAACCTGGTACCCAGATATGCAAGAAAGCTTCGGGACACATCGCTTGTTGGCCTTGTCCCATATCGTCGCATAATCTGATCACGTGTGAATTTCACAGAAGATTCATATTGTTCTGCTAGTTTGGTATTGAGGATTTGCTCATACTCCTCCCGAATTTTATCTTCATAGTCTTTTAAGAGACGCTCACATATTATTCCAACTTGTCGGAGGGTAAAGGTGGGCTGGTCCTTCATCCAGGAGGAATCTGGAGAACTAGGTGCTGTGAGTGCTGAGGGATGAGGCTGACTTTCCGAAGTACGAGCTTCACTCTGATTAAGAACAACTTCTAAATGTCTCCACCTCTGATAACGACTATATTCTTGCTTTATGTTCTGAGAACTTTGTTCCGGTGTTGGAAGGCGCCGCTCGCTGCCGGGCGGGGGGGCTGCTGCAGAGTCGGCGGTGGGGTCTGCGAGTGGAGAAGCAGCGGCGGCTCGGCGTCCGCGGGCCTGAGGCCCGGAGTGGGGCCGGGCAGAGGGGCGCAGCGCCGCCGCTCCGGGGAACCAGGGCTCAGCAGCGCCGCCTCGAACTCCATGGGCCGCTTCAACGTCGCCCCGCACGCCACGCCGCCGAGGGGCCAGGGACCGGGAGCGGACGCGGAGGTCACTGCGGCCCAACCTCCGGCCCCTCAGCGGAGCTCGCAAGCCTAGCCGGCTCCAGTGGCGCCTCCAGCACCCGGCGCAAAGTGTATACACATTTTAGGGATATGCAGTTCCAAAGTGCCTGGGCGAGGGGAGAGGAGTACCAGCTTCTTTTCCCACCTGCAGTGTGTTTAGCTGAACCCTTGCCCAACACATATATTATCTGCTTTTTAATCTTTGCAATTTTTTTTTTTTAAGATTTTATTTATTTGACAGAGAGAGCACAAGCAGACGGAGAGAGAGGGAGAAGCAGGTTCCCTGCTGAGCAAGGAGCCTGATGTGGGACTCGATCCCAGGACCCTGGGATCATGACCTGGGCCGAAGGCAGCCGCTTAACCGACTGAGCCACCCAGGCGTCCCTGCAATTTTTTTTTTTAAAGATTCCATTTATTCATTTGACAGAGAGAGAGCGAGAGAGGGAACACAAGCAGGGGGAGTGGGAGAGGGAGAAGCAGGCTTCCCGCCGAGCAGAGAGCCCGATGCGGGGCTCGATCCCAGGAGCCTGGGATCATGACCTGAGCCGAAGGCAGACACCCAACAACTGAGCCACCCAGGCGCCCCTAATCTTTGCAAATTTAATAGGTATTTAATATACTAACATCCATAATCCACCTTGACATCCTCCTACCCAGTTCCACCTCCCAAACTAATTTATGTACTTGATATGTGGATCTTATCTCCTCTATTTCTTCAGGGAATTATTCAATCAGTTATTCTCTTTCTTGGCAGTATCTTTAACCTCTGACTACTAGTTTTTCCTCTTGTACTAATAAAATCACTAAGTGTCCTCTTCTTCAGGAAAGACCCCAACTTTTTTCTTTTATTTGCCACCCTTCTCTGGCTACTGACCTTTCTCTTTTCCTTTACAGCCAAACTTCTTGAAAGAATTGTGTTCATGCGCTGTGTCCATTCATCTCTGTCTCTTCAATTCACTACAAGCAGATTTACATTAAAGTCTTCAATGCCTTCTTTGTTGCTAAGATTTTTAACAACAATTGTATCATATATATATATGATTTAAAGCCGGATACAAGATGATTTTCCCCAAATAAACTCAACTGTGTAAAAAATATTTGTGCTGGGAAAAGAAGTGATAGGTAATAAAATGAAAAATTTAAGTCCCTGCCAGGTAGTTGGGATGACTGGTGAGTTTTCTTTTTCCTTTTTTTTGTAATTTTCCTCAACTGAAAAAAATTTACTTTTCTATTAGAACACATTGCAATGTAATGCTACGTTTTCTAAAAGGCAGAAGAAAATTAGAGAAGTGACGGGAGCCACTGGGCGACACTTTCACAGCAAGGAGCAAGAGCAGGTGGGCGCGACCCACGGCCCCAGGGCAGGTGTTCCCGCCGCGGGGCACGACTGGAAAACCTCCTGATAGGACAGTCTTCTCTTAGAAAAGCCCTCATGCCCTTTTCGCTCATCCCAAATGACCTCTGAGCATCTCAGCCTCTACTGCTTAACGGCTTCAAACCTCGGATAACCGCCAATCGCTTCCAGTTGCCCTGGTAACAGCCAGCAACCCTAGCCCCGCCCAACCCAGCTACCGTAGGTCTTCCCAGAATGCTGCGCGCCATTCGCTTCAGGTTCGGAGGCGGGACTCATTCCGGAAGTAGATTCCTGTCAGTCGCTGGCCAGCGCAGGCGGTGTAGCCTGTCTCTGCTCAGGGCTGTGGGGACCGTTTTGTTTTTTTCCCAACATTCAAAATGACTGGAAAGCTGAGGAAAGCCTATAAACTCACCGAATTTTTGTTGGTCCTCGATAAGTGGATTAAACGTTATTAAAAAGCTGAAAGATGGAAAGCACTTTAAAATGATATGCAACTTCGTGTGTTGCTGTGATATATTTAAAAAACTTCCAATAAAAAAGCAACTATTTTTCCTTTAGAAAACGAAGAGAAGCACAAAAAAACCACAAAACACCCAAATCTCATCCACATAGAAATAACCACTGTGAACCCTGGAGCAGGCTTTTAGACCCTTTCTATGCTTATAGTAAATGAAATTTCAATATGGAATCACGTTTATGCCGTTTTGTAACTTAATTTTTATGATTATATTTAAAAAGATACTACAACAACATGGTTTCATGTATTCCATGTATCTCTTGGACATTGAAACTTTCTATCCTTTTTGCTCTTAATTAGTGCTGCAATGGAGAAATGAAAATCCTGATAGCTAAATCTTTGCCCATACTCTCATTTCTTTGTGTAATTACTTTTCTCTTTTCAACTTAATCCTTTGTATTTGCACTTCCTTATCGCTCCCCTAACACCTTTCCATTCCACCCTATGCCTTTATACTATAAAGGGATGAAGTTACACAAATGGCATCCAAAGCTTACTCATTTTTTTAAAGTTTACTTTTCTGATTACAAAGGTAATATGTGCTTATTGTGAGCACTAGGAAAATTCAGAATATAATAAAAATATCCCAATACCTAGGCAACTACTGATCATATTTTGGCATAATTTTTTTTCTACTTTTCTTTCTTTGTTGCCTTCAGTGATGAATATGGAAAAAACGTTTGCTAATTTGGTAGGGGAAAATTACAGCTTTTAATTTGCATTTCGTTTATTATTCATGTAACTGAATAATATTTCAAATAGTATTTCACGTGCTTATAGGCTATGGTCAATGTCAGGCCCCATCTTCTCTATCTAGCCTTTCCTGAATATTGAAGACTCATTACAATAACTGTAATAGTGTAGTTTTCTATATGCTTATGTTTTAGTTCTCTAAATAGGTTGAAAGCTGTGTGGTCCTGGATAAATATTCAATATTGCTAAACCCACTTTTTTTTTTATCAGCAAAATAGTGATAATAATACTTATTTTGTAGGATTGTAGTGGAGGTTAGAAATAATGTATCCAAGGGGCGCCTGGGTGGCTCAGTCGTTAAGCGTCTGCCTTAGGCTCAGGTCATGATCCCAGGGTCCTGGGATCGTGCCCCACATCGGGTTCCCTGCTCAGCGGAGAGCCTGCTTCTCCCTCTCCCACTCCCCCTGCCTGTGTTCCCTCTCTCGCTGTGTCTTTCTCTGTCAAATAAATAAAATCTTTAAAAAATATATATATATTAAAAAAGAAACAATGTATCCAAGGTGAGCTCAATAAAAAGCGGCTTAAGAAAACTATTATAATTTTAGCAATCTGTACATAGGAGGTGTTCGTATTTTTGTAATATTTCAAATGATGAATAATCCTAGCATCCCATCCAATGTGTTTATTTTTCATTTCCCCCCTCTATTAGTGCATTAGTTTTGCCCTTTAATGCTCTTCTTTTAATGGTTATCCTTGTGATTACAACATGTATCCTTGACTAAATAGATCCACTACAAATTAGTACTTTTACCACTTCCTGATCAATACAAAGTCCATGTTGCTGCAAATGGCAAGATTTCATTCTTTTTTTATGACTGAACAATATTCCATTGTGTATTTATAGCACCATTTCTTCATTCATTCATCGATGGACACCTAGGTTGCTTCCATATCTTGGCTATTGTAAACAATGCTGCAGTGAACATGGGATGCATGTATCTTTTCAAGTTAGTGTTTTGTTTTCTTTGGATAAATACCCAGAAGTGGAATTACTGGATCATATGGTAGTTCTATTTTTTTAATTTTTAAAAAGAATCTCTATACTGTATTTCATAGTGGCTTCACCAATTTACATTCCCATCAATAGTGCACAAGGGTTCCCTATTCTCCATATATTCACCAACACTTGTTATTTCTTGTCTTTTTGATAATAGCCATTCTAACAAGTGTGAGGTGATATCTCTTTGTGGTTTTGATTTGCATTCAATCTAGATATTTATTAAGCACCCATGACACATAAAGCACTGTTCATAATCCTCAAGGTCTCTTGAGCCTATATTATTTCTATACATTTCTCACATAAATCATATGCTCCTCTTCATCCTCATCAATTCTCTTATCCTCAGTCTCTGCCATTATGCTTGGTCCATCATAGTAGGTGCTGAATAAATATGTGAGCTGAGTAATTTAGTGGAAAAAGAGGGGCGCCTGGGTGGCTCAGTTGGTTGATTGTCTGCCTTTGGCTTAGGTTGAGATCCCAGGGTCCTGGGATCCAGCTCCCACTCAGCGGGGAGTCTGCTTCTCCCTCTCCCTCTCCCTCTGCCCTTCCCCGTGCTTGTGCTCTCTCTGTCTCTCTCAAATAAGTAAATAAAATCTTAAAAAAAAATTTAGTGGAAAAGAGAAATACAAATTAGTTAAAACCTGGCAGGCTATGATGAAAATGATAACAGATGCAAAGTACTTTGTACATTGGGAGATCAGGAGAGAATAATTTTGATTAAGGTATCTGGGAAAGCCCTGTGGGATAGGTAGATTTGATCAGGACCTGGATCATGACTGAGGAAAGGTGCTTAAAGATGGAAGTGAATTAAGGGTTGGAGATAGAAGTAAACTGGTTGTGTTTTGTTAGCAGAAAGTTATTTGGGGTGGCAAGAGAGTAGGGTGGGCCATTGGGTCCAGGTGAGGCAGAAAAAAAAAAGTAGTTGGGTCCCACATTTTGAGGATTTTGATATGACCAGTAATTATAATTGCAGTTTTCAAACGTTACTGAAAAGAACTTGCTTTCGATATGGCTTTGGACGTCAGGAGATGGGTGGGCCAGATTGCAACTGGCCTGCTGGTGGAAAAGGCAGGGAGTGGGAGGATGCCTGAGACCTTCAGAGCGTGAGGGGACTTTAGTGGCCAGTACTGAGGAAGGAGTGTCCACGAGGAGGCGGGCTGCGGAACCACGCTTATTAGGATCGGCCAACGGCGGCAAAGGTCAGCAGCGAAGCCCACAGCAGCCCTGGAGACGCCAGCGAGTGCAGCGGCTAGGTTTAATTCCTCCAGCGGACTGGGGATCCAGAGCCCCGCCCCCGCCCCTCCCCGCGCCTCTCGCCCCGCCCCTCTCCGCATCCCTCGCCCCGCCCCTCCCCGCGCCTCTCGCCCCTCCCCGAGCCTCTCGCCTCGCCCAGCGTTCCTTGCTGGGCTCCGAGGCCCCGCGGCCCCAACGTCCTCAGCCGGGCTCTGCGGCAGTCGCCCTGCCTGGGGCCGGGACCGCCGGCGGAAGGAGGATCTGGGCGGCCCGGTTGGCGGGAGGGCGGTTGCCTTTCCCGGATCTCATCCCCGGCCGCCCGAGGCGGGAGGAAACAGCGGCGAGGTCCGCGGGCGGCATGGCAGGAGCAGCGGACGAGCGCGGGCCCGGTTCCGCGGCGGGGGAACAGCTGCAGCAGCAACACGTCGCGTGCCAGGTCTTCCCCGAGCGGCTGGCCCAGGGAAAGCCCGGGCAAGGGTTCCTTTCCAGCTTCTTCACCAACAACCAGAAGTGCCAGCTTATGCTCCTGAAGACGCTGGAGACAAGTAGGAGCCGTGACCCGGGGGTCGGCCGGGTGGTGTCTGAGACCCGGAGGGCAGGGGTCTCTCGGTTCAGCCCCAGGTGTGGCAGGAGCAGGGTTCAGGCACCTCTGCGCAGGGTCTAGGTAGATTCGGCATCCTGGGGCGGGAGTGGTGGCGGGGAGGGGGGGGGCGGGTTGGGCCTCAGTTTCCCTTTCAGAGGTGGGAAACTCTTGCTTGTGGAATGAGGGAGGAGTCGGATAGGAGTTTGCCCTTTTCGGTCACACTCACTGGGGTCTGACAGGTTCTCCGATTTCTCATGTAAATTATGCGGCAGTATGGGGACTTTGGAGTCAGAGTTTGAAAGAGCCGCGTTAACTAAGGCATGACTGCTGGCGGCTCGAAAGCAGTTTTGCAACTGCCCTTCATTGGGAGGAGTTCTTAACCTTCATACATGGATGGGCTTCCTCGTGTAGAAACCTCTGAAACGGACTACGAAATCGTGTGTATGCACCTGAATGCATTTTTCTGGGGAGAGCCTTCCTAACTTCATCATATTCTCAAAAAGGCCCGACCCCCAAAGGGTCAAGAACCACTGCTGTTAAATAGGGACAACCAATTTCTCTAGTCCCAGGGACATTGCACTAGAGATTTCTTAACTCCTTTACACTGACATGGACTTTCTAAGTTTACTTCAGATATATTTAGAAAATAAAAGTCTTAAACCTACTTGTCCTAAAGCAAGGCTACTATCTCATAGCTGCCAATTACAGTTCAAAAGTCAACCACCCAAAGATTTTCCAACCTTCTTGAGATGACCTGCATATTAGGGAATCAAGGGAGAGGGGAGAAGAGGGGTAATGGGAATGAGGAGGTTGTATTCACTTGGAAATGTGTATCGAATGCCTCCTAGGTTCTGGTGTGGGGAAATAAGGATGCGTAGGGACCCGGGCTGTGCCTTTTAGAGGTTCTGAAGTGGAGCGCAGTGGAAAGAGGATGGGCTGCACAGTTAGACATGGGTTCAAATTCTGGTCCCTCTCCTTATCAGGTGTGGAAGACTTAACTCTCTGATCCCCTCTATCCTTATCTGCACACACAAAAAGGGACAGGTAGGGGTAAAAATACCTCTCTTAGGGTTGTGAGGAATAGGTTTTATGAATGTAAAGTGTGAGCGTATCAGGAGCTGAGTAATGGATAACTGCTTACCGTGGAAGAGACAAACAGTGGAGGAGATACGGAGGTGGGATGTGAAGACCGTGGTGGGCCGACCATGAGCTCCAGGAGGAATTAACAGGCCTCAACCCTCCCCTGGAGGGCTGCTTGGAGAAGTGTTAGTGGTATTAAAGCATCAACCTGTAGCTTTACCATCCTATCCCTAGGACTGGGCCTCAAGGGAGATCTTTGTTCCCTTTTTCTTTAAAGCAAATCCATTCTAAATACTGCAGGTCCTGTTTGAAGTACCAAACCACTGTGCTCCCTGCAATTATTATTGTTACCATTATTTTTTAGTAAGAGGACTATCGATTTTGGAATCCACTTCAACTTTGTAAAGCTCTCTTAGTTGCTTGAATAATAATGCACTTAATATGGTTCCTGACACCTGATATACACACACAAAAAATGTTTATCACTAATAATTGTTTTACTGTTAACACTCTTAAGAGGGAGCAGGTTACTACAGCAGTAACCTATGCCTGTTTCTCATCTCTCATTACTTTTTTTTTTACTCACCTATTTTTGCTTTCAACACTTAAAAAAAAACCACCTTGATTTCTTTTCTGTTTCTGTTTTTTGCTTATGTCATATAATATGCTGCCCATTTGTACACTCAGACCAGACACCTATATGAAAAGTTGATATTAGAGGCATTTGGGTTTGTTGTACTTTCCTGTAATCATCACAGGCTCATGGATGCTTAGAAGGGCCCCCCAGGAGTCCTCTAGGCCTTTCCACCCCCATATAGGAAAACCTCTGCACCATCACCAACCAGAGAGTTTCTAGACCTCTGCTGGAACAGGTTACCGATTCTTTGAGGTTCTTTGAGGCTACTGGTCCATTCTCGTACTGTACCTTCTACTCTTTGGTCCTTGTTCTGCCCTCTGAAGAAATATTGATGGAATCTATTCCCACGTGGCACTCCTTCAAAACCTGAAGCCATTGCGGTCCTAGTTAAGTTTTTTATTCTCCTTTCCAAAGCCACAACGCCTTTCTTGCTTCTTACAGGACTTACAATACAAAGTCCTGTATTGTTCTAGTTGCTTTCCCCCGTGGAAGAGCTTCAGTTGGCAGGTTCTGCTTAGAGTGTGGTACTCAGAATGGGATCCTGTTAGCCTGTGGTCTGACCAGGAAAGATGCCAATGGGGCTCCTTAACTACCTTCTTCTAATCTGGATACTGTGCTGCAGTTCCTTTCTGTGGATGTGGCCCCCAATTCCCTCATTCTTTTGGTATGTGCTTTAATACAATGTTTTTGATCCTGTAACTAAAAATGGGCTTTAAAATCATTTTTGGTATTATTGAAGATGTTCAATAGTACCCATCTTGGTATTCGTATCAGTGTTTTATTTCATTAAAGACTTGTTTTTATGTTCATTTAAGCTTGTCTTTTCATATCCATGTTTACCAATTTTAAGATAGTATTACTTCATTAAGATTTGTGAGTTACTTTTTGATAATATACTGCTTTTTGGATAATTTAATTGGTTCTATTTTTTCCAATTAACATACTTAATTGAATCAATATCTTTTTAGATCCATATGTCAAACTTCTACTTGATGCCATGAAGCACTCAGGTTGGTAAGTAAATCTTTTTAAAATGCTGGTCTGTATTCTGGCTGCTAAAAACATAAAAACCCCATACTGGAACTAACTATTTTTCACTTCAGGCCACAAATCCTTTTCCATATGGTAGGTGGTGGGGATGGGCTGTATTCTTTCCAGGCAGGTCTTGTTTTCTGCATACATCTTCTGCCCTAACTCTAAATCTCTGGCTCTACCATTCACTTCCGGTATTTGATAAAGACCGCACGTAAAGTCTTGTAAGTAATTACCAAACCTGGCTTTTCCACTCTACCAGCCTCAGCATTGTCCTTCATGGAGAAGAAATCTCAGCTTGTTATGTAGGAGACTTCCAGGTGTTGTTTAATTTGGAGGAGATTAGAGGAGGTGACATCTGAGGTCCACTTCTTTTTTTTTTTATTAAAGTTTTTTTTTTTTTTAAGATTTTATTTATTCATAAGAGACAGAGAGAGAGAGAGGCAGAGGGAGAAGCAGGCTCCCCGCTGAGCAGGGAGCCCGATGCGGGACTTGATCCCAGGACCCTGGGATCATGACCTGAGCCGGAGGCAGACGCTTAACCATCTGAGCCACCCAGGCGCCCTGAGGTCCACTTCTTAACCTTCTGGCCTGAGGTGAGCAACTCCAGCGTATTTCCAATATGTTCTTAATCAGTGGACCAAATGCTTTATGGAATCATGTCATGGAATTTGAACTAGGATAGATTTTGCAGGGACGATTTCCTTATATCACAGATGAGACAACTTAGTCGTGAAGGTTTCCCAAGGTTTCTTATGTGTTAGTGGGAGAGGGGATTTATGACCTGGGGCTCCTGACTCCTTACCCAGGGCTGTTTCCCCTGCACCGCGTCCGCGTGCACACTGCTTTTGGACATTGTTTCTTTAATGCGTGCTTGCCTTTTAGTGCTGTTAACAAAGAAAGACACTTTTCTTGTGAAGACTGTAATGGCAATGTCAGTGGAGGTTTTGATGCGTCAACATCTCAGGTAGGCATTTTTGCCCAGGTGGTTCTCTTTCCCGATATTTGCTAAGCGCCTTGGCATGCTGGCCATTCTGTTGGGTAGACTTTGTATAAGATTCAAAAAAGGAATTAGTTATGGTTCTTCCTCTTAAGGAGCTTATGCTTTCACAGGGGAGATAAGACAATGATAAAGTTTGAGGCAGGTTAAACTATTTTAGGTGGGTGTGGTTACCACAATGGGACAGTAATGTGATTGCAAGATACCTACAGATTCAGCTAGAGCGTATAAAGCTTCTTCAGGGGCAAAGAAGACGAAGACTGTTGCCCAAATAAGGGGTAGCATGAGCAAAGGTGGTGTGTTGGGAAAGGACAAGGTATATTTGGGGAGTGGCATGTTGTCTAGTGTAGCTGGAGGGCAGGAATGTGTGGGGAATATGGGGAAATAGGATTGGAAAGAAAGGTAAGCCGTATGGTGGGAGGCTTTGAATGCTGAGCGAAAGAGTTTCATCTTTACCCTGTGAGAAGTGATATACCTTTGAACATTTTTGGTTAGGCGAGTAAGTTTACTCATCTGGAAAATATGGGTAATGACTGTATCTATCGTATAATATAGTTAGGAGAATTAAATGAGATAGCTCGTGTAAGGTACTTATCGTAGTAAGCATTCAATAAAAGTTTTAAGCAATTGGAGGGTTTTGACAGCATCTTGGAGGTGGTAGAAGAATTAGGTCGTATGATGAGAGTAGATGAAGTTTTTATAAGTAACACCTTCCATCTTGAACATACAACCTTGTTTAATAATACTTAGTTGTTTCCTCCTGGGGAATATTAAATGTATTTTGGTTATTTATAGGTATTTCACAGTAATCATGAGAAAAAGAAACATAGCATAGGAGTGAAAGGTCTGGGTTTTGGAGTCCGGTGGAGTTGAGTTCAAATCTAGTTCCCCTGCTTATTAGCTGTGGGGCTTGGGCAAGTTATTTGCCTTATTCTCAGTTTCCTCATTTGTAAACTGATAATAACAATACTTGTAGCTCTCAAAATGGGTCTTGGTGAATTCATTTTCCCCTTGGGGTTAAATAGAGTGGATATTTTGAACTTTTATCTTACTTCTCAGCAGTGTTGAGCATAGTTGGGCACTCTCTCCTTTTATTTTTATAAATTATAATTTGTATCGTGAAGTGTCTCATTCATGCAGAAGAGTAAGAAACCTGTATGCATGCTTTTGGTCATAGCAATAAAATGAATACCTGTGTAACTGCCACCCAGATTTGAGAAATAGAACTTGCCAGGACTTCAGAAGATTGTGTCCCTCTTGGATCACATTTCCTCTCCCTTTCTTATTCTGACTCTTGTGATAATCATTTCCTGCTTTTCTGAATGGTTTTACCATCTATATGTACAGTCAAACAATGTGTTATTCAGTTGCCTGGCTTTTAAGTTTTATACATGGAACACTTTGAGTTCTGTGTGATACTTTGTAGTTTTATGAAATCATACAGTATATAGTCTTCTGTAACAATTATTTTGTTGAGATTCTTCCATGTTGTACACACCTCTCATTTACATAGCTGGACTGTTATATAGTCTTCCACTGTATGCCTATATTGCAGTTTACCGTATTTAATATTGTTTCTGACTTTGTTGTGAACAATGTTGCTGTGAATATTTTTCACCCTTTCTCCTGGTGCACATGTGCAAAAATTACTCCTGGGTATTTGTCTAGAAGCAGAATTGTTGGGTCATATAGTATGCATACACTTGGCTTTAGTGGGTAATGCCAGACACTTTCTTCCCCTGGTTCCCAGTACATGACACTCTTCTGGTTGCTTCTTTGCTAGCTCACCTTCCTCTATCAGCTGCTAAATGTTGAAGTCTCTTAATCCTTGATGTTAGATCCCCTTCTTTGCTTCCTCTATACTCTGCCAAGGGGAGCTCATTTATTTTCCTAGGTCAGAGCTCTCTTTTGAACTTCACATTTGTATATCCAAATGCCCACTTCACACCTACACTTGGATATTTTAAAGGCACCTGAGACCTCACAGATTTGTCCAAGTCCAAATTGATGGTTTATACCATCCCCTATCCCCATCCAACCTGGTGTTGTAGTTTTGCATATCTCAGTGAATGGTGCCATCCTCTATCCTATTACCCAAGCCAGAAATGTAGAGATCATCCTTGTACCTCTGATTCCCTTCCCATATTCTATATCCGTCACCGATTTTTATCCAGTTTACCTCCTAAATATTTTTTGGGGGGGCATCCCACCATCCCTGCTCAGGTACCATTATTTCTTGCCTAGAATACCTCTTTAGCCTTCAGCTAGCCTCTCTGCGTCCAGTTTTGGTCATCTTCTGCTTATTTTTCGAACTGTAGTCAAAAGGATCAAAATAAAAGCACCCCCGTTTCGCTCCTCCCTTTCAGTGACTTCCCACTGTTCTCAGGATAAAGAGTGATTTGGCTCTTGCCGACCTCCCCAGCCTTATCTCGTGCCTGTCACCTACAGCTCTGTGCTACTAGTCTGCTTTCAGCTTCTCAGACATTCTCTTCCGTCAGCGCTGCTCCCCTTTGCACAGGCTGCTCTGTCTGGAATGCTCCCTTCCCCACCTCTCAAATTTAATTTCTATTCACCCATGAGATCCCAGTTTAAACATTCCTTTTGCAGAGATGCCTTTCCCAATCCTCGAGACCAGGTTAGGCATTCTCATTGTATGTACTCATGACATCCTGGATTTTTCTTCATGACAACTGTCATTGCATATCTTTAATGATTTTGGTAAATATTTGATTAATTTCTAGTGCCATTCGTAGATTATACATTAGAAATTATAATTATAGATTATAAATTATAAATAATTATAAATCTACTAGTAGGTCTCAAGAAATATTATTGAAAGATGAATGTTGGATGAATGTATATAAAATAGCTGGCACGTATCCCGGTGTCTGGCACATAGTAAGAACACAATAAATGGTAACTGTTGTTATTAGGATCCCTTATGTGTTTATTATTCTTATAGGGTCCTGCTCAGTGTGCTGTTGGCTTTTTGCACTTCTTTCTGAAGGTCTTTCTGAGGATTTTTCCCTGGCAGTTCTAGTAGAATGAGACAGTGGTGGTCATTCATTGTTGATTCATTGCTCATTCAGAAACTTGATAAGAAGCAGTTTACATGTATTCTCATTTAATTCTCACAATTCTATGAGGTAGGTACTCTAATTATCTCCTTTTTAGAGTTGAGGAAACTGAGGCACAGAGAGGTTAAGAAACTTGCCCAAGGTCACCGAGTTAGTAAGGAGTGGGGCTGGGGTTTGAATCTGCTTCATTCCAAAGCCCACTCCTAGTATGACGCTGTGGAGTCCAGCAGCCCACAGAGGATGGTATTTAATTAAGTGCTTCAGTTCAGACAGAAGAGGGAGAAGTTGGTCACTGGGAACGCTTAATGGCGCATGTACTCTAGGACCAGGCCTTGATGGATGGGGAGGTGTGGGGTTGAGGGAGGGGAGTGGGTGGAGGCTCTCCAAGCGGGTGAGCCATCTCACGCCAGAGAGAAGGTGGGAGTTACAAAAGGAGAGTACATGTTAGACATAATGGAACTTCTCCTATTTTGGTGCCTCCTAGATTGTTTTGTGCCAGAACAACATCCGTAATCAGGCCCATATGAACAGAGTCGTCACCCACGAGCTCGTTCATGCGTTTGATCACTGTCGCGCTCACGTTAACTGGTTCACTGACGTCAGACATTTGGCCTGCTCAGAAGTGAGTTTTATTGTAAAAGATACTTTCTCCCCCTGGAACACTCTGAGTTTGAACGTTTACTTATTTATGTATATTTATGTATTTATTTTTCTTGAATAATTTTTTATATTATTATTAACATATAATGGATTATTTGTTTCAGGGGTACAGGTCTGTGATTCATCAGTTGAGTTTGAACATTTAATTGAAGTGTAATGCTTAAGACTCTCTCTCCCTCTGCCCCTCACTCCCCACCTCAAATAAATAAATAAATCTTAAAAAAGAAAACCTAATTGAAGTATAATTTACTTAAACATACTCCTTTTCTTCCTGTCATGGTTCCATGTTACTCTTAGATTTCCATTTTTAACTCCTGAACACAGCTTTGAGACACAACAAGAGATATTTTAAGTATCTTCTTAGAATTGTCTTAATTATAACCTTTAAATCCTAGTAATAGTAATGACTTTATAATAACCATTTTTAACCAAATAACCATTTTTAGTATATGATAGATATATTTCATATATATATGTGTGTATATATATATATATATGGTATATAATAACCATTTTTAACCAAATACCATTTTTAGTATATGATAGATATATTTCATACATATATGTGTGTATATATATATATATATATGGTATATAATAACCATTTTTAACCATTTAACCAAATAACCATTTTCCCTGTGGAATATACTATATAATATAAAAACTAATGCTAGTTAACCCTGGCTGAGGACTATGTGCCAAACACTGTTCCTTTTGTGGATTCTTATTGTGTCTACTCAACAGTCCATCCAGGTAGATGCTATGATCTGCATGTTCTACGTGTCGAGAGGGAGGCGTTGATTGAGATCCGTGGTTAGTAAGTGCAGAGGCAGGATTGCAGCCGGGCTTCTTACCTGGCCTGCAGTGCTGCCTTCCATAGGCGGAGCGCCTTGCTTGCCCTAGAGTAAGACATTTAGTCTCAAAAATACGACATAAAGAGTTTTTTATGGTAATAATAAGCACTCTGGGTTGCTCTCAGAAGTGCAGTATATTTATGCTCTTAGACATATGTATTTAATACGAGCATTTCATTAATTGAAGAGTGCAGTGTGCTGAGAAGTAAAAAAAAAAAAACTACTATAAATTTAAGTGTATACTTTATAACTTAGATTATTTTCTCTTTCCCTTGAAATTAATAAGCAGCCCCACTGCATCTAATTATAACTCATATTATTTGGAGAGTAGACTGAAACCTGAGTTTTTAAATAGGTCTCTCTCTTGGACGTTATGAGAATTAATGCCTGTTAGCTAGCTAAAGTATGTTAAGGGCCTTGAACTCCTCAGAGGAATGAGGCCATGTTGTTGTAGAAGTCACAAGAAGTGGGCCATTCTGTTTGCAGTACATCAGCAAAAATGTGGCCAGGTTGGCTGTAGCATTCATGTGGGTAGTTCTGGTAGAAGGTAGAAAGACCTTTTCATCTATTGAAGCTGCATTTTACCTTAAAAATATAGTGAATTAGAAAATATGTCCTAACTTCAGGCTGTCATGCTCATAGCATGACCAGTTGGGAATGTTCTTGTGCTTGGAATGTTCTTGCTTAAGTTTCAAGAACTTAATTTTTCAAAGGACAATTGAGGCCCCGGGGGATGGCATCAATTTACACAGGTTTAAGGGAGGTTCCAAGAGAGTTTCAGTGTTTTGGGCGAAGGGCAGGAGATTCCTATTCTCAAAGTGTCTTAGATGTTGTTGCATTTAATTTTAAGCTTACATTGAAATTCAGTTTGTAGATCTTTGAAAGAATGCTATCTTGCAGTCCTTTTGGTAATTTCTAGAAATACTGTATCTTGTGGAGTACATGGACTTGAACTCTGAGGTCCAGCTTTCTGACTTTTGGTTTCAAAAGGAATTAGTTCTTTCAATAAGGTTATGGTGTGAAGTTTTGAAAGTTCCCTTTGATAAATGATTGACCCTCCCCCAAACCCCCAGTTTATTTTGCATTGTCTAGCCTAGCTCATGGATATCTGCTCTTTTTCTTAATGTAAGAATAACTTAAAATAGTCTATGTCAGAGTTTAAAACATTCTTGAAAAAGATCCGATGGATACTCTGTTTTCAGAAAGACATGCTAATTTTAAATTCTTTTACAAAACTTTTTATAGAGCAGGAACACTTACTTTCCTTCTCTTTGCCTCTGTCTTTGTGATAGGTTCGAGCTGCTAACCTTAGTGGAGACTGCTCACTTGTAAATGAAATATTCAGGTTGCATTTTGGATTGAAACAACATCATCAGGTAAAACTAACATATGAAATCCCTCACCCTTCATAGTGCTAGGAGTGGAAATAATGCATAAAGAAATGAGAAGTACATTTAGTATTTGAAATGTGAAAGAACTACTTTTATGGGAAGAATACAGAATGTATCCTGTTGAAGCCAAACAGATGGAGTTTAGTTCTACTTTTTAATTACGGGCAAGCTGTGTGACTCAGCGAGAGATTCTAATAGTGAAAAGAACTATATGATCTTGTTCTTGGGATCCTTTTGGAAGCAGGTAGATGAAGACCCGATGCAAAATCACAGCCCGTCTGACTTTGATCCCCGCAGTCTGGGACTTGTATTCCTGAGACAAAAAAGTCATACCTATCGGATCAGAGACTGCCCCACAGCACAGGTTATGGCCGGGTAGTAGTGCTCCTTTAAAGGCTGTGTGACATGACAGCAAAGCTTTGAATCAGCACAGCCCCGACGATGATAAGTCTCTCCTCTTTTTCCTTTGGGTAGCGGCCACCAAAAGCGAACAGAACTAGCAACAGGAGGGAAAGTTTGGGGAGGTAGTGGGAGCCTGGTGGAGGGAGAACAGTCTTAGAGAATGGAGTCCCTGCCTTCGTACGGCATGTACCCAAGAGACACCGACATCAATGACAGTGACCGATGGCCAAATATGGTAAAATCACCCAGTTTTAACAGGAATGAATTACATTTGGAAAGAAGTAAACCTGAACTGTGGTCTCTACGTGTGCCTCCCAAACCTGTAGCTCCAGGAGACAAATTTTTACCATCGTTTCTTCCCCTGGAAGGGAGAAATGTCCTCTTTCTGGCAATTGCTGGCATAGCTCCATATGGTTCATCCTCTCTTTCTTCCTTTATGCCTGAGGTTTATTTTTAAAATCAGTGTTTAGTGTAATTTAGGTCGAGAAGCACTGGTTTATATTCTTTCTTTCTTTTTTTTTTAAGATTTTATTTATTTATTTGACAGTGAGAGAGGGAACACAAGCAGGGGGAGTGGGAGAGGGAGAGGGAGAAGCAGGCTTCCTGCCAAGCAGTGAGCCGGACACGGGGCTCGATCCCAGGACCTTGGGATCATGACCTGAGCCGAAGGCAGACGCTTAACCACTGACTGAGCCACCCAGGCGTCCCACTGGTTTATATTCTAATACTAGTGAGCATCTCCAGCTCAGGCATGCTGACCAGGGTGAAGTAAAGCAGGAAATACACACAGAAGATGAATGATTGACAGATTGCATAGCTGTAAGAACCAGTATTTGGTTATTTTTCATGAAAAGGTTAGATACCATTCTTTTGAACTTTAGCTTGGGCTTGTGGAGAAATAAATGGATTTAAAGCTCTCCAAGAATTGGAATGGCAGGACCTTATGTTTCTTAACATATTTAGAATACTGAGAAATTCTAGCCTATTACTGTGTAACATTAGATAATTTATTTTCTTAGATAGAGAATTTAATACCCATGCAAAGAACGCTCAGGAAAAAAAAAAAAAGGTTGTTTGATTTTTTTTTTCTCCTGAAAAATTAAGACACCTTCAAATTTTATGTATATGCATGTGTAGCTTCCTTTTGCCTCCATGGGAGATGCCCCTCTTGAAGGAAAGATTATCTAGTATTAGTCAACTGGAAAGTAAAGGAAGAGAAAGACATAGAAGTAAAGTATATTTTAAATCTATTTAAATTTTATTAAAAATCCAACTAGAACCTTATTTATAGATTTTTTTGGGTTTGTTTTTTTGATTTTTGCAAATTGGGAGTTACTGTTTGTTGGACTGCCTAAAACTTCAGAGAATGACATCTGGTTATATTATTGGAAAAGATGAAAAAATGGAGGAGGTCTTATTTATACCTAAATAATTTTAGGTTGAGCTAAACATATTCCATAGAGTTATGTTTCTACTTTAGAATGACAGAAATGAATAAAATAATATGAAAGGGAATTAATTCTTTTTTTCCATTAATATTTTAAATTTAAATTCGATTAATTAACATATAATGTATTATTAGTTTCAGAGGTAGAGTTCAGTAATTCATCAGTCTTATATAAAACCCAGTGCTCATTACATCACATGTCCTCCTTAATGTCCATCACTCAGTTACCACATCCCCCCACCCACCTCCCCTCCAGCAACCGTCAGTTTGTTTCCTATGATTAAGAGTCTCTTATAGTGGGGTGCCTGGGTGGCTCAGTTGGTTAAGCCTCTGCCTTCGGCTCAGGTCATGATACCAGGGTTCTGGGATTGAGCCCCGCATTGGTCTCCTTTCTTAGCGGGGGGTTTTCTTCTCCCTTTTCCTCTGCCCCCCTTCCCAGCTTGTGCTCTTTCTCTCTCTCTCTCTCTCTCTCAAATAAATAAATAAATAAATAAATGAATATTTTAAAAAAAGAGTCTCTCATGGTTTGTCTCCCTCTCTGATTTCTTCTTGTTTTATTTTCCCTCCCTTGCTCTTTCTCTCTCTCTCTCTCTTTCAAACAAACAAACAAATAAATAAATATTTTTTAAAAAAGAGTCTCTTATGGTTTGTCTCCCTCTCTGATTTCTTCTTGTTTTATTTTCCCTCCCTTCCCCTATGATCCTCTGTTTTGTTTCTTAAATTCCACATGAGTAATTGTCTTTCTCTGATTGACCTATTTTGCTTAGCATAATACCCTCTAGTTCCATCCATGTAGTTGCAAATGGCAAGATTTCATTTTTTTTTTGATGGCTGAGTAATATTCCATTGTATATAAATACCACATCTTCTTTATCCATTCATCTGTTGGTGGACATCTTGGCTCTTTCCACAGTTTGGCTATTGTGGACATTGCTGCTATAAACATTGGGGTGCAGGTGCCCCTTCGGATCACTACATTTGTATCTTTGGGGTAAATACCCAGTAGTGCAATTGCTGGGTCATAGGGTAGTTCTATTTTCAACTTTTTGAGGAACCTCCATACTGTTTTCCAGAGTGGCTGCACCAGCTTGCATTCCCACCAACAGTGTAAGAGGGTTCGAAAGGGAATTAATTCTGACTGTGGTCAGACATTATATAAAATATCATTATTTCATGATTAAATTGTCATTTAAGTTAAAGCCACATACTTTTCTTTCTCCTTAGACTTGTGTCCGAGACAGAGCCATTCTTTCTATCCTGGCTGTTAGGAATATCAGCAAAGAAGTAGCTCAAAAGGCTGTTGATGAAGTTTTTGAATCTTGTTTCAATGACCAGGAACCTTTTGGAAGGATCCCACATAACAAGACTTATGCAAGATATGCTCATAGAGACTTTCAAAACCGTGATCGGTATTACTCAAATATATGAAGAAAATGACATTTTATATTATGGAGCTTCTGTGATCATGCAGAAAATATGGTTCTTAAGTGGACAAATATATAAAATGTAAATGATCAATTAAATACAGATAAAACACAGAAGATACTGATTCTAGCATATGATCAGAAAAAGTAACTGTGATAAAAGTGAAACTGCCTTTAACTCCAAGGCAAAAATTGTAACTTTATAGTTAACCATTTGGTAAATAAGGCAAATAAATTACATTTTTGTATTTTTTTATGCTGTACTGGTGTTTTTTATTATTTGTGTGTTTTTTTAGATTGTGATTTGTTTTTTTTACATGTGATCATTTTAAAATTTGATTATGAAACCTGTGAAGTGTGTCCTTGTATGAAGTTGATAGGTGACCACTGTTGGTATTTACATTAAATGTAAAGAAAAATGTACTGCTTTTATTATAGGACATTTATTGAAATGTTATGATGGTCAAAATATGCAAAGAATGAAAGTTGGGAATGATTCATTCAATGGTCCATGCCTCCCTTCTCCTTCTTCTTCTTTGAACATATATGTGGAGACTATATGGCTTAGTTTTCTGGGGATGGTCCTAATTAGATTTTTCTTCTTTTGTAAAGGCAGTGCATTAAATTTATAATGTAATTGAATTTAATTTTTATGTATTTGTAAGATTTTTCATATAATCATTCCCAAATCTTTTGTCAGGCCCTGTGTCTGAGTTGTAGATTCAGAAAACAGGTCATCTTATCTATTCCCCTTAACTGGTAGCTGCATCTTACACCTGTCTTTGGCAAATGTTTCTTGGCCTATGTCCAGACTGAAAGACAGTGATGCCTGTGTGTAGATGTGGCTAATTAAGGATTAGAAGACAAGGAAGTTAGCCGGATTATTTCTTGTGAGTTAAAATTTGATTAAATTATGAAGTGATACCCAAGCTTGATAACTTATTAAACATTAAAACAAGGTTTGAGGATTCTGGGGAGACGGCAGAGTAGGAAACAACAGAAATCTGTTTCCCCACCTAGACAAAATTGCACTGGCAGAATCTTATATAAATATTTTGAAACTCGAGTCTGAAGGCTCCTAATTTTCAGGGAAAGGCTTGGGTGGTAAATTGCAGTTAATTTTGGTCAATTTCAGCTCTTAGCTTAGTAGTAGCTACCCATCTCCCACCACTCTGCCCTGTGGCAGACAGCAGTATATGTGTTCCTGGAGTAGCTTTTACATGGATTGTGGAGCCAGGGTGGGCAAAAACACCCTGTCTTCCATATATTTGGGACCTGCTCTGATTGTGGCTTTTGAACACAGAGGTTCAGAGGAAGAGGTGGTGGCATTGTTGCACCCCCTCCCATTTTTGCAAACTGCTTTCCATCTGGCTCAGGTGACTTTCAGGGTCTTTAAAGGGCTGGTGACTTTTGTCGTCCTTCATTTTCCCCTTTTGGGATCCAGACCTTGAAGACTAGGCCATTCAAAAACAATGGCAGGGGCGCCTGGGTGACTCGCTCGGTTAAGCGTCTGCCTTCAGCTCAGGTCATGATCATGGGGTACTGGGATCAAGCCTGCATTGGGCTCCCTGCTCAGTGGGGAGCCTGCTTCTCCCTCTCCATCTGCCACTCCCCCTGCTTGTGCCCTCTCATGCTCTCTCTCTCAAATAAATAAATAAAATTAAAAAAAAAAAATGAAAAAAAAACCCCCCAAAAAACACCAAAAACAATGGCATATACAGGTGGAATTAGAAAATCATCAGGCATGCCCAGGGAAAGGCACAGGCTCAGAAAAACCCAAGTTTACACCTCAGGCTGATCCTTGGCCCAGAGACAGCCTCCAACAATTAAAAGCAAAAACAAAAACAAACCCAAAACAACAGCTAACCCTGAGGAAGCAGAAGAATCTGATTTTCAGAGTTACCACATTATTACATTCAAATGTCCAGTTTTTTAACCCAAAAAATCACAAGGCATACAAAGGATACACAAGACATACACAGAAAAGTGTGGTCCATTCAAAGGAGAAAATAAACTAACAGAAACTTTCCCTGAAAAAACCTGATGGTGGATTTAACAGACAAAGAATTTAAAACAACTGGCTTAAAGATGCTCAAAGAACTAAAGGCAAATGTGGAAAAAGCCAAGAAATGATGTACAAACAAAATGGAAATATCAATGAAGAGATAGAAAACTTAAAGAAAACCAAAAAGACCTGGAAAGTACAATAACAAATGACAAAAATCCACTTGAGGGATTCAAAGGCAGATTTGGGCAGGCAGAAGAATCAATAAACTTGAAGAAAAGGAAAATTATTGAGTCTAAAGGACAGAAAGAAAAAAGAATGAAGACAATGGAATAGAGCCTAAGGGACATGAGGGATACAATCAAGTTGACCAACATATGCATTGTGGAAGTCCCAGAAGGAGAAGAGAGAGAAAGGGGCAGAGAGAATATTTGAAGAAATAATGGTTTGTAACTCCCCATTTTCTTTTCTATGTAATTTTAGAGACTAACACATTAAAGAAGTTATTAGTTTATGTTTTGGGGCACACAATGTATAAATACATAATTCTGTGGCACCAACAACTGAAAAGGATAAAGACAGAGTTTTAAAGGAGAAGAATTTTTGTACCTTATTGAAGTTACACTGGTATAAATTCAAAATAGAGTGTTAAAACTTTATGATGTTAAATGTAATCCCCATGGTAACCACAGGAAAATAGCTATAGAATATACACAAAAGGACATGAAAAAGGAATTTAAATGTTCACTATAAAAAATCAAGTACACACAAAAGAAGAGAGTAGTGCTGTACACGGGAGACAAAAAAGGTGTAAGGTATGTAGAAAAATACATAGCAAGATGCCTGAGGTAAATTTCCTCTTATCAGTGATTATGTTATTATTTTAACAGATTTTATTTATTTATTTATTTATTTTAGAGCTAGAGAGCATGAGCAGGCGGAGTGGCAGAGGGAGAGGGAGAGAGAGAATCTCAAACAGACTCCATGCTGAGCATGGAGCTTGAGGCAGGGCCCAATCCCATGACCCTGAGATCATGACCTGAGCTGAAATCAAGAGTCGGATGCTCAACCGATTGAGCCACCTAGGCGCCCCTCAGTTATTATTTTAAATGTAAATGGATTAAACTCTCCAATCAAAAGGTTGGCAAGAGATTGGCAGAATGGACTAAAAAAAAATTGACCCTACTATAAAATGTCCACAAAAGACTCAGTTAAGATGCAAACACAAATAGATTAAAAGTAAAACAATGGAGAAGGATATTCTGTGCAAATACTAACCAAAAGAGCAGGGTTGGCTATCCTAACATCAGGCAACATAGATTTTAAATCAAAAAAGTTTACAAGAGACAGAGAAGGATATTGTATATTAATAAAAGCTTCAATAGAGCAAGAAGATATAACATTTACACACCTAATAACAGACTACCAAAATAGGTGAGGCAAAAGGGACAGAATTGAGGAGAGAAATAGACAGTTCTACAATAATAGCTGGAAACTTCACTACCCCACTCTCAATAATGGATAGAAGAACCAGACAGAAGATAACCAAGTAAACAGAAGACTTGAACCACAAAACAAACCAACTGGATCTAACAGACATACAAAGAACACTCTAACCAATAAAAGCATGCACGTTTTTCTCAAGTGACATGGGATATTTTTCAAGGTAGACTATATGTTAGGCTACAAACTAATATATCAATATATTTAAAAAGATATTATATAAAGTATCTTCTCTGACCACAAAGGGATGAAAGTAGAAATTGATAACAGAAGGACAATTGAAAATTTACAAATTTCTGGAAATTAAAGAACACACACAACCAATGGATCAAAGAAGAAATCACAGGGAAATTAGAAAATACTTAAGGCAAATGAAAACAAAAACATAAAGTACCAAAAATTATAGGGCACAGCAAAAGCAGTGCTAAACGAAAAATTTATAGCTATAAATACTTATGTTAAAAAACATGAAAAATCTCAAGTCAGCAACCTAACTTTACAACGGAAGGAACCAGACAAAGAGGAACAAAGTAAACCCAAAGCTAGCAGAAGGAAGGAAATCATAAACATTAGAACAGAGACCAGTGAAATAGAGAATAGAAAAATAATAGAAAATTAATAAAACCAAAAGATCAACAAAATTGACAAACCTTTAGCTAGATGGACTAAGAAAAAAAGGGAGACTTCAAATTACTGAAATCAGAAAGCAGGAACATTATTACCAAACTACAAGAATGCAAAGGATTATGAGAGTACTGTGGACAAATGTACACATACATATTGGATCACCTAGATGAAATGGACAAATTCCTGGAAATGCAGCACCAAACCAGAAAGAATAGAAAATCTGATTAGACCTAAAACTAGTAGGGAGATTGAATCCATAATAAAAAATCTTCAGGGGGAGATAGTCCAAGATGGCAGAGGAGTAGGAGACCTTAGTTTCGTGTGGTGCCAGGAATTCAGCTAGATAGCCATCAAATCATTCTGAACACCTGTGAACTCAACCAGAGCACTAAGAAAAGAAGAGCTGCAACTCTACAGATAGAAAAGCGACCATTTCCTGCAAGGTAGGAGGTGCGGAGAAGGGAATCTGAGGTGATATGTGGGAAGAAAGACCGCAGGGAGAGGGAGTCTCCGTCAGCCAGCTATCGGCAAGTAGTACAGCAGTGGAGTAAAAAATCAGAACTTTTAGAAGTCTGCACCGGTGAGGCACGTCCCTGCCTGAAAGGTGCTCAGGTGGGGAAGTGGGGTGGAATCCTAGGTGGGACAGTGTGGTGTCAGGATCCCCAGGGTCACAGAAAACCGGGGTGCCTGAGTGCGGCAGAGCTCCCAGGCATTGGAGTGGGGAAGCTGGCTGCTATCAGGGAGCCTGGGAGTGGGCTCTCAGCTCGGGGTTGCCGTATACCTCGAACCGCAGCACGGTCGGGTGACTGCTCTCCGGGCAGGGGCCCAGCAAGCGGCAGAGCCTCAGCGAGACCCCCCACCCTCCCCCAGGAGGAGAGGCGCAGGAGCGTGTAGCAGGAGTCTGCTGGGTTTGGAGACTCCACACAGGGTCAGGTGCCAGAGATAGAAACACTCGGTCACAGGCTGGGTGAGCACAGAGTGCTGCCGGAGACTGGAGACGGGAGTGACTGACTGCTTTTCTCTGGGGGCGCACTGAGGAGTGGGGGGCACGAGCTTCCGGCTCTGGGGCTGGAGATTGGGAGGCCGCCATTTCACTCTCGTCCTCCAAAGCTGTACGGAAAGCTTGCAGGGAACAAAAGCTCCTGAGAGCAAACCTGAGCAGATGGACCGGGCAAGGGCGGTGCAGTTCCGCCAGGGGCAAAGATACCTGAGAATCAGTGCAACAGGCCCCTCCCTCAGAAGGTCAGCAAGAACATCTGGCTAAGACCAAGTTTACTGATCACACAGAACTGCAAAACTCCAGTGCTAGTGGAAAATAGTATATAGAATTCATGTTTTTTTCCCACAATTCTTTAGTCTTTCAATTTTAATATTTTTTCTCTTCCCTTTTTCAATTTTTTATTTTATCAACTCTTTTTAAAAATCTTTTAATTTTCATTTTTACACTTACATTCTGTCCTTTCATTGTATTTAATTTTATTTTTGTACATATATAAGTTTCACTTTCTCTACAATTTTGGGATCTAGTTTTCTAACAAACAGACCAAAATACACACAGGATCCAATGTATTGCTCTGTTCTGTTCACCTGTCTGATTATATTCTCTCTCTCTTTTTAATTTTAATTTAATTTAATTTCTTTTTTTTGGCTTCAAGTCTCGTCTAATTTGTTTAGTGTATATTTCTCTAGGCTCATTGTTGCCATTTTAGTATTTTGTTCTCTTGTTCCACAATAGCCAAACTATGGAAAGAGCCCAGATGTCCATTAACAGATGAATGGTTAAAGAAGATGTAGTATTTATATTCAATGGAATACTACTCAACCATCAAAAAATGAAATCTTGCCATTTGCAATGACGTAGATGGAACTAGAGGGTATTATGCTAAGCGAAATAAGTCAGTCAGAGAAAGACAATTATCACATGATCTCACTCATATGTGGAATTTAAGAAACAAAACAGAGGATCATAGGGGAAGAGAGGAAAAAATAAAACAAGAAGAAATCAGAGAGGGAGAGAAACCATGAGAGACTTTTAATCATAGGAATCAAACTGAGGGTTGCTGGAGCGGAGGGGGTGGGGGGATGGGGTAACTGGGTGATGGACATTACGGAGGGCATGTGATTCATTAAATCACAAATTAAAGCACTGGGTATTCTATAAGACTGATGAGTCACTGACCTCTACCTCTGGAACTAATAATACATTATATGTTAATTAATTGAATTTAAATACAAAAATAGAAGTGAAAAAAATAAAAAAAAGGAATGTTTTAGTAAACATCCAATATATTTATACATATACATAAATTATACATATGTAGCACTATGTAGACATATTATGTAGATTATAAAATATGCACGGAACTATGAAGCTTGTGGTAATAATGACATAGCCTTTGACAATTTTGAATTTTTTGCAGATTATAAATCAGGTCTGATTAGATCCCTGTTTTATGTCATAATGGAGCTAATTTAAGTGGAACAGAAGACATCTGAGTCTTGATGTTCTCTTGATCACTTCAAGAAATTCACACATTACAGTGAACTTCCACTCTTTATTCAAGCCTTGCATACTGCACATTTCACACACAGTGCGATTGTTCTCCCAAGTAAATATTAGAGGTCTAACTTCTTTCTTATTTATTAATATAAGACAAGTGCAAATTGGAGACTTACTGTTTTATTTGTCCCCCATGGACCATTCTGGGCAGCCTGGGATATATGTGTCCTCACACCCCCCCAGGTTGGGCAGCTCTGGTTGCTGCAGGGGGAGATTGCAGAGTGTAGGCGGGAGACCACCACGGACACCAAACATGAGCTGCTTGTCTGTTGATAATTAGAGCAGAGATCAATTAAAACCAAGATAAACAATTACAGTCCAATTCAAATAATATATATTTCACTTCCGCCTCTTGTAAATTAGCAAAGCAAAATATTAAAAATAATAATCCTATTCCCCAAAGTTCTGGTATTACAAGTGTACATGGATTAGAATCATCTTGGAAAGAAAACTTTGTGACTGATTCTCTGGCCAATATTTTAGAAAGGACAAGACCCCTTAACTGGTGAGGACACAGTGAAAAGTCAGCTCCCAGAAGAGGGGCTTCGCCAGAACCCGCCCGGCCACGCCAGCACCCTGATCTCCGACTTCCAGAATCCAGAACTGTGAGAAGTAAATGTCTGTTAGTTACAAGTGGTGTTTTGTTACAGGAGCTCAAATGGACTAGGACCAAGAACAAAGATAAACTGGAATATTTGACCCGCGTTATCTGCCACAGTATTGCAGAAGATGCCTAAGGAGACTTGAATTGGCATCCCTCTCTCCGCCCAACCATTAGTCCTTCAAATGGATATGGCTGCTTCACTAAAGATGCTGAACTTCCCACATGTAGCAAGGAACATCACACCCCTGCCTCACTTTTGCAGGTACCTTTATTGTACAAACTTACAAATTACTGTTTATAATTTGCATTAAGTACATGAAAGATATTATATAAATTCAGAGAAGGTTTGTTTCTTTTTTTTTCTTTTAAAAATTTTATTTATTTGACAGAGAGAGATACAGTGAGAGAGGGAACACAAGCAGGGGGAGCGGGAAAGGGAGAAGCAGGCTTCCTGCGGAGCAGGGAGCCTGATGCGGGGCTTGATCCCAGGACCCGGGGACCATGACCCGAGCCAAAGGCAGATGCTTAACGACTGAGCCACCCAGGCGCCCCAAAGAAGGTTTCTTTCTTAATATCATGTGAAGTACTAAAATAGCTGTCTTGAAAGAAATGGTTATAAATAATCCCCCCCCCCCCAAAAAAATGATAGTTTTGGAGTGAAAAAAAAAATCTTCAGACAAAGGAAAGCCCTGGACCTGATGATTTCACCAGTGAATTCTACAAGACATTTAAAGAAGAACTAATACCAGTTCTTCTCAAACTTTTCCAAAAAATTTAAGAGGAGAGTATACTCCCCAGCTTATTCTGAGGCCTGAATTATCCTGATACCAAAGCCAGACAAAGACATTACAAGAAAAGAAAAATACAGACCAAAATTTCTTATGAACATTGATGAGAAAATCCTCAGAAAAATACAAACTGAATTCAGCAGCATATTAAAAGGAATACATACCATGACCAAATGGGATTTATTTCTGGAGTGCCAGGATAGTTCAGCATGTGAAAGTTGATCAAAGTAATACACCACTTCAACAAAATAAAGGGAAAAAACACATGGTCATCTCAATTGAGGCAGAAAGAGCATTTGACAAAATTCAACATCCTTTCAGGATAAAACAAACTAGGAATAGAAGGAAACTACCTCAACATAATAAAAGCCATTATGTGGAAAGCCCAGAGTGACCATCATACTCAATGGTGAAAGACTGACCACTCTTCCCTTATTGTCAGCAACAAGGCAAGGATGCTTACTTCTATTCACATATTACTGGAAGTCCTCGCTAGAGCAATAGGCAAGAAAAAGAAATAAAAGGTATCCAAATTGGAAAGGAAGAAATAAAATTATCTTTGTTTGCAGATGATATGATTCTGAATGTAAAAAACTCTCAAGATTACACACACTGTACGCACACTATTAGAGGTAATAAGCAAATTCATCAAAGTAGTAGGATATGAAGTCGACACAAACAAATCAGGTGCATTTCTATACACTGAGAGTGAGCAATCTGAAAAGGAAATTAAAAAATAATTCCATTTACAATAGTATCAAAAAGAATAAAATACTCAGGAATTGACTTACCTAAGTGGGTAAAAGACTTGCACAATGAAAACAACAAATCACTGCTGAAGGATACTAAAGAAGGCATAACTAAATGGAAACACATCCCAGGCTCATGGGTTGGGAGAACTTAATACTGTGAAGATGTCAATAGTACCCAAAGCGATCTACAGCTTCAGTGTAATGTCTAAAAAAATCCCAATGACTGTTTTTGCAAGAAGTAGAAAAACCCATCTTAAAATTCATATGGAATCTCAAGGGAACCTGAATAGCCAAATCAATCTTGGAAAGAACAAACAAACCAAACTTAGGTCTTACAGACTAATGGGATAGAATAAGGACCCCAGAACTTATATATATGCTCATATATATGCTAAAATGATTTTTGACAAGGGTGCCAAGACCATATAATGGGGGAAAAGACGACCTTTTGGTGCTGAGAAAACTAGATATCCACATGCAAACTAATGATTGGACCTTTACCTAACACTATATACAAAAAATTAACTCAAAATGAATCAAACTGGGTTAAAGACATAAGAAGTAAAATCTGTAAAATGTTTCTAATTGCTAAATAAGACTTCATTCAAAATCAAAGACTTCTGCTCACTGAAAAATATTAAGACAATGAATAGGCAAACATCAGACTGGAAGAAAATATTCATTTGTCTGACAAGGGACTCTCATGTGAAAATATAAAGACTTTTTATAACTCAATAATAAAAAGACAACCAAATAAAAAAAGTAGACAAAAAATTTGAACAGAAACTTTACAAAGGAAGATACATAATTGGCCAAAAAATTTGTGAAAAATGCCTAATATCATCAGTCATCCAAAAAAAAAAAAAAAAAAAAAGGAAATTAAAACCACAGTGAAGAACCACTATACACCCTCTAGAAAAGCAAAAATTTAATGGGCTGCTGAAAATATTTGTTAAGATACGAAGCAAACAGAACTCTCATGTACCCCTGGTAGGAATGTAAAATAGTACAATCACTTTGGAAAAAGGTTTGGCAGATTTATATAAAGTTAAACATCCACCTATTCCATGCTAAGTATTTTATTTAAGAGAAATGAAAACAAATCCACAAAAACATTGGCACAAGAACGTTAGCAGCCTTATTTAAAATACCTAAAAAAAGGAAACAACTCTCTCTCAACAAGAGAATGAATAAACAAATTGTGGTATATTCACACCATCGTACTTCTCAGCAATAGAAAAGAATGCATTACTGATACATGTAATAAGATGAATGGAGCTCACAGACATTTTGCTAATTAAAAGAAGCATAAGATACAAAATAGTACATATTTGATGATTCTCTGTGCATGAAATTATAGAACGAGCAAAAACTAATATATTTTTGAAAAAAAAATCGGAATAGTGGTTGCCTGCAGGGTTGGGGAGAGGACAAAGAATTGATGGGAAGACAGAAGTAATTTTCTGGGGTGGTGGAAACATTCTATATTTTCATTTTGATGTGGGCTACATAGATATACCATTGTCAAAGTCGTACAGTTAATATTTGGGCAGATGGAGAGTCGGCAGAGGTACAGATTAAGCAAAATGGCAGAATGTTGGTAATTAAACCTGAACGATGGGTCCAAGGATATTCATTATACTATTCTGTGTACTTAGTAACTTTAAAAATTTTTCCACAATAAAGTCTTTTATTTTTAAAGGGGGAAATGAGTTAAAGATTAGTATGCACTGAATTCTAAACGCAATAATCTTTCTTTTTAAAAAAAATTATGTGAGAACTGGTATAACCACAGTTTTTGCTAAGCAGAAAACTGAATGCTAAACAGTTAGGAAGCCATTGTTTTGTTCATTTCTGCCCTTGGGAGAGAGAAGGAAGGGCAGACTGAAGAATGAAACAGGATAATCTTGGTCTGCAGCAGTCAGACCATGCTATTTCAACTATTCAACCTCCCCTTCTCAAGGGGATAGAGATATCCAGCCAACATATTGCCAATCCGAGTTATTTTTTAATTAAACTCACTTCAGAGCAATACCCTGAGTGTATAATTAATTAAATGTTAATTTATGTTGATGATAATGTTGCACTTGAATTTTTAAACTTTTTTTCTGAATTTAAAATATTTGAGAAGCAAGAGCCAAGCATTCTGCTAATAACCTGTATTTTTCTCTTTCTTCTTTCTCTTCCCTGCTGATTTCTACTTCTAACTTTTACAACATGAGTATTAGAATCCCCAAGAGCAGAATTTATTTCTACAGAAATCACCAAGTAGAATATCTGGGATTTTATAAGGACAATAGTGTTCTTTCAACAGGTACCAATGTTAAGTTAAAAGGAAAAAAAAAAAATAATCATGCAACATCTTTTTTTTTTTTTTTTTTAAGATTTTATTTATTTATTTGAGAGAGAGAGAATGAGAGACAGAGAGCACGAGAGGGAAGAGGGTCAGAGGGAGAAGCAGACCCCCCGCTGAGCAGGGAGCCTGATGTGGGACTCGATCCCAGGACTCCAGGATCATGACCTGGGCCGAAGGCAGTCGCCTAACCAACTGAGCCACCCAGGCGCCCCTAATCATGCAACATCTTAAGTGGCCAGTGGAAGCTTCTCTGAGTGCTAACTGCATTCATATTGCCTCACATCCAAGGTGGTAAAATAAGAGAGAAAAAGATCATATTGAGCCAAGAAAACTCTCTGACTATAATGCTTCTTTTTCTGGAAATTAATAAGTCACAGAGCCCTAGTGCAAAGGCCAAAGCTATAGGCACCCTCCATATCTGGATCTGTAAGGTCAAAACCAGACATGTCTGGAGGGGCCAGGCAGGCTGCTGGGGTGGCCACTTCTCAGTAGGAGGCTCTGAGGAGCCTCAGAAGAGTCCAGGGGCTGGACTCAGGGCTCATGGAGGGACCACAGCTGCCCCTCATTCTGTAACCACTGCATGAAGAAGAGAATCGATCTGAGGGGAAAAATAAACATCACGTTCTTTCAGTAAACTTTTATCAAGCATTCACTGTTTATGAGGTACTAATGTAGACAGCAGGGTCACTGAAGTGACCAACATGGATTGGACTTTTATCATTGTGGGGAACAGCTATACCAAAAAGGAAAAAAATATGGGGTGATTGGGGATATGTAATATGGCACCCAGCTTAGAGAAAGTGACATGGCACCCAGCTTAGAGAAAGGCCTGAAATGTGAGGAGGAGGGGGTAGGAAGTCAAGGGGGTGGGGAAGGAGACTTCCAGACAAGAGGAGACCTTTTGTGTGAAGGCTTTAGAATGGAGCAGGGGCAATGGGAGAAGATCTACAGAAAGGGATAATGTTGAACAACGTACCTGGTCCCCAAGGAAACTTGCACCCAGTTCCCAGGGGGAGAGAAGCTATGTGACCTGAGTGCCAAATCAAAAAGGTAAACAGTGGGAAAGAATGAAATATCCTTAAATGGTCTGGGGAAAACGAGACATCTGAAAAAAATTGAGTTAAATCCCTATATCATTCCTACACCAAAACAAATCCCAGAGATATCAAAGATGTTAATAGAAAAGAAAGCCATAAAAATACCAGGACATGGGAGAATTTTTTATCATCTTAGACTAGGAAAGCCTAAAGCAACACAAAAATCATGAAACCATAAAAAATGATATTGATATCCTTAATGGCATTTTAAAAATCTTCAAAAAAAAAAGCTAAATAAAAGATAATATTTTCAACAATATATCGTGAAAGATTCGCTGTCATTCATAATAAAATGATGACTATAATTTTTTTATATTTATATGAAAAACCAACTCAACATAAAAATGAGCAAATGACATGAATAGAAAATACAAATGGGTGCCTCTTAAAACATAAGCCTTATGTGATCTTACTCATAATAAGAGATGTGTAAACCATGAAACTATGTTTTCACTTATGAGATTTACAAGAGTCAAAAATATGATGTACATCAAACTATAAAGAAACTATCAAAGTAAAAAGGCAACCTGAGTGAGAGGAAAAAAAAATATATATATGGGGTTAACATTCAAAATGTATAACGAACTCATACAACTCAACAACAAAAAACCCACAAACAATCAGATTAAAAATTAAAAAATGGGCAGAAGATTTGGATAGATATTTTTCCAAAGAAGACATATAGATGGCCAATAGGAACTCGAAAAGATGCTTGATATCACTCATCAGGGAAAAGCAAATCAAAACTAAATGAGTTGTCCACCTCATACCTGTGAGAATGGCTATTAACAAAAAAGCAAGAAATAACAAGTGTTAGGATGTGGAGAACAGGGAAGGGAGAACTTGTGCACTGGTGGTGGGAATGTAATTGGTGTATATTGGGAATACACACACACACACACACACACACACACACATATATGAATATTACTCAGCCATAAAAAAGAAGGAAATCTTGCCATTTGCAACAACATAGGTGCACCTTGAGGGCATTATGCTAAGTGAAATAAATCAGACCAACAAAGACAAATACCATGTGATCTCACTTATAGGTGGATTCTAAAAAAACCAAAAAACCCTATTCACTTATTGTTATTCTTCATAGTTTTTTCCAAGCTGTTATATCAAATAACCAATGAGTCTTTGTTCTAAATTTGAACAAATAGTTGCAGTGTTAACCTGGATGTTGTTAAATATATGACAAATTTATTTCCATCGAATTAGTTTCACTTTTCAAGCCATAGTTCCAGGCACATCTTTTTTTTAATTTTATTTATTTATTTGAGAGAGAGAGAGAGCGCACGCGCGAGAGAGCACAAGTGGGGGGAGGGCCACAGGGAGAGGGAGAAGCAGACCCCCCGCTGAGCAGGGAGCCCACCCAGGCTCAGGGCTTGCTTGATACCAGGACCCTGGGATCAAGACCTGACATGCCAAGGCAGAAGCTTAACGGACTGAGCCACCCAGGTGCCCCTCCTTTCTTTGTCTACCCTAAAGTTCCCATTTAAATTGGATTCTCTCTCAGTAGTCTTAGCACTGGCTCAAGTTACGTGTGATAGTGAGGAGTCCCAAATACCCATTTCCTGCAGTGCATACTGTATCTGTCCTGTTTGTTCTTATTGTACCACCATACACACAGAATTCCCCATCTTAACCATTTTGAAGTGTACGGTTCAGTGGTATTCAGTACTTTCGTACTGTTGTGCCAACAACACCACCCTCCATCTCCAGAACTTTGTATCCTGCGGAATGGAAACCTTACACTCATTAAACAATAACTCCCCAATCTCCATTCCCCGACCACCCCCAGCAACCAACCTTCTACTTCCTGTCTCTATAATGTTGACTACTGTAAGTACCTCAGAAGTTCCATGTGAGGATTAAATTAGTTTCCCTGTGACAGACCTGGCAGAGAGCCTGGCACATCTTTACTCGCTGTTATAATCTAGCTGTCACTGTCCAGTAGAACTCTCTGTGATGATGGATATGTGCTTTCTCTGGACCACCCGATGTGGTGTACACTAGACATATGTGGTTGAGTATTGAAACGTGGCTAGTGTGACTGAGGAAGTTCAAATTTTATTTAATTTTAATTACGTTTCTTAGCCACCTGTAACTAGCAGCTCCCCTATTGAACAACATGGATCTAGACCTTGGAGGAGAAGCCAGGCCTGGAATTACAGATGGAGTTATTGCCTTATGGGTGAGAGTTGAAGCCATAAAGAGAGGGGGGATAAGTAAATGGGAAAGGAAGAGGGCAACGGATTAGAAATTGGGGAATACCAGCATTGAAAGTTTTGTCAGAGAAAGAAGAGATGGAGAAAATGTGGTCAGAGAGACTGGAAGCAGCGGTGTCCTATAAGAAAAACTGAAGAGAGTTCCAAGAGGGGGAGTGGTCACCTGTGTTACGTAACCATCGACTGAGTCATTAAACCGAGAACTGAAAATATCGTTGACCATACCTGTGTGTTCCAAGTCGGCCTTGCACCTTTGACGGTGGTGGGATGGGGAGCTTGACCATCTGGTGGAACTGAGGCACCACTTGGAGCTTCTCTGCCTTCTCTGGTGAACACATGCAAAAGGCCTTAGAGAGGCATTAGCTTCAATTGCTTTATGAGTGCTGGAGGAATAAATATTCTAATACCGATTCTCATGACTAATTCAGCAGAGATTTTAAAGACAACACTCTCTGTGCTGCTTTCTGCAACATATCCCTACAGAACGTTATTAGAAGGCATTGGAAGGTTATGGTGGCTGTTTCCATATTAAAATATTAATGTATGAGTCAAATGGATGGTTTTTGAACCTGTAGGATCAAATAGTTTCATTTAATTGTATCAACCAAATTGATTTTAAACCAGCAGAATTATTTGCAGTGCTTAAGAAGTCATTATGCTCCATCCAAGCGAGATAAATGGGTCACCTTGGGATTTGCAGCTGGAGTTTTCCTTTATGACAATACATTGGGAACCAGGTCATTTGTCCTAAAGAGACTCTCAGCAAAGGTTCACCCAACCTGTCTTGATTAATTTTTCAAAAGCACATGAGGAGATTTACCAATTACACTTTCAAGGCTTGATTTGATCAGCTTCACATGGTTGCACAATCCGCATATTGCTGCTTTCAGCTCCGACAGACTAAAATGGTTAAAAAAGGTCCTAGGGAAATGAACTTTGAACTAAATTCTAATATGATCTAAGCGTGTATGCTTTAAATTATGGCATATTTGAGATGCTGCATATAAAATGATCTAATACAAATCTCGTACTGTTTTTTGAAAAAATAGCCAGGGAGCAAATATTAACTCCTTTTGGCCTATGAAGGACATTGTGACAGAAAACAGTAAGATAACGGGAGAGGAGACAGTAACCCATTGCAGAACTATTAAGATAAGTTTTTCTTTTTTCTTTTCTTTTTAATTTTTAATTTAATTTATTTGAGAGAGAGAGCAAGAGCGAGGGAGAGCACACAAGCTGGGGGAGGGGCAGAGGCAGAGGGAGAAGCAGACTCAACTCGATCCCAGGACCCTGGGATCATGACCTGAGCTTAAGGCAGATGCTTAACCGACTGAGCCACGCAGGCGCCCCAAGATAAGTTTTTCTTTCACTGTCCCTCCCCTCCTTCGTTTCTATGGCAGTTTTCATTACAGCAATGTGGTTGTAAGTGATCTGCATTTTCAGTTCACACAGACCTATGACTCCATATTTTTTATTTATTTATTTATTTATTTATTTGAGAGAGAGAATGAGAGAGAGAGAGCATGAGAGGGGGGAGGGTCCGAGGGAGAAGCAGACTCCCTGCCGAGCAGGGAGCCCGATGTGGGACTCGATCCCGGGACTCCAGGATCATGACCTGAGCCGAAGGCAGTCGCTTAACCAACTGAGCCACCCAGGCGTCCACCTATGACTCCATATTGAAACAAATTGCTTTTTCTTTTCTGGCCTCTCGTAAAATCTTGCTCCTCAAAGTGTGGTCCTTTGCCTGAAAGTAACTGCATCAACTGGAATCTGGTTAGAAATGCCCAGATTTTACTAAATTAATCTGTATTGATTCACCTGCACATCAAAAGCAAGAAGTATTCCCTGAAGGGACTGGATGGCCTCAGGACAGTGTTTGGCCACCCCAGCTGCATATTCAAATTGCCTGGGCTGCCTTGAAGCCTTTCGGTTCCTTGGGATTCCAACCTCAGGGATTCTGATTTAATTGGCCTGCAGGTGGAGCCTGGGGATCCTTGAATTTTAAAACTTCCACAGGCGACTCTACTATGTAGGCTTGAGATTCACTGCCTTAAAAGCAGGATGCGTCCAGGTGCCCTTATTTTCAAATTTACCATTCTAAAAACAAAACAAAGTTTAATATATTTCATATAATATCTTTGTTGCTGCATAAAGGAAGCCTAGGAACTCAGGATTTCTCTCATTCAATCCATTCATTAATTGAATAACTTTTTTTTTTTAAAGAAAAAGATGTATTTTTAATCTCATGCCTAGCTGACCCAGCTAGTTCAATCTTGCTTTAAGTTTTGATATATTAAGACCTATTCGGTGTCTCCCAAAATGTGAGGGAAGAAATAGAAAACAGAGAAAGAAATGTTTTTGCTTTTATTTATTATTTTGGTAGGGCAAACACTGACTATCACAAGAGAAAAAATTTCCATTATGAAATTCAGAGAACATGTGAAAATAGGTAAGTTTGCCAGATAAAATACAGGAAACCCGGTTAAATTTGAATTTCAGATTAACAGTGAATGCTTTTTTACTCAATAACTTGGTAATTTTTTTTGTATAAGTATTTAGTATGAGTATATCCCATGCAAGTGCATGGTACATACTTTTATTTGCTAAATCTGGCAACTCTAACAATAGACCATGTAAAATGAGGAGTAAATGATGTCTATAATTAGTAAAAATTGGAACCTATATTCTCTGCTAGCAGGATGCTTATGCAAAATGCCTGTATCGAATATTTTACAATTTAAAGAGCAATAACATGCTTCCTATTATAGCTCAATAGGAAATTTCTTTTTTTGACCAGAACACCTCTTTGAGGTGAGGATTGAAACACAATTCTGTGCATTCTGATGACCATTCAACTGATAATTTTTACTAATTTATTTGTAAAAAATGGAACCAAAGCGTAACACCGCATGTTCTTAGAAGAAGACAAAAGCAAAACAAGGGAAAAGAAAGGCAGTATTGTACAATCTGAGCTGTTGGAAAATCTGGCCAGCAGAGGGTGCCAATGTATCACTGATGAATTTTGAGTGACAAAAGCCTCCTTTTTGCCATGCTTTGTGCAACTTAGATTTTATTGAAATATTTGTTACAGTCGACCTTACCATGCAGTGCTGCTAAAGCAGATCAGAAACTAAACACAGTTCTAGTGCTGTTCAGCACTCTCATTGCCATAAATGATCTATTTTTTTTGCCCAAGATCCTTGGCTAAGAAGTGTACTTTTTAGCCCATTTTGGCAATTGGAAGTACTGTGCTTCTGGTTTAGACTTAAATGCTTGGGTCTCTGCAAGTATGTGTGTGACTGTGGGAGGGATCAGAGGTCTAATTAGCAAAGGCATTGGCTGGTGGAGTTTTGCCAAGTGAAGGAAGTAAAAATCCCACTTGGGTGGGAGACGGCTGTGGCTGGCCTGACTTGACTCCTAAACCAGAGAATGGAGTGTCATGTGCCATAGTTCTGTCCTCAAAGGTGTGTATAGGTCTAGTTAAGTTCAGGACAATTTTATTTTTGCCGCACTACTGCTATGTGGACAGAGAAGGAGCATTCATTGTGGGCCTGCTTTGTGCAAGGCTTGGCAACTTATATGTTTGATTTCACTTCAGTCTCATGACAATCCCTGTGAGGTAGGCGTTATTTTCATCTGTTTACAGATAAAAACAAAACAAAAACACTGTGGGAAAGGATGTGTTTCCATGGACACTGTTCTTGCAAACAGTGTCTTGCTTTAACATTTGTCTAATGCAGTGGTTCCCAAACTTCCTTCTGAAAGACACCGGTGCCCTTCAGGGTTTCTTAAGTTTTCCTTATGAAACAACTTTTGCGAAATGTTGCAAACCTTAATTGTCTTTTAGAGTTTCACAACACACGAAAATGTTCTAAAGCTTCTTAAGAAATTCTGTGGCAGTGAAACATTTAACTTTGTACAACTCAGGTTTCTTAATCTTGATTGGCTAATGAGCCTTCTCTCCCTCCATCTTTAATAGAACACCCTCAATATTGCAAGACATGCTGTACCTTTTGTGGAAATGTTTTGAGAAACATGGGTCTGATGACTACATATAAGGAATATATTTCATAGTAGGAATTAAGGAAATTGGTTCATTTTCATCATCATCATCCCAAAACATATTCAGCATCTTCTGTCTGTAGGGCATTGGGTAGGACCCAGAGGTATGACACAGGCCCTATTGTAGAAGACTTTGCAATTCAGATGAGGAGGTAAAAATGCTGTTAGTTAGGATGGGAATGTAACTTTAATTCCTGTGATCTCATTCCTCCAATTTTAGGGTAGGGTGATGTTAGCGGATAACAGAGTTTCCAACGATTTCTTAATGTGGCATTCTGTTTTGTTCCCCTAGTGAACAATTACATTTTTCTTCCATTAATTTAGTATGGCTCAGATGCTTGGAGGATGAGAAATTTCAACATTTGATTATGAATAAATCCTTGATAGAAGTCATTAAGAATCATACATCTTTGACACACCCTGGGAAAAAAGATGTTCTCCTTTTCACACGCAAGTGCACACACATACACACACACTCAATTTCATCTCATCAGTGCATCATATCTTCATGTCATTTGTTAGATGAACAAAAGCAAAGGAAGGATGTGGATATCTATATCAGGGGATTGGTCGAAGGATTTGGAGTTTGAAGAATGAAGAATTGCAGGTGTTTTTCAGTTTCAATGGCTGGGAAGTTCTCACTAAGCCAGAGTAATCTGTAGACTTTCTTCTCTAGAGATGTGGTATTTCACCTGATTCTGGCACCCTTTCTCTAAGAATCTTTTAAAGTCTTATCAAGCAATGTAGCAGGCTACCAACAGGGAAAATGAAATTAATTCATAGTTGCACCACTAAGAGAGGAGTTGGAAATGAAATATTCAGTTGTGATTAGATATGCAAAAGGAAATGTGAAAATAATGAATATAATCCAGATAATTCCATCTTGAAATATATTTTTCCGAGGCATTCAGATGCCTATAACAAAAAATAGATTTTTCCTCCTGAGTCACTTTTTGTAAGCCAGTCCCCCGACTTCACCCTGTGTGTCCCTTCGAAGTAGGACTCTGCATGGAAAGGCCCTGGGCACACAAACTGCTTTGGGAAGTATCACGATCTATGACCTCTGACTACCATGACCTCCATCTAACCAAATTTAGCTTCTTGGAGAGAATAAACAAGAGGTTTTATCTTTGCTTCTACATATCTTAGCGGCCTTCTCATCCTAATAAACCAGCAAGCCTTATTTATTCAGGTCACAAATAACCGAGCAGTGTAGAAATAATAGGATACTGGTGGCAAATTGTGTTTTTCCATATCATGACTGTAAATAAGGTACCTGAGACAACTTCTCAGAAGCCAATTTCAGTACAACGGTTTAAACCAAAATCCAATGAAAGGAAGTCATTTTTTCACATAATGCAGTCATGATTAAGAATGATTATTTTCTCTTTATATTGGTAACATCTAATCTTATCCTCCTTATGAGATTTACTTTAATATTGAAAAACAGTGGACATTTTAGGAAACGTGCTTGCAATGGAACTATGAACTCACTAGGAATTGCAGAGAATGTCCACATGGGTGTTTTTCACACGAAATTGGAAGTGGCTCATGACATTACTCTGGATAGTTTCCTAGGGGAAGAAGACACATATCTGACAATACAAATAGGATAATTCATGTCTTGATCTAAATTGTCACCATTTTCAGGCTTTCTGCCTTGATATCTCTTTGTTTCATATAAGAACACTGTGCCAGAAAGAAACAGATCAGTTCATCATTTAAACATTAAAATTTCCTACATTAAGAAATTGAGGATGCAAAACAAAAGGAATTGAATCTGAGAGTTATTAGCTACAATCTCTTCCAGTGCCATTAGTAAGTCAATTGCGCAATTCAGGACTCTCTAATCACTTGTCTGTGACAAGTTTTTAACACCTGTAACTCTAGTTGTGGGATAAAATCATCATTAGAGTCAGTTGAATAAAAACCAATACTTGTATTTGTTTCTTCAACAAATATTTATTGAGCACCTATTTTGTGCTAGATATCATTCTGGGCACTGGGATATGGTGAACATGATGGATGAAGTCCTAGCTCTCTTAGAGCTTACTTTTCAGTGGGAATAAAGACAATAAACAAATTTACATAGAGTCTATAAAGAAGATAAAATACGTAATGTGGTTGAGAGTGAGGGGTGTGGGTAAGAAAAGGCTTCTCTGAGGGAGTGTTATTTAATAAGATGGAGTCAGTTATAAGAAGGTAAGGGAGAAAAGCATCCCAAACACTGGAAATAGCAAGTGCAAAGGCCCTGAGGCAGCAGCAAACTTGGCATGTTCAAGGCACTGGAAGGAGCTCTTATTTTTTTTTTTTAAATTTAAATTCTTAAATTTAAATTAAAAAAGATTTATTTATTTATTTGACAAATTGAGAGAGACAGCGAGAGAGGGAACACAAGCAGGGGGAGTGGGAGAGGGAGAAGCAGGCTCTCCACTGAGCAGGGAGCCCGACGTGGGGCTCGATCCCAGGACACTGGGACCTGAGCCAAAGGCAGATGCTTAACGACTGAACCACCCAGGTGTCCCTGGAAGGAGCCCTTATAGCTGGAGTGTAGTGTATAGGATGGGAGAATGGAAGATAAGGAAGGAGAGGCAGGCAGGAATGGGCTCTGTGGGATCTTGTAGGGCCCTGGTGAGGAGTTAGGGTTTTATTCTATGTGTAGTGAAGAAACTGTTGAAGAGTCAAAAGAAATTGTTTTAGTCACTGTGAGGAGAATGACTAGGAGCAAGAGTGGGAACAGGAAGACATTTTTGGCTATTTCAGGTAAGTCCAGGATCTTTGGACTAAAGTGGAAATAGTGGAAGTGCAGAGAAGTGGTTGATTCTAAAATATACTTTGAAGGGAGAAATAATAGAATATATTGATGGATTAGATGTGGGGATTGAGGGAGAGGTATTTGTCCTGAGCAATCTACTGAGGTGGGAAAGAAGAATAGGGGATGGAAATTTAGAGTTTGATTCAAAAGTGGTTAGTTTCCCATGTTTATTGGACATCAAAATCAGATCTGTCAGAGCTGAAGATATAATTGTGGGAATTATTTGCATATGGATGGTATTTGAAGACCAGGGACTGGACTAGCTGACCTTAGGAGAGAGTGTAGATCCAAGAGAAGATGGTCCAGAACTGCATCCTAATTGTCACAGCAATTCAGAGGTTGGGAAGAGAAGGAGGAGCCAGCAAAAGAGATGGAGAAAGAATAGCCAGCCAGGTAGGTGGAAAGCTGGAGAAATCTGGTGTTATGGAAACCAAAAGAAAAAAATGTTTTAGGAAGGAAGTGTATACCACTGCTGGGAGATACGGTAAGAGGACAACAGAGAAGAGAAATGGTCATTACATTTGTCTCTTAAAGGTTATGCATGACCTTGACCAGGATGACAGAGAGGGTGAGACTTGATTTTTTTCTTTAAAGAACTGATGATGTCATCACAGACACAAAACCAATCCTAAGCAGCACTCCATTCTATGGCTACATGTAACTTCTGAGTACCTGTGTTACTGTGGAAACCCAGGTGGTCTGTGGAATATTACTATCTCTAGATTTAAGGGCTTCTGGAGGTCAGGTAGTCTAAACTTTCACCTTAGGCCTTCCTCAATGGGCAGACAGATGTCAACATTTGCATAAACATTTCTGGGGATGGAATTTCATCTTATAAGAGAGTCCATTCTGTGGTTGGATGGCTTTGGTTTCTGAGAGCAGGGAGGTTTATCATGCCAGGATGTTTTTAACGTATGTCTATACATGCTATTTCTCCCTTTTCTCCTCCTACTGTGTGTGTGGGGCGTGGGGGGAGGTGGTGGGGAGTAGAAAGAGCATGGGCTTCTGAGTTAGATAGATAAAGGTTCATATCTTGGCTCTGGCACCTGGTAACTGTTCAGTTTTAGGCAAGCTAGTTTACTTTTTGGGCATCAGTCTCTTGATTAGTAAAATGGGGACAACACCACATATTTCATAGGGCTATTATGGGGGCAGAATGAGATGGTTTACGAAGTGCCTGGTAAAGAGCAAGTGCACAGCAGATGTTCATGACTCTCCCCTCACTTAGCTCCATGGTGAGACCAGCTCTTGGCTTGGCTGGGGGCTTCCTCTGGGGAAACTTTCTTGACATTCCCCTTTCCTTCTGATCACACTCAACCAAGTTTTCTTCATTTCCCTTAGTGTGTACCCTCACCATACCATTTAGCACATAACATTGTGATTGGTCACTTCATTTCCCTCTAACTAGGTTGTAAATCTTCAGAGACTGGGAAGTGTTTTCATTTTTAGGGAGGTAAAATAACATAGTGATTACGGGTGTGGCTTGAAGCCAAATTGCTTGGGTTTGAATTTCAGCTCCGTCTGTATCAGCTGAATGGTCTTGGCCAATTTACTTAATCTCTCTGGGCTTTCTTTCCTCACTTGAAAAATGGGTGTAATCCTAGTCCTGACAAATTTGGGTGAGGATTAAATTAAATAGTTCTGATAAAACTCTGGGACAGTGCCTGGCATGTAATCAGCACTCCATAGATGTCTGTCATTGCAAGAATGGTCTTTGAAGCCCCTGCAGTGCCTGATTTGGGTTGGTGCCCTAAGGGAGCTGGTGTGAAATGACTGAACAAAGTGACCAAACAGAGAACATAGGTTACTGCCTAGATGGGTAAGTAGAGGTAATAATATTATTGTAGATGATCTTTAAAAAAATAAAATTTCTGGGGTGCCTGGGTAGCTCAGGTTGTGATCCCAGAGTCCTGGGATCGAGCCCCATGTAGTCTGTTTCTCCCTCTGCCCCCATACCCCCTCGTGCTCTCTTGCTCTCTCTCAAATAAATAAATAAAATCTTAAAAAAATAAAATTTCAGAAGTTACACATAAAAATATTCTTCTTGTAAAAGATCCAAATAATAGGGGTGCCTGGCTGGCTCAGTTGGTAGAGCATGCAACTCTTGATCTTGGGGTTGTAAGTTTGAGCCCCACATTGGGTGTAGAGACTATTTAAAAAATAAAATCTGAAAAAAAAGATCCAAACAATAGAGAATTACATCAAGTAGGAAGAAAAAAATCCCCACTCTTTCCCTAGTTCATCACTTCCCCACATATACCAATATTAAGTTTGGTGTGTAGCCTTCCAACCTTTATTATTTTCTGCATCTATAGTTTACACTTGGTGGCTCAGGTGTGTGTCCTCATGACCATGGATTGAAAAACAAAATCTATTGCCAGTTCACCAAAAATGTCAGAGATTACTTAAGTAATTAAAAGTTAGTTAAAAATTAATTAAAAATTAATTCTAAGTTAAGTTAGAAACTTATTACTAACCACTCATTTAAAAAAATTGCTTTATGCCTGAGTTAAACCTTTTATTTCCTCTTCAAGGTGATTTGTGTGTAAAGAGACTGCCCTTGAAGGAGTGTTTAGAGACAAGGAGAAGCGGTGCCTTGTTCAAAAATTCTCTCCCACTATATTCCAAGCTACTGTCTGAATAGAGTTGAAGTTTGTGACTTAAGCTATTATTGCCAGAAAGCCCCTGCAAAGTTTCGAGTAAGCACAGGTCCCAGACAAGGCAGTTTATGGGGAAGGAGAGTCCTGAGAATCTTGGGAAGCCCTTTGGTGTCAGAGTGTGGCCGTTGGCTCATCTTGCTCAGGGCATCAGAGACCCAGCTCTGACTTGGAAGCGTTAACTCTCTTGGTTCCTACTCCTTGATTTTGTCATGCTCTGGTTCTTCAGTGAAAGCTCCTCTCTGAATTCAGACTCCTTTTATATTTTGAAAAAACAGTAGGAGGAGCTCTTTGGATGAGCTGAGGCTATAGCCATCCTTTGATAAGAATTTTTTTTTTATTTCTAAGGCACTGTGCATAGACCTAGAGGCATTTTATGTGGTAGGTTTTTATCTCTTTTTAAAAATAAATAGAAAGGGACACATGAATTTTTATTAAATCATCGATCTAAAAACAAAGCCCATGGTAACAGAGTGTTGCCCCATATTTTCTAATAATGCTTTATTACCAACATTTTTTTTATTATCCTAAAAACTAGTTACTTCTCTTCTGATTGTATGATAATATAAAATGATCGGTTGGCATATTATTATAGCTGTTTTAGATTTGAAGATTTATTTTGGGACTGGGGTCACATTGTTTGTGAAAACATGATTGTATAGTCATAGCTGTTGCTGATTTCCTGACTAAATCTTTTAATTTTGATAATATTTTACGACTTTTATCTGCTTAAGTGTTCAAACCATTAATAGGCCAAGGCTTAGAGCTTAAGCATCATTGTGTTTGGGACAATAAATTTCATATCCATAATTCAGGGATCCTTACCTGGTTGACCATAATAAGTTGTGAAACCTCACTGGTTGAAATCTGGGTAGATCCTGCTGTTATGTTTCTCTCTCTCCTCTGTGGCTAGTATTTTATGTAGAAGTTAGCAGCTATTAAACTCTACCCCTAATGTTTCAAATGATTATAGTGTTTTAATGAAATACAAAGCAGTTTTCACAAAGAGGTATAACTGGAAAAGAAGTCCATTTATTCAGTTATGCATCAGTGAACAAATATTTGTTGAGAACTGGGCACCACACTAAAGTGCTGGTAAGATACTAAGTCACAGCTGTCTTAGTTCATGTTCCCTCCAAAAGCAGAGACTGAGTGAGAAGGGCTTGCTTGTAGGAAGTTTTAGTTTGGGAAATAAACAAAAGTGGGAACAGTAAATAATGAAACAGGGAAAGAAACTAAGGGTTACTGAGCTGGCTTATCATTGTGGGTAACTAAGGTTCAGTCCCTCTGGGACCCCCTGAGAACTGTCTAGGAGGCCCCTCAACATTGCCCCCTTGAAATATGAAAGTGGGCAATATTCAATCCCTTGAATACGGATCACCTTTGAGGGTGTTAATTCCCTTCACTTCTAAGTTTGTGTAAGAATCAGAATGGCTAAGTGACTCCTGGAGTTGTCTAGCAGAGGAAAGGACCCCCCCTAGAAAGCGGAGAAGGCACTGTCAGTTTTCATCTGTTGGTTGCCATGACAGCCAAAGCTGGACCAAGAGGAGGTGAGATAAGGCAGAAGAGGAGTCTGATAAAAACAGCCATGTTTTCATGAATCTTATTATCTGCTGATAGACTCAGATGATAGGTAACTACAAACAATTAAATGTGATAAGTGATAAGAAAAAGGGAGAGTTTATCAACCAGAACTGTGTTGGACTACAGACAAGAGAAACCCAACAGTAGTGGCTTAACCCAATGGAGGTGTATTTTTCTCTTATAACAAGAAGTCCAGGGGAATGCAGTCTAAGGCTGGTCCAAATGCTCAAGGAAGTCAAGCAATACCAGGCTCTGTCCAACTCCTGTTCTTCCATCCTCTGTGTTTGACTTTCATCCTCACAGATACAAGATGATTGTTCTAGTTCTGGGGGCTCTGACCGTATTCTGGGCAGGAAGACAAGGAAAGGGTAAATGATATGGCTGGGCCAGCTAAGTCCATCTGTTTTTATTAGGAAAACCATAGCTTTCTAGAAGCTCCACCCAACAGAATTCTACTGACGTATCACTGACCAAAGCAGGTCCCTTGCTCTCCTTTGGCCCAAAGGAGTCTGGGAAAGTGAGTATTTTTAACTGGACTCATTGTACACTAAACAGAATTGGAGTTCTGTTAGTAAGAAAGAAGAGGGGAAAAGATATTGAGTAAATAACTTACAGATTCTGTCTCCAAAGTCCAGAGTGCCATGGAAGCATGAAGGAGGGACCCCAAACCTGGACTGGGCTGGAGATAGGGTGGTCAGAGAAGGTCCTTGAAGATGACTCTTGAACTAGGTCTTGAAAGATGACTTAGAATTAGCTAAGTAGAAAATATGTAAGCTTGTGTTGGTATATGGTGGCAGGGGGCAGAGGAAGGGATGAGTAGAAGGACAATTTAGATATTATGTAGATGAAGTGGAAATATAGTAGACTATAAATGCTTTAGAATAATTTCAGGGAAATACAATGTGGCTAAAGAATTGAGTAGTGGTGAGGTACAAATCTGACAGGTGTTTTAGGACCAGACTAGACTAGGAAGGGTCTTGTAGACCATCGTAAGGAATTTGGATTTTATCTGGAAGATTATGGGAAATTTTTGAAGCATTTTAAGTAAGAAGGTAATGTGATGAAATCTGTATTAAAAAAACCAATCTGAAAAATTTTTGGAGAATGAATTGGAGGATACAAGGTGGGTTATAATTAAGTATTTACCATACTCCAAGGAAAAATGGTGTGGACTTGAACTAAAAGGACAGAGAGAAGGGGGCAGATACACAAAAGTTTTCAGAGACAGAATATATAGGATTTGGTGGACAGTTGTGTGACAGCAACAACAACAGGAGAAGTAGATTTTGAGGGTAATAGGATGAATGGACATGCTGAGGTCGGGGCTCCTGTGAGACATTCAAGAGGTGATGCCGCATAGGTAGTGAGAATGTTAGGACTGGAAACTTTGCAAGAGATACAAGCCAGAATCACAGATCAGAAGTCATTGGCATATAGGTAACAACTGAAGCATCAGGCACGAGTGAGATCCTTCAGATGGAGTGAGTGCAAGAGAGAAGAACATTGAGGGCAACACCATAGAGCACATTGACACTAGAAGATACATAGAGGAGACAAAAGAGGGTGAGGAGATGAGTAACTCTAGGAAAGAGTGGTGTACTGAAAGCCAGGGAGGAGAGAGATCCAGTAAATAACATGAGCTTCAGAGTCAGACAGACCTCTTTTCCAGTCCAGGTTCTACCCCTTACCAATTGTGTGATCCAAGTCAAATTTACTTACTCTCTCTATGCCTCATTTTCTTTCCTCGAAATGAAGAAGGTTTGCCAGTCTTTTTCCTCATTTTGAAAATGGAGATCATAATAGTACCTATCTCAATATTATTTTGAAGATTAAATGGAATAATGTATAAAAAGCGCTCAGGATTGTACCTGGCATAGAGAAAGTTCTCAAAGAATGAAAGAAAGTGGGAAAACATCCCTTGGATTGTGATTCAAGGGAGGTTATTGGTAACTTAATGAGCTTCAATGGCATGGTGAAGGCAGAAGCCAGAATTGGGTGTGTGAGTGGGGACTTGAGGGGGTAAATGGATTGTGAGGAGATAGATGATGATGGGTATATGGGAGTTCACTGTACTATTCCTTTCTTTACTGGATGTTTGAAAATTTCATAATAAAAAGTTTTTAAAAAAGCCTTAAATAAAGATCATTAATTGTAAAAAACATTTTACTGTTCTTCCAAAATATTGAACACATGATAGAAATAGCAGAAACCTTTAGTGAGTTGAAAGACTCAAGACTTTGCCTGATGGAGAGAGGCTGACCAAAGCCCAAGGAGGATGATTTCCAGAGTTTTGATGTTACCAAAGGGAAACGCAATTGTTCATATGTATTAATCAAACTCAGAGTATGTATGTATCAGTCTCCACACCAGCAGAAACTTTGGAGTCAGACTTCTGTATTTAAATCCTGGCTCCACCACTTACAGTGAGATCTTATTTAACCACTCTGTGTCTCAGTTTTACAAATTTATAAAATAAAGATAATTCCGGGTGCCTGGGTGGCTCAGTCGGTTAAGCGTCTGCCTTCGGCTCAGGTCATGATCCCAGGGTCCTGGGATCGAGCCCCACATCGGGCTCCCTGCTTGGCGGGAAGCCTGCTTCTCCCTCTCCCACTCCCCCTGCTTGTGTTCCCTCTCTCGCTGTGTCTCTCTCTGTCAAATAAACAAATAAAATCTTTAAAAAAAAAAAATAAAGATAATTCCTCCTACCTCACATTGTTGTTAGGAGGAATTCATTTCTTTTTTTTTTTTTTTTAAAGATTTTATTTATTTATCTGACAGAGAGGGAGACAAAGTCAGAGAAGGAACACAAGCAGGGGGAGTGGGAGAGGGAGAAGCAGGCTTCCTGCTGAGCAGGGAGCACGATGTGGAGCACGATCCCAGGACCCCGGGATCATGACCTGAGCTGAAGGCAGATGCTTAACAACTGAACCACTCAGGCGCCCCTGAGGAATTCATTTAAGATGCTTTCAGTAGTGTTGGGGATATACTAGAATGCTAAAAAATGTTGTATTTCTTTCTATTCATAATTCTATCTAATCTAACATTTTTCTACTTAAAAAAATCTTATACTGAGTAAATTTTTTCCCTAAGAAAATTCAGAAGTTATGTTACCTTTCTTGCTTTTGTCCTTCTCTGGACAGTGGCAAATGTAAGTGATGTTTCTCATGACACGTATGTTCACACCCACCCACCACGTGTAGTTTGTGATTGTTCATGCCCCCACCCAGTAGGGGAGGGCTGAGTTGGAACTGAGCATCTTTCATTTTCATCTACCATTTTCACCAAAGAAATGTGTTTATTAAGTCATACTATTTTCTGCAATGGTTGGAATAACTCCAACCAATTTCTCTGGTGTGGGATGCTCTCTTCCCTTTCTTCATCTTTCCAAATCCTATTTATCCTTTGAAGTCAATCTCAGGTCTTGAGTGGGAGGGAGTAAGTGAAGGTGACTTTTTCCATGAGAATTAAGCAACAATGAAATAGGAGTCATGCAAAAGGAATTCCTCTGAGATATACATCACTTATGAGACAGCTGCTACCATGTTAGTCAGGATAGGCTATGGTATGTGCAAGAACATATTGGCCTGGAATCTCAGGGGCCTATATCATAAAGCTTCCTTTCTTGCTTAAGCCGCACATCTAATTTGAGTGGGCAGGTGGTGGGGCATGGAGTGTGGGGTAGGGTGGTGGTGGATCTCTGCCCATACGGTCACTCGGGGACCAGCCTGACAGCAGCTCCACCGTCTGGAATGTCTCTGTCCCAGCTGGGTAAGAGACAGACTGGGGAGAGCCTGAAGAATCGTATAGTGTCTTGTCACCTCCTCAGCCTACAAGTGACACAAATCACTTCTCACATTTTATTGGCCAGAACCAGTCGTATGGCCCCGTCTAACTGCAAGAGTGCTGGGCAGTGTAATTTTCTGAATATCTAATGAGAAAAATAAGTCTATATGTGGATGAGGATGGATGATGTCTATCAAAGCACATAAATATTTAGGCTGCTGGGATTCTGCGTATAGGTGGAGGGTGTGATATGAGAGATGATGGGTTTTACTCTCAGAAACCACAGAAACATCACTGGGGCTTCTGGGTACTGGCTAAATGTATTTGGGTGTATCTGGCTTTTGGATAATGAGATAAACTAGAGTCAAAACCCAACTTCACAATCTATGGGAGCCCAAGACCTCAGATAGATGGCTGAGAATGGACTGGGCATACCAAATAGATATATTAAAGCATGCAGCAGAAGAAAATCAGGATCTCCCAGTCCTCAATCATGGGCCACAGGAAGAGTTCTGAACTCAAAAACCAGGGCACCGACACATCATTTTTTGGTTAGTAACTTGTCCTTTACCTTAACATTTGGCTTCATTTGGCAGACAATAATGCTGAGCAATAATAAATCAATTGGAGTCAGCTGTCCAGTAGTTTAGGTTATAAGATTTAAATGTAGGCAAATGCTAATTTATTTATTTATGCCTGTCTAACTGCTAAGACATGGAAATAAACCCTTTCTTGTCAATAGAAAATAGCAATCAAAGTGCCCTTGGCAAAGAAGCAGGTCCTCCTCTCCCTAAGAGGTAACTTTAAAATAGGACTTGAATTGGCTTTGAATATTTACATAAGAAGATTTTTATTTTTATTTTTTTTTAAAGATTTTATTTATTTATTTGACAGAGAGAGCGAGAGAGCACAAGCAGGGGGAGCAATAGAAGGAGAGGGAGAGGCAGGCTTCCCGCTGAACAAGGAGCCCGATGCGGGGCTCGATCCCAGGACCCTGAGCCGAAGGCAGACATTTAACCGTCTGAGCCACCCAGGCGCCCCTACATAAGAAGATTTTTTTTTTTTTTAAGATTTTATTTATTTATTTGACAGAGAGAGACACAGCGAGAGAGGGAACACAAGCAGGGGCAGTGGGAGAGGGAGAAGCAGGCCTCCCGCCAAGCAGGGAGCCCGATGCGGGGCTCGATCCCAGGATCCTGGGATCATGACCTGAGCCGAAGGCAGACGCTTAACGACTGAGCCACCCAGGCGCCCCTAAGAAGATTTTTAAAACCAAGAAATTTTTTGAAAGTTAAAAACATTATTAAAATGATGAACCAGGAATGAAGGAAGTCTGGGCAGAGTGGATTGTGTTAGTAGAAAAGCATTTGGATAATTTCATTACATAATTGAGCCAAGAATTCTACTGGTGTGGAATCTTCAGAGGCGAGGTCCTTTCTAAGTAGGATTCCCTGTTCTTCTTTGGTGACATGATTCCATTCTTTACGCAGTTAGAGAATGATGGTGAGAAGCATACCCTGCCCAGTAGGGAATCCATGGAGTGATGTTTGGGGCCTCCTCCTGGAAGATATTTTACCCAGCCCAAATCCTCAGTGGGCCAATAAATGGTAACACATTCATCCATTTTTTTGTCTTCAAATTACTTAGTAGCTGAGAGATTAGGGGTCTCAAGATGGTGTCAATGTGGCCCATAGACCTTTTACTGCTAAAATGACTATAAACCCAATTTCTCCCTTTCCTCACTTTTAAACATATGAATTTGGAAACAATCTAGTTTAGATAAAAATCTGAAGCTGATCCCATGCAAAAATGAGCTGTAACACCAGCTGACTGCATTTTATGTTTGCACCAGAACTTTTCTTTTCCATGTGGCTGGCAGAAAGAATAAATTTTACTGAAGCTTAATATTTGTGAATCATCCATTTCAGTATTATGTGGACCAAAAATGGAACCTCAGTGACTGTTTGGGCTGCAGATATCTGGGCTAGCTGGGTAGACCTTGGGTCCAATCAGGCAGAAATACTGTTTCATTTGAAAGGGAAGATTAAGGTTCTAATCAGATGGGCAGGAATGAACCCAGTGGCTATGAAAGTTTGAAATGGGGACTAACTTTTTAGGTGGCCTGTTTGTTAGTGGATTGTTTCTAATTCTAATGAGTTTTGCTTCCCTTGCAACTGAGGTCTAGGATGACTATTCTGAAAATGAGGACTCCAGTAGATCATGATGTGTCTGCTCATATTCCATTCCAAAGCAAGTCATTTGGTCATTCCCAAAGTATACTCCATCCATGGAGATGGTGGAGGAGGAAAGGAGTGTTTTTGAGCAATATTCTAAACCAGCATTGAAAGCAATGGGTGAGGCACACAGAAGATGCCCTTCCATCCTCTCTGCAGAGCAGAGGGTGCATGGAGGCAAGTCCTGGGCATCTGGGGAGGGATGGAGAAAGCCTTTTAGTGACCCAGTGTGGCCCAGGGGGTCTCTCCATACTAAATATTGTAGTCATGAACAGCACTTGGGGGACCAACAATTTTTAGTCCACCTAATATATATGAATATGCTAAGGCTGCACTTACATAAATGAATATCATTTATTGAGCCCCTGCCACATGCTTGGCATTGTACTAAATGATTTTCATGCTTATTTCAGAGGTCAGCAAATTTCTTCTCCTAAGGGCCAGACAGTAAATAGTTTAGGCACTGAAGGTCATATGCAGGCTCTGCTTGAGTTACTCAGCACTGCTGCAGTAGTGTGAAAGTAGCCATACAAATACAAAAGCAGACAATACAAAAATGAATGAGTGTAGCTATGTTCCAATATTACTGTATTTATGGACTCAGAAATTTGAATTTTACGTAATTTTCACATGTTATGAAATATCTTTATTCTTTTGCTTTCTAAAAACCATTTAAAAATGTAAAAACTCTTCTTATGTGGTAGGATGTAAAAAAACAGGTGGTTGATCAGATTTGGCTCATGCTCTATAGTTTGCTGATCCCTGCTTTATCGCATTAAATCTTCACAATAAACCTCGTGAGGTAGTTACATTATCCCATGTTATAGACGAATACTACAGAAGTTTAGTACAGTAGTCCCCACTTGCCTGTGGTTTTGCTTTCTGTGGTCTCAGTTACCTGTGGTCAACCACAGTCTGGAAGCAGATGATCCTCCTTCTGACGTATTGTTGGAGGTGAAAAGTAGCTTAACACTATGTTGCATGCCTATGTCATCCACCTCACTGTATCTCATCACATAGGCATTTTACTATCTCACATCATCACAAGAAGAAGTGTTAGTATAGTACAAGAAGATATTTTGAGAGAGAGAAACCCAATTCATATAGCTTTAAAAATTTTTTTTAATTTAAATTCAATTAGCCAACTTACAGTACATCACTAGTTTCAGATGTAGTGTTCAATAATTTCTCAGTTGTGTATAATACCCAGTGCTCATCACATCATGTGCCCTCCTTAATGCTCATCACCCAGTTACCCCATCCCATCATCCACCTCCCCTCCAGCAACCCTCAGCTTGTTTCCTAGAGTTAAGAGTCCCTCATGGTTTTTCTCCCTCTGATGACTTTTATTACAGTATATTGTTATAATTGTTGTATTTTATTATTATTGTTATTATATATGCCTAATTTATAAATTAAACTTTACCATAAGTATGTACATATAGGAAAAAAAGTACATAGAGGGTTCAGTACTATCTGTGGCTTCAGGCATCCACTGGGGGTCTTGGAATTTATCTCCCACAGATAAGGGGGGGGGACTACCGTATTTCTGCTAATCTCTGGCAATCAGATAATATCACATCAAGAAGTTAGTGTGATTTTTTTTTTGCTTTTGACTAATGACAGTTCATAATCTGTAACAGAACAATACAGTTTCCAATGTTTCCTGAGTATATTTTATTTTTATTTTTTAAAAAGATTATTTATTTATTTATTTGAGAGAGAGAGAGGGAGAGAGAGAAGGAAAGGCAGAGGGAGAAGCAGACTCTACTGAGTAGGGAGCCTGACACGGGGCTCAATCCCAGGACCCTGAGATCATGACCTGAGACAAAAGCAGACACTTAAATGGCTGAGCCACCCAGGTGCCTCTCCTGAGTATATTTTAAATATCATTTATACCACAGAAGGAAAATACATTTATCTTATTTTTCATGATTTTAAGCACATTATGGATGCTTAATCTATTTGATTATGACATATAACAAATAGTTATTTTAGACTTTGCTTCCATTTAATTATGTTTTGTTTGTGCTAATGTTAAAACCTACTGATTTCTCCTGAATACAGTTTGAGGAAAGAGGAAGGTGGCTCTAAGTGATGGTGGGGGAAATCAGCAAAGGATAAAAACTTGGCCATTTTATATGCAGGTAATTGGGAGATGGCGAAATGTAGACAAATATAAATGCACGTGCATGCACGCACACACACGCACACACACACACAGCACATCCACACACACCCTCCAGGGAGAGAATTCCCTTTCTGAATTTGGCAAAACTGGAAATGTTACAAAAGGTTTTCTCTCTTTCACATGCTCAGTGTGGTGCATTACTGATGCCTCAGTGAGTTTAAATAAAACAACTGGACTCATAAGAATTCATACATATTTCCAGCATATTACATTTTACACTATAATAAAATTCCTTTACAATATGGATTTTTTGGTTAAATGGCTTTAGATAGAATATAACCCAAATAATGTTCCTTGAGACACAGTCTCTGCATACAATAAAGATCTGATCCATCACAGATATTAGGTTTAGCTGCCAGGGCTTTTCTATATTTAAAATTTTGAAACTTCTAATTTAAATAATGGGCAATTAAAAAATTTCAGAATGCATCCATTGCATATGACCAAGACATTTAGACCAAGAAGGCCATGTACAAGGACTGAAGAATCTCGTGTGCTAACGAACAACACATCCATTATTTGTATGTTTAAAAAAAATCTAAGTTGCCCAGCATGACTGTGTCTAATTGCATATCACAATATCAGTGGGTAATTGTGCTTTCTATGAGAAAAATTTGTTCCAAAGTCAAAATGTCATCTTGCTGTCAAATAATCCCACAGATTACTATAAACAAAGCTGGAGAATTGTGCTGTGACCAAGAAGATGTGATGCGAGTTGTGTTCATTATCCAAGACACGACTTCCATTGTAATTACGTAGCTACCACAATAGCTTCCTTCTGTCATCTCCTGCTTACCTGCTGCCACACACCCAACTTATTAACATTCGGTCAATACAGTACCATTCATACAGTTAACCTCTGAGCCAAGTGAGGTCATTCCTTCATTATGATGGATTCTGTATTAACACAACAACTTACATCAAGGATTAATATTTCCCTTTTCTTCATTTATGATTAAATTAGTAATTAGTCTAACACCTGGGTTCCATTATATTCTTGTTTGTCTGATCTTGTGTTGAGAATTCATTTGGCTTACAGGAAACTTCAGAACCTTCTTGCCAAGGAAGAGATACTTTTCTCTCTGGCTACATCTGCTTTAAAAAGTAGAGAAAAATATTTGGCATCAGGTGTAATTTGAATATGAAAAACATTAGTGATATGAAATGAACCAAAGGAGCATATGGTCTAGAAAGTACATATCAGTTTTTGGAAATTGGGATTAGAATAAACTACATGAAAGTTCTAGAAATATGTTTATTGTGATGGGAACCTTGAGTCTGAGGTCATTCTGGTGTTTCTAACTGAAATGTACAGATCTCATGTTGGAGCTTTATTTTCACAATCCTTTAGTGTAGCGTCTCATTCTGTTTGGTGAACTGTCATCAACAGCTGCATTCTATGTAAAACTGTGCTTTGTTTTCCTATAAGTAGTTATTTGAACTTTTGAAGTTGAGAATAGGATTATTATAGCAAGACACTTAAAAGGAAAGAAAATGGTCTCTCAATATTAAGAACGACAAAAGTCAGGAAGAGGCAGCAAGGGGGACAGCTAATGTTTCTGAGAATCTCTATTAACCTTTGGTGTCTGTGCCAATTAATGTTTTTTCTCCCCAACAACACTGGAATATTGTTTAGAAGTTCTATGGTAATTAGAGGAACATTTTACAAAATTTTATTTTATGCTTCTGTGGCTGCCTTTGGAATGAAACTTTGAATTAACTTGGCATGCTTACAATTTTCACCATGGGCAGTTGAATAAAATTCCTTGAGAGCAATGAAATTCACAGATCCAGGCCATCTTTTAAAATAGGTATTTCTCAAAAAAAAAAAAAAAAAAGAAAGGTACTTCTCTGGGGCAAGTAGCCTACCAGTGCTCCAGATAGTCTTTTCAAACCCTTTCAAACCCTTCAAATAGCAAAGTGGGTGCTATTGTCCCAATAACGGATGAGGAAACTGTAGTTCATAGAGATTAAGTGATATGCTGAAAGCCGCATACCCAGAAAGTGGTGGAGTCAGAATTTAAGACCAAGTTTGCCTGACAGAGAGCCCATGCTCTTTCCATCATGATCTACTGGGCCATTCATTCATAATGCATCCAAGTGGAAGACAACAATTGTGTGCTTATCTCAGGAAAAACAAAGGCAAATACTAAGAGGCAAGTACTTAAAGTGGAATAAAATCAATTAAACTTTTGATTATATAGACCAGCATGTACCCAGGCCTACACTGGGCATTATTTAACAAAGGGACTCTCCAGTGCCCTAAATAGATATTCAGGCATTTTCTAAGTGTAGAATTTTCAGAATGAAGACTATATTTTATTTTTTAGAACGTGAAGCTTCACACTTAGGCATGGTTTCAGATTTTTTTGGTGGGGGGTGGGAGTGTATCTTGCATTAGAAAGTAGCAACACTTCGAAAAGTATATGGCAGTTCATCAACAGTTTATGCTGTGAATATTGCATCCAAATAAGAAAAGCTGGTGTGCCAGTTATCCATTTATTGCCTCTCAGCTTCAAGTCCATCCATTATTGCCTGCTCTACGAAAGTAAAGTTGGGCCCTTGAAATATTTCTCCTTTGCCAGTTGGCACGATGTTAGCTTTGTCAGGAGAGGATGCTAGAAGGATACTAGAGCAGAAGGTTTTGTCTTGTTTTGTTTTAGTCCTGGTTCCAGTGTGTTCTCTTGGCAAACTCCTGTTCTGTGTGTGACTTCTACCTCATAGGCCAGCAGTGCAAGGCATGGCTTTCTTTACCACTTGGCTCCTGCAGTGTGTGGTGTCTCCAACATCTGGCTCCTTTAGTGAATGGCTCCTTCAGTGCTTGACTCCTTCAGTGCATGGCAGCCAACAGCATCCAGCATCTAGCAGCTTTCCTCTGGGAGCCCCTTGTGCAGCTTACAGACAGTTCTAAGGAATGGTATCTCTCTCAATGGCTTTCTCTTGCAATCCGGAGGGTGGATTTCCAGCATGTTCCATCAGTAATGGCATCTCAGCAACTATTCCCCGTGAGCTATGATGGTGCTCTCTCCAATCAGGTATGGATCTCAGCACTAGGAGGAGGGAAGATCTACCTTGGGTACTCAATCTCAGCCTTAGGGGTAGTAACTGCTTCTTATATTCTTTAGAGTTTACTTCTTACTAGCTTATGCCACATTATTGAATTTTCTGTTAAACTTTGCTTGTTAAAATCACTATGTGATTTCTATCTCCTGGTTGGACACTGACCCAGCAAGTAGTAATGTTCTGGGAGTTAGACAGGGCCTGGGTGTTGCAGAAATCTTTAGTCATCTAGGAAATGTACAGATAGGCCTTGAGAGCCAGGCAAACAGAATGTGCTGATATTTAATAGAGTTTGGAATAGAAAGATGATTCAAGAGAAGGATGAATTCTTAGGTGGGCCGTTAATTCTTTGTGGTGTGCAGTCAGAATGGCTAAAATTAACAAGTCTGGAAACAATAGATGTTGACAAGGGTGTGGAGAAAGGGGAACCCTCTTACACTGTTGGTGGGAATGCAAACTGGTGCAGCCGCTCTGGAAAACAGTATGGAGGTTCCTCAAAAAGTTAAAAATAGAACTACCCTATGACCCAATAGTTGCACTACTAGGTATTTACCCAAAGGATACAAACATAGTGATTCATAGGGGCGCATGCACCCCAATGTTTATAGCAGCAATGTTCACAACAGCCAAAATGTGGAAAGAACACAAATGTCCGTCAACAGATGAATGGATAAAAAAGATGTGGTATATATACACAGTGGAATATTAGCCATCAAAAAGAATGAAATCTTGCCATTTTGCAATGACGTGGATAGAACTAGAGGGTATTATGCTAAGCGAAATAAGTCAGTCAGAGAAAGACAAATAGCATATGATCTCACTTATATGTGGAACTTAAGAAACAAAACAGATGAACATATGGGAAAGGAAGAAAAAATAAGATGAAAATAGAGAAGGAGACAAACCGTAAGAGATGCTTAACTCTAAGAAGCAAACTGAGAGTTGCTGGAGCGGAGGGGGGCGGGGGAATGGGGTAACTGGGTGATGGGCATGAAGGAGGGCATGTGATGGAATGACCACTGAGTGTTATATGCAACTGATGAATCACTAAATTCTTCCTCTGAAACTAACAATACACTATATGTTAATTAATTGAATTTAAATAAAAAAAATTCTCTGTGGTTTTCCCATTTCACTTAGAGAAAAAGTCAGAGGCTTCACAGTGGCCTACAAGGCCTGTCATGACCTGACCACCCTCTGACCTCACTTCCAACCCCTCTCCCATTGCTCACTTCAGGGGCTCCAGCCACACCGGCCTCTTTATGGTCTTTATGGTCCTTGACTACCCATCTCAAAGCCTTGCACCTACTGCTCCTTCTTCCTGGAAGGTTTTCCTCCATATACCTGCCTGACTTACTCTCTGCCTACAGGTCTTTGCTCATTGTCACCCCAGTGAGGCCTTCCTTAATCACTCTCTAAATTTGCGAGCTTGACCTGGTACTCCCTATCCCCTATCAGCCTTCTCTTGTTTACTTTACTCCATAGCACTTTCTAAGATGCTACATAACTTACTTATTTATTTTGTCTCTTGTTTGTCTCTCTCTGACTAAAAATATAAGTTACATGGGGCAGGAATTAAAAACATTTTTTTCAGTGCTGTATCCTTTGTATCTTGACTAATCCCTAAATACTTGTAGACAAATAAATGAATGAACCACTTATATTATTAGGCTGAATATGAGTCAAACTTATGTACCTTATCATAATTTTTATTTATACTTTTGGGTGTGTGTGTGTGTGTGTTCAATTACATGACCAGAATTAAAGAGATGCTTGCCTTTGTGTTTTGAATGAGGAATTCCTATAATTAACATCCTTTAAGTGGTATTTTGCCCATGTTTTAAAATTAATTTCAGTGGAAATGTATCATTTTTGCCTCCCATCAGCTATCCTCCTTCTTAACAGCATCCTAATTTTGCTTTGATGGGACTATCAGTCAGGGACATGATGGCTCCTGACCTAAGCCAGGTGGCTGGAAGGCGTTTACATTCGTGAGAAGAGTGATATAGAGACCCCACATGGCTGGCACTATTTAATCTCTGCAGGACTCCCTGAACTGACCATTCATCAGGTAGATCCTGCTTCTCTTTTTCTCTGGGGTTGCTCTAGTCTCTGCCCTTCCTGAGCCTGGTCCACATTTTGTTCCATTGTGTGAGTTGCCCTACCTTCTTCCCACATTCTTTTTTTTTTTTTTTTTAAAGATTTTATTTATTTATTTGAGAGAGAGAATGAGAGCGAGCACATGAGAGGGGTTAGGGTCAGAGGGAGAAGCAGACTCCCTGCTGAGCAGGGAGCCCGATGTGGGACTCGATCCAGGGACTCCAGGATCATGACCTGAGCCGAAGGCAGTCGCTTAACCAACTGAGCCACCCAGGCGCCCCCTTTTTTTTTTTCTACTTAAGTTCGCCAGGCAGTTTCTATTTCTTGTAACCAGATCATCTTAACTGATAAAATAATTTATTTTATCATTAGGGTAGGATCTGTATCTTGTACAAGTTGGATGCAATATGCCTGGATCAGTTATTCTGTAGGAAATAGGCTTTTTTTTTAAAAAATTTTTTTATTGTTATGTTAATCCCCATACATTACATCATTAGTTTTAGATGTAGTGTTCCATGATTCATTGTTTGTGCATAACACCCAGTGCTCCATGCAGAATGTGCCCTCCTCAATACCCATCACCAGGCTAACCCATCCTCCCACCCCCGCCCCAGAACCCTCAGTTTGTTTTTCAGAGTCCATTGACTCTCATGGTTCGTCTACCCCTCCGATTTCCCCCCCTTCATTCTTCCCCTCCTGCTATCTTCTTCTTCTTTTTTTTTTTTCTTAACATATATTGCATTATTTGTTTCAGAGGTCCAGATCTGAGATTCAACAGTCTTGCACAATTCACAGCGCTTACCAGAGCACATACCCTCCCCAGTGTCTATCACCCAGTCACCCCATCCCTCCCACCCCACCCCCCACTCCAGCAACCCTCAGTTTGTTTCCTGAGATTAAGAATTCCTCATATCAGTGAGGTCATATGATACATGTCTTTCTCTGTTTGACTTATTTCACTCAGCATAATACCCTCCAGTTCCATCCATGTTGTTGCAAATGGCAAGATCTCATTCCTTTTGATGGCTGCATAATATTCCATTGTATATATATACCACATCTTTATCCATTCATTTGTGGATGGACATCTTGGCTCTTTCCATAGTTTGGCTATTGTGGACATTGCTGCTATAAACACTGGGGTGCACGTACCCTTTCGGATCCCTACTTTTGTATCTTTGGGGTAAATACCCAGTAGTGCAATTGCTGGATCATATGGTAGCTCTATTTTCAACTTTTTGAGGAACCTCCATACTGTTTTCCAGAGTGGCTGCACCAGCTTGCATTCCCACCAACAGTGTAGGAGGGTTCCCCTTTCTCCACATCCCTGCCAACATCTGTCATTTCCTGACTTGTTAATTTTAGCCATTCTGACTGGCGTGAGGTGGTATCTCATTGAGGTTTTGATTTGGATTTCCCTGATGCGGAGCGATATTGAGCACTTTTTCATGTGTCTGTTGGCCATTTGGATGTCTTCTTTGGAAAAATGTCTGTTCATGTCTTCTGCCCATTTCTTGATTGGATTTTTTGTTCTTAGGGTGTTGAGTTTGATAAGTTCTTTATAGATTTTGGATACTAGCCCTTTATCTGATATGCAAAATATCTTCTCCCATTCTGTCAGTTGTCTTTTGGTTTTGTTGACTGTTTCCTTTGCTTTGCAAAAGCTTTTTATCTTGATGAAGTCCCAATAGTTCATTTTTGCCCTTGCTTCCCTTGCCTTTGGCGATGTTTCTAGGAAGAAGTTGCTGTGGCTGAGGTCGAAGAGGTTGCTGCCTGTGTTCTCCTTTAGGATTTTGATGGACTCCTGTCTCACATTGAGGTCTTTCAACCATTTGGAGTCTATTTTTGTGTGTGGTGTAAGGAAATGGTCCAGTTTCATTCTTCTGCATGTGGCTATCCAATTTTCCCAACACCATTTGTTGAAGAGACTGTCTTTTTTCCATTGGACATTCTTTCCTGCTTTGTCAAAGATGAGTTGACCATAGAGTTGAGGGTCCATTTCTGGGCTCTCTATTCTGTTCCATTGATCCATGTGTCTGTTTTTGTGCCAGTACCATACTGTCTTGATGATGACAGCTTTGTAATAGAGCTGGAAGTCCGGAATTGTGATACCGCCAGCTTTGCTTTTCTTTTTCAACATTCCTCTGGCTATTCGGGGTCTTTTCTGGTTCCATACAAATTTTAGGATGATTTGTTCCATTTCTTTGAAAAAAGTGGATGTATTTTGATGGGGATTGCATTGAATGTGTAGATTGCTCTAGGTAGCATTGACATCTTCACAATATTTGTTCTTCCAATCCATGAGCATGGAACGTTTTTCCATTTCTTTGTGTCTTCCTCAATTTCTTTCATGAGTATTTTATAGTTTTCTGAGTACAGATCCTTTGCCTCTTTGGTTAGATTTATGCCTAGGTATCTTATGGTTTTGGGTGCAATTGTAAATGGGATTGACTCCTTAATTTCTCTTTGTTCTGTCTTGGTGGTGGTGTATAGGAATGCCACTGACTTTTGTGCATTGATTTTATATCCTGCCACTTTACTGAATTCCTGTATGAGTTCTAGCAGTTTTGGGGTGGAGTCTTTGGGGTTTTCCATATAAAGTATCATATCATCTGCAAAGAGTGAGAGTTTGACTTCTTCTTTGCCGATTTGGATGCCTTTTATTTCTTTTTGTTGTCCGATTGCTGTGGCTAGGACTTCTAATACTATGTTGAATAGCAGTGATGCTAGTGGACATCCCTGCCACATTCCTGACCTTAGGGGGAAAGCTCCCAGTTTTTCCCCATTGAGAATGATATTCGCTGTAGGTTTTTCATAGATGGCTTTTATGATATTGAGGTATGTACCCTCTATGCCTATACTCTGAAGAGTTTTGATCAAGAAAAGATGCTGTACTTTGTCAAATGCTTTTTCTGCATCTGTTGAGAAGATCATATGATTCTTGTTCTTTCTTTTGTTAATGTATTGTATCACGTTGATTGATTTGCGGATGTTGAACCAACCTTGCAGCCCAGGGATAAATCCCACTTGGTCGTGGTGAATAATCCTTTTAATGTACTGTTGGATCCTATTGGCTAGTATTTTGGTGAGAATTTTTGCATCCATGTTCATCAGGGATATTGGTCTGTAGTTCTCCTTTTTGATGGGGTCTTTGTCTGGTTTGGGGATCAAGGTAATGGTGGCCTCATAAAATGAGTTCAGAAGTTTTCCTTCCATTTCTATTTTTTGGAACAGTTTCAGAAGAATAGGTATTAATTCTTCTTGAAATGTTTGGTAGAATTCCCCTGGGAAGCCATCTGGCCCTGGGCTTTTGTTTTTTGGGAGATTTTTGATGACTGCTTCAATTTCCTTAGTGGTTATAGGTCTGTTCAGGTTTTCTATTTCTTCCTGGTTCAGTTTTGGTAGTTGATACATCTCTAGGAATGCATTCATTTCTTCCAGGTTATCTAATTTGCTGGCATAGAGTTGCTCATAATATGTTCTTTTAATTGTTTGTATTTCTTTGGTGTTGGTTGTGATCTCTCCTCTTTCATTCATGATTTTGTTGATTTGGGTCACTTCTCTTTTCTTTTTGATAAGTCTGGCCAGGGGTTTATCAATCTTGTTAATTCTTTCAAAGAACCAGCTCCTAGTTTCGTTGATCTGTTCTACTGTTCTTTTAGTTTCTATTTCATTGATTTCTGCTCTGATCTTTATTATTTCTCTTCTCCTGCTGGGTTTAGGCTTTATTTGCTGTTCTTTCTCCAGCTCCTTTAGGTGTAGGGTTAGGTTGTGTACTTGAGACCTTTCTTGTTTCTTGAGAAAGGCTTGTATTGCTATATACTTTCCTCTTAGGACTGCCTTTGCTGCATCCCAAAGATTTTGAATAGTTGTGTTTTTATTTTCATTGGTTTCCATGAATTTTTTAAATTCTTCTTTAATTTCCTGGTTGACCCATTCATTCTTTAGTAGGATGCTCTTTAGCCTCCATGTATTTGAGTTCTTTCCGACTTTCCTCTTGTGATTGAGTTTAGTTTCAAAACATTGTGGCTGAAAATAGGCAGGGAATGATCCCAATCTTTTGGTACCGGTTGAGACCTGATTTATGACCTAGGATGTGATCGATTCTGGAGAATGTTCCATGGGCACTAGAGAAGAATGTGTATTCCGTTGCTTTGGGATGGAATGTTCTGAATATGTCTGTGAAGTCCATTTGGTCCAGTGTGTCATTTAAAGTCTTTATTTCCTTGTTGATCTTTTGCTTAGACGATCTGTCCATTTCAGTGAGGGGGGTATTAAAGTCCCCCACTATTATTGTATTGTTGTCAATGTGTTTCTTTGCTTTTGTTATTAATTGCCTTCTATAATTGGCTGCTCCCATGTTAGGGGCATAGATATTTACAATTGTTAGATCTTCTTGTTGGATAGACCCTTTAAGTAGGATATAGTGTCCTTCCTTATCTCTTATTACAGTCTTTGGTTTAAAATCTAATTTGTCTGATATAAGGATTGCCACCCCAGCTTTCTTTTGGTGTCCATTAGCATGGTAAATGGTTTTCCACCCCCTCACTTTCAATCTGGGGGTGTCTTTGGGTCTAAAATGAGTCTCTTGCAGACAGCATATCGATGGGTCTTGTTTTTTAATCCAATCTGATAGCCTGTGTCTTTTGATTGGGGTATTTAGCCCACTTACATTCAGGGTAACTACTGAAAGATAGGAATTTAGTGTCATTGTACTGCCTGTAAGGTGACTGTTACTGTATATTGTCTGTGTTCCTTTCTGGTCTATGTTACTTTTAGGCTCTCTCTTTGCTTAGAGGACCCCTTTCAAGATTTCTTGTAGGGCTGGTTTTGTGTTTGCAAATTCCTTTAGTTTTTGTTTGTCCTGGAAGCTTTTTATTTCTCCTTCTATTTTCAATGACAGCCTAGCTGGATATAGTATTCTTGGCTGCATATTTTTCTCATTTAGTGCTCTGAATATATCCTGCCAGTCCTTTCTGGCCTGCCAGGTCTCTGTGGATAGGTCTGTTGCCAATCTAATGTTTCTACCATTGTAGGTTACATATCTCTTCTCCCGAGCTGCTTTCAGGATTTTCTCTTTGTCTCTGAGACTCGTAAGTTTTACTATTAGATGTCGGGGTGTTGACCTATTTTTATTGATTTTGAGGGGGGTTCTCTGTGCTTCCTGGATTTTGATGCCTGTTTCCTTCCCCAAATTAGGGAAGTTCTCTACTATAATTTGCTCCATTATACCTTCTGCCCCTCTCTCTCTTTCTTCTTCTTCTGGGATCCCAATTATTCTAATGTTGTTTCATCTTATGGTATCGCTTATCTCTCGAATTCTGCCCTCGTGATCCAGTAGTTGTTTATCTCTCTTTTTTTTTTTTTAAGAAATATTTTTTTTTTTTAAGATTTTATTTATTTATTTGAGAGAGGATGAGAGGAGAGAGAGAGCGCATGAGAGGGGGGAGGGTCAGAGGGAGCAGACTCCCTGCCGAGCAGGGAGCCCGATGCGGGACTCGATCCTGGGACTCCAGGATCATGACCTGAGCCGAAGGCAGTCGCTTAACCAACTGAGCCACCCAGGCGCCCTGTTTATCTCTCTTTTTCTCAGCTTCTTTATTTTCCATCATTTGGTCTTCTATATCACTGATTCTCTCTTGCCTCATTTATCCTAGCAGTTAGCACCCCCATATTTGATTGCACCTCATTAATAGCCTTTTTGATTTCTACTTGGTTAGATTTTAGTTCTTTTACTTCTCCAGAAAGGGTTTCTCTAATAACTTCCATGCTTTTTTCAAGCCCAGCTAGTATCTTTAAAGTGATGATTCTGAACTTTAGATCTGACATCGTACTAATGTCCATATTGAGTAGGTCCCTGGCAGTCGGTACTACCTCTTGTTTTTTTTGTTGAGGTGATTTTTTCCGTCTTGTCATTTTGTCCAGAGGAGAATAGATTAATGAGAGAACAAAATGCTAACAGGGTAACAACGTTCCCAGAAAATATACTCTAAACAAATCAGAAAAGACCTGAAGCAGTGGGAAAAGAAAGGGAAAGAGAGAAAAAAGAAAAAGAAATAAAAAAAGAAAAAGAAAAAGATAAAGATAAAAACAACAAAAACAGAACAAAACAAAAAAAAAACAGAATGTGATCAAATATGATCAGGCTGGTATATAGATCAGTGCCACACACTAGATTTTGGGTGTATTTTGGTCTGTTAGAAGAAAGTGCCTCCCAAAATTTTAAAGAAAGAAAAACTTATATATGTACAAAAATAAGGGTTGATATGATGAAGGGATGGAATATGACTGTAAAGATGGAAATTATAAAAAATTTTATAAAAGGAATTGATAAGAAGTTGTTTGAAAAAAGAAAGAAGAGGATTTAAAAAAAAAAAGAGAAAAAAAAAGGGAGAGAATGTGATCAGGCAGGGGAGTAGAAAAAAACCATACACTAGAGATTTAGGGTATATTTTGATCTGTTAGAAGAAACTATCTCAAAATTTTAAAGAGAGAACAACTTATATATATATGCCAAAAATACGGGTAACTACTATGAAGGGATAGAATATGACTCTAAAAATGAAAAATAAAAATGAAAAATAAAAATTTTTTTTTAAAAAAGGGATTGATAAGATGTTGGTTGAAAAAGGGAAAAAGAAAAATTCAAAAAAAAAAAAAGGTAAAAAAAAATCAACTTTGAAAGACTAAAGAATCATGGTAAAAAAGCCATGAATTCTATGTGCATTATTCCCCTAGCGCTGGAGTTCTGCCGTTCTCATTGATCGGTAAACTTGGTCTTGGCTGGCTGTTCTCGCTGATCTTCTGGGGGAGGGGCCTGTTGCCGTGGTTCCCAAATGTCTTTGCCGGAGGCGGAATTGCCCCGCCCTTGCCTGGTCCGGGCTAAGTAATCTGGTCGGGTTTGTTCTCTGGAGCTTTTGTTCCCTGCAAGCTTTCCGTACAGCTTTGGAGGTGGAGAGTGAAAATGGCGGCCTCCCAGTCTCCGCCCCGGAGGAGCCGAGAACTCGGGGCCCCGCTCCTCAGTGAGCCCCCAGAGAAAAGCCGTCAGTCACTCCTGTCTCCCCGGTCTCCGGCCGCACTCCGTGCTCACCCGGCCTGTGACCGAGCGTTTCTATCTCTGGCACTCGACCCCGTGTGGAGTCTCCAAACCCAGCAGATCCCTGCGGTGTGCCCCCGCACCTCTTCTCCCGGGGGAAGAAGGTGAGTCTCCCCGGATCTGCCGCTTGTCGGGTCCCTGCTGGAGGAGCAGTGGCCTGTCCGTGCCGCGGATCACGGTTGATGGCAACCCCGAGCTGAGAGCCCGCGCCTGGGCTCCGTCTCTGCAGCCGGCTTCCCTGCTCCGATTCCTGGGAGCTCTGCCGCACTCAGGCACCCCCGGTCTTTCTGTGACCCTGAGGGTCCTGAGACCACACTGTCCCATGAGGGTTCCACCCCCCGCTTAGCCACCGGAGTGACGTCCCTCAGCAGAGCCGACTTCTAAAAGTTCCGATTTTGTGCTCCGTGGCTCTATCACTTGCCAGAAGCGGCCCACGGAGGCCCCTCCCCCGCTGTCTATCCTCCCGAATATCACCTCGGATTCACTTCTCCGCACGTCCTACCTTCCAGAAAGTGGTTGCTTTTCTGTTCAGAGTTGTTGCTCTTCTTTTCTTCGATCTCCTGTTGAGTTCGTAGGTGTTCAGAATGGTTTGATCCCTATCCAGCTGAATTCCTGAGAGGAGACGAAATCCAGGTCTCCTATTCCTCTGCCATCTTGCTCCGCCCCTGGAAATAGGCTTTTTAAGATACTGACTATATAACATAAAAATGACAACAACTTTTGGCAATATATTTCAGTTCTGATAGGCTAAAGGTATTTAGGCAAATCAAATCAAGAAATAGAAGGGACATAACCTCTGTTCACATTATATTAGATACAACATATTATGTTTTGGATGCTTCCTCTAGATTCCTTGTCACCATCAGTAGTTTTAGAGATAGTAATTGATATACTTAGATGCTGGCAAAGAAGGGCTCACTTACAGAGGGATGAGAATTGGTAGTAAATTTATGCAACAAAATGGCAAATTACTGACTGTTTTGCCACACAGAGAGCATCTTCATTCTATAATAGCTAGCATAAATTTTAAAGAATAATGGAGAAATGCTCCACACACTTTATTTCCAAAACAATAGCAAATTATTTACTGGCATAATGAGAAGGTTAAAAAAAAATCTGTTGGTGATGAGGTTGAGAAATTTGGCACATTTTCAATTCAAATTAATTCAAGACATCATAATAATAAACACTGTAAATCATTGTTAAAATGTCACAAAATCTGGAAAATAATATCTGATAAAAACTAAATAGAGTGTTAGGAAAATATATTCTTTTTAATGAAGATATAATTGACATATGACATTAGTTTCAGGTCTATGATATAATGATTTGAGATCTGTGTATATTGAAACATAATATGTTCTTGGTAATAAAGAAGTTTTCAGATCAAATAACTTATTTTTTCCCTGAAAAGTTGATGAAAATGTTTAGCTGATGGTACATATAAAATAAACTTTTAGTGGGTTAACTGTTTTAATAATAATACTAAAAAAAAAAGCCCAAGACTGTATAAAAATGTGTGTGTGTTCGTTATTTGTTTTGAGTTAGGCAATAGATCTAATAAGCATTTCAAAAGAGGTTGTTTCATTTGCATTTTTAAATTCCCCTGCTTCAGCAATGTATCATACTCTATCTAAAGCAATTGATATTTCCTAAAAGGGACTGCTTATTTGGTATGGCCACTTTGGGAATCAGATGAAAAAAACTTTTTACTATGCAAAATTTCAAACATATAGAAGACTACAAAGAGAGAGAGAATAACATTAGTGTGCATTAGAATCACCCAGGCCTTGTTAAAACAGATTGCTGGGATCTACCCCCAAAGTTTCTGATTCAGTAAGTCTTAGGTGGGGCCTAAAACTTGCATTTATAACAAGTTTCCAGATGATGCTGACACCGATGGTCCAGGGACCACACTTTGAGAACCACTGGTATAATGAACTCCCATGTACTCATCCTCAGCTAGTTATCAACACATGACCAACCTTGTTTCATTTATACTGTTCACTCATTCCCCTCCTCCAATGGAAGGCCTAGAGGCAAATTACATCCATCATATACTTTCATCTATAAGCTCTTCTGAATGTATCTCTAAAACAGAGGTTGACAAAATCCATCTTGTTGTCTGTTTTTGTAAATAACCTTCTATTGGAATACAGCCAAGCCATTTGCTATGTGTTGTTTTTAGCTGTTTTCAGGCTACAATGACATAGTTGAGTAGTTGCAACAGACTGTAGATCCACAGAGCCTAAAACACTATCTGGCCCTTTATAGACAAAGTTACTGACCAAAAAAATTAACGCAAATATCTTTTTTTAAAGGATTTATTTATTTATTTTTAGAGAGAGAGAGAGAGAGAGAGGGAAAGAGAGAGAGAGAGCAGGAGTGGGAGGGGCAGAGGGAGAAGGAGAGAGACTCCCAAGCGGACTCTGCCTTGAGCATGGAGCCCGACATGGGGCTTGATCTCACAACCCTGAGATCAGGACCTGAGCCAAAACCAAGAGTCCAACGCTTAACTGACTGCGCCACCCAGGTACCCCAACACAAATGTCTTAATATCACCAAACGTCTAGCACTATTCAGACTTCTTTGATTGTCTCATAGGTTTTTTCACTGTTGGCTTATTCCAATCAAAATCCAAATCAGGTCCACATATTGCATTGGCTGATAATGTCTTTTATTACTCTTTTAATCTATAGATTCCCTGTCCTTTATTATTTTCTTATAATTTACTTGTTGGAGAAAGTGAGTTATTTGTCTTGTAGACTTTCCCACATTCTGGGTTTTGCTGATTGCATCCTGAGTGTGTCCTTTATTTCCCATAAGTCTCTTATATTTCTTGTAAGTAAGAGTTAAATTAAGAGGCTTGATCAGATTCAGATTGACTTTTTGATGAGAATCCTTCATAGCAGGTGTTGGGTACTTCGTTTGCATCACACGTTTTATGGTGGTAGGATCACCCAGAGGTTTCTGCTGTTATCTACCTGATCTGTGTATTGTAGACCTACAACAGCCTTCTTTCTGATCGTTCCAGTGGCCATTGATGTTCATTGCCTGTATCGATAGTCTCAACCTTGGCTGCTCACTAGAATCATGGGAGGAGATTTCAACCCTGCCCAATGTCATTACTAAGGCCCCTCACCAGGTAAATTAAATCAGAATCTCTGGGGGTGGGATCTTGGCATCATCAGTATGTTTAAAGCTCCCAAAGTGATTCCCAAGTGCAGTCAAGCTTAAGAACTCCTGGCTTAAATTCTTTATTGTGACATTCTGTTATTTTTATTACCTACTAGCTGAGATTTTCTTTTTTCCCAGCTTAATTGAGATACAATTGACTATAACATTGTGTAAGTTTAAAGGGTACAACAAGATTTGATACATGTATGTATTGTGAAATGATTACCAAAATAAGGTTATACATACCCATCACCTCACTTAGCTACCATTTTGTGTGTGTGTGGTGAGAACTTCTTTTTTTAAAGATTTTATTTATTTATTTGACAGAGAGAGAGATAGTGAGAGTAGGAACACAAGCAGGGGGAGTGGGGGAGGGAGAAGCAGGCTTCCCATGGAGCAGGGAGCCCGATGCGGGGCTCAATCCCAGGACCCCGGGATCATGACCTGAGCCCAAGGCAGATGCTTAACAACTGAGCCACCCAGGTGCCCCGAGAACTTTTAGTATCTACCCTTTTAGCAACTTTCAATTATATAGAACAGTATTGTTAACTATAGTCACTATACATCTCCAGAACCACCAAGCTGCTCTCTGTTTCTGAGTTCTTTTTTCTTTTCTTTTTTTTAGATTCCACATATATGGAGAGCATACAGTATTTGTCTTTCTCTATCTGACTTACTTCGCTTAGCGTAATGCTCTCACTTTTCATCTGTGTTGTTGCAAACGGCAGGATTTCTTTTTTTTCCGACCAAGGCTGAAGACTATTCCGTTGTGTATATATATATCACATTTTATTCATTCATCCATTGACAGATAACCGAGGTTGTTTCCGTGCCTTGGCTATTATGAATAATGCTGCTATGAACACGGGAATACTGATGTCTCTTTGAGATATTGACGTTTTTTTCCTTTGGATTAATACCCAGAAATGGGATTACTGGATCATATGGTAGTTCTATTTTTAATTTTTTGAGGAACCTCCGTAATGTTTCCCATAGTGGCTGCACCAAATTACATTCCCAGTAACACTGTACAAGGGTTCCATTTTCTCCACATCCGAGTGAGCATTTGTTACTCTTATCTTTTTGTATGGTCATTCTAACAGATGTGAGGGGATACCTCATTGTGGCTTTGATTTGCATTTCCCTGATGATGAGTGATGTTGAACATCTTTTCATATACTTGTTGGCCATTTATACATCTTCATTTGAAAAATGTCAGCTCTTTTGCCCATTTGAAAATTGGATTGTTTTTTGCTATTGAGTTGTAGGAGTTCCTTATATATATTTTGGATATTAATCCCTTATCAAATATATGGCTTACAAATGTTGTCTCCCATTCTGTAGGTTGCCTTTTCATTTTGTTGATGGTTTCTTTTGCTGTGCAGAAGCTTTTTAGTTTGATGTAGTCCCACCCATTTAGTTTTGCTTTTGTTGCTTGTGCTTATGGTGTCATATCCAAAAAATCATTGCCACGACTGATTTCAAAGAGCTTTTCCCGTTTTCTTTTCTTTCTTTCTTTTTATTTATTTTTTTAATTTTTATTTTTTTTAAAGATTTTATTTATTTTTTGACAGAGAGAGAGAGAGAGAGACACAGCGAGAGAGGGAACACAGCAGGGGAAGTGGGAGAGGGAGAAGCAGGCTTCCCGCTGAGCAGGGAGCCTGATGTGGGGCTCGATCCCAGGATTCTGGGATCGTGACCCGAGCCAAAGGCAGACGCTTAACGACTGAGCCACCCAGGCGCCCCTCCCCTGTTTTCTTTTAAGGGCTTTATGATTTCAGGTCTTAAATTTCGGTCTTTAATCCATTTCACGTTAATTTTTGTAAGTGGTGCAAGAGAGGGGTCCAATTTCATTCTTCTGTCTGTGGATATCTCGCTTTCCCAACACTGGGATTTTCTTACTAAGAACTTTCATTGACTATTTAGCTGCTTGCACATGGAGAGTAGGCAGGCAGAATAAATGCTTCGTTATTTTTTTCTTTACCAATTTTCAGAATAACACGTTTGGGGGACCATGATTTTTGCAGTAATGGTCAGGTGAGTGTCCACTTACTCCAAGGATCTCTTGATGTGACACCCCCTGGGAATTCTTTGATATGGACTTCATGATGACACACTGCACTGTCTATGGATACAAATGAGGGCACATAAATTCATCTTTACACTTTGATGATTCTTTGTGCCATCTCCATTTCCATAGGACTCAGTTCCCCTGCAGATTCTCTCCCTCTAATGATTCCTAAAGTCTCCTGGTGGTGTCCTGCATCCATCCACCCATCCATTCAACAAATATTTGTTGAATGCCAGCTACGTGCCAGGCACATGTACGCAGGAACAATTCTAGTCATTCTGCTGGTACTGTGGCTGCCTTGACGAAGAGCCTTACCATGGCCTCTCAGGTTGATACATATCTTGAAAATGCCAGTGTATGTGCCAAGGCTATCTGCCTGTGCTGCCCATCCAGCAATCCTGGCTGTGTTAGTGCAGTGCTGGGCTGTGGACAGCACTGGGGAGATTTCTCCTTCCTGTCTTGGTTTGTCATCTGGGTTCTGGAAATACACCCCTTTGTGACCAGGTTCTCACCGAGCCTTTAAGGAAAAGCTCTCCTTTACCTGTTGACTTCATCATCATCCTTGTCATCATCCTCATCCTCATCATCATCATTTTTCTACTGGGGCTTAGAACACCACATCTTCCTTTGTCCTTGTCTCCTCCTTTCTTTTCAAACACCCATGCACTAAAACCCTTCTTTTTGTTTGTTTGTTTCAACTTTTTATTTAAATTCTAGTTAGCTAACATACAATGTAATATTAGTTTCAGGTGTAAAATTTAGTGATTCATCACTTACATACAACACCCAGTGTTCATCATAAGTGCCCTCCTTAATACCCACCTGCCTCCCCTCCAGTAACCTTCAGTTTGTTCTCTATAGTTAAGGGTCTGTTTTCTGAGGGCGCCTGGGTGGCTCAGTCGTTAAGTGGCTGCCTTCGGCTCAGGTCATGATCCCAGGGTCCTGGGATCAAGCCCCGCATCGGGCTCCCTGCTCGGCGGGAAGCCTGCTTCTCCCTCTCCAACTCCTCCTGCTTGTGTTCCCTCTCTCGCTGTGTCTCTGTCAAATAAGTGAATAAAATCTTAAAAAAAAAAAAGGTCTATTTTCTGGTTTGCCTCTTTTCTTTTTCTGCCCTATGTTCATCTGTTTCATTTCTTAATTTCCACATATGAGTGAAATAATATATTTGTCTTTTTCTGACTGACTTATTTCGCTTAGCATAATACTCTCTAGCTCCATCCACATTGTTGCAAATGGCAAGATTTCATTCTTTTTTATGGCTGAGTAATAGTTCAATAGTCCAATATACCACGTCTTTATCCATTCATCAGTCGATGGACATTTGGGCTCTTTCCATAATTTGGCTATTGTTGATAATGCTGCTATAAACATCAGGATGCATGTGCCCCTTTGAATCAGTATTTTTGTATCCTTCGGGTAAGTACTTAGTAGTGCAATTGCTGGGTTGTAGGGTAGTTCTATTTTTAACTTTTTGAAGACTGTAAAACCCTTATTCTTTAGCAAATTAAACCAAATCAGAAACAAAACAAACAGAGCAACTTCCCATCCATCCTTCCTATCACTTCATAAAAACAAGTCTCTGGAGGGATCACTAACTTGTCAGTTCCACGAACAGCAAGACCACTGTTTCTGAAACTTGAATGAGCGAATTTATTACCTGACAGTAGTTTGCTAAAATGCAGATTCTGATGCAGCAGGACTGGGGTGGGGCTGAGAATGTCCATTTCTGTCTTCTTTTTTTTTTAAGATTTTATTTATTTATTTGACACAGAGAGATAGCAAGAGAGAGCACAAGCAGGGGGAGTGGCAGGCAGAGGGAGAAGGTGAGGGAGAAGCAGGCTTCCCACTGAGCAAGGAGCCTGATGCGGGGCTCGATCCCAGGACCCTGAGATCATGACCTGAGCCGAAGGCAGATGCTTAACTGACTGAGCCATCCAGGCATCCCTGAGAATGTCCGTTTCTAACAAGCTCCCAGGTGATGCCGACACTGCTGTTCTAAGGACTATGTTTTGAGTAGTGAGGAACTAGACTTTGCATTCCAGTTTTGGCTCAGCTGGACACTCTACTAAACAATGACTGTACATATAATAACATGTATATATATAGTTTTGATACAAAAAAACTGCATTTTCCAGTATGGAGCTATTGCAGATCATGGGGGTAATGCAGGTTGCTCTCACTTTGCTGTCCAGATCTTGCTGATTTTCATCTGTCAGGTGGATCTGCTCTGGGATGTTTCTTTCTGAAACCAGGGTTCTGATCTCTGGTTTCTGTTTATAAGGTTTCTCCCCATTGTAAGTCAGTGGTTCCCAATCTCGGCTGTACATCAGAATTCCTGGTGAAGTTTTTTTGTTTTGTTTAAAGAGTGGAAAATCTCTGGGGATGGGACCCAGGCATTTATATTTAAAAACATCTCCCCAGGTGATTGATCCTCATGTAGTACAGCCAGAATTGAGAATTAATGTTTTAAATACCAAATTTTTCATTTCGGCGTTGCTAAGATTTGCACCCTCAAAAATGGCTCTACAAAGAGCCTGCTGTAAATCCTTATGAACTTGAGAACTCCTACTTGGTTTGTGTAGCACCACAGTTCTGCCTTTCCCCAGTGCTGAGCGCTGGAGGCTTGGTTATAGGTTCTGCTTTCTTTGTAGACTTGCTGACCAAAGGAAGGACTGTCTTATTTCACCATCTTTCACGAGGTGAACAACTTCCTTTATTGCAGCCCAAGCTGAAAACAGGATTTTACCATTAGGCAGAAGCCTGGGTACCAGGAAATAATCTGTGTTATTAAATGGCTTGTTGTTTATGTTTAGATGGTTTGCATTGGGTGTTTTTCCAGATACAGGCAGTGGACAGAGTTTGCAGGCCCATCAGAACAGAGGCTATTGCAGGTATCAGCCAGAAGGAGGAAAAGGAGGAATGGAAAGGCCAGTTGCTGTTTAGGATTTACAAGGCTTTAAAAGGTTGCCAACTGAGAAATGAGTTGTGCTGCTGCCCAATTATCCATCCACCTTCTTTGGTCCACTGGCTCCCTGGTATCCATGAGCTGAGAGAAAGAAATGATTCTAGGGCAGAGATTTGGAAACCAACATTTAGAACTGTTTGCCAGATTCTAATATTAAATGTGCTCAGGTTTATCCCTTTCCAGTTTCTGGAGGCATCTCTTTGTGTACTGTGTGCTGGGTTTAAGTGTTTTTTTTTTTAAAGTGACATATATACATTCCCGTTCCCCCTCTTTTTCCTGGGCTGAACAAATATGTATTGTTCCCAAATCTTTTCCTTGCCAGGAGAAAAAAGGGAGAAGATATGGACTCTGAAATCCTGCCCAATATAAACTGTGCATATAAAACTCTGTCAAGCAGGTCTCTGAAAGGAACAAATGTTAAAGTCATTTTGGGTTTGAACCATATGATTTGAATCCAGGCTTAATGGCTTCTGTGTTCCTGAAGGGGCATTGTGAAGTAGACCATGAGGGATAAATCATATCGTTGTGGACCTGGGCTTGCAGCTCAGGCCGGGTGCCTGGGGACGCTTTGCTCATGTCAGGACTGAAGGGGGTGGGACCTCAGAGGGGAGAGTGCTGGACAGCCCAGCTGAGTCAAATCTAGCCATTAGACCCGAGAGACAGTGTCATTTAGGTCTCCAAGCAGAGAAGACAACTTCTGGTGAGTTCCTTTGTGGGGAAATGACATAACCCTTGAAAATCCCTCACCTCATAGAATTTCCTGGTGGAGCCTTCTTTTATTTGTCTTCTTCAAAAACACCAGGTTAAGAGGTGTGTGTGTGTGTGTGTATTGGGACATACAGGAGAAGGCTGAGGATATAAAAATTTGTACAAGGAATTGACTTTGGTGCACTGAGGGAAGAAGGGACTGAGCATTATTGAGCATCTCCTATATTTTGGTGCCTTATAAGTCATTGTAGTAATCCTTATAATAACCTTCTGAGGCTACTACATAGCTATTAATATTAAACAGTTATTAATCATGAGGAATTTTATTTTTAATTTTTTTATTTTTAAAGATTTTTTGTTTCTTTATTTGACAGAGAGAGACACAGTGAGAACAGGAACACAAGTAGGGGGAGTGGGAGAGGGAGAAGCAGGCTTCCCACTGAGCAGGGAGCCTGATGCAAGGCTCGATCCTAGGACCCCGGGATCATGACCTGAGCCGAAGGCAGACGCTTAATGACTGGGCCACCCAGGCGCCCCTAATCATGTGGAATTTTAATACGAAACTAAAATTGGAAGTGAACCTGACAGATGGAAAGTTTATCTTTTTGCTTTCTCCAGTTTCCCCTAAGGATGGCAGCAGAATGGCTTTTTGTGGCTGTGAATGTCCAGGTATTTGCAGAATGGCGATTTATTATATCTTCCTGTGGCTCCAAGTAATTTCTTTAGCAAACCCTTCTTACTTCCTAACAAACACCTTCTCCTCCTTCTCTCATTTCTCTGATACGAACCAGGTTCACTAATATGAAAACTCCGGTAAGCGCCTTCTTCAAAGAACAATGGAGAACTCAAGTTGGTTCTCTTAAATCATGGACTATCATAGCAAATACAGTCCATGGACAAGATAGCCCCTTGTTATGTGGGTGTTTGCAGGGGGTGTTTTCTCAGAGAAGACTGGGAAAATATGGTAACATTCTGGCTTAATAAAATCTCTGAGTCAGGTGTGAACTGGAACATGACCTGACTCCCAATGCTGGTCCTCATTCCTTCAATAAAATCTAAGATTCTTCTTCTTCTTTTTTTTTTTTTTTTTAAAGATTTTATTTATTTATTTGAGAGAGAGAGAAGGAGAGACAGTGAGAGAGTACAAGCGGGGAGGAGAAGGAGAAGCGGGCTCCCTGCAGAGCAAGGAGCCTGATGTGGGGCTTGATCCCAGGACCCCAGGATCATGACCTGAGCAGAAGGCAGACGCTTAACCGACTGAGCCATCCAGGCACCCCAAAATCTAAGATTCTTCTTGACCAAACATTCTTGTCTGTTTTTAAACGCCCAAAGACTCTGACACCTAAAGGCAGGTGTAGACCCTGGGAGCTATAGATATTCTTATTTTATAGATGCAGAATTTGAGGCTCAGGAAGTGTATTTGTTTGCTAAGGGCTGCCAAAACAAAATACCACAGATTGGGTGGCTTGAACAATAGAAATAAATTTTCTCATTGTTCTGGAGACTGGTAGTCCAAGATCAGGGTATTGGCAGGTTTCATTTCTCTTGAGGCCTTTCTCCTTAGCTCACAGATGGCCGCCTTCTTGCTGTGTCCTCAATATAGTCTTTCCACAGTACAAGTTCCCCCTGGTGTCTCTTTCTCCTCTTATAAGGACACTGGTTATATTGGATTAGTTCCCACCCTATTACCTCACTTAAACTTAGTCACCTTTTTAAAGTTCCTATTTTCAAATACAGCCACATTCTAAGGTACTAGGGGTTAGGGCTTCAACGTACGAATTTTGGTGGAAGACAACTCAGTTTATAGCAAGAAGGTTATGTAAAATGGATAAGGTCACACAACTGGTAAGAGATGGAGTCGGGACAAGAACCCAGGTGTGTCTGACTATAAAATCTGTTCCCTTTCATACCTCACCTAAGGTAGAGGATCATTTCAGGGTTGAGACCTTGTAGGTCAGGGAGGTTGGGTTAACTGAGGTTTGTACATCTTTTTACTTTATTCCCCAGCAAGTTTTTAAGTCCAGTGGGGTGTTTTAGTGATAATCAAAATGTCTTCCTGTACTTTGTTATTCTGCTAGTCTGATTCCGATGAAGGCTGTATCTTTTTTTTTTTTTTAAAGATTTTATTTATTTATTTGTCAGAGAGAGAGGGAGAGAGATCACAAGTAGGCAGAATGGCAGGCAGAGGGAGAAGCAGTCTCCCCGCCGAGCAAGGAGCCTGACGCAGGATTCGATCCCAGGACCCTGGGATCATGACCTGAGCAGAACACTTAACTGACTGAGTCACCCAGGTGTCCCTGAAGGCTGTATTTAAACCCAACCACATCCATAAATAAGCACGCCCCAGCCACACCTACACACACATGTTATAAACTTACAGTCATTATTTGAATTAAGTACAAATCTAATAAAACTCAAGTGACCTTAGGCAATAGCTTTTCATTAGTTGCTATCCTTGATCCCAGATAATTGATTCAGTCAAATGTGTATTAGTTCTCTATGGCTGTGCGACAAATTACCTAAAACCCAAAGGCTTAAAACAGTGACAGGTATTTATTATCTTATAGTTTCTGTGGGTCAGGAATTTGGACTATGTCAGCTTGGCTAGGCGACACCATAGTCCTCAGAATTTCCTTTCTAGCATGTTTCCAGATAGGGTAGGTGACTAGAGTGGTGTCTTGTGAGAGCTGGAGGGTTGAGGGAGAAAGAGAGACTCCTGTCTGTGGTCAACAGCTTCTGCCTGTGTCCATGGAGTCCCACCTTGCTTGCTTTGCTTGCTTGCTTGCTTGTGATTTTCTCTTCCTGACTGCCTGTGAACAACAGCTTTGGTCTTCGTCCCTGGGGTTCCAGCCTACTTGTGATCTTTCCTTCCTGATTGCAAGCTAAGCCGGACTTCTGACTTGCTAAGCCGGCCCTCACAATTTCATAAGCCAATTCCTTGTCATAAACCCATATATTGCCTACTGGTTCTACTTCTCTGATTGAATGCTGACTAATCCAGAGTGGCTTAACTGGGCTGTTCTGGCTTGGGGTCTCTCCTGAAGTTGTAGTCAAGATATTGGTCATTACTCCAGTCATCAAAGGCTTACCTAGGCCTGGAGGATCTGCTTCTAAGAGGGCTCAGTCATGTAGCTGGCAGGTGGTACCAGCTGCTGGCAGAAGGCCTCGGTTCTGTGCCACATAAACCTCTTGATGGAACTGCTTAAATATCATCATGACATGGCTTCTGACTTCCCTGGAGTGAGTGATCCAAGAGAGTAAAGCAGAAGCATGAATGTCTTTTATTATCTAGCATTAGAAGTCACATACCACCACTCTTACTGGTTTCTGTCAGTCTCCCAGACCAACCCTGAAACAATGTGGAAGGGGACTATGCAGGGGTGTGAATACCAGGAGCGAGGACCAGTAGTAGTCACCTTGAAGGCTGGCTACCACAAAGTCTTTCTCAGCCCAATTCATTATTTTGGTGTCATGTAGGTGCAGGTATAATAATGCAATGAATAAAAAGCCTTATATAAAATTTTAAATTTTGGTATTTAATAAATTTAAAATAATTTCATTTTAAAGATTACTTAAATAAAATTAAAAATTTAAATATATAGTTTCTAAATAAAAAGATACAGTACATAGTACATCAACCTCCATGCATCTATTGCCCAGATTCAATAAATATAAAGAGTTGGCTAATTTTATTTCATCTATTTCCTTGACTCCACCTTTTTTTTTTTTTGCTAGAATATTTTAAAGCAAATTCCTGAAACCAGGTATTTCATATGAAAATAATTCTGTTTGCCTCCTTGGTAGGTTCTATTTTGTTTTGTTTTGTTTTTTAAATATAACCACCAAGCCATTATTGCACTCAACAAAACTAACAATAATTCCTTAATATCAATACCAGTCCATATTCAAGCTGCCCCCATGTCTTCTTACAGTTAGTTTATTTGAAACAGGATCTCTCAGCAAGGACTAAATAATGCATTTGATTGTATGTCTGCTAAATTAATTAGTTAATTGATTAATCTCAAGTTTTTATTTAAGTTCCAGTTAATGTACAATGTAATATTAGTTTCAGGTGTAGAATTTAGTGATTTAACACTTATATACAATGCCCAGTGCTCAATTTATCTTAACCAAGAATGGTTTCCTCCTCCTTTTTATTTGTCCATAGCATTTATATGTGTTTTACTGGTTCAGAGCACTGATGTGTTTCAACCCATTGCAGTTATTGTTCTTTTTGATTTCCTTTAGGCTAGTGGGGGCTTGTTTAAGGGGTCCTATTTCCCTTTGATGTGAATTCATTTATTGTTGAAAGCTTCCTTTTAAAAGGATGACCCAAACTCATCTTTTTTTTTTTTTTTAAGATTTTTTATATTTATTTGAGAGAGAGAGAGAGGGAGAGAGCATAAGTGGGGCAGAGGAGGTAGAGGGAGAAGGAGAAGCAGACTCCCCACTGAGCATGGATCCCAACACAGGGCTCGATCCCAGGACCCTGAGATCATGACCTGAGCTGAAGGCACATGCTTAACAGACTGAGCCACCCATGCGCCCCATCCCCCAGACTCATCTTGATGCATCTTTGGCCCTAGACTTGGAATGAGCCATTTATTCAAGGAGCTATATTTCTTTTAGTGGGAAATGGTTTACACTCTGGTGCTAGAGGTGCTCACAGCTACTACAATATTTTGAAAGGTTATTTTACAATGCACTCAATAAGGTAGCATATGAAAATAGCTGGATGTTCCATTTCTAATTCAGTCCAATCTGCCGTATTGTAATATCTTATGTAAACAGGGAACATTGAAGTGGAATTTCAGACAGGAGGTCTTTAAGGTAGAATAGGTTACTGCTAGGTGACATTGTAGACAGAGTTCTTACTCGAAGTCAAACTCAAGTCATGGCCAACTGAGGCAAACTGAAGTAGATGTCATTCCTTTGACAGTAGGTGTTGTTCCCAGCTTCTTTACCTGTGCCTTTTCCCCTTTCCCTATGTCCTCACCTCTTTTTGTTCAATGTTTTCGTGTACTGATTTTTTTCTTCTCACTTAGAAATCAAACTCCTTCGCAGTTACAGTTGACCCTTCAACAACATGGGTTTGAACTGTGCAGGTTGACTTATATGCGGATTTAATTTAATTAATTAATTAATTAATTAATTAATTAAATTTGACAGAGAGAGACACAGCAAGAGAGGGGACACAAGCACGGGGAGTGGGAGAGGGAGAAGCAGGCTCTCCGCTGAGCAGGGAGCCCGATGCGGGGCTCGATCCCAGGACCCCAGGATCATGACCTGAGCCGAAGGCAGACGCTTAACGACTGAGCCACCCAGGAGCCCCATTATATGCAGATTAAAAAAAAAATACAGTGCAGTGTTGTAAATGTACTCTTTCTTCCTTATGATTTCTTTTTTTTTTAAATTTTATTTTATTATGTTATGTTAACCACCATACATTACTTATACACCAACAATGAGACAGAAGAAAGAGAAATTAAGGAGTTGATTTCTTTTTTTTAATTTCTTTTTTTATTATGTTCAATTAGCTGACATATAATACCTCATTAATTTTTGATGTAGTGTTCAACAATTCATTAGTTGCATATAACACCCAGTGCCCATCACCACACATGCCCTCCCTAATACCCATCACCTTGTTATCCCATCCCCTCCCCCCTCTGAAACCCTCAGTTTGTTTCCCGGAGTCCAGAGTCTTTCATGGTTTGTCTCCCTCTCTGATTTCTTCCCATTCAGTTTTCCCTCCCTTTCCCTGTAGTCCTCTGCACTATTCCTTATGTTCCACTATGAGGGAAACCATATGATAATTTCTTAATAACATTTCCTTTAGCTTACTTTATTGTAAATATTTATTGTATTTACTGTATTTACTCTATTGTAAGTACTTACTATATTGTAAGTACAGCATATAATTTATATGACATACGAAATATGTGCTAATTGATGGTTTATGTTATTAGTAAGGCTTCTGATCAACAGGAGGCTATTAGTAGTCAAGTTTGGGGGGAGTCAAAAGTTATACATGGATTTTTGAGTGTGCAAGGCCATTGGCACCCCAATCCCTGTGTTTTTCAAGGGTCAACTGTACTTTGTTAGTGATTATTCCCCAAGGAAAGCAGATTGTTGTTGGGAAAAGTTGCAAGACCATTGTAGCAAATGAAATTTGATTTCAGTCTTGGCTCTGCTTTTTGCATTTTATGAAAAGGGGGCCTGGACAGAGACTGCTGAATTGCAAATAATGCATCACTAAGGGAGAACTTTCAGGTATTGGGAAAGAAGATATTTCCAGGTTGAGCATACCTTCCAGAAGTCTCTCAAATTCTTTTAATCATTTAATTCTCTTTGATAAGAAAATAAGAACTCTTTATAAAGTTTTCCCACAGAAAAGAAGCCGTATTTCCCTTCTGTATGTATTTAAAAAAAAGACTTTAAAATTTCTCCTGATTTGGAAGGTCATTAAATACCTCTTTTGCAAAAAGACTCAGAAGATGGAAAACCATATGTCCCATAATTCCAGGGGTTAAAGCAAAAAGGACTTTTTTTTTTTTGCACTAGAGTAAATATGTCAAGTATGGCCATATTTGCATATGTTGTATTTTAAAATCCTGCTTAAAACTGCCTCATATATTCTGAATCTGGCAAGTGGAAGGCAAGGAGGTCACCTGTACAGCTGGTGCAAGTAATGGGATTCCCACTAGGCACATTTAGAAGCTCCAAAATAACGTGACAAAAAGAGCGCTCCATCTGTTGGTTGCCCATTGAGATGAGCACCAGATCTACGGACACTTTAATATGGGCAGTGTATCTTGAGTGTAAACATTTATATTAAGTATCTTTAATTTTATTTAGTCTCCATCTAATTATTATAGAAATAGTCACAAATAGGAACTGTACAGGAGTACACAGGCTGGTGAGCAAATATAATATTTCTATCTTATTATACTATACAAAGAAAAAAATGGAAACCTATTTCAACACAAGATGCTTTATAAGTCTTGCATTATTGGAAACAGTTTAATGAAAGCTGGGTGGCAGTCAATTCATGATATTCCAAATGACCATGAGCAGCTACATGAAGAATATTTGAGATAAGAAAATGTAACAAACTATTTCTTTTTTTTTTTTAAGATTTTATTTATTTATTTGACAGAGAAAGACACAGCAAGAGAGGGAACACAAGCAGGGGGAGTGGGAGAAGGAGAAGCAGGCTTCCTGTGGAGCAGAGAGCCAGATGCGGGACTCGATCCCAGGACCCTGAGATCATGACCTGAGCCGAAGGCAGACGCTTAATGACTGAGCCACCCAGGCGCCCCTGTAACAAACTATTTCTAAAACAGATGTCCTTTTAAACACTTTGGATCATTGAAGAATAAACGTAAGTAATGAGGTAGAGATTTTTTTAGTGAATTATAAAATTTAACATATAACTGAATATACATGATAGGATAGGTTGGATTACTGCAAATTCTAATAGCTATCACTTCACATCAATATTTTTTAACTAATTCCAGTAACCTCACTAGGAGCAGCTGTTCTTAATTGATATATGTCCATTGTGAGGTGTGTCACAAGTAATTTGTAATTATTAATAGTTACCAAAGTTTTAAAATGAATTACTCACTAGAAATTAGAGGAAACTCAAAGTGATCTGTATAATGAGGTCATCCAAGGACATGGGACTCAGGCATTTCCGTGAGCCTTCAAGGATGAGAGAGAGCTGGAGAAGGGGGAATTGTATACAATCTGCAGCATATTTCATCTGTGCCAAAGCTCTGGTATGTAGTTCATCACATATGATGCAGTGGGTATAATAAGGTTGGGAACTGCCAAATACCTGAGCAAAGGTTGCTCATGGAGCTAAGGACCCCTTGTGAGCTGCCGAGATAGAATCACCTCTGTTTCTTGCTGAGCTTCTAATGGCTCTCCAAGATAAGGGATGATGCTTCAGGTTTAGATAGGCCCTGTTTTTGATATTTACCAATTAAACCTCCTACAACACTTGTGTGAAGGATGCTCACCAAGGAGAGCACCCAGCTTCCTAGGAATGTATATTTTCCTGGACTATCGAGTAAGGGTCCCAGAGAAGCAAAGTGGACATTAACAAAAGTAAAAAAAAAAAGTAGGAAAAAAAATCAAATAAAGTAGTAAAAAGTAATAATGGGTTTTTTACTGAGCTCTTTACATATTCATTAAGTCCTTTAAATATACATTAATACTGACCTCTGAGGTATTATTATCTCCATTTTACAGATGGTGTAGTTAAGCCTCAGTGAGTGTAAGAACCTTGCTCAGGTTCTAGCTAGTGAGTGACAGAGCCAGGTTCAAACCCATGTCTTTGTGATGCCAGTTGCCACAGTCATGTCTATTGTTGCAAAGTAAAAGGGGAGAATCCTACACTCCATGAGTGCTGTTCAAGAGATATAGTAAACATTGTCATTTTCTACAAAAATCAACTTACACTTTCAAAGTCTATTGCAGATTACAAAACTTTTTACATATACTGGCTCACTGACCATTAAAATAACTGGGGAATACACTCTCTATGTGTAAGACTTGTGTGTATGTGTGTGTGTGTGTTGAGAGGGACTGAGAGGGAGGGAGAGAGCGATAGAGCATTCTATTCCTGTTACTCAGTATGTGGAAACAATATAAAAAGTGTAAAAACTTCAAAGATCTTCATTTCGATTGACCTGAAGATAAATAGATAATCTTTCCTAATAAAATAAGAAATAGAACTCAACCCTGACTCTTTAGACTTGACCCAATTCTTGGCTTCTTTTCAATTCTTGATTGATTGTCCTTGGAGAGCCAGTTTGTACTCCAGTTGGTCTGAATCCAGCGCCTGTAAACCTTAACCCCCAGCTTGTATTACTCCCGACTTGTGGGCAGAAGGTGTCAGTGGACCCTTCTACGTAAGGACCTGGGACCAAAGAGGCAGAAGAAATATGAGGGAATGATGGTGAGGAGCTTTTCAAAGTATCAGTTATATATCGTTATGTTCAGTATTCCAAAAATATTAATTAAGCTTTTGTGCACTACACATTTTGGGGAACAAGAGAGAAGTTACAAGCTTGACCTTCAATGATCAAGTTGTAGAGGCATCAATTATGAAGTATTTACATGTGGAAATAACTTAAAACTTTGGACCACGAGGTCAGCTTTCTTTCTTGGTGACTACCCACACTTGCATTAGCCAAGTCCACACCCAATGACAGCTTGTCATGTTTGAGCCAAAATGACTGTGATCCCAGAACTGGTTCAACTTCTTCTTGCCTAGAGGAGAAAATATAAAGCCATCTTGGAGAGGAGAAGGGACTTTGTAGAGAGGGCAGAGTTTATGAAGTGTTATATTAGGCATCTGGTCCCTTCCCCTTTCTCCTTTTTGTGGGGGTATGGAGGGTAATTGCCCTGCTCTCTCTGCATCCTTCACCAGCCTCAGGGGTCCCTGAGAGTGTCCCATGGGACTTGAAAGGCGATTTTAGAACATGAAGCTGGTGCCTCCTTCTTCCAGGAGCTCCCATGAAGATGTGAGGCTGACAGATGTGCTTTGCCACAACTTGGTATGAAAAACCATGGAGTGGTGCTGCTGAGAGGGATGGAGAGTATCTGGGTCCCTACCACGTGGTGTGGCAAGGATGCTTGGCTTTTCCTGTGTGCCCAGAACCCACCTGCAGAAGTGAGTGGGGCAGTGGCTGGTTTGCAACCCTGCCCTTTCCCCAGGCTGTAGAGTCCAAGGGAAGGAGTAGAAGGAAGCTGGGAAGAGATTTGGATGATGTTGACTGAGATAGTAATTCCTGAAGTGAATCAAAAGATGCTTCTGGATTGGGCCAAGTTTGGTGGATTGGACTAAATTTAGTTTTCTTACTGCCAAGCAGGAGTGGAAACTTGTCAAAGAAAGGTGTGTGCAGATATAAAAATAAAGAGTTTCACGTTTTCACATGGCTGATTTGTCATTGTCCAATTCATACCACTTACAGTAGATTTGTTAAGTCTACAGTGAGGCAGTTATTGAAAGCCAGGCTTTGTTGAAAAGGACATGCCTTTCTGAATTCCCAAATCTTCCCTTTATTTATTTATTTATTTATTTATATTTTTTAAAAAAGATTTTATTTATTTATTTTAGAGAGAGAGAGAGACAGATAGTGACAGAGATAGCGAGAGAGAGCACGAATAGGGAGGAGAGAGAGAAAGAAGCAGGCTCCCGCTGAGCAGGAAGCCTGATGTGGGGCTCGATCCCATGATCTGAGCCAAAGGCAGCCACTTAACAGACTGAGCCACCCAGGCGCCCCCCAAAGCTTCCCTTTAAATAACAAAACTCTCAAATTTGGAGGCCTGAGCTTAGAACTCAGGAGGAGTGGGGCATTGGGAGAGGACAAGGCAAAGGACTGGCCTGAGGGCCTTGATCCACCTTCTTCCATTACAGTTAAAAGTCTTTAGGGAATGGGGGTTAAAAGTAATCAAAGGACTGTAGGGAAATCCTGAACAGGATTCTTGCACATCACTGGGAATTGGGATCCAGAGGGAGCTGAGATCAGTCCCAGAAAATAAAGATACTTTTTTGTTGTTGTTGTTCACACATTTGAGTCAGAGAGTGGTGAGATTTATCACTGCTTACAGGCATGCAGGGTTCCTCCTGGTGGGAGGACTAGACATCCTTACCCTGATGAACTTGGCATGGCTATGTGACTTGCTCTGGCAAATAAAATGTGAACAGAAATGAAGGGTGTTTCTTCTAGGCAGGAATGCTAAGAAACATAATTGGTCATGCTTAAAAAAAACAACAAACTTCTACCTCTTACCATGGTGGAAGCATGTGTTGAGGTGGAGCTCACATTAGCCTGGACGCTTTGAGTGACTATGATGAGTGGATCCTCCCTGTCAATTAATGATGAGCAAGAAGTAAGCATTCTTCTAATGCAACTTTTGGCTTATTTGTTACTGCAGCATAACCAATACACAGTGTGAAAATTTTATCCCCAAGACATAGTCTATACAACTTGATTTAAGCAGTTATCCTTAATTTGCTGAAGAGAGCAGCTGGATTAAATTCCAAAACAAAGAGGGAGCATGTGGCCAGGGTTTCTGCAACAATTTAAGGGCTTACTTACTCCCTTTTTATGGCCCTATTATTTTCTCCTTGTATTATAATGATTGGTGATGTATTTAAACTCCTCTACTTGGCCGAAGATTCTTTGAGGATGAGAAGCAGGTCTCCTTCATTTTTGAATGAAACTTATTCCTCCCCCAATAAAAGTTTCACACAGTTATTTTTTTAAAAAGATTCATTTATTTATTTGAGAGAGAGAGAGAGAGCACATGTGTGCGAGTGGGGAGAGGGGCAGAGGGAGAGAATTTTCAAGCAGACTTCCTTCTGAATGCGGAGCCCATCATGGGGCTCGATCCCATGACCCACAAGATCATGACCTGAGTGAAACCAAGAGTTGGTCACTCAACCGACTGAGTTACCCAGGCACCCCAAAGTTTCACACAGTTGTTACTGAACCAACCTACTAGTATAGAAGCATAGAAACAGGAGAAAAATCAGTTTCCCAGGAAAGAATGTCCAGCTGTTCAGATAGTAGTGATGTTTTCAGCATGATATGGTAAGATGCTGGTGACCTTGATACAGCAAACATACGTGTGGCATCTCATGTACAAGTCCTTATAGACCCGGCTTCATTCTTCTCCAGTGTCTCCTCTCAGAGCTGTACCTGATTTTATTACCAGTTTTCATCTGAATCCACTGTGGGGAATGGGATGATTCTGCTTTTGTTTCTTGGCCAAGATTCACTCGATCCTGAAAGTCTGTGAGAATTCAGGATGAGGAACAGCGTCAACCGCACACACCACAATGGTCAAGAAAGGGAGAGAGAGGAAAGCTCATTCTTTAAAGGTCTTATAAATGAATGGTAGAAACTATTGGTAGAAGCCTGGTTAGTCTGAAACCACTGAAAACAGAAACACAATAGGTATTTAGGATGTTATGATTTCCTAAAATATAAAAAAATTCTTGTTGTATTACAGAGGTAGCTATCATGTAGAAAAGAGCCTTTCTCTTCAGTGGGCCTGTTGAATGGAAGCTTTGACAACTGTACACTCTTCAGATCAGGGGAAAAATAACAAAAAAATTATCATTAGCTAACATTTATTGAATATTTACCATGGGCCAAATACTGTTCTAAGCCTTTTACACTTACATCCTCAGAACAATCCTAAGAGTCGGGTACTATTATGAGTCTTAATTTTGAGATAAGGAAAATTCAGCATGGAGAAGTTAAGTAGCTGGCTCAAGGTCACACAGTAAGATAGTGAATTCAGAATTTGAATCTAGTCTCGCTCAGAAATCTTGCTTTTAACACCTGTGCTATACTACTCATTATGCAGCAGAAATGTTTTTGAAGCTTCTTCAGCTCTCAGCTGCCCTGTCTGGGAGTTACCTCCATCTATAGCTCATGTTAAGGAGCAGGACTTAGGTCTCCTTCAAAGCTGATTAGACTAGTGGTAGGCTGGTCAATGGTTTAGGCAGTGGAATGTTAGATTTTTTTCTCTAGAAAATGTAAACCAAGAAACACAGAGTGTGAAATGAGTTAGGGTATGTGAAAGGCAAAAATGACAAATTGAGGATCTTTGAGCTGGACCTTTTTGTTTGGCCCCAACCAACAGTGAAAAATCAAAAAAGGAGCATGGGGAAGACAAGGGAAAAAGTCACAGAATGTTGTCCATGATAAAAAGTAGCATGTGTAACGTTCCACTTAGGTATAATTACACTTGTGTGTGCATAGGTACGAAGAGGTGCTGGTGCATAAAAATATGGTCACCAAATGTTAGTGGTGGTCAGTGTAGAGTAATGGCATTTCAGGTGATATTTATTATTTCCACATAGATTTATGTATCTCTTGACTATTTTAAAATGAACATATATAATTAGGAGAAAAACCATTTTAATTCTAAACATTGAGATTTTACATAAATCTGTATTTCTAGCTACAGTTGAAGTTTGAAAGAGCCAGCATTGCTGGGTTCACATTTTCACATGGCAACAATGGCTGGGGCTGGGTCTCTACTCCTTTAAACATGGTGGATGCTTTCTAACTTCCACAACCTGTTGTTCTTTACACCTGACCTTATTTGCTCCTTGTTGCCTGTTGGCATTTGAGGGGCTGTTCTTTAGAGAAAAGTCATACAGACTTGGGGTTAGCAGCCATGTTGGGATATGTGCAATCTACAAAAGCCATGTAAGGGAAGGTAAGTCACGCAAGCTCAGGATCTAGGGCAGTGCCATCTAATGGAACTTTCTGTGATGACAGAAACAAGCACTTGAAATATGGCTAGTGCAACCAAGGAACTGAAGTTTAAGTTTAATTTAATTTTTATTTTTTAAAAGATCTTATTTATTCATTTGAGACACAGAGACACACACAGAGAGAGAGAGAGAGAGAGCACGAGCAAGGGGAGAGACAGAGGGAGAGGGAGAAGCAGGCTCCCGCTGAGCCAGGAGCCCGACATGGGGCTTGATCCCAGGACCCTGGGATCATGACCCGAGCTGAAGGCAGACGTCCAACCATCTGAGCCACCCAGGCGTCCCAAATTTTATTTAATTTTAATTAAAATAGCTACATGTGGCTTGTGGCTACCATATTGGACAGTATAGATTGAGAGAGAGAGTGAGAGAGAGAGAGAAGCAGAGATGAGAGACTTTGCTGAGAGTGGAGATATTCTAAAGAGAGTATCTACAAAGGATGTGCTAACAGGTGGCCCAAAAGCCATACATGGCCTACCTTCAGACTGTGGTTTTTTTTTTAAGATTTATTTATTTATTTGAGAGAGAGAGACAGAGAGAGAGAGAGAGAGAGAGCATGTGCACGAGAGAGAGAGAGTGAGCACGAGCAGGGTGAGGGGCAGGGGAAGAAGCAGGCTCTCCACTGAGCAGGGAGCTCAATGTGGGGCTTGACCCTGGCACTCTGGGGTCATGACCTGAGCCAAAGGCAGATGCTTAACCAACTGAGCCACCCCAGGTGCCCCCAGACTGTATATTAAAAAAGAAGTGAGTGAGAGAAGAGAAAAGGGATTGGTGCAAGAGAATCTCTTTAGAGAGAGTTGTCTGCATGCTCCACGTTTCTCCCCTTTTCCCCGCCTGCTTCAAGTCAAGTAAAGGGGGATTCAGGAGGCTGCCCTGAGAAGTGACATGTTCCCTGAATTTGCGAGACTCAGAAATGGGTGCTTGGCTCTCTTTGGTAAAAGTAAAAAGGAGAGACTGGCTGGAGATGTCTCTGACCACACAGCAAGGAGAAAGGGCTAAAATGGGGGAAGCCTGAGTTTGACAAGAGGGTACCCTTTGGGCTAGAGAGAACTCTGTAGAAGGTGGTAGTGGGATCACTATCTAAGAAGATGAGATATCTGTAATAGGGAGAGTCTGTGTGGGTTCTACTTCCAGAAACAGCTGTTGGAGTGAAGGGAGTGGAAGACACCAAACACGCCTCCTGAAAGAAAGACATAGCAGTGTGTGCTGCCAATCCTGTCCAAAGACAGGAGCACCCATCACAAGGCCCTTTCTCTCCCTTTATCTGCCTTGTGTGCCCTGCCTGGTGAGGAGATGGAACAAGAGAGCAAAGGCAGACCTCATCTTCTGTCTCCATAAGAGATTTCCAATAGGAAAAATGGATAGCCATTTACTTAGGTGGGGGAACGCTAAGGGAAATGTTTTACTTTTGGAGGAGAGGAATCAGGAGTTCAGTGTGGGAAGGTGGATAACAATTAGCTAGCCTAGTGGAGATGTTGAGGAGACAGCTGTATAGCAATCTGGAGTTCAAGAGCGAGAAGTGATAGAAACTTGGGAGTTGTTGGCATATAGATGGTGTTTGAAACCATGGAAATGGAGGAGCTCACCTAGGGAGGGAGTCCAGATAGAGTAGAGGGCTGAGGGCTGAGCCCTGGGACATTCCAATGTTTAAATGCATGGAGAGGGGTGGATTCAAGTAAAGTGCTTAGAACAGGGTTTGGCACATGGTGAGTGCTCAGTAACTGCTATTATCAGTCAAGAACGACCAGTTGGGGCAGAGGTTTCTAAAGAGATAGAGATCTTGAGCTCTTAACGTTAGTCACTTGTTATAGCTGCGAAAGGGGTGGGGTGGGCAATGTTCACCATAGGAAGACAAGTGGCAAACTCGCTAATTCAGGTTCTTTATACACCCTTGTTCCCAAGGCTCATTTACAGGACTTGTCCTGTTCAAATGTTGCATCTGGGGTGAGAGGAGATGAGGATGGCATCCAGGGAGGCCAGCTGGTCACCCAGCCCCAGTCTGGGGAGGCAGAACCAGAGGGCAGCTTGTCAACCAGGTGTGGAATCTGTATTTTGGCATTGTAGCCAGAGTTGAGCATGGAAGCCCTGTGGCCAAAATCAGAAGAGACTGATGGTTAAGTTGAAATGCCATTTTAGTAATTTGTAATTGACAAAGCCTTGTCTGCATCCCAGCTCACAGTCTCCATCTCTTGTCTGGGCTTCCACAAGAGCTCCCAACTTGTTTTCCCACCTCCACTCTCACTCCCCTCTAGTTCTTCCTCCACAAGATGACCGGAGTGATCTTTAAGGAATGTCATTTAGATCATGTCCCTCTCAATCCTTCTGTGTCTGGCTGCTATCAGAATGAAGTCCCAACTCTAAGGAGTTTGGCCCTGCCTGGTTTGAGCCCTATCTCCCTCTCCAGCTTTATCTCTGGCACCATGTCCTTCCATCCCCCTTTACCTTATTCACACTAGTGTTTTCTCATCTGGAGATCCTCACATGCTCCAAGCCCCTCTTGCCTCCAGGTCCTCAGACCTGCTGTTCCCTCTGTGGGTGCTGTTCCTTTCCAACTCTTTGCCAGGTTACTGCATGCTCCAAATATCAACTTAAACATCTTTTCCGCACAGAGGGCCTTCCTGACCTTCTGATCAAATTAAGTCCTTCTAGTTATTGTTTCTTATCTTTTCTTCATAGCACATAATAAAATGTATGATTATACATTTATTTGTACGTTAATTTGTTTAATGTCTGCTCTCTGGTTAGACTTCAGGTCCACAGGGCAGTAGTTCACTACCATATTGCCCAGTGCTTGGCAGGGTGTTTGGTACACAGAAGTTGCTCAGTTAGTATTTGTTGAATAAATGAACGCCAAGGGGACCAGAATGTTATCTCTGTGGCTTAATGGTGTTTCTGTTGAAAATTTACCTGGGAAGCCAAATTACACCCTGGCGGTGGTACCAGCATGGAATCGGAGCCAGGGAGGTGGTTGGGTGACTCTGGTGTCTGGTGTCTTTGAATTACGAGATCCTGATGCATCCATCTCTACTCTGAGGAAGTATCTGCATGGGGTCTGATCTTTTGCTTTTTCCGAGCACTCACTCTTCCACTAACACGTTCTTTCACCATGCAACTAGTCATGCTACAAATAGGCTTCTGGCATATTTTTTGTATAAATAATTTTTTAACTTTTTAGTTATTATTTATTTTTTTATTTGAAGTTTTTATTTTAATTCCAGTTAGTTAACATGCAGTGTTATATTATTTTCAGGTATATAATACAGTAATTTTAACAGTTTCCTGCTTCTGAAATTATGACTGAAATTTGGGTGTACTCAAATTTCTCAGCCATTTGTTTCAGGATACTGGTTAAGGTGGGTTACCTTTTCTCATAATTTATTTTAGTTATTGAACTTTTATTTTATTGGTTGATTGACTGCAATTTCATGTTCAGACTTATCTTTAAATTTGGGGGATCTCTTGTCGTCGCATATGCCAATGGCACAGTGGTATAAGGCCTTAAAATACTTGCCAATTCTGGCTTCCAGATGTAAAATTCAGATTTTTTTTTTTTTGAATCTGTTAACAGATTCAATCAAGGCAGAAGGTCTTAATTCATAAAAAGAGACCATAACAAACTTAGAAAACAAAAAGCTCAATAGGAGCCTGATAATGATTTCCTTAAAGTTTCTACCTTTCTGTTAATTACCTTTTTAGTCATATAAATAGTGCACTGCAAAAGAGCCAACTCTAATTAATGCAGAAATTAGATGGTCATTCTGGCATATGTCAAAATATAGAGCTTACAACGTGTATTTGCTTAAAGTTAGCTCTCTTTCAGGAGGTCATTTGACTATGATTCCACAGACACTATGCAAAGAGTCTGGAAGGATCCAAACAAGAAAATTATCTTTATTTTTATTTTTATTTTTTTTTAAAGATTTTATTTATTTATTTGAGAGAGAGAATGAGACAGAGAGAGGGAGCATGAGAGGGGGGAGGGTCAGAGGGAGAAGCAAACTCCCTGCTGAGCAGGGAGCCTGATGCCCGCGGGACTTGATCCCGGGACTCCAGGATCATGACCTGAGCCGAAGGCAGTCGCTTAACCAACTGAGCCACCCAGGTGCCCAAGAAAATTATCTTTAAAGAAAATCTTTTTTCTTCAAATTTTTATTTAAATTCTAGTTCATCAACATGCAGTGATTAACTAATACCTTAACACCCATCACCCATCTAGTCCATCCCCCACCCACATCCCTCCCTCAACCCTCAGTTTGTTCTCTATCTTTAAGAGTCTCTTATGGTTTGTCCCCCCCTTTTTTTAAAAGAAAATCTTAAAACTATTGTTTCCGTAATTTTATAAATGTTTTTTATAAACATGAAGGACATGCCCACTAAGCCTTGCCAGACCACAGTCGGGAGAGGACACTATACGGTTAAATCCTGCATGCTGCGTTTGTCACACTGAGTGAATTATGGGATGCAAAGTGACACTTGATGCAACCTTATGAAACATGCTAGAGCAATGTAGCATTTAAGCTAAGATATTTTAATGGCCCAATTTATTCAGACTGCTTGAGGATAAAAAGTGATTTCATAGGATTTGCTACTATTAATCACTGCAACCTTAGTATTTAGTAGATTGTCGGCAGGTGTTTTTAGGATTATACTAATAACAAAGGAAAACAACAGACATGGTTTTAATAGTCAAATTATAATTAGAGACAATTAATGTAACATTTTAAATTAGAATAAAAGGGCTAGGTTAGCCTATTATAATATATTATAATTAATGTATTAAATGCAGACATAATAATCTTACTTCATTTTGCAATTACTCATTCTGCTTACAATAAGTAATTTGGTAGCAGATTCAGACTGAACTTGAGGGAAAATGAAAGGCATCGTGGCTTAACTTCTGGTGTCTAGGAAGGAGAGAGAATAAGCTATATTTTAAGAGACCTCTGCAAAAAGTTCATTTTAAAAAAATGCCAACACTCAGGTTTATTATTATTCTCCTGGGGCACACACTTTGAAATGATATTTTCACACAAGGTAGAATCTGAAATTTGAATTCTGTTATAGCCACAAAATGCTGAAAGTCCAGGTCTCACAGGGAATAACATTTAAATATTAAATGTCTATGTCCGAGGTGGCGATGACAAGAATAAGAACGATCCCATTTCAAGTGAAATCTCTGTCCTCTTTGTTTTCCAAACTGGATTAAATTAGCATTTTTGTTCAATTTGGCCTGAAAGAATACAAAGTAAATATGATAAGAAGCAAATAGTTTGGAACTATAATGTTCACATAGTCAAAATGATCCCCCATTTCACTGAAGGTCTCCTTTTTCATGGAAACTTAGGGTTGTTATTTACAGTCTCTAGGGCCAAAATGACTGGTCCATCAGTCAAACTGTGCTTAGCGCAACAGAAAAAACTAAAGAGACGATTAACTGAATTTTTTACTTTGTAACAAATTGTTCTGGTGTCAGAGGAGTGCTCTTCTAGTCATCACTGTTTGGACCCTTCTTCCATTTTTAGGACCTGTATGTCACACATGTCAGTCACTGGGCTCCCTGAAGAAGGCCAAGCCTTAGGGAGCTACCCTTTCCTTAAATATTTCAGTAAGGATAGCCAGAGTCCCCACATGTATTTGAGGAGCACACCACAAATAGCCCCCTTTTCTTACTTAAGTTCTAAATTTGTGGAGAAAAAATAGAAGTGATTGTATATCATGTGTATATTCAGGTCATTACAGAAATGGGCCAAAATATGATCCAGAAAAAGAGAAGGCTCTGCAACAAGTCCAGGTTGTTGTGGAAAGTGTTCTGCCATGTGACCCAGTGGATCTGATGGTACTTGAAGTGTCTGTGTAGATTGAGATGTGTATGGAGCTTTGGCGGTCCCCTACAGGTGAATTACACCGCATACCTCCTTTAGAATTTTGGAGCAAAGTGCTGCCATACTTTGTAGATGGCTATTCTTCTTTTGAGAAATAGCTTATTGCTTGCTACTGGACCTTAATTGAGACTCAACACTTGGCCATGGGCCACCAAGTGAACACGAGCTGCCTATTATAAACCTGGTGTTGGCTGGCCCACAAAACCATAAAGTTGGCATTCAGCATGGCTTGTGCAGGTCCTGAATGCACAGAAAGTTGAGTGAGCAAGTGGCCCAGATGCCTATGGACCTTATTCTTGCTGTCTTGTTTCCTCTTTCCTGAATCATACATACAGCTTCCTGGGGAGTTCCCTGTGACTAATGTTGACAAAGCAAGAAAAAAATTTCACGTCTGGTTTATAGATCTGCATGATATTCTGGCCCATCCCAAAAGCAGATAGCTCACCACTACTGGCCCACTCTGAGGCGACTCTGAAGTATAGTAGGGAAGGGAAATTCTATTGTTGTACAGTACTTCAAGGAATACATCTAGTTATTCATTTTTCCTGGAAGAAGAGATGGCCCAAGATAGGGCTCTACATTAATTCATAGACAGTGGCTAGTGGTTTGACCAGATGGCCAGTGTTGTGGAGTGAATATTTGGGTCTCTATGGTATGTGCTGGAAGGCTTGTTTGTCCTGAATGTCCCTGCTAATCATTATCTTGAGAATGTAGAGATTCTGTCCTCCCTCTATATCCCCATCAAGCAGAATGTATAGGAGAATGCGTTGTTTGGCATTCAAGGTCAGGGGCTCTGGAGGTGGCCAACCTGGAGCATCTCCTTTGTAACAAAGAGAATCTGGATGGCAAGCCTAGATCTCCTTGGAATGCTGGCTGTGCAAGGAGGGAGAGGCTACAGATAGTTGCTAGGCTAGGTTGTTACACGTAGTTTGCTGCACGTAGATCCCAGCAGCAGATGCTTTGTCTAGTTGACTGCTCCTGGACTCCCTGTATGTAATTTCCCCCAGTAAACCTATGTCTCCATTATGGTCTCTGGGTTATTTCTTTGACCTCATTCAACCATCACCCATCTTTGGCTTAGTGTCTACTGGTGGCCCAGCTACACAGGGTCCACCCAAGAAGAAGCACAACTGGAAAATTGGTGACAAGGAAGTGTGTGGATAGATTTTTCTGAATGGGCATAGGGCATGAAGATGTTTGTCCCGTGTGACGATTTATCAAAAAGCAACCTTAGTGGGCGCCTGGGTGGCTCAGTTGGTTAAGCGACTGCCTTCGGCTCAGGTCATGATCCTGGAGTCCTGGGATCGAGTCCCGCATCGGGCTACCTGCTCGGCAGGGAGTCTGCTTCTCCCTCTCCTGCTCCCCCCTCTTGTGCTCGCTCTCTCACTCTCTCTCTCAAATAAATAAATAAAATCTTTAAAAAAAAAAAAAAAAAAGCAACCTTAGTAGAGGAGGATCTTAATCATCAGATGGACAAGATGCCCTGGTCTGTGGATGTCATTCAGGGTCTTTCCCCAGTCACCCCCTCCTTGCCCAATGGGCTTTTGAAAAAAAGTGGCCATAGTGTCAGGGATGGAGGTTATGGATGGACTCAGCAACATGGTCTTCTACTTATGAAGACTGATTTGTCAGCCTGCCAACAGCAGAGGCCAACTCTGAACCCCTGATATGGCATCATTCCTCACAGGATGAGACAGCCACCTGGTGGCAGGTTGATTGCATTGGACCACATCCATCTTGGAAGAAGCAGTGCTTTGTTCTCACTGGAAGAAACACCCTAGATATGGATTTGTTTTCCTTGCCCTCAGTGCTTTTGCCAAAACCACCATCTGTGGACTTACATAATATGATTTGCAGCAAGGTATACCCACAGCATTGCTCCTGACCAAGGAACTCATTTAATAGCAGTTGAAGCGTAGCGATGGACTTGTGCTGATGGAATTCATTGATCTTACCGTGTTCCCCATCACCCTGAAATCTCTGGCCTGACAGAATTCTGGAAAAGCCTTTTGAAGATTTAGTTTTCATGGCATCTGGGTGACAACACCTTGTATGGTTATGGTGAAGCCCTCTAGGATGTGGTATATGCTCTAAGTTGGTGACCAATGTATGGTGCTATTTCTTATATCACTAGGATCCATAGGTCCAGGAAAACCATGTGAAAATGGGAGTGAGTCCTTTCACTATTGCACATAGTGAGCCATCGTTTATTGAAATTTGGCATGGGGTACCTGTCACTCTCAGAGTTCAGTTGCGTTGTTACTAATCTACTAGTTCATCTTGTTCTCTCAAGGCAACAGCCAAGCCCACAGCTCCTGTAGCTCCTGCTGGATCAACTCCTTCAGGTTCTCCAAATGCTAGGCCAGATGTGTTCACAGCTCCGTGGTGAAGAGTGCCAACTCCTTCTGCAGGTCATCCCCCCAGTCACCCCCTCCTTGCTTGTTGTTGAGGTTAAAGGTGGTGAGAGAGAGATGAGGGCTTCATTTTGCCATTGTGGGTTCCAGTTTGTCCTTGCTTTCCCCCTTTCATGTCCAGCTTTTCTTCCCAACTGCTGGTCGTGAGGATCTACAGAAATTTCTGGCCCACAGCAGACAAGGAGGCAATAGTCCTCCACAGAATTCCTCAACAGTTCCCACAATTGTCTGAGGTGTAATCTTTATAGTCAATCCCATATAGTGGTTCTGCTTGTCTGGCAAAGCCCAAGGACACAGCATCCCTTGGATATCTCTGAGGATTCCCAGAGGAGCACTTCATCCTCTTAGTCATTTATTGGTCGAATTTCCTGCTTCTCGGGATTTTCAGATTCACTTCATCTTGACTACCGTGTCTATTCCCTTGTCTATGTCCTGAGTCAACCAAAATGTATATATCACCATGTCTTCTCCTTCATTTACCTCAGACACCACTCATGGAAGTAGAAAAGTTCATAAAGATTTTATGGTAAAAATGGGAGTTGCCCTGAAGCAGATCACTCAAAATCGAATGTTAGTTGACCCTGTTTCGAAAAGTTCAGCTCCCTTGCCTTCTGCCAACTGACATTTTTTCTTTCTTCTCTCACCTCTGTCTCTCTGATCTGCCATCCCCTCCTTGCTCCTGGCAACACAAAGCTCCTTCCATACAAAAGTGTAAAACAATTCACTCTCTCATTGTCTTGTCCTTGATCATGCTATGGTGTGTGTTCCCTTTCATAACCAAAGAGGCCATCAGAGAAAAGCCATTTTTCTCCTGAAGAGGATGTTTGATGTCAGTTAAAAAAATAGAGCCCCCTGTCCACCCTCTCCCCATATCTTGAACTATCTGACATTAGATCTCACTGGAGAGGGACACCATATTCTCTGTCATCCTGTCCAGATTTACTTTAAATCAATTTTATGAAACAAAAACCTTAAAAGATAGATTGGCAAATGATTGTATTAGGTGATGTAGGTCCTGCTAAGAAACAGCTTTGAGAGAGTTTTGAATTACAGGCAGTTTCTAACAGCTGTGGGTTGCAGCATTTTCCCTGGTGAGTTGTTCAGGGTGCCATTGTGTATAAATTTCAAGCTATCCTTCTAGAAGCTTTCATTTAGGAAGTTGATATTTAACTTCTTTAAGAGTAAACAGAAAACCCCAGGCTGCGTCTTATGTGAAATTGTCGGCAAATTGTAGTATTGTCCTTCTTCCCTTTGGAAACATACATGTTTGTCAATTAAGAAAAACTTTTAAGGAACTAGCAGAATAGTAGCAAGGTTGGTGTTTAAGTTCAGAGAAAGGGGAGAAAATATAGAAGGGAGTTGAGGAAGGCAGAAGAGTTATTTTTTAATTTAACAAGAGATGACAATAAGGACCTTATTTTAGCAAAAGGATGACTCATTGTAGCTACATTGAGTTTATCATTGCATCAAGAATCTTTATATGGTCCCATAGATTTCCTGGATATTTGAAAAAAGACTCTCCAGGTTGAGAGACTGATAATATTTCATTGCCTCTTTGGTATTTTTGTGTTATTGGTCTAGAGCCTTATAATAAAGTTTTAATTTAACAAACTTAAAAAAGAAGTGAAAGGGAAACTGACTTTAAAAAAAAATTTTATTTATTTATTTTAGAGAGAGAAAGTGAGAGCAAGAGCACAAGTGGGAGGGGCAGAGGGAGAGGGAGAGAGAATCTCAAGCAGACAACCCGCTGAGCCGGGAGCCAGACACAGGGCTTGATCTCATGACCCTGAGATCATGACCTGAACCAAAACCAAGAGTTGGATGCTTAATGGACTGAGCCACCCAGGCGCCCCGAAACTGACTTCTTTTTGGTTAGACAGATCTAATCATAATTTTTGCGTTGTCAGTGTGTGGATGTCTAGTCTACCTTTTTCTTCCACTACGTGGAAGAGTAGGAAGAAGAGTGTGAGGGAGAGAAGTCTGTGGACAACACCTTCCACAGTTGCTGTGCAGGGGGACAAATGGGAGAAGCAGAGCTTGCAGGTTCGGTACCCATGACACTTTGGACATCCAGTGGACTTGATGTGTCCCAGTGATAAGACGGGAGCCCCTGGATTCAACTGCTACCAGATTTTACCTTAGAAGTTGCTCTACAGCAGTGGTTTCTTAACCTTTTTGGTTCCTGGAGCTTTTTGAGATTCTAATGAGGTTATAGACCCTTTCCAGAGGGGGAAAAATGTACATATGCAGAAAATTGCAAACAATATCAGAAGATTTGTAGGCCTTATGAGCAGTTAAAAATCCTACTCTAGATCATTACCTTTTGGAGAATTGCAAGGGTCTTTCTATTTTTGAACACAGAGGTATCTTTTCAGGCATAGTCTGAATATCATTCAGCTTTCCCAGGACTCAGGGAAAGAAAATATAGACTCATATGCCTCATGGTGTTTAACACAGCCTGAATGAGTTCTAAAAGGAGGGCAGCCAAAGAGAAGCCACATTTGTCTCTTACTCACTACTGCATCCCAGGTGCATAAGTAATTGTTCAAAATTTTGCTTTAGACTCTGATGCTATAGTAAATCGAGGTGAAAAATCAAAGTGGGCAATTGTGTGCTCTTGGAGCTCCAATGATGGGTAGGATATGTAACTATGTCTCTGGCCCCTCAAAGACACTGGACTATCAAAAAAACCGAGGGACTCCCTACCTTCCTCTAGTCTTGTTGGTCATGGGAGAAAACCTGGGATTGTATGAAAACTTTGAGCCCTTATGGCCACTGGAGGACCAAGAAGACTGAAGGAGGGCGCCTGGGTGGCTCCAGTCGTTAAGCGTCTGCCTTCGGCTCAGGTCATGATCCCAGCGTCCTGGGATCGAGTCCCACATCGGGCTCTCTGCTCGGCGGGAAGCCTGCTTCTCCCTCTCCCGCTCCCCCTGCTTGTGTTCCTGCTCTCTCTATGTCTCTCTCTGTCAAATAAATAAATAAAATCTTAAAAAAAAAAAAAAAAAGAAGAAGACTGAAGGAGACGTTGATACAGTGATGGCCCAGGTGTTGAGGAAGAAGGGGTAGTCCTTGAACAAGGGAGGCCTGAATGCTCCCTGATGGAGCAGAGTATCCCCAACATGGTTCCCATTCAGGCAGAGCTATATGTGTCTTCAGGACTAAATTGGAAGAAAGGGGTTATCTAATTTTTAATCCTTTATGCTTCATCAGTAAAATAGGACCAGGTTAATGTTGGGCTTTCTGAGGGAGCCATTAATTTACAACCTATTTTCTGTGTCAAACTTTGAACCAACTGAGAAATATACACAGGAGTCAGAAATTAACAAACAGCTTAAAAATTAAATTAACAAACAGCTTAAAACTTAAAACTCAGTTAGTGAACATGGCTTGAACCATACACCAAAAGGGACTACTAAAAACTTGTCCCCCTTCCCCTCCCCACAACCCCACCCCTTCATCTCTAGGATGTGGGATCCACCTGGGGAGCGTCAGAACATCAGAACATGCAGTCTGGCTTAGAATCCTAGCTTTGCCATTTACTAGCTTATTTGCTATGTGAGCCTGGGCAAGTTATCTATAAAATGCGGATAACTGTATCTAACTCACTGAGTTATCACAAAGATTAAAATGCTTAGAACAGAGCCTGGCGCAAAGTAAGCTGTGATTATGATGATGATGGTTATGACTGGGTGGACAAAGCAGGCACGTATCCAGCCAGGTGCATGGAGGACTGTGGCCTGCTTCAAGCCCAGAGAGACAGGTCACAGGGGAGCAGTGATATGAACACATCAACCCTACCCAATGGGGTAATTTGAGCCAGGGCATGTTAGGCTTTTGCCTCATATCATTGGTTAGATCATTCTTCAAGCAAGCAGCCTGTGGGCATGGGAAGTTCCTACTTTATGCGCAGAAACAGTTTAGTTTGTGGTGAGCAGCAGAAGGACACTTGCTCTAGGCCGTTTGTCCACCCCCAGGGTGGGTGTCTGCAGCTCAGAAATGACATTCCAAAACCACACTCTACGTAGCCTCCCTCCAAACCTGGTGCTCTTCCTGTGATTCCTACCTTGGATGCCTGAACTAAAACCGGAACTGTCATCCTGTACTTCTCCTTTCCAGGTTGTCTCTGTGAACTCTTCATCGCCCTCCACTGTTGCCCCATGCTTCTGCTTTCTTTTAAAGCAAAACCTCTCTGAAGAGTTGTGTCTTCCCCACCTCTACGTTCTCACCTCCCATTCTCTCTTGAGCAGACTCCGGTCAGGCTGTCATACCCATTCTCCTGGTCGAGGTCACCGAATCTTGCTACTTAGTAGCACTGACACACCCCACACTCCATCCTTCTGAGAAGCCTTCTTGTCTTGGCCTCCTCAACACCTTATTCTTCTAGTTCTCTCTTCCCTTCTTAGGCTCCTTTTCTCACTCTTCCTTTTTCCTTCTTGAATCTCCAAAATTTGGAATGATGCCAGGCTCAGGTCTTGGTCCTCTTCCATCTACCTTTGCTCTCATTGTGACTGATGGTATCCAAGTATGTTGTTTAAAATACCATCTACGTCCTGATGACTCTAAAATTTTTATCTCTCGTTCTGACCTATTCCCTACATTCCAGATTTGCTTTCCCAGCTGCCCACTTGACCATTTTGCTTGGATATTGAATAGTCATCTTAAACTTAAGATGGACAAAGAAAAATTCAATTTCTCCCCAGACACCCTCCTTCTCCAGTGTTTTCCATCTCAGTAAATGACACCAGCAATTCCTGCTCAGGAAAAATATTTGGCATTTGTCATTGCACTCCTTCATACCCTCACATCCCATTTATCAGCAGATCCTATTAGTGCCGCATTTAAGATACACCCTGGGGTCTCCTGGGTGGCTCAATTGGTTAAGCGTTTGCCTTCGGCTCGGGTCATGATCTCAGGGTCCTGGGATCGAGCCCCACGTGGGGCTCTCTGCTCTCCTTCTCCCTCTGCCCCTCCACCCCACTTGTGCTCTCTCTCTCTCTCCCTCTCTCTAATATAAATGAATAAACTCTTTTAAAAAAATACATCCTGAATGTGAGCACCTCTCACCGCCATGTCTTCTGCTTCACCCTGGTCCAAGCCAGCACCACCTCCCTCCTTGACCACTTCTGCTGTAGCCTGTAACTGACCTCCACTTTTCCTCCTATGGCTTATTCTACACACTGCAGCCAGGGTGAGCCCTTAAAATGGTAAGTTTGATCTTGTCATTCCCACATTTTGCTTATTGTCTACCTCCCACACTAAATATATCCCAGCAACTAGAACAGCACCCAGCACATAGTAGGGCTTTAATTGATATTTGTGGAGTGTAAGAAGGAAGAGGAGAATCAGGCAGATGTCTTTATGCTTAGAGCCTTAAGTATCCCGTGATTGGATTCTCTCCAATAAGAAAGGAGGTTATTATTTTTTTTCAGTTGCATGGAGAGGGAGGTGCCGCACCCATCCTGCCTGCCACAGAGAATTCTGCATTCGTCTGCTTTGTTTCTTCTCTTTCCAGGAAGAAGAATCCATGTCCCTGAGAGAAGGAAGTGGATTTAGGCAATAAGGGAAAGGGAGCTAGAGGTGGAAGACAGGAGAAAAACTGCAGGATGGGTGTGTTAGGAGAGAGTTTGGGGAGAAGGACACTTGGGAATATGCATTTCAGATGATTTCTTTGTGATAGATTCCCCCCAGAGTGAAATTCCCCGGTCAAAGGAGCCCCTGCCCCAGAAACATAAGATGGTGCCCATATATTGTTGGTATTGTTGACATGTTATAGTTGAAGAAACAATATTTTGGAGAAGGAAAGTTGTCATATGAGTTGGCAAATACCTCTTCTGTCCAACTCTAAAGGAGGTGTTTTCCCTCACGCGGCACCAGGACTCAGTGTTGAGTGAGTCCTGTCACAACAGAAAATGTGACAAGATCAGCCTGTGACTCAGGGCTAGATGTCCTAGGGGTAGCGCTGGGGACTAGGAGCGTGGGCTGGATTCAGGCCTCAGGGACACGAGGGGGGCTGCAAATACCCTTCTCTCACAGGCTTGGGAACATCCAGACACTTCTCTGACTGCACATCCCCGGACTGTTTTCAGCTGACTTTCATGCTCTCAAATTTAACCTTGTCAGGCTTGATGATCAACAGGGTTGCAATGAGTATTCATAGAAATTGGTGCAGAAGTTAATGTCCAGATCTGCATGAGACGCAGGCAGAAATGAAGACAGTGACAATTACCCACCTTGACAGAAGGGACAAATCCTAAACTCTACAAGGAGGTGTTCGCAGCCCTCGTCAGTGTGGTGCTGCATATTGCAGACTGCACACGCACTTGAGAAATGACAGGATCTAAGCATTATGGAAATGACAGTGATAACTTAAGGAGAGCTGTTGTCACTGTGGGAAGTGCTCAGAAACATGCCCTGCTTTTCAGCATCCTTAGGAAACCCCCCAGTCCTTGGTTTTAGGTATTTTCTTTCTCTCTTAGGTATTAGCTATTTTCTATGTAAGTTTACAAGATGTATCTCGGATTCTTCCTGGATATTTACGACCAATTATTCATAAGTGGACAAATGAAAGGAGGAGAGGGAAGGCAAATTTTGCAAGTACTTTTTTCTTTTTCTCTACTTTCTGAAAAATAATCATATGGGACACACTCATAGAACCTAGAAGATGATTTCTATTTAAGGCACAGAGGAGAATAGATAAATTCACAGTATGTAAAGTAAAAAAAAAAAATGCCCTTAATGAATATTCAAAATTTCCTCACTAGAAAATTTATAGTTTTCTAGTGTTAGTTGGTTTTGGAGGCTTGGTTTTGTAGGTCATACATGGAAGGTGGTGGTGGTATCTGCTGTTTTGGGTTTTGCCGATATGTGCCTGTATGGTCCATGCATCCAATCCAGGACCACGTGAGTCCTTCTTAGGGCCTCTCAAGGTCCACCTGTAATTAGAATTGAGCTTCCACAAGAAAGGTAGCTTCTAGTGCCTTTATCTTATCTTTTGCTTGGAAGTGGTTAGAAAGCTATTACCAAAATTATAGGAAATACATTCAGAAAAGAAATTAGTTAAAAATGCATTTTTGTATGGAAAAAAGACTCTTCTCTTGGATAATTAGTATGGCCAATAGTAATACTTATCATTATTTATATATATGCTTTTTCACGGAATACCAACAGCAGCCCTATGAGGTGGACATCGTTGTTGCCTTTAATTTATGAAGAACTGAAACCTGGAGTGGTTTGGGTGACATGCTTATGGCTCTACAACTAGTGGCTAATGAAGAAGGGACTCAAACCTAGATCTGAGATGAAATTATTTGCTGTTTTTCTTTCTTCATGCTCCCTTGGTTTAAGTCGGGGTGTAGTACTGAAGTATTCAGGCCTAAATAGTACTTCATTTCATCCTCATTATGCTTTACTAAAAAAGATGAAGGGGCTTTAGTCTTGTAGGTAGAATATTGGAATGTGTGTCTAGCTAAAAATTAAAAAGCTAGGAAGTGTGAAAGGAAGACCCTGAGCTTTGACCATCAGGTGCGAAAACAATAGCCCAGTGTAGTCGAAACTTAATGGGAAAAACAGAGAGCAAGTATCAGGTAGGAATGCATTTGGCTACAAGTAATTGAAAGATCTGACCACAGCACTTTTACCAAAGAGGTTTATTTTATTATTTTATTTTATTTTTCTTATAAGAAGCCTACAGGTGGGTAGCCCATGGCTGAGAAGCAGCCCCACAGTGTATCAGAGTCCCATCTCCTTCTCTATATCCATTCTGCCAGCCTTAGCCTAGGACTTTTTCTTCAGGCTTGGTGCCTAATGATTGTGACTTTTCCATTTCCGGCTGCATATGCACATTGTATCCTGGAAGAAGGAGGGCCCAACCTGTTTGTCTCTGAGTCTGTCTTTTTGTTTGGAAAGGGATGCTCTCTTCAAAGCATTCCTTCTGCCTAAATTTGCCAGAACTGAGTCTCAGGGCCACCCTGGCTATAGGGGGGTCTGGGAAGGAGAATATTTTCAGCTAGGCCTTCTTTCATACTGAACAAACTAGGGTTATGTGAGAAAGAAAAAAAAATAAGGGAATGGATGTTTGGTGAAAATATGTACATATATAGTTGTTGTTTTGTTTCTTTTTTTGGTTAGAGAGGTTGGGAGTTAGAGTGTGAGTGAATGGTAATGATTGAAAATCACTTAAACCAAATACTCAGTGGGGATAAGCTACAGAGGAGGGAAGGAGGACATTGTACGTGGGTGTTCTAATGAATGAGGAACTAACTGGGTCAGCCTGAGCGGGGCTCGCTGGGAACTTGCATGAAGAGCAGGTATAACCAGTGGCTGGAATGGTGGTGAAAGGTTATAGAAGCAAGGTGGGTCCCTATCAGGAAATGGCCAGGGAAGATCAGGGCAGAGAGAAGATGCCAGAGTTTGTGGGAACACACTTTTAAGGCCAAGTCAAACAGTCAAGATGGCTCTGGAGGCCAGAATCTATCTTCCCAAGAGGCAGTATCTTGACTGTCTTAAAGTGCCCACCAGTACAACTCAGATTATCTCAGGAAACTGGTCTGTTGCTCAGCAGAAAAGCCCCACTGGCTGCCATTTTTCTTTGTGGTGGTCATGTAGATTATTGCGGGAGCAATACGGCCACGGTGCTGCATTTTGAGCAAGATGACCACGCTCATACAATACCCGTCTCCTGGGAAGATTATGCTACAGTTGCATTGCTTGCAGAACTGCCAGTTCTTCCCTGTGTCTCCTGTGAAGAACACTAGGTCTCTGCCATATTGCTGGCTAGTCGCCGGGTGGTATACCTGTGGCCACAGAATGGTGAGGCTGCCTGGGGTCTTGGTCTGTGACTCTGTTCTCCGTAGCCCCATGTTCAGGCCATGAGAGTTACATCGAAGTGCCCTAGAGTCCATTGCTATAGGAGTGGCTCGCCCTAGAGTGGGTGCTGAGGCCACAGGGATCCAGCCTGCTGATAGGCTGGCTGGGGCCTGTCCTACAGTAATGTATGGGAGTGTCAGGCCTCAGGCAGGGTTCAAAGATGACCAGCAGCCCTGGCTCTGAAGGTGAAGCCAGGGAGGAGAACTGAGGCACAGAAGTCAGAATTGAGAAGGAGAATCCTATTGTAACATATGCTAGGAATGCTTAGGAATAAGCAGAGAAGATCCAGTTTGTATATGCCAAAGTCTAGGAAGACCTGAGCCACTGGGGCTGAAGCAAGGGATGTGTGCCAAGTCCCATAGTCCTGGGACAGAGTCACGTGGCGTGGGTATCAGCTTGCGTGGTGGTAGTAGTAGGTGGTGGGCCAGGAGGGAAGGTGTTGAAATGCCAAGGTCTGGGTTTCCTAATATAAAGGCTTCTCTGTCTAACAATGGTGGTGCGATGCTGGCCCCTGGGAAAGTGTGGTGCCTGAACATGGTCACACACACATGGTCAGAGGGGCTGTGCACTTGGAATCCCTCTAAGGGAATTGTTGGAAGTTCTGCCATTAGAAAGTACTTTCTAATCTATTCGGTGCAAAGTGTTGTCCAATTTCTATAAGCGTCCCCTTTTCCATTGTTTAAAATGGAGACATTTCCGACTTTTTGGCTCCTAGAAGAGATGTTATGAGTCTAAATGAGATTATGTAGTTCTTGGAATTCCACTGAGGAAATTGCTATGTAAATTCAATGTATTGTTATTCATGACGTGTGTGGTTGAGCTGAAAACTCTAGCTACTACCCAACCATGCAAACCATACAATTAGACTTCCTATACCCTGCACAGTAATTCTCTTTCTTATAGTAGAAACCACAAACCAATTTTGCCTTACAGAAATGTGCTTTCATCCACAATTTTTAATACACATTTTAAAGACTGGCTGAGTTTTACTGTGAAGTTACATCTGAGAAAAGTGATACCATCAAGGAAATGACTGACATACAGGGCCATGCATGTTTGATATGCTTACCAGGAGCTGATTATGAAGATCATCAATCCAAATGATCTAACAACTTTCATTTTCACATTATTAGTTCAATTAAGAAATAATTTTCAATAATATGATTGCAGATATATTACATTTCTGAACTTGCATACATCCACACTGTGGGCGTTATCTGATTTTTTAGAGTACTCTTTAATTCTTTAACAGTGGCAATTTTTTCTTTGTAAATGCATTCTGGGTAATTTATGTTGTTTTGACAGTTGTTTCTTTGATATAATTTGCAATTCTGCACCCAGAGTTGTAATATACTTCAGTTTAGATAAACGGCATGGAAATACAGAGGTTATCTATGTAAAATGATTCATATTTCAAAATACGGACTTCTGTAAAATGAAAAAAAAGTGTTGCTATTAATCAAACTTTTTATGTTACTTTTTTCCTTGACTGAGATTTGTTGCATTTACTATTGTAACATATTTCCAAAACACATTAGTTAAATGGAGCTGAAAATCATGCATGCATATTTTATGGAAAAAATGTGCAGATATATTTTCAATTTTAAGCTATAAACTATGGCTTTTCTTGGATGATTAAAATATTCTGGCCCATTTAAAATGAGCTACATAATAAAAGGGATGTGCAATAATAATTTTATAATGCTTAATAATACAAAGTGCCTTATCTGAAAAATGCCTTTTAAAAGGTTTTATGCATAATTCAAGCACTTCTGTTCTGTATAGAAAATAAGTGAGTGATATGCAAGCAAATTCAGAAATTGAAAAATATTTAAAAAATAATTAAAAAGCCAGACTTGGAGATTTCTGCCCTGGTTTGCTCGAATGAAGAAGCAGCGACATCTTAAAAGGCTTTATGCTGTTGGTGACTAGGGGACATAGGGCAGAGTGACACAATAGAAAACACTAGGTCCAAACTTTCTCTAATGTAGGTTCTATGGCTTAAAAAAAGAGGTACAAAGTGTTATTGAAGTTTGTTAAATATGCTTCTTATTGTCAATTCATGTCACTGAAGAGAGTTTGCCCTTGCTTATACAGGAGAGGAGATTTTAGATCTTCAGCCAGACACCTGCCAGAAGTACCTTTAACATGCAAAGTAGCCAAGGGAGTTTGCCTGCTTCTAGTCACCATCAAAGCAGAGAACCCGAAGAAAGATTGTACACATCCTCCCGGCGCTGCCCCTGAGCTATCCCTAATGAAGAGGCAGGAAAACCAGGTTAGATAATTGTAATGTGTTTACTAATGAAGGTTGGGCTATTGTTCATTTACAGTTACCCAAAAGATTAAAATAATTTTGAAAGAAGTTTACGGTATGAAAACAGGTGTGGAAAGTCAGCCCCAGGAGGAACAGATTAATTACTAATCCATGGTGGAAACCACGATCCCTAGATATTTTTTTAACCCGATGACATGGTAAAATAATAATAGAGTAAAAAAAAAAAAGACATATTAACCAATGACTAGATGGTCACATGTAATAACATTCCAGAAGATCCTAATTGCTTTAGTACGAAAATTTAGTGTGCTGTTTGTAGGTTTTATCTGCCGAACACGTAATTCTGTTTGGGTGAATTTTTGCTTGTGCTTGGTGAGGGTTTTGGTTACCTTGTCTAGTTCATTTGGGTTGGGCAGCCTTAAGTTTTTTGTTTCGACTCAATCTCTCATGAACAAATTTCTGAAAGGACACAATTTATAAATTTGGTGCTTCTCAGAGGTTGTTTTCTTAATAATGTAATAAAAAAGGGCATAAATAAAGCATGAACCTGCTGAACATGGTCTAGATGCAGTCACCTGAAGGCAGAGTTTTTTTTGTATGTGTGAATTATTTCATTAGAGCTTCAAAATTTGGGCAGAACTTTGTAAACAGTGTCCTGAAGCCTTGTTTGTAAGAAATGTTGGTTGTTCTGGTTTCTATGGCCTCATTCTGTCCCTGCTCTAAAATCTTTAATGGCACCCATGTCTTAATGGATCAAGCTTAAGCTTCCTACCCTGGTGATGGGGGAAAGGGATGTAGACAAAAGGACAGAGAAAAAGGATGTATTGATTTGCATCTCTTTTCCTTCATGTTTTCTGGATATGGCCTTCTCCTTGATCTTGACATCTTTGTATCGAGGGGTCTATAATCATCACTTCTTTGGGGCTGATTATGACATTCTCTATAGCTCTCAACACAAAACAGAGTAAACAGTGGCACTCAATAAATATTTGCTGATTGCTTTAACCTTAGAGAAAATGACATTGCCTCTTTTTAATCTAGCCTATATGGACAAAGGACTTTTGTTATATTGGAGTGATATTTGCAAAACGTCTAATATAGCTTGAAGAGTCAACATGTATTTTAGCATAAGTTGTCTTTGGCCAATCCTTACGTAAATTAAAATGGAGGCATTTTAGTTGAAGATCATTTTGTTCCTTTTACCCTTTATGTACTCACTTTTGAAATGATGAGACTTACTGGAATCCTTAGCCAAGTTTAAATCAATCACTCTGAAAAAAAATCACTTGTTTAATATTGCCTTTTTGCCATCTGTTGTTATCTATCTATCTATCTATCTATCTATCTATCATCTATCTATCTATCTACCAAGAGCAACTCCTTAGGAGAGCATTACGTGCGTAGAAATAATTGTTGGTTGATTGGTTATGAGCAGAGTTTGTGTTCTGAAGTCGGAAGTTAAATAAAGCCGATGCCACAGCTCAGTGTGGGTGTAGGAGGGGTTGATTTGATGGAGAGAGAACCCCATCCAGTGCAGCGAGGGCCAGGTGGGATGCCTGGAGGGCTTTGGACTACTCTTGGTTCCTAATCTACATAAACTACTTTGGAACTGACTGTAAACTAGTTAAATGGTTGGCTGGTGACAAAAAGATGAGGAGAATAATGCACGCATGCTAGGCGGCACAAAAGATTCGGAGGGATTTGTATCAGCTTTGTAACCAGATTGACACGTGGGAAATAAAATTTATTGTTGCTAAACATTGAACATTACTCCTGAGGACTAAAGTAATGAACACAAGTGAAAATAAATAGCATTGAACTAACTAGAGCAGCAAGACTTTCAAAAGAGCACTCTGGAGAGAGGAAGGAAGGGTTTTTCTCTAACACTGTCTAGATAACATAAAGCCGCAATTCACCTACGCAATAGCATTAGGCTAATTACAACTGCCCAGATGGCAGGTCAAAGTTTAGTTTTACCCAATTCATTGACTCCTTGCTCCCAAATTCCAAAGAAAGCATCAGTATTTTTAAAAATATACGTATCAAGATTTTATATCCCCAAGCTTTTGAAAATACAGCAAAAATTATAATATAGTTTGGGTATTGCAAGAATGGTTTTGACTCAGCATCTGTGTTGAGTGGCGAATAAACCCATTAGACCTAGAGATATTGCCTTGGCAAACATGAACGACAACAGAAGGTATTAGTTTAGGGAGTAGCCTCCCCAGGAAAGAATCAGAAACTCTTTTATCACTTGAGACGTTAAAAATGGGCATAAAATCTACCAAGCAAATTATTTTCCCTCTGATGTAATTCTGAGCATACATAGTGGAATAAATTTATTTTTATTTTGTCAATGTGTCCTCTCGCAGTTTATCATTAAGTACATTACAGATCAGTTTTGAACCTCACAGGAAACACGTTTTTCAGTGTCTTGCCAACAGGCCTATGTAGACAGATTAATTGTTTGGGTCAATGTCAGCTTTGTCACTTCCCCGGGGTTGAGTCTCAAACTAACCCTCTCTTTAGGAATAAGATTGGTTTTTTGGGGGGAACTTCCTATTAAATGTATTTGTCTCTTCATCGAAGTCCACCCTCAGCAGCTGTGATCAGTTTGCTGGAAAGCGAGGCTTGGAAAGGTGGTAGAGTGCTTTCTGCAGGCCTCATCGCATCCGGGTGGCTCCTTGCAGTGGGGATTCTACTTTTAGCTCTGCCACTAAATAGCTGTTGGACTGTGGGCCAGCAATTACCATCTCGAGGCCTCAGCTTTTCAATTGCAAATGAAAAAAAAAGGTCTACACCTTGTTTCAGAATCCTCTCTTAGAACTTTCTTTAATCTGGGGCGCCTGGGTGGCTCAGCCTGTTAGGCGTCTGCCTTCAGCTCGGGTCATGATCCCAGGGTCCTGGGATCGAGCCCCACATTGGGCTTCTTGCTCGGGGGTGAGCCTGCTTCTCCCTCTCCCTCTACCTGCCGCTCCCCCTGCTTGTGTGTGCGTGCTCTCTCTCTAACAAATAAATAAATAAAATCTTAAAAAAAAAAAAGGGACTTTCTTTAATCCATTCAACCACCAGGCCTTGATCCAAGAGATAAGAATGTAAGGAGCAGTGGTGCCCCCAGAGGTCTCATCTACAGCAAAGATTGGAAACTTTTCCTTAAAGGGCTGGAGAGTAAACACTTTAGATTTAGACTTTTTGAGATTCTTTCAAGAGGCAAAATTGAGAGCATGATGTAGGCATTTAAATAACCATTTAAAACGTAACTGTTAAAAAAAGTAAAAATCATTCTTAAGGCTGGCCCAAAGACAGGTGCATTGCCTACCCCTGGTCTAAAGGAAGAGCATAAACAGATGGTGATACTCCAGAGTGCAAGCTGTAGTGACAGAAATGTGAGGTAATAAATTCTCTGGAACTATTTTTGTCCTTGAACCTACCAGACGGTTCAGTTTCCGGTTGTGTGAGAGTCCGTTGCCTGATGAGGGGGAACGGGGAGAGCCCTCACCCACTTGCCTTTTCTTTTCATCTTCCCCCCACCCCAACCATATTCCTTTCTCTTTTTGTGTCTTTGACCTCAAACTGCCATTCCCATTTGCTTCCAGAGCTCTTTTATTGGGGACGAGAAGAGAAGGCTTGGGGCGAGGGAGGCAGGGAAAGAGGAGGCCAATGAGAATTTTAATTTCCTGAGCGCCAACCTAATTACAGAGCAGATACAAATCCCTCCAAATCTTTTGAGCTGCTTTATATGCATTCATTATTTTCCTCATCTTTTTGTCACCAGCCAACCATTTAACTAGTTTACAGTCAGTTCCAGAGAAATTTATGGAGATTAGAAATCACCGACCTAAACTGAAGCCCCGGAGACATCTTACCTGTTACCACCTTGGTAGATAATGTGTTTTAATAATTTCACTCTATCAGAAACCTGGTGTCAGCGGCACAGCTTGTCTTATCACAAAGGCCTGTGAACTGCCCTAAGTATGGAGTATAGACGATCAGAAAGCCTCATCTCAGATTGTTCTGGAATCTTTTATCAACCAGAGCCCATCATTTTGGGAATCATTTAAATAGGGAGAAGGAAAATATTAAGAGCCTAAAAAAATTCATTTAATTCTGTTGCATTTCCTTTTCTTTGATTAATTTCCATTTCCCCTTGGAAAAGTTACTCTTTGAAGTTGTGGATGAATTTTTCTCTTGGAATTATGAACACATACCATTCCTGACAAGTAGTGTGTTCCCTATGGCAATTTTTTATTTTTCTCACAATTAAATGCAGTTAATATTGATTTGTTGTCATTATTAGTGTTTTTTTTTTTTTTTTTTTTTTTTAGTGTTTGTTGTTAATGTGACTTGAACACCAGCCATATTTTCTTTTTGGAATATGTAGTTCTCGGATAAGACTTTTTTCTAATACATTCTGACCAGGGTTGTCAATGTACGAAAAATCATGTGCTTGTTGATTTGATGTCTGATCAGATCAACTCTGCCAAGGCAAATGAAAAGTGGGAGGATTGGGCTGGTAATCTGTGGCTTGAGCCCAAACAATGACTATTACGGGATATAACATGCATATGCATGGTGAGCTCATCTCTCAAACTGGTGGGCATTGCTGCAAGGAAGCCTTTTTGATTACCACTAGATGAGCTCTTATATTAAGAGGGAGAGGCAAGCTTGATAAAGGTTGACCCGTGATCAAAACCAAAACCATAGTCATAGCAAGTTTGTGTGTGTGTGATATAGAGGGCAGATGTCTGCCACTTAGTCTTTTTTTTTTTTTTTTTAGGGAGAGATAGGGAGGGGGGAAGGATGGGAGGGGGAGTCCAGTGGCAGAGGGAGAGGGAGAGAGAGAATCTTAAGCACAGAGATCATGACCCGAGCCCAAATCAAGAGTCAGATGCTTAACCAACTGAGCCACCCAGGGGCTCCAGCCACTTAGTCTTGTCTCTGGTCAGTCCCCCGTGGACTTATGTCTGGATCATAAAAGACAGAGGAGCCTTGGACTACATTTTCTGTGAGGAGAAGGCAGTACTGTGGTATTGGAATCTGGCAGCCAATTATGAGGTGTCCCTCCACCCCCTTTTTCCAACAGTCTTTTTTTGGGGGGTGTCTCAGCTATGGGGGCTAAAATCATGATTGATTTTAGTTATTGATGGCAATCTCATTGCTTTGGACAGAGTTTTCCTTCCCCAGTGTTCCTCAGAACCAACGTGACCCAATATGTGAGGAGTTCTATTCTATGCTTTGCAAGGAGCAATCTGCAGATGGACTTCTGAGGAAAACTCTCCAATCTTTTGCTCAGTTGATGTTGTGTGAGGTGCTGCTTGCATCCATGGCAGTTATCTTGTGATCAGGGGTGACATGCCTAAGAATGAAAAGCTGACAGCCAAGAATGGCAAAGTTTAGATGGAAAGAAATTAGATGTTTGATGGTATTGTGGAAATGCTGCACCAAATCTAGAACTCTATACCTCTAGGCTTCTTATCAAGTGAGATAAGTAAATGCTTTTTATTGCTTATACCACCATTAATTGGGTTTTCTCTTTCTTTCAGTTGCTTGAAGCCAAATAACTTTACTCCCAAAATGCAGAGGGATACTCTCATCTACTTCACCACAAAGCTTGGAGAAGTTCCATACTTCAAGGGCTCCAGCTAAAGGGGTAGCAGGGTTCAGGGAGGGTGGTAGTATGGAGCCAGAGCATATACAGTGCCCAGAATATACACGGGAAGTGCTGGGGGCAGCTGTGGCCGCCACGTCTGGTGATCCCATCAGAAGAGGCAGGTGTGCCCGACTGAGGCTGTGTGGGTGGTGAAGCTAAGCAGGTGGAGTGCTGTCTGGCTTACACTGGGATGCCTCAGGTAGGGCCAGTAGAGCAGAAAAGAAAAGAACAAAAGGCTTTGGTACACAGTAGCTGATTGCCTAGCTGATTTTCCTTGTTTATAAACACAGATGAGTCATCCTCTGGTATCTTAGAGAGGATAACCTGCTGCAACATATATACCAAAATGTATAATGGTTCAAACGTAGTGGGAGTTTATAATTTGTTCACAGAGCAGTCCGGGGGTCAGTGGATGGTTCTCCATGTGGTGATTCAGGGACTCAAGAGACTTCCCTGCTGCCCTGTTGGAATCCATTTTTGCTCAAATAAACTTGGAAGTTTCAAAAATATGCCCTAGTTTATCTTTCAACACTACCTAACTGCCAAAGGAGAGGGAAACGGTTTTCCCTAGCTGGGCAGCTGCTTCCCAGTTACAATTTTATATCTTGAAATGGGAGATTGGATTTTGATGGGCAATCTCTGCCCCATCCAGGTCCTCCCGGAAATACTCGTTTGGGCTGGGGTTGGGGTGGGGAGCAGATACTTTGCAGAGCCCTGGAGTTCTGAGCTGACTGGTGGGGTAAGCCAGTGACACTTAGGTTAACAAGGCCAATGATTTGCCACTGATCTTCTAAATGCGGAAGTGGCATTTCTCCCCCTTCCTTGGAATTATCTGCCTATGTGAAATTACTGGATAATTTAAAAAGAACCTTTTCTTTTGCCTAACTATTTAGATTTGGAATGGCCATCTCATTGAATTTCATTTATGATTTAACATACACCATATATCAGTAGTCTAAACCGTAATACATACACCTGCCAAGTCCTTTTATTTAAGAACAAAGCACTTAAAAGCATGTGGTAGTTTTAAAAAAAAATGATTTCTGATGGCTGCATGGCTTATGACTACTTAGAAATGGAATTTCAAAATGAGCATCAGATTTATTTTTCAAGTGCCTTGTCATAAATGCATTGCTACCCAAATAAAGTAATTTCCCCTTGCGTGATAAATATAGCACTAAAGAAGAATGAGCCTTGTCTGATAAAATGGCTTTTATTAATCTCCTAATGTTTTTATTTTGTTCCAGAATTATGATTAGTTTCAAGAGAGTAGCAAACAGGTTATGATCAGAGTTGAATATTATTGCTATCCAGATATCTTTGGTTAATGCCTGCTGCTTATTTCAAAAACAAAATGCTTCCATTAAGAAAAATCAACGATAATGGCCTGACTTTATTATCAAGAAATTATACCTGTTATGTAAACCTTGCTAATTATAAGTGCTTGAATTCATTTGGGTGATATAACAGATGAAAGAGGCCATTTATCGGGAGAAGTACTTGGCGTTTTGTACCAGCCTAATAAAAACAGAAATAATAAAAAAACAATCCAAGGAAAAAAGAAATGTTAATGAGGAATGGAACGTGCCCAGAAATGAATTATACCTGAAGACAACATGGCGTGTGGGATTAACATCAAGTGCTTCGTCTTGGAAACCGGTTCCCCTCAGCCTCCTTGTGCAGCCCATCCTCATCTTCCCCTCTTCACACCTTCCTTCTTACTTTCCTCATGCATGAACCTGCTCTGGCTTCTGCTAACTTTTGACTCCTTATAACTTCAGCCCAGACCTCTTGCCCATGGTCCAGTCCACCCTCTAACCATTTCCACCCGGATGTCCTATAGGAACCTGAGCCTTATGTGTCCAAACCGATTTTCTTATCTCTTGTGCTCTTCTTGAATCCTCCTAATTTGAATGTCCTAGAGTCACCCTGACTCCTTCCTCCCACCTAATTTCCAATCAACCACATCTTCTTGGTTCCAGTCAGAAATTTCTCTCAAATCTAGTTTCTACCACTCATTCCCACTACCTTATGGTTAGTAGGAGTCATTTTAATGACTATAACCTATGTATGTGTATATATATTTTTTGCCACATTTCCCTCCCCCACCTTCTCTCTTATAGTCCATTCTTCACATCTCTGCAGAGAATCCAGCCCTGCTCTGGCTCCATAAGTGTCTGTGCATTGGGATTGCTGTGGACACAGGCATTCCCATCTATGTCTGTTGGTCTGACTCCGAGAGTAAAGCTATTTCTGGCAGCAGTGGAGGGAGACAGCCGAAGAGGAGGGGTCACTTCAATGAGGGATGTTATGAGCCTTGGTGTCTGTGTGTCAGCATTGGTGAAGAGGCCATTCCCTCAGGGTGCAGCTTGGCCGCTTGAGGGCTCAGGGTGGTGCCAGAGTGTCAGGTGACACTGTGGTCCCAAGTGTGATGTTCTCATGCAGGACACTAGCAGTTGGGGGTCGGGGGTTGGTGGTGGTCCAGACAACTCTCTCAAGCAACTCTTTGATGGTGAACATTTGGAGGAGAAGAGAGTGAAGAGACTTCTTTCTGAGCGTGACAATACTTGGAGATTCTCAGAATGGATGAGACTTTGAGGCTGGGAAGGTGGCCATGGTTGCACAACCCTGTGAATGTAAGTGGAGACCATAAAATGGCAAAGATGGGGGCACTGTTGTTGCTGTGACTTTGCAGGCTGGTGAGGCCTCAGGGCATTTGGGTTACTCAGGGACAGAAATAAAGACAGCAAAAGACATATAAGCTGCAGAGGGTATCTTTTCTTTCCCCTATAGTTTGTCATGCCCGTAAGAGTGTAAAATTAATTCCTAAGTCATTCATCACGTAGATGGTACACGTGCTGTGTAAACATATGTGACAATCCCCCTGTTTGGCCAGTTGATCTTCAAAGCCTTTGAGGCAATTAGCTCTGGTTTTATTGTAAAAGAAATAATTTTTGGGACGCCTGGGTGGCTCAGTCGGTTAAGCGACTGCGTTCGGCTCAGATCATGATCTCAGGGTCCTGGGATGGAGCCCCAGTCTTGCTCTCTGCTCAGCGGGGAGCCTGCTTCTCCCTCTGCCTCTGCCTCTGCTCCTCCTCCCACTTGTTCTCTCTCTCTTTCTCCCCCTCTCAAATAAATAAATAAAATCTTAAAAAATAGAAGTAAAATATTTTTGTCTGCACTAACTGTATTACTCTGCCTTTCCAATCATTATAGCAAAATGTAGAAATCCTTACTGTCTCAAAAATATTGCTAATTAATTTATTTCTTAAAAAATGCTTTTTATCAGAGGCAACTAGGCATATGTTGCAAGTTTTATTTCCCAAAGACGGCAGTGAAGATCTCTCTCATGGCACATGCTCTTACATTATGATTGTGACATTCTTCTCCATTAAGTGGTGGGTTCTGTGTCCCCTCTTCTGGCACCCTGGTGGACCTTGGTGACTGCTTTGACACATAGAGTATGGTGGAAATAATGCTATGTGGCTTCCTAAGCCAGATCATAAAAATGCCATGTATTTCTGCTTTACTCTATTGGGACATTTGTTCTTGGCACTATAAGGAAGCTCAATTAGCCCACGTGGAGAGACTACCCCAAGTGGCATGTGTAGGTGTTCCAACCAACAGCCCAGCTGAGAGTCCAGCTGACTACTAGCATCAATCACCAAATGTGTGAGTATAAATCCTGCCAGATGATTTCACCCCTCAGCTGTTGAGCATGCCTCCTGGTTGAATACTCAACTATGAGAGAGCAAAGACAAGCCTTCCCTGCTGTGCTCTGTTCAAATCCCTGACCCACGAAATCTGTGAACACTATCAAATGGCTGTTTTATGCCATTGAGCTTTGGAGTGTCTGGTATGCAGTAGTAGTAAAGGGGACACTATATATACCCTTTTCTGGTTTGTTGACAACTCTGTGAGTTTAGATCATCTTATAATGTTTTATAAGTGAATCAATTTGAAGATATTTTCTTTACCCTGTATGGTTGAGGTCTTCATTTGAGAACTGTCTCTGTGAAATCCTTTAGTTCAATCATGCCTTAGTAGTCAGGAGAGAATGTCTGTGGGGTAATTTCCCCAGGAGTCTTTGCACAAAGGACCAATGAGCCGGCTGAGAAAGAACTCAACCTGAACAGAAGGACTCTTGCTCAGGAACTTGGTGCCAGCACAATGGTCTAGGGTTAGAGGGCTGGATTAGCTTTGAGTACAGTTAAGTATCATCACTTGATTTGCCTTCCAGCTTAGCCACTATAGAGCCAAGCTTGAATTCTGGGGGTGGGGGGGGGGGATCACAATAACAAGAGTGAGGAAAAGGAGAGGAGAAGCTTCAGTTGGTCTTGCTTGTGTTCAACGGGTTCTGTAGCCCTGGTGGCAGCAGTGCTGGCCACATAAGAAGACACCCGACCCTGGCTGTTGGGCATTGAATATCTCATTGTGGACTTTGATGGTGTTGGCAGAAATCCAGCGGAAGTGAGGGGCGCATGGTGCTTGCTATGTAGAAGCTGGGAAGATTGTAAAGCACCCACTCATTCACTCATTTATTCATTCACTCACTATGTGGTAGGGACCCTTAACTGTCTATAAATTCTGTTCTCCTCTTTTTCTATAATAACAGAATTGTAGTTGGGCACACAGCTGCCAAAATACCCTACATTTATCAGCTTTCCTTGCAGTTACGTGTTGCCATGTGGAAGAGAAGTGATGTGTGCCACTTACAGCTCTGGGACTTTAGACACCTAGGTATGCATCTCTAAGCTTTCTTTTTCCTTCCTACTGGCTAGAACCCATCAACTCAACCTCAGTATGCAGATGAAAACAACACCCTGGGTCTCTGAATGACTGTGGAGCAGAGCTACCCACTGACATGGAATGTTCACCACTAATTTTTAGGTGAAAAATAAACTATTTTTTCAATCTTTAAATTATTATTGAATCTTTTTGTTTTAGCAGTGTAGTCTTGCCCTAACCAATACACTCATTTATCCAACAAATATTTATTAAGCTATATATCAGCTTCTATGATAGATGATGAAATAAAATGACGAGCTTAAAATTCACTGGGGGATATAGACAAATGAAAATATAATAACAATTTGTATATGTAAGGGCTCTAGAGGAGAGCTGCATGGTGAAGTGAGAGTATATAGTTGGGGGAATTGACCTAGTTATGGAGAATAATGGAGGCCTCTCTGAGCATGCACACACGCACACACACACACACACACACACAAGAATTGAGGTCTTCAGGAACAGTAAGAATTGAGGTCTTCAGGAACAGTAAGAATTAATTTTGGGGTAAGAGTGGGAGGTAATTGGCAGAGACCATATTAGGCAGATGGGGAAGCATGTGCAAAGACCCTGGGGTAGCAGTTTGCATGGTATATTTGAGGATCTGAAAGGAGACTGGTGTGGGCTGACATGATGAGAAGGAGTATGGTGCAAGATTTGACTGCAGAGATAGAATGAGGTCTGGCCATCAGGGGCCTTGTAGGCCAAGATCTTGGTCTTTATCCTAAGAGCAACTAAAGCTATTGAAGAAATAAAGCAGAGGGATGACATCAGAATTGTACTTTGAAAAGATTTCTTTGGTAGCTACATGAGGAGCAAGGGAGAATGCGGGGAGTCTGATTAGGAAGCTACTGTAGTATAGTCCATTTTACTTGGGAACACGTGCGCTGGACACTTTAAGATTCCCAAGAATAATTTAGGGGTGATTTTGAGTTGTGAATTCCCAAAGTTGTGGGTATGCATGAGGCAAAGAAATACTATCCTGTGTTTACAGCCCTTGTTTTACCTGCAGGCTGGTAGGCCAGGGAAGCTCAGATCACAAAGACATAGCTCCACTAGCTCTGTGTTGTGAACCCCGAATTAAGATACATAGTGTGACAATGGGGCAAATATTTTAGGTGCCAGGACCGTCCTTGGAAAGTCTGGATTGTACTGTATGCTGGATAAACCTCAGTCAGATTTGGTGGCTCATGTCCTTCTAGTTAAGGTGGGAATAGAAACAGTGTTAGGTTATTTCATACCACCAGGATAGAGCATGAACACCTCGATGGAGTATGAAAGCTTAATGCATTATTAAGATGCTTGATCTACATGATGCCAAGTTGCTGCTGAGTACCAAGGCAACCGATGCTCAGCAGGCTCTTTCATTTTTGCAGGATTGTCACTGGTTAGGTGGTCTAAGGACCTGTGCAGTTTAAAGTAAGGACCTTATGCCCTCGTTTTTTGAAACTTCACCATACAAGGCAGACTCTTGAGCTGCTACTGGAAGTTTTATTTGTAGGTGGTATTGTGCAGTGTGTTCTGCGTTCTACCGTGGCTCTTATGCTCACTCTTTAATGATACTTCTCCTAAAGTTTTTTCCTTTGGGTGAGCTCATCGATGAAAAGTGTAACTATGGCAATGATTTAAATCTCAATTATAGAAGAAGGGAAATAGAAAGTTACAACTATTTTCAACTCAGTCAATTAAGCACACTTCTGAGGACCATGGGATAGTGACAAGTCCTATGATAGATGACATGAAATTATAATGTTAATGACTAGTATGGTTTATAGCTTACTTTCCCTGAAGTTATTTGTATTAGTCTCTGACTGATGTAATTAATGTGAAATAGTGTGTTTCGATTAGAGTTGTTTGCTTTTCCTTATCTCTAATCTGTAGTGATACATAAAAGTATTATTTGGTTATTATGATTTAAAAAACCATATGTCATTATAATTTATATTTTAAAAATTGTCTACTGATAATAAGACTGGTAACTCATTGTTTTTAAAATGTTGCATTTTTTGGATTGTAAGTGACAATGTCCATCACTAAGTCTTACTAATTGTACTTTTTATCTCTTGAACCCGTCCACTTCTCTTTATTTCTATCTTCATAATTTCTTGCTTGCACCACTGAAGTAATTTCCTAACTTGTCTGTCTACTCCCCACATACCGGAAGCTAGCTCAACTTGAGGTTAAAGCACAGTTCCCTGTAAGACTGCCCTCATTTCAGATACCAGCTTCAAAGTCAGAGGTCTCCAGAGCCACTTTCGACCAAGCTTTGCTGTTTTTATTGAGGCTTCATTACATAGGCAATGATTGATTGAATCATTGGGCATCATGATTGAACTCAATCTCTAGCGCCTGGACCAGTTCCCGTGACTGAGGGATGAGACTTCATGATTAGCCCATTGGGGATCAGGTGCCACCTCTTGGCACATGATGGAAACACCCATTAGAACCTCATGGTCTGGGGCGCCTAGGTGGCTTGGTCGGTTAAGCATCTAACTATTGATTTCGACTTGAGTCACGATTTCGGGGTTCTGCTGTCGAGCCCTGCATTGGGCTCCACACTCAGCAGGGAGTCTGCCTCTCTCTCTTTCTCTCCCTCTCCCTTTGTCCTTGCCCCTGCTTGTGCTCTCTCTCTCTAAAATAAATAAATAAATCTTTAAAAAAAACCCCACATGGTCTGAAAAGCATCTACCTGAAGATGCTGTTCTCAGCACCTGCTTTAATAAATTTTCTTTGAAGTTCTCTTTCCCTCTGTTTCCTTATGTTTATGCATTTATAAAATGACACCAAGGAGAGAGAGCCTCTGTTAGGTCCTAATCTCTCTTTACCTTGTGGTTGCATCTGAATATTCTTAGCAAAGGTGAATTGCCAATGGCTCTTTTAATAAGGAAGTGTCCTCAGGCCAGGAGCCCCAGGAACTCAGGGCAGGGTTCAGGTCGGCTGGCACCTGGGAGCAGGACCCATGGAATGTGTGTTGATTGACAAGACCCAGTAAATTTCCAGAGTAGAAATCTTGAGACTAATTTGGGAGGGGTTTCTGTATTTCTGGCGGTTAGTAGGTAAGAAATACATTTTTGTGTGCTGAAAACTAGAGCACAGAAAGATTGGTGTTTGTATGAGGGAGAGAGGAAAGGAGAGAGAGGGAGAGAGAGAGAATAATTGTGCCTATCCTACTTCTGACCCCTGTGCCCACAGCCTTCCTCTCTTTTTTGGCATGTCTCCCAACCTGGGGGCTTGCCCGGCGGGGGCGGGGGGGGGGGCTCCCAAGCCAGTTTTCTGCTCTGCAAGACAGGACACAATGCTTGTTAATTTTTTTGGTCTCATATTTAATCGGCTTGGAAATTTAATTAAAAAAATGCCAGGTACACATGATTGTAAAAAAAAGTCTATTAATTAGCTACCTATAGGCTTGCCTCCTCAAGTTAGGTTTAAACCCTGAGGAGAAAATGACATACAGCTCTGTTTTGTACCTCCAGGTATGGAAACCACCACCCGTGATGAAAGTATCCATGAAGATACTGCTTTGCAGGGATTCAGATTGTAGAGAAGAAAAGAGGTTTTGGGAGCTCATTACTGGATCCCTGAACTGGTAAGAATTATAAGGAGCTCTGTTTTCTTTTTAGTTTTATATGTGCATTGAATTCATTTTTCTGGTGTGACAAAAGTGCTTATAAAGGGCCAAGCATTCACTCTGCTAATGACACTTGACATTTCTTGTCACCTGAGAAATAAGGATGCCTAATTTCAGGAGATGTGTGTAAAGATGGTAAGAATCAGCCCACCACATGGGCTCTTTGGGGAGCTAAACGTTCAAAATGGACTCGGGCTCAAAAACTAAGAAACACCTTTCAAATGTGCAGTGAAGCCAATTTGTCTGCCATACTTCTCTTTATGCCCATGGCCTTTGGTTTATCCACTCCCACCAGAATTCAATCAGGGGTGGCCTCTTCCTTCAGGGATGGCCAGTCCACTGCCAAGCAGCCAGGCTGTTGTATTGTCCCCTCTCCTTTTCTCCCCACCCCCCCCACAACCCCCTTCTCTGTCCTCATCTGAAAATCTTGTTAGGATCTTGAATCAATAGGCCTGGGGTGGGGCCCGAGACTCTGCATTCTAACAAGTTCCCCGGGGATGCAATGTTGTTAGTTTCAGGGTCACATTTTGTGTAGCAAGGGATAAGTCACAGAGATAAAGGGAATTAAGAGTCCAAATACATTAACTATGATGCTGGTGTGAAGGTCTGGTAATTCATGCTGTGGAGGGTCTCAGACAAGCTCTAGTTTTGTTCTCTGAAGTCTGTTTTTATTTTTGCCCTGCTTTCCCATCAGTTCCACAAGAGATATATCTTTTGAACAGAATCCTTTTTCTTGAGCTAATTTGAGGGGGATTCTGTTTCTTTCTTACAACCAGATATGCTGTGGTTGGGTCAAGAAGCAGATACATCGGTATTTAGAGAAAAGCCCACTGGTCAGGCCTGTATGGGGTACAAATCACCAGGCACCCCTTCCCCTTGACTGTGGCCTGGCATCTGTCCCCTGCTGCCCCATCTCTCTATCAGGTGACACTCCAAGCCTGTGCATCTGGGGCAAGACCTTTTTCTGACCCTGGTAACTTGTCCATTCTTTTAGTGACAGCTCCTCTAGTTAAGAGATGCAATTCTGAAACAGAAATACTTCTAATACCATGAGCCGAAGAAGGCAGGAAATTTAGCTGTTTGATATCACAACAACAGAAAATACAGTAAATGAATCAATGATCAGAATGCTAAAGAATAAATGTATCTGCAAGGTGAATTGCACATCGGTTGTGATTTTACTATGGCCCATATAATTTCCAGAAACTAGTGTGTATTCTATTTAACACCTTCACAAAGTGGGGAGAAGCCTAGGACGAGGTGCATATTAGTACATAACTGGGTTGTTTTATTGCTTGCCCTCGAGTGGCATCCATACTTCAGCTGGGCTTAGGCAGTGAAAAATGCACTCAGTGATGTAGATGGCCATAAAGAGAATGGTTTGTGCTCAGCATTTGGCATGCAAAAGTGAAAGGAATCCAGTGTTTGGGCAGTAGTCAGTTAATCAGGGCATACTTACCGAGCACCCACTTTCGTGCAAGTCTCCATGGTAGGTGCAGTGGAGATTCAAAGCTGACCAAAATGTTGTTCTTTCCCTTGAGGCTCTTACAATCTAAGAAAAATTGTTAAGAAATGGCCTCTTCTTCTCCTTCCATTTTCTATTAGCTGACAACTACATTGACCCTCTTCTCCTTAACTCAGTGGAATACATCTCTAATGATAAAGTTTCAGTCTCAGCCAGCTGGCCAACAGGGCAGGTATTTTTAACGGGTATGTCCAGTACTTCTCAGCTCTTATGCTGCACATGATAGTCCACTCTGCAGGCCAGCCCCGTGTCCAGCTTTCCACAATCAAAGCCACTCTTTGCTCAGATAATCATAGCCAACTCTGTGGCTCAACAACTCCTTCCATACCCCATCAACCCTTACCACCTCCCTGTGGAATTTCTGCTTTGGTCTCTGCAAGAGGACATCTGGAGAAGCTATTTCAGGGACCAAATAGCAACAAAGGACATAGTCTGGTGAATTTGAGGAGCCTTGCCACCCACCAGTCAATCTCCCCACACATCTTTCTCAACCCTTTTCTTGGAGAAATGATAGCGTGTTATGTCAAATAAGCACATCAGTGGGCCAGGGCCAGGGGGAGTATGCCCTGAACTGTGAGCCCCCAATTTATATGTTGAAGCCCTAATACCCCATTTGACTGCACTGGAGATAGTGCTTTTAAGGAGGTGATTCAGGTTGAATGAAGTGGTAAGGGTGGGAACTGGTGCCCTTGTAAGAAGAGGAGGAGACACCAGAGCCCTCTTTCCACCACGTGAGGACACAGTGAGAAGGCCGCCATCTACAACTTAAGGAGAGAACTCTCACTAAAATCCAGCCATGCTGGCACTCTGATCTTGGACTTCCAGCTTCCAGAATTGGGAGAAAAATCAATGTCTGTTGTTTAGACCACCTGGTCAATGGTGTTTTGTTATGGCAGCCGGAGCAGACTCATACAGGGGGTGGCTCAGGGAACAAGAGGCAAGATGGGATGGGCCGGGGGAGAGAACAAGGTGGCTATGGGTGTCGTCATCAGTGCTGAGGACTGGTGAGCAGGATGGTTCCCAGTGGGATCAGCTTCATCCTTTCCTCCAAAGAGTTTAAAACCCACAGCTGGGAACCATGGCTTCACTTCTTGTGGATGGTATCGAGACAAGCTGCCGGCGACAAGATGTATATTTAATTTCAGGTGTGCTGGCAAGAGTATTATCTGACTTTAAACCACACAGAGGATGCGCATCCTATGACACAGACAGTGTCATGTAAAAATAGGCCTTTGGCCTTCGAACCACTGTCTTAGGGAAGTCAAAGTTAGATTCCTGAATATTTCTTAATTTTTGATGTTCCCAATAAGCTGCACATTAAAACCACAGCTTTCCAATCTACTGATCTGATTATTAGGGTTTCTATTTCTCAGGAGTTATTAGGAGGGAAAACAACTATATCCAAGCTACCAGGAGATGCACAGCCACTGATAATTAGAAAGAAATAAAATCGATGACTAAATGAATGTGCAGTTTACATGCAAAGGTAACCTTTTATTCTTTCCAATTAGGATGTTATTTCTCTGTAGAGTTGGCAGATGAGGCTGTGTTATAAATAGAAGTGATATTTTGTAGGGTTCTTCTAACTGAAATGTGCATGAGGTCAAATTATAATCAAGGTAATATATATAAGTAATGAGCTGAGCCCACATTCTCAGGCATTTATCCATTTAGTGGTAATAAATGAGCAGAGATGAAAAGAGAGCTTCCGGACAAACACAGCAAAATAGTTACTTGTGTGGTTGGAGCACAGCATCTCATCTCTTTGTAATGAATGCTTGCCAGTGATAATCAACCTCATTTGTTAATTGTATTCATGATACTAATGAGCTCATTAGCATAACAGTCACATCCTGTTCTCCTGTGGTCAAAGTCTGGGGAATCACGAGTTTTGCACACCTTGTTGCTATAGATATACTTATGCATCCCAATTATGTACAAATTCAAATGCCATCTGTGTTGACTTTATACAAGGACACCTCAAAATTTGGTTGAGATCTTTTCTTCTCAGAGTAATGAGCTTCATATTTATGACAAAGCTTCACATTTAGCTCATGTTATTAGTAAGATGATCTTTTTCTCTCCTGGAACTCAGGAGACTTAGCCATGAGCCTAGAATCCAGCAAGACTTAGCCATGAGCCTGGAATCCAGCAGCAGGAGGAGAAAGTGACAGACTGTGGGCAAGTCCCAGCAAGAGAGGAAAGGGAAGTAAGTGAAAATCTACCCCTTCTGGGGGTGGGGGTGGGGGATGTGAGAAGAAGGAGAGGCTCCAGAGACACTGGGGTGGGGGGGTGGGTAGGTTGGATAAGATCTTTAAGAAGAGGGGGTTTGTTTCAGTGTAGGTATGGAACTCTGGAAGGTGACTGGATTCTTCTCTTCCCCCAGTCAAATTCTGCACCAATTTATATGGTGTGGAGGAGACCTAGAAATGTCCTTGTGCCTCCCAGCAGCCCAAGGAAGTTAGGGAAGGGAACTGAATGAGAGCTATAGGGCCTGCCTTGGGATTTGTCATGGCAAGAGGAAGGTGACCCTTTTGGGCCACATAGAGTGACCAGAGGAAGGATGGATCAGAGCTCAAGCGAGTCAGCCAGGGAGAACCACCAGGCTGCAAGAGATTGTGGAGCTGCAAGAGGCTGATTCAGCTCGGCCCAGTCACAGGCTTCTGCAGGAAACACTAGCACCCTTCCTGATGCTGGCTGCTCCTCAAAGGTTACCAGGCCAGGAATAAGGCCCGTCTAGGCATTTTGCAGCAGGGAACACCATGAGGAACCAAAGACCTCCTCCCTTCCTTGAGCGTCATTTTGGGTGAAGAGAAGAAGCAAAGACATCTGAAAGACTGAACATTTATCCCAAAGACATTGAGTCATCTAAGGACTCTTCAGATTTTGGGATTGGCCTGAGATGACAGGATTGAACTAAAATTTCTAGTTTCCTCTTTCTGCTTGCAAAGGGAGCAGGGAACTTGTACGAGAGAGCTTAATTAATAAGAAAATAATGAAGCTTCATGTTTGGGAGGATTTATGAGGATAGGGCAAGTATATTTGCAACTCTACTACATACGAAATTGCTATCTGGAGATAACGTCTTTTGGTCCTGCTACCTCTACAGGGGTTATTTATAATGACTGCTCAGTGTAACTACAGAAGGGCCAGCAGATTTGGAAATGGTTATGACAGTCCTGCCACTATGAACCAAGCTCTCAGGCACAATCCGAACTTCCTGAGATGTGGCCTTCCTCTGATTAACCCTGTGGTGCCTCCTTACCTGGACCTTACCTTCCTGATTCTGTTTGGTACTGGAATTCCTCTATTTTCTCCTATGACCTTGACACATGCTTGGTGGAGAAGCCATGCCATGTATTTCAGCTAGCTGACAGGGCCCATATGCCTGTACTGTCCTTGTTGGTGCCATCCCCATTTTACAGATGGGGCACAAGAAGGCTAGGTGACTCACCCAGGGTCATTCAGCTAGTGGAACAGCCAGGGTTTGGACTCTTGTTAAGTTCCATGGTCTCTGTGCTTAACCCTAACCTCTACTGTCTTCTAGCTCATGGAAGTCTCCAGGATGTTGTGTCCAGCCAGGCCCAGCTTTGCCCACCTCCCTTTGGCTAGAAAAAAAGAGAGGACACTACCAACTTGACTCCATAGTGCAACATACATGAACGTGTTTTATTTTGAAGACAATTCCATTGGTACCTATGTCATTAACTGCTATGATGGACTTCTAAATTCAAGGGAGGCCTCACAGACAGCAATATAATTTCTTCAGGTTGTGGTTGCCCTAATGACAGGCATGCCCCTTATGTGATCCCCTGAATCCATGTGGTAATGTTGTTCTCATAATGTTGAGTTGAATCCAACTTCAAATGAGACATTATTTTCCATACAACTCTCCTTGCACTCTTAGACTGAAAGTCTCAGATGGAGAGGTGTTTATTTCAGTGCCCAGACCACACCCTCCCACAGAATGGAAATCAAGTAGCGCTATACAGCAGTTCTGAGCTCTGAGCTCAGACCCACCTGGAATCATGTCCCAGTTCTACGCATGTGAGCTGTGTGGCCTTAGGCAAATCCCTTAATCTCTCAGCGTATTGGCTTTTCCATCTATACATGTGGGCCTCACATGGTTGTGAGAACTGAATGAGATACCTTATATCTGGTAAACACTATCGATGCCTAGACAATACCCACTATCCCCATCTTATTTGCCCCCCAACAGCCCAATTTTTCTTGAGTTCTTCCCTCCTTCATATGTTGAGGGGTAAATCCTGATCACACCAATTGTGGTAGTATTCCTTGCCAGTGATTGGTTTAAGGGTTATGTAACCAAATTTTAGCCAATGAGATATGAAGAAAAATCCTCTAGAGGGTTAATGGGAAAGATTTAGTTTCTGCTGGATATTGTCGTGTTTGGAATTGCAACTGTCCTGTATCCAGGAAAGGAGCTAGTTTGGCAACAAAGCTAACACATCAGGGATGTCAAAGAAATAACATGGGAAGAACTTGGGTCTTTGATGACATCAGTGTGAGTTAAATTAATTGACACTGAAGCTACTTTACCTTGAGACTTCTTGTTATGTAAGATGATATCTTTCCCTCATTGTTTAAGCTGTTTTGAGTTGAGTTTTCTAATGCTTGCAGGCAAAGGCATCCTAACTGACACAGTATGTAAGCAGATGCAATATGTGTGATCTGTGTCTCTAAACTGAAGTTTTGCAGGGGGAGTTCCAGGGGGAAGATACTAAGAATGTGGGGACTAATTTGGGTTATAAGGCATATTAGTTTCCTATTGCTGCTCTAACAAATGATTATAAATTTAGTGGTTTAAAATAACACAAATTTATTGTTGTATTGTTCTGAAGGTTAGAAGTTTCAGATGGCTTTCATTGGACTAAAATCAAGGTGTTAATACGTCTCTGTTCCTTCTGGAGGTGCTAGGGAAGAATGCGTTTCCTTGTCTTGTCTCACTTCTAGAGACCAACTTCATTTCTTGGTTTGTGGTCTCTTCCTCCATCTTCAAAGCCAGCAGAGTAGCATCTTCAAATCTCTCTCTGCTTCTGTTGTCACATAGGGAGTCGGGCATATAGTTCCATGTAGTCCCTGGAAGTCTCAGTAGCAGCCATTACTACACGGTCCTTGAGAGGGCTGAGCTCCTGAGCACACACAGGACAGCCCCCCCTGGCTCCTGAAGATAAGGTGAGCTAGATGGGCCACGATAGTCTGTGAAGGAAAAAAATCAGAGAACTCCTGCTCATTGTTAATGTAATCTCATTTGTACCATGTAGACCAGGCTTGGGGAAACACAAGTAATGCCTAAAAAAAAGTATATGCTATATGTAGATAATATTTACTCACAAATAACAATATAAATACATTGCATGTACATATATTAACATTAATATGGACACTCAAGCAATATTATATATAATGACCATTATATATATATACACATATATATATATATATATAATATACACATATGCCTACACATGTACATGAGCAAAAATCAACTAGTGACTCGAGTTTTTACTATCAGAAAGATGATTGGCTCAGTCACATGCAGAAAAATGTGAAAACAGTAAAGGTCACTAAAAAAGCAACCAATGGGCCAACTTAATTGGAATGTGGTCTGTTAGCAGGCTAACATAACGCCCATTGCGCTTGTGAAAGTGTGGTAAATAACATCAGAAAATACTCGAAGACAGTCAGGGTTGTGTTGTTTATATGGATTTTTTTGTTGGTTTTTGAGCAGGAAGGGATAGATGAAAAACAGTGAAAACTACCTTGGATACAAGAATTTATCTTGTTTATTCACAGTTAAAGCTAACATTCTTACTGGCTCTAACTATTTCTCTGAATCTGAAGAGAGATAAATTGTTATTTGCACAGAAGGGATTTCCTAACAGTATTATCTGGTTTCCTTATGAAGAAGCAAAATTTAATTGGACCTTTAATGTCAATATTCGCAGAATGCAAAGAATGATATTTCCATGGTTAATTCAGAAAAATGTAGCTGATTTTTTTTTTTTTTTTGGTTATGTTTCTGTTTCTCTTTTAGTTTATAGGTGAAGAGTTAATAGTTTTAATTTTGGATGTGTTATGGAGGGAAGAGATTTGTCTGGCAGAGGGAAGACCATCCTGTCATTGCATTTTGGGTGTGGAAGGTGAGAGAGAGAGAGAGACAGAGAGACAGAGAGAGAATGAGGGAGTGTGTGTATCTGTGCACTTGCGTGCGTGTGGGCACATGACTGTTTGTGACTGTAGTGGTAGCTGGGGGTTTTATGGCTTAAGAATAAAGGAGGAGAATGGCTTGCTCACCATAGGTGTAGTTTGATCTTCCCAAAGTGTGAAAAGCAGGGGAGGGTTGGGGATTCTGAGGGTGAGGGAGACCTGAGGCTTTTGGAGCTGGATGTGGCAGAACCTCATGTGGTATATTAGTGTTCTATTATCACAACTTAGTGACTTAAAACAATACAAATTTATTATCTATGCCAGAAGTTGGTGGGTTCACCTGCCTCAGAAAGCTAAAATCAAGGTGTTGGCAGGGCTGCTTTCCTTTCTGGGGTCTCCAGGGGAGAATCTGTTTCCTTGTCATTCAGGTTGTTGGCAGAATTCATTTCCTTGTGGTTGTAGGACTGAAGTCCCCACTTTCTCCTGGCTGTCAGCTGAGGGTTGTTAGCTTTTAGAGGTTGCCTGTATTCCTTAGCTCATGGTTTCCTACTTCCATCTTCAAAGCCAGCAATGGCAGGTTGAGTCCCTCTCACACTTTGAATCTCTCCTGCCTTCTGCCTCATCTCTTTGATGAACATTTCTGCCTTCCTCTTCCACTCTTAAAGGATTATGAGGTTATTTGGGCCCACTCAGTAATCCAGGATAATCTCCTTATTTTAAAGTCTGTTACTTTAACTCCATCTGTAAAGTTCCTCTTACCATGTAATGCAACATACACAGGTTTAACACCACGGCCTGAAGATCATGAGAGTCAAAATTTTGCCCAACACACCTGGGGATGGCTATTTAGGTTCCTTTTTTGGACTGAGGCCTTGGGAACCTCAGTGATTATCTTTTTGGCCAAACTTATTACAGAGGGAGGGAAGCTCAGTAGAGTTAGCCATTTTTGAATGGATCTCAAGGGACTGTGGAAGGAATTAACAGCAGTGACAACCACCATAAATTCCTGTTCTACGACACCTTGTAAGGCCCAAGGGTTCTTATCTGACCCAACAGGTAGAGAATTCTTAAAAATAGCTAGTTTTGGACTTCTGGTCAAACTTCTAATACTGGAGTATGTGACAATTAGGATGCTCTTAGCTACTGACAACAAAAACTTGGATTCAGCTCGCAAAATAATAAGGAACTTTGTTATTGTAGACAACATGAAGTGCTAAAGCAGGGTAGCTAAGTTTATTAGCTCTATGGATCACGAATGATCCCGATTCTTCTTCTCTTTTTTCTCTGCCATCTTCAGCTCATTGGTCATGTCTTCTGGCTGTTTTACCTCATGGTTGGCAGTTGCTACCCTGGTTGCACATCTAGACATGCCTATATCCAATGGAGAAGAGATTGTATCTTTCTGTGTTTCTTTTGAATATGGAGGAGATGTTTTACAGAAGCTTCCCAACTTCCTCTATGTCTTAAGCCAGAATTGCACTCCTTGACCATTCCCAGTCCATTTATGGGCAAGGTGTTCCATTAGGACCACTTAGGATTCACTCACCTGGGCAGGGGCTGGGATAGAGAAGGGTGGACATCTGGGAGAAATCAGTTCAGGAAGGGAGAACACCAGGGTGGATGTTGGGCAGGTCACAACAGTGTCCATGGTAGGGAGAGGGTCAGATTTAATTTGATTTAGGAAAATGAAGAATGTGACATTTATTACATCCCCTCTCCTCACAGCATCACTTATCACCCCAATCCTTACACTACCATGAGGAGGGACATGTGGTTAAAGAGTTTAAGAGATTTGCCCAAAGCCAAGCAGCAGGTAAACACAGAGTTATGGACTTGGACCCAGGTTTTCTGACTCAAATCAACTTCTCTCCCCACTACTCTGAAGTTGCATTACAGTAGTTGAGTAAATCATTATTTATATCAAAATCTACCATATTCTTCAACTGCACATTATAATTAATGGCATGAGCCATGCCTATTTCTAAAGTACCTATTATAGTTTTTAAGTCTTCAATAGAAATATCACATCAATACATCGAAAACAAGATGAATTTCTCCCATCTCATAGACCGTCTACTCACATCAGTAAAGATAACTGTAAGAAGAGAGTCAAGATATTTGGGGATCTTTAGTTTCACATTCAGTGGGATGTTGATTTTAAGTTTTCCATTTTCTTATGTCAAGAAAAAAGTTTTTTAAAGTAAGGAAAAATAAAATTACTAAATTTAAAATTGCATTTAAAAATGTCATCCTCAAATAAAACAAAACCACAGGTAAATAGATTTTTCTAAATTCTCTACCTCAAATCACGTCTGACTGAGAAGAAAATGGGAGAAGTTATGCCATGAAACATAATTATTTTGGAGCCAGTAAGACACAAGAAACAGAGGTTAAGTAAGAAAGACCATTTTCAGCCAGAACAGTAATAAACAGAGTAGAAAGTTAGTGTATTTTGGCAGAACAAATAATTTTGTATGGAATCTTTAATACGGGTTGTGTAATGCATAAAAGTATCCAGATCACTGAATGTTTGTGAAGAATCCATTGCACCTGGAAATTGAACCAGGCTATCTCTGCGTATAAAAGTAGAGAAGGCAATAAACAGGCTAAAGAAAATTACCCCTCTGCCCAGGCCCCCTGCCTTATGTTAGTCTTACACAAAGCTTTTAAGGAATAGTCAACTGCACAGAAGCAACATCTGCTCAACAGATTTCCTTTTGTGCTGGAGCCCGCTCTCTTGCTCTATCCCACTGAATGCGTTTATTTGAAAGTATGAGTGGATTCCAGGGGAAGCACAGATGTATTTATTTAACTAGCAGCTTGCTTCTTTGGAATTGCCTGTTCAAATGAAGGCAGCAGTCCTGGGGCTGGACACAACGGGTGGTGATGTCTACTTGGGGGAAGTGTTGAATGATGGATAAAGTAACAGCTGCGGTGATATTTGGCAGAATGGAAATGTTCTAGATATAACTCCCATATACGCATGGCCAGGTTATGATCAGTACTTTGGCATGATGAGGTCGGGAAGTTACTTATTAACCAAAATACTCACCAAGGTTTTGGTAGTCTACTGTGTTTTTAAGAGCTAGCACAGGTCTTTGGTTTTCCTTTTGAAGACCACTTCCTGAATTCATGGGTTTCTAATTGTGTATGTGGCCAGGATAATGGATTTCAGTGAAAATTAAGTTTATATTTTTAAAAAGACATTTATTATTTGGTAACGTATTTCACTTGTTAAATCTCTCTCCTTCCAAACTGGCAGCAGTTGTAGGTTGAACATATGTAATTGCCAATATTTGACAGTTTTGACCTTAAAAAGGCAATTTCAAATGGTTCAGTTGAAAATACAGTAGATTTCTTTTTTTATTATTATGTTATGTTAATCACCATACATTACATCATTAGTTTTTGACGTAGTGTTCCATGATTCATTGTTTGCATATAACACCCAGTGCTCCGTGCAGAACGTGCCCTCTTTAATACCCATCACCAGGCGAACCCATCCTCTCACCCCCCTCCCCTCTAGAACCCTCAGTTTGTTTCTCAGAGTCCATCGTCTCTCATGGTTTGTCTCCCCCTCTGATATCCCCCCCTTCATTCTTCCCCTCCTGCTATCTTCTTCTTTTTTTTTTTTAACATATGAAAATACACTAGATCTCAATTCAATACTTTAATAATTATTTATTACGTTCCTATGGAGGCACTGTGCCATGTGAAGTTACAAAGATGAACAAATCAGTCATGTATTCTTATCCTCACAAAGCTTAGAGTCCAGAGGGGGTGATAGACAGTTAAACCACAGGTTTGATAAGAGAATAACACATCCTGTACAAATTTAGAGCAAGAGGACCAAATCCATTCTAGAGAGGTCAGAAAAATCTTCTCAGGGAAATGACAGCTAAGGTGAACTTGAAGGGTAAATTTGGTGAGTGGATGGAGAAGAGGTTCCGGGCAATGGGAACAGCAGGGTGAGGATATGGAGGTAAGAACAATATAGTGCAGGGTGTGTGACAAAGAAACTGAGTGACATGCAGTGTGGCTAGAGCGAGGAGTGGAGGAAGGATGTGTAGAGAGATGATGCTGGGAGGGAAGAAGGACACCATGGTGGAGAGAAGAATCTGTTAATTCTGTAATAAAAGATTGACCTCTTTAATAAGAAACTCCTTGGCAGCGGGTGAGATGATCACGATGGTGCTGTACCAGAAGGATCACCTGGCTGTTATATGAAGAAAATACTGAATTTGGGAAATGGCTGGGGAGGCTGTTCTTAGAATTCAGGCAATAAAAATTGGTGGCCTATATAGGGGTGGTGAACATGGGGATGAAATGTGGAAGACCCTGAGAGTCGTTTAGGAGGCAAATTGGCAGGGGCTGGTGAGTGGGGGGGTGGTGACTGAGAGGTGGGAGGGAGGATTGCTCCCTCCATATGAGTATAGGACTGCTTCTAGGACCGGGGAGTTTTCACTGGCCACACCATCCATTTCACTTTAATGACCCAGTGAGCTGCAGTACCACAGTTGGCCAGCAGGTGCTGCTCTCTGATATCTTCGGAATTCTAGCTTAAAAAACCTCCAAGATTTCAGGCTATATAACAGTTTTTAATTTTTTAGCTTTAGCAATTCAAAAAGGCATGTATGGAGTTTATTTAACAGTAAGGAATACCAGTAAAGGTTTTTTTTTTTTTTTAAATTTACTTAAAACTGGGGATACAAATTTCAGTTTTTATAGTTCAGTCCTATGGACATGGTAAGACTTTGTTGGATTTAACTCAGTTTTGTTCTGCTTAGGCAGAGCCTAGACTCCATTCATTAAAGACAGGCAAAGGGTAGAGCTGATCCATCGTTGGGAGATTGATCTTTCAAAAAAAAAGTTCTGGATTTTCCTTTCACAGACATCAGCTCAACTGTATCACGGCTTTCAGGAAGGATCTTTCTCCTAGATTGGGAGGAAATATGAAGAGAACATTTACTTATTGAGTGCCTATTTTTTTATACTTAATTTAGTTCTCACACCAACAATTTGTGGTAGATCTTTTTCATTCCCATTTTATAGATGAAAAAATCTGGCGCAAGGGAGATTAATTGACATGTCCAAGGTCACATAGCTGCCAAATAACAGAACTGAGAGTTTCAAAACACACTTTCCTGGGGCACCCAAGTGGCTCAGTTGGTTGAGCATCTGACGCTTGGTTTTGGCTCAGGTCATGATCTCAGGGTCGTGAGATCAAACCTTCAGGTTCTCTGTTCAGCAGGGAGTCTGCTTGAGATTCTCTCTCCCCCCCATCCCTCTGCCCCTCCCCGGCTCATGCTCTCTCTCTCTCTCTCAAACAAATAAATCAATCTTTTAAAAAACTCATTCTTTCCCCTTCTACTTTATTGTGTTATCTCTGCTACTTTCCACATCCACAGCATGTCATCATGAACAGATAAATGATTAAAAAGAAGCACTTTGATGTCCAAAACAGATTTTGCATAAAAGATTTTCTAACACATTCATTTAATCGGTATGGCAGCCATCTTATTCAAGTGAGGTTGGTAGATTCATGTTAATAATGAGCTTGATAAATGAGTTGAAGAAAGGATACTATTCCAACTTAAGACATTTTGAAGTGGTTATTTGCATGCTTTATTTGATGAAAACTGACCATTAGTATAGGATTCTTTTTAGAAACTCATTGCTCAGGGCAGATACAATCTCATCAATCTAGCTTTCAGACAATGATAATTTGGCCAACAGAGATAAAGGAGTAATGGTACATCTATAATAAAACTGCTTATAGGACCATTGAATGGACGCTTTGAGGAGGAAATCTGCCATGTTGTTATTGTTGTGGCAAAGATGATCATTTGAAGGCTGTCTGCAAGGAGAACCCATCCACAAATAATTCAGAAGCTATCATGGGGTAGCAAGGACAAAAAGGTGTTGGAGTAATTTGGGCCTCTTGAACAAAGAGGCTGGGACATAGCCAGCCAGGGACATGATAACCGTCATCAAGTCCACAGGATCAGGAAAAGATGATGAAGTAATATTAAGTAAGACAAGAGAGGCTGTAAGAGAAAAAAATCTTATTAGAGATGAAGAGGGTTGCCACAAAATGAGAAAGGTTCAATTCACCATGGAGATATGAAATTCTAATCTGGTATACACTAAGAACATACTCTAAAACAGATAAAACAAGCAAAAATCGACAAAGATGTTAAAAAAAAAAAGAAGTGGGGCTGCCAGATACATCTGATGATTAGTGGGAGATTTTAACCTATATCAATAATTAATAAATTAAGCAGATAAAAAAAACTCAGAAGGGATACAGAAGATTTCAATAACGCAGTTAGCATCTTTTTTTTTTTTTTTTTTAAGATTTTATTTATTTATTTGAGAGATAGAGCACAATCGGGAGAGCAGGAGAGGGAGAACCACGCTCCCTGATGAGCAGGGAGCCCAACGTGGGGTTCGATCCCAGGACTCCGGGATCGGGACCTGAGCCAAAGACAGACACTTAAACTGACTGAGCTACCCAGGTGCCCCCACTATTTGCAATCTTGATCCAATGGACAAACAAACAACACTGTACCCACAATATTAAAAAAATTTAAAACATATTTCTAAAAATTTTATGGATTAAAGAAGAAATTATATTTAAAAAACACACACTAAATAATATAAAGCAAATAATTTGTAAGATGAAGCTAATATACTTGAGGAAAATATACTCATATATTCATGTATTAGAAAAAGAAAGGCTAAAAATTAAAGAACAAAACATTCGACTTAAGACATTAGAAAAACAGTAGGAAAATGAACTCCTTCAAAAAGTAGTAGGAAAAAGAGAAAGATAGCATATATTAATGAAACAGAAAACAAAGATACCATAGAAAGTTATCAAAAGAGACAAAAGTTGTGTTTTTGTAAAGATAATAAGAGTGACAAACCTCTGGGAAGAGTGATTAAAAAGGGAAAGAAGGCACAAGTAGAAATTACTTGGAATACAAAAAGAGAGCATCACCACAGATGACGTGGAGATTAAAAAGAAAATTTAAGAATATAATGAAGAACATTTTGCCTATGTATATGTCAGGCATATACATGCCAAAAATGGACACATTTTTGGGGCGCCTGGGTGGCTCAGTTAGTTAAGCGACTGCCTTCAGCTCAGGTCATGATCCCAGGGTCCTGGGCTCGAGTCCCACATCGGGCTCCCGGCTCAGTGGGGAGCCTGCTTCTCCCTCTGACCCTCTCCCCTCTCATGCTGTTTCTCTCCCGCTCACGCTCTAAGAAATAAATAAATAAATAAAAAAAAAAATCTTAAAAAAAATAAAAAAACAAAAATGGACACATTTTTGAAAAATACAAATTCCCAACAGTCTTATGAATAGATAGAAAACCTAAATTATCTTATAATGATTCAAAAAATTAAATAAGTAGTTGGATATCTTCACTTAAAGGAAACATCACATCAGATGACTTCCTTGGCAAGTTCTATTGAACATTCAAGTCAAAGACTAATGGTGTCCAGACTATTCCAGGAGAGAAAAAGAGGGAATAGTTTCAAGCCATTTTATGAGGCTTGTATCTCTTAATGCCTTTGAGGGAAGCCATCTTCTGGCCCGTGGAGGCCCATACAGCTGTGTTTGTTGAGATGGTGCTGCAGAGGTAGGGCTTTGCCCATCAAGGGAGCACCCTGGGCGCTTGGGTATCAAAAGATCCAAGGAGCTGCTGTAAGAGGAATGTCAGGAAGACCTAGAAAACAGGGAGTTGCTTCTCTCCATCCGCCTTGCAATCTCCCATGAGTACCTCTTGCTGGTGGTCTAACAAGAAGCTGCTGTCTGAGAAATGTGGTACGCAGGTTCCCCGCCTTGGCATCACAGAGCAGAGTATGAAGGGGTGGGTCTGGGCTGGGACAAGAAGGGAATAACAGCGCAACATTGAATGAGGAATTGGTAAAAGCATTCTGTTTAGAAGAGAAGAAGGTATGCCATCACCACTTCTATTCAATGTATTAGATATCTTACCCAGTACAACAGGCCAAGAAAAAGAAATGAGAAATATAAAAATTTGGAAGGCTGTAGGACAGTTGTATTTATTTTCAACTTATATGATTGTTCAACCCCCAAGAATCTATATACCAATCATTAGCATTAATAACAGAATCACAAAGTTGTGGGATATAAAATTATACAAAAATCAAATGCATATCTGTGCATCAGCAGCAAACATTTAAAAAACAAATTTTATTGTCTACCGTTTATAATAAAATAAAGTTAAGAAAGTAAAAGGTACCTAGATATATATCTCATTGAAGATATGTGGGACATTTGTGGTCATAAAATCATAAAAGTTTATTAAAGACATAAAAATGAAGTCATATCATTTTCTTTTTTAAAAAATATATTATTTATTGGGGTGCCAGGGTGGCTCAGTAGTTAAGCATCTGCCTGTGGCTCAGTCATGATCCAGGGTCCTGGGATCGAGCCTCACCTCGGGCTCCCTGCTCGACAGGAAGTCTGCTTCTCCCTCTCCCACTCCCCCTGCTTGTGTTCCCTCTGTGTCAAAAAAAAAAAATCTTTAAAAAATATTTTATTTATTTATTTGAGAGAGAGAGAGCATGGGAAGGTAGAGTCAGAGGGAGACAGAGAAGCAGACTCCCTGCAGAGCAGGGAGCCCCACACAGGGCTTGATCCTAGGAGCCCAGGATCATGACCTGAGCTGAACGCAGATGCTTAACCAACTGAGCCACCCAGGCGCCCAAAGTCATAATATTTTCAAGAACAGAAAGACTCAATATCATTAAGATGTAACTTGTTCCTAAACTGATCAACAATTTCAATACAATTCAGGTAAAAAACCTTAAAAAAGCTTTTGTGAGCCTTGAAAAATTTACTCTAAAATTTAAATTGAGAAGCAAAGAGCCCAGAATGGCCAATACATACCTGACAAGGAGAAGGGGAACTGACCCTACTGTAAAACTTCTTGTGCCATATACAGTATTTAGATGCTGTGGCACTGGGGCATGGGCAGACAAACAGGTCAATACAGCAGAAAAGAGATTCCAGACACAGACCCATGTACATAGGGAAGGATACAATAGAAATGACATATTTCGGATCAGTGGTGAAGAATGGAATACTCAATAGTAAGCGCTAAGAAAATTGGCTCTCTTTAAGAGAAAAAAGTGGGTTACTACTCATACCACACACAAAAATCAATTCTAAAAGGATTGAGGACTTACATATTTAAAGTGAAAGTTTAAAACTTTTAGAAGAAAATATTGGAAAATATCTTCATGCCCTTAGGGTTGGAAAGCTTTTAAGACAAGATATGAAGAGCATGTATCATAATGGAAAAGACCAATAAGTTCAACTACATTAAAAATAACTTCTGTTCATTAAAAGGCACAGGAAATAACATGAAAAAATAAGCCACAACCTGGAAGAAGATAATTGCAATTTTATGTGATTGATAGAGGCTTAATTTCTGCAATGAACACAGAAATCCTAAAATCAATAATAAGAAGACAAACATATGACCCAACTCATTCAAAGGTTCTGGAAGTGTCTGTGGTAGGTCCCTATAGAAAAAAGCCCTTAGGCTTTTGAGCAGAGCTCTGCCATCCTCCAGATAATTATTCCCTTAGAGAAACACCTTCTGGCAGCTAGAGGACCATCATAGATACTGAACAATGACCAGGGGCCATCAAGTTCCATGTGACCTGAGATGCCCAATATGAACACTATGAAGAAGAGGCCATACTTCTGCCATTTCTGTTACTTTTTCTTAGAAAACATGGTTTTTTTTTTTTTTTTTTTTTTTTTCCCTTCCTTCATGGCAGCTAAGGTAGAGACCTCAGTGTCTTTTCTCAAACTTTGTGGGTGTGGAGAAGCAGAATGTGGTGGCTCAGACTGCGCCAGAGTCACTATGCTCCTCAAATCCAGCCATTGAAATGGTGGCTGCACAATTCCCTATTTCCTGATTGTGGCAGCTGTGGCTTCTTTGGTGGACAAGTTTTGTTGTGTTGTTCTGGGACCTGTTCTTGAAGGCTTAGTGAGTTAATCCAGGTTGGCTGGGAAGCACATGCCAGGATGGAATTAGACATGCAAGAGATTGACTGGGGGAAATGTCTGTGAAGAAGCAGGGGTGAGGCCGTAGGAGTGGGCAGGGAGAGCTCTAGACCATGATGACATTCTGAGATCTAGAGGGAAGGAGGGAGGAAAGGGTAGGAAAAATTTTAGACTGCAGCATAGCTTTGAGGAAGTCTTGGTCAGGCTGATGGGGCGTCCCCGAGCAAAGACTGCTCATCAGAGGAACCAAGCTTTGGGTAGGAATAACATGATCTAGAACCCCTGCTGAGCTCAGTCAGAGGCTGGGAGCAGCCTGAGGAATGTGTGGCCCCATCTGGATGCTGCGGTAGACCTTGAAAGTGGCCCCTGGAGGATGTTGGCTAGCTAGACTTCTCTGAGCAGGTTCTTTCTTGCAGAGAGATCTGAGCAGCAAACTTCCGTCACTGCCCTGCTCAGCATGGAGGCTTCTCCTCCTGACTTTCCAACGTTTGTTTTTATATAGAGCATCTAAATTCTGTTTTAAATCACTCTCTGCTTAAACTGCTGATATGGTTTCTGTTATCTGCAGTTTTACCTTGACCAATACAACGCCCAAGCTTAGTAGAGTATCTGGCATATGATAAATGATCATTACATATTTCTTGAATGAATGAAAATTAAGTGGAGTGGTTGCTAAGGTTCTTTTAAGAACTGCATATTTAATATGTAATTGCTGATTGTCTGCATTGTTGCCAACAATCCTTTCAGCAAAATGTAATAGACTCATTGAACCTGGTTTAAGGGGTGATGTGAGGGCATAAAGGGGTGGGCAGCAAAAGGAAACGTGGCCGCCCCATTCACCCACCTGGTGAAGCTGTGCAGAGGCAGCAGGACAGGTCATGGTCCAGGGATGCCAGGCTTTGGCTGGCAGGGAATGAAAGTCACTCAGGGTGCAGAGAAGCTGCTGCAGTTTGAATTCCACACAGGAGCTGATCAAAGGAAAAATAGACCAGAGGGAGGTTACTTTAGAATGGATGCGTGGGTAGCAGAGACTGATAGCTGGGTTTATATGCAAACTCCATATAATCCCATATATATATATATATATATATATATATATATATAGCTTTTCCTCAGAGATTTAAAAAAAACCAACCATAGGAGCCACGTTCTTCTCTCTCTCTCTCTCTCTCTCTCTCTCTCTCTCTCTCTGGCTGCCATCCCTAGGGAGCTTCAGTTCTTTATTACAGCTGAACAGCTCCCTTAAATGGAAGGATTAGGGCAATCGCCCCAATTCAGTATACCCTTGGGAAGGCTGGGTGTGTTTATAAAATCTCAGCTCTTTCCTGAGGACTAGGTTTATTAAACTTTAAACTCTACCTTCCGATGCCCAGAGGGCATCGAATATAATATAGAGAAGTATTTCTGGAAAAGGTAGATGTCAATGAAGTTTTGCTGAAAAGTTCTTGAGCAAAGGGAAAGCACACTTAAAATACCGAGACTTCTAAAATAAAATGTAGTCAGCACTTCCTTAACAAACACTCACCTTTTTGCTGAGAAGGACCGCTGGAAACTTAGGTGGGAGGGTAATTTGTCCAGACAATAAACGCTTAAGAACAAGAGCAGTAATCGAAGTGTCTCCTCAGCCATATCTCAGGCTAATGGAACAGAGTGCTTTCTAGTGGGACATTCTTCACTTCTGCATCTGGAACCCACCCCCTTTCTGGCCTGACGAAAGAAACCAATCTAGCATTTAACTTTGCCAAGCAGTGTTTAATATTTCAAGTGAAGAGCCATGGACTCTTACTTGAAAATGACAGATTTAAATCAGTGTCTAATTCTTAACCTTCTCTATTTTCTTTTCCTCCTGGTGACCTGGTACCCCTGTACTTCAGTTCATTGTTGTGTCTAAGTAAAGCAATCGGGGACTGCGCCCTCCACACAGAAACACTTCAACATTTGAGGAAATGCCATTAACATACTTCAAGACAAGTATTCTTTATCTCTCTCTCTGGACTTTTAATTATTTATTTATTTAAAGTGAATAATTCTTTAATACAAGGTATCCAGTGAGTGTTAACATTTCCAATGATCTCTTAAAGGCTATTTTATTTTTTTTGTTTGTCTTATGGTTTGTTCAAATCAGGATCAAAATAAGGTCCACACATTGAGATGTGTTGATATGTATTTAAGCCCCTTTTTATCTACAGATTCTCACACAGCCCTCTGTGTCTCTCTTTGTAATTTATTTGTTGAAGAAATGAGATAATTTGTTCTGTAGGGGTTCCCGTAGTCTGGATCTTGCTGATTGTACCTGTGTGATGTCTCTTACCCAACTCCTCTGCTCTGTGTATTTCCTGTAAGTTAGTTGATGGATGGAGGTTTGATCAGATTCACCTTTGCCTTTTGGCAAGACTCCTTCAAAGATGGTGCTGTTTCTATCAGGAGGTGCGTGATATCGAGTTGTCTCTCTTTTTGTGACGGTAGCACATTGGGGATCACTGACTAGATTCATTAACTCATGAGGTGAACCCTGACTTTTATTCCAAAATAATTATAAACTCATAGGAAGCTGGAAAAATAGTACAGAGAGTCACATGTACCCATCATCCAACTTCCCTCAGATGTATAAATAACATTCTATACAATCCTAATTCAATACCAAAACCAGGACAATGACAGCAGAACAATAATAATATACTTTGAATGTGATCTGATAAGAACATTTTTCTTTTAAAAGTACAGTGAAAGAGTCAAAATAAAAACTGTTCATGATTTGGTTAATTATATGTGAGTTTCACAATTTGTTCTACCTCAAAATAAAGATTTTTCTCTGAAAGTTAATTTATGAACCTAGGTTAAAAATACATCAAGGCAATAGACATTGGGGAGGGTATGTGCTATGGTGAGCGCTGTGAATTGTGTAAGACTGATAAATCACAGAACTGTACCTCTGAAACAAGTAATACATTATATATTAAAAAAAAAAGAAGGAGAAGATAGCAGGAGGGGAAGAATGAAGGGGGGAAATCGGAGGGGGAGACGAACCATGAGAGACGATGGACTCTGAAAAACAAACTGAGGGTTCTAGAGGGGAGGGGGGTGGGGGGATGGGTTAGCCTGGTGATGGGTATTAAAGAGGGCACGTTCTGCATGGAGCACGGGGTGTTACACGCAAACAATGAATCATGGAACACTACATCAAAAAAAAAATTAATTAAAAAAAATACATCAAGGCCAGCTTTGTTTTGGGCTGAAGATAGCACTGGCACCGTCTGATCCTGTTCCAGGAGATTTATTTGTAATTCAATGGTATAAATTTGGGTTCTGAGTGTCCAGGAAAAAAAAATGCCAAAGGCCTGCTTTTGTTGTTGTTGTTAGATGTGAGAGAAACCGCCTTTTAGAGGTGAGGTCACCTTTTTTTCCCTTGAAATTCAGGGACTGAGTTTATATAACGACTTCATGGAAAAATAGCATATCTCACAGTTAATAGGATGACAGAAGTGTTTTTTAGCGCTTTCTAATTTACAAAGTACTTTAGTGAAATAAAGGTACACTGCAGCAGGGTGTCTGAGCTTAAGGGTCGGTAGAGGGCATATCTTACTTGGAACATGGATCCTTTCTTTTGTGATGACCGAAGAAAACCTGGCAATTTCGACGTGTTAAAAGTGCTGCTTACAGTAGTTTAAACACCACTACTTTTTGGGACATGTCTGAGGACTCTCTCTTATCTAACTTTGAAAGTTGAAATTATTTATAACTTTTGGAGAAATTTTGGAAGTCATTTGAGCGACCCTCTCATGTTATAGATGAAGGAATGAGGCCCAGAGAGGTGAAGTAATTCCCTCAAGGTCACGCAGCTAGCCATCAGCTGGGTCAGCAATGTCATGCCTCTGACAAGCCAGGACTCGGGGCAGGTACGGAGACTGGAGAGCATGTGTTACCTTCAAGCACCTGCAAGGATGCTTGGAGTTGCCTGAAGGCTGAGTCCATGTCCTCCTGTTCACTGTTGTGTCTCTGGTGCTACCGTAGAGTCAGGCCCGGAGAAGGCACGTGCGGCATCCACAAGCCATTTAATGTGGCCACGACAGGATTTGTATGGGGAGTGACAGGGGATGAGACAGGGAAAGCTGGCTGTGATGGACCATCCCACACTTTGTACACCGTATTAGAAAAGTTCGGACTTTGTGTTGGTGGGCGACAGCCCTGAAGAATTTTAATCTAACATAATCAAATGACCATTTTGGAAAGATCATTTGGCAGCAGTAGAAAGACGGACAGCTAGAGGCTGATGAGGCTGGAAGAGAGATAAGGCATAGAGAGCATCTGCGGACAGGCAGGGCGCAGCGGTGAGGATCGGAAGTAAGGCGGTGACACGGAGCATGGAGTTTATAGGGCTGCATTTGGGAGATGCTCCATAGGTAGGACTGGTCAGTGACTCCCTGTAGGGCAGGGGAAGCTGGGGGCTTGAGGGCCAGTTCCATGTCTCTGGAGTGGGTAAAGTGGTTGATGGTGTTTTACTTGCTAAGATTAAGAGGGCAGCTTGCTGGGGGAAGGTAAGATGAACTCTGCAGAGGATAGACGCAGGTCTGGAGCCCAGCAGGGAAGTGCCGGCCCCTCAGGCAAGAGACAGTATAGTGGAAGTTCACAAATTTAACTTAATGCTTTAAAAAAGCATCTTGTCTACAAAATAGACCTCAGTGTGTCTCTGGCATTAACATGAGACTGTTTGCAGTTTCTTTGCAACAATGACTAAGAGAAAAGTGCTTCTGATGGTTTCAAAACCTAAACCACGACATCGATCTCTCCTTATGCTTTGTCCACACTTGTTTGGAGGAGAGGCTGAGCTCAGCAGGACCCCCAGGGCCAACGCTTCCCCATTGCACACACCACTGAGCAAATCCACAGTGCAGGTTTGGGGGTGCTTAGCAACCACTGGTTGCTACCCAAGTAGCCTCTCTCGGTGCTCATGGCCTTCCTTCCCCCCCACCCCCTTACTCTCCCCAGAGCAGCTCAGCCAAGTATTTTCTCCAACCTTGTGTATTATTTTCCCTGAGAGGAGTTCTGGGAAATATGACTTTTTTTTGTCTCATTACATTTCTACACTTTTAAAGCTGGTTGCTCATTTGATTGAATTCATCTAGTTTTGCTTCCGTATCTTTTACCAAATTATAAGCTCTTTGTAGGGAAGAAGTACAACTTACTCATTTTTTCTGAACTCAGCTCCCCAGTTTTGTTCTTAGTTCAATTCTTAATAAATGGAATTGAAAACTACTTTATAATTTCAAGTTTGTAAGATTTTTTTTTTTTTAATAAAATAAAGAAGCTTCCATAAGAATGAATAGAAAAACTTTTATAAGAGAAACAAGTGCCTTGCTCTTTCTCATTTGGTTCATTCAGAAATCTTTCTTACATTAAAGAGAGTGCTTAGAATACTTGATATAAAACAATTTTTGAACTTAAGATATAATCTACTTTTTCAATGATCTTTGTATTTGGATTTTGTAATGTCTTCAATTTTATACACATGGCTTTCAAAGTGAAGAATAATTGCATTTTAAGCAGGTTGAATTGATACAAAAATGTCTAGGTCTCCCCTAGGTCCTGGCAAGGGTGAGCGTAGGAGAATGCATTTTGCAACAAACAATTCCGAAGGTCAATAAGTTGGTCTCCAAGTTGGCCAGTAAGGAAAGGCTGGGAGGCATGGAGGTTCGTGCTGGGTGGCCTAACATTCTTTTTATTTTTTCCTTCCAAATTTGATAATGCATTTATTTACAGAAAATTAAAATACAAACAAAAATATATTTAAACACATAGTTCAGTTGAAGTTTGTCTTTCCACATCCAAATGGACTTTGAAACATTGTACAGTTTTTTTAAAAAAACTAGTCTAAGGAATTTCTCCTACTGTGGTTATATTTGACCATTCTAGGTCCTTATAGAAAAATATTTCTCTTTGGCCTAACATTCTTAATGAAACTGCTGTTAACTAGAGAGATACGGGGAGATTTGTGTTTTAAAGACATGCAAGGGGGGAGATTTGTGTTTTAAAGACATGCAATGGGCAAACAAAGCATCTCCTGTGAGTGACTTTGTTTTCTTCTTAGGAGCGGAAAATGGTTGGATTATAGAGGAAAATCTTTTTTACCCTTTGAATTACCAGAAAAGACCTTCTTTTAGCTCATATTCTCTTTCAGCATTCAGTCTCTCACTTATACAGCTTTGAGTTTTTGGATGAAAAGTAAATTTTAAAAGAAGTAATCCATAAATTAACGTGTGTTGTTAGAAATTCAAACAGTACAGAAGTAAGTGCATAGAGTAAATAAAATCCTTTGAACACACCCTCCTCCCTCCTTCTCAATAGTGACTGCTGTGAAAGTTTGATATGTATTTTCCAGACCCTTTTCTGTGTATTTACATACATATGAATGTACCCCAAACAAACTCATATTTCTTATTTTTTTACATAAGTGGGAATATTATATGTATTGTTTTGCAATTTGCTATTCTTTTTGAATGATAGGTCTTTGAGATTTTTTCATGTCATGACACATACATCTACTTTATTCTGTGTGACCTTTGCCCAGTATCCTATAATGTGATTGGTAGACATCACCGTTAAACACACTTTGCCAGCAACACCTGACTTTTGTCCGGGGTGGGGGCAGATATCCCTTGATCTCAGGGAAGGTAGGCTCTTTCTCTAGCCAGTCATGGTTATCTCAGCAGGAATTTACTTCCCATCCTCACTAATAGCTAGAGTGACCATGTTTATCTGGTTTATGATACATAGGGGAGAGTTGGCAGAGAAGGTTCTGGGAAATATCTTTATTCCTTGATGAAAAACCAAAAGTGTCACAAGGAGGTTTTTCTCCACCCTGACTGCTCTCCTCACATCTCCAGCTTTCTGCCTTTGAACACAATTGTGATTTCTGGAACTTGAAACCATCATGAGACCACAGGGCCACAGGCATAAGGATAGAAATTCAACGCACGAAGTTTTATCAGTCAATTCTGCTGTCTAACAAAACCCTTACCATCTTGGAGGATGACAACAATAAACATTTATTTTCTTGCTCATAGGTGCATGAACTATCTCTGGCTCTGCTGGCTCACCTGAGATTGGCTGGGCTTGGCTCCAGTGTGTTTGGGTCAGGTCTGTTCTATGTATTTTCTCATTCTTCTGTGTCAGCAGCTCTCTAGGGAAGTTCTTATCAGGATAGATCGCAGGAATGCAGGAGAGTGAGTAGAAACGTAAAAATCTCTTAAGACCTTGGCTTAGAACTAGCAGACATAGTTACTTCTGCCTACATTCAATTGGCTAATGCAAGTTGCAAGGCCAAGTCCAACATTAGCCCATTCTAGCCCACTGCAAGTTTCTATTGCAGAGGAAGAGAGTGATGAGCTGAGAACAATAATCCGAAGAACATACACGGATGGCAGAGCAGAGGGATGAAAAGGCCCTGGGTCCTTGATGACCATGGGGAGCAGCTGAACCAACATGGGCACTGGTTTTATCTAGACTTTTGTTACGTGATCAAAGTGAGCCCCTATTTATTTACTACTTGCTGTTGAAAACATTTCAAAATGATAAAATGCAGTTGTGTTCTAATTTAGCTATTTCTTTATTGATGGGCATTGAAATTGCTTCTAATTTTCCATTCTTACAAATAATGCTACAATGAACATTTTATATACAACTTGGCCAAATGTATGTGCATTTCTATCAGATAGATTGCTAGATATGGAATTGTTGGGAGGAAAGATATTTACATTTAAAATTTTGACAGATAACATCAAATCGCCCTCCACAAGACTTTGTCATTTCATTCTCCATACTCTTACTAATCCTGATATTATCATATTAAAAAAAATCCTTTCAATCTGATGGATGAAATATAGTTCTGTTTCATTTGCATTATTATGGTTAGTGAAGTTGAATGTCTCCTCATGTATTTATGGGCCATTTGTATTTCTTAATATGTGATCTGCATGTTCATATCCTTTGCTCATTTCCTATTGTGTTTCTTTTTCTCTTAGTAATTGCTGGGAGATCATTTTATTGTATACTTTTAATCCTTTGTTCTACACATGTGATAAATATTTTTTTCTGTCATTTGTCTTTTTTTTTGTAAATTAAATATTACAGAGATACAAAAGAGTTAATATGAAATACCTTTAGGGGCGCCTGGGTGGCTCAGTCGTTAAGTGTTTGCCTTTGGCTCAGGTCATGGTCCCAGGGTCCTGGGATCGAGCCCCATGTTGGGCTCCCTGCTCAGCGGGAAGCCTGCTTCTCCGTCTCCCACTCCCCCTGCTTGTGTTCCCTCTCTCGCTGTGTCTCTCTCTGTCAAATAAATAAATAAAATCTTTAAAAAAAAAAAAAAGAAATACCTTTAAACTCTAAAGAATGACAATACAATAAATTCCCAGGAATTCATGACCCAGTGAAAGAACCTGTATTTTCTCATTACCTTTGAAGTCCCTGTGTGTCCTCTTCTCTCCACTTGCAGTATAACCACAGTCCTGAATCTTGAGTTTATTATTTCCTTGTTTTTCTTTATAGTTTTACTACATACATGTGTGTCCACAAACAATATATTATTTAGTTTACATGTTTTTGACCCTTATGTAAATGGAATCATATTATAAGTATTCTTTGGTGACTTCTTTCATTTAACATGTTTCTAAGATTCATTCTACTTTGTTGCATGTGGCTATAATTCATAGTGTCAAAGAATTCCATTCTGTGAAATAGTGTGATTTACTTACCCTTTCCCTTGTTGATGGACATTTTAGTTGGTTGTGATTCTCCCCCCCGGGCAAACAGTGGTGCTCTGAACCTTCTCCCTCATGTTACTTGATTCCCATGGGCACAAGTTTCTCTAGTTGATGTATCAATCAAGTTGATGTATACCTTCAGCCTCACTAGATAATGCCAAGGTGATTTTCCCCAGTTTACACTCTTACCAGCAGATGTAACTGTTTCTGTTATTCCACACCCTTGCCAACACTTGATAATGTGATCTTTTTCTAAACATTTTATTTATTTATTATAGAGATTGAGAGTGTGAGAGCAGGACCGGGGTTAGGGGACAGTGCAGAGGCAGAGGGACAAGCAGACTCCCTGCTGAGCCAGCAGCTGGAGGTGGGGCTCCATCCCAGGACCCTGAGACCACGACCCGAGCTGAAGGCAGATGCTTAACTGACTGAACCACTCAGGTGCCCCGATAATGTGATTTTTAAACTTTTGCAAATCTGGCATGAGTGAAGTCATATCTTATTATGGTTTTAATGTGCATTTTCCTAATTACTAAGGAGAGTGGTATCTGCTTATTGAATCCCTGTTCACATCTTTGCCCATTTTTCTATTGGATTATTTTTCTTATTCATTTGCAATAGTCCTTTACATACTCTGGATGTGAGCATTTTGTCACTGTCAGTTTCCTACTCTGTGCCTTGCCTTTCTACTCCCTTAATGGTGTCTTCTGGTGAACAGAAGTCCTTAATTTTAATGTAGTCAAATTTACCCATCTTTTACTTTATGGTTGGATATGTGCGCGCATGCGTGTGTGTGTGTGTGTGTGTGTGTGTGTTATGCTTTGCTTAAGAAATCTGACCCTATCCTAAGTCTTCTAGATTGTCACCTAAACCTCCTATGGTTTTGTCTTTTACATTTAAATTTTTAATCCGTATAGAATTGAATTTTGTGTGTGCAGAGAGATTCCTTGCCCCCTTTTTAATATGGATAATTTATGGATATGGATAAGATATGTATAAAATTGTCCAGTATAATCCATTGGAAGCACAGCTTTCTTCCTCTGCTCTGTAATGGCAGCTCTGTCATAAATCACATTCCAAATACATGGGGCTATTTCTGGGTTCTCCTGGTCTGGGGTATATTTGTCTATTTCAATGCAAATGTCATTATATATTAGTTAATATAACTTTATTTATGTCTTATTTTTTTTTTTTTAATTTTTTTTTTGGTTTTGTTTTTTAAAGGTTTTATTTGAGAGAGAATGAGAGAGAGAGAGAGCACATGAGAGGGGGGAGGGTCAGAGGGAGAAGCAGACTCCCTGCCGAGCAGGGAGCCCGATGCGGGACTCGATCCAGGGACTCCAGGATCATGACCTGAGCCGAAGGCAGTCGCCTAACCAACTGAGCCACCCAGGCGCCCTATTTATGTCTTATTAAACAACTTCTCCCACCTAGTTCTTCTTCTTTAAGCATATCTTAACCTTTATTGGCCCCTTTCTCTCCCATATATATTTTAGATTTAGCTTGTCAAGACTCATAAGACTTTGTGTGGAGTTTTTTTTTTTTTAATTGAAATTGACTTGAATCTATATATTAAGTTAGGAAGAACTGACATCTTTATAATAATAATTCTTGTTATATATTAACATGATGTATGTCTTTATTTATTTATAATTAATGTCTAGTAATAAAGTTTATAATTTTTTTCTCATGAAGATCTTTACTATATTTATTCTTAAGTTCTTCACGTCTTTAAAAATGCCATAAGTGGTATCATTTAAAAAAGTACACTTTTTAACTATTTGCTGTTGGTTTAGAAGGGCAGTTGATTTTACATCCAGGCCCATGTTAAGATTTATTATTAATTCAAAAAATCTATCAGTATATTTTTGGAGCGGTTTCTATATCGATATATCATAGGCAAATAAAGTTCTGTTTCTTCCTTTCCAGTACTTATTCATTTTATCTCTTTTTCTTGCCTTACTTTCTTCACTGACTTAGGTCTCCCGTCCTATCTCACTTTACCCTTTCTGCTTTTTTTAACATTTATTTTGTATTTTCAATCTCTTTGTCTCTCTTTTCTACATTCTGGGTAATTTCTTCAGCATTATAGTCCATTGCATGAATTCTCTTTTCAGTGGGTCTAATAATACAGTAAATTAGTTCATTGCATTTTGAAATTCAATTAATACATTTTTTCATTTCTAAGGGTTTTATTTAAAATTTTTTTTCAAAGTCTTTTTCCTTAGTCACATGTTCAATCCCCTCTTTATTTCTCAAACAAAATAAACATACTTGGATGTTTATCCCAATATTTGAAGTTTATAGGTTAGTTTATATAGTCTGTTGTTTCTGCTGGCTCTCATTCATGGTGCCTTAAAGCCTTCTGTGGTTTGGGATTTTCAACTCTAAATTCCTATTTCTTAGTACTCTCTTCATGGGAGTTTTTTTTTTTTTTTAAAGATTTTATTTATTTATTTGAGAGAGAGAGAATGAGAGAGAGCAAGTACATGAGAGGGGGGAGGGTCAGAGGGAGAAGCAGACTCCCTGCTGAGCAGGGAGCCCGATGCGGGACTCGATCCAGGGACTCCAGGATCATGACCTGAGCCGAAGGCAGTCGCCTAACCAACTGAGCCACCCAGGCGCCCTTCATGGGAGTTTTTGAGGCCCATGTTGAAGGTGGGCTCTTTTAGAGAGGATTTGCATTTGTTTCTGCTGGGTGTCTGGGGCACTACCAACGTGGGACCGTTTTATCCCAGAGTATCTATTTAAGGTTTTTCAGTCCACCAAGTTATCATGTATTTGGGCTACAAACTTGGGAGAGAATAAGCTTATGTTGAGAATTCTCAAGGAAGATTTTGTTCCCCTCCCTCTCGTGACAACTTTTAGGACGATTTTCTTGAGGCCTCCTTGGCCTGGGACTGTCTGTTTCTAGTGCAACCTGACGCTGAGTATTAGCCTTTTGTGGTTCCAGCTCTATGGAGGGAGGGGATCTCCTGTTAGACATCTCACTTTAGATGGTGCCATATGACTTTAAGGCCAGAAAATGAAATTCAGGGACGTTGGGGTTTGGCAAATGCCCTTGGAGTAAATGTCAGTTTTGGGGCTCTGGCTTCCCTGTGTTTCCTCTTTTTCTTGATTTTTTGGCTTTGAGGATTCTTTATTTTCTTGGTGAACCTGTAAGTGCAATGTTAATATTCCACCCAGAATTATTAATTGCTGTGGGGAAAACATTTTTGGCAAGAGGCAGGCTGGGTTAGTTACCCTCACTTCAGTCAGCCTTGGGAGACAAGAATTTCTTCCCTTTGGGCTTGATTTATTTTCCTTGACAACTTGACAAATCTCGGCATAACATCTATACCCCCTCCATGAAGGTACATATGATCTCCTCTGAATTATTAACTTTTTTTTCAATGACTTTTAAATGTTTTGCTTTATTTTATTTTACGATATGCCTCAGTGGAACTGACCTTACTTGGGGCTATTGCAGAATATGTATTTAGCTTCTCTTTGGGCCATTTTTAATACCCAAATATACTATCCTAAATGAAAAATTTCCAGTGAAGCTTAATATTCAGTGTTGAGAAATGATATGAAACAAATTTGGGGGAAATTTCATGCATATTTCTGTGGTGGACAAGAGCACCCTTGCTTATAATACAGATTACCCCTTTATATTCATCATCTTCCTTAGGATCAGTGCAGTAGTCTGGGTAGAAAGAGGTAATCCCCCCTTCATTTCCATCTTTGACATAACTAATCTGGAACCTATCTGCCATCATGGTTGGACTGAGCAGGGCCTGAGAAGAAGAGATTTTGAGGGGCTTTCAAATGTCTTGAAAGATCTTAGGACTAATAAAGTTAGTAGAGAACTGAGCTCAGCTCTCAGGTCCAGTGATGAGAAATGTTGCTGACACAATGGTTGCCCTCGCTTTAAATTTGGTGAGTGGAGATACAGGGAGTTTGGATCTCAGTAGGTATTTCAGAAACTTTCTTTCTCTTTTTCAGATTTAAAAGCCAAAACTACATAAATTTTACAAAACTACATACATTGGGGAAAATTTCTGCCTCTAGTACTTTTAAGGATATTATAAATGGTGGGTTAGATCCAAGGCAATTTGCTTAATAGTGTCATTATCTATGTAAGTCACTGATCTTTCTTCTATAAAGTTCCTGTTATTTTTGAATGACAATTATTAAGATTGCTTCAGGTTGTGTATGTGAATGCATATATTAGATATGTATGCATGGGTATTACTTTGAGATAGTATCCATTTTGCCCTCCATATGGATTTCTTTCTTTCTTTTCTTTTTTTTAAGATTATTTATTTACTTATTTGACAGAGAGAGAGAGAGCGAGAGAGGGAACACAAGCAGGGGCAGTGGGAGAAGGAGAAGCAGGCTTCCCGCGGAGCAGGGAGCCCCATGCGGGGCTTGATCCCAGGACCCTGGGATCATGACCTGAGCCGAAGGCAGACACTTAATGACTGAGCCACCCAAGAGCCCCTTTTCTTTTCTTTTCTTTTTTTTAAAGTAGGCTCCATGCCCAGCGTGGAGCCCAATACAGAGTTCAACTCATGACCCCGAGATCAGGACCTGAGCTGAGATCAAGAGTTGGACACTTAACCGACTAAGCCACCAGGCACCCTTATTTTATTTCTTTCTTAATCTTTTTTTAAAAAAGATTTATTTATTTATTTTGGAGAGAAAGAGAAAGAGAGAGACTGGGGGGTGGGGGGCACCGGAGGGGCAGCGGGAGAGGGAGAGTCTTTTTTTTTTTTTATGTTAGTCACCATACAGTACATAATTAGTTTTTGATGTAGTGTTCAATAACTCTGCAGTGAGCATGGAGCCCAATGCAGGGTTCGATCTCATGGCCCTGAGATCATGACCTGAGTCAAAACAGAGTCAGACGCTTAACCAACTGAGCCACCCACGAGCCCCTTTCTTAATCTTGATTACAAGCTGGAAGACAGATTGCCTGGAACCATTTTCCATCTACCTTCCTCTGGCTCATTCATTAAAAAAAAAAAAAAAAATACTTGAGTGCCTCCCATAAGCCTAGTGCTGTGTTATTGCTTATTAAAATTTATTTAGGTCAATAAGTACTTATTGCACACTCTATATTTGCTAGATACTACCTGGATGAATGATGCTCTCTGGATCCAAGAAAATCAATTTAGTTAGAAAAATTTACATTTTAGGACAAATCATTTGGTAGCTTTGGATTGACACAAAATATGGGTATGGTTTCTTTGACTTGTTGCTTATGAAAACCACATCTTGTGTAATTAGGGATGTTCCTTAATCCAGCTGAACTAGGAAAATGGTACTTTTTTCATTCTTTTTTCTATTTTACCTCTTTCTGAAACAGACTAGGGTCTATTGTCTCTTTTTCCTTTAGCATTTAACAAATAATTCATAAGTATGATTTCCAATATACATAAATGACTCATGCCAAAAACAGAAGAATTTTATCTTGTGTCCTCACAGTGGGGATGTGGCAGGTGGTGATATTTTCCAAGATCCAATAAGGATTTGACTGGACACAAAGGAACAGGCCCTGGTACCAGCTAAACAGTCCAGATTTACTATAAATATAGAAAAATTCCACCAATAGAAAATAACCATGGGGAAAATTGTTTGAACTATAGAATGTGTATGTGTGTGTGTGTGTGTGTGTGTGTGTGTTTTAAGAGGAATGCAGTTTCCTTTTTTCTTTCTTTTTTTTTTTGGGAGAGAGAAACTCTTAAGCAGGCATCACGCTCAGCATGGAGTCCAATGTGGGACTCAATCTCATGACCCTGAGATGATGACCTGAGCCAAAGTCAAGGGTCAGTTCCTTAAACTGACTGAGCCACCCAGGTACCCCGGAATGCAGTTTTCTTACTTTCAGAGATACTTAGTAATGTGAATGAGACAACACAATCCTGCTGGCTAGAGAGTCTAAGGAAATCTGATAAGAGATAGACCTATGATTAGTTCACCACTTATTTGTTTAAAAAAGATGCTTAATAATAATAATAATAATAAATGGTGCCACTGGTGTTTATTGTGTGCCAGGAATTTTCTAAGTCTGTTGTTAACTCTAACCATCATGACAATCTGCAATGGATTCCTATTGTGATCTCCATTTCCAGGTGAGAAGACTGAAGCACAGTAAGGGTAAGTCATCTGTCCAGATAAGGACAGTGGTGAGGCACAATTTGAACCCAGGACAACCCGCTTGAGAGTCCATGGTCTTAAGCTTTACTGCCTGGACTTTGCCTTTTAATTACAACAGTGTAAACATTCACACTTTCCATCTTGTTTTTCATGATATTTTTAGTCTATTAATTCACTTAGCAAATCTTTTTTTATAGATTTTATAGACGCTGCCCAATATATTAAAAGTTAAGAGTAGTGGAATCTAAATTTACAAATGGTGAGACAAGATCATGTTTGTTGATGGTGGTTTACATTCTGAAATAGTTATATGTATGTATATATCCAAAAAGAACTACGAGAGAGAGAGAGGGAGAGAGTGAGTGCATATCTCACATACACATAAAACTCTACAGTGAAAAATTGGATAATTCACAGTGATGTCTAATCCTCTTAGGGAATGGATTATTTTCTCTGAGTCTTTGAATGCTTATACTGATATTTAGAGTCATGTCTCCTCATTAACCCCTTCCATTAGATGGTGGTCTTACAATTATGCTTCTGTTGTGCTTCTGTCCTCCCTTGGGAAGAGAAGGATGATGGATTCAGCATAAAGCTGGACCTCACTGTATAAGTAGCCTGACTGCTGTGCACATCAGGATCACTTTCATGATCCATAGAAGGAACACAATGGAAATCACAGTTTAGAAATCCAATTTATCTTGCTGTGAATAGAATTGCCTCCAATATAAATGACAATTAGTTTTGTTCCCTAACACCGTTATAGAAATGTGACATGGAAAGGCTACTTGCAATCTATGAAAGCATTCATCTACCATGAGTTCATACCAGGGAGGCAAAAATGTTAATTTCACCTATGTGAAAACACATAAAAGGTCTTTCTGCAAAGAGCAGCCGCAAGGTGAGGGTACACCTGCTGAGGTAATGAAGTAAAGGCTTCCCTGAAAATTTTAGTTGCTGCTCCATTCTATTAAAGCTGCAAAATTCTGCTGATTCCTCTTTCTCAAAACCACTGGGGTTGCGGCTCATTCACATTATAGATTAAGTGGGGAGTGATGCCAGCCTTTAATGTTTCCTCCAATTTCGCCAGAGCCTGTGGTTGAGGCTCATGGCCAGCCTCGGCTCTCCTCTTTGGCTCTAGCACCCTCCTCCTCTTCTTCTTCCAACATCACTGGTCAAGTCAGCTCAGTACTTACCCTGTTATACAGAAAAACCCTGAGAAGCACCTTCGCATTCACTGTGAGAATAAGAAGACCCCTGCTATAGAGGACTCCAGAAATTAAAGACACTGAAATACGGGTAACTTCTCTTTTCACTCATCTGTAGGCAAGCACACATCAAAAGAAAAATCTGTAGTTTATTAAGAGCAGACTCAGACATCTTGCAACTCAGCTGTACGTGTGTTTATCGATCATGCATGAGGGGCCCAGGGAGAGCACGGTACAGTGCAAAGGGCGGGAGATCTGGAGCGGGGTATCCGGGCTCCACTGTTTTCCTGCTGTGTGGGCCTGGGCAAATACTCTTATTTCTGAATTTCAATTTCCTCATTGGTAGATGGGGGATAATAGCTCTCCTGAACGGTTATTGTGAGAATTAGACATTATGTATGTAGCATGCTTGGCACATTCTAAGTGGTAAGTGCTATTATAATTAGGCAAGGTGAGGTAAATAAAGGTGAGTCTTGGTTCCCACCTTAAGGAGCTTGTTCAAGGAGAGAGAAAACATCTGCATAAATACCTATACTTCAGGGTGGAAGGAACAAAGACCATAAAGAAGCTTCAAAATGCCTTGATGAGGGTGCTATGGAGAGAGCCTGTGGGTTGGGATATTAGCAACAAGCTTCAAACGGTCTCTCCGATCCCCATCTTGCCCCGTCCAATCTACGCTTCATACAACTGCCAACGTGTTCTTTTTAAAATGCAAATCTGATCATGCTTAAAATCCTCCCAGGGCTTCTCATGACCTTTAGGATAAAGTGTTCGCTGGATGAACTCCTGTTTAATTCTCCACCTTCATCTCTTTCCCTCCACCTTTCTCATTCCCAAACATATACTTTGTGTGTGCTAGCCCTAGTAAGCCTTTTTTAGTTTTATATTAGTCAGGGTTCTCCAGAGAAACAGAAGAGAAACAGAAAATATAATATATTATTATATATAATAATAACTTCTTATAAGGAATCGGCTCACATGATCATGGAGGCTGAGATGATCTACAGGGAGCAAGCTGGAGGTCCAGGAGTGCCAGTGGTGTATTTTCAGTCTGAATCCAAAGGCCTGTGAAGCAGGATAGCCGCTGGTATAAGTTCCAGTCTGAGAACGAAGACCAATGTCCTGGCTCCGTCAGACAGCCTCTTGGTCTCCTGACCCCTGGCTCAGTCCTTCTGGCCTCTCAGGTCTCAGCGTGCAGTGTCTCCTTAGGTCTCTTTTGTAGGTATCCTCCAGTCCCCCTTCTTTGGATGCTTCTTGTGCGCTGCAATTTCCTCTTTTCTTGTCTGGCACAGAAAGTGTTACTTCAGAGAGAGTCAAGAAATTATCTTTATTGCTTCCACAATATCTCCTGTGTCTAGCACAGGTTCCAGCACATTGAGGTCACCCAATAGTTATTTGTTAAATGAAGGAATGAATGCATGTCTTGGAGGAAGAAGAAGAAGCTCATTACTGGGCTGTTATTGCTTCCAAGCCTTTTTGGTAAGCAATAGCTAGGAAAAGTGTGCTAAAAAACCCACATGAGGCAAAAATTACACATTGGCCTCTTTTCTCTTACAGTGAACATCTTGATTACTAATAACAGCATACTTTTTTATAGCATTATCATACTATTTCAGAAGAAATAGACTACCCCATTTGGGAAAAACAACAACAGGGAATACCAAAATATTCACCACAAAATGGAGACTTCCAATGTTTGCAGAGAGATTCTGAAAACAACGTTCTTTTCCCTACAGTAAAAATAATCATAGTTATCATGGGTCTCCAGGAGGCAAGGCACTTTGTTTTTCATCATATTTGAAGAACCTTTATCTTTCAGCTTTTTATTATGAAAAAAATTCAAACACATACAGTTTGAAAATTATTATAATTAAGCTCCATATATTCATCTTAAACAATTATTAACATATTACTGTATTTGCTTCTTTTTTCTGGCTGCAGACTTTTTTTTTTTTAATTTTATTATGTTATGTTAGTCACCATACAATACATCATTAGTTTTTGATGTAGTGATCCACGATCCATTGTTTTCGTATAACACCCAGTGCTCCATGCAGTACGTGCCCTCCTTAATACCCATCACCGGGCTAACCAATCCCCCCTCCCCCCTCCCCTCTAAAACCCTGTTTGTTTCTCAGGTCCATAGTCTCTCATGGTTCATCTCTCCCTCCACTTCTGCCCACCCATTTTTCCCTTCCGTCTCTTAATGTCCTCCATGTTATTCCTTATGTTCCACAAATAAGTGAAACCATATGATAATTGACTTTCTCTGCTTGACTTATTTCACTTAGCATAATCTCCTCCAGTCCCATCCATGTTGATGTAAAAGTTGGGTATTCATCTTTTCTGATGGCTGAGTAATATTCCATTGTATATATGGACCACATCTTCTTTATCCATTCATCTGTTGAAGGGCATCTCGGCTCTTTCCACAGTTTGGCTATTGTGGACATTGCTGCTATGAACATTGGGGTGCATATGGCCCTTCTTTTCACTACATCTGTGTCTTTGGGGTAAATACCCAGTAGTACGATTGCTGGGTCATAGGGTAGCTCTATTTTTAAATTTTTGAGGAACCTCCACACTGTTTTCCAAAGTCTGGCCTGAAGACTTTTAAAGCAAATCCTGGACTATCTGGTAATTTTTGCCCTTAAATATTTCAATATACTTATATATCCTCAAACATAAGGACCTTTTCTTCATAACCACTACACCACTCTACAATGCCCAACAAAATTAGCAATATTTCCTTAAAATCATTTAATACCCAGCTCATATTTGAATTTACCATAAGTCCTTTATTATTTTAACAATTGGTTTGTTTGAGTCAGAGTACAAATAAGGTACACACTTTTGATTGTTATGTCTCTTGAGTCCCTTTTAAGTATCCTTAATTTTTAAGTATCCTTAATCCCTTTTTTTACTCATGATATTAATCTTTCGAAAGACCAGTTAGTTGTTACAGTGAATACCCCTCATTCTGATTTGTCTGATCGCTTCTGAATGATGGCATTTAACCTGTTCTTCTCCTTGTATTTCCCATAAACTGGAAGTTAGAGTTAAGTCTTGATTAAGTTCAGGTTCAACATTTTCTTTTTATTTATTTATTTGACAGAGAGAGAGAGAGAGACAGCAAGAGAGGGGACACAAGCAGGGGGAGTGGGAGAGGGAGAAGCAGGCTTCCCACTGAGCAGGGAGCCCAATGCCGCTCTCTGGGTTCAACATTTTCAACAAAAATACTTCATAGGTGGAGTTGGGTACTTCATATTACATCATATCAGGAGGCATATGCTTTGGTGTCTTGCAGTTTTAGAGACTCTCAGAGTGGTCCTCTGATCCTTCTGTCATAAAGTTGCATTTCCCCTTTATGTCCCTCAAATAATCAGTGGGGTGTTACTTTGATAACTTTTGAACATCCAGTTATCATTAGCCTTTCACTTAATTGGTTTTAGCAACTTTTTTTTTTTTTTTTAAAAGATTTTATTTATTTATGTATTAGAGAGCGAGCGAGAGAAACAGCATGAGAGGGGAGAAGGTCAGAGGGAGGAAGCAGGCTCGCCGCTGAGCTGGGAGCCCGATGTGGGACTCGATCCCGGGACTCCAGGATCATGACCTGAGCCGAAGGCAGTCGCTTAACCAACTGAGCCACCCAGGCGCCCGGTTTTAGCAACTTTTGATGGTTGCCTGAGCAATGATTCCATGAGGGATTGCAAAATGGTGATTTTCTAATGCTGTAACTCTTGCTACATTTTTTTTTTTAGTTGGAATTCCTCTATAAAGAAGAGCTTTCTTTCATCAGCTGGAGTTATTTGGTATTTTTGTTATTCTGAAATAAAGTCTTTGTTTTTTAAAGAAAGGCAAGATAAATTCTAAATTCATTCTTTTTCAATTTTTTTTATCTTTAAAACAGTTTCATCATGGATTTTTATATATTCAGTGTATTTCAACTAATTGCCATTGTTATTCTCTTTGATGTTCAAAATGTCCCATCTCTGGCCAGTGGGAGCCCGCAGAAGGGGGTTTCTGTGACCTTTTGACAAATCCCTTTAAACTTTGATGGCTTCCTTGCTTTCTAGAGCAGCAAAATTCTCCAAGCTCATCTTGCATATTTCTTGCCCTAGGCCTGGAATCAGCTTTCTCTCCAAGGAGTCCTGGTTCCTTTTAGTGACTTGCAATATTTGAGTCTCAAATCTGGTCAGTAGGGATGCTCATTACTGGGCTGTTATTGCTTCCAAGCCTTTTTGGTAGACAATAGCTAGGAACTGTGTGCTAAAAAACCCACATGAGTTCATTCTGAAATTTCCATCTCAAATTTAACTTTTTAAGGTTTTTACCTAAACAGAAATTACACATTTGCCTCTTTTCTCTTACAGTGAACATCTTGATTCTTAATAACAGCATACTTTTTTATAGCATTGTCATACTATATATAAATGGTTAAAAGTAATAATACTAATATTACTACTAGCAATTAGTTACTAAATAAAATGTTGTTTTTTTGTTCTTAGAATTATATCTCATTGAGTAAGTGAATATGGCCCAAGTACTGTGTTTTAAAGCTATTTGAATTATTTTTGTTTTCTGTGTTGCAAATTATCTTTTCAAATGACTTATGCACCACCACTAATGAGTCTTCATTACACCTGAAAATGCAAGTTACCTAAGGTTTTCATTCTAACAGACTTAGTTCCTAGGGAGGAGGGATGATAGAGATTATAGATGCATTCTGAATATGTCAGTTGGAGCAACAAAAATGGGAAAATCTGTTCTGTGGTCATATAACAGAGTTTATCTTGAAGAGATGTGTCAGGGAGATGAGGAATTTTTCTGTCAATGTGAGTTATTGGGCTTATTGGTTAATATCAGACTCTGTAAGTTTCTTAATATACAGCACACTGGATAATACCAGTTTTCCTATCACTATTTCCTGGGTCATTTTGTTATAAGCAATTACTGAGCAGAGGGTTAGGAATGTGGCTGGAGTAGAGCCAAAGAAGGCAGTTGTTTTTGTCTAGTGTTGAAAGTGGGGATAGAGAAGAGGCTTGGTAATCTTGCTGCCATCAAGGGTGCATCCTTTGAGTACAGCTGGGGTAGGAAGAGTGAGAGAGAAATCAGATTAATCCTAGGGAAAAGAAGATGGGAAGAAAGGAAGGAATGATGGGAAGATAAAAATTGTAATAGTACTTCTCTACTATGCCAGACACTGTGCTAGGCAATTTAATTTATTTAAGTAGTTCTCAGAGCTCAAATCACTTCCATATTAACTCTTCAGAATGACCTGGAGGGTATTTATTAACAATACCTTGTTAACAAAAGGTTTTAGCTTCTTCTTGGGTCTGGTATAACAGTTATCTGTTGAGCTAAACATTTTCTTAGACTAGAAGTGTACTTGGGTTGAGGCTGAGACCAGGTCTCTCTTTCAATGTTTTTGTAGAGAAATAATTAGGAACATTGGTATTATAATCATTTTCATTGTATTTTCTCAAGCCCAAGCCTAGGGTCTGGAACATAGTAAGTGCTCAATAAATGTTTGTTGAATGATTGAATTACTCACTTAATTTTCAAATCCTTCCAACCCCAAGATGGAATGGGGAAATAAAAATATACTCACGAAAATTTTATACAGGCATATGATTTAGATAAGGAAATATTCTGATTGGAAATGCCATAAAAGTTGAAATAAGCATATACTCTCTACTATAGGAAAAGAAAATATCACAAAAATCTGCAGCTACCATAAAAAGATTTCAGTGCTAAAAGGAGACTTGGAAGTCATCCAAATCTTCATATTTTGTATCCGAGGAATGTGAGGATCAGATATGACTATGACTTGCATAGGGCCACTCCCCTGGTTAGGGACAGAGTCAGCTAGACTTAGTTTCTAATTCTTCCATCCAGACACATACTCTACCCTGACATGACACTAGTGCCAAATCAAGGACAGGGAGGAGGAACTGACTTCCGTGTTTACTAACCTCATGTAATTACTTTTAGAACCCTGGGAGAAATCAGACCATTTCCTGAGATGAGAATTAAGCCTTTAAGTCATGCATTTCAGAAAACAAATGAGAAAATTCAGCAGATCAAAATAAGCCTGCTTAAATTGAGGATCAGATACAGAATAGTCCCTCAAGAGCCCAGATAGATGCTGCAATGTTAGGGATATTTCTGCGGCGGAATTACATAAAACTATTGGGATGTCTGGGAGAAAGTTAGTCTTCCATCACACCAAGAGGTTGGGTAGAATGACTGGTTCTATTTTCATTTTCCTTAATTTTCATTATCTGTGTTTGGGATGGACAATCACAACCTTAATTATTTCTGTTGGGGTAAGGGTGGAGGACAAAAGTAATGATGTCACTAGAGGAAGCACACAGAGAGAATTTACCATCCTGGAGATCAGTCAACTGAAAATTTTGCTAGCACATCACTCCTAGGGCGATGAGCTCAGTGGGAGCTGAGAGTAGCAATGAGTCGTGCCAGCTGCCCACTGAGGGTGACAGTTTAAAAACAATGAACTGAAAAATGTCGTAAATTTGAAAAACAATGAACTGCCTGGTGTGTCAGGGTTTAGAGATTGATGGGACTGGTGCCTAGAAAGCCTGATAGAAGGAGTGTGGAAATTCACACCATTTTAACATTCAAAATGTCCCTTGCAATGATTCATTAAGAGCCATATAGATATAAATGCATATCTGTATCTCTCTCTCTCTCTCTCTCTCTCTGTACATGTATACACACACACACACATACATTATTTATATTGTTTTCTATTGTGTTTGAAATGCTTAGGAGCTGAAACTTGTTTGGAAATGTTCAGCCAAGCGAAATGGTTCCTTTTGCAATATGCGGTTTGTCTTGGTAGCTCCAACTGCTTTTAACTTTATTCCCCATTTCTCCCTACGTAATTAGAGGTGAAGGGCAAGCAGGAGAGAGAGGGTTTACTTATTTTGGTTCTCTCCCAGTGCTACTGCATATGGCCATATGGGCTCTGCACTGCACAACGTGGATTCCAATGTAAATGGTGCCCCAACCCCCCAAAGTGGTACAATGCAGCTGCCAGTCTAGTGTAGCCATGTGGGGATTTGGGGTTTGGAAATGTAGCAGTTAGCTATTGCTGCTTAATACCCCAAAACTTTGTGGTTTAAAACAAAAACCATTTGTTATATCTTACGAGTTAAAGGGTCAGCTGGGTGGTTCTGCTGATTTTGACTAGGGTTTGGCCTGCATCTATGTGGTCAGCTGGTGGGTAGGCTGGTAGCTGGTGGATCTAGGATGACTTTGACAGGGACAGTTCGTCTGTCCTCCGGCGTGTTTCTCACATCCCTCCAGCAGGCTAGTTCAGGCTTGTTATCATGTAAGTGGCAGTTAATGTGCAAGTGTTTCTTTTTTGAAGCTCAAATTTTTTGCCTTCCCATTGGCCAAAACAAATCTCATGGCTAAGTCCAGAGTCAATATGTGTGGTTACAGGGAGGTGTGAAAAATTGGGACTCTTAATGCAGCTATCTAACAGAGTGAGTTAGCAAACAAAAGACTCAGAGAGACTATCATGAATGCCAACAGTCGTTGTTCAAGTTAGTCATGTTTTACTTTGTAGTTTGTATTTATACATGTATTTATTCATCCAACATTTATTGGGGAGCCAAGGGAATAATAAAGGCATTTCATCATGTGGGAATATTGAAGAATTAATCATTTAGCTTGCTCTGTTTAGGAGGCTCCGCATTAACCTGGACCTCATTTGTTAACTTTGATTTTGCCTTCTGTAGAATTCTCGAATTCTCATCTTCTTGACCTTTATTCTTCAGTAACATCTCCACATCCTAGCTCCCAGTAGATTACCTTGATTTTGACTTCATTCATTCATGGGACATTTAGAGAGCTCCAAGGATCATGTGAGGCAGGATGGCTATAGACAATACCATGCAAATAATAACAATTGAATGCTTATTAGTAAGCACTCAGTAAGCATTACTATCGTAAGCCCCTTTGCTTGTGTACATTCAACCTCACAACAATGATATTATCCTTATTTTATGGTTGAGGAAATGGAAGGACAGAGGGGTCAAATAACTTGCTTAAAATGACAGAACTGGTGGTAGAGCTGGGATTTGAATCCAAGTGGGCAGGCACCGCTCTACTAGATAAAGGAGGAATATCCTTGTCCTCAGGGAGTGATAACCCCTTCATTTTCTGTTCTTTTCATCAGTGACCACGACCTATCATTGCTTCCAACATTTTCTGCCTTCATCCGTTCGTAAGAAAAGTTCCTTGACTTTTCAAGGTTAACCATTTCTATGATGTTATAATTCCTGTCTCTACTATTTCCCTCCCTTCTGTCCTCACCTCCTATGAGACTTTGCTCTTTTCATTATCTTGGCTTTTACTTTTATCTTCTATCACTTCATCTCTGCTAGCTCCTAGCAGCCAGCAAACATGTTTAGCATTAAAAAACAATCTACTTTTTAACTTGTTACTTTCTTGAATCACAATGTTAAAACAACAACAACAACAACAACAACAACAACAACAACAAAACAAACCAAAACCAAAACCCTGGATATTTATTAGTTCATCAGTTGATGGAACCTGCTCTCATGGGGTCTCTGAAGATCACATCAAAGCTGGCCTTCTTTCCCAGTAGTGCTCCTCCTTCCCTTTTCTGAATACACTTTCCTATTCCTCTGATTGTGTTTTCTTGTCTCCACAGCTGGCTTTTACTCCTCCTCCTCTCATCCATCCATGGGCATTGCCCAATGTTCTGTCCTGTGAGCTTTTCCCTAATCTTTTTTCTTTCTCCCTCAGTGATAGGGTGTCCATAAAATATATTGTCCAAACTGGGGCACTGTTGTCTGGGACAGAGGCTAGATTGGATGGGGTGCCAGGACAAGAGGAGTAAACCAGGACTGCAGGCTTTCCCGTCTCTCTTAGTCCCACATTTCTGAACCTTTGCTGGTGGTTTCTACTTGTATGTTCAGGGCTTCAAGCTCCACATATCTTAAATTAGACTCTTCGTAATTTTCCTTCCTTTTATAACCAACAATTCCTGATTTCCCTACTTTTGCCAGTGGAGCTGCCATCTTGAAATGACTGAGACATGAACACTTGGGGTCATTTCTGAATGTTTTGCATACACCTTAACCATGGCATCAGTCTCCAGTTCTATTGATTTGGCTTTTATAATGTTTTACCTTACTCCTTCCTTTTCATTTTCAATGCTGCAATTTTAATTCAGACCTTTATCACTTCAAGCCAGGACTATTTTGGTAGTCTGATCCCAGCCAACTTTTTAAACTGTATCTTCTTCTATTGCTCCTAGAACTCTGTGCATATCTGATCTAAACCCCTTCCTGTGTCTTGTCCTGCATGAATTACTTTGTCTCTCAAGAGTTGGATTATGATGTCTCTAGGTACGAATGTTTCTGATTTATCCTGCTTGTAGTTTGTTGAGTTTCTTGGATATGATTGATATTTTCTCATGAAATTTGGAAAGTTTTCAGCCATTATTTTTCAAATATTCTTTCTCTTCCTTTGTCCCCTTCTGCGAATTGTATTATATGAATACTGATATGTTTGATGGTATCCCACAAATCTCTGAGGCTCTGTTCATTTTTCTTTATTCTTTTTAATTTTTGTCCCTCAGACTGGATAATTTCAACTGAGCTATATTTAAGGTCACTGGTTCTTTCTTCTGTTGACTCAAATATGTTGTTAAGCCCCTCTAGTGAATTTTTTCATTTTAGTTATACTTTTCAACTCAAGAATTTCTATTTGGTTCTTTTAATAATTTCTATCTCTTTATTGATATTCTCTATTTAGTGAGACATCATTTTCTTGCTTTTCTTTAGTTCTTCAGACTTAGGTTCCTTTAGTTCTTTGAAATTCTATGTAATAGCTAATTTAAAGTCCTATTTAGTAAGATCAACATCCAGTTTTCTCAGGGAAAACTGGTACTGACTGCTTTTTACCCCCATCCTGCACGACCCTTACTTTGCATGAGCAAACATGAGCCTGTTTCTTTGCATGTCTCATAATATTTGTTAAAATTGGAACATGTAAAATAATATAATTTGGGTATTCTGGAAGTCAGATTCCATTCTCTGCTCACCCTCACTCAGGCTTGTTGTTGTTTGTTGTTGTTGCTGCTGTTTGTTTGTTTAGTGTCTTTCCTGAACTAATTCTGTAAAGTCTGCATTCTTTGTTGTGTGTGGCCACTGAAGTGTCTGCTCAGTGGTCAGCTAATGATTGGACAGAGATTTCCTTAAATGTCTTCCACTAATAAATGTCTCAGTCTTTGCTGAGGGGTTCTGTGTATGGGTGTGTGTTGGAGAATGTCTTCAGTTCTATGGCAGATAGCTTACAACACTACCTTAGCCTTCATTTCCTGCATGCCTAGAGCTTCATGGTTGGCCAGAAGTGAGAAAAATGCATAACCTTGCATATAGCCTTCAAGATAACAGAAATAGGTCACACCTTTTCAGCCTCTCCTATGAATATCTCATTCCCCAGCTTTTCCTTTTAAGTTTTTTGATCATCTTCTCATTTGTTCCAACTGTTACTGCTGACTTAGTTGTATTGTTGTAATATTAAACAAATGCTGCTGACTGTTTTTGACCAATACCCCAAGGGGAAAAAGTTGTTTACACTGAATGAACTCTGAGTCAGATTAAATATAGGTAGGCCTTGGAAGTGAGGGTTTTCTGGGAACTGCCAGATAGATCAAATAGTGGGATGAAGCTTTAGGGAAGCCTAAATCCATTCTACCCCCTTCAGTGGTTGCTAGGTTGCCAGCTTTTGTGGTTATTGTGATTCAAAGCTGTTGGTTTTCAAGATTACTTGTACAGCTTGGGAGAAGGGGATGGGAATAGGACAATTTAAAACACCACAGAGCTCCCTGTTTCTTGTGCAGATTCTTTTTTGGAATAAATACTCCTTGGATTGTTATAAGCCTTGGGCTAATTTCTAGAGTTCTGAAAAAAAAAAGAGATTTTGACAATTTTTGCTAGTATTTTCATTGCTTTTATGGGAGGAGTGGATTTTTGGAGTTCCTTACTCTGTCCTTCTGGAAGTCAGAATCCCTGCATAGAATGCTTTGAGTTTCAGTTTCCATATAATGAAATCCTATTTATCAGTTCTGAATTTCTAAACTTTTCCCTGACCATAGCAGCTGAAAGAGATTTTTCCTTTTTAAAATTTCTGCAGTACATTGCACATACCACTTATACAATTGACCTGAAACTTTAATGTTCGTACAAATAATTGCCAGAGATCTAGGTTCAGGAGAGCTAGAGAAGGGCTCAAGGATCTGCATTTTAAACAAGTCCTGTGGAATTGGGATGCTAGTGGCCGATAGACCAAATTTTAAGAAATACTGATCTAAATGGTATTCATAGTACTAAGCACATACTAATTTATATTACATATATATGTGTATGTGAATATATATACTTATTTATTATTTTATTTACTTCTTTATTTTTCATATCTGTATCTTCTCCACTAAAATAAAAACTCTTTGTGTATAGGAACAATGTCCTGTACCTTCTGAATCCCCAAGAGCTTCAATATTATAGGCAGCTCTCTAAAAGTTTGTTGAATGAATCAATAAATAAGAACATTGTTTTCATGGGCAGTAAGTTCTCAACTCCAAACTATGACTGACCAAGTAAAACTTTTGGAAATTGGAAACTCACTGGTAAATTGAAAATTACTAGCAATTACTTCCTTAAGTAGGAAAGCAGTTAATTTTTTAGAGATTTGAACTCAGAAAAATTAATTCAATTGTTTTCATGGATTGTTTTCCTGAAAAGTGCTAAGTAGTCAAACTCTAGGAAAGTGTATAAATGAAGGAACTTTCATCTTAGATGCTTTGGGAGAAAGGAGAGGAAACACTGAGCTGCAAAAAGATATATGTACTACAAGATATTAATTTCTTTTTCACTGGAGATGATGATTTTAGGTGAAATGTCAGCAGTTTTGTCATCATTCATCTTTTTAGTCTCAAAGCTGATAATTTAGAGATTTTTTTTTTTTTTTTTTACTTTCTCTGGCATATGGCCATCTGCCTTGTGTGCATACAACAGGCATGGGTTGCCAGGCCTGGTGAGTCCGGCTCAGACACAGATGATGATGTATCCCTAATCTCAGATGGTTTCTGTGGTCCTGTGGTGTGAAGTGGTTTCCTGGTTGGTGAGTTAACATTCTCTTACCCAGAGAAACTATGAATGTGAAAGGAGTCCTGTGGGAGAGAAAGTTATAGTAGGATGTTAGACCATATGGGCACCATTCCAGTTCTCTGCCAGAAAAGAAATAGATTAAGTTGTGAACTCAGTAAGTCTCCAGTAAATTTAGTTAATTGTCCTGCTCCAAATGAAAGGAGCTCATTAGAAATCAGTTAGGTGATTACAGGTTCTCTCTCTCTCAGTGCCTTGTGTCAATAGATATTAGTTTTGATGTGTTTAATCAGATAGCAGAAAAAAAAAAAATATCTTAATGTTTCTGACCTGCATTTATACCAAATATGTTTATTCAAAATAGTGGATCTCAACTGCAGCATTTGGGAAATGGAGGGTGACATCATGGGAAGTGTCTTTAATTAATTAATTAATTATAAAAAGCTTTATTTAGATATAATTGATATATAATAAACTACATGCTTTAAAAGTGTATAATATGATGTTTTGATGTATGATTATACCAATAAACCATCACTGCATTCAAGATCATGAGCATATCCACCTCCTTTAAAATGTCCCTGTGCTGCTTTGTAACCTTTCCCAACCAAACCTTCTTGCCCTCCTGCTCTAGGAAGTCAATGATCTGCTTTCTGTCGGTATAGATTATTTTGTGTTTTCTAGAATTCTACATAAATGGAATCATGCAGTGGGCATTGTGGGTTTTTTTTGGGGGGGTCCTGGATTTTTTCATTCAGTGTAATTATTTTGTGATTTGTTCATATTGTAGAGTTTATCAATAGTTCATTCCTTTTTATTGCTGAATAGTATTTCATTGTATGGATGTACCACAGTTTGCTTATCTATTCACCTGCTTATGGAAATTTGGCTTGTTTCTAGTCTTTGGCAATTACAAATAAAATTTCTAAGGACATTCATATACACTGTGCACTTTCATTTCTCTTGGGTAAGTACACAGGACTAGAATGGTGGGATCATATGGTTCACATACGTTTAAATTTTAAGAAATTGTCAAACTGTTTTCTTAAGTGGTTGTACCATTTTACATTCCCAGTAGCAGTGTAAGAGAGTTCCAGTTCCTCCATATCCTTATGAATACATGATATAGTCTGCCTTTAAAATTTTAGCCATACAATAGGTAATATAATGATGTTATTATGTTACATTATGTTATAATGATGTCTTCTTTTGCTTTTTTTTTTAAAATAAAGATTTTATTTATTTATTTGACAGAGAGAGAGAGAGAGAGCACAAGCAGGGGGAATGGCAGGCAGAGGGAGAAACAGGCTCCCTGATGAGCAGGGAGCCTGATGTGGGGCTTGATCTCAGGACCCTGGGATCATGATCTGAGCCAAGGCAGACACTGAACCAACTGAGCTACCCAGGTGCCCCTATTTTCATGTGTTTATTTGACATCTGTATATCTTATTTAGTGAAGTGTCTCTTCAAATATTTTGCCCATTTTTAGAAATTGGGTTGTTTATGTTCTTATAGTTGAGTTTTGAGGGTTCTTTATATATTCTGGATACAAGTCTTTTTATCCAATATCTGCTTTTGCAAATTTCTTTCTGATCTGTGGCTTGTCTTTCATTCTCTTTACAGTATCTTTTGAAGAAAAGAAGCTTTAATTTTTTTAATGAAATCCAGTTTATTTTGATTTCGATTAAAAAATATATTCTTATTGGATATAGAATCTAGGTCGACAGTTTTCTTCTCTCTGTATTTTATTTATTATTTATTTATTTATATACTTATTGAGCACATGGGTGGGGGGAGGGGCAGAGAGAGAGGGAGAAAGAGAATCCTAAACAGGCTCCGTGCCCAATGAGGAGCTGGACGCTGGACTTGGGACTCGATCTCAAGACCCTGAGATCAAGACCTGAGCTGAAATCAAGAGTCGGATGCTTAACCGACTGAGCCAACCAGTCGTCCCTCTTCTCTCAATATTTCAGATGTTGCTCCACTGACTTCTTGCTTATAACATTTCCGAAGGGAAGTCTGCTGTCATCTTTATTTTTGTTCCCCTCTATGTTATGTCTTTTTTCTCTGCCTGATTTTAAGATTTTTCTCTTTATTATCAGTTTTGAGCAACTTGATCATAATGTATCTTGATATAGTTTTATTCATGTTTTCTATATTCAGGATTCATTGAGTTTTTTGGATCTGTGAGTTGGTATTTTTGACAGATTTGGAAAAATTTGTTCATTATTTCTTCAAATATTTTTTCTGTACCTTGTCCCCCACTGAAGGACTCCACTTGAAGCTTTCTCATAGCTCACTGATGTACTCACTTAAAAAAATTCACCTTTCTCTTTATGTTTCATTTTGGACAGTTTCTATTTCATTGTTTTTAAGCTCACTAAATCTTTTTTCCGCAATGTCTGTATTCATGCAGAAGTTCAATTTGGGTTTTTTATATTTCCATATCTTTATTTAACATGGAATACAGTTATAATAACTGTTTGGATGTCTTTTCTGCTAATTCTAACATCTGCATCAATTCTGACTTGATTTTTCTCCTTATTTATTTATTTTCTTGGTTCTTTGCATGTCTGGTAATTTTCTGATTGAATAGAAGACATGGTGATTTTTACCTTGTTACATGCTGGATATTTTTGTATTCCTGTTCATATTCTTGAGCTTTGTTCATGGACACAGTTAAGTTACTTGAAATCATTGGAATTTTTTTTGGTTTTGCTTTTAAGATTTATTTTGAGGGCCAGAGCGACATTAGTTGAGGGCTAATTATCTCCTATTATTGATGCAAATCACTTCTGTGTCCTCTACCCACTGCCCCATGAATCCTGAGGTTTTCCAGTCTGGTTGGTGGGAATACTGGGTACTATTATCTTTAATTCTTTCAGGTGGTCTTTCCCTGGCCTCCTAGGTAGTTTCTTCACACATATGCACTGATCATTACAAAGTGGGGGAGACCCTTTCAGATACCTGGAGTTATGTCTCAGTGTTTCTCTCTTCTTTCTAAGGTTCTGTTCTGTGAACTCTAGCTCTCTTGGTCTCCTCACACTCCCAGCTCTGTCTCCTTGTCTCAGGTTGCCTGCTGGGCCCTGTCAGGATTCCTCCTCCTTGCATTGTGTCATGGAAACTATTTCAAAGCAGTAAGCTGGAATAATAGTAGGGTTCAATTCATTTGTTTTCTGTCTTTTAAGGATCACTGTTCTTTGTTGCTCATGTACTGTGCTTGAAAACCATTATTTCATATACTTGTTTTAGTTTAGTTTTGTTTTGTTTTTGTTAACTGGGAAGATAAATCTAGTTCCTCCTACCCAATCTTGGCTAGCAGTGGAATTCTCTGGGGAGTGTTTTTTTTTTTTTTAAAGATTTTATTTATTTGACAGAGAGAGACACAGCGAGAGAGGGAACACAAGCAGGGGGAGTGGGAGAGGGAGAAGCAGGCTTCCCGCAGAGCGGGGAGCCCGATGCGGGGCTTGATCCCAGGACCCTGGGATCATGACCTGAGCTGAAGGCAGACGCTTAACGACTGAGCCACCCAGGCGCCCCATCTCTGGGGAGTGTTTTAAACACCAACCTGCTTTGTTAGTATTGTGACCAAGCCTGAAGACCAGATTATATGTGGTTCCTAAATAGACCTTCTCTTCTCTCAAAAACATATTCTGTTAGTCACTTTTATCATTTGACATCCATGATTATACTGATATTTTCTTGCCTCCATTAAATCAATTGCTTTTTAGCAGGGTGCCAATTGAGTGTATTCTATATTTAATTGGAAAGATATAATTGTGGGCATTCTGAGAAGGAGAAAATTACTTTCCATTTGGAAGAACATCAATGTTTCATTCCTATTTAATATGTGGGAGTAAAAGTCTATTCAGTGTGCCTGACTTGAAAGAGTTCACCTGCCATTAGATAGTGGGCAATTGTCCACTGGTTTAAATAAGTCCCGAATTTGTGTGACTTTGTCTTTCTTGGGTATTTCCTTCTGTTTCTGAGATGATGAACTAATTTTATGACATGTTTATATTGTTATAATGATATAAGAGTAGAAACAGCAGAGTAGGACTCAGGAGAGCTGATTTCTATACCCACTTCTGCCACTAATTAACCATTTAACCTTGAGCAAATCCTTGGACTTCTCTAGGTTTCATGTTCTTAATCTGTAAAATGAAGCTGATCACGAATTTCTAACATCTCTCCCAGTGCAAATATTCTTTGACATGTCAACAGATTTTTGAGTCCATGGTTCAGAGTACAGATTTTGAAGAATATATGAGAAAAAATATAAGTATTTTGAAAATGCCATGAATGTGCATTAGTTCCTTGGAGGAAACTGAAGATGATTGTCGTGAGAAACTGTGAGACAAATTGAATGATAAAGACAGGTAAACTAACCAACCAACAAAACCTCACCATCAAAGTCAACCTTCTGTTAGATATTTGATAAAAAGACTAGCTGGAAACAGCAGCTATGCAGAATGCCAGAACTCATGTGCAAACCGTTCACCTGTTAGTATCACTGATATTGGTGAGGTTCCCCTCCCTCATTTTTACTTTTTTTTTTTTTTTAGCTGTAGCATACCTACAATAAAGTGTGTGAAGCACACTAGTTTATGTATACAGACTGAAAGATATGTACACATATGTACACACCCACATGACCATCACTCTAATCAGGAAATGAACCATTCCTAATACTGCACAAAATTCCTTTTTGCTTTTTTCCCAGTCAATTCCTAGTTCTCCTTTTGCCTACCCCTACCAGAAGTAATCTTTATTCTGATTCCTATCATTATTAATTGAACTTTATTGGATTGCAATCATACAGTGCATAGTCTTTTGCTCACTGAACATAATCCATGCTGTTGCATGCATTGGTATTATGTTTTTAAAGACAGCTGTTTAGTGTCCTGTTTATGGTCATACCATAATTTATTTCTCTTTTTATCTGTTGATGGGCATTTGAGTTGTTTCCAGCTTTTGGCTATTATGGTTATGAGGATTAGTTTACATGTCTTTTGATAGACATATGTTTTCATTTCTCTTAGGTATTTACCCAAGGATACAATTGCTGTAGGAAGAGTTTATGTTTAGCTTTGGTAAATACTGGCATGGGCCTGATTTGAGGTATTAAGTAGATTTGGAATTTTCATTTTCTGAGAGAAAAGAATCGCTTTGAAAGGATCATAGAATGAGAGGATGGAAGGCAGGGACTGAAGAGGAGATGTACAGAGTGACTTGGTTTAGATTCAGTGTATGCTGGGTTGTTAGATGATGACAGGTGGGAGGTCCAGTCCAGGCTAGCAGGGAGGTCATACTTGGGAGAATGTAGATCTCCTGAGGGAGCACAGGAAATAGATGTCCATTTATAACATAAGCCAGAGGAATGATTTTACTTAGATTCTTTGTCATGGATTGCTAAATGATGATAGATGGTAAGTAAACAAAATTAGAAGCATCAGTCTCAAAGGGTTAAAATGGTCAGTTAAAATTTAAAACTGATTGGTTTTTCTAAATCATTTATTCCTGATAATTGTGCCAGACCAGTAAGCTTATCGCTGATGCTATATCAAATTCAATTAGAAATTAGCTCTAAGGTTTACTATTTTAAAAAGAGATCTAAGAACTCTAACACACCAGAAGTTACTTGCATAATTCTTTCTCTTCTACAAATACCACTAAAATCAGAGAGGAGGAATTCTCTAGGGAAATCTGTTTTCAATAGCTTCCGGTCATTCCTGGTTTCATGACCCCTTCCTTTCCACTTCCTTCACCTGCCACTGTCAAAGAGAAAGCCCTGAGCAAGGATCGATTCCTGGGAAATCTAAAATTTGCACCTGCTGCATTCAAGAGACAGGTAACTCACCATGATGGGAGGGGTGGGGGCTCGAGGTAGGGTAGTTTTACAAAGAGACAGAGCTTTTCTTTTCCTCATTTTTGTGTTACACAATGGAAGAAATGCTTGGATAAATGTGCAAAATTGTTTTGGAAAATACTTTTAAGTAGAATTTGCCTAGTGCCAGATATAAAGTATTTTTTCCAAAGTGATTTCTGAGAAACCCGTATTTCATTCTTTTTTCTTGGAATGTGATAGATGTCTATGAAAAAAAGGTGTTTGGTTGCCACATGTTTATGCATCTAGACTGCTTAGCTGCAGTGCCTCAGAGCCTTGCTATGCTCATATGCATGTGGTTCTACATGAGGGGAACACAGTATGAGGCTTTTCCAAACTTGTTTGACTATAGGACCACGTTTTCTTGGAGTATCTCTTGGGATTGGTTCTCCATAGAATACGTGATAGCAAATGCTGTGTTAGAGACACATGACAAGGTAGACTTTAGATTGTTTTCTAGAACACTTCAGCCAAAGCCCATCAAGTCAAGACCCAGGACACTTCCTTTTCTTCCTTCCTTTCCTAATTACCTCCTCTGATCATTTTTCAAGTTCTTGTCAAACAAATTCTGAGTAAAGTGCTTGATATGTACCATGACAATTAAAGAGAAGTAAGACATTTGTTTGGTCTGGGTCTCGGTTTATTCATCTGTGAAGCAACAAGGTTGGATTGTGATTGCTAATGTCTCTTCCAGCTCTTTAATTCTATGCTTTTTTGATTCAGAAAGCATGATCCCTGACCCCACGATACTAACTGTCCAGCTTGGGGCACAAAGGTAATGTAAATGACACAACTAGCAGGCAATTCAAAGTGGTACACATCTCTGTGCTAAATTGTGTGGTGCAGATGAGAGGGGCTTTGCCAACGCAAAGAGGGGGAAGCAATGAGGCAGAAGCACTTCTACTCTCCCTGTTTTTTCTTGCTACATTAGGCACTCAACAGAGCCCCTAAAACAATGATTTAACCAGAATGTATTTGGCTATAGAGATATAAAATGCATTTACTACATGCAAAGACTTTGTTCCATGTCTACTTAAGCTCACTTAGTGCAGAGGGTTAGTTACAATGTGAGCTTAATGAACACACCTCTGTCAGTGTAAGCATTTAATACTTCCTTTAACAGTCATTAGGTCACTAATGTCTTTTGCAGAACTTGAAGACTTGAACTAAAAGATGTTTGGGGCTGAAGGCATGAATGGGATCCTAGAATGTTAGAGCTGGAAGAGCCCCAAGGGCTCCCCGAGATCAGGAGCCAGCAAACCTTCTCCGAATAGGGACAGATAGTCAATATATTAGGCTTTGCCAGCCATGAGATCACCACTGCAGCTACTCAACTCTGCTGTTGTAACGCAAAAGCAGCCATAGATAATATGTAGAGAATTGGGCATGGCTGTGTTCCAGTAACTTTATATACAAAAAGAAAAGGCCAACTGGATTTTTGGCCTGAGGGTTGTGATTGCCAAACCTTGATCTGGGTGAAGACCAGAGTGGTCAAGGTTGATCAAGATCACACAGTGATATGGACTGAATTGTGTCTCTCCCAGCCACATTCATATGTGGAAACCCTAACTCCCTAATGGGACTGTATTTGGAGATAAGACCTATAAGTAGGTAATTAAGGTTAAATGAGGTCATAGAGTGGGGTCCAAATATGGTAAGATTATGTCCTCATACGAAGAGATGCCAGAGAGCTTGATCTCTCTTTCTACCATGTGAAGACACAGCAAAAAGGAGGTTGTGAAATAATAGAAAATATATGTATATTGGTCTCTGCCCCCAGGTCCTGGCACAGAGCTCCTAAAATTCCTTAGAATTTCATGGGTGATAAGAGCATCTTTTGTTCTAATGAAGTGTCTCTGGGTGGGCTCCTGGATAGGGGCTGGTCACCAGAAAGACCAAGCCATGATTAGAAGCTTGGAACTTTCAGCTCCTCTTCAACCCCCACCGCCATTCTCTGGAGAGGGGCTGGAAATTGAGCTAATAATTGGTGATGCCTAGAGTATGAAGCCTCCATAAAAATCCCAAAAATATAGGGTTCAGAGAGCTTCTGGGTTGGCAAGCACATCCACATGCCTGGAGGGTAGAACAGAAGGTCTTCCGACCCTTCCAGACCTCACCTATGTATCTCTCCATCTGACTCTTCATTTGTTTCCTTTAAAATATCCTTTGTAAATAAATTGGCCGGGTAAGTAAGCTGTTACTCTGGGCTCTGTGAGCCAATCTAGCAAATTATCAAACCCAAGGAGGGGATCATGGGAGCCTTCGATTTATAGCCAAGTCAGGTAGAAGTTGTGGGTAACCTGGGGAGCTTATGATTGGCATCTGAAGTAGGAGGCAGTCTTGTGGGACTGAGTCATTATCCTGTGGGGTCTGCACTGACTCTAGTTAGTGTCAGAACTGAATTGAATTGAACTGTAAGATACCTAGCTGGGCTCAGAGAATTGGTCAGGGTGGGGAAAAACCCCACATATCTGGTGTCAAAGTGTTGTGAGTGCAAGACTAAAGGAAAAAACATTGAGATTTGCCTTGACTGTGGCCATCTATAAGCCAGGAAGAGGGTTCTCACCAGAACCTGACCACGCTGGCAACCTGATCTTGGGTGTCCAGCCTCCAGAATTGTGAGAAAATAAACTTCTGTTGTGTAAGCCACTCAGTCTATAATATGTTGTTATGACAATGTGAGCTGACTGACACACACACAGCAAGTTTGGAGTAGAATGGGAGCTAGTGTTCAAATCTTTTTTTTTTTTTTTTAAAGATTTGTTTATTCATGAGAGAGAGAGGGAGCAAGCACGAGTAGAGGGAGGGGCAGAAGGAGATGGAGAGAGAATCTCAAGCAGACTCCCCACTGAGTGGGGAGCCCAATGCGGGCCTTGATCCCACCAGCCTGAGATCATGACCTGAGCCAAAACCAAGAGTCTGATGCTTAACTGACTGAGCTACCCAGGCACCCCCAGTGTTCAGATCTTCTGATGACATTCCAAACAGCTTTGAGTAGAAGAATGAGCATATTAGCTTAAGTTTGAAAAGGAAAGGCTTGATTTTTTTCTGTTTCACCTTTGTATATTTTGGCTCAATGTACAGATTACTAGATTGAAGAATTAGATCTTTATTTTGGAAAACTGTTTTTTGGAAATGTCGAGTAGGATATAAAATAAAATCTGTTAGGGGACTGAAGAAAGGCATGGACAAAATTTGGGGATTTGGACCACTTTTCTTAACTTTGCTACCATCTCCTTTGGGGAATGAATCTCTTCCTTCTCTGGCTACTTCCGTTATTCATGTGCTTCTCATACCTTGTCTTTACTACATGCCTGTTTTCATCTCTAAATTTTCTTGAGGGTACAGGCGTGGCTCAGTCGTTGGGCGTCTGCCTTTGGCTTGGGTCATGATCCCAGAGTCCTGGGACCGAGTCCCACGTCGGGTTCCCTGCTCGGTGGGAGGCCTGCTTTTCCCTCTCCCACTCCCCCTGCTTCTGTTCCTTCTCTCGCTGTCTCTCTCTCTGTTGAAACATAAATAAAAAAATCTTTAAATTTTCTTGAGGGTACAGCCACATTTTGTCGCTTTACATTAACCACATCTTGCTTGTGCTATGCATTGCATGTGAATGGAATTGAACAGTCATGGGTATTACAATGCATTCATCCAGTTAACAAAACTTTGTTGAGTGTCTATTAGGTGCTCAGCTCTGTATTAGATGCTGAAGGTAATGGTAACCTCATGGAGCTCATAGACCGGTAGGGAAGACTCATCCAACGATCCAATCATTCAGTTTAATGTACATTTACAAATTTTGATAAATGATATGAAGGAAAGGTACAGATACAATGAAGCCACAAAATAGGAAACCCAAGAAGGCTTTCCTAAGGAAGTGATGTTTGTATTGAGATCTAAAAAATGAGTAGGCATTAACCAGATGAAGGAAAGATATGGGGTAGAAGAACATGGGCAGAGACCTTGAAATTAAAGGAAGCCTGGTGCATTTGAGGAATTGATAAGGGGCCAGGATGGCTGGAGCACAGATATACAAATGAGTCTAAAGAAAATGACAAGGGCCTGGCCACTCAGAGCCTTGTAGGCTGGGTATTGGTTGTCTTAAGCATAATGAGAAACCACTGCAGGGCTTTAAGCATCTTTAAGATCATTCAGACTGCAGTGTATTACAAGAGGACAAAAGTATTGTGAGAGACTAGTCCAGAGATGCTGCTCCATGATGGTGGTTTGAATCAGTTCTCGGTGGGGGCTGGAGAGAAGCAGATGGAATCGAGAGACTTTTAGGAGGCTGCAATGAGGACTGAGTTATTGGGGTGAGGGAGTGTAAAGTGTTAGATAAGTCCCAAATACCTGGCTTATGAAACTGGAGAGATAAGGGTGCTATTCCTTGGGTAGGGGACACTAAAAGTGAGTGGGGTTTTAGAGAAGGACAGGTGGGAGTGTGTTGTGCTTGAATTTGAGGTACCCATGGACAGGTTGAATAGGCAGTTGGGTATGTGGACCTTGGTTGGGTTCTTCCCTAACCACAATTGAAATTTGTGGTATCTCCAAAAGGCAAAGGGAAAGCAAAATGAGTGTAGAAAGATTAACTCACCTGTCTCTGATTTATGTTCCTAGGGAAATGCCCTGGAGCTGTGTTTGATAGGGAATCCCTTGGCTGGGGTTGGCTTGAAGTAAAATGATGCAGATCAGGATCATCCTTCCTCAAGTCTGGTAGATCAGATGGTAGCTTCTTTAGGCAGTAACACTGCAGTCTTTGGTACTTTCCCATCCATATTTAAAATAAAATCTGAACTCTCTTCTTGGATCTTGCATGTTTTGGCCTTAATCTACCTCTCTAATGTCATCTGGCACTCCTCTCCCTAGATTCTAGCCAGGCTGGCTCCCTACTTGGTCCTCTCACAAACCATACTTGCTCTGCCTCAGACCATTTGAACTTGCAGTTTTTTCTTGATGTGCTCCTCCTTTGCTCTCTTGATGGCAGATCCTTCTCTGCATGAGGTTTAAACTTCAATCCCTCCTCCTCCTTCTTCACTCAATATAAGTACTCACCCCCATCCTTTTCTGTTCCATCACACTATTTTATTTTCTTCACTGATCTTACACTAGCCACAACTAGGTTTATGTATTTATTCATCTATCTCTCCCTGTTGAATGGAAGTTTTATGAGAATAGGAACTGGGTCTGTCTTGTTCAGTGCCTTATCACCAGCACCTAGGTGTCTGTTAAGACTTAACAGTGTCTGTTAAGTTGGAGCTGCTCGATAAATTTCTGTGTGGGGAATGAGTCCCACTAGGCATTGGGGGAAAGCACAGATAAAGATTGAAGAGGAATCTCGAGGTCTGCAAATGTCAGACTTCGGAGAGAGGTTGGTGGTCTGGAGAAGGGTAGGGTGTGGGGGACAAGTTTCATTCAGAGATACTAAATAGCTCTGAAAAGTCCAGTAGAAGCATTCTTAACCCTCCTCAACCTCACTGACTTACTATATTAACCCAGACTCCCCTGCCCTATGTAACCTTGAGCGCCTCTAGCCCCTTGAATACCTCAGGTAGAAGGCTGCTGTCTAGTACACCTGGGTACCACTATTGCCAACAGGTAAATTGTATATAGAATATAGAATATATAGATAATATAGAGTATATTGATAAGTTCCCTCTTTGAGAAAGAAAATATAAAATCAGAAGGAAGAGTCTCCTTTAAAAAGGGAATCATCTTGGTCAAAGGAAAACCAGTAAACAATCTACTTGGATCTGAAATTGCTTAGTTTCTAGGTGCTATTAAATTGGATTTGTGATCTAATAAACCAAATGAAGGGCTTTGGATAGCTGAATAATCAACTGAGATGAAGATTTTTGAGAAGATTGAAATTGATTACACTCTCTGTTCCCACCACAAGGGATAGACTGCTTCACTGGATTTTTCTGCCATATAATATAGAGAGGTAGAGATTATCTTGCTGTCAAATTGTCTTGTTACAAGACTAAACTTCTATGCTTGTAAAGTCTATTTTAACCATCGCAGACAGTCATAAAACATGGCCAGGTTAGGAAATAATTACAGGTTATAAATTTTACTCAATCAATTTAGATAATCTGGACCTAAAATGAACTTTTTAGCAACAATGTAGAAAATGAACCAAAAAAGTGAAGAGTAAGTTATAATCTAACTTCTTATTAGCATCAGTCAGTGAAAGCTCCTGTCTTGTCTCTAGTATTAGCGATGGTGCTACCCCAGCTGGTACTTGGAAGGTCACTGCCAACCTTGACCTCTTCGATTCTCTGACTTGTCTGTCTATATGCTTAAACCGTTCATCAACCATCTTGTGATTGAGATATTCTTTTAAAAACGCCATTTTTTTTCTGAATATGAAAGTTACATGAATGAATTGTAGAAAGTACTGCAAAATACAAAGGAGATAAAAATTGCTGTATCATATCATCAGGTTAAAAAAAATTAACATTTTGGGGTATTTTTACCCAGGCTAAGTTGTTTTATTTTGAGGAAGTTTGTCTTATAATGTGTTATTTCCTACTTTTTTGCACTTACTATTAGATCATGAATATCTATCTGTGACATGAAATAGTTTTTTTGTGAAAATGATTTTAATGACTCCATAAATATTCCATTGCCTAGATTAACATTTCCCTACTTTTAGACAAATTGATTGTTTCTAGTCTCTTCCCTTTCTTCCAATCCTCTCGCCTCCTTGACTTTTTTTGTAAACCTCAATTTAGCTGTTAATTTTTTTCAAGGTGGCAGGTTGAGTTATAAACTTAAACTGTAACTTGAAAATCTTTAGGAGTGCATTTAATCAGAAGCAATTTATTCATAAGGAATCATGGAAAAATGAAAAAAACATGGAGCTGGGGAAGACAATTGGGTAAGCATTACCAAATTTCAAACTTTCATCTTTAATGAAGGTAAGGTTTAGTTTAAGAATCAACATTACACAGAGCAAGGTTTCCTTGTCAGACAGACTAGTTTCCATTTGGACTACAAACTGTTTCCAGCTCTCTCAGTAAAATGAGATGCATTTACGGAAACTTCTTTGTTTGCCGCTCCACGTTTGAGCTGCGTTTGGCATTTGTCTCCTTTCCTGCCGGGCAGAGAAGTGCTGGACAGGCTTCTGCTCCACTTCGCTGGCCCTGTGATTCTATTCTTTTTCATAGGTTATATTGTGCACCAAGATCTGGAAGCCCGCGTGATTCTTTGCGTCCTCGTGTTCTTTATCATGCAGCCATTTTTGGTAAGAATCCTTCAAGACCACCAGCAATATTTTTCCTATGGACATCGAACAGTGGGGCATCGGAATCAAGGCCTGCTACCTTTTCCCAATCAACCAAATCTTGGGTGTGTTTGATTGAAGCTTGCTTCACTCTTTTGGCTAAGCGGATTGTTGCCCACTGAATCAATCACCTCATTTGATGAATTACAGAGGTGAGCAACAAAATGTGCTCTAAAAATGTGCTTTAAAAAAAAAAAAAGAACTTTTCTTCCATGCTCAGGAAGAGGTGACAAAGGATAAGACGTGATAACCCTTTGGTCTTTACTTTTTTTTTTTTTTTTTTACGATTTTATTTATTCATTTGAGAGAGAGAGAGAGAGACCACAAGCAGGGGTAGGGGCAGAGGGAGAGGGAGAAGCAGACTCCCCGCTGAGCTGGGAGCCCGATGCGGGGCTCGATCCCAGACCCTGAGATCATGACCTGAGCCGAAAGCAGATGCTTAACCGGCCGAGCCACCCAGGCATGCTGGTCTTCTTTACTTCTTTTCTGGAGGGAGCTGCATTTTCCACAGAATGAGCCATAGTAACAGTGGCAGAAAGTGCCACATGAAACAAAATAGTGAGGGTCCAGGCAGTGAGTGACTCAGTGCGCTTGTGGCCTGGATGGGAGAACCAGTCAGCTGTGGTGCTAAGAAGGAGGCTTCTAATTTTTTTTAATCAATAATTTTTATGAACCTCTTTGTTAAGTTCGAGTTCTAGAAGTATTTAGGAAGACACAAATGCTCAGTCTATTTTTCGTATGAAAACTCAGCTTTTTTTTCTGTTTCTTTTTTTAAACTGTATTGGTGGGAATCACACAGTCCTCGGGAAGAGCCTTGGGGAGGTCAGGCCAGTGGTCAGAGTTCCAAGAGCCCGTGAGGATGGCACTGAGGCCCAGGCTTCATCTCTTTGTCAGCAGTGACATCTTAGGCTGAAGGCTCTGCTTATAGCTGACGCTTCCCTTTAGAAAACATTGTACCTGGCTCAGCATTTCGGGTCTCATTTGTCAATATTGCTGCAAGTTGAGCAAGAGGTGGTGGAATCAGAGTGGAGGCAGATACTGGGGACACACATCTGGAGTGAGCGCGAGTGGAGGGGGTGCACAATCTCAGATGGTGGCATCCTCATAGGGTGGATTTTGTGTGTTGATGGAAGTCCTTGCTGACCACATTGTTATTCATGGCAACAATTTCAGGTAGTAAATTATTTATTACATTTTTTTCCCTCTAGTGGATATAATGGAACAAAGAATCTTTATACAAGGACTATACAAATATTGTCCTTCTACCTTATATAATGGAAGGCACTTTTGCCAGTTAAAGATAATTGCTATCGTTAAATATTGATAGAGCATTAAAAAAATTTTTTTTTCTAGAAGTAAAAATAAAGGGCACAACTGTGGGAAATATACTCAATCTGCCCTGGACTTTTCATCCAATGAATACCAGGTCTCAAGGAGGAAGAAAATTATTTGGAGGGAGGATGCTTTCCTTTATAATAGCAGATCTCCCAGGTGCTAAATATTGCCTGAGACATGGGAGAAAGGAGACATTTTACAAGGTTCCAAGCTGGAGTATAACCGTCTGTGTTCTCTAACCGAGGGCATGCTGCCCAGAGAAGAATCCAGAAGGAAAGTAAGTCGGCTGCTGCAATAAGAGCAAGGTGAATTAAGAAGGCGAAGGTCTCTGATATCACTGTGGAGAATGGAGTCTCAGGTCTGGACAACTAAATCAGAAACAGTGGCAGGCCCTGGACAGATGAGAGAAAAGCAAATTGTGAGCCAGAGTCAACCTTGACTACCGCACTCCCAGGAACAGAGAGGTCTAACCACAGAGTCCTGCCTGGAGAAGGGCACACGCCCTGCCCTCTTCCCCCGTCCCAGGTTAATCTGAAAGATCTTTATTTTTATAAAAATAAAATGAATTTATTCATTCACTTCCTTTTTCCAAAAGGGACTTGAAGAGATTAATAGAACATCAAGCATGAGGTTAAAGGAAGGAAAATCAACTCCAAAGGGTAATGTGGAATCTCAAGCAGGAGATTGTGCACGTGGAACGAAGAGGCAGATTTGCCTCTTTGTCTTGGTGACGGTGTGCTATGCTGGTCGTGGGAGCAGGGGGCTGGGTGACAGATGATTATGCTGTGTGTGTGTGTGTGTGTGTGTGTGTGTGTGTGTGTGTGTGTAGGGGTTGTTCATGGTAACCTCCTACCACTGGGTCAGTCTGCAGCCATTATTCAAGGCTCCACAGATTTGGAGGGATGTGGGTTTCATTTAGGATCAAAGGATGGGGAAATTTAAGAGCCTCCCTTAACATTTAGATGCTCCTTGAGCACCTCCCACCCTCGGCTGCCTGTAAATGTTTCAGCAGATGAATGTTAGACTCTTTGGTGTCCACAGGTGAAACTATGCACGCGTACATACTTCCTCCTCCCTCTGATTGTGTTCTTAAGTCTGTGGAGCCCCCCGTGGGTGGCAGTCTGGGCATGTCTCTCCATTGGTTTTGCCCAGGCAGTTCTGGGATTTCTTGGGGCATCTTTTTCCAGCTCTCAAAAATCTCTCAGGTACATCTTTTTTTTTTAAGATTTCATTTATTTATTTGACAGAGAGAGAGAAAGAGAGGGAGAGAGAGAGCAGAAGCAGGGGAAGTGGCAGGCAGAGGGAGAGGGAGAAACAGACTTCCTACTGAGCAGGGACGTAGGGCTCAATCCCAGGACCCTGGGATCCTGACCTGAGCCAAAGGCAGAAGCTCAATTGACTGAGCCACCCAGGCGCCCCCTCAGGTACATCTTGATGAGATGAAACAAATTGAGTAACTCAGAATTGGATGGCTGCAAAGGAGAGTTTAGGACTGCAAGGAGTGGTGTGATGGTGTGATAAATTGGCATGCCTCACACAGATGTGCAAAGCAAATGGAGTTGCTTTGTTTCCTAAAACTGGTGTGGTCTTCCTTACCAGACCACACTCAGCTGGGTGGTGGTAGTTAGGAAGAGATGTGGAAACTATCTTTAAACTTGTCCCCTGCCCCCCATCTAAGATGCCATGGCTCCCAGATAGACTGAGATGCGAGGCAAGTGTGACCTCATGCTAGCAGGGCAGACATGGGGTTTCGGACCTCTGCAATGTCCATTGGCTCCTCACTGGTCTTCACTGTGCAGTGGCTGATCCCATCGGTTCCCTGTACTTGGGTTGGAAGTGGGCCTATCCCACCGTTGGAAGGTTAGCACCCAATCTTGAGTTCGTGGTTTTGCTTCTGATCATGAAGCTCCTGAATGCTTGACCATTTTGTCCGGATTACAAACCCCACAGGCCCTCTCCCATCTCTGAACCCCTGCTTCAGAGCAGGTGGGAGGACATGGATCTCTTGCATGCCTTTGCCCAGGCCTCAAGAAGCCAGGAGCACTGCTAGGGCTCCTCTGTTCAGCCTCCTCCATCTCCTAGGGCTGCCCTTTGTTCACATGGTGCTTAAGGAAGGCCCTGCCTGCAGCTCCCCAGGCTTCCCGAACTATTCCCAGGAAGTACGCCAGTCTCACATTCTACTGAAAGTTCTTGTGTTTCCCCATCTGTCTGTCTAGATGTTTCTCTCATGCTTCCTGTGCTGAGTCCCACTTCAGAGGGAATACATGAGGTCATGGGAATTTGAGGTCTCCTTTTTCCAATGGGATTTGGAGGGGAAGGCTTTCCCTTTTCTCTTCCTGCCTTCCTCGACATCACATTTCTCTCCTTCCTGTGATGGAATTTTTTTTTTAAAGATTATTTATTTATTTATTTGACAGAGAGAGACACAGTGAGAGAGGGAACACAAGCAGGGGGAGTGGGAGAAGGAGAAGCAGGCTTCCCGCTGAGCAGGGACCCCGATGTGGGGCTCGATCCCAGGACCCTGGGATCATGACCTGAGCCAAAGACAGACACTTAACGACTGAGCCACCCAGGAGCCCCCTGAGATGGAATTTACTTTCTGTCGGGGCAGCGAACCATACATCAAGAAGAGCTGCACACATATTTTCCTAATTATGCGTGTGTCTGGGGACATGGGGAGTCCCTTTTGTCCTCACCGTTGTGGAGTTTTCTGTTGTAACGGTTGTTGGGGGGATGGAGGAGGGTGGTGGTCGATTACGTACTGCTTATGGTTTACGGTTAAAACATTAAAATCATGAACATGGGAACTGAAAGCTTTCCCTTTGCAAATTGAGCAGCCGCAGTTTCTGTGTTAGAAACTACTATTAACACTTCTTGTTTTCAGAACTTGGGATGCTGTAAAGGTCCTGAAAAAAATGGCAGTTTGGTTGGAAGTGTTCATGCTTGGTTTCAACACATTCACAGAACATTCACAGGAAATAATTGCAAGTTCACACAATATGCTCTGTGGGTATGATTCAGATCAGCTCTCAAGAGCACTCAGGAATGAAGGCTCCTAGCCATTTATACAAAGAATCATTAAAATAATGATAAAAGGACCCCAGTGTGATTGAGGGGAGCAGAAAATAATGAGATATTAAGGCACAGGTTTTTATCTTTCTTGGGATCAAAAGCTGCTGGGCACACCATTGGATTTGAGCTTCTATTATATTGAGAACTACTTTTAGGGTTTTAAGGATTCAAGTCATGTTAGCTTTGTTTGCTGAGTCCCAGTCATAATAAAATTTCATTTTGTGGGGGAATTATAGGAGATAAGAACAATGAAGGAGCACAGAATGGGGCTTACTCCTTATAAGAAAAAAGTGCTAAAGATTTGAGACTTTACTCTTACTAAATGAGGAGGAATGTATCTTTATGCAGTTGTGTTTCCTGAGAGCCCTGTGAGTACTGAACCTTGATATAAACGCTGTCAAAGCTGAGTGGGAAAATGCCAATTGGGACACTTATTTTAAGATTCATATAAGCTGGGGCGCCTAGGTGGCTCAGTTGGTTAAGCGACTGCCTTCGGCTCAGGTCATGATCCCAGGGTCCTGGGATCGAGCCCCGCATCGGGCTCCCTGCTCCTCAGGGAGCCTGCTTCTTCGGGAGCCTGCTTCTCCCTCTCCCTCTGCCTGCCGCTCCACCTGCTTGTGCTTTCTCTCTCTGTCTCTCTCTCTGTGTCAAATAAATAAATAAAATCTTAAAAAAAAAAAAAAAGATTCATATAAGCTGTGTTGGGAGGTAGAACATGCTTATGTGGAAGGATGACTTCACAAAACTAAATGCAAGTTAACCTAAAGTAAGGTGTGCCCAGCCTAAGAAACAGAAAGCTGAAAATCTGAGCCTGGAAGACTAAACTCATAAAGTATATCTAACAGAGGATATCAAATAGAGGATAAATTAAAGATGTAAATATATATTCTATTTAACAGAAATTATAGCTCACCTCTGTGTTGTACCTGACAGTTTACAGAGCATTTTCACACACTTATATTTGCATTTTTCACTACTCTACTTATTAACCCATTTTTCTGGGAGGAAAACATCAGGTGATTATTAGAGCCTCATACAATTTTTACACCATAGAATCACCACCACTGTTCTTCATCACGAGACCAATGCCTGACACATCGTGGGCACTCAATTTTTTTTTTTACCTACTTAAAACGTGGCATAGTAAAAGTTGAGGGACAAAAGAAGAAAGAACAGAGTGTTGGAAACAGCATTGGTGGGGTGTCAGGACATCTGTGTTCTAGTACCAATTCTGCCATCAAATATCTGCGTGATTTTAAGAAGTCAATTTCCCTCTGTAAGCCTCTGTGTCCTTGTCTGTGAATCGATAATGTCTAAGGTCGCTTCCATCTCTAAGTTTCACTGTACTTGTTGCTTTACTTCTGGCATTGACTGAGATTTACTATGACCTAGCTCTTGTGTCAGACTGACGATCATGCTCAACTTATACACAATTTCAAGGTACACTCTGTCGTCCCATTTTACAGATGAAGAATTTAGAAAACAGAGAGGTTAAGTAGCTTGCTCAAGATTACAGAGGTAATACGTGGGAGAGTTTGGAACGTAACTCCAAAGCTCCCCACACTGGTGGAAGATAAGCGTGTGTGTGTGTGTGTGTGTGTGTGTGTGTGTGTGCACATCTGCATTTGCAATATTCTCCAGGGCACCGGGGAGGGTGTTGAGTAATAAAGAACTGAGGAATATCAATTTGAGTCCTATGAGCAGATATAAGATCTAGGTTTTGGATAGATAAATTTGTTGACCGCTGATGCCAATTGAAGTCTTTGTGTAGATCGTCAAAAATGAAAGCATTTTATTTTCTTATTGAGCACCCGGGCACACGCCACACAGATCTTCATTCATAGATCTCAAAGCACTTACCAATCACTTTGGCTTCACAAAATGCTTGTTTGCTGCTGCTTGCAATCACATTTCTCTGATTGCCTCCTCAAATTAAAATATTTTTCTGCACTCTCATAAAAAAGAGACTAAAAATAATAGGCGATATTATAATAGGCAATTCATAATCAGAGAATTGATTTGAGATCTATTATGACAGGCAAGCAAAAGTGAAATTCTAATGAAGTCTTTTGAACGACACTTCTTCCTCTTTGATTCCTCAAAAGACTGACAGTTTGTCATTTTTGAAAGGGTTTATATTTTGCACTGTCATTATGCTAGCTATAATGCCATATATTCTCCCCTATGAGGTGATGTCTCAAATAGAACATACCTAAGGTTTTCCATCTCCCAAGGAAAAATACTTACAGTGTTACTTCTTGAACACCGTTCTTATAAAATAGTAATCCTCACACTTTTTTTCTTTATGGAAGAATAATTTACATATAATAATGTACGTATATCTTCAGTTCAATGACTCCTGATAAATATATTTACCTAGGTTACTATCATTCAAACTGAGATACAAAACATTTTTATTATCTTTGCAAGTTTCCATGTGTTCCTTTTTAATCAAATCCTCCTGCCCAAGACAACCACTGTAGATATGTTTTTTTAAATACCTACTCTTCAACTTCATGTAAATGGAATAATTAGTTGGCATATTGTTTTGAGATTCATTTGAATGTATACATAGTTTTTTCCTTTTCATTGCTGAATAATATTCGTACTCATTGTATGAATGTACTACAATTTGTTTAACAGTCCTCAAACTTTTGCATCCTGGTCCTACCTACAAAAAATATTCTAAGAGATTTGTTAACATTGGTATATATATAAAACATATACATAAATTTGGGGTAGAGTGTTCTTGATATCCAGGATTTGATTTATTTTGGGGGGAGCTTGACTTTGAATCCACTCAGATCCTGGAAGACCTCCCTTTAGCTAGACAGATAGCAGGCTACTTTTTGATTAATTGATTATTAATAAATTTATCAGGTAATTTGTTTAGAGACTAGATATCCAAGTCCTAATTGCTGGGGATGCAAAGATACACGATTCCCTACCCTGCAGGAGCTCACAGTCAAGTGAAGAAGACAGAGATGGAAACAGAGAAGTGCAGCATCAGGAAAATGCTGTACTATCTTATATGTTGGAGAGAACATGCATTTCTGTCTGTGGAGATCATGAAAGGCTTTCCAGAGGAGGAGACATTTGAGTTGGGTTCTGAAGCTCTATATCTGACCTCTAGATATGGGAATCTAGTAGGTGGCAGGAATGTGGGACATTGCAGGGATTGGGAACATGCAGCTGGACGCATAACGTTTACTGCATGGTAGAATGGCTTGTGTATTGATCCTCAAAAGATAGGCAAGGGTCAGATTGTGAGAGGTTTTGCAAGTTCTTTGGACTCGGTTATAGAAGTGGTGATTTTATCAAAGGACAACAATACCACAAATTACTCTTGGCTGCATTGGTAAAAAGAACCCTTTCCCATCTAAACTTTTGAATGATCACCACATCACTTTGGATTAACCAAGGTGTCAAGAAACTTTATGTTCTGTGGCCATGCTGGGGGCCCAATGCCTTTCTCTTGGAACCACTGCTCTCCATGGAGCCAATCTCGCATATGTCTTGTCCTTCAAGGAGGCTTTTCCTCAGTTGTCCTCTCCTACTCACTTGGTATTAGCAGGGAGTATGATTGGGGGATCCCTGTCTCTATCCCTTACTGACAGCACCACTATTTTTCTTTCCTCCTTATTTTCTCCACAGCAATAGCTCCTTTCCCCATGCCAACTAAGAAAAAACAAAATCTTTTCCCACTTTCTTTTTCCATATTCTTGTGCTCAGTCATCAAATCTGGCCAGTTCTCACCTTTTGGCCCTGGAAGGAGTGCCCATTTTCTAGGCTTACCAGGACACTCAGGAGTTAAAACTCTGTAGCAGTTTACCAGGGAGTATAAATAAAAACCCACACTTTAGTAGCAAAACTGCTACTCCACCCCCTATTGGGTTCTTTTGGTGACAACTTTCCTTCTGCTTTTGTTTGCCCTGTCCCTAGTGCTTTGGCTGCCAGTTTGAAAGAGTGCTAAAGAAAGACCTCCTAAATGGGTATCCTTACTGCATTTCCAAGATGACCATTCTGCAGCCTGAAATAAAACCTGGAACCCTGAGTCAGGTCAGTGAGGCATAGATGGTGCTGGCTTGTTCTCTGTCTTCTCTGAGGATCCAACAAAGGGAAATGACTCAAATTGCAGTGGAAAGTATTAGGTAAACCACATATAGGGCCATGAAGTCTTCTGCCCAAGAACAAGTACTTTCCCAAGGTAATCCTGGAGCTTACAAATACATTCAAAAGATAATAGCAGGGCAGGCATTTACTCATTTATTCATCACATATTTTCTAAGCTCCTGTTGTATGTCAAGCATTTTTCTAAAATTTGGGGAAACAGAAATGAGTAAGACTTGATTCTTTCCCTTATAAAGCTCTCAGTCTAGTTGGAGATGGACATACACGTGCACACACGTAATACATTCAAGATGTTGAGCCTTATTAGAGAGTCATATACAAGGTACCTGAGAAGCAGCAGATGAAGCACAAAATCACCCGGAAAGATTAGTCAAAGTCTCCCAGAAATGGTGATGCTGGGTTGACCCTTGAAGACAGGTAGGAGTCGACCAGGTAGACCTCAGGGCAAAACCCCTCTATCCTTCTCCTGACCTACACACATACAGGAGCACCGAGGCTTAGGGTGGAAGAAATGCCATTGGGTGGGGGGATGGGAGAGAGGATACAACTTTTTCCCATTACATACCTGTGACTGATATCAGTCCAGGTAAGAGTGAAGTAGGTTGGTGAGGAGGGTGAATCTGGCAGGGGACACATGGACATGAGTAACACACAGTAACATGCTCAGTGTGGGCAGGTGGGCTGTAAAGACAGATCCCTGCTCTGAGCCAGAGGGTGAGGGGAGTTAGTTCTCTGAGATCTTGACCACTCCTTTTGTCTGGCTTATAGTCTTTATCTCTAGATAGGAAACTTATCTCTGGAGCCCTAACCTAGCCTGGCTCCAGACTACTGCAGCCTCCCTTGTCCAGGTAGTCCCAGGGAGCTTTTGCTGCGTTTTGGTGATCTTAAACCTCCCTGATGGGAAGATGCTTCTTCTGAGCTCACTTTCTATGGGAGTAACAATATTGGGTTGATAGAATTTAAGGCTGGAGTACAGACCATGTAAAAGTAGATATAGAGAAAAAGAGGAGGCTGTGTGTCTATAAATTTGGACCCTCAAGGTACATTTGGGAAGGGCCTGGTTTCCTTTCTGTTTGCTCTGCTACACATGCTTTCTTCTCCTTCGCTTCATTCTCCACCATTGCAGTCAGATACATGCTTAGGTGACATTTTAACAAGGGTTATATAGAAAACCAAACTATAACAGTGAATTAAACAAATAGAAACTTATTTCTCTTTCTGGAAAAGTCTGAGTGGATGGATCAAGGATATGACACTCCACGGTGTCACGGACCCAGGCTCCTTCTCTCTTTCTGCTTGACCCTGTGTAACCATAACCTCATGGTCCAAGAAGGCAGCCTTGTGTTCTAGGTTGCAGTAGAAAGGGACAAAGAAGAGGCAAAGGATGCACTTACATCCTTCCTCTTAAGCATGGTTAATGCCTATTACCACAGGACACTGCTGTCTGCTTCCCATTGGCTGTAATGTAGTCACATACCCACACTTAATTGCAAGGGAGTCTGGGAAATGTAGTGTTTATTCCAGGTAGTCAGCACCTAGGTAAAAATTGGGAGGCCTTACAGCCATCTGTCACATATACATTATTTTGTTTGATCCTTACAGTGATTCAGTCAGGTAGGCATTGCTGACCTCTTTTTTAAACAAGGGAAGTAAACATCAAAAAGGCCACAAGGTGGAGGTGTCAGAACTGGACCCCAGCCTAATACTGTGTGTGTCCTGATATGTTACTCTGCCCCTAATGTTTACCAAGTGCTTTACACATAGTAAGTACACAGTAAATGACAATTATTTCTATTTCTACAGCCATATGTGGTATAATATAGAGCTCTGTTCTCTCTTTGGATTATTTTAAGGCCTCCTTTTAGTTTCCAGGGTCCCAGTTTTCTGCACTGTGCACCCTTTCTTGTACTGCAGGATGATTTCGGCTCTATGACAAGACCCTTTCTCTCCCAGAGAGAAGAGTCTACCTAAATATTTGAATTGGTTGGATCTGCATTGCTTTCCAAAGTGAATCAAGCCAATGGTGTATGAAGGGCAATGAATACACCTAATTCTTTTTTTTTTTTTTTTTAATTTATTTATTCATGAAAGTCAGAGAGAGAGAGAGAGGCAGAGGCAGAGAGAGAAGCAGGCTCCCCGCCTAGCAGGGAGCCCGATGCGGGACTCGATCCCAGGACCCTGGGATCATGACCTGAGCCGAAGGCAGACGCTTAACCGTCTGAGCCACCCAGGCGCCCTGAATACACCTAATTCTTAATCATCGGATGGGTTTTCTCATTTTGGTCTTGTTAGTCAATTCGGTGCAGTACCATTAAATCAGGAGAGAGGGGGCATTCAGTTAAATGGCTTCTTTCTCAGTTTCCAGCCTTTCTCTTCTGCACTGGAACATTGTTGGATGAGAGATTTTCTTTTCTTCTGCCTAAGGTAGCCCATGTGCAGTGGCTTAACTGATTTGCATGAGTTCTGTTTTGATAGGGCCAAAGGTTATGAGATTATATTAGGAAAAGGGTTAATATAGGCGGTTGAATTATTGAATTAATTGACTGATTAACTCATGTAAATTTGGCCCCAGAGGTGGCTCATAGCAGTCGGGTGTTATGTGAACTTAGCTATCTTCTTCCTTTGCTTTGTAAAATCACCTTGTCCTGTGCCTGAAATGTACCATGGACACCAAATTAAATATTAATTCTTTGCAATTCAAATGCATCATCTTACCCTTGTTAATCTTCCTGTAGCCTGTTATCTGACTAAAAGAAAGGTCTTGGAGTCTATACATATTTAAAAAGCCATTTTATTATGGTCATAACATTTTTCTCACCATGAGGTTTTCTTCTTCTTTATTTCCCCTTTAGGTCTTCCTGAAGAAAATACAAGTCCAGAGCATTTAGTACAAAAATGTACATGGACATACAAACAGAATATCTGTTTATTGAATTGAATAATTTATTGCTACATCTCCAAACACTTTGTAAAACCTCAAATGGCAAAGCTGCTTCCGAGAGCCTTGGTCACTGCTTTACACAGAGACCGTGGAAAATGTGACACCCAGAGCATGGTCTCTGTGAGAGGCAGTGTAGGTGGTGATTGGGACCCTGGCCTTAGCACCGGCCTGTCTGCTTCTGAATCTCAGCTTGTCCACCTGCCAGCCATGTCACCTTAGACGATCTACTTAATTTCGTTATGTCTCAAGTTACCATCTGTAAATTAGGACTGGCAGTAATAATATTGAACTTGTAGGGTTTGAGGATCAAAAAGAAACACTTATTATATTTAGATAGTGCTTGACACATAGTAAGTCCTACATTATTAGGTGCATGCTATAATCATTTGTCTTTTTCTCTAAGGCATGGTTTTTACTCAACACGAACATTAATAAAAGACACACAACATCTCCTCGATGGTCTGAAAGATACACAGCACCACTCCAAGCGGCCCAATGCAGTCCCCGATTGGGCCATTCATCTGCCGGGATGGCTCTGGGCCCCCGTGAGTGGAGGCCAGGGTGGAGCTGTCATGAGCAAGGGCTTTGGGGCCAAACAGGTCGAGGATTAGGTCTTAGCTCAGCTACTTGTAAACCGGGTGACCTTGGGTGGGTCACTTACTCCTTCTGAGCCCTGGATGCTTCATCGGCGAAGGATCATTAAGGGAGGGATTAGAAGAGACAAAAGTGTAGAAAACACTTTGCACAGTACCTGGTCTGAGGCAAGGGCTCAATGAAGGGTAGCTTTTTATTGCTGTGATTAAATCCTGGAGGAGGCAATCCAAAAGCTTAGATTAGGAGGGGGTAGTGCATTTTCTCCCTTTATGTCTTTCTTTTCCCTGGCTGTAACGTTAAAAAAAAATCTTTTGCTGAAATAATGTCTCAAAAAGCTACTAGTGTTAACTGCACGTTGACTAGTTAAATTCAATTATTCAGGGTAGGTGGGAAACCTTTTGACAAATTAGACCAAATTACAGCTGAAGTGTAAGAACACGAACATTCTAATTCACAGCATGTATAGGAGTTTCACTGTAGGGCTGTGTCTCTGCACATACAATTAAAAAATCTACATTCTTCTAAATCACCATTTTGATGGATTTTTTAAACTTTTCAAACAGTTGTTTCTCTGTCATGTTACAAGCTAAGGTACAAATTAAGCTATATACACATTTAAATGCAAAAGTCACTATTGTTGATAATTTGCCTCCAATTTTGTACAATACACTTGTAACAATTGTGAGGCAGGAACATAATTACATGTAGAGCATTGAGCATGGCCGCCTTGTAGCTGTAACAATCACTGTTTGCTATTAGAGTTATCTTACATTTTGCATAATGCCTCATCAACAAATATTTGTTGTCTTTTATATGCAAAGTAACATGATGAACTCAGAGAGAAACTTAAAGCAACGCCATAAAAATTTGTCTTAAATAAATGGCTTTTTATTTTAACCCAGTTCAAATAATTACCCAATAGTGAAAGAAACTCTCTCAACTGAGCTCCAGCAGCCTGGGAACGAGGCCCCAGCCCTCTCCTCTCCCTTTGCTTCCCTGGATATCATTCATTCCTGCCCCAGAAGGTACATTAGCTTTGTGGAGAAACCATCTGGTCACTGGCAATGGTTTCCTGTGGGTCACTGGCCATTTGAGACAGACATTAGTGGCATGATTTTGCTCAGTCCTTTTGGACTGTTCAGTAAATATCAACTAATGATCAGAAGACTCATCGAAGAGGCACCTGGGTGGCTCAGTCTGTTGAGTGTCCAACTCTTGATTTCAGCTCAGGTCGTGATCTCAGCGTCCTGAGATCAAGCCTCACGTTGGGATTCTCCTTGAGATTCTCTTTCTCCCTCTCCTTCTGCCCCTCTCCCCAACGCATGTGTGTGCTCTCTCTCTCTAAAATAAATAAATCCTTTTTTTTTTAAAAAGATTTTATTTATTTATTTGACAGAGAGAGACACAGCGAGAGAGGGAACACAAGCAAGGGGAGTGGGAGAGGGAGAAGCAGGCTTCCCTCCGATCAGGGAGCCCGATGTGGGGCTCAATCCCAGGATCCTGGGATCATGACCGGAGCCGAAGGCAGACGCTTAACGACTGAGCCCCCAGGCGGCCCTAAAATAAATAAATCCTTAAAAAAAAAGAAGACTCATCAAAGAGTTCCCAGCTCTCAATGTTGATATCACTATAAATCTTTTTAGTTTCAAAAATATTTACATGAAAATTATAAAAATAAAACAGATTAAAAAGATGTATCATGAAAAAATTAGAAAACATTATAAATATAAAAAGGTAAATAAAACCCACAATCATAAATTGACTTATATATACTATTAATATCATGGTGTATATCTTGCTGTAAAGACTTTAAGAAACATAAGGTCTGGGGACTGAGGAAACCTGGGATGGTACCATATTATTTTAAATGAAAAGTGCTGAGTGCTCAGGATGAGCTGGTCTCCTGTTCCAGCCCTTTCAATATCCCGATTCCCTTTTCTTCACCCGACTTTGCACGTGTCACTTTCCTCACCTCACTGCCTCCCACTCAGACATTTTAAGTTTAAATCTAACTTGCTCTCACGACGTAAGGATAGTAGTAATAATCGTTACCATTTATTGTTAACCAACCAAGCACCATGTTAGTTTCTCTCTCTGTGTTTTAAAGATTTTATTTTTAAGTAATCTTTACACCGAACCTGGGGCTCAAACCTATAACCTTGAGATCAAGAGCCGCGTGCTCCACCGACTGAGCCAGCCAGCATCCCAGTTTTTCTAACATTCCATCCTCACAACTGCTATGGGGGCAGGTACCCTCATTTCACAGATTGAAAAACCATGAGATGCGGGGAACTGATTACCTTGTTCAAAGTCATGTGTGAAGTAGCAGAGTGGGAAATCGAACTCCTGTCTGACATCGGAGGCCTTTTTCCACCTGGACATCGCTTCTGCTCAGAAACCCTACACTCATGCCCGATAGGTTTATTTCCTGTTCTCCAAATGCTCCATCAGGATTCTGTGTCCTACCATTCCACACGATCCTGTTAAATCCCGTCTTCCTACGTTTATCCAGCCGTTCATTCACTTAGCATTTATCACACACCTCTATATGCTAGGCGCAGTACTAGGTGCCACAGTGCATCCTTTCTCAGCCTGTGCTGATTGCTCCCTGATTGTCAGATCTTTTTTGTATTTTTTGTTTTCTCAGCTAGATTGTAAACCATTGGTTCTCAATATATAATATATTATGTATAATGTAAAAAAATATAAAATATAACATTATTTATACATTATATATTACATTATAAATATATATAGTATACTGTATAATATACATAATAAAATATGCATAATATATGTAATGTACATTATAATGAGGTGCTACTGGCATTTGGTACCTGGAGGCCTGGAATATTAAATATTGTACAATGTATGCAGACAGTCCTGCCCAATGGAGATTTATGCCACCCAAAATGACAATAGTGCCCTCCTCCAGAAATACTGTGGCAAATGGATTGAGGGCAAACATCTTCTTTTTAATAAACCCTCTGTGTCTTTATCAAGTCTGGTTTGCTACTCATACAAAGTGTTGGTTGTCTGTGATGATGAGGTTCTCTTGATTAACGAAAAAGTTTAAGCAAAATTTTCAGAGAAATAAATTCATTCGTGGAGACGTGGAATGTGATGCTTTCTAAGATTTATTTAGGTGAAAGAAAACTATGTTTTCTGAAATAAATAGAAAGTTTCTTCCCACTCATATATGAAACCCTGAGGCTATAGGGATATTGAAACTCCTTGATTCACAGACATCTCTATGTATCTTTTAAAGAAGGTAGTAGAGTTCACCACCGTGCCTAAGGTTATGTTTTTTGTTTTGTAGTGACCAGGCTATGAACTGGGGCCATGACCCCTCTAAGATACATCGATTTTCAGCAGATTAACAAGATGCTTTGATAAAAGGTAGTTGAGAGAAACCATATCCTCATCCGTAGGCGACATTTGTCATTATGATTTGGTCATCCAGTATCTAATTTCCTTCTTATTCTTGGGGAATTCCTCATCAGGTATAGTTCTGGTGGGAGGCAAGGTTTCCATCTTGCTGCCTCTTGGCTGCCATGGCATGAGCGGGCTCTTTTCTGGGTGGTAGAGTTTACTCATGGCAGTGTCTTCTGTTGATGGTGGCAGAATTCTGCAGTAGGGTTGTTATTAACCTCGCCACTGTTCTTGTTCAGAGATGACATCTCTCCTGTTTCTTGATCCTCCAAGGTTCCTGGCTGTCTTAGTCCATTCAGGCTGCTATAACAAGATGCCACAGACTGGGGGGTTTATAAACCACACACATTTATTTCTCACAGTTCTGGAAGCTGGAAGTCCAAGATCGGGGGCCAGCATGGTTGGGAGAGGGCTCTTTTTCTGGGTGGTAGACTTCTTGTTGTATCCTCATGTGGTGGAAGGTGCTAGGGAGCTTTGTGGATCCTTTTTTTTTTTTTTTTTAAGATTTTATTTATTTATTTATTTATTTGAGAGAGAGGGAGAAAATGAGCAAGAGTGCAGAGGGAGAAGCAGACTCCCCGCTGAGCAGGGAGCCCAATGCTGGACTCGATCCCGGGACCCTGAGATCACAACCTGAGCCAAAGGCAGGGCAGACACCCAACCAACTGAGCCACCCAGGTGCCCCTGTGGATCTTTTTTATAAGAGCGTTAATCTCATTTACGCAGGGTTCTACCTTCATGATTTAAGTACCACCCACAGCCCCCACCTCCTAATACCATCACCTTGGGGATTAAGATTTCAACATGTGAGTTTTAGGGGGACACAAACATGCAAACCATAACACTGGGTTACTGTGGCAGAGGCCACTAGATTCTGCAATATCTATTCTGGTTTTTTTCCTTTTTAGAAATAGACCCCCTTATGCCCCAAATTTTAGCTTGGTATTGAGCTGCATGGCTAGAGACTAGTTTTTTTTCTGGCTTCCCTTGCAGCTTGGGGTGACTTTGTGACTAATTTTGGCCAGCCAGCAGGAAGTGGGAGTGATGTGCGTAACTTTCAGGTCACATTTTTAGAAAGGAAGCTGTGTACTCTTTACTTCCTCCTCCTTGCTGTGGCTAGAGCCTGGATGTGGTGCTGGGATGCAACCATCCAGATGAAGATAATGCTTAGAGAATGGAGCACCGGTAGAAGAGCGTACACCCCTTGCTCCTTTCTCCCTAATATGAGAAACACACGGATCTATCTTGATTAAGTCACTGTTGCTTGGCCTCTTTTAAAGAAGCAAGACCCATATCTTAATTAGTACAGTACCTACCCATTTTCTAAGCCTGGTCCTCCACCTGCTGTTGCTCTGGGGGCCCTCAAGAACTTTCCAACATTTTCCTTTTTTATTTAGAACTGTCAGAATCTACTTCTGCTTTTCTGCAACAGTTAATAGGAAGATTTTAGAGAAATACACCTAAAAATGGGGAATTGACTGATCTCAGGACATTGAGAGCAATGAAGTCTCACCATTCAAATCTGGAGAATCATCTATATTTATTCCTACCAGGAGGATAGTTTGCCTACAAAGGCAGCAGCATTAGGAAACTTGGTAGAAAAACTGAGGATATTGGAATATTTTAACTCCTTAAGCTTTAGTAAGGTCTTACTAAAAAGGCTATGCTTACCCTGAGATTGAAAAGGGAGAAGGAAAAAAAACCCCACAACTTTGCGGGGAGGTCTTTTACGTAGTTGGCTATAAATCCCAAGTGGTTGAAGGTCTAGCAGGGTTTGAAAAATCTGTTTTCCAAGCTAAAGTTAGTGCAAGCAAAAGCAAGGAGGTAAAGACTCAGCTGAAAATAAGGTTGGAGCTGAGACAAGCCTGATTCATCCAGCCTCCTTCCAGGCTCCTGCTATGTAATCTCTGCTGGAGAGCAGAAACAGTTACAGCTCTCATGAAGATACAGCTGAGATGGAGTCTTCCTTGCATGGTCTGCTTGGCCCAAGGTGAAGACCAGTAAATCAAGGGGCTTTAGCAGATCGTTAGAAGAAAAATATTTGTAGTTTTAGACTTAAAGTCTATGACTTGACAAGATACCTGCCCTGGTTACCAGTCACATTGATTGGTTCAGGGATAAGCACAGGATTCACACCAATGAGCGTTAAGATGGCATTTTCTGGAAAAGGAGTTTTCCTGAGGTTCTGTGGGTGATACCTGGAAAGTTGCCCTTTGACCCTGAACTTGAATAAGGAAGCATGTAGCCCTGGGAACTACCTGTGCCCATGAGAGACCCAGACCTGAAAAGAAATTGGGTGTTTGCTGCTGTGGTTGAATGGTATATCAAGCTTGGCCTAAAACTCTATCTCTGGACTTCTTAGTTAAGTGAGCTAAATAAATCTACTTTGCTATTCAATCCAGGCCAAACAGAATTTTCTCTTAGTTGCAACAGAAAGTATCATGAGTGATATACCTTTTTCTCAGTCATCTCATTTAGAAGCTTGGCCTTTAGGGGCACCTGGGTGGCTCAGTCGATTAGGTATCTGACTCTTGATCTCAGCTTAGGTCTTGATCTCAGGGTCATGGGTTCAAGCCCCATGTTGGACTCCACTTAAAAAAAAAAAAAAAAAAAAAAAAGCTTGGCCTTTTAACATTTGAGAGCCTGCAAGGTTATAACAATATTACCAAAACTGGTTCATGACAAGTCTTGTCAATGAGAGATTTTTGTAAGTGCTGATTATCCAACACCAGGTCCAACCTTCTCCCAAGAATTCAGTATCATCTTAGTTAAGATCTGAATGGTTCTATTACCCAGCCACCCCATCCCTCCCAACCCCCACCATCCAGCAAAAAAAAAAAAAAAAAAAAGATCTGAATGGTTCTTGCAGATAGCTCTAAAGCCCCAGGCACGTGCTCTTCCACGTTTCTAGTTACCCCAGTCAACTCTGTCAATGACATTCCCGTTTAAGGTGCTTTCTGGGACAGCGCACTTCCCAAAGATTTGCCTTCAAACTTTCCACATGCGGTGAGAACTTCTGTTATCGTATCTTCCAGAAGCCCTTAGTGAAGTCACCATAACAATCACCATATTTAATGTTCCTCTTCCTTTTCTTGGGAATGATTGGGAGCTAACAAATTGTTCTTATGTGAGTCACCAAAACTGGTATGCACTTTTCTCAGAAAACAAAGGTTATATTATTGCACCAAATAGGATATTTATACTTGCACAATTGCTGTGAAAAATATTGTTCCAGAAGTGGTGCCAGGTTGCTCTTTAATGTGGTTAGTAAAGATCACAAGAGACCTGCTCATTTAAAAATCATCCAATAGGATATTTGGATTATGGCTGAATTTCATCATTTATATCCAGAGATTATAAGGGGTCATTGTGTCATTTTCTCTTTCAGACAGTCACCTGTCTAAAGGCCATACCCTCTTTGTTTACTTATCAGGTAAGAGGTCGTAATCTGCTTGCTTGTATGAAAAAAGAATCCCTCACAAACAGGACTCAGATAATGCCATGTAGGATTATGCTGAGTGGAGAATTAAAGACAGACTAATCCTTGACTCACCTCTAGGTTTTTGGTCAGTTCTGAAATTTCTACCTCATTGCTTATTTTTAAAACATCTAAAATTAGGTCTAACCTGAAGAAGGGAATCGCCACAAATTGTGGCAAGAGCTTGTTAAAAACAGTGGAAATCTTCTGGCTGTGGAGGTGATGGTCTTTCTTAACCCTGAGAAATGAAGGATACACCATGATGTTTACTCGCTTTCTGGGACTCTACAAAGTTAGTGTTTATCCAGTGATTTAAAAATGACCCGATGAGAATACACTTTGGAGTAAGTCATCCTGTATGCAGAAAGAAAATGCATTTTGCTTTGACACCTCTTCTTCTGCTCAGAAATTATGATCTGTGCCCTAGGCTATCAAACATCAGTGCACAAAATTATTCACAAAGGGTTTATGGTTCAAGTGGTAAATCTAGGCATTTGCAAAATGTTGACCCAAGTGAGTCAGCACAGAAAGCTTGATCTTTCAGTCTGATGAAAATGTAATTTTATGGATGTCAAGTTGAAGTTCAAAAGTGACATATCGTGTCACACAGATAAATAGTTTTGCCAAAAGCAATGCCATAATTCATAAGCACTTGTCTGGCCAATAGTAACTATCAGGCTGATTAAGCGAAGTGCTTGCTAATAAATGCAGTCTTTATCCCATATTATACATTTGTTTTTTTCTGAATAATAAAGATTGCTCTATTTAAGAACTGAAATTAGTGCTTCAAGTCAATATCCCACATAAAAATGTACATATGGGCTTCTTTTACCCTCACAAAGATTAATTTTAGAACAATACCAAACAGTAATGTGGGAGTTTCTGATACGATTTTCCTCCTTGGCTCCTCACACACCAGTTGGATGATAATGCTGGGGGCAAAAAAGAAAATGTAAATGAAATAATTTTAAAAAACAAATAAATGGCTGTTTCTCTTGACGTGCTTACAGTGCCGATGGGGAAACAGACTTGTACATAAATAACCTTCTTCACGCTCTGGCCCCATCGGCTCTCCATCAGATCTGCAGTCCTGACACTTGTGGGCTCTCAGGCTGGGCAGCCAGCTACAGTCAAGTGGTGCTTCGGGCCGCTCTGGAAGCCGGGGGCTTTCCCACCCATGTGCCCTGCCAACTGCGCAGGCTCGTTACGCTCCCTATGGCCTTCTCTCCCACTCTTCCTAGGGAACTTTTGTTCCCCTCTCAATACTCCCTGTTGGTCCTTCGAGAACATCTCTTACCCTGCCAGGTAGAACTGTTTTTCTCTTGCAAATGATTTATGCTGTCCCCACCCTCATCCCTTTGAATTTGGGGACTGCCTCCTCCAGGATGCTCTCCGAGGACAGGATTCAGGCATTTCAGTTTCTGTATTTACGGTGTCCTGCACAGTCGCTGACACATTCTAAGTAGTGAATGAACAGAACAGTCCAGGCTTACAGAGGGTGGCAGTTGAGAAAGGTGAGTGGAAGGGCATTCGAGGGAAACAAGGTTCTGAGAAGCTACCTCCCTCCAGACTCCATTCAAAATTTCACTTGCTCAAAAATCTTTCCCAGAACAGGCTGCCTGTGCCCAAATTTGACAGCAATCATTCCTTTCTTTGCATTCTCTTAGTTGTCAGAGGCGCTCTTTGTATCAGATGATTCTGTCCCTGTAGATATACTCCTTTGTATTTTTAATGTCATCTTATGAAAAATTTTGCCTTCTTAGGTAAATTCTTAGGTCGTCTTAATAAAAATTTTGTCTTTTAAAATGGAAGTCTCTATTGTACCTTTTTTTCTAATGCTCCTTCTTCATGTTACATATAGTGCCCTGCTCATAGGGGGACTGAGTTCACACTTGAAGAGATAAAATTAAAGAGATTATCTGGGTACATTGAAGTTCTATTTTTGATTTGCTTCTCTCATTTCATTATTCAGCAAGAAATCAAAGTAGTAGTTGGCACAACTTTAATTTAAAAAAGTTGATTTATATTCAAAAAGTTAGTATGGTCATTATCTTGAATTTATAAGGAAAGCTGCTCTGAATTTCTGTGAAAAGTAAAGGTCAAACCATAAATAATTAAGTGCATTAATATTGGCTATTCCTGTCAGTCATGAAACAGAGTGGAAATGTATATGTTTTCTGTGGAAAGAACTTTTGATCACAAATCATTCTTTTCAGACATCCTTGACAAATTGATAGCGAGAACATTTTTGAAAAACGGATTTGCCAATCTTTTTCTTAAGGATTTAATTTGGTGCACTCCTTGACATGATACAGGTGAATTCCTTAATTCCCAAATGATTTGACCTTTGAAGGTGTGCGGTAGCTGGTGAGCAAAGGAGAGGGCTGCTGTGATGTCATCATCAGGAAAATTCTTTGTTTCTTTACATTCAGCCAATTTGAAATGACTACATTTTCCTGGCACACTGAAAAGGCATATCTTATGCATTAATCGGCAGATGTGGTGCAAATCTGAGGCTTTCTTAAAAATAATAGTAGAGGGCGCCTGGATGGCTCAGTCGTTAAGCGTCTGCCTTTGGCTCAGGTCATGATCCCAGGGTCCTGGGATCAAGCCCCGCATCGGGCTCCCTGCTCAGCGGGAAGCCTGCTTCTCCCTCTCCCACTCCCCCTGCTTGTGTTCCTGCTCTCGCTGTCTCTCTCTGTCAAATAAATAAATAAAATCTTTAAAAAAAATAATAGTAGAGACACTTCTGGAGTACCAAACGCACATTGTGGGGGAAGCTACTCATCAACAACACAGACTTTGTACTCGCTACTTTGTGTCTAAGTAGACATTGACCACAGAAAAAGTTTCACCTCGCCGACCTCATACATCTCTTGTGTAATCCTTGCCTTCTGACCTTGTTTACCAAACTTGGAAGCTCACAAAAATACTTTTTTGGTTAACAGTTCAAATAGATTATATGGAAGCATTTTCACTTTAAGGGACTATTTCTATTATACCGTCTCTACTGATGAACTCAACCACCGGTGCTGCAGATAAGCGCACTGGCTCACTGAGCTCTAGGCGGGGAGATTTTGGTGAGGGCTGTAATGCATAACTTTGGAACAGATCTAGCTTTTTGCTAGTTTCACTTATCTCTCACACGAATATTATTTAATACTTTATTGTGAATGTGGATATACTTAGGAAGACCTCTCAGTTTCAACTGTTTTATCTGTAACCTGCTTTTTGCTTTCGGTTAAGCAAATGTTATATCTTGGTTGATGGTCAACATGTTGACCTTGCCTCATTTTTATTTCCAAAGACTATTGTGAAGATTTAACACTTCTCACTGCAAAATTTTTCTTCAAACAATATTATTTGAAAAGTCCAATGTATAGATTTTATCTAATAAAGCCGTCCATTAGGGTATAGATAGCACAAGAAGTAGAACTGAAATAGCTCTGTTGGTCAAGTTCATTTGAGGGGGATTTTTGTGAGTGGTTTTAATTCTGTCTTGAGCCAGCATCATTTTTTTGACATGTTCCCTTTCTTTATGTGTTTTGGTAACTTGCTGTTTCCCACAAAATAGGGAATCACTCGGTTTCATTCCAGCATTATATTTTACATTATTTACTTCATCCCACTGATTGGAGTATGAATTCAGTGCTCTCTAGGCTAATCCAACAAGCCAGCCCTTTTGATCAGATGGGAAATAGTGTGCTGTTGTGAGGTCATTGCCTCTCCTCATCTGTGGGGCTCTCTCAGGGTTGCCTCTAAATTCAACCTGCCTCAGGTCTTCAATGACCTACTGCAGACCCTTCCAGCAAGATGGTAGTCATGAAGCAGACTGCACCTAGTGGGAATATCATGATATTACAAATCACTCAAATCTATCTAAAGAAAATGGTAAACGATTTTTCTCACTATCCCTCCACATTCATAAGAAAATCACGGTCAAATGAAATGAAAGGAAATGTATGCATAGGCACCCAAAACTCCAGTAAACCAACACTTACAGAAGGCAAAGGAACTTGTTTGTGCAGTTTCATATCCATCATCAAAAAGTACCCACTTGGATTTGGCACCTTTGAGAGCAAGTTCAAAGAGCATGGTTTTGTCATTTTGGAGGTTTTTAACACGTAAACAGATGTGTAAAAGATTTGCCAAAAATATAAATAGTGAACATTGAACAAATAGAGAAATAAATATTCCTATTTATAAATAATGGCCAGTGATGGACTGATATCATTAACAACGACAGCATACAAGTGCTTTAGAATAATTTTTTTCCAGAGTTTGGTTTTAGATTTCTGTTTGTTCACTTGAACTGGAACATGATTAGAAATTGATCATGCCAATGCTGACTGGCTTTATTTGTATTTAACATAGGCTTAAGTAAAACCTCTCATGGGTTAGGCACTTTCTTAGCCCGTTATAAATAGTGACTCACTTAATCTTCACAACAGCTCTAGAGGCAGATACTGCTGTTATTCCTCTTTCCCTACCTGGGAAACCTGAGAGAAAGTGGTTAGGCAAGTTGCGAGGGTCATTCACCTAGTCAGGGTCAGAGCCAAGACTGAACCCAGACAGTCTGGGGCTCAGGAAACCAGCACTTAACCACTATGCTATGTTACTTTCTGAGGTTTCAGGGACATTTCCAAAAGATGAGTTCCAAAGCTGATGTGGGCTATTGTATGTATCACTGACATTGGGGTCAATGACATGGGTATGTGGCCTCCCAAAAATACCATGCTGATTTTGCTGTTTTCCTATCATTTAAAAATCCATTTTTTTTCTATCTGGATGTGATTCATACGTAAATTCAGTTTATTATATAAACTATTTGAGATATTGACAATCGTAGTTATTGATATAAAATACAAGTCAAATAAAATTCTTATTGATTCAAACACTTTTTGACACAGATGATAATGATGAAAATAAAAGATTACTATTGGCAATAATCATTGGCCTGGGTGTTCACAAGTTCTATGACCAGAAGCAATACCTTCCATCTCCCCATCTGGTTGTTGGAGAGATGATCTCTAAACTGTCCTTTCCAGAACTAATACTACACTAGTTTGTAATTCTATTGTCAAATATTAATTTGCAAATCACTTTTCCATACTGTCAAGCATAACGGACAGTCTTCAGCTGGTATGGATATATAGAATCCCTATCCATTCCTCTCTACATATATAGTTTATAACACACACACACACACACACACACACACCCCCCACACCCACCCACCCCTCACTCTTTAATGGTTTCCAAGCATTTTCAGAATAAAGTTGAAGCTCCTTGGCTTGGCATGCAAGGTCCACTCTGATCTACCCTTTCTTACCACTCTGGTCTCTTCTCTTGCCACACTTCCTTCTCTATGCCCTATAAACTACTTATTTTTCCATCAAAATGGGTATTTTTTTAAAATTTTATTTTATTACGTTATGTTAATCAGCATACATTACATCATTAGTCTTTGATATAGTTTCCATGACTCATTGTTTGCGTATAACACCCAGGGCTCCATTCAGTACGTGCCCTCTTTAATACCCATCACCAGGCTGACACATCCCCCTACCCCCTCCCCTCTAGAACCCTCAGTTTGTTTTTCAGAGTCCATAGTATCTCATGGTTCATCTCCCCCTCCGATTCCCCCCCTTCATTTTTCCCTTCCTACTATCTTCTTTTTTTTCTTTTTTTAAAACATATAATGTATTATTTGTTTCAGAGGTACAGGTCTGTGATTCATCAGTCTTACACAATTCACAGTGCTCACCATAGCACATACCCTCCCCAGTGTCTATCACCTGTCACCCCATCCCTCCCACCCCCCACCACTCCAGCAACCCTCAGTTTGTTTCCTGAGATTAAGAATTCCTCATATCAGTGAGATCATATGATACATGTCTTTCTTTGATTGACTTATTTTGCTTAGCATAATATCCTCTAGTTCCATCCATGTCGTTGCAAATGGCAAGATTTCAGGTTTTTTTGATGGCTGCATAATATTCCGTTGTATATATATACCACATCTTCTTTATCCATTCATCTGTTGATGGACATCTTGGCTCTTTCCATAGTTTGGCTATTGTGGGCATTGCTGCTCTAAACATTGGGGTGCACATACCCATTTAGATCACTACATTTGTATCTTTGGGGTAAATACCCAGTAGTGCAATTGCTGGGTCGTACAGGACCTCTACAAAATGGGTATTTTGATGCAGGTCTCTGCTCTTGAAGATCCTCTTTTCCTAGAAACATTTCCCCATTTTGTTCCACCCAGTAAAGTTATATCTCAGGAATCAATCACGTTCTTTGGGAAACCTTCTTTGACTTTCCCTCCCCTTCCCACCAATTGAGTGAATCAGGAGCCCATCCTCTATACCCCCATAGGACCTTGTGTACCCCTTTCACTGTACCTGCCACATTCTATGGCAATCATTGTCTCTCTTGCTTGTCTTCCCCACTGGACTGTGGTTGGAAGACAGACCAAATATTTTAGCGGTGTCTCCAATTGTTTGGCAAAGTGACGATCCTCAGTGCATGTCAGCTGGATAGAAGAACAGATGAAATACGAACCTCATATTTATTTCTACAGGCTGTGGTTAGATGTGATAATCAACTCTCTTTAGCTTCAGTTCAGGATCTACTGTGGAGTTGGAATTTCTAGAATAGATTCAATGTTGAGAGAGAAAGAGAAAGGAAGAAATGGTGACAGTAGGTTGGGGCCTGATACACCTTACAGAATAAATATACTGTACAAGGAAATGGAAGAGTTTAAGGAGCAACCAGTGACTTTTTTGTTGACTGGAAATTATTGTTCATTTTTTTTCAGGCCAGGCGTTGTGGAGGACACTGACCAAGAGCACATATGATTCCATTCCCCTGGAAGTTCTTGAACATGGGAAAAGTGATAATTTTCAGTTGAAGCAGATGAATATTGATAATTTCATCTGCTTCAACCTATTTAAGGCAGATTAAGAGGATAGACCCAGAAAGCTTTGGCCATGAATGTTCAGGGGAGAATGATATCTTATTCAGTTGGTAGAACCAGAAAGGTCTTCATGGGGGAGACAGCCTTTGAGGTGAGTTTGAACAGATAGGTAGTACTTCAAAGGGAAAAATAGAATCAACAGGGGCAGGGTGAGCTAGTTTTACAGAAATGAGAACTACTAGGGCATGTTCTGGAAATAACAATCCATTCTGGATGGATCTTAGGGGTGAGAGGGGTTATTGATGAGGGCTTTGAATGCCAGGCCAATGGTAGGCAATATGGAGCCCTTGATGATTTCTGAGTAGAGGAGAGGTTTTTGATTGGAACTTCATTGTAGGAATAATGTGATGTGGGTTTGAGAATGGATCAGTAAGCCCTATGGAATTCCTCTGCCTCTCCCTTGCCCATTCCTCTCAGCTGGGCACCTGAACAAGACACATAGTTACTGAGCCTCTGCTACTTGGATACTGCGTTAGGTTGCGGGATACAAAGAAGAGAGAAATAGTATCTCTGTGCTCAAGAGGCTTAAAGTGATGTCCACCAAGTCTGTTTTCCAACTCATGCTTTTCTCTGGTTCACCCCCTTATTCAATTAGCTGGGTATTTACATGGTATTCTGGGAAGTTGTGCTCTGGGAAGCTATTTGCTCGGTGCCCCCTTGTGTGGTGCAACGCACTGCCAGTGTTCCTAAGCCTTGAGAGAGGCAGTCACCTCTGGTTCTGAAGCCACCACTGCTGGGTTGGTCTTGACACTGACCCAGAGGTAAATGTTGGGCCATGGAAAGAGTCCCAAACTAGGTGTGAGATGGTCTGCACTCAGCCTGACTCCACCACTGACTGGAACTGTGACCTCCCATCAGTGCTTTAGTCTTGCCAAGACTCCATTTTCTCATTCTTCAGATGGAGATAGTACCAGTGGCTCTGCTGACCTCATTGAGCTGTAGTGGGATAAATGCAATGCGTGAAGGTATTCATGTTTGACCATTACAAAGTCCTGTGCGCTTTTTATTGGCTTCTTTATATTTACCCCTGAAGAAGATTGTATAGAACTTACTGCTATGTTTTGACATAAAGAATATTGCTTAACTTTAAGACTTAAAAAATATCTAGTAAGCCAACCAGGAAAGCTTAAATTTGCCTCTAGTGTCAGGCACTCGGACTCAAAAAAAAAAAAAATTAAAGATTTAAATCAAAACTAGACCAAAACTTAGCCCTCTAACAGTAAATAGGACTTTACTGATAAAGCCACTGTAGCCATTTTTCCTGCATGGAATTTGCTAAAAGCAATTTCCTGGTTTTTTTTTTTTTTTTGCAATTTCCTGTTTTTAACCCAAGTAGACAGCCCTGGTCCGCCCCCCCCCCCCGCCCCAGGGGGTTCATTAGCTTGGTGTTCCACAGGCATTGTCTTTCCTGTTATTTGTTTGCAGCATGAAGGCACAACAGATGGGGGAGGTTCAGCCTCACCTTTGTGGTTAATACTTACAATCTTATTAAAGGCTCAAGAAATACATGATCAGCTAACTCCTTGTATCACTAAAAACTGATTTACCAGCATCACATCAAATATTTACCTTGCCCTAAGCTACCAGTAATTACAGGCTGATATTGTTCAGTCTCAAACAAACATAGAGTAATGAATTTCTGCTAATTATTAGGCACTGATGAAAAATGTGGCTTGCCCACTCCCAGCATTATCCTGGGCATCTCATCGTTCCACATGAGGGAAAACTTCAATTGATACGAATATATTCAGTGCTGCTGGGAAGCGCTTCAGTGGTGTCAACCAGAAGTAATTACCAGCGTGTCTGGGAAAGTGATTAAAATGGCTTAAAATTAAGATTTTGCTTTGCTATTTATTTCTATGCAAATATGCCACATTTTTCAACTGACATGGTGTCTCAATTAAAAACCGGCTAAAGTTTTAGAATAACAAGAGATTTTTAAATTCCGCCAAACCACATATTCTAAAAAATAATGATTCAGACCTCAGTTGCAAATGAAACTAATCTTTCTCCTTGTTTTAGATCACTGGGCTTTTTAAAAAGTTACACTGAGGCCCGTTACTGAATCATGCATTTCCTGATGGAAATATTTCTCGAATATTTCAGACACCTTCTTTACTTTGCCATCCCTGTGGTCAAAGACAGGGAGGAGAGCAAGGGTCCTGTCTGTCTGCCTCTCCCTGAGTCAGGTGATGCCTTCATGTGTTTCTCCTATAGTGGGCACCAACGTGGGGCCTCCGGAGGTGACTGATGGTTTTCCATCCTAACTTGGAGGGAGATAGCAAAGAGCACAGACCCTACCATGGCCCCAGACCCCAGACCCCCTGAGTTCCTTTCTTTCTTTGCATTTCTTGTTTCTGTTTCTCTTAACTCTCCAATTTAATCAGATATCATGGAGTGTACAAAAGGTCCATGAGAGAACTTTTAATATTCTCTAATTCTTTCAGGCCCAATCAGAGAAATTAATTATGAACCCAGCTCATCAAAGGCAGTCACAAGCCAATAGGTAGCATGAGTTTTCTCATTCCAGCTTCCCCTCTTCCGTTTGGAAGTGGTGTGCTCTATGTCTGTTCCCTCAGTGGCTATCCTAGCTATGTTAGCTTGTGTTGGTAAAGTCTGAAGTTATACAGAGAGCATTTGTATTATGTCAAAATGCTTTTAGCAACTTAATCCAAGGCAGGAGTAATATGAAAATTCTGGGAGTTAAAAACAAAAATTCTGGGAATTGTAACATCAGTAAGGAAGATTTTAAGGCCAGGGTTATTTTTAAAAATTGCACTAGCGAGAACTCCCAATGACATGGATTCCATCCTCAGTCTTCTCTCCTTCCTCTGTACACACCCCTTGGGCAGACTTGGCAAACCTCCCGTGATTTAACTATCCCTTACATAGGCTAATGCTTTCCAAAGCCACTTCTCTGGTCCAGACCGCTCATGAGATTGGGATTCTTTTGTCTGCTGGATATTGCCGCCTCAAAGTCGGTCTGTCTAGACTAGAACTGCATCTCTTCCTTACCCCTGCCTCCTTTGGGCCAATCACAAACCTGACCATATCCTAAATTCTTAATCTTGATTATTGTGTTACTATCCAGCTAGCTACTGGGGTCAGAAACCAGAGAACTGCCCTTGACTACTAAACATTTGTCATTTCTCCGATTTCTGCTTTCTATTCCTAATTACCTCTCAGTTCTGTCCCTCATGTCCCCAGCATTCCCTCTCTCCATCCCCACCTGGCCCTGCTTGATGCCTCTGTTTTACCTATCTTGCTTGGGCAAATAGTCTCCTAACTCCTGTCCCTGAATTTCCTTCCTCCAGTCCTTTCATCACTTCCTTCCATTCACTATCTTTATGCCTCTTGCCTGATTCAGATTCTTCCATGATTACCCATTGCCTCTAAAGATAGGCGATAAAGATAAATAGATAAAGTTAAGACTTCTAATCATGATGCGGTGGACATCAACTTCTGTCCTCCTCCCCTCCAGGATCCATTCACTCTTTTAGTATCAGTAGCATCATTACTGATTCTGCCTTTATTTAAAATTGGAGCCCTAGTGGAGCCTGAGGCCAAAGGAAAAATCAGTAATACCGATCTTGTCTTTATTTAATATTTTGATACTTTGCTCATCACAGATTTCTTTGCTTTCATTTTGAATTTTAAGACGATTGCATTAAAATATTATTTATCTGGATTGCTGAGGTTTTGGGTTCCCCCTTAAATTTTGTTCCTTCCTCGCCTTACCCTAGCCTGGGCCCTGGGGCGTAATTCTGGAAGCGATGCTGAAAATTTCCATGTGGAGTCTAAGAATGAAGCCAACCCAGCGGAAGGCTGAGAAGAACCTGATCCTTCAGGACCTCATTTGAACCTTGAATCTGGCTGTGCCTGAAGCCTATACCCAGATCTTTCCGTTTTGTGAAACAATAAATTCCCCTTCTTTTGCCTTAGGCCAGTTGGAATTGGGTCTTTGTTCACAAGCAGCAGAAAAGTCCTTGAATGATAAATGGGGAATCTGTGGCTTCTTCTGACATGCCCCCTCCCCGCTTCCCCCCCACCCCCCGCCGCCCCAGTACCTCTCCAGCCTCACACCCTCTCTGATTATCTGAGCATCTGTGCGTCTGTTGCACTCTACCACCTACTGGTCCCTGAACACAATGTCTTTTTGTGCTGTGTTCCTCTGTGCATGGGGCCCTCTCGTCCTGAACATTCTCCCTCCCCACCCCCAGTCTATCTGGTGAAAATCCACTCCTTCTTTAATACAAAGTTTAAATGTCACCTCAGGTGTGCCTGAATAACATCTGTGGTGTTTTTTTTTGTTCCAGGCTTTTTTTTTTCCCCCTTTAAACTTTCAACTATATGAAATAATACCGCATCCAGTTGCCATGCTGTTAAATTCCCTACTCAGTCTATTCTGCTTTGCAGACTTAGAATTTTTATCCCCAAACGATGTCCTAGAAAAATATAATGCAACTTAACTGTGGAAATTAAAAACTTGGAGCACTTCGATGGTAAGTAGTGCCAAATTCTAGATGTCTCTTTAGAGAGATCCTGAGTGCCTTTTCTCTCTTTCTCTTTCTCTTAATACACACTGGCCTGATAATGGAAATTTCGTCTTGTAAAATAAATATGGCATTTAATAACAGAGATGGTGAATGCTGTTTGTTTTTTTTTAATATCTTAGCCAGTCCTAAAAGCCTTATAATTATGGAAAAAAAAATGAACAAAGGAAATAGTTTAGCAGACCCCAGCCTTCTGAGATTTAAATGCCTCTTCCGTGGTATTTCAAATTAAACACAGACTGTAAACTCCCGGGGACAGCGTTTTCCCCTTGTAGCTTCTGCTTTACACTGTTCGCTCTCCAGCATCAGAACAGATGGTACCTGAGCTGCTACACAGAGAAAAGAGTTACCTCTTTACAAGGTTAGAGCCCAGTGTACCATCCCAAATATAATGAATCCACCTTCTTTCCTACAGTTCTGCGTCTTGCACTCGGATTTCTTAGGCTTTCTTAGAAAGAAAGGTAATGAAAACATAAAAAAACAAAAGCAAGCCTGACACTTGAAAGTCATTCCAGCGTCCTCACGGACTGAAGTCTGAGCAGCAGCATTTCTGCCAAGTGATGCGCATGCGCAATCATTCAGGCCCCCAGGTCCCCAGGGTGGCCCCGCAGGTGTCCTGGACTGGCTCTCTGAAGACCCTCCAGACTTCCCCAGAGCCTCCTATCATCACCCCAGGTAATGAATGTGAGGGAAGGCAGGTTCCACCAAGACTTCATGACCTAGGACTTGGCTTCCGGGGAGGTGAGGTGGGGAGAAGGGACAGGGCCACCTTAGGGGATATTTTTCTTGGCTGTGTGTGTATGTGTTCTTTGAGTGTGGTATATACAATGTGTGTTCCTCCGTGTGGTACATGCATTGAGCATGTATGATGTATGTGTGGTGTGTATGTGATATGTGGGACGTATGTGCATGCAATATGTGCTGTCTGTGTACATTCTATGTGTGTCTGGGGGTGTTGTATGTTGCTGTCCGTATGTGCTATGTGCTGTGTGTATGTGGTGTACCTGGTGTGTTTGTGTGGTCTACGTATAGTGCCGTGCTACGTATGTGGGGTCTACGTGTTATATGCGCAGTTTGTGTATGACATGAATGTGTCATATGTGTGCTGTGGGTGTGGTGTGTGTGTCGTTTGAACGTTGTTTGTGTGATATGTGTGTTTGTGGTGTATATGTTTGGTGCGTGTGTGTATGTGTGGTGTGTATGTAGTATGTGGGTGTTCTGTGTGTGCAGTATATTGTGTGTGTGTTTGTTCCATATGCCTTATGTATGTTGTATATTTCTCTGTGACTTTAGGGAATATTTTGAAGTGGCCCCTTCCCAGATGCCTCCTTGTCTCCCTGTTTCTTTGCCACTTACGGGGTCCCCCTTTGCCCCAGCCTGTCATGCTGTCTTCCACATGTATTCAGCTCCCCACTCTGGGGCTCCCTCAAGCCTGCTTTCCTAAAAGAGGCCCATGCTCCAAAAATGACCTCCCCCTCCTGTCTGGGGTAGCCAGGCCTATCAGGGCCGGAGACCCAGGAGCCGTGTTTCTAATGCACTAAGGTTTCCATTAGGGTAGCATTTGCTCTAGGTTTTTGATCTCTTTATCAGGTCAAGAATGTGGATCGATGTTGAATTTTATAAAATTATGGATCGATGTTGGATTTTATAAAATAATTTTTCTGCATTTTTAAGATGGCCACATGGTATTTCTCTTTTAATTCATTAATGTTGTAAATTATACTTATGGATTTTCCAATATTAAACTATGCTTGTGTATTGGGAAAACTTGAAGTGGGTAATAGCATATTGGGGTATATGTTGAAAATATTACTCCACTGTCTTGTGTCAGATTTTTCTTGTTCCTTTTTTATGTTGATTGCTCTTTTTTCCTCTAAGATTTAGAATTTTCTCTTGCTTTTGACATTCTTAAATTGTGCTAAGTGTGAGGTTTTTCTTCTCTCTCCTTTGTGGTAATTTCTGGCACCTTCAATCTATAGCCTTTCCTTTTTTTTTTAATTTTGTTTTGTTATGTTATGTTAGTCACCATACAATACATCGTTAGTTTTTGATGTAGTGATCCACGATTCATTGTTTCCCTGTAACACCCAGTGCTCCATGCAGGACTTGCCCTCCTTAATACCCGTCACCAGGCTAACCCATCCCCCTACCCCGTCCCCTCTAGAACCCTCAGTTTGTTTCTAGGAGGGAGAGATGAACCATGAGAGACTATGGACTCTGAGAATGCTTTTTTTTTTTTTTAAATGCCAGAAAATATATTTTCATTATTTTTTTCAAATATTTCTAATCACCTTAAAATTGTTATCCTTGAGATTTCAACCATAGACAGATATAGGGAGATCTCTTTATCTTCATATTTTCCTTTGTCCAGGATTCCTATTACCTGGATATTAGCACTTGTACTTCTGGCCTCCATTTTTGTGAGTTTTTACTTGACATTTTTTACATCGTTGTCTTTTCCTTCTCCCTTTTGGGAACAGACTGTGGAGACAGTCTGTTCTTTCAGATCTCTGATTTGTCCCCCGGATTTCCATTCTGCCATTTATTTCTTCTATTCCATTCTTTATTTCACTACTATTTTATCCTTCATATTTGTTTGGTGGTGTGGTTTCTCCTCACCCGCAGCTGCCCAGGTCAGCGTTCTCGGCTCTGCGGCCCCTGCCCCGGGGAAGAAGCAAGCTGGGGACCCTCGCGGGGTTATTCGGCAGCCCGGCGGCTCTGATGGAGAGCAGGGTGGAGGAGCAACCGTGCAGGGGGAGTTGGTCCTCACCCGTGTCCCTCGGCTCCTCGCCGCTCTGCCGGATCCCGCTCTGGAGGCCGCCGGGAGCGGGGGGGCCCGCACGGTTCGGCCTGCCGCAGCGGTGACGAGGGTGGCGGTTAGCAGGGCCCGGACTCCCGCAGCCCCGTTCCTGTTTCATCCTCCAGGGCCGCGCAGTGCTGTTCGCTTTCTCCCCGGAGGCGCTGCTCTTCCAGGCCGGAGTCCGCGCGCGCGCTGCCTTAGCGCCTGGGTCCCTCACCTGTTCCTTGGCTCGGCGTCAGCGTGTAACTGCAAACGGCCTTGCCCAGAGGTTGAGACAGGCCTCGGGTCAATTTTTTAAGGCCTCTCCTATGTTAAGAAATGAAGAAATAGCAAAATAAGACCAAAGGAATTGGGCGACATGCCCAAAGTCTACTTTAGATAAACGAACACTTTTAATGTAACACACACACTGATTCTACCTTAAGATGAATTTGGAGACCACATAAGGGATCTCAATCTGGACCCTTTCCTGGACGTGAACTAGCCCTCCTGTTTTCACCTGTGTGAGCCCTGCCCCAGTCTGGTAGAGTCTAGTATTGGGCCACAAAATTAAGTCAGTTGGCTCTCCCTTTTTACTGAGTCTCAGTTGGTCATACTTAAAAAACAGCAACAACAACCAACCAACCAACCAACCCGGGCCCCTCTTTTAATTTATTCTGCTCCTTTCTCTTTAGGGAGCCTGCAGATTTTCCTGGGGGTATAAAAGAAGGCAATCTGAAATTGAGTGTGCCTTTCTCCTGTTAAAGTTCTTTAATTACTGGCAAACAATAGCTCCAAACCAAGATTGCTTCCTGAACTTTCTCTTCCCCCCAGTGAGTTCGTTTGGCTCATGGAAAGCAACCAGGAGATTACTTCTGGATGGCTTGTGGATCAGAGTCCTGGGTCCAGCATCAGTCCTGTCTAACTGGTCATTATCTCTCCCAGGGGGCTAAGGAGGCCTCATGCCAGTAAACACCTGAGTTGGCCGGAATCAAGGACTTTCCTGGGTTTTCAGTGCATCCTGAACCTAGGCCCATGCACTGCTAGTTTGTAATTTCTGAATCTTGTGCTCTGTACTAATAAGGAAATTGAGGCTCAGAGAGGTCATGACAGAGGGAGTGGCAAAACACATGTGCTGAAACCTGGATCCTAAAATATTGGATTTTTTTCCAATCAGATTTTTCTGTGTGTGAGAAAAGATCATTCTAAAGAATTATGTTGGAAGGCCCATCTAATATTCCCAAGTAGATGAGAAAAAGTACAAACTACTCCATATTCTTAAAACTGCTGACTACTAAAATTGTGTCTTGTTGATTTGCTGATAGAAAAAACTCAGGAAAATTTCAGGGAGAAAAAGATTTTTCCTTAGCTCTTACCATTTCTAAACGTTCCAAGTCTAAAAGTTTAATGAGCAAGCAACTTGTATATAATTTGTTTTATATTCCTATATTTAAGCAATGATTTTATACCTGTCTTACATATTGTATAAGTCTTTATCCCCACATTTCTAGTTCTGTCTTAAAGAAACCTCTTCCCCTACACACCACGGTTCCAGAACTTACTCTTCCTTCTTTTCCTTTGTCAAAACCTTTATTCTACTGACGTATCTGATATAATGGGATAAAATAAACTTAAGCTTCCTTTCCCATGTTCCACAAGTTGTTTCCCTTTGGTCTAATGGGTTTCTAATGGGTCAAGTATCTATGAATTAGTGACAAAGGCTTGTGTATATGAAAAATAGGTGGACACAGATGCTTGAATTACAGACAGAGGGTTTTAGGAGAGGACTTGAAGCAGGATTTCTCAATCTTGGTACTATTGACATTTGAACCAGATAATTCCTTGTTGTGGGGACTGCTCTTTGCACTGTAGGATATTTAGCAGAATCCCTGGCCTCTTTTCAATAGATAGTAGATGCTAGTAGCAGTCCTCCCCATGCCCCAATTTATGACAGTAAAAAATATCACAAATGTCCTTGCAGGTGTTTATATGTGTGCACACACAAAATCACCCCAGTTTGAGAACCACTCCCTTAAAGTAGTTTTTTTTCTTGGAACAACAAAACAAAAATGGCAGCATCAGTATATTATTGAGAGCATCCCATGGGGCAGGTGCTGTATTCATAAGATATCTGTGTGTGTGTGTTTGTGTGTGCATGTATGTATGTGGAATTTCAGTGGTTCTCAAAGTGTGGCTCTTAGTTCAGAAGCTTCAGCACATTCTGGCCTCATCTGCTGAATCAGAAACAGGGTGGAGGGGGAGGAGTGGGGCTTGGGCAATTTGAGTTTTAGCAACCCTCCGGGTGATTCTGATGCTTGATTCAGTTTGAGAGCTCGAGAATTTGTGTGTGCATATATATTCTTATACTTTATACTTATTCTTTACATATATATATACATACATATATATATATATATATATATATATATATATATAATTTTGTTTCATATACTTTAGAGATGTTGAAACTGAGGCTCAGAGAGATTAAGTGATTTGTCTCAGAGTACCAGGTAGATAACCATCTTGTCCACCGTAACATTGCTAATACCAGAATTTATACTTAGGGGTGATCGAGTAGTCCAATAAAGAGCATTCTTCTTTCTGCCTGAGTTTTGGTTAAATGAAGAATAAAACAAAGGAAGCAATGGAGGCCAAATAATCACCTCGATTACCTATAAAGGCAGAGTTAGAATATATGGCTTGGTGTGAGAGCCAAAGATGCCCGGTGACTGAGCCCGGGTATTGGAGGGAGTGTCTCCTGTGGTCATGGCAGCCTTGGGAAAACAGTGGAGAGCACTGACTTCCTCACGGATCCTCTTTCCCACCAAGAAACAGGACAGAGCTGAGCAGAGCATGCCCTGTTAAATCTCCTCAAATTACCAGCCAGATCCATCACTCCAGCTCCCCAGGGCAGAGTGAATACAGGGCAGAGAGAGTTTCCGTTAACTCTTGAGCTCCCTTCCTCTAGATGGAATGATTGGGAATGAGAGAAGTGTGCCCCCAGCTGCCCCACCTTGACCTGCTGTAGGCTTTTAACATTTGTGTGGTATTGACTCAGTTTCTCTTCTCTTGCTCTGTTCAATATCTGTCCTGGTTCCTTTTTTGCCGATTGATCTTTCCTGTCAAATGTTATTTAGATTCATACAGTAGCTTTAGACTCATACCAACTAATTGGTGTGTGTGTGTGTGTGTGTGTGTGTGGTGTTGTCAAAAACACATGGGAAACATCCTAGGATCTCTGTTTCCCTTCTGACTGTGCATTTCTTCGTAAGTCACTTAAACTTTATGAGCATTCGTTTTTTCTTTTTTAAAATCTAGAAATGAAGGGGCAGTAATAAGACGGCACAGTTTTCCATGAGAATCAAATTAAGCAAATGCCAATATTAACATGGCTATCTGTCATGTGTACGCCTCTCCATTTCTAAATGATCACTATGCTGACAATAACAATGGTTGTATTATTAGATGCATGATAAAAACTCTACAGGTGTGTTGTAGCTTCCTGGATCATGGGGTGTGGTTGTTTTCTCACAATTTAAAACAATTCAAGGGAACAAAGCAAACCTATTGTGAGAGAGACACGGGGGGAGGAATGTGAGTTGAGTCCAGCAAGGAGGCAGAATAACTCAGTACGTTTGTAGACACTTGGAGATGACAGATAAAGGTGTTACGTGGGTGGGGCCTATGGGGTGGAGCAGTTGGGGTGCTGGTCGCGGGGATGTGTCCTCCTGCTCTGAAATCCCAGCGACTCATTGTTAATGATGACAAAACACTTCACAAACCTTACCACATATGATCACCCCACACGGGAGGAATTATTATACACACTTTATCAATGTGTAAAACAAGGCTTAGGGAAGTTAAAGCTTGCTTAAAATCACACATTGCCTTACAAAGGCAGGACTGGCATTCGAACCCAGGCCTGTGTGACCTACATCTTGTCATCTCTAGCACTGGGCCCTACCTCCTATCTCTCTTATGAGTACTGGGAGGTCATCAGGGCCCAGTGGCTGACTCATACTAATTAAAATGCACATGGGGCTGATTCAGGCACCAAAATGTCAATGTACTAATTTACAATGAGAGAAAACTTCACAGGAACCAGTATGAGCTGTCTTCTTAGGGCCATGGGAGCAGATCAGCTTTCTCTATTCCTTACCAAATCAGTACGTAGGTCAAAATGAAAGGAATTTAGTTATCTCAGGAAAAATCCTTTAGCAATATCTTTCCTGAGCCTCCCCGCCTCCAGGGGTAGCCTTGACTTTGGCCCCATATACTCCCAATGTGTCGGCCAGGGCGTCCTAGTCGAGATGAGCTTTTCCTTTTCTTTTTCCATGGGTGGTTCTGCATATTTTCTGTTGTTTCCCTCTCTCTCTCTCTTCTTTCTTCTCTCTTCCCTTTCTCTCTCTCTCTCTTTCTGTCTCTCTGGATTTTAGGTATTCCACACCTTTCACATGATGATAAACTTTGCTTTGAGGTCCTCAGATTACTTAATTTGAGGAAGTTCTTCATCTATAATGGCTGATGACTTCTCCTGGTAAAAATTGATTTCATTGCCTGACTCTCAAGAGAGAGATCTTATTTCTCCTATTTCCATGATCTTGGGACTTGGCTTTCTGTAGTCGTCCAGTATCAGTGAGAGATTAATGAATAAAATGTAAATACAATTATATAACTCAATTAAGAAAGCATATATACTGTGATAATAATGTTCTATAAATATTAATTCTAGTTTGACAAACTCTATGTGAACAAAGGCACATGTAAGGAAAAAAAATCCAAACATTTATTGAGCTTTTATTAGCACTGATAATTTTGCCAGTTTGCTGTGGTATATTTCTATGAAAGGGTTATAGCTGGTGTTTGTTCTGATTGGTGGGTGATGATGCTATACCGGATGTAAAATATCTTGAATATCACCTTTGGCTTCTACCAGCTTCTGGGTATCGTTCTGGGTGCTTTCACATGTTAGTCAATTGAAGCTTAGAGTATTAAATTCTATTTTCTCCCACAGACAGCTAAAGTTCTGGTACTTTTGAAAGTTTATCCCTCTACGCAAGATCTAAAATAGTTTGAAAGTCAAAAGTCAGACATCAATATATGCATGCATGGCATGCTTGTGTGTGTGTTTATAGGAATACAAAATACATGATAGGTTTAAAGGAAACCTAAAGATTGAAGGGACCTCCAGAGAACATCTGTTCCAATCTATCTGCTATAGAAAGAAAAAGTTCCATATATCTTATTATTACGTGGTGGCCCCTCTGTGACCTAATAAATATATATTTGATCTTTGCCACTAGGTCCTATACAGAGCTCCTAAAATCCTTCTAATTGACTGAATGGCAGGAGTGATAAGAACATTTTACACAGAGCTCTAAATCCCTTGGAAATTCCTGGATGATAGGAATGTCTTTGTTCTAATGAGGTCACCCTTGGTGGGTTCCTGGATAGCTTCAGGATGGAGGCTGGTCACCCAAGACCAAGTCATGATTAGAAGCTTGGAACTTTCAGCTCACTCCTAATCCTCTGAGGAGGATGGAGGCTTGGAGATTGAGTTTAATAATTGATCATGGCTATGTAATAAAACTCCCATAAAAATGCCTGGTCTGTGGGATTAGGAGAGCTTCCAGGTTGGTGAAAATATCCATGTTCTGGTGCACCCCAACTCCACGGGAGCAGAAGCTCCTGCACGCAAGACTCTTCCAGACTTTGCCCTGTTGTACCTCTTCATCTGGCTGTTCATTTGTATACTTTGCAATATCATTTATAATAAACCAGTAAACATAAGTGATGTGTGTCCCTGAGTTCTGTGAGCCAGTAGAGCAAATTATAGAACCTGAGGAGGGGTGTGGGTCCCTGTGATTTGTAGACAAATCAGACAGAAGTGTGCGTAACCAAGGAACCACTACTTGAGATTGGCATCTGAAGTTAAGGGCACCTTATGGGACTGAGCCATTAACCTGTGGGGTCTGTGGTAACTCAGGGTAGTTAGTGTCTGAGTTTAATTAAATAGGGCACCCAGTTGGTGTCTGCAGAGAACTGGAGAATTGCTTGGTGTGGAATTTGTGTCCGAAGTGTTGTGAGTAGAGAAACAGTTTTCCTTTATCACTTGAGGTTCAAAATACTTGAGGGATTGACACCCCACTTGGAGACCCGTTAAGAAGCATTTCTTTATATCCAGACTCATCTCTCTTGCTGAGCTCTTTTATTCTAAGTGCATTCAAAGTACATAGTAGAATTTACATTTTAGGTCCTAAGCTCTGGAAACAAGATTGACATTTGATTGCACAAGAATTTTCTCCATCAGTTTACAATGCAAAGCCTATCATCTAACTTAAATACGGTATTCAAAAGAAGAAATCAGATTTTTAGAGATGATAGGGATGGCTTCTACCATGTGGTGGAATTGCTTGACAGCCTCCCTATTTTCTTTGGAGACAAAACAGCTTTTCTACCAGCAAGAAAGTTTCAGAGGGGATGGTAATAGCCATGGCTATATTTCAAATTATAGTTGATACAGTTTTTTTTCCTTAAACCGAATTTAAGGTATACATTTGTTGATTTAAATTGTCCTCCTCATATTATCTGAATTAAATGGTTAGCTTTTCAAAACACGGGAGACAGACACAGTGTAGGAAGCCTTAATGGGAAATCACAACGTGGAGGAAACAATGTCAGTTGAACTGATATGTGAGCTAGTCAGTCACAGACAAACACCTCTTCTTCAACGCAGTTCACTGAATAGAAGGGCGTAGCTAGAGGTAATGATTCAGGATGTTCTTATTAACGTTTTTATCAGTTTATAAAGGTACTATATGAACACTTCAGAAATTAAAACACTGAAAGTGTGCATACAGTAAAATAGAAAGTGATCTCTACTTTACCTTTATTCTTCCACTCGTGAGGGTAACCACTGTTGTTTGGTATGTATCATTCCAGTTCATTTTTCATGACCTGGTAAATTATGTGCACATTTATCAGTATGTATGTATTTATGTATGCATATTTTATTTGTATCACAATGAAATTTTTCTATATAAATTATTTAGTATATCCTCATTTATATTAAATGTGCTATCAACATATGTGGGATGGCTTTCAAGATGCTGGATATCAGAAAACAAAGGTCAGGGATCCTTGAAAAACAAGAAGCAACTGAGGTGAGTTCTGTGATTGCCACAGCTTCTTGCATTTTGCTTCTGTTCAAATCTTTAGGCCATCTGCTATGCTAAAGATATATATACGATTGATATTTCGAAGGATGTGTAAGAGAATAATTTTATTATGTTGAGTGGAGAAAACCTTTCTTGTGTGGCATGGAAAGCAGAAACATGAGAAGATAATCTAAAACCTCTGTAGGGTGAAATACATCACAAGCAAACTTAACGAACAAAAATGTTGTCCAGCACAATGCTGGAGTCTATGGCTCACCTTTAAATGCTTTAGGGCTCAGGGGCGCCTGGGTGGCTCAGTTGGTTAAGCGACTGCCTTCGGCTCAGGTCATGATCCTGGAGTCCCGGGATGGAGTCCCACATCAGGCTCCCTGCTCAGCAGGGAGTCTGCTTCTCCCTCTGACCCTCCCCCCTCTCATGCTCTCTCTCTATTTCATTCTCTCTCTCAAATAAATAAAATCTTAAAAAAAAAAAAAGTTTAAATGCTTTAGGGCTCAGATCTGGGCACTCTTCTCCTCTTAGTTCCATGACTTGAAACACATTTGTGCTGTTGACTTCCAAATCTATATCTCCAGTCCAACTTTACATACAGTTTTTACTCGATACTCATTTTGGGCATTTGGATGTCTTACAAGCATATAAGACTTAACATGTTCAAAATGCTTGATTCCCAATTCCTTGCACCCATCTCCAAGTCTTTTCTCTTCCATGCCACTCCATGTTCATTTGAGTAAATGATACATTTACCTATGTGCTTAACTAAAATATGTAGTGGTCATTTTTGATTCCTATCTCTCCTCATGCCATCTGCCAGCAAGTCCCACTGGTTCTATCTTCAAGACAGATCCCAAATCCAATCCCATTTTTTCTCTGTTTTCACTGCTCAAGTGGCATCTTCACTTACTTAGACTATGGTAATAGCACCTAATTGTTCTCCTGACTTCTGTTCTCTTGCTTCATTACCCATTCTGCAGAACAGTGAGAGTAACAGTCTCAATGTTAATTCAAGTCACTCTACTTGCTTAAAAACTTTTAGTGATTTCCCATTGGATATGTCAAAATACCATTTGTCTATCTGCTTTCTGTGTTAGAACATTTTGTTGTCATGCCTTGTCTGGGATTATTTCCTATCTGTTATCTTTGCCTCTGCTTTTATACTTTTTTGGTCCTTGTCAGTCACCTTATTGGGATTTAAGAGAGAGGGGCATTTATAAACGCCAGTTTTCAATTCACTATGTTTATCCAGTCCTTTGATTTTTTTGCTTATCGTCCTTCCCAGCCCCCAGTATAAATGTCTTAAAGGTAGAGACTTTGGCTTCCTTATTTTGTACTGGCCTCTAACAGTGCCTGGCAGAGAGTAGGGGCTTAAACAACATTTGTTGAATGAATGGATAAAGGAATTTCATAGGTATGGTTACCTAGAACTACAGGCCAATATCTCTGATGAACATAGATGGAAAAATCCTCAACAAAATACTAGTAAACCAAATCTAACAATACATCAAAAAAATCATTCACCATGATCAAGTGGGATTTATTCCCAGGATGCATGGGTAGTTCAATATTCTCAAATCAATCAATGTGATACATTGCATCAACAAGAGAAAAAAATAAAAACCATATGATCATTTTAATAGATGCAGAAAAAGTACAACATCTATTCATGATAAAAGCTCTCAATAAAATAGGTTTAGAGGGAACATACCTCATAATAAAGGCTGTATATGAAAAACGCACAGTCAACATATACTCAATGGTGAAAAACTGAGAGGTTTTCCCCTAAGGTCAGGAACAAGACAAAGATGTCCTCTCTCACTACTTTTATTTAACACAGTACTGGAAGTCTTAGCCACAGCAATCAGACAAGAAAGAGAAATAAAAGCCATCCAAATTGGTCAAGAAGAAACAAAGTTGCAGATGACATGATGCCATATATAGAAAACCCTAAAGACTCCACCAAAACACCACTAGAGCTGATAAATGAATTCAGTAAGGTTGCAGGATACAAAATCAATGTAATGAAATCTCTTGCATTTTTATACACTAAAGATGGAGCAATAGGAAGAGTTATTAAGAAAAACCCCACTTGTCTGGGGACGCCTGGGTGGCTCAGTCGGTTAAGCGTCTGCCTTCGGCTCAGGTCATGATCCCAGGGTCCTGGGATCGAGTCCCGCATTGGGCTCCCTGCTCCGCGGGGATCCTGCTTCTCCCTCTGCCTCTGTCTCTCTCTCTGTCTCTCATGAATAAATAAATAAAATCTTTAAAAAAAAAAAAAAAAAGAAAAGTCCCACTTGTCTGAATTGTGCAAGACTGTTGAATCTCAGATCTGTACCTCTGAAACAAATAATGCAATATATGTTAAGAAAAAAAAAAAAGAAGGTAGTAGGAGGGGAAGAATGAAGGGGGGGAAATCGGAGGGGTAGATGAACCATGAGAGACGATGGACTCTGAAAAACAAACTGAGGGTTCTAGAGGGGAGGAGGGTGGGAGGATGGGTTAGCCTGGTGATGGGTATTAAAGAGGGCACGTACTGCATGGAGCACTGGGTGTTATGCACAAACAATGAATCATGGAACGCTACATCTAAAACTAATGATGTAATGTATGGGGATTAACATAACAGTAAAAAAATTAAAAAAAAATCTAAAAAAAATTATCATAAATAAGATATTTTAATGGTGAAAAAATGCAAAAGTAATTTGATCTTCTAGTCCTTAAAAAAAAAAAAAAAGAAAAATCCCACTTGTAATTTCACCAAGTAAAATGTCTAAAAAGAAATTTGACCAAAGAGGTGAAAGACCTGTATTCTAAAAACTATAAAACATTGATGAAAAAAATTGAAGATGACACAAACAAATGGAAAGACATTCCATGTCATGGATTAGAAGAACAAATATTGTTAAAATGTCCTACTATCCAAAACAATCTACAGATTTAATGGAACCCCTATCAAAATACCAATGGCATTTTTCACAGAACTAGAATAAACAATCCTAAAATTTGTATGGAACCACAAAAGACCCCAAATAGCCAAAGCAATCTTGAAAAAGAAGAACAAAACAGGAGATATCACAATTCCAGATTTCAATTATACTACAAAGATGTAGTAATCCCAACAATACGGTACTGGCACAAAAATAGACACATAGATCAATAGAACAGGATAGAGAGCCCAGAAATAAACCCATGGTTATATGGTCAATTAATCTTTGACAAAAGAGTCAAGGATATGCAATGGGGAAAAGACGGTGTCCTCAACAAATGGTGTTGGGAAAACTGGAAAGCTACATGCAAAAAATGAAACTGGGCCACTTCCTTACACCATACACAAAAATAAACTCAAAATAGATTAAAGACCTAAATGTGGGACCCAACAATAAAAATCCTAGAAGGGAGCATAGGCAGTAATTTCTCTGATATTGACCATAGTAACATTTTTCTAGATATGTCTCCTAAGGCAAGGGAAACAAAAGCAAAAACAAACTATGAGGACTCCATCAAAATAAAAAGCTTCTGCACAGTGAAGGAAACAATCAACAAAACCAGAAGACAACCTACTGAATGGGAGAAGATATTTGCAAATGACATATCTGATAAAGGGTTAGTATCCAAAATACATAAAGATCGTATGAAACCCAGCACCCCAAAAATGAATAATCCACCTAAAAAATGGGCAGAAGATATCAGTAGAAATTTTCCCAAAGAAGACAACCAGATGTCAATGGACACATGAAAAGATGCTCAGCGTAACTGATCATCAGGGAAATGCAAATCAAAACCACAATGAGATATCACCTCACGCCTGTCAAAATGGCTAAAATCAAAAACAAGAAATAATTAGTGTTGGCGAGGATGTGGAGAAAAAGGAAACTTGTGCACTGTTGGAGGGAATGCAAATTGGTGCAGCCACTGTGAAAGACAGTATGGAAGTTCCTCAAAAAATTAAAAATAGATCTATGCTACAATCCAGTAATTGTACTTACTGGTTATTTACCTCAAAATGACAAAACACTAATTCAGAGGGATACACACACCCCTATGTTTATTACAACATTATTTACAATAGCCAAACTATGAAAGCAGCCCGTGTCCATCAATGGATGAATGGATAAGGAAGATGTGGTATATACATACAATGGAATATTATTTAGCCATAAAAAGAATAAAATCTTGCTATTTGCAATGACAGGGATGGATCTAGAGGGTGTAAGACTAAGTGAAAAGAGTCAGAGAAAGACAAATACCCTGTGATTTCACTCATATGTGGAATGTAAGAAACAAAATGTATGAGCAAAGGAAAAAAAAAAGAGAGAGACAAACAAAGAAACAGACTCTTAACTGTAGAGAACAAACCGGGGGGCACCAGAGCAGAGGTGGCAGGGGATGGGTGATATAGGTGAAGGGGATTAAGAGTACACTTACTGTTGAATCCCTATATTTTACACCTGAAACTAATAGAACAGTGTATGGTAATTATACTGTAATTAAAATAAAAAATAAAAAAAATAAAGTCTACAGTTCATGGTTTTTAGTATATTGGCAGAATTGTATTATCCCTTACATGATGAAGTTAAAACATTTTCAATAACCCCCAATAGAACCCTATAAGCAGTCCCTCCCTACTTCCCCCAATCCCTAGGCAACCACTAATCTATATTCTTTCTCTGTGAATATACCTATTCTGCATATTTCATGCAAATGGAATTATGCTATATTTGGTCTTTGGTCTAACTCGATTCTTTCACTTAATGTAACTTTTTCAAAGTTTATTCATGTTATAATATGTATCAGTACTTAATCCTTTTTTGGCCATATAATATCCTATTGTACCGATAGATCACATTTTACTTATCCATTCATTAGTTCATGGACATTTGGGCTGTTTTCACTTTTTGGTTATTATGAATAATGCTGCTATGAACATTGAGGTACACATTTTTGTGTGGGTGTGTTTTCATTTCTTCTGGGGATATGCCTAGAAGTAGAATTGTCATTTGGTAACTCTATGCTTAACTTTTTGAGGAACTGCCAGACTGTTCTCTAAAGTACCTGCACCATTTTACATTCCCACCAGCAGCATAGAAGGGGCTCAATTTCTCCATATTCTCTTATATTCACACTTGTTATTCTCTGTCGATTTTGTTACAGTCGTTCTTGTGGTTATAAAGTGGTATCTCTTTATGGAACTTTGTAATTTTTCACTCAAACAAATAAATGTTTGCTAAGTACCTAATATACGCCACACACTGTGTTGTAAAAGATTCAAATACAAATGCATCAAGAACCCGGCTTCCTACAGGGATGACAAACACGTGGCCTTTGAGCTGGATCTTCCTGTCCCCTTTTCAGTTCTTGCTCGGTAACCTCTTCTTTTTTTTTCTTCCCCCCGCCTCTTTCATTCATAGCTAAATACAATCTTTATTGTGACTGAGGAGTATGAATAGTGCTAGCGAAATATCTGCATTAAGGAGCAACTGGGTGGCTCAGTCCGTTAAGCATCCGACTCTTGATTTCAGCTCAGGTCATGATCTCAGGGTCGTGAGATCAAGCCCCGCATTGGGGCTCTGCACTCCCCAGGGAGTCTGCTCAGGATGGGATTCTTTCTCCCTCTTCCTCTGCCCCTCCCCATGGCACTTTGTCTCTCTCTCAAATAAATAAATGAATCTTAAAAAAAAAAAAAATTCTGTATTAAGCTAAAAGGGAATCTTCATATTCTTAAGTGAAATGAGAAATAATTAGACCCCACAAGTACTCAAATTCTCATCTGAATAGCCACAACACATTTCTTTCTACTTCCAGGGATGACATTCCTTTCTCCATTTTTCTGTCAAACTTCTGCTCATCCTTTGATGAGCAAGGGCTCATCCTCCTCTGCAAGGACTGTCTTGACCTCCCCAGGAAGTTGTGCTCCTTTAGCGACTAGGGCATATCTCTAACCGGCTCATTCTCTTTGTTTTCTTGTCCCTTCCAGGCTTGTGTAGTTTCTTGGAGACAGGCACTCAATCTCATGGTACCCAGTATATTCTTGTTAAATGACTACTTACTCAAACTGCTTTTCTTTAAGCATCAACATTCAAGATAAGTAAAAATTGACAATTTACTTTGGAATGGATTGCTTTTATCATTTTCTATATTGTTAATTGCAAGAATTGCAAAAGTATTGCTGTTTTCCATATTTCCTGTGGCACTGCAGTTTTATCATAATTTAAATACATATCTATGAATTGTTTTGGCACCAACCCATCGTTTCTGATATTGTTTCTATAGTTCAAATTCTAACAAAGATTTTGAACACAACTCGGTTGTAAATACAGAGGTCCTTAATAGTTAAATCAGGTGTTGAGCATGGTATCTTAGTAGAGAAAGGAGAAGCTAATTTGCTGGTACTGGTGGTCCTTTAGTCCCAATAGTGAAAGGGTGCACTGGGAATGGCATTTTACCTGGCAAATTTCAAACTGAAGTCACTGTCGTATAGAGCATTTCTGAGGATAGATGTGACCTTGGGCAAGTCGCCAGTGCTCTTTGGATTCCATCTCCCTCATCTGTAAAATGAAAGAGCTGGATGAGGTGACTTCAGAGGACTCTTCCAGCTTTAATAGGTTCAGTACATAAAAGCCAAAGTCACTATGTTAACTTGTGATCTTTCATTCCAGGTTTAAGATCTTTTGTTTTAATAATTGATTCTTCATTCCTCAAACAGACTCATAAAAGCACTACCCAAGGTAAAATCTGACTTCAGCTGAATTGAGGTTAGAGCCTGCTACAGAGAATTGGAGCTGTTGGAGATCTTCCATTTATCCACCAGAGGTGCTTCCTCCAAGTTTATCCTTGAAGTCATTGGACGACTGACAAGAGTAATTAAATCCAAGTGTACATGTCACCCGGTCTGCTTTTCCATAATAAAAGTCAATAGTTCTTTTCCACGAATGGACTATATTGTTATATTTATCTCATCCAGGAAAGGGCATTTTAGGGATGTTAACTAAATAAATTACAAGTTTGTAGCTAAAGATTGGGGTTCTGGAGAAGATGGAAGTGCTGGGTATCAAATGATATGCCTCTGATATCACCGGCATTTCCAGGACCTGTTAGAAACTTTCCTTTAACACTGTGACCTCAGGATTAAGGGCCTTTGAGGTGTTTGTATCTGCCTTCTGTTTTCCTCTGTAGGAAGGGGAAGGCTAATTTGAATTATGGTGGTTTTCTATGTTTTGTTAAACTGCTAATTGTACTCACTTCTTCCCTGAGGAAGGTCCTGGACTTTGTCTTGGCAGATGACAGTTAATTTGTCAAAATGTTTGGATGCTTCATCTAAACAAGACTAAGGCTCTGTCTATACACAGATAAATTTTCTGGAAAAAAGATGGCACCCAGTCAGGCACTAGGCTCTTTGGAGAAATACATGCTAGTGGCCATATGCATTTTGGTTCTTTGACTCAGTGAAACCGTATCTGTAGAGTAGCCTGAAGCAGCATTTTCGAATTTTCACAGGTGGCCGTTCTTGGAGCATTTTTATTTTTCTAGAGTCTTTAGCTTTGGGCACTTTTGGAAAAGTCAAGGCACAGTGGGATTCTTCCTCTAGGTACTGAGCTCCCCAAGTCAGAGGAGTTTGGGAGGCGGTGGGCTAAATGTAGCCCCATCCAGAGCCCTCCGGGGCCTCTCAGGCACAGGGGCAGGTTCAAGTTCCACAGTCTTTGTTTTTTCTAAACAGAGTTGTCACCCCCCAGTCCTCCAGGTGGACTGTCCAGCCCTGCCCCTCCTGTCCAGCCCCTGTGACTGCTGATCTCCCCACCTCTCCCCAGGGAGATGGGCACATTGGATCTTGCTAGTGCTTTCCAGTGTCACTCTGTATATCCTGGAGGTCTCAGACCCAGATAATAAAACAGGATAGGTGTGAGCTGTGTTTTCATAATACTACTCTAACCAAGAGTATTTGATTTGGTCTGTGTGTGTGATCACAGCTCATCTTTTCTGGTACATATACATCTGTTTTTCATATCCTGAGAATCTTACCTCAGTTAATGTGGCTTTTTAAAATTTTTTATTATTTATTTTTTTAAAAGATTTTATTTATTTATTTGACAGAGAGAGACACAGCGAGAGCAGGAACACAAGCAGGGGGAGTGGGAGAGGGAGAAGCAGGCTTCCCGTGGAGCAGGGAGCCCGATGTGGGGCTCGATCCCGGGACCCTGGGAATGTGGCTTTTTCTAGTCCTGCTCTCTGGATGCCAAATCCCCACAAAAATCAGTTCTTATTCCTTTATACCTTTTCCTTCTCATGTAATTGGTGGCTTGATTTCTAATTCTTCCCCAGAATTGCATTCAGGTGTCCCATGGTTCAGGGTAGTGTTCTTCCATAAAAGAAAACAACAAATAATTTGAAAGTGAAGTTTTTCTGATGCACACAAACACACACACACACACACACTGGGGTAGGGAGGGTTTGTGTCTTCCGTTCTCTGAATGCATTAAAGTTTTGTTTAGCTGACCTGTATTTCCATGTAAGGCCATAATGGAAGTCCTCTATAGGGCTCACTGGACTAGGTTCTTTATTTTCTATCATCTCATTCTTCTCTGCAACAACCCTGTAAGGCAGGTACTACTAGTGTTCCCATTTCACAGACAAGAAAACTGAGGACCAGAGAGGTTGTAACTTGGTCAGGTTCACACAGCCAGTAAATGTATATCCAAACTGGCATCTGTCTCACTCCATATCCGTGTGTTTAACCACTGTGTTCACTGCCTATGCATCTACTGAATCCCTCAGAAACCTTGAGCCCCCCTTTTCTCTCACCAGTTGACGCTCGCTTTCTGCAGGGGGGCCTGAGTGGTGGGACACAGGAAGATGACTGGTGTACAGACTTTTACTTCCCATCCTCAAGATCCATTGATCTCTTTGGGCAGGTTTCCTGCTGCTAACACTTCTGCTGCCCCTCCAATTTCTCTTTTTATTACTTTGCTTATTTTACTTTGAATGTATCACCAATTAAATCTTCCAAGGGGGAGGGCGCCTGGGTGGCTCAGTTGGTTAAACGTCTGCCTTCGGCTCAGGTCATGATCCCAGGGTCCTGGGATCGAGCCCCGCGTCGGGTTCTCTGCTCAGCAGGGAGCCTGCTTCTCCCTTTCACTCTGCCTGCCGCTCCCCCTGCTTGTGCTCTTTCTCTCAAATAAATAAAATCTTTAAAAAAAAATCTTCCAAGGGGGATAGGGAGTGAAAAAATGACCTTTCAGGTGTTGAATCAAATTTCAGATGTTGGCAACAGCCTAACAAGAGGAGAGAAAAGAGTGTGAGGGTTGGTTGGTCACTGGATTTGTGAAGACAAATCACAATTTGTGGCTTAATTTTAGACCTTTCCACTCTATGGAGACATCTCTTTCAGAGGTCACCAGTTAGATACAGAATACTTACCACCGTGTGCCAGGCCCTCGTCATTATGGCACCAATCAACCATATTTAATTTACAGCCCAGGAAACAAGTGTCAATTCTGAAAGATACCCACCTTTTTCTGCATTTGCTGGTGCCCCACCTCCACCCAGGACACGTTACCTGCCCAACCATCCCAAATGTCACTCATGGGGTCTTCATTGTTGCCCTTGAATATTTCCGTATTTTGCTTTATGATATGTATGATGTTTTACCTACAATTGCAGTGATTCGTGTACTTGCCTCATCTCCCTAATCAGACTGTGAGCTCTTGGAAGGTCAGGATGATTTCTGAGTCAACTCCAAGTCTCCAGTGCATACTACCAGGCCTAGGACTGGCCAACTTCTCCAGGGATTGGAAACAGGGATTGAACTAGGAAAAGCCACATTATAACAAGTGTCTGATTGTGCCTTTATTCTGGGATCATGCCTCTTCATTCTCTGTATCGCTCTTTTCTGCTGGTTTTAGGTAAGAGAACAGGAACTCAGGGAATAGAAATGATGCTCCTAGTATGTCTCTACATTTTAGGGTCTGGTTTTACTTTCACAGGAAAGGTGTACTATATCACCTTCCACAGACACTTCTTTTATTTTTAATATTGCTTTTACTGACTGTTTTCAGTAGATACTTGTTCTGGAAAATACCCTAGAGCTCATCATGTAATATATAGTTGGATGAAGAAGAACAGTAAGTCACTTTATGACTCTTTCATTCTATGCTAAACTAGATAATTTGTAATTTTTACCTGTGGCTTCATGACTAGGTTGAAATCTCCTAGGATCTTTGTGGGCTTTTTGGAAAAGACATCAAGGACCTCCTCCTATCTTCCCATTGCCCACTTCTGGGTGTCACACGACCTCTGTCCTTACAGACTTGTTGACAAGAGAGGCTTAATTTAAGGAAGGCCACATCATATAGTGAAAAGATCCTGGCCTTTAGAGTCAGACTAAATATTAGCTCCAATTGAGCCACCTATGCGTGTCACTCTAATCCTCAGTTTTTAAATCTGTAAAATGGAAAGTAAAATACTCACTGCATGCAGTAATGCAATGAGATGATGTGTTAAAAGTGACTGACAAGGGGCACCTGGGTGGCACAGTGGGCTGAGCATCTGACTTCAGCTCAGGTCATGATCTCAGGGTCCTGGGATAGAGACCTGTGTTGCATCGGGCTCTCTGCTAAGTGGGGAGTCTGCTTGTCCCTTTCCCTCTAACTGTCCTCCTGCTGGTGCATGTGCATGTGCTCTCTCCCTCTCTCTCAAATAAATAAATGCAATCTTTAAAAAAAAAAGTGACCGACAAACTCAAGTCAGTGCTCAATTAATATAAATTCTCTTTCTCCTAATTAGAGCTAACATTATTCATTATCTAAAACACAAGAAATTCATCCGCTACATTTAAATAGTAACATTTACGTGGCCCATCAAAATGCTGAGGAGGATTTATGAGACTAAATCCAAGTTTAAAATTGAAAATCCAAGTTTATCTTATGAAGCTAGTGTTTACATCTTTTGTTAACTTTCTATGGGTCCACATAAACCAATGAATGTTCTGTTCTCCCCTGGAGAAAGTGGTGGATATCATGAGTTGCTTGGCCTTAGCTTAGATTACATCTTTAAATATTATGATTGTTTATTTTTAAAAGGTTTAGCCTTTTGTTTACTCCTTTTTCAGCATAATATTGTCAATTAATACCAGTAACCATTAAGAAGCATAATGGTAGGAATCAAAGCTTGATAAAGATTTAAAAAGAATAAAAGAAAAAAGCTAATCTAAATATCTGGCTAGTGTGAAAATAAATAATGAGCCAATGCATAGAGTTCCTTATTTTGGATGCTTTGGAAGGTGAATCCTATACACATTAATCATATAATAGATTACAGTTGAGGGAAACCTAATTTCCTAGAACTAAGCCAAATCCGAAACATTTAAAAAATAATTATTTTACTGTGCAAAGAATAGTCTAACACAGAAATAGTATTAATTATTTTCATTTGATAACTACATATGTTTTCTAAGTCTGAAGTGAACTTTAAAGGAAAAATATAGAAAACTATCTGCCTTAGCTCTTTCATTTGAAAGATCTGGCAGTTCACTAATGAAAGAGAAAATAGTGGAACTGGTATGAAAGCTAAGTGAAAACAATAGAACTGGGGAGAAAAGCAACAGTAAGAAGATTCATTTCCCAATTATGAGGAAGCAGCCTCATTTTAATGTTGGCAAAAATTCTTTGCTATCTTTAGTTCCAGGCTAAAGTAATTTTGTCTAGAACTGTACAATGTTAGGATACTGGAAAACAATTCTTTGGGGGAAGGGGTCAGACCTAGACACCTCTACTAGGATGAACTGAATGCCCTGTCTGGAGTAATTCTTGGAACTGGAATGGGGCGCACCTGTTCTCTGCCTGTCCAGCATCCAGAATTTAGATAACATGAGAATTCTACACAGTGTTAATGTGCTGTCTCTCTCCCAGTCTCTCTCTCTCTCTCTCTCTCTCTCTCTCTCTCTCACACACACACACACACACACACACACTGTGATTGATATAGACACGCTATGGAGGTTTTGAAGGGGGAAGGGGTGCTCTTTAATGAGAGTCTTCACAGAGGAAATGAGATAGGAGTTGGGTCTTGAATGATGGGTACTATATAGTGAAGCTGTTTTGGTGGGAAGACTTTTCTTGGAGAGGCAGCAAAATCAACAAAACTAAGAAGATGGGGAAACAACTTGGATATTGGGGACAAAATGTATTTAGAAATGAGACAGCCATAATTTCTTTCTTTCTTTTTTTTTTTTTTTTAAAGATTTCATTTATTTATTTGAGAGAGAGAATGAGATAGAGAGAGCATGAGAGGGGGGAGGGTCAGAGGGAGAAGCTGACTCCCCGCTGAGCAGGGAGCCCGATGTGGGACTCGATCCCGGGACTCCAGGATCATGACCTGAGCCGAAGGCAGTTGCTTAACCAACTGAGCCACCCAGGCGCCCCGACAGCCATAATTTCTTAAATAAGAAGCTTACAGGTTTGAATTTGTGAGTTGAGTGCTAAAATGTGTGTAGTGACAAAAACCTCGAAGCCATTGGGTTGGGGTGGTGGGAACAAGAGCCCTGAAATGAACTCATGGAAAGCAGAGGGTCCTCCGTCTCCTGCTTGCACACCCGAAGACTCCTGATGCTGTTCTCATCCCTGTAAGGTTTCTGCTCTGGCTTGCAGAGCTGCAAATTCAGGCAGTTGTAAAGTAAGGTAAGATTATCTTCAGTTAGCTCCATGTCCATGTTCTTTCCAGAGCCTTCCTGTTTTTTCTCCCTCCCTCATCAGACATCCACTGCTCTGTGATAGCTGCCCAGACCCTCTCTCTGGCTTGTCCACCTCACTCCGTCCTCGTGAGCAAGAGCACGTGATGGAGGTTTGGTCATGGGCTTTAACTCACCGACTCCCGCGTGGCAGGCCATCGTGGGAAGCAGTTTGGCTACTGGAGAGGAAAAGTGTGGGCATTCCCACCCCTCAAGGGACACCGCCTCCTAGCCAGTCATATATTCAGGGGAACGTTGAGCATCCCCCGGGGAGGAATTTGTGGTCACAGTGGGTGATGCATGTCTCTCCATGTCACGGGACAGAGGCTGCTCATTCCTTGGGGATGAAGTTAATCTGGGTTTGGATGTTTTTTGTGCCTCTCACATGCAATTCTCTGAGCCCCATGGTGGGAGGGAAAAGTGAAGAGCCTGGAAATGGGACTTGTCACCTTGAATATCCAATTGTAATTGATAACAAGAGTGCACTGTGTGTTTGAGAACTATTTGATATTTGGGAGATTTGGGAATATAAATGTTTTCCAGCTCTTTGTCTTGACAGACCGAGATGATTAATGATATGTGATGTCTAAGGAGATAAAATGAGCAAGGCTAGAACATGTGTAGTTTTTCTGACAGGGGACTTTTAAAAGGCATTAGAGAGAAGCATGAATATGTTTCTTTAACTGACACCCTGGTTTTTTGTCTTTCACCATGACTGACAAATAAGAGACCTCCCAATCCTCTCACCAGAGCGCTCTCAGGGGACTAAGCCGATCGCACTCTGCGATGGCTCTGGCTCGGGTCTAGAATCCTGCTTATTTTTACATCGAGAGGAGCTTTAGTGTCAGTTATTTCACTGCGAAAACTGATAAATTGTGTTTGGAAAAGACTTCCTTCATTCAATTTAAATGTCTTTTCTCCTTAAAAGCTAGCTTGCTATTTTATTTATTTATTTTTTTAAAGATTTTATTTATTTATTTGACAATGAGAGACACAGCGAGAGAGGGAACACAAGCAGGGGAGTGGGAGAGGGAGAAGCAGGCTTCCTGCGGAGCAGGGAGCCCGATGCGGGGCTCGATCCCAGGACCCTGGGATCATGACCTGAGCCAAAGGCAGACACTCAACGACTGAGACACCCAGGCGCCCCTAAGCTTGCTATTTTAAAAAGAGATGATTTTCGAGCCCCGTGAAAGAAATTCTGATGTTTGCAATCCTAGGATTACTTGGCTAGGGAGTAAAATCTCTCATCTTGCAAAGAAACCTCATTAACTGAGGTAACAATCGTGGTGGAAAGTTTTTGAGGCACCAGCTGGGTTCGTGATTATTAGCAAGCAAGTTTCTTGCAAGGCATCCGTCATTTTAGGGAAAGCTGGAAGGAAGAGAAGCAGCTCCTGTTAATTTGGGGGTTCTCCCAATTATAACCCGAGCTCTCGTTCTTAAACTTGGTAGAATACTCTAATATCCTGTTTCAATTTGTTGCTTCTCAGTGGGATAAATGGGATTCCTGAGGAACAGTGTTCATCATGTTTCTCGATGATATTAGTTATTTCCCACTCACCCCTTGCAAAAAAAAGAACGCTTTTGTGATATATTCCCAGGGAGACTATAAAACTCCTATGAGAACTTTCACGTATTCAGTTCACTCACCAAAAAAAAATTTTGGGGTGCTTCTATTTTGCTAGGTCCTGTGTTAAGTGCTAGGGGTGGGGAAGAAGAGGAACTGGGCACAGATCAGCCTTCAAATTACTCACAGGATGGTAGGGGACATAGGACATGCATATGACACTTAGATTGCTCTCTACTTTATCCTGCACTGAGCTGGGCCAAAGGCAGTCTCTCAGTCAATGCTTTTTGGCTGAGAGTTAACTAGAAGAGATAGTAGACATCATCCTGTCCAATTCATCCATATCACTGCTGAGGAAATGTATTCAGAAAGGCTAAGCCACGTGCCCAAGGCAACACAGCTAATTAGAAGCCAAGCCAAAGACATCTGATTCCAAGTCTGAGGAGTTTCTGCCTTCTCAAGAAGCTGCATTTTCTGATCTCACTGCATTCAAACATACCAGATTCCTAATTGGTCTTCATTCACTGACCTCCTTTGAGGGCTTTGCCATGCCCCAAATTAAGTTAGCAGTTGGGGACTCTGGATTGAGTTAGTACAGAGAGATTACACTTGGCTTTTGTACTTTACTAAGTCTCATTTCAAATATGTAACAATTTCCCCTTTCCTTCAGTTTTTTTTCTTTATTTTGCATCTTACATTGTTGTCTGCAAACATGAGATTGGTAAGAAGATGGAAGGGGTCAGTTTCAGGGCCTGCCAGCCCTGCCACCAAAGTTAGTTATTTTTCAGTGTGCAAACATACAATTGAGGCAGGGGGACTGTAGAGAGAAGAGGAGGAAGCATCTCAGGGAGTTAGAAGTATTTGTGATCACTTCCACATATCTTTTTGCCTTTAATTAAAAATCAGATTGAAATTAGTTCTGGTTTGAAATCAATCTTTTCCAATGAGCACCGATTGCCAAATTCTCCATTTACAACCCATTTTTTCCTACAGGCATCGTGGTCAGTCTGAACCTACACTAATGTGTGCGAAAGAGAATTCTGACAACTGATATACCTAGACCCATTTGGGAGGATGTATTTTCTGTGTGTGAATGTTTCCCCCCATGTAACACAAGACCTGTATGTTGAAAATACATAAAAGGCAGCTCCAAAGCACATTGCAAAAGTAGAAAGGGGGAAAATCAATACTCTATTAGCTATAGCATTACACAGAATTTCTATTCATAGATAAGGAAAAAAAAAATCTCCCTTTGATTTCATCTTTCATCAAGATAAATAACTAGCTTTGTTTTGAAATCAATTTTTCCCTTTTCAAACATTTTTTATTGGGATATAATTGACATATAACTTTATATTTGTTTTAGGTGTACAACATAGTGACTCAATATTTATACACACTTCAAAATGGTCCTCGCAACAAGTCTAATTATCATCTGTCACCATACAAAGTTAACTTTTAGGATTTACTCTCTTGACAATGTTCGAGTATGCTGACCACATGTGTGGGTTTATTTTTGGGTTCTGTGTTCTGTTCCATTGATCTATATGTCTGTTTTTAATGCCTGTTCTGATTACTGTTCTGTTCTGATTACTATAGCTTTGTAATATAGTTTGATATCAAGGGGAATAATACCTCCCTATTTGTTCTTTCTCAACATTGCTTATGCTAGTCAGGGTCTTTTGTGATTCTACACAAATTTTAGGATTGTTTATCCTATTCCTGTGAAAAACATAAAGTAATGCTCCGGACGAGTACATAAGCTCCTTTATGGGATGTTTTGTTGAGACGTAGCAAGGCCAAGGGAGAGCACAAGGATGGTGCTTCCCTATGTTCCCTGAGAGCGCTTCTGTAATCTCTAGGTGTGCAGCAAACCTGAAGTCTCACCCCAGGCTGAAGCTCTAGCATAAGTAAATAGGCTTTTTCTTTTTTTTTCCATATGAAGAGTGGGGCTGTGTTTCAGTCTGATGCCTGTGCAGGGCCCTAGGAGTGGTCACCTGCCAAGAACTGTCTTTCGGATTGTTATAGTCCTGTGGCGCCTAGGAATGCAAGTCCCATTGTCTACCCGGGCCAGGTGATCAAAGGGCAACCCCTTTGTGGACTGCACTCAGCTGCCAGCTTTCGTAAGGCAGCCTGGAGAGTGAATGGGGTGGAGCACACCTGCAGGCTTCAGCAAGGTAGTGGGAGAGCACCTTGTCCGCATGCACCTGCAGGCTTTAGCAAGGCAGTGGGAGAATGCCAGGACAGCTAGTGACTGCCGGCCCTAACCAGGGAGCCGGGGAGTGCCACAGTCTGTGCTGTCCAGCTTCAGCAAGGCAGCAGCATCATGTCATGACTGCTTGACCCTGTAGGCCTTAGCAAGGCAGTGGGAGGGTGCTCCACGCGGGTGGGCCCACCTGCGCTAGCAGGGTAGAGGGAGAATGCAAAACCGGTGTCTAGCAGTACCTCTGTTTCCAGAGAGTCCCAGCTGTCTCCTGCCTCTCAAGCAGATGCCTTCAGATTAGCAAACGAATTCCCTTCATACTTCATCTGGGTGCCTTTCAAATGCTGCCCTTGCACTGGGTCCTAGGATGAGTGAGACCACATGTGAGCCCTTCAAAGGGAGAATCTCAGTTCCCTACAGCCCTTTGCTTCTCTTGGACATCAGCACCACTGTTTCTTAAGCCAGACATTTTAGGGGCCTTGACTCTCTGATGTAGGTCCCAAGGGTTGGGGTGCCTGGTCGAGGGGCACAAAGCCCTCACTCCTCCAGGAGAAGCTCCAGGCTTGTGAGATCCCTCCCTATTGTGTGGTGGTCTGCCTACAATATGTCTGCCTCTTCTACTCTTTTAAGATGTGTACTTCTTATCCTTTGTTGTTCAGCTAGTTTCTAGTCCTTTCTCGGATGGAATTACTCCAAATGTAGCTGTGGATTTGGTGGGTCTATGGGAGGAGGTGAGTTCAAATTTTACTACATCACCATTTTGGACCCCGCTTTCAATTCTCCCCTTTACATTTAATCTCTTAAGCTTTTAAAGCTGTTTCCAAAGTGACAAAACAGGAACTAAAATAATTAATACCCTCAATAAATTGCAATTATCTTGTGCAGTGGGTTTTATTTTGTTTCTGTTTTTATTTTAAATCAATTCTCCAGTGTGGTCTCGGGTAGAGTGAAATGCAGAACTTAAATGAACACATTAATTTGAACACAACCTTGCTATTTGAGAAGTTATTATAAGAACTACTTTTCTTTCATTGTCGAAAGAAAGTGACTAGCTAATTAGGGGAAAAGGGTGTCCAGAGAATATTGTCAAATTATTGGCTGAACAGGCCTTTGTTTCCTTCTGTCTTAACTCAAGTTGTCCTCACACAGAAGAGTGTTGATTTCAGAGTCCACGGTGTAGAAGAGACATGTATGTGTTTGTACAGCTTTCAATCCACTTCTGTTTTTCCCACTTTCCTTCTTTCCTCCTGCTCTGTTTTTTTCTTTTTTTTGCAAGGTGTGACCTGGATTAGCAGAGTGACCATACTGTGCCAGGAAGGAGAACAGAGGGAAGCACTTGTGGCTTTTCTTGTCCTTGGCTGTGTAGCCTTGGGAGGAACCTAGCAAAGTAGCTTCTGAAATCAGTCATGAATTTCAAGAAACCTAGTTATCAGTGTATTTCTGCTACTGATTTCTACCAAGGCAAATGCCCAAGACATCTTTGCATATTTGACATTGCATATTTGGCAATTTGGTGAGACAAGTCTTTTAAATAATTACATTTTGCTTTTGGTCATATCATTCTTGTGACTATCTTCCAAAATTTATAGAATTTGGAGCACAATCCCATGGATGACCAAACTCTATCTTAGGCCTCCCTTAGGAGGTCCTAGAAGGTTGGTGGAGAGGTCTCTTAATAGGCCAGAGGAGCACAAGACTGGCCAGGGGCGCACTCACTCCACACCACCCCTGCGTACACTAGTGAATCTCATGGCAGGAAGAGTGGTGGCACCTTCACCAGCAGGACCAGCTAGCTCATCAGCAATTCCCAAATAGCTTGGTGCTCCATGGCCCCTATTACATGGAGACAAAGGAGCCCACGATAAGATAAGCACTTAAAATGATATAAATGTTTTATATTGGGAGGGAAAAAAATCAGCAAAAATATTCTTCAAGTGCTCATGTTTTATCTTTTCCTTCCGGTGGAGATTTGTTGTTGGGAGCATTTTATCTGTTGGCTAGTACAGAAAACGTGCTGAGTGGACCGCAGGCTTTTCAAGGGCCTATAACAAGGTGTGACAGTTTAAATTTATTTGTTGCCCCCCCAAATTAAAAAAAAATCCAATTCTGCAAAATTGAAATTAATCATATTTAGTTTAAATATCTTTAGAACATAATACTATAGCAACTAGTCTACCGCAGCTCAACCTGTAATCTTGTAAGGGATTTACATGACTTGTTGTAATATGTTTGATATATTATGGAGGTGGTATTTCCAAAGTAAGAATGAAATTTCTCTAAGGTCTTAAAATTCTCTGTGTACATGTGTGTGGTGGGGGGAGGGGGAGTGGGGAGGAGTGATGGTGGCGTAGCAGATAATAGGGAGGGGATGAGCTTTGGGTGGAGGGAAAACCTCTTGAAAACTATGGCCAGGATTAAGAGCCATGGTGTTAAATATGATAATTTCTGAGAAACTCATACACCATCTCCCAAAGTGTTTCTTTTTTCTTTTTTAAAAGATTTTATTTATTTGACAGAGAGAGACAGAGCGAGAGAGGAAACATAAGCAAGGGGAGTGGGAGAGGGAGAAGCAGGTTTCCCGCCGAGCAGGGAGCCCGATGCGGGGCTCGATCCCAGGACCCTGGGATCATGAACTGAGCCGAAAGCAGATGCTTAATGACTGAGCCACCCAGGCCCCCCCCAAAGTGTTTCTAAAGACTAGATTGCCTCCTTTTGAACAAAGACGACAACTTACTTTTGAAATGATAAACGGGATTAAATACAAGTTGTGATGTACAACTCGAATATGTTTCAGAATTGGCAGTCATCATTCCCAGAGCAATGAATTAGAAAATCTATTCTTAATGATCATAATGAGCACATGTGCAGATGTGCTTTTCTTGGAGGAAATCCTGATATACTGGAATTGGAATTCACAAAACAGTTATGTTACGGAGGTGCTTTATCAAATGGTTCTTCGCTTTATGAAAGGGTTTCTTGCAAATTAGGTCATTTTAAAGGCATGCACATGCTTGAAGCATTTGTTGAGAAACCACTGTCTATCGGCTTGGGGGGGAGGGATGATTAAAGATTCATAAAGCCTAAACTCAACATGTCCTTTTTAGTGCATTTGGGCTGCTATTATAAAATGCCCTAGACGGGCGGCTTATAGACAACAGCACTATTCCAGGCTGGAGGTTAGAAGTCCGAGATCAGGGTGCCAGTGTGATCCGCTTCTGAACCCACTTCCTGGTTCACGGTGGTGTCTGTCCGCCGTGTTCTCATATGGCGGAAGGGGCCAGGGAGCTCGGTGAGGCCTCTTTTGTAAGACACCAATCCCAATCATGAGGGCTCTGCCTTCAAGACATAATCACCTCCCAAAGGCCCCTAATGAGTCATTTTGGGGATGAGGATTTCAACATATGAATTGTGGGAGGACACAAACATTCCGACCACAGCAGTGTCTAAAACCCAATCCATTACCATCTCAGACCAAATCCATCGCCATCCTTCCTCATAGTCTCAACTCGTCCCAGCCTGTGCTGCTCCTGCTTTGGTGCACTCAGTCACCTGAGCCAGGAGACCCAACCACCTTCCAGTTCTTTTCTTCCCACTTCGCAGTTACCAATTAATCCTATTACCTGTGCCTCCTCTGTGTGTCTTAAGTCTTGGAAGGAGATCTTTTTGTTATATATTTGTCTTCTAGCAATTCTTTTTCCTATGAAAGGACTTTTGCAGTGAGTCAGATGCTCCAAACATTTTCTGTGCATCATCTTGTAATTAATCTTTATGGTTCTCTTGTAAAATAGGTTTTCCAGATTAGGAACAAAGGCAGAGAGATTAGGGAGGGCGAAGGTAGGGATGTGTGAGGAGATAATACCCTGGAGTTTACTGAGCCCTGGTCAGGAATCTGACATTCTGCTGGGTGCATCAGCTATATCTCATGTAGATTTTCCATCCACTCTAGAGGTAGGAATTATATGCACTTAGACTCGTGAGGAGGAAACTGAGGCTCAGGGGTTAAAACTCGTGCTCAAGCTCACACATGTCAGACTTGGGAGCCAGGCTGGGTTCTTATCATTATACCTTTCTTCCTTCACTGCATTCCCTGGCGAGGAAGCAAATGCTTAAAATTGAAGTCTTTTGATTGCTACTCTAGTTTCCCAATGCTTTTCTGCTAGTATATCTTTTTAGCAAGTTTCCCTAGCTGACAGAAATTATAGAAAACATGCTTATAATTAGTAGTAGTTCCAATAGTAGAGGCCTCCAAAGCATTTTGAAGTGACTGCTTGCTTTACTTTTTAAAAATATTTTTTATTTATTTGCTGAGGAATCTTGCTTCTCTAAGAAGGGCCCCAATAACTCCTCCAGAAATTGCAATTCCTTACAGTAAACAGAACGTCAATGGATTTTCAGTGGGATTTCAAAATACCGGAATTAAATAGAAGAGAGTAAACTGAGTAGCCTGGAAGCTTCTTTATAAGGTCATGGTACTGAACACCTGTCTAGAAACACTCAGATTCATAACTTTAGGCCTCAAAACAGAGCTGAGAACTTATTGATCTTGGAATTTACATAGCATAAATATAGACACAAAGTAGATAGATCCCAGGAAGCCGGTTAACTTGCAATAAGTGATCAAAAATTGATTATTTAGATTTAGTTTAGAATCCTGTGTGAAAGGAGTTAAAGAGGGCACACATATAGAAGACTTTTTTTTTTTTTTTTTTTTGGCTTAATTAAACAACAGAAATTTATTTCTTACAGTTCTGGAGTTGGAAGTCCGAGATCAGGGGCCAGCCTGGTCTGATTCTTGGTGAAGTCTGTCTTCCTGGTTTATAGGTGGCCAGCTTCTTGTATCCTCGCACAGTGGAGAGAGAAAGCAGGCTCTCTCGGGTGTCTTATTTTTCATTCTTATTATTAAAATTGAAGTCTAATTGACACATAAAATCCTATTAGTGCCAGGTGTATATCACAGCAGAAGACTCTTGACTGTTTAGAAAAACTGGAGGTAAGGGACGATTTGCCTCTCTTTTGGGTCAGTCACAAGAGCCCTGATTTGGGGAGTCCTGAGGTCTGTGCTATCTTTGCCATTAACTCACCACGTAAAGGTGGCTGAGTTTCTTAAAAACGTTGATTCTCTATTTCCTATGGGTACACCGAAGGGTTAGACTAACTCTCTGGGGCCCTTCCAGCCTGCATTCCAATATAGGCCAAGATTCAAATTTGTTGCGACAGTTCTCTTCAGCTCATAAAGAGAAAGATAATAATTCACTCCTTTCCATATTCATGAAGATTAATGTCATAACAGCGCTCAGTCTTCACATTCCATCTCTTTATGAATTGCAACCCCCGAACCTGTGCTGTGCTGGATTCATGGAAAAACAAATGACTTTCATGCATAATGAGGCTCTTATCTTGCTAATCTGTCTTGTATAAACTAAGTCCCTAAGCTATAGCAATCATTCTTAACTACACATTTGTTTAGATTTTCTGACATGCAACTGTAGTTATTTAAAAAGAGGCTTATGCTTTTATAATTCTGGAATAAGACATTGATTTGTTATTATTACTTTTATGACTTTTCCGGAAATGATTCCATCTATTTGCGAAACCACAGTTGAACCAAATCACCTTAAATAATATAAATAGGTATCATGAATAAGGTAAAAATTCAACTGCCCCTTATCATATGCCTTGTTTTCTAGAAAATTTATGTTTAGGTGACAATTAAGATATGAGGTCAAAATGTATTTCATCACCCCAGAAAAGAGCTAAGGAATCGCTGTAGCTAGGAGGGCAAACTGCAAAACACGAGCTCTGACAATGAAGTGCAACTTGCTCCCTCTCTCCCCTCATTCTGGTCTCCATGCTGGCTCCTTGTAGCTCTCCACAGGAGAGGAAATGAAAGACCTTAAGCCCCAGGCAGCCCTGTGGAGGCTGCTTCACAGGACGTTTCTGAGGAGAATATGTTTGTGAGCCACAAAACTGGATCCATAACAAAACAAGTCACTGAGGGGGAAACAAAAACTAGAGATTTACAGGGCAAACGGAAGTGTCTAAAAATTCTTCATGGAGAGACAACACTTCATGGAGTTGAATGAAGCAAGAAGTAGAAGATTGGGCCAGGCGGAAATTTTTCAGTACAACTTGGCCTTATTCAATTTTTAGAGTAGATTGATCTCTTTAAACAGAAAATGAAAAGCAAAAGATTCTCTTTAGGAAGATGAGCCATTAGCAATTCCATTCCAGGAAGGCCAAAGCTGGGTCTCTTGGGTGAGATGCTGGTTGGGTTTCCCATCACCAGCTCCTCTGCCCTGCTCCCTCAGGCAGTCTTCCTTCTCATCCTAGACCCTTTCACATTCTCCTTACTCTGTTTTGCAATGTCACCCTCCATGAACATTAGTAATATTTTATAGTTCATCAAAGAATTCTTCACGTTGCTTTACCTTAAGATTCTGACTACACGTCAGCCATGCCACCTACCAAGAGAACGCATTGTACCTTAATTGTTTTCTTATGAGCATGACCTGTGGTGTGCAGTCTGTGGAGCAAAAACATGAAAGTCGCTTGGAACTGAGCTCCAGAGTCTTCCTCGATGGTTTCTCTGACTTCTCCAGTGAGAGGAATAGTAACAGTTAACATTTATTGAGGAGTTTATGGTGTGCCCGGAACCATCATTTAAATGCACTAAGTCATATAATCCTTACAATGGTCTCATCAGAGTTCTATGCTATTATCGTTTCCATTTTACAGATGGGGAAGCTGAGGTACGTAGCTGGTGAGGGGTAGGGCCTGGCTATACTGGTTTAGACTCCCCTTTCCTCTGCCATCTGGCCGCTGGACTTATCTCTTAGCTGTGGCCCTCTGTCAGCCTAACCCATTATTAGAAACTTCTCAGTTTTGGTGACCTAGATGTTGACTGAACTAATTTATTCATGGATCCCATGTATATTTGGATTTGTTTTCAGATTATTCTCTTGGTTTGGTGATGCAGCCTTCTCCATAGCTAAAAGTAAAAATGATGCCATTTTTTCCTCTCTTTTCCCTCAGTTCCATATTATTGCCTGGCCCCAACTATGTAAGGAAGCAAATTCGGGTAGGATGCAATGATCCCACCTCTTAGGGCAGAATCCTGGCAAGAACACGGTTTTAGAGTTGAGCCGAAAAACTTAGAGTAGAAGTTAGGACCTGTAGTTCTAGAAACTACCTACCTGACTGGATGCTCCATGATGATAGGGACTGGTTTAGTTTTGTTCAACTCTAGATCCCCAGCAGCAACACGGTACTTGGCACCTACTAAGTGCTCAATAAATATGTATTGAATGAAGACGTGAATTAATGACTGAATAGGAGAAAGCAGTGGTATAGGGCAGACTATGGAGGGGGCGTGTGAAAGCAGGGCCACTCAGACGTTTAGGTTCCATTCCTTACACACCAGATGCTGGATCTGCTGGATAAGATCCACAAGAGCCATGACGATCTCCACAGATGGTGGAGCTGGGGACCTAGACAGACTCCCTGCTTCCTTTGTGGTCTGGCTTGTCACTGGGAACAAACTGCTTTGTGGGTAGATTCAACAATGAGGTAGAAAAGATAAATTCAGGAGGACTGGACCCAAATTCTGAGTCTGCCATTACTGAAAACAGAGATGTGAGGCAGGTCTCCTCCGGCTGTTTTTCCACCTTCCCTTCAGCTTGTTTCTAGACAAGGCCACCACTTGCTTCGGTGTTTCATACAAGCCTGGATTCTGCTTGCACACGCGGGTGTAACTGTAGGTACCTGAGTCCCTTTCTTTCATGACTTACTCAACAAGGCACTGTTTCTTTTTTCTTTTTCTTTTTTCTTTTTTTTTTTTAAGATTTTGTTTATTTATTTGACAGAGAGAAAGAGAGAGAGAGCACAAGGGTGGGGGAGCGGTAGGCAAGCAAAGGGGGAGGGAGAAGCAAGCTCTCTGCTGAGCAGGGAGCCCGATGTGGGGCTCGATCCCAGGACCCTGGGATCATGACCTGAGCCGAAGGCAGCCGCTTAACCGACTGAGCCACCCAGGTGCCCCCAAGGCACTGTTTCTTGAGATACTTGGGCATTTTCCTTAACCAGCCTCTATCCGTGCTGTTCAAAACTCTCACTGCTTCCAGTGTGTGGCTTCACGTTCTTGACCGGGGATCACGTCCTATCTCATACTTGCATCCGCGATGGCTAGCACTGTACCTGGCATAGAACTGACACTCTAGAAATGCTCACTGAATGAATAAATGAGTGCCTGAGTGAGACACATGAGCTGGGCACACATTGATAGGGTCAAATAGGAAAAGTGCTCAGCAGTATTTGGCTCTGAGGCAAAGTTTCTGCATGCAAACGTCTACCGGAGTTTTCAAATCTGTTCTCTAGCTTACATCTTCTAAATTGAGTTCTCAGGAATTTTCATTTCTGATACATCATTTTAATGGACATATTATTTTGGGCTTGAATAAGGCAGACATTTAAGGTTTTGACAAGCATTTAAATTTTAACTACAAATTTTTAAAGGAATAGTGGGGATTTGGCATCTCACTTCAAGAAAAATAAAAATCTTGAGAGAAAAATCTTGAGTGAATAAGTAGAATGGGTTATCTTGATTCTCTCAAAAATAAAATATTAAAAATTTTTATTGAACCATATTCCCTTGATGTATAATGGTGAAATTAATACACTAAATATTAGCTTGTGTTATCGCTATACATTTTTTTCCTGTTAATTCATCCTGGATAATGAATTTGGATGATTAAATTGCATGCCTGAATATGAAGCCTAGTCTTAAATATGAAAAATAATGAGGGACAGGAATAGCAAGGTAATTGAAATGTTCCCCCCAAATCTACACATCTAATTTTAATATTTTTTTTTAGCATCTCACACTAAGCTTTTTAGCAAGTAACGGGTGAGCAGAACGGACTGACTAGAGCGTTGGCTTCTCTAGGCCCTGTTCACTTTCCCATAGAAGTCTCGACCTGCAGTGCAATGGCCAAGTGCCCAGCAGCAGGAGGGATAAAGAGAAGCAGAGACTCTAATTCACAAATTGCCCAGTCAGCTCCTGGAATAATCGAGAGTCAGCTGCAACAAATCTGGTTTCCATCTCGGGCACGAATAATGCTGGGCATCAACTCTTGTTTTTTTTTTTTTTTCTCTGTCTCAGAACCGTTCCAGACCATAAGATTCCTTTTCTCTTACTTTAAAAATAATCAAATAAAGAATAAACCTTTATCTTTTTTGAAGCCAAATACCTTGCATTTCATCTCGAGAAATAAAAATCTTAAGAGCAGTTCAGCAAATGAACAAATACAATGTATTTTTTTTATTTCAGTGTGACACCTGGGATGAGTATATTTATCTTTTTTTCTGACTTTTTTTTATGTCTGAGAAATGAAAGAACTAGTTCTGATTCATTACTTGCAAATGCACTGGAGATTTACTGCTCCGTCAGGAAAAAATTATATAAAGTAATGGGTATTTGCAATTGTACGCTTCCCTTACCTTCCATGGAGGAAAGATCCTTTGTTCTCTCAGCCTGAGACAGGGCCTCTGTTGTGCTGAATGAGCTGTGGGTGTGGGGCAGAAGCCAAGAATAGGCCAGATTATGTTATATTAGAAAAGAGAGGAGAGGCGAGGACAAGGATATTCAAGGGCAGAGGCCAGCGGGGAGGGGGGAGAGAATATGAATGAATAAAATAGATATGGGGAGGGGGAGAGCATGAGGAGAGGTGAGAGCAGACTTTGGGCACACCACGGTGCTCAGGCTGGACTCCAGGAAGTGCGGACTCCAGGAAGCCCGGTTTTATGCAGGTTACACCGTTGAACACAGGACTCAGTGTTCAGGAGTGAGACAAGTCTCACAACAAAGTATATACAAAAACTTCACGACTTTATTTTCTCCTCTTGTTGTTTCTGTAGTATATTTTTGCATTATCTTTCATTCTCTTGAGCATAACCAAAACAACAGCGGCAGACATGTTGTTTTTATAACATACAATTCCATTGAGGATGAAATTTAATTTTTATAGTCTGGAATTGGAGTGGTTCCTCTCAGGAACTCTTAAGTATAATTTTCTCTCTTTTTTTTTAAAGATTTTTTTTTTTAAATTTTATTTATTTGACATAGAGACAGAAAGAGAGGGAACACAAGCAGGGGGAGTAGGAGAGGGAGAAGCAGGCTTCCAGCTGAGCAGGGAGCCTGATGTGGGGCTCGATCCCAGGACGCTGGGATCATGACCTGAGCTGAAGGCAGACGCTTAACCGTCTGAGCCACCCAGGGGCCCTTAGTGTAATTTTCTCTTTAACATATTTTATGTATTTATGCATTTTTAGAAGTTGAGAAAGCTTCATCGAGAAAATCAACTAAGTCATGGTCTGTACTCTGAGAATGTTATTACACATTAGTATGAATATGACTTTGATACTATACCCATACGAATGACTTTTTCTGTTTTTTAAAAATAGAAACCAGTTTTCTTTTTGTGCTGGTTCTGAATATAATTTTAAAAATCTATATCTTAATTTTAAATCCTCCTTGTCATTAATTTTTATTCATTAGACATGCTGGTGCCTCACCTTTCATTCCTCTTTGTAGGTTTTCCATGCAATAAAGTCACTTTCCTCTAGTGCACAGCACAGGGTTCTGCATATAGTAGGTGCTCATGTATTGAATAAATGGAGACTAGCAGAGTTTCCCAGCTAGTTTTAGGGGATGGTGGGTATGATGGCTTCTTGATGTGTCCACTTGGTTGGGCTGAACTATTCAATCAAACACTTATTTAGGGGTTACAGTGAAAGGATTTTGCAGGGTAAAATCCCTAATCAGTTGACTTTAAGTTAATAAAAAAGATGATCCTGGGTGGGCCTGACCTAATCAGGCATGCCCTTTCAAAGAGGACTTCCCTGGGCTCAGAGACTCCAACAACTTCTGGGTCTGCTTTTGCTCTTCCTCTCCCCCAGTTCTTGGGGTTGCAGCCTGCTTCCAGTTTTCCCTTCTTGACGGCCTGTGGACAATAAGCTTGCGCCTGTGGGGCTCCAGCCCGCTCACACGCTTTCTCCCTGTGTGTAGACAGCAGCTTCAGCCTGTGCCCAGGGCTAACGGTTTGCTCATTTCTTCCTTTTCTGAATGTTAGCCCTATAGACCTCAGACTTGTTTAACCAGTCCTCAAAAACCAAGTACCAAGTTCTCGGTAACACAGACACATGCCTCCTACTAGTTCGGCTTCCCTGATTGAACTCTGACCGATTGAGAAGGTATCCGATTCCTCCTCTTTTATCCTCAATGAGTTTCATTAAGTTTACTTCTTAGTCAATCTTGGCCAAATGATTCTTGGAATCCTCAAGGTCTAAAATGGACCCTACCCCAGATAGGAGGGGCTGTGTGAAAGGCATTTGACGATCTGTATTTTTGTTTGTTTTTGTCTTAGGAATCTGGTGCCTGGAATTCCTCTAAGCTGGTGGCACCCCGGGGAAGAAGCAGGACCACAGTGGGGCCCAGAAGGAAGAGAGGAAAAGGCAGGCTGTCACCGAGACCTGTGCCAAAAGCAAGAGAGGGTCTGAGGTGCATAGCTGGCCTGGTGCAGTCCAGCAGGGCTGGAGGGAGTAAAGTGCAGGGACCAGGCCACAGAGCGGATTTTCTTGGAATGTCCTCTTGCATGTGTCTCTGGGAAAATAGGGAGGCAGAATGGCCATGGCGCCGAAGGAAGTGGCTGCCACGACAGAGACATAGTCTTGGATGTAGGGGCTCGGAATCCTGTTTGTCTTTTGGACACACGAGTGAAAGAAAGGTGTCCTAGTTCTGACCGATGGAGGGAGACCATAGGAAAGCCTTTTCAAAGACGTCTTATTTCACTCAGCCCTAATCCTGCAGCGTTTGCTTTGTAGAAGCAAAGTAAATCGAGAAATAAGAGAATAGAAAATTACACAGACTTCTTTTGGGGACCTATTTAGTTTGGCTGGTGGTGAAGAATAATTCTGAGGAAATTTATGCCAGAGAGATTTAAGGGAGATTAAGGAGATTATTAAAATATTCTCTCTTGGGGGCACCTGGGTGGCTCAGTCCGTTAAGCGTCCGACTCTTGATTTTGGCTCAGATCATGACCTCATGGTTGTGAGATCGAGCTCCGCATCAGGCTCCACCATGCTAGGTGTAGAGCCAGCTTAAGATTCTCTCTCTCTCTCCCTCTCTCCCTCCTATACCCACTTGTGCTCTTTCTAAAAAAAAAAAGTTCTTTCTTGGATATAGCAGACATTTGTAACACTTTTAAATCACTCTCAAGAAAACAAAAGGATGTGTTACTAGGGAGTGTTGTATGAAATGCATAGAACAGGATATTCTAATATATTTTACCTCTGGAAATACCAAATGACGGACAATTGTATTATGCACCCTCAAATTATAGTTTATCATAAAAGGGTCACATTCTCCATTACCTTACAAGAGAAATTTTATTTGGATTATAATGCATATCTAAACCCAGTGAGTGATTGGTAGGAGGTATAGTCTTTTGTAACACAAAGGGCTGCTGACTAGAATTACAGTTCCCATTAACGGGAGTACAAGTGAAATAATTTTGTTGCCAACAGTTATATCCTAAGGGCAAATGGGTCATAGGGAATGATTAAATTGAAAACATGAACCCAGTAATAATCACTATATATGTATCCCCTGTGGATGACCTCACATTTTTTTGCTCAGGGTTTTAGCTTTCTTAGACACTTACCATTGTATCAAGATATACTGATAACAATAACAGGGTGATTGAATATGCCATTAGATTTTTCACTCTAAAAGTATTCTGAGCACTAGAGACAACATATTGATATTCCTTTCTAAATTGAAATATTATACAGAAGGCAAAAGGATTAGATAGATGTAGCAAATAATTTGATGGCAAGAAAAATATCATAGATCAGCAACAAGGAGCTTTTGTAGTAAAAACACAAGTACAGTAATGATAAAAACAATGCTTTGCAAACTTATAGGGCATATATTTGAATCAGAATAGCTCTTCACACAGAAAATAATGGAAACATTATGAATGTTTACTTAAAGGAGTTATTCTGACCCAATAATCCTGAACAACTGGCAAAAATGGAAATTTATGTTTTAGCTCATAAAAAGGAGGCTTTACTTCAGGAAATTATGTCTGTCTTCAGAGCAATATGACTCTCTGAAGGCTGCTTATTTCTAATGTACTTTTGGAGTTCCCTTGCCTTGAACCACAATGGCGCTCTGAATTTTTCATACGAGGATTTATATCGCCATGAGCTACTCTGTATACCTTCCTTGCAACTGGTAGAGGAGGAACACCTCGCCTGACAGACGTGGGCTGGCTGATCTGTGAAGGTTTCACCTGTGTGAACGGCGCACTACGATCCCCTGTGCCTTTTAGGGTCAACCTAAGTGTGGGAGGAGGAACAAGGGCAGAAGCTGAGCATGAATGGAGAGACAGGCAGAGGCAAGCACAGGGCAGCTTATCGGGAGGAGATGGCCATTCAAGTACGCGGAGAAGCACCAAGCACGAGTGTGTCACAACTGAGCCACGGTAATGGAGAAGAAAGAGAAGGGAGCCACGTCAGGGGGAGACGGTGACATCAAGAAAGTCTGGAAACTTCCATTAGGCCAAGAAGGAAGCTGTGGACACCTTTGCAGAAGGGTGTGTTTCTGTGTGGTTTACATGTACATTTACTGCAGGAAACCTTGGTTCTTTACTTTGGATACTTTTACTGTCCCAAACAGGTAAATCCCTCCCCACCCCACCGTTACATGAAGGATGCCTGAGGTTTTAATCCAAGCTTTGTCGGCCTTTGGAAGAAGAATCTGGAGTGAGAGAAGAGGGTGGGAAGTGGTGGTAGAGTCCCGACTGGGAGACCGTCTGTGGCGGTGGGGCAGTGCGCTGACTTCACCCCCTTCCTTCACGCTTGTACTTGAAGTTGTGTCCAGTCGACCCCATGTCTCGAGTCTTCTGGCACAGCCCCCCCACAAGGCCTGCGCACTCGCTGGGGCCGTTCACGTTTGGCTGCTGGGGCAAGCAGCCCCCTTTTACACCCTACACCGTTCTTACAGTAGGATGGGTAGCATCTCCTCCCTCGGTCCCACCCTCCATTTCTCTCCATAAAGTAGAAGGGATGAGTTGTTTAATTCAAACTGCATGAGTGGCTTAGATTCTCTTGCCTGCTCACAGCTGTTAGCTACTTTCAGACTTCTGTTCTGAGCTCTCTTCCCCACTCTTTTCCTCAGGGGATCTCCTCTTCTTCCCTGGGTTGAACTTGGTGGCATGCCCCCAGATCCTATCCTTCAGATCTTGTTTCTCTCTCTTGAACTTCAGATCTGAATTTCCAACTGGTTCGTTGTATGTCCTAAAAGTTTTTTAAACTCAGTGTGTCCATATGGAATTCATTTCCCTCCCTAGGTCTGACTTTCCTTCTCCTTTGTTCTGGATCTTAAACGTCCTGATCTTACCTTCCCCTTTATTCACGCAACCTAGACATTTTGTTGTCATCCCCCTTACTTCTTGCATCCAGTTAGTCAAGAAACCACATTCATTTTGCCTGTTCAAGATTTCTTGACTCATTCCTTTTTTGCCATTCCCATGGGTACTGACCTAGTTCAGAACCTCATTATTGCTATATTGTCATTTGAATTATTTCCTAAAACACTCATGGCCAAGTCATTCCCCACCTGAAGTGCTTAGCAGAGACACATTAAGATAGAACTTGTCTCTGGCCCCCTGACTCTCTGAAAGGTCCTAAGGAGCCCAGTCTCTAAGCGTGAGCTGTTCTACAACATGTACAACTGAAAAATTCTTTTAAAAATTCAGCATATTCTAGAGATGGAGGTGCTTCTGACTTAATTCAGCCATGACCTAATTGTCTTGGTGAGAGCTATTAATACATTGGAAGGAATTCCTTCAGGTCCTCTCCTTCCCATAATGAATTTTTTTAAGGCAACATTCAAAATCAAGGTCAGCTCACAAAGGCATCATTCGCCATGGCACCAATAGAGGTTTTAGCCAATCTGATGTCTGAGGTTTAAAAATTTTCTCATGTAAAAACTAGCTATAGTTAATTTCATTCAAAAAGTCACAAAAAAAGTAATACAAAGAGGTCTAATGACATTTCTTTTTCCTATAGCAGTACCCATTGACATCTGGAGTGGTGGTCATAAAGCACTGGGCACAACAGAAGGGGTTTTTAGACCACTGGAGAGCTGTCTTCTTCTGCCTTTATAAGATATATAATATTTTTACTACTTTTCTCCATTGCCACCTTGGTCCCCTTTGCTTTACTGACATTTTCTCTTCTATTGGGCTTTCCAGCTCAGGCTAGCTTTCAAAACATGTTTATTTCAGTGAATTAAAATATCGAATTGCATTGACTAGGGCTCCTGAGTTAAGTGAATGTTGTTGTGTTTTAATTTTAAGGACGTGGTACACATATACATAATATGTTTCAGCAACTTAGCCTGGGACCTAACCCTCAAACTGACAGGTGTTAAAAATGCTTTGTGCCTAGTAGAGAGTAGGCATAATTTTTTTTTTTTTAATGAGAGTAGTTTTGGTTTTAATAAAGGACTTGTCTTTCTTTAATAATTGAAAATAGAAATTTAAGGGTAGTAAGGGAACCAGTTTTTATTTTCTTTTAAAGATTTTATTTATTTATTTGACAGGGAGAGAGCAAGAGAGAGAGAGAGAGAGCATGAGCAGGGGGGAGGAGCAGAGGGAGAAGGAGAAGCAGACTCCCTGCTGAGCAGGGAACCCTACAGGGGATCCCAGGACCCTGGGATCATGACCTGAGCCGAAGGCAGATGCTTAACTGACTGAGCCACTCAGGTGCCCCGGAAACAGTTTTTAAAAAACAAGAAGTTGTTGGGTCTGAGCAGAGATAGGTAAATTCCTTGTTATGGGATTTGGTTTGAGGTGTGTGAGGCACAGAAACAGGAATGTTTGTAGTTTCCTCCAGCCCTTGAGAGTCCCTAGAATGGGATTCAGGAAGCGAAACACCAGGCCACCATCTCTGCCCTTAGTTAAGCTTGTAAAATTGCATTTGATTAATCCAAGGCATCATGAGTATTGGTACTTGTAGTCCCGGAAAATTACACACTTTAGAAAGCAGAGTTATAGATTTATCCCACTTTAAACATGTCCTATATCAAAATCTGGTTTTGCAAACCAAGAAAATGAAGAGTTAATAAGTTGCTTTCCAAAAAGATTCACCAAATTATTATTTTAAATACCAACTCCCCTGGCATACTTCAAATGTGTTCGATTTACATAATTGCAACTACCCAGAACCAGGACTTTGCCTAGAGTGAAGAGAATCTCTAGCAGCACATATGAACTTGGTGTGAACTTGCTTCTCTGTGATAATGGTCTGAATGAAGGGCATCTATAGATGATCCTTCAGACCCCATTTGGCCATCAGTTTAAACCAATATTCAGAAACTTGCAGTTTCTGTAGAGGCATTATTTCTGTGGTTGCGACAGAACCAAGAGCTGGAGTTAGGATTCTGTCAGCTAGATTTCTCTTTCTTTTTGACACACAAGAAGGAAATATTTACTCTTGATTTTAAACTCTTCCCTAAATCTTTTAGTAAAAAGGGGTAAAAAAAAAATGATCTCTTTCCTTTGTCTACTTTCTGGTAAAGATTTACTAAAAGAGCCAGAATGGAAAAAATTTAAAAAATTAAAAATTAAAAAAATTTAAGGATATCTAACAGGGCCATATAAATTCATGTGTTTGAGAGCTATACTCCCCCCACCCCTGGTTTATTGAGATATAATTGACACATAACATTGTATAAGTTTCAGATGCACAGTGAGTTGATTTGATACACTTATGTATTGCATATTGATTACCACCATAACTTTATTTTTTTTAATTTAATTTTTTAAAAGATTTTATTTATTTATTTGAAGAGAGAGACACAGCGAGAGAGGGAACACAAGCAGGGGGAGTGGCAGAGGGAGAAGCAGGCTTCCCGCCGAGCAGGGAGCCCGATGCGGGGCTCAATCCCAGGACCCTGGGATCACGACCTGAGCCGAAGGCAGACGCTTAACGACTGAGCCACCCAGGCGCCCCTACCACCATAACTTCAGTTAACACCTTTATCAGTCACAAAATTCACGTGTGTGTGTGTTGAGAACACTTAATTTCTATTCTCTTAGCAACTCTCAAGTATATAATACAGTATTATTAACTATAATTACCATGCTATACATTGGATGCCCAGAACTTATTCATCTGATAACTGGGAGTTTGTACTCTTTGACCAACATTTCCCCATTTCCCCCAACCCCCAGCTCCTGGTAACCACCATTCTAGTCTGTTTCTTTGAGTTTGGCTTTTTTAGATTCCATGTGTAAGTGAGATAAAACAGTATTTGTCTTTCTCTGTCTGACATCTCACTTAGCATAATGTTTTCAAGTTCCAACCATGTCGCAAATGGCAGAATTTCCTTCTTTTTTAAGATTTTTATTTATTTATTTATTTGACAGAGAGAGAGAGAGAGAGAGACAGCGAGAGAAGGAACACAAGCAGGAGGAGTGGGAGAGGGAGAAGCAGGCTTCCTGCTGAGCAAGGAGCCCGATGCGGGACTCGATCCCAGGACCCTGGGATCATGACCTGAGCCGAAGGCAGACGCTTAACGACTGAGCCACCCAGGCGCCCCTCCTTCTTTTTTAATGGCTGAATAATATTTCATGGCATGTGTGTAGTAGTAGCAATGTTCCTACCACATAGTATGAATAGTCCCATATTTATGGTTGAGGCAATAAAGGCACAGAGAAATTAAGTAACATGTTGAAGGATACACAGCGAGTTAAGTGACATCTCTAGATGGGAACGATGACAGTTTGCTGTGGAATCTATGTGTGTATGTGTGTGTGTATTTATTTATTTCGAGTATAATTAACATACAATGTTGTATTAACTTCAGGCGTACAACAGGTTGATTCAACAGTTCTGTACATTACTCCGTACTCACCATGATAAGTGTGGTCACCATACAACATTATTACAATATTATTGACTATATTCCCTATGCTGTACATTTCATCTCTGTGACTTATTTATTTAATACCTGGAAGTTTGTACCTCTGAATCCCTTTGTGGAATGTCTGTTCTTAAGCACTACACTAAGCAGTGAAAGTTTACCCCCTGCTCTGGCCACCAATCCTATTCCAGCTCTCCAAAGCAATTTTTTTCTTTAAATTCAATTAGCCAACATAGAGTACATCATTAGTTTCAGATGTAGTGTTCAATGATTTATCAGTTGTTTATAACACCCAGTGCTCATCACATCATGTGCCCTCCTTAATGCCCATCACCCAGTTACCCCATCTCCCTACCCACCTCCCCTTCTGCCACCCTCAGTTTATTTCCCAGAGTCGTGAGTCTGTCATTGTCTCCTTCTCTGATTTCTTCCCATTCAGTTTTCCTTCCCTTCCCCTATGGTGCTCTGCACTATTCCTTATATTACACATATGAGTGAAACCGTATGATAATTGTCTTTCTCTGCTTGACTTATTTCACTTAGCGTAATCCCCTCCAGTTCCATCCATGTCGATGCAAATGGTAGGTATTCATCTCTTCTGATGGCTGAGTAATATTCCATTGTATATATATATATATACACCACGTCTTCTTTATCCATTTATCTGTTGAAGGACATCTTGGATCCTTCCAGTTTGGCTATTGTGGACTTTGCTGCTATGAACATTTGGGTGCAGGTGCCCCTTCATTTCACTACATCTGTATCTCCAATGATGCAGGTGTAGTGAATCCAAGGCAATTTTCTATCAACAGTCTGGGTTATAAGCTTCGGACCTTCCTATATGCAAACACACATACTACTAACAAAATCAGACCATGCTCTATGTCTTAAATTTTTTATTTCGGCAGTCATGTTTTTCATCTCCAAGAACCCTTTCTTGTTCCTGATTGTTCTTTTGTCTTCATAATCTGTTGAGAATACCAATGTCTCTGAGGATACTAATTATACTTTTGCTAATAATAAATAATAAAGCTCTTTTGTTCCCTAAGTTATGTTTCTCTTCTGTGACATTTGAGCCAATGTTCCTTGGGTGTCTGTTAAGCATTGATATTTCATGCACGGTGAGCGGGATTCATTAGTATAGGCAGCGAGCTGGATTTCCTCCGTGACTGTGTACACTTTTCTACTTCACTTGTCTTTTCCATGAGTAATTTTAGATTTATATATAAATTTTATTATCTTCTGGTTTTCTAATTAGATTATGCTTTTGTCATTTAATCTGCTTTCAGATTTGTCATTTAACCTGCTTTCCTCAGGTTTATTTTGTTCTTTTATTCTAGCTTTGGAGATAGCCACTTACTCTGGCATCCAGGCAAAGCATGGGCAAGGTTATTTGGCTTCTTCCTGGTGCATCTATTTTTCTTCAAGATTGTAAAGAAAAATATTTACGTCATTGAGTCTAGCGGGGATATTATGAAGTAGAATTCAGAATTTAGAAATATGTTAATGATAGAAGAGGGTCTTCCAGGGGATGGAGGGGTGAGTGGGGAGGGGCTGCTTTGGGCTGTGTCCATCTCTGGAAGTGCTAGCTCTTTCTCCTCACCTCTGCCTTGATGGACTTTTTTTTTTTTTTAAGATTTTATTTATTTACTTGACAGAGAGAGACACAGCGAGAGAGGGAACACAAGCAGGGGGAGTGGGAGAGGGAAAAGCAGGCTTCCCGTGGAGCAGGGAGCCTGATGCGGGGCTCGATCCCAGGACCCTGGGATCATGACCTGAGCCGAAGGCAGACATTTAATGACTGAGCCACCCAGGCTCCCCTTGATGGACTTTTTTGATCCATATGTCAAAGCATTTGGGGCCCGAGCATTTAACTCCCAGGGTGGAAGTATCCCTGCCAAGGATCAGCCTGAGGGGTGTGTGTGGAATGGGATGGGTAGGGACTGTTTTCTTGGGGGCTGTGGAAGGTCCCACAGCGGCACCCAGGACTAGAGGATCCATTGTCTCTCCTTGGCTGAGCTTGCTTCTACTTCTGAGACAAAAAGCATTCCCTGCTTTCCTCTAACTAGGCTCTCTCCAGAATCCTACGCCGGCTTAGCCAAATTTCATTTGCTTGCGAAATAAATATGGGTGCTCTTTCCCTCTGTTCCTATTTGTCTTTGTTTCAGAGCCCCTTTTACTGAGGTTGAAGCCTGAGATCTGGGGGGAAAGTTTCAGAAGCAGCATGTAAATAGGGAATATCTGCCCGTGCAGAGCAGGTTCATACTTAAAAGCTCATCTCTGTAGGTTGTCAGACTTGTCCTCTGAAGGACTCTCGCCCCAAAGAGTAAAGCAGAGTGATCCTATTACGTGCCACCCCCTTCCAGTGGAGCCCAAAGCAATCAATAGCATATTTGCATGTATTTCAGTATAAAAATCGTATTTCATTCTTCTAATCTTTGCATAAAATATTTAAAGAGGGTGTGTCGCCTGGTTTCTCGTCTCCCTGAGGGTGAGTACCCTGGTTCGAGAGGGAGAGAAAACTACAAGTCCTTTATAGAATAACTTTCACTTCATTTGGCCTTTTGAACAGACAAATAGAGATCTTAGGGGATTCATTGAGGTGGGGCTTAAAGAGACTGGGTACATTTAGGAGGGAAGGAAACGAACTCTTAACCGAGTGCTTACTGGGTGCCAAGGGCTATTCTAGTGGCTGCATAGACATTCACAAGATAGCTCCGTCTTTGCAAACATCAACAAGTGTGCAGATTGATGGTGTTAAGGGCCTAATTCTTCACCGTGGCACCCTTCCACCTGACTCTGTTCTGGGCCACGTGACTTGTTTTGGCCAGCTGGAGGTGAGCAGATGTGAGGCAAGCAGGGGCTTGAAAAATCTTGTGTGAATTGGTTTGTTCGCTCCTAGCACCTTTGCCACGTCATGAGAATGAGCCCGGGCTAGAGGGCTGGAGGATGGGAGACACATGAAGCAAGGAAAAATTGCCCGAATTGTATACGCTGAGGCCATCCTAGATCGGCCCACAGCAAGCCAAGCCCTGGCAGAGCCAATTCACAGACATGAACAGGCCAGTCACACTGAAGGCACAGGATTGTGCACAGCTAAGTCTGATTGAGCTCAGATAAGTCAGCAGAACCCCGCAGACCTATGAACTAAATAAATGCTTATTATTATCTGCCATTGAGGTTTTATGGTTATTTGTTATGAGGCATTATTGAGGCACTAGGTAACAGATATTGCAAGGTTCGTGTTACTAATCACCTTTTTCTAGATGAGGAAAATGAGGCTCAGAAAGTTTAATTAATGTACCTAAGGTCACATAAGTAAGTGGCTGGGCCAGGATTTGATCCTGAATCCCCTGAATTGCACAGAATGGGGATGAGAGCCAGGAAACATGACACGACACATTTATAATCTTTAAAATAACACGTTTAGGCTGCTCCTGCCCCCAGTGCTGAGCCTTTAAAAACATGGTCAAATATGGAAAGGAACTATGAAATCTATGAAAAGTAGATTAGTTTCGAGGAAAGTAAAGCCATTAAAAATGTGTTTCTTGCATTTGCTAAATTTGTGTTTCCTTTCACATATTTTAAGCTGAAATTGCTCCTCACTCAAGTACTCATTCCTTTCTATTTATAGAATGGCCATATGCCATGAAGACTATGTAAAAACATAAAAGGAACTCTTACCTTTCTTAGGCGGAGAAATAAAAGTATTATGCAGTTTTCTCTGTTGGTATAAATGAGCAGATTAAGCATAAGTAGGAGATTCAGCATTTCTCCGTTTCCCCGACACAAAAAATAGTGTGTTTGACCACTTTTTTGTGTGTTTCAGTACATTTTTTGTTAACAATCTTTTATTATATAAAAAAAAACCCCATCTCTACTCCTTACAGAAGTTTTAAAATCATTTCACAGCTGAGTGGAACCCTAAACAGAGCTATCTTAGTGTAATGAAGCAGAAAACGATTGCTTCTTAACAAGACTGGTATATGGTGACAAATAGCTCATAAAAATCCCATCTGCCACAAAGTGCCTCTATTTTAGTTGCCTTAGAATCTAAATAGTATATTTCCTATTTCCTTTCAGAAACAACAGAGGAAATATAAAGCCTTCACGACTATCAAATCGTCCTCTGACAAGAAAAGCACTTGGTGTTAATGTCCTGACGTGGCTCATTCATGGGACCAACCTGCTGGTGATGCGCTTTCGACTGACTGGCAGGGATTCTGACTGTCCCCTTCCACACCCCGTTAAAGGCTCCAAAGGGGTCACACAGTAAGGAATGCCATTCACTGATGTTAAAACGTCGGCTTTGGGTTTTGTTTAGTAAAAACAAGGCAACTCAATAGTTTGCAAAGGCAAAGAGATGGGACCATTTGTAGAGTCTGATTTTATAAAAAACTGCATTTGGTGAGGGGAGACACTGCCTTTAACTTTCTCTTATGGTTTTAGATGACTCTGTCTCTCTATCTATCTATCTATCTATCTATCTATCTATCTATCTATCTCTCTATCTATCTATCTATCATCTATCTATCTATCTATTAGCTGCTTTAATTGGGCAGCTTTGAGGTGTTTTCCCATTCCTGCTAACCAACATATTTATTTCAACCAAACAGCCTTCAGTTTTTGAAGCATTTAAGCTCAAATATCTTGATAAAAGTATAAAATTAAAATCCCAGTGATTCTGTCTAAAATGTGACCGTTTACCTTTGTACAGAAATAAGGGTACTAGAAATTTCAACAACTTTCAAAATACCATGTATCTATAGGTAGTCTAGTAGGACTTCTAAAATGCGAATATATTACTTTGTGAAAGAAATAAACCAAATCCTTCAGTTGAAATCTATTTACTAAGGTATTCAAAGGCATTTGCTTTTAAAAGCAGCAGGGACATTTTCTTGGAAATGAAAACTGATATTTAAACACATTTCATTTTCAAGTGGAATGTGAAGGAATTTTCTGAAGATACAACCAACTTTCATGAATTAGCTGTGACTCAGCTCCATCTTTCTTAGTATCAGGTGGAGTTTTATTTTAAAGGATTAGCACACTGAATGATTACTATGCCACTCCCTCTTGCATTATTTTACTTGCCCTTACAGAGAATCTCCTAGGTGGGCACTATTGTATCTGTAATGCAGAGGGAGGTACACAGACTAAGAGAGGCTGAGGGCACACAGAGGTCACACAGCTGGTCAGTGGTGGAACCAAGGTTTGATTCCGGAGGTCTTTCTACTGTGTTGTGTTGCCTTGTGGAGCAACAAGGGATCAGTAGAAAGAGCACCGAGTTAGGACTCAGGAAGCCTGGGTTCTTGACTTGACTCTGGGAATGGCTATGTAACTTGGGGCAAGCCACTTCAGGTTGATGAGGGGGTTGGAGCAATGCTGCTGAGGCTCCATCAAGCCCATAATTTCATGATTTAGAAGGACATTTGGATATGAAAGCATGCAGACTGAAGGGAAGGAGTTCAGTAATATGTGCTCTCTATATCAGTTAAGAGGCTCCAGTTCTTTCCCTGCTTAGAATAGTACTCTAATGCTTCCAAATCCAGTTTGTTTACCCATTCTCCTGTTGATGGACATTTAGGTTGTTTCTGGGTTTTGGCTGTTCTGAATAGAAGCGTGGAAATATATTATGGACATGTGCGCTAATTTCTGTTGGGTTTATACCTGGGTATGGTATTTTTTCATTCAATAAATATTTATTGAGCAACTACCCTGTGCCAGGCACTGTTGTTAGCCTTGGCAACAAAATGATGGTGAAGCAAAAAAGGTATCTGTTCTCATGAAGTTAACCAACCAGTGGGAGGAGGCAGATGATAAAAAAAGCATGATGAAGGAAAAACTTAAGATGGTGTGATAAAGAGTAGGTGTGCATGGTGAGGGGGAGTGGAAGGCAGCTACTTAACACAGGGGCGTCAAGGAAGGCCTCTTGGAAGTAACATTGAACTGAGATCCCAAAACAATGGCGGAGCTGGCCCTGTGGAGAGCGCAGGGAAGAGTGGTCAGGGGGAGGAGAGGGCACAAAACAGTGTGCTGGAGTATAATCGACATTTATGAAACATCCACAGAATGTCAGTCCCTCTCCCTTTCATTCTGTACAGAGCAGACTAAGGCTGTATTCTCAGTTAACAGTAAGGCCTGGAATAGAAGCAGGTACGGCGTCTTGGGTAAGACTCCACAGAATTTCCGCTGTACCACAACCGCCCCCACGGTTGCTTTTTCTTGCACACTTGCTTTGTGCTAGGCACCACGTGTTACTCCATTTTCTCACTTACGCTTTGCTTTACAGTTCTTCATGGATAATGGAAGTATTATCCTGCTTATTTTAATTATCAACCAATAAAGTCTTGGAGAAGTTTAGTAACCTGTCACATGGTTTTTGTAAGTGGTGGAGCTTGAATTTGATGCCAGTTCTGTTCCACTCCAAAGTCTAGACCTTTTACTATGGGCTCCACGGTCTTGTTAATGTGTTTTTATGTATCTCTAAACTTAAGAAGTTGTATTACACATTTTATATATATTTTAGGTGGAAAAATACATTTGGAAATAACTTCAATTTTGTGGAGTAATCAGAGTGTTGAATAAAGTGACAACTGGTAAAAGAAGGGAATATAAAATGCAAAGAGTTATTAAAATTGCTTTTTTTTTTTTTTACAATGGGTTTAGTTACTGAATAGTTAAAGGAAGCCAAGCTGTAAAATATGAACATACCGATTCTGTTTAGTATAGTACACATTTTGATATAGAATACTGAATTAGTCTTGCTACAATAATTAGACTATAACTTCTAAAATAAATGTTATGCACTCTGAAAAAGAGAAAGAGAAGTGAGTTGATGCCCATGGTTTGAATATAGATGGGGAGGGTGCTCATTAGAAAGGAATGAGCAGGGGTGAAAAATGCTTATTTTTCCAAGAACCACCATATGTTCCCCAAAATGTATCCAGCTATTCCATGTGATGTTTCTTATTTTCTCAAAAAAAAAAAAAAAAAAAAAAGGAGAGGGATTTTGATCCATGGAGCCCAAATTTCCACTAAATATTTTCTCTTTTGCTGTGAGAATCTGGCTTTTTTTTTTTTTTTTTTTTGTAGTTGTTTGTTTGCAGGTTTTAGCTGTAATAGTTCCTGTCTTGGAGAAAAGACTGAGCAGCAGCTAGTCTCTATAATTTTTAATGATATAATGGAAAAGGATACACAGTGTGCTGTGTCTCTTGATGTGTTCCAACCTCAGACTTTATTCCAATCCTCTGAAATGGAAAGTATCGTAGGCCAAGACTGTTAAAAAATGAGGCGTAAGTAAATACCTACGCTAATCATAGCGGTTCATGTGGCAACAGCACCAGCTGCTGAGAAGCCCATCTTTTCATCCTTTGTTTCGGGGAATTTCTGGGAAATATCTTTCCAGATTTCCTTTCCAGTCACTTCTCCACCCCCCTCCCCCGATTTCTCTTTCCTCCCTTTTTGGTGTGTGAAGTCACATTGTTCTAATTTCCTTTATAATGAAAAAGGGAGCATACAATGTTAAAATCATTCTTTTTAAGAAATGAGAGATATCAGATTTTCCTCCCAATTTCTTTCTTCTGTCTGCTGGCTTCCATTCTAGTCTGATTCTATGTATCATCTGCTTTTTGAAATGACAGGTAGGTTTGGAAACGCGAACTTTTTTTCAGATGCTGTCATTCTGTATCTTTATGGGTTTCTTTGGTCGTATAAAGATAAACACAACCATAGTTCATTTTCTACAGCTTAGACAATGTGTTAGAGGTGAAAGAAGCATAACATCATATTACATCTTTTGTTGGCCCCAAGTATTATTAATTGCCTTATTATAGTGCAATATGCTTATGCTATATTTCTGCAGGAGGTACATGAATGAGGCAGAAAAATATTCAAGTAGGTAAAAATGAGACTTATTTTATAAGACTGTGGTTATGGCTTCCTTGCATCTTCTAAATGGCAAGAGTTTCCCATATATGGCAGTAGAGATACAAACTGAAAGCAGGTGTTTCAGGATCTGAGGAAAAAGATGAAAAACAGACCACACTGAATTAATAAAATCAATTCTTGGCTTTGACACTTCTCCGGCAGGAAGGAAACAGCACCAAATGAATATAAACATTCTGACACACACACAATAAGGTGTACAGTGCTGGCTAGATTCTCACTTCCAGCAGTCTTCGGGACTTCCTGGCCTCTGGCTACAACACCTAGCCATAAATTCTTGTTTCACTTGGGGTGAATTTAGGGTGAAGTCTCTGCTAACTCGGAGGTAGATGGCAGTGAGAAGACCACTAGTAGGCTGTTCTTAGAGGTTTGTTTGGACTTCATCATTAGGCAATTGTTATCTTGAGAGAAAAAAATTCTACCTGCCTAGAGATACTTCTTCTTTTAATTTTTAAACAATTTATTTGTTTGAGAGAGAGAGAGAGAGAGAGACAGAGAGCAAGCACATGGGGGAGGGACAGAGGGAAAGGAAGAGAGAGAATCCCAAGCAGATTCCCTGTGGAGCCCGATGCGGGGCTCAAACCTATGACCCTAACATCATGACCCGAGCCGAAATCAAGAGTCCGTTGCTTAACCAACTGAGCCACCCAGGTGCCCCTGCCTGGACATACTTAATAGCTTTAGGCAGTTTGAAATGAATTAAACCAACAAGAATAAGGTCTTTTTACTTTCTACTTCTGATCTCTTGGTGTTCTGAGTAAGGTGTTTTTTTTTTTTTAATTTTAATTTTAATTTTTTAATTCCCCTGTTACTTACAATGGAAAATGCCTTACACTTTTCTTTCCTCATGCCCCTTTCCTTTCCAGAATGAAGGACAAGTAAACAACGAGCTCAGAATTCAAATATGGGTGGCTCTCATGGGAGTATAAGTCAAAGAAGGGAGGTGTCCTTTCCCAAGAGGCCCACTAAGTGGTGGGTGTACTGCATAAATAGATATAAAACATAAAATATGGAGCTGCATAAGTAAACACAAAACACAAATAGTATGTTCAGCGTCACATGATATTTAGCTTTAGTTGGGCAAAATGCTAAAGCTGATGGAAATGTTTAGTTTTCATTTTCTTTCTGCAGATGAAGATGTGATCTAGCGTACGTGATGCTATTCAAGATGGGCCACGTCCATAAGAGGTGGCCCTGTGGAGATGGACATGTGTCAAGGTTATTTGGATACAAGCAACAGATACTGAATCTGGTTAAGAAGAGAGTTTGTTGGAAGGATATGGAGGAGCAGGAATACTGGAAAATCAGGTTCTGAGCAGGAAAAGAGCTGAAGGGCACTCCAGGAATTCATGGAGCAGGAACTCCTCTTTGGGCTCATCAGGGTGTTGCTGCTAGAATAGATGGGGGGTCCGGGGTCAAGCTCCAGGGAGGGGCATCTAATCGGATCACTATGTTCATACTTCCTCCCACTGCCTCTCCGGGGTTAGTGCCAGCTGAGTCCCTTAATTAATGATCCTGTCCCACTGTACCCAAGGGAGGAGAGGAAATTCCCTAAAAGAACACTAGGGTGCTATTACTAAAAGGAGGGAGGAATTCATGCTCATCTGCCCAAAGATAGAATTGTTCACCACACCGTGTAACATGCTATTGATTCTATGCCATATTTCATATGGCTTTAGCTCATAAACAATGTAGTTTGCCAGGAGAAGGGGAGGGTACAGGGAGAGAATGAGAAAATACTTGTACCACGGACTATTATATAATCTGATGTGGTATAAATACCATATGGGCCCTGGGCATAAATGGTTAAACTCTCAAATCCCTGGTCTGTTGCAATCAGCAAAGATGTTGAGTTTTAATCCATAGGAAGTATCATGGCATTGACTTTTTGCCTGATGGAGAAATCTATCTTAGTTGTCATCCACATTTTAAGATTTTCTTTTTCCTAGATGGAGAAGTTAATATAATCTCCCTCCTTGTCCAGGAGTGGGACAGAACACAGAGGTAATTAAACAGGAGACCCCCAGGGAGCAGAGCCACACCTCACAAGCCAAAGAGATACAAGTCCCCAGCAAGGAGTGGTCATTGGTGTCAGGCCTGTCTTGCAGAGCATATGGGAGGGAAGGAGAGCCTCCTGAACAATACTGTTGATGAATACCATGTACTTACAATTACCGATGGAAACATTACTGATTTTGTACAGATAGTGGCCAAGGCCCAGATACTAAGGTAGGGATGTCCCAGAGCAGGTCGGCAAATGACAAGAGCAGAAGAGGCTTAGCAACGCCTGAGCAAAAAGAAAAGAGTTTTTCTTTTTGGAAACTGTTTTTCTTTTGCAGGCAGCTGGATAAGAGTTTTCATGGACTGAGAAACTGTTTTTCTTTTGCAGCCAGCTGGATAAGAGTTTTCATGGACTGAGAAACTGTTTTTCTTTTGCAGGCAGCTGGATAAGAGTTTTCATGGACTGAGAAACAGGCATTAATTATACTAGCGTCTCTCTGCGTACTGTTTATAATTCAGTGTATTTAATTTTGCATGGAATAACTGTGTAGCGAATATTTTGAGGCGTTCATTCTATAGTGGTGGCTCAGTCTATCCTAAGTGAGCTCTCTGCTATTGTCAGACAATTCTTGGAGAATCAAGGAGAGCTTGGTAGATCTCCAAATGGATCCACAGGGCTGTACGCTGTAACTTAAAGGGGAGCTGCCACCGCAAAGCGGAATGTGTTTGAGGATGGCATGGGTATGACATGGAAAGGACAAGATCAGTGAAGCCTCTGGGGCTTTGACACCCCTGTGCCTAAATCCTGGCTTTACCATTTACTAGCACTGTAACCTTGGAAAACTCACATAATCTCTCTAAGCCTTATTTTCCTCATTGAAGAAATGGAGATGATGAGAGAATCCCTATCCTGTGTGGGGACACTGGGAGATCAGGTGTGTAAGTGGTCGGCACAGCTCCTGTTCACAGTGAGAGCTCAATATATGTTAGCTTTTGGTTTATACAGAGGCAAGAGGCTACTAATTTATGGGCAAAATGACGGGAAAGTAAATTTTGAGTAAAAACTTTGGCTGGAGAGCAGGAGATGCTTAGATTATTGGTAATGCACGCCACGTATGTAATAAAGGAACTGTAAGCACATGAACATGAACCCATGGTCTGCACTTTGTGAGCTCTGTGATTGACCTGTGTGATTCGTCTGCCTCAAATTCCAACAGAATCTTAGGCTGCAACCATGAAAGCATGGTGTCTGGACTGTAAGAGGATTTTCCCTCCATTGTACTTGAGTCTCATTAGATGATGTCTGTGACATTTTTTTTTTTTTAAGATTTTAGTTATTTATTTGAGAGAGAGTGTGTGCATGTGCACACGAGCATGAGTGGGGAGGAGTGCGAGTGGGAAGGAGCAGAGGGGGAGGGAGAGGGACAAGCAGATTCTGCACTGTGCAGAGCCCAGCGTGGGAGATCCAGGATGGGGAGATCATGACCTGAGCAGAAACCAAGAGTTGGACACTTAACCGACTGAGGCATCCAGGGATGTCCCGATGTCTGTGGCATTCTGAGCAGTTCTGGGGTGTGGAACACATTTTAAGGTCACTGACAATATAGATTGACAGAATTGGTAGAGTTTCTGGCTATTCATGCCAAATTAGAAATGTTTGAAGGAACTGGGGATTGGTTGGAGCATTTGAGACTAAAAAGAGATGTGATTGCTATCTTTAAAAGTTGAAGGATTGGCTGTGAAAGAGATGCAGTGGTTAGAAATAACCTGGGTGCAGAGGTTAGAAATAACAGAAGCAGATTATGGCTTAGAGTGCAGAGGTTAGAAATAACAGAAGCAGATTATGGCTTAGAACGAGGAGGCTAATCATTAGAACTGCTCTGAGTTCCCATGGTCCTCTCTATATGCTGACTGGGCTCCCGTTCCCTGCAGATTCACGTGTAGGCTGGGACATACTGATCAGAGATGCCGAGGAGGGTATTTTTACCTGGAGTTGGGGTTGTTAAGCAGATTTTTACCTTGGCAGGCTGTTTCAGCTTTTTGACTCCAAAATTTAATGAACTTTCTACAAAGACAGAAAGAAAAAAAGTAGCAGTCATGCAGCTAGAGGAATCCCTAGTGCTTCTTAAGACAAATGGAAAATTTCTGCAAAAGCAGACCTGCTTCAACTGGGTCTCAGGAAGTGGTGTCCTGTATCCAGCTGCGCAAAGATATGACCAGACATTTGGAGGCTCTAAGCAAAATAAATAAAAATAAAGTGCTCAAAGTGAAATAAAGGCTTATGTGAAAAAATGGCTACTGCATCCTATTGACTGCCAGGCTTCCTCTATTACTATAGACTTCTAAAGTTAAGAGCATTCATGATATTAGGCTTGTTTTTTGACCCTGAGTGGATCAGACCTGGAAGGGAACTTGTGAAGTCATATTTAGCCTCTTCCCTACATTTCCTAACATTCATAAGGCATATCCTGTTTTTCAAACTGGCTACAGAAGATTGGGAGAGTGCACGGTCTGCGTTCTTAACCACTACTTCATCCTACCTGGAGAAGAGAAAGGGGAGGGGTGGAGGAACCACAGTCTTTGGGGTCAGGCAGGCATGGCCATCTGGAGACCAGCTCTGGAGACCATGGGCAAACTGCTCCTACAAAGCTTTGGGTTACTCATCTCTCAAATGGGTGCCATAACAGTACCCACTTCATAGGTTTGTTATAAGGACTGATTAAGATAATACACAATACAGTGCTTAGCGTAGTGCCCAGCACATTGCAAGCCCTTAGTGAATGCTTATTAAAATGAGCTTTTAGGGGTGCCTGGGTGGCTCAGTCGTTAAGTGTCTGCCTTTGGCTCAGGTCGTGATCCCAGGGTCCTAGGATCGAGCCCCACATCGGGCTCCCTGCTCGGCGGGAAGCCTGCTTCTCCCTCTCCCACTGCTTGTGTTCCCTCTCTCATTGCGTCTCTCTCTGTCAAATAAATAATAAAATAAAAAAAAAATAAAATGAGCTTTTACCCATCTCACCTGCTCTGTCATGGTAAGAATGACACAGATGGTCAACAATTTTATTTTTATTTTTTTTTTTTTAAAGATTTTGTTTATTTATTTGACAGAGAGAGATACACAGCGAGAGAGAGAACACAAGCAGGGGGAGTGGGAGAGGGAGAAAGCAGGCTTCCCGCAGAGCAGGGAGCCCGATGCGGGGCTCGATCCCAGGACTCTGGGATCATGACCTGAGCCGAAGGCAGACGCTTAACGACTGAGCCACCCAGGCGCCACAATGGTCAACAATTTTAAAACAATCTCAAATACTTATTGATAAGGAAAATCTGTGTCCTAAGATAGCCAAGCAAGTCAGCGAGAGAGTCCCAGTCCTTGCCCCGGGGCTCTTCTGGGTTCTTCTCCCTGCTCTGCTTCCTGCGCGCACCATCCGGGTTCTTCTCCCTGCCCCACTTCGTGCAAGCGCCGAAAGTGCCAAGTATGCAGAAGTAGAAGTGTATAAATTGCCCCCTTTGTGCTTGGGGCTCAGACCTTTGGAGACCACTCTCCTCTGAGCCTGCCGGCGTTAAATAAACCTCCTATCCTCTAAGATCTCCGGGTGCTGCTTGGTTCTTCGATTGGGCGATCCAGTCCAGGTTCCATAACATTTGGTTCTCTGACTGGGAAACCCAACCACACTGGCCCATTGTTGCCACCGGTTTGGGGGAAATGGCAGGGCGGTGATGGAACGAGGGATCCAAACGGAGAAAGCGCGCTCTGCCTAATTTTCGGCAGTCTCCCGCCCCAGTCGCCTCGGGCCAGTCCTGCTCCGCTGTTCCCACCGGACTCGAGGGGACTTGGCAGGTGAGGACCTGGTCCTGATGTCAGATTCCGGTAAGGCCTGGGGCCCCAGGACCCAGACAGGCCCACCCCCACTGGGGTGGAATGGGAGCCTGATCACCTCCCAGAGGCCTCTTAGAGGTCTCACAGGTAGGGATTCCCAGGGAGGGAATGTAATAACTTCTGGGTGTGAATGTGTGAGTGACTGTGCAGTCCGACCTGGCTTGCTCAAGCGGACTGATTCTGTGACTCCACCGGCAGGCACCCTTAAGGTCCCCGGAAGCCTATGGAGTCTGAGTGGGTCCGTCTGTGATTCTGTGGTGAACGGCATACAGTCTATGGTGGCATCAGAATAGTTTCCGATTGTAAGTCACAATGCTGAGACCGCTATGGCTAAGCCTCACCTAAGCTCCTTCAGGACACGGCCAGACGGGCATCTGATTGGTCTCCTCATTTCAGGAGGCACCCCCCCGCCTTTGTCTGTCTCTGCTCCACCGCACATGGGGACATCACCATGGGGTCAGGGCAGAGTAAACCTGCGGTTCTAGAGACCATGATCAAAAATTTCAAGAAGGGGTTTTCAGGAGACTATGGAGTCAGGATGAACCCCGGCAAGTTGAAAACCCTATGTGAGTTGGAATGGCCCACCTTTGATGTCGGGTGGCCTTCAGAAGGGACATTGGATGTCCCAATGATTTGTTGAGTATGGCGAGTCGTAACAGGAGAGCCAGGACACCCTGACCTGTTTTCGTACATTGACTCCTGGCTAGGAATTGCTCAGACCCATCCCCCCTGGATGCGATTCGCTTGCAATAGGCAGGGACAGGCCAGAGTCTTAATTGCCTCGTCCAAGCGACCTAAAGAAAATCAGCAAAAGCCCCAGTCTCCACAAATCCTAGCCGGAGATCCCGAGGGCGAACTAAATAAATTACAAAAGTACACCATTGAGAGGGCCCCAATCTCCTTAGGGTCTCAGGTACACTCCCTCCAGACAGGGGACTCAGTTTGGGTCAAAGATTGGAAGAAAGACAGGTCCCCACACTGTTGTTCTAACTGCCCCTACTGCCCTCAAGGTCCCAGGTGTCACCCCGTGGGTCCACCCCTCCAGATGAAGAAAGCTCATCATTCAGACGAGGAGCCGTGCCAGTGGAGAGTCCAGCCAGACTTCATGAACCCACTCCGGCTTCGCCTTCAATGAGACCTCACCGATGGATGGACACCTGCTCACCGTGGTCCCTGGCTCTCGGCATGATTTCCCTCATCTTGGGATTCAGACTACACTGTTGCCCCTCCTGACTGGGCTTTCCCCCAGAGACTTACTATTGTCATTGCTTGTTGGGTGTCCCTAGGGTGTATTACTGCACTCACTTGTCCACGGGTTTCATCTACTGATGGGTTAGCCACGATGGCTCCCTCTACCTAAGGTCATAGATCCCACTTTTATTGGCCCTCTGCTGTCTACTCCTGAGCGCATTTCACCATGGTTTTCCTGGCCCCAGTCAGTCCCGGGTTTCTGCTACCTGGTGTGCTGTTCCTCCGCACTGCCTCTAGCTTGCCTGGCCCAGCAAGGGGGGCAAACTCTTGTATCACCGTTACTGGCAAATGGACTTTCCAGCTTATCCCCCTCAGTCCCGCACCAGTGCCCCCACTGACTTCTTCCACCTGGGATGGGCACACACCAAAGATTAACCTCCATTTTGATGGATGCCAGCTTTTTGATACCTCCTGGGAACCTCATAGACGGTGTTGCTACCATGGCCCTCAGTCTGGTTACCAGCTGGTAGATATCTACATCTGTGGGGGCCCTACACCTCAACAGCCAAACACTCAGTTCTGCTCACAAGCCTGGGGATGTGAGTTGTGGGTGGTGACTTGGCTGGGAATGGAACGATGGTCCACCAGGTGGCGCCTCAAACAGTGCAGTGACATCCGGATTTCCTTGTCATGCAAGGCCTCCCCATCCTCTTGCCCTAATGATCACTGTATACCGCTCACCCTCTCAGTCTTAGAACCCAATGCCACATCATGGGCTACAGGAATCATTCTCCTGTTGGGCCAATATCACCCTATGGGGACTGACTCCATGGCCAAATTTATGATTAAGTCCGTGTTCACTCCAAGCCTTACAGTCAACCCCCAGAGTCAGATAGAAAATAACTCGCCCTGGCGCATCCCCAGGTCCCCCATCCACACATAGCAAGCATCTATAGTGCAGCTGTTAGGTATGATTAACGCCTCCCACCAAGCGCTTAACCACTCGAATCCACCCCTAGCATCTGACTGCTGGATCTGTATGAAGCCCGGTCCCATCCAATACTTAGGTGTCATCCTCAACCAATCTACTGTGTCACCTACCACCTCGGCACTGGGGACCTCAGATTATCCCTTTCTGGCTCCAGTACCGCTGTATGGCAACTCTTCCTCTCCCCATCACGGGCCATAGTAGGGTCTGTGTGTCTAACAACACTTTTTTAGCTTGTGATCAAGGTGTATACATCTGCATCACCCCATGTGATCAATCATGCACGCTTGTCAGTCTCTTACCTGATCTTTCAGTCCTCCCTGGGAGCGATGCCCCACTCATATGAAGACCTCCTAGCCGCCCTCCATGCTCTCCCGTGGCCATCCCTCTTATCGTGAGCCTGCTGGATGCATCAGGTGTTGCCCTCGGCACCACTGGCATCGGGATGTCTCAGGCTCAGTACCAGGGTTAACTCAACAAAACGGTGGGTTTTTCCGCCCTCACTCAGTTGGCCCTGGTCTTGCAGTGCCAACTTGATTCACTGGCCTCACTGGTCCTCCAAAACAGGCGCGGGCTCGACTTGCTCACGGCTGCGCAAGGGGGGGCTCTGCCTCTTCTTACAGGAGGAATGTTGTTTCTATGCTAATGAGTCGGGGGTGGTCCAAGAAACTCTGGAATGAGTACATTGCCGGTGGGAAACACTCCAGCGAACAACTTGGTGGGATACCCCCTCTCACAATGATTCCCTTGGATCGCCACCCCCGTCGGCCCCCTCCTATTGCTTCTCCTCATAGTAGCATTTTGTCCTTGTATTCTTAATGCCCTTACTAGTTTTATCACTACTCAAATTGCCAAAATCAGACTCCAGTTACTCCTTACTCAGTATCGCCCCTTAGAAGATGAAAATGATGCCCTCTAAACTAGGTGTTTAAAGGGCATCAAAGCAGGGAATGATAAGGAAAATCTGTGTCCTAAGATGGCTGACTGAGCCAGCGAGAGAGTCCCAGTCCTTGCCCTGGGGCTCTTCCGGGTTCTTCTCCCTTCCCTGCTTCGCGCACGCGCCATAAGTCCCAAGTATGCAGAAGATGTGTATAAATTGCCCCCTTTTTTTGTGCTCGGGGCTCAGAGATCTTTGGAGACCACTCTCCTCTGAGCCCGCCGGCATTAAATAAACCTCCTATCCTCCAAGATCTTCCGGTACCACTTGGTTCTTCCATTGGGCGATCCAGTCCAGGTTCCATAACATTATTATTGTTATTAACCACCTTTTAATCATTTGGGGGGAGATGAATTCAGAATCTGGCAATCTTTCTTTATCTGAAATATTTACTAATTATTAGTTCATTTCTTGCCTTCTTAGAGCTCTTCAAGACTTTGACATCTTTATGAAATTTTAGCACCTCAAATGGTAAGATGCTAAGCAATATTTATTTGCAGATTTTCCCAAAGTTTATTTCATGTTTAGACTTAAGCCACATAAAATAATAATTGAGAATTAGTTATAAGTTATTGAAGCTACAATAGTTATAAATAGCCACCCTGAATTAGTTATGTAAACCTGAAAGTGAAGTTCCTTGAGTACTTCATATATCCTTAAACACTTATACTACAAGTATGGAAGGAAAGCACTGAATTTCTTAATAACTATTGAAAAATTTATATCAGAGAGACCTGTCTTTATAAGACTAATAGAAAAGGGGTCCAGTGGATTCTAATTACATTTATGTTAAAAAATTCCTTACTTCCTCTCAGTAATGTAAATTACTTCTTGTAAATGTTATAAAGCAACTGTTCTTTAGCCCTTAAATTTATTATGTACTTAATTATTACAGAAGAACATATTTTACAACCAAATGGGAATTTCAAGAACTGTTGTGGATTACATTCTGTTGTATTTTTAAAAATTTGATTATTATAATGCTGTAATTTCTAACCTTCCATCAAAAAGAATAAAACAATACTCATGCCTAATTGAAACATCTATAATCAAGCAATATAAGGAATTAAAGATAAAAATCAACTGTGTTATGAAATTTCATGCCCAAAGTTACTTTCCCTGGGTCATTAATATTTATAACTAAACTGTCCTTTGATGTGCATTAATAATGTACTTTGGGATTACACAAAGAATAATTCATAAATATTCTGGAAAAGGGAAAGATGCCATAATTAAATCACAGTGATTAACATGGGTATTGGGTTATTATTTGAATGAATTCTTACTATGCACGTTGTTACTATGTTGACTTTTCTTTGATATTTGGAAGGTTGAGATTTAGCAAATGAAAGATGTATGAACGTAGCCCTTTAGAGAAACAGGTTTTTCTAAAACCTGTGCTCGCAGTTAACATGGACTTGTTATTGAGAAAATAGAGCACACAACCAAGTTATATATTCATTTGTTAAATATTTTTAATATTTAAGTTGTCTGTTATGAAGCATAATATTATTTTTTTTAGTCAGAGTTCCAAAATATTAGTCCAGTCAAGTTTCACTGATGTTATGGTTTTTAACCATTTTTAAAAATGCAAATTTAAAAACCAGATATTGTCTCATCTATTAAGAAATTGAAATAACTTATTTAAATATTTAATCTTTATGATGTTTGTGAGTCCTTTAATCTTTAGACAAAGCAATTTTGTTTATTAATAATTTGATTTTTCTTCTAGACTTGAAAGCCTTCATTGTGTGCTGCTGATATATAGAAACTATCAAACCACTGACATGTATTATCAACATTCAAACTATAAACCTTAGCTGGAATTTTAATATCTAGGTATTAATTTTTATCATTTCTGTGATATATGTAGATCTGTATTGATGAAGTGATTTATCATTAGTGGTTTAGGTGGCCCCAGAGCAGATTTTCCTTCTCTTCTCCCTTTTTCAGAAAATGGCACTAGCGTCTGCCCCAGTCACCTGATCTTGATGCCTTGACTCCTTCCTCACTCCCATTCCCTGCCACAAAACACAGTGTTTTTCTACTACGTTAGCAGTCTTGAAAAAATCCATTTCTTTCCATCTTCCCTACCACTATCTTAATCAGAACCACCACGATCTCAAAAGCTTTCAACAAAGATCTTCCTTTCTCCAGTTTCGATCCCTTTCAATCTGTTCTCCTTATCATAACAGGGATGTTTCTAAAATATAAACCTGATCACAGTATTTTATCTACTTCTCCATTTTGAGTATCTTCAGTGTCCTGTGGATGACTTAACCAACACTCTGGCCTCTCAGTGTCACTCTGAGAGGTGACACTCAGTGTCACCATCTCATCCCTGGTGAATATTTCCTTCTCTCCAGCTCACCTATGCATTCTTTCCACTGCTCCAATTTTAAAATCAAAATTTTAAAATAAATTCATGCATCCCATTCTTCTGAGCAATGTCTTATATGTCCTGTTTATCTCTTCAGTCACCCATGGAAACAATTCTTCGAAGACCTTGAGAGCTTTAATCCATTTTCTTTCTATCCCTTTGCCCTCTTTGTCTTCATTCCCCTGTTCCTCATCCACTTGGAATCCATGATGATTTTAATCATGTAATTTTGTGTATAATTGAATAGTTATATTATCTCCTGGCAAATCCACAGCCCTGGAAGGTCTAGTCTTCTCTCATTGCTATGTGTATGCCTATATAGCTGAGGGTTGCTACATGACAGGTGGTTTGGAAGAAGTGTAACTCTGTGATCACCATCCACAATGCAAGCTCCGCACTGGCACACCATCCCACCTCTTCTCTCTAGTAAGCATATTCTTTCATTTGCCACATGGACTCAAATCTTCTCATTGCTTAAACTTCCACTGAAGCACCTTGCCTCAAACTCATTGAGAAAATGAAAAGACTTCCATGGATGTTTCATTTTCTCCTTCTTTCTTGAAATAATGGAAGTTTGTTTCTCCTTTCAAGGCCTTATTTTTCCACATGAGCTGTGAGCCCTTTCTCCTCTAGTCCTATCAGACTCTGTCCTTTAGGCTACTTCATCTCTTTGCTGTGCCATCAATCTTTCCCTCTCATTTAGTTTATTTTCATTAGTTTGCAAATATACTCAACAATCTCCCATTTTAAATAAGCCTCCCTGGACCCCACATACTGCTTTAGCTGCAGACTATTTTCTTTTGCTTTTCATAGCCAGACTTCTCCAAAGAGCTGTCCATATGTGCTCTCTCCAATTTCTTATCTTTCATTTACTACTTTAAAAAATCTCAACTAAAAATAACAATGATTAATGTTCACTTCTTGAGTGCCAGTACGATGTGCCAGGCACGGTTCTAGTGTTTACACGCCTTAGCTTATCTAAACTGAAATAGCCCTATTAGGTAAGACATATTATCAACTAAAATTTACAGGTGAGGAAACTGGGACACAAAGAAAGTCATCATCAAGATTTGAACTTCGGCAGTCTAGCCCTGAATCTGCACTTTGAATCATGATACATTACTGCCTCTCTAGAAATAGAACATATGTACAAAGCCTCTTCCCAGTCCCAAACATCTCCCTCCATTCCCAGAGGCCATAATTATTATTTTGGTTAACACCCTTTCAGCTTTTGTTTTGATACTTTCAGACATATGCATCCTGCTGTAAGTGATACATAAAGCTTTTCATGTGTTTTCAATATTTACATAAATAAACATAAATTTACTGTACTTATCTTTCAGCCTCTTGCTTTTATCACTCAATATTATATTTTGGAGATCTATTCATGCTGACATATAGTTCTAATTAATTTAGTTTAGCTCTTCTGTAGTATTCCATTATCTACCTATTTATTACTAATTACTTTATTAATTCCCCAATTTTTGGACATTTAAGTAGTTTGCAGTTTTTATGGCATCATAAATATGCATCCATGAACACTATATTAAGTATTTATAGCACTGTGTTCAGATCATCCCCCCCATCAACAGTCCTTTAACTTTGTTAACACCTCTTTAGATTTTTGTTACCTGGTCAATTCATGTATCTATATCATGTATACCTGAAAAGAATATATATATTTGATATCTGCAGATTGAAGATTTTTTAAAGAACTATTAGTTCAAGTAGTTTACTGTGCTGTGTTAATTTTCTATAGAAGTTTTTAACCTTTTCTGTTTGATCTATTACTTTCTACAAGCAATATTTTAAAAGGATGTGATGTTAGATACTTATCAGTTCATGATTTCCCCCTTTTATTATTATAATGTTCCTTCTTCTCCTTATTAGTGCTTTTGTCTGTATTAATATTAATATAAACAATCCAACAAGAGGATATAACAATTATAAATATTTATGCACCCAACATGGAAGAACCCAATTATATAAAACAATTAATAACAAACATAAAGGAACTAATTGATAATAATACAATAATAGTAGGGAACTTCAACACCTCACTTACATCAATGGGCAGATCATCTAGACAGAAAATAACAAGGAAACAATGGCTTTGAATGACACACTGGACCAGATGGACATAACAGATATATTCACAACATTCCATCCTAAAACAGCAGAATACACATTCTTTTCAAGTGCGCATGGAACATTCTCCAGAATAGATTGCATATTAGGTCACAAAACAGACCTCAACAAATACAAAAGGATTGAAGTCATACCATACACCTTTTCTGATCACAATGCTATGAAATCAGAAGTCAATTGCAAGAAAAAATCTGGAAAGACCACAAATACATGGAGGTTCAACAACGTGCTACTAAACAATGAATGGGTCAGCCAGGAAATCAAAGAAGAAATTAAAAAAAATACATGCAAACAAATGAAAATGAAAACACATTGGTCCAAAGCCTTTGGGATGTAACAAAGGCAGTCCTAAGAGGAAAGTATATAGCAATACAGGCCTACTTCAAGAAGCAAGAAAAATTTCAAATAAACAACTTAACGTTACACCTAAAGGAGTTAGAAAAAGAACAACAAATGAAGCCTAAAGCCAGCAGAAGGAAGGAAATAATAAAGATTAGAGCAGAAATAAATGATATAGAAACTAAAAAAACAATAGAACACATCAATGAAACCAGGAACTGGTTCTTTGAAAAAATTAATAAAATTGATAAACCCCTAGCCAGACTTATCAAAAAGAATAGAGAAAGGACCCAAGTAAATAAAATGAATGAGAGAGGAGAAATAACAACCAACATCACAGAAATACAATCAATTATAAGAGAATGTTATGAAAAACTATATGCCAACAAATTGGACAACCTGGAAGAAATATATAAATTCCTAGAAACATATAAATTACCAAAACTGAAACAGAAAGAAATAGAAAACTTGAACAGACTGATAACCTGCAAAGAAATTGAATCCATAATTAAAAATCTCCCAGCAAACATAAGTCCAGAACCAGATGGTTTCACAGCCAAATTCTCCCAAACTTTTAAAGAAGCATTAATACCTATTCTTCTCAAACTATTCCAAAAATAGAAAAGGAAGGAAACTTCCAAATTCATTCTATGAGGCCAGCATTACCCTGATATCAAAACCAGAAAAAGACTCCACTAAAAAAAGAGAACTATATGCCCATATCCCTGGTGAACACAGATGAAAAAATTCTCAATAAAATACTAGCAAACCAAATCCAACAATACATTAAAAAAATCATTCACCATGACCAAGTGGGATTTATTCCTGGGTTGCAAGTGTGGTTCAATATTCGCAAATCAATCAGCATGATATACCACATTAATAAAAGAAAGGTTAAGAACCATATGATCATTTCAGAAAAAGCATTTGACAAGGTACAACGTCCATTCATGATAAAAACCCTCAACAAAGTATGTTGAGGGAACATACCTAAACATAACAAAGGCCCTATATGAATAACCCACAGCTAATATCATCATAAACTGGGAAAAATTGAAACCTGTTTCTCTATGGTCAGGAACAAGACAGGGATGTCTACTCTTACCACTGTTATTTAATATAGCAATGGAAGTCCTAGCTACAGCAATCAGACAACAAAAAGAAATAAAAGCCATTCAAGTTGGTCAGGAAGAAGTAAAACTTTCACTATTTGCAGACGACATGATATATATGTGTGTGTGTGTGTGTGTGTGTGCGTGCGCGCGCGCGCGTGTGTGTGTGTGCGTGTGTGTGTATAACCAGAAAGATTCCACCAAGAAACTGTTATAATTGATACACGAATTCAGTGAAGTCTCAGGATACAGATGTCAAAATACAGATACAAAATCAGCATACAGAAATCTGTCGCATTTCTATACACCAATAATGAGGCAGCAGAAAGCAAAATTAAGGAATCAATCCCATTTACAATTGCACCAAAACAAATAAGATACCTAGGAATAAACCTAACCAAAGAGGTGAAAGACCTATATTCTGAAAACTTTAAAACACTGATGAAAGAAATTGAAGATGACACAAAGAAATGAAAGACATTCCATGCTGATGGATTGGAAGAACAGATACTGTTAAAATGTCTATATTACGCAAAGCAATCTAAGCATCTAATGCAATTCCTATCAAAACACCCACAGCACATCACAACAAGTGCACTACTTTGTATGTAAGTGTTGAATCAATAAATTGTACACCTGAAACTAATATTATACTGTGTGTTAACTAACTGGAATTCAAATAAAAACTAAAACAAAAAAACTAAAACAAAAAAACAAAAAAACCCAACAAAACAAAACAAAACAAAACCCAAAAGACCCAAGAAACCCCAAAAAACCACCAAGAGCATTTTCATAGAGCTAGAACAAACAATCCTAAAATTTGTATGGAACCACAAAAACCCCCCAAATAGCCAAAGGAACTTTGAAAAAGAAAAGCAAAGCTGGAGGCATCACAATTCTGAACCTCAAGTTATATTACAAAGCTGAAGTAATCAAAACAGTATGATACTGGCACAAAAATAGACACATAGGTCAATGGAACTGAATAGAAAACCCAGAAATGAACCTACAACTATATGGTCAATTAATCTTCAACAAAGCAGGAAAGACAATCCAATTGGGAAAAAGACAGTCTCTTAAATAAATGGTGTTGGGAAAACTGGACAGCAACATGCAGAAGAATGAAACTGGACCACTTCCTTACATCATACACAAAAATAAATTCAAAATGGATGAAAGACCTAAATGTGAGACAGCAAACCATCAAAATCCCAGAGGAGAACACAAGCAGTAACCTCTTTGGCATTGGCCACAACAACTTTTTACTAGATGTATCTCTTGAGGGAAAGGAAACAAAAGCAAAAACAAACTATTGGGATTTCATCAAAATAAAAAGCTTCTGCACAGCGAAGGAAACAACCAACAAAACTAAAAGACAAACTATGGAATGGGAGAAGATATTTGCAAATGATGCATCAGATAAAGGGTTAGTATCCAAAATATATAAAGATCTTATAAAACTCAACAACCCAAAAATGAACAGTCCAATTAAAAAATGGGCAGAACACATGAATAAACATTTTCTCAAAGAAGACATACAGATGGCCAACAGACACAAGAAAAGATGTTCAACATCACTGATCATCAGGGAAATGCAAATCAAAACTATAATGAGCATCACCTCACACCCATCAGAATGGCTAAAATCAACAACACAAGAAACAACAGGCGTTGGTGAGGATGCGAAGAAAGGGGAACCTCATTGCGCTTTGGTGGGAATGCGAAGTGGTGCAGCCACTAGGGGAAACAGTTTAGAGGTTCCTCAAAAAGTTAAAAATAGAACTACCCTACCAACCAGCAATTACACTACTAGGTATTTATCCAAAGAATGCAAAAATAATAATTCAAAAGGATACATGTACCCCAATGTTTATAGCAATATTATCTACAACAGCCAAACTATAGAACCAACCCAAGTGTCCATCGACTGATGAATGGATAAAGATGTGGTATATATATATATATATATATATATACACACACACACACACACACACACACACACACACACACACACACACAATGGAATATTACTCAGCCATAAAAAAGAATGAAATCTTGCCATTTGCAATGACATGGATGGAGCTAGTGACTATTATGCTAAGTGAAATAAATTAGTCAGAGAAAGACAAATATCATATGATTTCACTCATATGTGGAATTTAAGAAATGAAACAAAAGAGCAAAGGGAAAAAAAAAAAGAAAGAGAGAGAGGTAAACCAAGAAACAGACTCTCAACTATAGAGAATAAACTGCTGTTTACCAGTTTGTTTTACCAGGGAGGTGGGTGGAGGAATGGATTAAATAGGTGGTGGGGATTAAGGAGTGTACTTGTTATGATGAGCGCCGGGTGATGTATGGGTGCCGGGTGATGTATGGAAGTGTTGAATCACTACATTGTACACCTGAAACTAACACTACATGGTACGCTAACTAACTGAATTTAAATAAAATTTAAAAAAATACTTAACTAGAAAACAATAGGTCTTCCCCCAGATCTTGTCTATATAATTTTTCTCTATCTAAGCAGACTATTTTCTTTCTTCATAGAGACTTAAATTTTGTGATTACTTATTTATTTATTTGTTATTACCTTTTACTCTAATTTTCAAGTCCCAGAAGGGCAAAGACATTATGTAAATTTTCTCACCACTATACACCTTGTATCTAGCATTGTGTTTGGTAGTTTGAGATTCATTCATTCTGCTTACATTGATAGAACAAATACTCATTTAGGACCTATAGCCAGACTCTGCTAGCTGTTGGAGATACAACTATGAGCCAAGACAGAAGTGGCTGCTGTCATTGCAGAGCCTACAGTCTCATGAGGAATAGAGGCAATTACAAAGGAATGTAAATGCGTTCTGAGGAGGAACAGGGTTCTGTGGGAGCACATAAGATGGAAACCTGCATGAATCTTGGCATTGGTGAGAAGGGTCAGAGAGAGCCTCCTGGAGGAAGTGACATTGCAGCTGAAGCCTGATCAGTTAATAGGAACTTACTAATGGAAGTGTAAAGAGAAAATTATGTTGGAGATGGAGGTAGCAGTATACATAAAGATTTAGAGGTAAAGCAAATCATAGTGTAGTGGAGGAACTTAAGGTTTAGTGTGGTTGAAACACAAAGTCTAGGTGAGGCGTGATGAGAAGTACATTAAGAGGGGTATCAATCATGCAGTGCCTTAAGCCATGTTAAGAAATTTGAACTTTTTTCAAAGAACAGTGAGGAATATTGAATAAGTTTTCAGGGGTTGATGGCTGTAATTCTATTTGTGTTAAAAATCTCTGAGGAAGGGGCGCCTGGGTGGCTCAGCTGGTTAAGCATCTGCCTTTGGCTCAGGTCATGATCCCAGTGTCCTAGGATTGAACCCCGCATCAGGCTCCCTGCTCGGGTGGGGAGCTCACTTCTCCCTTTCCTCCCCACTCATGCTCTCTCTCACTATCTCTGTCTCTCTCTCAAATAAATAAAATCTTAAAAAAAAATCTCTGAGGAAAAGCTGATTGGGAAAGATGGAAGAAATTTCTGCTCAGCAATGGGCAAGATATTATGGGATAAACATTTGTATAATAAGCATTATCCTCAGATGAATAATACAATTTAAAAAATGCTTATTTCATAATATAGTTATTTAATGGTATTGTGTACAATAAATGATTTACTAAAATAAATTAAATTCCTCTCTTCATGGACTCATTAATTGGGAATAAGAATGGAAGAGGGGGGAAAGAAGTACAAGAAGAGGGGAACAAAAGCAGAGATATTTATAATTTATCAAAATATGAATTCTGACTCATAACTGGTGAATTCTCAGATGGCAGGTCTCAGTTTAAATGTCTTGATTTAGCACAATATCTTTATAGTTGAGACACCCATAACCAACATTTAGCTGCATTAATAAAGATTAGTCTCTATCAACTAAGTAAAACATGAAAACAAGTCACCTATGATGAAAAGGTTTCCTACTACCCATCTACACCCTGCATCACCTTCCCCATCTCTAAGCCACCCTCACTGTTTCGGTGGTGGTGGCATGTCAAGATAACTGTGGACTGGGGAAGGGGCTGTGCCACCCATGGCAAGGGATCTGGCAGCAGTAACGAGGGTTGGTGATGATGACTGGAAACAGCAGCCCAGCACAGAATTCCCAAGCAATGGCAGGCGATGTTCTTGATGAGCCCAGCACAGAATTCCCAAGCAATGGTATGCCTGGGGTGAAGTTCCTGATGAGCTGAAGTGGGAATACAAATTCTACTATTACCTTATAGTTACACAGTGCTTTATAATTTGAAAGTCCTCTCTTCTTTGCTACTTATTTGAATGTCACAGTAACACTTTGATGGATAGCGTTATCCCCATTTCACTGGTGAGGAAAGTAAGATTCCATGTAAATGACTTGCCTCAATCACAGTTGTGAATGGTGGTGTAGGGATGATGTTATATCTTACTTTTTGCTTCATATTTTTTTTTCTTGAGAGAGTTCATCTTCATCTTTTTAATCTGTGCTGGTAGTCTCTATTCAAATTAACCATAGTTTATTAAATGGTCTTGAAAGAAAAACAGAAAGAAAATCACTTGGCAGAGCTTCATTGTAGGGGAATGAGGTATTCTGCCTAAGCTCATCATTCAGATAAAGGCTTTAAAGAATGATTTTTAACAGAAATTTTCCAAGCATGCATTTTACAGATTCCTGGTTAATTTATTCTTTTGTCTGTGGGGACACAGTGCTCATTAGATAGAAGGTACTCAGTAAAAGTGTACTGAATTATCATCATAAACAACATATTGTAAAATAAGGTCTCCCTACTGAAGCTTGGGAGCCTCTTTGCTGAAAGACTCTAAGCTACTGTGCTTTCATTCACGTAGTTATTTCTTTGCTTGCCCTTATTTCTTGTTACATTTTTGGATTTAGAGCAATATTCCTTGATCTTCTGTTAATTTGCTATTTCTAATCTTTGTGGTCTAGAAAACCATATATTCAAGTTCTTTTAAGTAAATCTGTAATATGAGTGAATGAGATCTAAGTGAGAGCCCAGGTGTCTTTTCTAAGGTTACAGGGCATGGGTTCTATGATAATCACAAGAAAAGATTCCCTGCTTCTAGAGTCTCAAGTTGTTGAATCCACCTTCCCCAAAATGGCCAAAGCAGTGTATCTAAAATGGAGGTCTGCTCAAGTTACCTCTTTTACTAAACACCTTTCGTTGCATCCTGTGACGTTTAGTCAGAGTTCAGTTCCTTCATCTCCCATGGAAAGACTGTGATGACCTTCCTTTTCCTCCTCTTTATCTTCTTCATCTGTTCCCCTAGACCCATCCTATGCTTCCATCAAACTAAATTATATGCAAAACTTCCAGCAGAGTCTTGCTAGATCTTGGAGCCATCCCTTCCATATATGGTATTTCTTGAGTCAGAGACATTCTTCTTCTGGTTCTTGAGAATCTAACTGCTACTCACTATCAATTCTCAGCTCAGGCATCATTTTATTGGGACATATGAACATGCAATTTTCCTTCCCCCGCATACTCCATACTGCAGGATGAGGTGGGAGCCCCTTTGATCTTGCTAAGTTACCCCATCACTGATAATATTTACTGCATTGAATATAATCTCTGTGAACAAGGCCTGGGTCTTCAATTTCAATGCCTTGTGCTGTGCCTGCCACAAAGGAGGTGATCATTAAAGTTTGCTGAATGACTGAATCACTCGAATTGGATAGCCATGTAGCATGAAATGATGTATAGCAAAGTGCAAAGTAAATCAACGTACAAATACAGGGTTACTGCCGTTCCAATTGATCACGTACTTTTCTCATGTAAGGTTCTGCTGAGGTGTTCATTTATTATCAATAAAATTTTTGATATTTTTAAATGAATTTCTGATCACTAACAATTATTTATTTTTGCTATTTCTTTGAGTAGTTGTTATTCCTCCTAGCCTTATTTTAACTTATTTTATTTCTTCTATTTTTACTGTGCTTGCTTTTCTAATACTGAAAGAGAGAGCTTAGGACATGGTGACCTAATAAAAGTCTTACTCAAATTAGATCTTGGATTCAGACTCCCTGATGGATGCTTAATATGCTGGGTCTTGTTTCTCCTCTGGGGCTAAAGTTATAGGACCAGAACGTGAGATAAACTTAACCCTGAATTATGTGCTGTCTATATATTTTAATCAGAAGTCTAAAATCCCTGCAGACTTTGCTTCTGCAAGTCACTGATTTTGAACTCTGTTGCTGTGTCTGATTGCTCATGTAATATTAAACCCTAGTTGAGACTTAATTTCAAGAAATATGAACCAAACTCTGTAAATGAGGATTTCAAGAACTGCTGAACTATGGAAAGTAGTTTCTGTACAGTTGCTGAAATATGCAAATAAGGAGCAGTTTCTGATGTTTTTTGAATTTGCTTTTCATATTTAAAAAATGGACAGGAATTATTAGCGGTCAGTACACTATACCACACATTCCATTTTATTTCATGATATCTCCATTTAGATGTCTGCTAAGCATCTCAAACATAATGCCACAACTCTTCATTTGTACTCTTTTCCCCCCTACCTATTCTCCCCAAATCTTACATTTCAATATAGTCATCACCTGTTACCAGTTGCTCAAGCCTTGAACTTAGAAGTCATGTTCAATTTCATCCTTTCCTTCTTCTCCCCTAAGCAATTCTTCAGCAAGTTCTATTTCAATCTCTGAAACTATATTCTGGGTCTTGGTCTTTCTCTCCAGCTCCTCTGCCACAACCTTGGAGTAAGTCATCATCACTTCTCTCCTGACCACTACACAGCCCTCCTCTAACTGTTCTTCCTGCTTCCCAGGCATTCTGGCTCTGGAGTGTGTGCTTCTAACCACTGTAGTTGGCCACAACTTGTCTGTTTCTCACCATCTTAGAATAAGATCCAAACTCTTTACCGCAGTCATTGGCCTTGGCAACATGGAGCTCACTAGACTGTGAGGAATTTTAGTGAAGCTGAGCAAGTGAGCAGCAGACTACTGAGCGTGGAGGAGTGAGTGGCATTTAGAAGTTGTGGATAGCAAGTCATTACTTTCGGGAATTTGGTATGAAGAGGAGGGCAGAAGTAGGGGGCAACATGAGAGGTCATAAAGGATAAAGGAAGTTTTTGGCTTTTTTTTTTTTTTTGAGAGAAAAAGGAGACTTGAGCAAGAGGAAGCAGACAGAATAGGACAGCTTGAAGTACAGGGTGAAAGAGATGACTGAATGATGCCTCTGAAGAAGAGGTGGTTGGTTTAGTCTCAAACTCTGAGCTAGCTCTCTGTTGCTGTGTAACAAATTACCCTGAAACTTAGTAGCTTGAAATGATAAATATTTATTACCTCACACAATTTCTGTGGGTCAGGAATCTGGTAGCTGCTTAGCTGGGTAGTTCTGGCTCAAGGTCTCTTGGGAGGTTGCAATCAAGCTGTTGGCCAGAGCTACAATCTCTGAAGGCTTGACTGGAGCTGGAGCAGCTGCCCCAAAATGGCTGGCAAGAAGCAGAAGTTCCTCACTCCCTGGGCCTTCCCACAGAGCTGCTTATGTCAAGGTTTCACCCAGAGCAAGTAATCCAAGAGAGAGCATGGAAGGAGAAACCCAAGACTGAAGCTGCAGTGTCTTTTATAACCTCATGTTGGAGTAATACTGTTACTTACCATCATTCCTGTCACATTCAGTTGTTCACACAGATTAATCCTGGTCCAATGTGGGAGGAGACTACATATGAGTATGAATACCAGGCTGCAGGGATCCCTGGGGTCCAGCTTAGAGACTGGCTACCACAGAACTCAAAAAGAATATCTTTGCTCTGTAAAAAAGGAGAGTGAGAGAAAGGGGAGGAAGCTGACAGACAAGCTAACTTACAGCTTCAGTATTTTCAGTGAAGTGAGAGGCAGTTTCTTCTGAGTGAGAGGGTGGGAGTGGGAGTTTGGAGAGGGAGGTTGAGGTGTGCAATCGCTATTCAGGAGAATGGCAAAGGCGGCCCTTTCTGTGTGGGATGGTCCGGTGGGATTGAGAGCTCAGTGGAGATGGGAAATCAAAACCATGTGGAACCAGTCTGCCTGGTCCTATCATTTTTCTCCCTCAGACAGAGTGAAGCAGAAATGGCAACACTGGATTATTGGTGTGATCCAGAATGGGGTTTTGTTAAAAGGATGTGGCCCAGGCAAAAGGAGACAGGATAGTTGTGAAAAATGTTGGGGGAAATGATTGAGATAATTCATCATGGAGCTGGAAGGGAGGACCTGAAAACAAAGGAAGCTGAAAGATGTGACAGTGTGGAGGGGTCAAGGAACTTAAGATTTTGATATGGTTGAAGTGAAGGTAAACCTAGAGGGAGAAAGGGGGGGCTGGATGCAGGAGATAAGGTTAGAGATGACTTTGGAGTTTAAGACCTTCTGTGAAATGGATATGGGGAAAGATTTTTAGGAAAATGAACTAGATTTATAAAAACCTAGATTTGTATATTACATACAAAATGGAAGTATTGGTTAGTCAGTATGTATTTGTTGAGCGCTTACTATGTGTCCACAAATGTATGAGGTTCTGTAGGTAATAAAATCAATTAAAGTACACTTCCTTCCACTAAAGGCTCTACCACATGACTCTTTGATTTACCAAAGGATTTTTCATTTGTGCTAGAATTCATCACAGGTTTTTTGAAATAACAAAGGTCTTCTTATATGGGCCTATTATGATAGAATTGGAAATATATAAGTGGGTGTTGTACACCAATTAAAACAAATGTCTTGTGTAAAGGAAATATGGATTCTTTCTCAGTGTTCCTAGTTTAAAAAATACTTCAGAAAATCACCCTCTTATAATTGTTAGCAAGTGTACAGAACAGTGGTTCTCAAAGTGTGGTCCCTGAATAGTAGTATGAACACTACCTGAAAACTTACCAGAAATGCAGATTCTGGGGTCCTTCCTGAGATCTACTGTATCAAAAACTCTGGGAATATGGTCCAGCAATTTGTGTTCTAATATTAGAACTATAAACTTATTAGAATTAGAATATTAGACTATTAGATTTTGATGCCCTCTAAGGTTTGAGATCTAACAAAGAAGATATATATATATATATTTTTTTTTTTTTAGAAAGGGAGGGGGAGGGGTAGAGGAGGAGGGAGAGAGCATCTTAAGTAGGCTCCATGCTGGGCATCAAACCCTGACGTGGGGCTTGATCTCATGACCCTGAGTGGAGATCATGATCATGAATGCAAATCAAGAATCAGATACTTAACCGACTGAGCCACCCAGGTGCCCCATAGCATAGAAGATATAAAGCAAAAATAAAACAAAATAAAAACAAAAATTAGATGAGAAGACTCTTCCCTCTTTGGATTTTAGTTTCACTTCAGCAATTTCTGACAAAACTTTTTCACTTTGTCACAGATAGCTCAGTGAAAGCACTACTGTTTTAATGCTACCATTACTGGTATATTTCAAAACTTTTATAGTCAGCTTCTTATAACCTCTTCACAGAGACTTTTACAAAAACTTCATGTTGCAAAGTCCACCAAAGAAAGTAAAACCCTATTCTGTAAGAAAGAATGTCTCTTTATAAGGCATATTTGTAATAGTTGAGATTAAAATTCAGGGCCTTCCTTCTAGATAGTGGATTTGGCCATTCTATTGTCCATAAACAATTTACTTAGCCATTCTTAGCCCATAAAACACAGTTCAAAGCCATAACAGTCCAAAAACTCTATTATCAACCACTCACTATTTTGATAGTAGGAACTATTTGAGTGTACTGTTCTATATATAATTCCTGTATATTCTATTTTTCCTAAGACTCTGCATAAATTAAAAAAATGAGTTTGTCAAATGTCAGTTTTCTAAAATAGAGAGATACTTTATTCAGCATTGTTGGAGAAGGAAGTCTTCCATGCACATGATTTTTCTAGGAACCTGGCTTATATTTGTGTATCTTCAGCTATTTCTTTTTGAGATTTAAATCAATAAAATCTGAAGATTATTTGGTCAGGTCACCAGTTGGATTTTTCACTATTGAAGCTCTGTTTTGAATACTTTTTATAATATTCTTTTACTCTAATTAAATAAATGTTTATTGAGCACCTACTATTTTCATGAACTGTATTGGGTGGTAAGATGGATAAAAAAATGAATGAGGTATGTCACCAAGATGGTGACATAGAAGACTCCTGGATCTCCCTCCTTCCAGGACATACTACCAGTTCAATTCCCTCTGAGAGAACTACAGACTATTTGAGTGCCTCCTACATGTTGAGTGCCTGAGAAAATACCATATTGAAATGAATAGGAAAGCCTTCCTGTAAACCTACCCCGAGCAAAGTGCCTTACAATCAGCAGGGAACCTTTGACCCCCAGCTTCCCCCCGAGGAGTAAGGAGTTTGGACCACTCATAGAGCTCCCCAATTTTTATGTACAGACTATTGTTATAGGTTTTACCTGTAGTGCTTTGAATTTATCATTTATTCCACATGTAAAATATTCTTGGTTGAGAGAACCTATCCCTAACTTTTTTACTTTAAGTGCATTGCTTGGCAATGTTTCCTCTCAATCAGCTAGTGCAAAGTGCAAAATTAGAGTTGCATCACAATTGCATAGGGTTTGTGTTTGTTGAATGTCAACTGCTCACATTACTGATCATGCAGAATTACATTTGGGTTTTCACAGATGATATTTCTTTGTAAACCATATTCTACATTAATGACTTTAAAAGACCCTAGCCTTGAATGGACGTGATAGATATTCTGTATTGCATGTAAATTAGTGTATAAAATCACATGTAATAAACGTGGTTATAAGTGTGTTCCTGTTAGCTTTGTTAAGACTAGTGTTACTTTGTGGAATGGATGTGATAGGCATTCTGTAGTACACGTAGAGAAGTGTTTAAAAACAGGTAATAAAGGTAGTTATCAGAGTACTAACTGCTTGCTATGTAGAAAACAGTGTTATTTCAGGGAATGGATGTGACAGCAATTGTGTAATGTATCTATAGAGTGGTTTAACAACACACAAAATAAAGACGGTTATAAGGAAAAAAAAAGGACCGTACCCCTGTGTACCTGCTTGGTTCTGATGCTCCTCCCTCCTCCTCCATGTTAATATTAGCTCAATACAACCCAATTTTCTTGAACTTACTCCAAACATTTTGCAGAGTTTTTTTTAATTTTTTGCAAATTTGCATGATTAGTAAGACCTACTGGACCTCAAATGGAAATGGCAAATGCATTGCTTCAGGAAAGCTAGCAAAAGCCACCTCCATCCCTTTATCACCAAAGAAAATGAACCTTACTCCAGGGAAGGGCTGAACAGCCATTGTCAGTGGTGAGGTGAGAGAGAAATGAACTATGGAATTAGAATTTAAAATTCACAGCATGAATCAGAATATTAGAGAATAACTTACTCATTGACCCTTCTGATGTTTTACAGGGAGAAGCATTCAATTTGCATTTCATTAAATATTAGGAATCATATAGGATTTCTATTTCTATTTTTCCTAATAAAAAAACTCCTACTAAATAAACTTTGAGTTATCTATTTAGGAAATTCTAGTACAGTCTCCAAATTCATAATGTAATATATAATAAGTTTCTTATTTACAAGGGCTCTAAGAAGTGATTGTAAGATATCAGTAAATGTAAAACTAGTTTGGTGGAAAAGCTGTTCAGTATTCATTAATGGTAATAGAAATATTGTACCCTATCTCTAGCTCATGAACAAGGTGGATTCATGGGGCGCATTTCTTATTTAAATAGACACACTAAAAAAAAAGCCATGTTGCCTATGGTATGTAAGTAGAATATTAATATCCTTTATTTGTGGTTTCTGCCTATTTTTTCTTTTCTGTTTCCTTCTTTTTCAAAAAAAAAAAAAAGAGATGATAGTACATCTGAAACTAATAGTATACTGCATGTTAATTATACTTGAATTAAAAAAAATAAATAAAAATAAAAAAAGAGATAATCTAGGGATTGTAGAAATTGTTCTAAATAATTTGGTGGTAAAACACTGCTATTGTAATTTTAATGTTTGTGTTTGTGTTGATAACTTGTTACTGTTAATAAGCTGATAGGCTGATAAATAGAATTTTATACTTAAGTTGATAGAATTTAGATAAATTTGAAAATTTTAGTAATGATATTTGTATTTTTATTATTATATTTATGCTGCTAGTTATATTATTTACCATATTTGGGGATTTCTTTCACTGAAACTTACTTATTCTTTGTACCTTAGAATAATTCATTGTTAATTGACAGTAATATAATATAATAAACAGATCCAGTTCATGTTACTCAGTTAAAGGCCAGGAATTACTTCTGACTCATCTTGGGTATCAGATGGTAGATAGACAATAAATAATATTCTTTAAGAGAAAACACCCTGGTTTTATTGAACAACTTAAAGGACGTCTTATAGTAGGATTTTATAGACTAGTAGAAATGTAGGCTTATAACATTGCTGACTGATATGGGATATGTTTTTGTACAGGGTTTTTGAAATGTCAAAAGATTACAATATAACAAAACCTATTATTGATAATGATAGCTGTTCTTAGAAACATATTTGATAAATTCTTTTTTTTTTTTTTAAAGATTTTATTTATTTATTTGACAGAGAGACACAGCGAGAGAGGGAACACAAGCAGGGGGAGTGGGAGAGGGAGAAGCAGGCCTCCCGCAGAGCAGGGCGCCCGATGTGGGACTCGATCCCAGGACCCTGGGATCACAACCTGAGCCGAAGGCAGTCGCTTAACTGACTGAGCCACCCAGGCGCCCATACTTGATAAATTCTTAGAAATTATGTAATCCAGTGTCTTTGTTTTTACACATGATGAAACAGATATCCAGGGAGATTTACAGGCTTAGCCCAAGGTCATATAGCTCATTGGTATAAGAGCTGAATCAGCAAAAATCCTGAGTTTTCCTTCTTTTATTATTATTTTTTGTTTGTTTGTTTTTGGACAGGGCTCTTAAATCTGTGGATTGATATCTTTCATCAGTTTGGGGAAATTTTTATCATTATATCTTAAATACTGCTTCTGTCCTACTTTCTCCTTTCTTTCTGGGACTTCAACTAAATGCATATGTATTCTCTAAGTCTCTTACTTTCTCTTATTTTTTTGTCTTTCTATCCTTTATTCAATTATTTTCTTTTTATTTATTTTTTAATTTGCTAATTTTTGATTATGTCTAATAAATTATTAACTCTGTTAGGTCATAATTTTGGTTACTGTTTAAAATCTGCTAATCTGCTCTGTATTTTTTAGTTTCTAACTTTCTATGAAAATGTAATATTGTCTTTTGGGCCCTTGAGCATAGTAAGCAGATTTATTTTAAAAACCGTGTCTAAAAATTCTAATATCTAGAGCCCTTAGTTGTTTTACTGGGTTTTGTTTCTATGGTCTCGTATCCTTGTATGTCTGGTTATGTTGGACTGTATCTAGGCTTTGCATTGAAAAATTATTTGTGTTAATAATTTGAAGTCTAAGATGCAGGTCTCTTTGTCCAGAGAGGATTTGCTTTTGCCAGGGGCCTGAAGGTTCTAGTAATCTAGGATCACCTTAGCCAATTTTAGGAATTGAGAATTTTTTCTGGGCCATCTAGAAGATTTAAAGATGAGTTTTAGTTCCTGTGAGGTCTGGCTTACTTACAGTTTTCCCTTATTCATGTGATGCCGGTCTTTGGGATCCCCACCCAAAACTCTAGGAATTTATCTGAGTTCCTACACTCAGCAGGTCTGGGCTCCAAGTTTTGTCCCCCCGTGGAGACTGTCAGCAGTGCTGCTTTGCTCTCAGCAGCTCTTCTGGAATCTGTCCTAAGGCAAAAGTAAACCCAAAGGAAAAACTCACTTCTCTGGATTTTCTTATTTTCCAAGACCTTAGCTTAGTTATTCTTCACTATATTGTTAAGTCTCGAATGCCTTCAAGCAGGTGTTTTTATTTCATTCAGTGTTTCTATAGTTTGCAGTAAAAGGGTTGGTTCAAATGACCAAATTCTTCATTACTAGAACTGAACGTGACCTTTCATTCTCTGTTTTTAAAAAAGGTTTATAATGTTCCAAGTAATCATCATTACAAAACAATTTAAATACTTAAGTATAGAAAGAATAGAAAATCTCTCATAAACTCACTCCTTGATTATATTTTTGTATATTTCCTTCCAGTCTGTTCTCCATAATTTTTTTACATTATATTACTTATATCATATTGCATTCTGAATGTATATTTTTATATCTTTTTAAAACTTGACATATGCATATGCATTTTCATGGTCTTGTGCAGTATATTTAGTTACCATTTTGCTAACTACATGACCTATTCATTGATACTTAGGGTTATGGAACCACTGTCTTTTGTCATGTAGGTTGTTTTCAATTTTCACTATTATAAGTAGAACATTGATAAAAAATTTGTGCTCAAATTATTTTGTTTCAAAATTAGGATTATTAATGTAGGATGCATTCTTAGAAGTTGATCTTCAGGGTGGGGGTCTACATATTTTTAAGGCTCCTGAGACATATTGCCAAATTACTTGCCCTAAGACAAGTTAGGTTTTTACTTTATTTTCATATTCTCAGTCCTTTGCCATGTTATTTTTAATATTTGTGTTAAGATAAACATTGTTTTTAGGATAGTCTAATATAATTGAGAATGAAATTGAAAGACTATTTAATTTTTAACCCCACTGTGAGTGTGACTATAATTGAATGGCTTTCCTTAGTAAGAAAAGAATTAATTAGATGTTACAACTTCTTGCAATGATAGTTTAATGATGACCCTCTTGATACCATTTTATATACTACATTTTATTCACATCTAGTATGATTGACTTCAATTTTGGCAAGGTTCAGAATTCTGTTTCTTTTAGAAAATTATCATCATGTTTTTGTATTTCCATATTTTTGTCTATTTTGCTTGATTCAGTTGAAGAAAGGACTTAAATAGGAGGTCTGCTCTGTCTTTCTTAGCCACGGGATAGTAGAGAAATGAGTTCCTCTCTCTGATCCTTAGTTTCAGCCTTTGTAAAACAGAGATCAGCTGAGCTATGCTGTGTTTATAGATATCTGGTGTTGCTCAGATGTCGGCAAGTCACCAAACCTTCTTTTGACCATGTTTGAGGCACAATAACAAAAATACTGCTAGCTTCTTTACAATAATATCATGAAATTGAAGTATCTTAAGTATCGTGAGGTGCAAAATTTCATAAAAAATAAAGATAAGCAAAGCTGTTTGAAAAATGCCATCTTGGAATAAATGCAGATTCAAGCATACTAATTATTAAAATGAAGAATATGAAGTTATTATGCAGAATTTAATGGCAGTATCTAAAAGTCACGATATTTTTGTTTGATGTGCTGGGCCTAATTTATATGTAAATATAGGCCTTGTAGTATTACTTAGACATTTAAGGACTGTCTTAATGGCTTATTCTGGAAAACCAATGTATATCTCTGCTTGAACATTATGCTTGAAAGCACCCTGTAAAACTTATTTTAATATGTATATTTAGGAAAACAAAAAGAAGCACGGTGATTTTGGAAATGCTATGGTTGAAATAGATCCTAAAAATGTTGAGGTGTGTAATTCAATCAATTTTCAGTCAAGTTACTTTTGTACCAGCTCTGGAGATTTGTAGGAGAATTGGCAGCTGGACGGAAAGCAGAGTTTTATACTGATCTCGGGAGTTATAAAGCCTTTTGCCTGCCTATGAGTACATGATTCTATATCTTAAATCCAAAGCCTCTTGGGGGTGTACTGAAGACATTCAACTGAATTCTGACCAATTTAATACAAGAAAGTAGAAAAGTAGAGTAATAGAGCTTGTCAGTTGTGATCACTTGAGCAGACTCTTGTATGATCCAAAATGTAAATATTCAGACTGATCATGTAGTGTGGATATTTCACTTAGTTCAGTGTTTGTAAACTATTTTCATTGTGTGATAAACCTGTGGGCTTGCTAGTGTTCTAATGCTTTTGTTACTCATTACTGCTAGTTATCAGTCCATCTCCCCATCTATAAAAGCTTCTGCTTTGCTCAATAGTAAACAACAGGACTACAAAAGGGGTATTTGGGATAACTGACATTTGTCATTCAGCTGAAGGTGGTTCTCTACAGGTTTTTAAAGTGTCCAGAACATGAAAACCTTTGTTTGGGATACAGAGACTTGCAATCATAAATCTCAGTAATGCAATTCTGTCATGATGGACCACTGATTTTTGCATTTTTAAGAAATAGGTTATAATATTGACCACAGATTTTTTTTTCTAGCAACCATATCATGAACAAGGGCATCAGTATACATTGAAAGGGGTTGCATATAAAGTTGAAATTAAATCTGTCTTTGTATAGTCAAGAAATCTAAACCTGGACTTAAAAATGACCCCTGTGTTTTACACATCTCTCAGATAGAAAGGAGCAAGTTCCAGAAGTTACGGGGATAAAGACAAGCATTTCAAAAATAAGGTTTGATTGGAAATATAAAAAGCCAGAAGGACATTATAACACTAGATGGCCATAATGAACACTAAGGCCTTCTGCAGTGACTTCTAAGGACTGTTCTTTTATCTTCAGGCCGTAGGCTAAAGGCAGACTGCTTTGGAATGCAGATAAAATCTTACACATTTGCAATCTTGGGGATAGCTGAGGTTCTCATCACTCCAGGATTTTGATTGCCAAATGTAGGTTAACCAGAATTACACTTGGTGTCATGTTCCCACTGGTCACTCCTCTCCTCTTTTTTAGTAGAGTTGGAATTTTTGCAGAAAATTGGAAATTGCCAATGAAATGCTTGTCTCTGCTCAATGTCCATTCAAGTGTGTAGCACTTTAAAAAATTCCAAATGTAGCAAACAGATGATTGAAGGCTTATTATTATTAAAAGATTATTTCATTTTATAAAAGTTTTACAATGGTGTTCCAAAAATTTATCGGAGAGGCCAGAGGAGGGAGGAAAAAGACAGAGAAACTTAAAACTAACGTGTTAGGAATAATTCATATTGGAAGGTCTCTTGGAGATGAAAACACAATATATTTGATATTAACTCGCAGGATCAGGTTAAATTTGCGCCCAATTTTCCAGGAGATCATTTATTTATAAAATAGAGCCCCCCTGTAGGAAAGGAAGTGCATAACTAACCAAGTGATGGCACCTCATTGTACCTCCCTCGGCCACTATAGCCAAGGAGATCATGATTATTATACTACGATATTGTTAGATATTGTTTGGATTCAAATTTTGCTTTCAGCCTGAATTATTTTATTAATCATTTTATTAATTATTATAAATTGCCTTTGTGTGAAAAGATGGTAGATGAGGCTTTGTCGATTTGGTTGCCCATGACAGCTTTTGGTTTGAAAAAAATCTAACAATTCTCAAGTAATTTTTCTTGACAGTTCCAAGTTGGTGAACACAAATTTTTGATAAATCTTAAACGGTAATCAAATGCATAAATCTTTTTTTTAAAGATTGATTTATTATTTTGGAGAGAAAGAGAGAGCATGGCGGTGGGGGCGAGGAGCAGAGGGAGAGGGAGAGAGAATCTTAAGCAGACTCCACTCTGAGTGCGAACCGGGGGGGGAGGGGGGCTCGATCTCACGACCCTGAGAGCACCACCTGAGCCAAAACCAAGAATTGGATGCTTAACCCACTGCACCCCTCAAATGCATAAATCTTTAAATCTAATGAGTATTTGCTTTTTCTTGAGGGCTTCATTACCTCTCTCATTTGAGGGCAAATAATGATCAATTTTATTTATTTATTTATTTATTTATTTATTTATTTTGGAGGGAGGGGAGTGGCTAGTGAAGGAATTTTGGGCTACGGTTTTTGTTTTTTTTTTTTTGGGAGGGGCTTCGGTTTTGTTCAAGATGAACAAATGTCAAAAAAACTTAAAATCAATATCTCATTCTCTTCATGAAAATACAAACAGAAACATCCTTAAACCAATACAAAAATAAATAGCTCTACGCCTTTCTGTTTCCCTCACAAATATTGAAATAAAGGAAAATGTGAACTGTTTTTTAATTTGACCAAATTCTCTTTACTACTCCTATAAATACCTCATCTTTCTGTTCTTTCTTTCTTTATTTTCAGCTAAGAATAGCCAAGTAGGCTTCGCATAGTTGGTTCTGAGAGAGGTCACTGCTTATAGGAAAAAGTACAGAAAAGTTCATATAGAGGTCTTATCCTTCCCAGGATGCTATGGCTTAGAGAAGACAAAAACTTCTTTATTGTTCAACATAGACTTTCCTCATTTTCAAACTAATTTTCTTCATTTTTACTAATGCTTTTATGTGCAGGTCACTGTATTACTCAGAACACAAAGCTGAAATCTCTCTCTCTTGGTTGGACCAGTCAGTGACCATGGGTCCTGTCCATTGGGAAGAGGAAGCTACAGAACCAAGCACACCACTGGGCCATGGAGCTGAGTATTGTTTTAGAGCCTTCCATCGATGGAGTGCTGTTTTCAAAGTTGTATTTTGAGACTCTCAAACTAGGACTCTGTCTTGGTGTTTCCAGAGATGAGCCTGGTTGGCATGTTCATAATCTTAAATGATGGACTAGAGTTAAATATCGATGCCTAGTGTTGTGGGGCATCAGGGCAGCAGTGATGTTAAATATCGCTTCCGGAAAAATGTATTTACACACATGCTGACAGTTCATTTCCAGGTGGGAGCCTCACGTCTGCCCCGTACCCGGCAACTTCAATCTTCCTACTGTGAAATTTTAGACAGCTTGTCTGCAGAGGCTCTGCAAGACCTATTAATATTTATACATTCCATTCACACTCCAGTCAGAGCATATAAGTTGCAGATCTTTCTGATTTGGAAGCTATTAAGATTCATGACCCCTTTAGCTATTTACTTCGTGCAGTCCAGGAGCCTTTGCAATCAGCTTATACTTAAGAAGAAAGCACAAATCATTACTGTTCAAATATTGTCCTGTATTGTGACCATTTGTAGTCCATCAAAGGGGTGTTAAGGGCTTTAATGCATTCATTTATCTCAGAGACACAGGTTATTAGATGAGGCATTCTTCTCCTGGGAAGGGATAGAAAAGAAGTATTGCTTGCACCAAAAATTACTTTTTTAATTCCAAATTAGTGACTCTGACTGAAGCTGCATATGTTATTAAGAAGTAATATCTAATCAATTTTTTCTTCTTGAGAGAAGACATTGATTGAACAAATGATGGAGTCAGTGTACCAAACAGAACAGAACAAAGATAATAAAATATTTAGGTGTGCATTAGCCCTGTCTCTGAAAAAGTTCTATTCTCTTAACATATTAAGATGTATGAGTCTCTGGGTTACAAAGGGTTGTGCAATTGGAGATGGTCTAATATTGAATTAATATTGGGGATTATTTGATATGTTCTATTAGTGTCTCCAGAACATTTAATCCTATTCTATCAAAATAGTCATATTCTATTGAGAGAAAAAATGAGAACATTAGAAGAAAATGAGGGTTGGGGTGGAGATTGATATTCATTCAGTGCTTACTATGGGATAAGCATTTTACATTTATTAATTATTTTGAACCTTACAACAACCCTTGAGGTTGGTATTATTATCCTCCCTTGTTGACTAGAAACTGAATCATAGAGAGGTCAAAGCTTGCTTAAGATCAAACAGTTAGTAAATAGAATTCTGACACAGGTTCATTTGTGGTATGTCCAATAGTTTATTCTTTAGATGCTAGTTTAGCTACATTTCTCATAGAAATATCATGTTCTGGCCCTCAAAAGACCATATTCTAGTTAGACTGACTACCTCTATGAAATGTTCAAATGCAGAAATGTGAGTCTTATGAATTGCCAAAGTAACCCAGGCCTGATGATTTGCTTCAAGCTTCATCTTCTGTTTCCTACTTAAAAAAAATCAAAGATAGCTCATTTATTAAAAATCATCATCACTTTCACCATCTCCACCTTCACCATGATCTCTACCACCAGCCTTTCAACGCCCACCTTGCTACTTATAGGGTAAGTCATTACCTTAAAATAGGCCAAAGCAGTTTTTCTTTTTTTTAAAGATTTTATTTATTTTTTTGACAGAGAGAGACAGCTAGAGAGGGAACACAAGCAGGGGGAGTGGGAGAGGGAGAAGCAGGCTTCCTGCGGAGCGGGAAGCCCGATGCAGGGCTCGATCTCAGGACCCTGGGATCATGACCTGAGCCGAAGGCAGACGCTTAACGACTGAGCCAGCCAGGCGCCCCAGCAGTTTTTATTTTCTATCCTTGTTTTGCCAAACAAAAATGTATCGTATGTTTTGGAATCAAAGACTAAAACATTTTTGCAGAGATCCTAGGAAACATTTGTAAACACAACCTTTTGGAAGATTTTTACACAACATGTCCATATTTCAAAGTACGTTTTTTAAAATAAAATCAGTTGCTAAATTGACATGATTTTTGCTTGCTTTGAAGATGAGTCAGATTTGAGTATGTAATTTCTTTAGCCCTGGATTACTTTTGTGTTGATAAAAGCAGTGGTTGTGTGACATCCTGCTTTTGTGTGAATGATTCCCCACTTGGGGTACGTGGCTCCACAGTGGCTGAGCTGGGTTTTCTTGGGCAAAATCTGAGGAGAAATCAGTTCTCCTTGTGCAATGAGCACAAAGCCTTAGTCATCTCAACTACTGAAATAGGACACTGTGGTAACTCAGAGTTAAATTTATTTAGTGTTTAGTTAGTTTTATAACATGTTGAACACCCATTTATAACATGGGTGAAATGAACTTGAGGGACACAAAACAAAACAATTCCTTTCATATGTATTTATATATATAATATATATTTATACTTAAAGATGTATAGATATATAAGAGAACAACAACAAAAGAAAGCATGAAAATCATTACATACCAAAATTAGAATGGATTTTCAGATGTTGTGTCTTTGGGAAAAAGAGAAATTTTTGATTTTTTGATGCTTTGCAAGATTACTCTCTTTTAACTACCTGGTTTTCTGCAGAGTGGGCAGATGAGGACTGACAAGATATAACAAACTCCTATTGCCTTGAATTTATTTTCCATTTATGTTCTTTCTCTGGCATCATCTTATTTGATGAGAAGTAGCTACTTGATGAGGACAAGCTTTATTCTTGAGAACCACTCTCTTTCCTTCAGGCATTAAGTTTAAAGACTCAAGATCCGTTTCATTCATGTCCTGGCATTCATAGCCTGTGAGGTCACTTCAAGAAAACTCAGGCTTTGTGATCAAGAAAAACAGTTGAGGTTTTGTGTACTGCTTGGTACAAACCTAATTTGGTTATGCCTGAGCTTTCTTGTCAGTTTCCTTTTGGTAGGAGGTTAAAGAAGGTGGATATTTAATCTCTGTTTAATCCTTAAAGTACCTGCAAAAAAGGATTTCATATCTTAGTCTAAATAGCTTTTCCTTGCATATTTTCACCAGAAAAAGGTTTAAGTGGGATTTTGAAATATCTTCAGTCATCTCTTTATCCACCTTAGTTATTCGCATCTCAATGGTGCCGTTTGCACCTTACCAGACATGTTCAGAGACAGAAGCATACTAATTGGAAATTTAAAAGTTAAAGAGACATGAGACAGGCTTATTCCTCAATTGGATTATACTTATGTCTTGAAAAGCTAATAGTTCTTCAGAAACACTAAAATAAAGACAAACATCTAACATTCTATTAATCATTATTATAATATTAATTTCTGTCATCCGGCTACCATACAACAAAATCATTTTCCAACTCCAGCCTTTCTGAGCCCAGAGCCTGGCTTTTTCTTAAGCACCATGTTACACTGTTTCTCTGACTCTCCCCTCCACTATCCCTACCCTCTCCTCCAGGCAGGCGGTGGCTTCTTTTCCCCACTTTTCCCCATTAAGACACATCTGTTCCCATTTGTAGCTCTTTGAATATGTGATGGTCTCACCCACTGGGCTGTCACCCCTTTGAGAACAGGGTCAGTGTCTTATAGGTTACTGCATTTAAATCATTAATTTATAGTTTCCATTAGCTTGGTACCTGGTCATCTTTTCATAAATATTTATTGAGTGAATGATTACTCTCCTGAATGATTGCTCTCTATTTTATCATTTTATGTTTTAATGCACTTTTTGCAGTATAAACCATCATAAAGAGAATCAGCATCTTTAGTAATTTCCAAGCTTCACACAGAAAGAGACAAGGTAAAGAAGCCCGTCTTTGAAAATGACTTTTAAGGACCCTTGTCCCCCACCCTCATGAAAAACAGAAAGAATAGCTCATTGTAAACATTAGACCAAACCTGTGGTTTGACACTTACTGCTAAAAAAGACTCCAGTTTGGGGTGGAAATATTTTTGATATCCAGGTTGGTGTTGTGCCAATTATAGTGGGATCAGATGAACAGTTTTTATTGAATTTCTTTTTAAGAAATCCACACATCCCTTTCAGTACAGGTTCCCTGGAATACTTAAATCAATAGTCCCGTTAGACACCATGTGATATTAATCTATCAAAAAAAATCAGTGTGCTGAGCACACTGATTTCTATTTGCACCTCTGTTACAACAAATTAAGTTGTTAGTAATTACCAAATGATTACTTGACTTGCTGAAGGTCACATGGCTGGAAAGAAGAAGATTCAATGCCAGAGCCCAGGCCTTTGGACCCCTAGCCTAGTGCACTTTTCATTATACAAATTGCCTCTAGGCTGGAAATACTGGGGTCATGTTTTCTGCTTTATACTTCAGTGGGTGGTTATAACTCATGAGGTTAATATACACAAATGAGTGGTATTAATATTGAGTCTATAAAAAGCTTTCCTCTCCGCAGCCTCAAGCGAGAAAATCTGGCCTCTTTAAGTTTCCTGATCAACCTCATTCCAGGAAAATGCTGCATTAAAAAAATCCCCAATCCCCAAATCATGAAAGTAAAAATCAGGAGAGCTTACATCCTGCTGACATTTACGAAAAGACAAAGTTTTAGAGAACTCATTGTTATTAGCAAAGAAGAGACTAAAGAGAGATATTTATAAAGTTGAAATTTTTGGGATTAACTTTTTTTGCTTTTTTATTTTATCAGCCTGCCTCTTTCTAGAATGGTAAGTCTTTCTTTTTCTCTTAGGTTTAACTTTTTTTCCTTCCCAACTCCAGAAATCCTTACTGAGAGAAAATTCTTTGCAGGGTTGTTTCATGATAGCGAGATTTCTAAAAAAAAATGTGCGGTAGAGACCAATAATTGTGATTTGATATTCATTTCCTTTTTTCTGCTGTAATAAAAATATAATATAATATAATGTTTTTTAAATATGCATCTTGCCCCTGGAACAAAACTACATTCTCAAATCTACCTTGCAGCTAGGTGTGGCCAGGTGACAAAGTGCTGGTCAGTGAGACTCCAGGAGTAGTGATGTGTGTGACTTCTGAAACTCATTCTTAAAGGGAAACGCATACCCCTTCTCACCCCCCTCCTTCATCCAGCTGCTCAGAGTGTGGACTGGAGATGAACTACCTAGAACGATGTAAATGAGGACTGATGCTTAGGCAGGGCCAGTGGAGCAATGGGAAGGGAGGGGTCTTGGTCTTTTGATGACTTTGCAAAACTTGGCTGCCCTACCAGCTTTCTACCACTTGGCTCTGGAGAGAAATGAATTCTTGCTTTTATTTAAGACACTCTTATTTTTGGCCTATGAAATGTGTTGCTGAGTTTACGTATCTTCTAATTCAAAGACAGAGAAGGTGGGAGAGTGTTTTCAGATCAGAAATTAGTTTGGACAATGCTTGAAATAAAATAATGATAAAATAAAATCAGAAAATTCTCTTGTTCATAGACCAAATATTCTATGGTGGCTAAACTTATAATAATGGCTCAAATATCTGCTGATGAACCAAAGCAAAGAGAACTAGAGTACACAGCTCTATAAATTAAGGCTTATTTTATTATATATCAGCACAGAAAATATTTTTTTTTTAAAGATTTTATTTATTTATTTGAGACAGAGAGAATGAGAGAGAGAGAGAGAGCACATGAGAGGGGGAGGGTCAGAGGGAGAAGCAGGCTCCCTGCCGAGCAGGGAGCCCGATGTGGGACTCGATCCAGGGACTCCGGGATCATGACCTGAGCCGAAGGCAGTCGCTTAACCAACTGAGCCACCCAGGCGCCCTCAGCACAGAAAATATTAAGTATTCAAGTCTTTTACAATCATTACATTTGGATCTCAGGTCTACATTTCAAGAAATTGGCATTACTGATAGAGCATTCCATCAATACAATGCCAATCAACTATCCAATTTATCTTTTTTTTTTTTAGAGAGAGAGAGAGGGAGAGAGAGCATGTGCAAGCTGGGGTGGGGATAGGCACAGAGGGAGAGGGAGAGAGAGAATCTTAAGCAGGGTCCAAGCCCAGCGCGGAGCCCAACGCAAGGCTTGATCTCATGACCTTGAGTTCATGACCTGAGCTGAATCCAGTCATATGCTTAACTGACTGAGTCACCCAGATGCCCCAACTATCCAATTTATCTCGCTTTTGAGGAAAGAATGCTTGCTGATAATGAGGAACACTACCTTCTCAAGATGAAAACTTTACAAAGAATATCTGACCTGTTAATAGTTTGAACAGATCTTAATTCAATCTCAAAGACATTGCTGTAAATATCAAACTTTATTATTCCAATTAATAGATATTCATGCATCATTTTGGGTTATCTTGAAAAAAGTTTAGGGAATGAAAACTATCTGAGTCAATTAAGAGCCAGAGTGGGCAAGCCTGAATCTCCGAAAAGGAGGGGGAGCCTCAGTGAGATGGTGAGTCATGAGTCAGATGCTTGGAAAAGGAGAAAACATGAAAGCAGACTTATTGAATAGATGGCAGCAACCTGAGAGCTTCCTGGGGCATCGTTTACAGAGCCAACTAAATTGGATCTTATCGGGTTATATCGAACATATAGACCATGGGACGTGTGGCCAAACTAGCTTTTTTTCTCCCCCTGTACATTTACCAAAGTAACAATTTAGTTCCTTTAGTTCAATTTAGTCTGTATGATGGTTTGGAAAGTAAAATAAACATCCTCACTTTGGTAAACGCATGTGTATACACCCCTCCCCACACACATGCACTCCCATTCACCTATAATAAATGTCTGTTGATATCTACTGAGCACCAGGCACTGTGCCTGTCTATTTCTGCATGCATTATCAATGCAATTCCACAACAAGATGTTTATTACCCCCAATTTATAGGTGAAGAAATATCAGCCATTTCTGAGTGCCCTCTATGTGCAGATTGCTTCAAATACATTCATTATTCCATGGAGGGTTTACCTCTGCGGTAGTATTTATACCATTTTACAGATTTGAGAAAGCTGAGTCCAAAGGAAGTTAAGCAAGGTTCCCCAGGTGCACAAAGGACTCCCCTCCAGTCTGTTGTGCTCCAAGCTGGTGCCTCCTCACAATCCTGCTCTTGCTCCCTCCCCAGTGTACCACCATCTCACCACCCAACATACATAGGTTCACGAGGTTAAGCAAACAGTCTGCTTCAGGATCACCTGACATTTTAACACAGGACTCTGACTTTGTCCTCTATTTTTAAAGACTGTGTTGATTATGGTGTACTATTTGAAAGCAAGCTTCCATTATTAGTTTCAAAAATAGCTCAAGATAGAGAATGAAAATAAGCAGTAAATACTTTGGTAGACTTTGCATGATGAATTCAGCCTTTGGGAACAATTTCTTATAATAATGTTTACTCTGAACTAAGGATTACACACAGAATTGGTGTCTAATAATATACACATCTTATAAAAATAAATGAGATAAAAAAATAAATGAAAATAATGAAATATACATTTAACTCTTGTCCAGGCTTTCTTTTGAGCACCAGCGGTGCATGTGTAAATACTGATGTACATATTTCAATGGAATTACCCTATTGGTTCACTTTTTATTTAATTTAGTATACATGAGAATTGAGTATATATTTCATAAATCACATTACCTAGATGTGTCGGGCTAGGGTCCCGAATGACTCACCAGAAACTAAAGTTTCTAAGGTGCCCAGCAGACAACTTTGCTGACTTGTTGATATTAAGTGAGTGAGTGAATGAAGGAAAAAGGAGAGGTGTTCAACTTTCAGAATAATGGCTTGTTTTTCTTGTTACATTTGGTTATATGGGTGAAGTAATGGAGATATTTGAGAAACTATCTAAAAAATAAATCCTATTTGTTTCTCCTTTCGTTTTTTTCATAATATTTACATTATTAAAATCAAAAATGATTTCAACTCTAGCTTTTATGGAAGAGAATATTTCTTGAGGTTCTGCTTTGGTTTTATTTAATCATTCTGACAGTTGCCTCAAGTCTTTACTTTGTGTCAATTTCCCAGATAATTCTGAATATTCCGCTACCTCGGTCATCTTGTCATGTTGGCCACAATAAGGAAAGGTGGCAAGAGTAAAAGAATATGGAGTCACTGCTCACTTTGCACTCTGGTGAATACATTTTAAAGCATTTTTTAAAACCTATGTTAAAAGCTGCAATATTAGGCCTCTGGTGATCGCTTCCTGCCGTGAATCACATTTGGCAAAGCCAAAAAATCATGAAGATCAACACTATGTTCTGATGTGAAAAATTCTTAAGGATTCTGATCATGGGCACATCCCAGAGCAGAAATGGTACAACATACTATTGTCAACTTGCTGAATATTCCTAAGAAATGTATAAGTTTGTTATGCTGGAAAATTACACCATGAAGAACAAATTCATTTTTTCCCTCTTCTGTGGCCCCTAGTTGATTTAAACCGAGAGAATCTTGCCAGCAATTTCTTGATAAAGGGCTTCATTGACTCCACACCCAGGCTCTACCCCTTTGAGAACATCCTCCTGGTAGATTTATGCAGAAAATGCAGGCATGCTTATGGGGTGGAACTGCAGACACACTCAGTAGAAACCCAGTGAATTCTTGAGCTAACTGCTACTGGCCCGACTTAAGTAAGGTAAATAGGAGGCACGGTAGGTACTCTTTCACTCTGAAAATCCTGTTTGCTTTTCTGAAAAATGTCAAAGCCACGCTTTCACAATTATTTTTAAGCCTCAGCCATGTGTCTCAAAACCTCAGCAGGGTGTCTCAAAACACAGGAGGGATTGTACTAAATTTTTTTCTTTTTAAATAATATTATTTCAGGTGCCATGTTAACGACTTTCCAGTAGCAAAATCCCAAGTAATGAATAAAATTGTGGAAATGTTATTTGTACTCTACCCCCTTTTAGATGAAAAAATAGAATGCATGCCAATGGAAGAAAGTAGTAGTTCAAACCCTTATGTGTTGGACACACCCTTAAGATGAACCCGGAAGAATCATGTCCTTGAATCCTCTCCCCTTGAGTGTAGGTAGAATCTCTGACTTCCTTCTAACTTCTAACCAGTAGAATATGGCAAAGGTGATGGGATGTCACACCTGAGATTGTGTTTTGTTATATAAGACACTGTCTCAATATATTGGAAGAAGAAATTCTCCTGCTGATCTTGAAGAAGCAAATCTGTGCTGTGAACTGCGTGTCAAGAGGGCCATGTGGCAGGGAGCTCTTCTGGCCCTTTGGTCCTGAGGGTGGCCTCCAGCTGACACCTACTAAGAAACCAGGGCCCTTTGTCACACACGTGCAAGGAAAAGAATTCTGTCAATAACTAAATTAACTTAGAAGCAGATTCTTCCCCACTTGAACCTCTAGATGAGCATACAGCTTGGCCAGCACCTTAATCACAGCTTTGTTAGATGCTGACTAGAGAATCCAGTTATGCTGTGCCCAAACTCCTGACCCATAGCAGTGTGAGCTCATAAATGCATGTTTTAAGCTACTAAGTTTGTATAATTTATTATGCAGCAAGAAAAAAAATCAATACAACATACCGCAGGTCAAAAAACGAAGGGTATACTTACAGCACATTAGTTCTATGGCATTAGTAAAAAGTTTCTTTTTTTAAAATGTTCTCCTTTTTATTTTTTTATTTTTTAAAGATTTTATTTATTTATTAGAGAGAGAGTGCACAAGCAGGGGGAGCAGCAGGCCGAAGGAGAAGCAGGCTCCCCACTGAGCAGGGAGCCTGATGCAGGACTCGATCCCAGGACCCTGGGATCATGACCTGAGCTGAAGGCAGATGCTTCCCTATCTTGGGAAGAATTAAATGTCCCAGGAGCCAATTGAGATTTTCTTTCTTTCTTTTTTTTATGTTATGTTAATCGCCATACACTACATCATTAGTTTTTAATGTAGTGTTCCATGATTCATTGTTTGTGTATAACACCCAGTGCTCCATGCAGAACGTGCCCTCTTTAATACCCATCACCAGGCTAACCCATCCCCCCACCCCCCTCCCCTCTAGAACCCTCAGTTTGTTTCTCAGAGTCCATAGTCTCTCATGGTTCGTCTGCCCCTCCGATTTCCCCCCTTCATTCTTCCCCTCCTGCTATCTTCTTCTTCTTCTTTTTTTTTTTTTTTTAACATATAATGTATTATTTGTTTCAGAGGTACAGGTCTGTGATTCAACAGTCTTACACAATTCACAGCACTCACCATAACACATACCCTCCCCAATGTCTATCAGCCAGCCACCCCATCCCTCCCACCCCCCACCACTCCAGCAACCCTCAGTTTGTTTCCTGAGATTAAGATTCCTCATATCAGTGAGGTCACATGATACATGTCTTTCTCTGATTGACTTATTCAATTGAGATTTTCTTATCAAATAAACATTTTGCAGTCATGTAGTCATAGTCCAAGTCTACTCATTTGGATGCCAAAGGGATATTTAGAGTAACTTAAATAATGAATTGCTATCAAAGTATTTGTGATATTCAAAGAAAGGCATGGTACCCATAAGCAGCCAAGTCTGGGGGAGGCAGAATTTTGTTGAGAAAGGATGGCTTTTAGGGATGGGCAGAGGCTGTGATGAGAAAGCAGAAATGGCCACAGAGGAAGGTACTTCAATGCTTTCACTTGGCCTGGAAGCAGTTCTTTTCTCCACCAAACACTCACTATTCTGGAAGGCATGCACAGAGGGTTCGAGTCATAGGGACCCTCTTGGGACAGTTAAGTCTTGTTATTTGCAATGCAGGGATCTGTATAAAAATACAGAGGAATAGAAGTAGTAAGAGCATCAGATATAGAATTACTACATGCTTTATATAAGAGAAAGGAGAAATTGAATTAATACAAAGCAGTGGCTAAGATGGCTGGTTTTAGGTGAGCTGGGATTGAACCATGAGAGAATTTTTTAAAAGTACTTTATGTTATAATTTTAAGACAGTTAAAATATCAGCTAAAACATTTTAAGACTTTGGAAAAGATTCACACTAATGTAATTCATAACACTAATGGGGATTTTATTATCCATTATGAAATTATTTGACACCATTACCAATCTAAAGGAAGGAAAAGGTTACTTCTGAAATATAATTAACCTGTTTTCACTTGGGAAGAATAGGAAGTTAAAAATAGAGTTATGATCCTCATCTGTATCTTTGGGCAGATTCACCTCATGAATGAATGGAAATTCATAGAACAATGGAGGCTGCCACATTACTAATTTTCTAGTAGTGCTTATCAAATATGGATGGTCTGAAGTTCTCTTTTAATATAGCATACATAATAGAATCTAGAATCCATGTGTAATTTTAAAGCTATTTTGAGTAAACTGCATTAAGTGTATTGAGGTTGGCATAGAGATAACATAGATCAGCTATTTGACAAACCTGTATTGGGTATAATGACAATAGATAAAAAGAAGTGAGTGGATAAAGTGGTTGTTTCCCACTCTTTTTCTGCAGATCTTGAAATTTGGAGCTGCCTGAAACATCTTCAATTTCTACTCTAAGGACCATAAAGATCTTTTCAAAATCCAAGTTATTCAATGGTGCTTCTGACTTTATTGTTCAAATTCACAACCTTGAAGGTGGCATGCAAAGTCTGTCATCATCCTTTCCCTACCAGCTTCTCTGGCTTCCACTCCCCCCCAGCTATATTAACCATTGTTCATCCCTCGGGTCATTTTTAGTCTTCTGCCTCCAGGCCTTGGTAATGTTGTTGCCTCTGGCTGCAATATCTTCTCCATACTTTTTTTTTTGGAGAGCATGGCTCAAATATTGACTCCTGTAGAAAGCCTGCTCAGGAGTTCAGTCTAATTTAAACAGTTTGTTCTTTCCGTGCTTCCCTTTGTCACAACTGTAAGTAATGACTGTAAGTAATGACTGGTGATTATCTGTTTTTACTAGACTGTGATTTCCCTGAGGGCAAGATTACTCATTCAATTTTGTATCCCCAAGACTAGTACTATTTATTCAGCACTTTTTCTGTGTCAAGTGCTATCCTAAAAGATTAATATTAGCTCCTTTAATCCTTAAAATACCCTTGTGAGGTAGGTACTAATTTAATCTCCATTGTATCAATGAGGAAATAGGCCCAGAAGGGTTAAGTAACTCATTCAATGCCACATAGCTAGTAATAGGTGGAGTTAGGATATGAACCCCCAGTCTGACTTCAGAGCCTGTCTTCTTACCCACATGCTCTACTGCCTTACCAGTGCTTGGCATATGATGGGTCTAAATGCATGATGGTGGAATGAATGACAGAGTGATAGAGGCAGGCGACACCGAGGCAGTGAGCGCTGAGTGTGGACTAGTGCACAGGCTCAGAGAGCAGTTGTACGAGGTTCAGTTAGAATAGGGGCAGAAAAGGGAGATTTGCTGGGGAAGCCATTTTAATTTCTACCAGATCCATGGCTTAGTATCCCACAGTTCATCAGGGACTGTCCTTGGGCTCAGAAAACCCTCTGACATGTAGAAGAACGTGAATAAAAGATAGTTGGAAGAGAGGAGAGCATGTCAAATCAGGAAATCATTGGTTTTTCAGATACAGAATGTTTTTACTGATGTACACACATGGAGGCATTTAGTCATGCAACAAGAAAATATTAGACAACTTTTTATATCCTGAACTGTTCTAAGTCCTGTGGGAGATGTGCAAAAAAGTAGAGGCAGTACCCAAGTTTGACTGCAGTGTGTTACAGTGTATGAAGAAAATCACATTTTCACATTGAAAAAAAAACATGTTGTAATTGAGTATGTGCTTCATATTCAGTTCTGAGCACCAAGGAATTATAAACATTATTAACAATATGATAAAGCTACAGCTACTAAAAACATTTATAATCATTTAAAATAATAAAATTGTGATCCAAATGCTGTAAAAATGGGCATAAATGTACCATATACTTTGGTTGTAGTTGTATATTAGAATATAGTATCAAGTATCACATAACACTTTAAAGTATAATTTGATTCCATCATAAATTTGATTGAAAACTAATATGCCAACTTTAATTAACATTAAACATTTAAGTAGCAATAATTTTCTTTGCCTCCTAGTAGTTTATAAGGGCTTTGCAGGAATGATTTGGATGGCCCAAGTTCTCAAAAGCCCAGCCCAATGAATTTCTGCTAATGCCTTTTTTTCTCCTTCTCCAATTTTGCTGAAGCAAGCAGAGGCATTGAAAATCATTTTACTCCTTTAAATTGGCCTCAGAGTACTATAGCAACTACTGAAATGTTGTTGAAGATTTTATGGTAATAAAACTGAAGTTTGTCCCACTGCAAAGCATTTAAGAAAAAGGTAGGGTTAATCTTCACATACTCCTCTTCACTCTCTCTCATTGCTTCTACTTATTCAAAGTAATAAGTCCATTTGCTCTGATCAGAAGCAATTAAGGTAATCAACAGACAGTGAGAGCTCGGTCCCTTTACCTGACATTTCACTAACTCCAGTCAAAGTGTTGAAGGAAGCTTTGAGCTTCTATCCTGAACTTCAGATCTTGGTTTCTCCATGTCTGTTGGCTATCCCCACCTGGGGATACATATTATCCCCATCTAATAGCACAAGCATATTAGTAAAAACTATAATCATTATCTTTCTTCTGAGACCTTATTTTCTTCTCATCTATTCACTCAGCAAATGTCCATCAAGGGTCGAGTGAATGAATGAGTGAAATAAAATTTTGCTAGGTCATCAGCATAAACTTAAAAAATGAAAGCTATTGTACACATATCAGTCGGGGTTCAAGGCAGGCAACAGAAACCAATGGGCATCTTAGCCTGAAAGGGATTTTCTGCAAGGAATTAGGTGCTTACAAATCATCAGAAGGTTGGAGGCAGGGGTTGCCTCTGGACTTTCTGAATCAAGGTCACATGTCTAGAGGTCAGAAAACCACTGCCACAGCCATTATTACTGCCTTTATAACTTCTTTACAGACTGGAAGCTGGTGGGCTGCAGACACTCATGCTGGTTGGAACCTGTTTATCCCCAATCACAACTGAAAAAATAGGAATTCCATGTCTTTTCCACCTTCCAAATCTCACACAAGGGCATCTTATTGGCAGAACCTAAATTATATCGAGAATCATAGCTGCAAAGGAGTCTAGGAGTTGTAGTTTTCAGCCATTGGGGCCCAAAATTCAGGCGGGTAGTTGGAAGAGAAGGGAAGTTGATGAGTGTCATATAGAGTGTCTAGCATAGAGCATGCCTCAGAATTTCTAAAAAGGGCATGAGACTGGGTCCCATTGCTGGTGAATGTGTAATATCAAGTGATAAGGGGGAAGTGAGGTGAGAAATAGAGAATTCTTATAAAAGCTTGTTCTGTTCTCAAGGTCCTTCAGAAGATAAACTAATTCCTCGTTAATAATCATAAACTGTGTTGTAGAGTTACTTGCCATAGATGTTGAGAAAAGACAGACAGGTTGGCGTTGGAGTGGTCTGAAAAAGTTTTGGGCACAGAAAATGAATGAAATCTGTACACTGACATGGGTGGAAGGAAGGAAGATGGAATTTCAGGGCCAGGGCATGGCCAATCAGGAAGTATTGCCTCAAATTTGGGCCACTTGAACTCACATTCACAGATAATGGGTGGATCTCACCAGTGTGACTCACATTTCAGGGTCCAGCTGCAACATTTTAAGAGATTTAATTTCTTGTCTGTCTTTGAATATTATCAGTCTTTCCTATACCAACTGCAAATGAGTCGCAATATATTTTTATGTAAACCAATTCATATATTAGATATTTGTTAGTCTCTAATTATCTATTGCTATGTAACTAAATACTCAAATACTCAATATATTAAAAGAGCAAACATGTATTATCTCACATCATTTCTAAGGGTTGGGACTCCAGGAGCAACTTAGCCGGGTGGGCTGGCTCTTGTTTTCTCATGAGGTTGTAGTCGAGCTGACCAGGGCGCTGTCTTCTGATGGGCTAGGGGATCTACTTCCAAGCTCGTTCGTATGAGGGTTGGCAGGAGGTCTATCTCAGTTCCTCACCATGTGGGCCCCTTCTCAGGAAGATCATGACTGGGCTGCTGGCCATATTGAGTAAGTGATCTAAGAGAGTAGAGCAAGGCAGAGCAACCAAGATGGAAGCTTCAGTGTCTTCTAGAACCTAATTTCAAATGTTATGTGCCATCATTTATGCATTATTTTGTTGGTCATGCAGATCAACCCTGGCACAGTGTGGGAAGGGACTACACCAGGGGTGGGGCTCCTTGGAGGCCATCTTGGAGATTGGCTACCACAGTCTCCCTAACCCCCAAATAAATTAGCATTGATATATTGGTAGTGTTTCAGTAGGGAAAAGTTAGAATAACTCATTCAAGAATCACACACTCATAGAAAATCTGAGATCCTGTGCTATTCCCATGATTATATTGTTCTAGGAATTTTATAATTCTAAGCAGAAGCATTCACTGGTGTTTCAGGTCCTTATTTATGGGTTGCTAAAATGTAAATATATGTTTTAAATTCTCCAAATGTTATTTCTGATATCTCTATGTACAAGCTAAGAATATTATAACTGAACAAAAATGGAAACTGTATCACATAGGTAAATTGCTAAAATTTGAAAATATGCTTCAAATATAGCTGGTGTATTTTGTTATTCTGGCAGATGATATCATAAACATATGCTTTTTTTTGAATGAGACTTCTTTTCTTTTTTTTTTGAGATTTTATTTATTTATTTGAGAGAGACAGAGAGAGAGAGAGCATGAGTGGAGAGAGGGAGAAGCAGACTTCCCGCTGAGCAGGGAGCCCGATGCAGGGCTAGATCCCAGGACCCTGAGATCATGACCCTAACCAAAGGCAGATGCTTAACTGACTGAATCACCCACGTGGGCCTGAATGAGACTTCTTGCAGGATACAATGCATTATCTGGGTAAGTGATTTTTTTTTTTTTTTTATTCATTGTAGGCCATTAGTAGGACTATTACATTTATTATAAGTGGTTATACTGATGTCCCTTATGTAACAGTCTCACATCTGGAATTTAAATTTATCCAGAATTTATAAAGAAAAGAACAAATTCAGTATATGTTTTCTGAAGACTTAGAGTTTTACATTTGCAAGAATAAAAAGTAAGACAGGTTAGGCCTAAGGTTTAGAGCCAGAGTCAATAAACTACAGCCTATGGGCTAAACCTAGTCTGTCACCTGTGTTTGTAAATAATGTTTTATTGGAACACAGCTACGCCCATTTATTTTCATAATATGTATGGTTCTTTTCATGCTATAACGGCAGAGTCAAGTAGTTGTAACAAAGTATGGCTCATAAAGCCTAAAATGTTTACTACCTGGCCCTTTACAGAACTTTTGCTAACCTCTGCTCTAGAGGTCATTTTGAAGTGCTAAATTAAAAAAAAAAATCAGAGTAAGTCAGAAAAATACATTTTATTTATGTGTAGTGCTATATTTTGGGTGAAATTGATATGAAAGGGACCCAGTTGCATGTGCCTATTTATGTTTTTAACTAACTGAGAATGGCATTATAGAGGAAGGTTCAGGATACTTATTTGGCAGATGGGGAGTAGGTAGGAAGAAATTAATTCCTTTGGTATTAGGCATCGAGAAGACTCACAACTTCTTTGTTAGGTAGGTAAGATCCACTTTTATTTATTTACAGTTTAGGAGTGCCTTGCCACTGTCACTGTCACCAGCCAAGCAAAGGACATTATTGTGTCCAGAACAGACATCTTCTGACTCCAAGTCCAGGAGAAGTTTCTTGCCTTTTGTACAACATAGCCATTCCCTGAACTGTGTGGTACGCTGTGTCTACTCAATATGGCAGCCTCAGATTTTGCAAACATCAGTAGGAAACAGGAGTTCTCCTATTGGTTTATTGGCTCCTGAATAATATCAGAGTCTGGTGCAGAGAGATTCTTCTCCTTACAGTTTAATCACAGGTGGATTTAAGGAGATTTTTGGAAGAGAGGCTAAAGCAAGAGACTGAATGATTTCTGGATTATCAAATTCCTTAAGGGAGGTGAATGCATGGCCTGGGTAACCAGGGAAAGTCCTTTTAGATCTTAAAATGCTAGTGTAGCAATAATGCATCCTCAAATTTTAGTAAAAAAAAAAAAACCCATAGGATTTTGTATTGAGGAAACTGAGCCTATGGGCAACTTTTTATAACAATGCAAAAAAAGAACACTGAAAGTTCCCAGTGTCATAGGAATGAAATGTTGAGAATATTTCACAAATCTACTGTGAGGAAAGGCTTGAATTAAATTTTATAATAATTCTACCAGAGAATTCCTTACTTTATTTTCTTTTTAAAGAGTCTCCCCCCCCCAAAAAAGTCTCTTTCAAGGTTCTTAAGTGACTAATGGAGAAAAAACTTAAAATCTCCATTTCTAAGAAATATTAGAACGGTAGTAATATCCTCTTCCAGTTAATCTTTGGGCCCTAAAATTAAGACATTTCTGCACAAGGAAAAACACCAAAGGACTAAAGTTCATAGGAGTAGGGCCCCTTTCAAAGGGTGTGAAGAAATAATCAAGTTCTAAATATGAAGAGACACCATGGAAGCTGAATCAGAAGGTGGAGAAGCTTTATGTTAGAGACTGACATTTGTATACCTAGCCTGGATGTCTTCCGCCCACCCCAAAACCTGCATATCCAGATCCTTCATTTGGGTATTTGAGAAGCAGCTCAAGTTTAACATGTCCCAAACTGGACTTGTGATTGTCCATTTCAGCTCACCATTTCAGCTATTCCTGTTCAAAACCTTGAAGTCTTTGACTCCTTTCTTTTATGCCCTACATCCAATTTATCTGCCCATCTTATTGGCTTTATCTGCAAAGATATCTACAACCCATCGATCTCTCCATCACTACTGCTACCTCCCTGGTCTGAGCCACCATCCTCTGCAATAGCTTCCTGACTGGTCTCCTAACCTCTACCCCGACCCTGACCTTCCTGCTCAGTTTATTCTCATCACAGCAGCTGGAATAATACTTATATTTATTTTTATTTTTTATTTTTTTAAGATTTTATTTTTTATTTGAGAGAGAGAGAGTGAGAGAGAGAACATGAGTGGGGGGTGGGGAGGCAGAGAGAGAAGCAGACTCCCCACTGAGCAGGGACCCCAAAGCGGGGCTCAATCCCAGGAACCCCAGATCATGACCTAAGCTTAAGGCAGATGCTTAACCGACTGAGCCACCCAGGCACCCCTGGAATAATCCTTTTAAAATGTAAGTCAGATCATGTCAGTCAGAGTAAAGTCCTTACTACGATTTACAAGCTTCTATATGTTGTCTCCCCATTGTCGCCACCGACTACTCTCCCCTCCTTTTCTCCATTCCAGCCACACTGGTTTCCTTGCACTTCCTCCAACATGCAAGCATGCTCTGCCTTCAGGCCTTTGAACTCGCTCTTACCCCTGCTGCAGCCCCAGATAGTTACCTGGTTCACTTGCTCATCCCTTACAGGCTTTTACTCAAATGTCGCCATTTCAGTAAGGCTTTCCTTGGACACTTTATTTAAATTGCAACTGGCCCACCTTCCCAAGTCCCTATCTCTCTCTTCTTGCCTTATTTTTGTCCATAGTATCTATCACCCTCTAACATATATTTACTCACTTTTCTAGTCTGTTTGGTCACTACTGTATCCCCAACACTCAGAACAGTGTCTGGCTCAGAGTAGATATTCAAGAAGTATTTGCTGAGCAAATGAATAAACGACCACTATTGTTTCTTGATTTGGTTGGGATATTCTGAGGTTGGATTTTGTTATCTCCTTTCCTTGCCATCAAATCTGGAGAATTCATTTTGAGATGAGAAAAGTCATTTCTGCCATTATGGGGGTTCTCACTCTAGTTTATATAGACAGCTTAGGAGGAATACCCTGTTGCTATGAGAAAAGCAAATGTTCCTTTGGGATTTGTTGATCAAGTGCCCAAGTGAGAGGAAAACAACCCACGGGGAGCTGTTTCTTCTTTCTGCCCCTTCCTCATGGCAGGACCTCCCCTGACTTGGGTGGACTGCATCGAGGGTCTTGTGGTGATGATGATAGCCCTGAGAAGCTTGTTAATAGCTAGAGTGGGAGACAGAATGCCTCTGGAATGAAGATATCATATCCGGGAAAGTAGGGACTTTATGAAGAGAATGGATCCGTGCTTATTAGGCATTTGCACTTCCCACTGTATGAAGAAGGTAGGTAGGCAGGAGACACACTCTACCTTCTGCCTCTTCCTTTCCTGATCACTCACAGTATTTTTCCGTGACCTTTATAATTGCCTGCTTCTGTCTCCCTCACTTAGCCTATACACTAGAACTGGAAGTCACACATTGATGGCTTTGTGATCCTACAGGTGTTTCTGGGAATTAGGAGTCTGGCCCTATCATTAGATCTGTAACTAGCCTCCATAGAGTTGGCAATATTTTGAAAAACTTAAGTTTGGGGGAAGATATTTTATAGCTTGACTTTAAATTTGCAATGAATTCTCTTATTCTGAATACAAAAGATCCCACATGTCTTGCTGAAAATTTTGGCATACTCTCTTCTTTCCTGGATGATACAAAGGAGGCAACAGATCATATTAAAGTCAATAAGAAATAGACTGTTCATCAAAGGGACTGTGCAGAATCATTGTACTTGTACCCTATCAAATGATTATCATGTAGGAAACCAATATGGTGTTTGGAAATGGGCATGCTATAGAATTCTGATGAAGTGGAACAAATGAACATTTTGAAAAAATGAGTTTGTTGTTGTTGTTTTTGTTTTTTCATCTGATGGAGTGCATTTATGTTGCTTATTCTGCTATGATCATAGGCTAAGTGCCATGGAATAAATATTCTAATAGCATCTCTTCTCCAAAATAGTGGCTTCATCTCCCCTGGCTTTAGCTTTGGGGATCATAGGTATAATAATGACTAATCTTTCTTGGTGGTTGGCTTTAGCCCTGGACACCTTCAGTCATTGACCCATTAGGCTGCTCTTGGACAAGATGAAGGGACCTGACAGGTATGGTTTAGTGGAGGGTAACACGCCAAGATCTGAGGGTATCACATGAGAACTTCCTTGGCGATGTGGTTTTAGAATTCCTTCCACTTTATAAAGTTCCGTCTCTAGCTCCGCCTCTAACCCGTGGTGGGGTCCTGGACAAATCATTTCCCCTTACTAGCCCTCACTTTCCTCATTTTCCAGAGTGGGCTGGATTCATTTTCTCTCTTGTCCTTTGCGTTGTGAAGTGCCAGACAATCACTAAGCTGCCCAGCAATAAGGACGGTTCACCTTTTATTCATCATAATAACATGAATATAATACTGTTGATTTGTGTAGTGCTTTATTAGATTTTAACATCCACAGAACCTCTGCATATCCCTTTAGTTGAGAATCACCCAGGACCTCTACAAAGAAAGCTCCCTTCTTGGGGAGTGGTGTTTAGGGAAACTTTACAAATGGCACGATCCCAGAGAAAGTGCTTGTTAAGACATTTATAAAGAGAAAGGAAGAAAGGAAGGCGCAGGGAAAAGGCAAACTGTTTTACTTCAACAAACAATGAAAATCAGTTTGTTTACATGCTTCTTTACATTCCTAACTCTTTAAAAAGCTTTGTTGCTTAAACTGTAATTTCACAGTCAATTAATCCACCACATCGTGTACGCTGTTTTCTGTACACCGCTGTTTTAGGCTCCCCGAGCCCAGAAACTGCAAGTTCTTTCTACATTTTTCAGGTTGATTAGAATGTGACTGCTGAGAGTGCGCACCATCAGATTTGTAGGGGAAAAACATTAAAAATGGACTCAAGAAACACCAAAGCCTTCCTTGACAGCTGGCTCCAGTTTAAATAGGGCCAGCCTTCGATTCCGGGCCGCCGGACTCCGGGGTTTGGACTTTAGGGAGCCGGTCCCGATCGCCTTCCTTGCTGCCTTTGTGGTGGTGCAACATAACGCAGATGAATTCCGGAGGAAACAGCATAAAAGCGTCACATCGTTTTCAGAAAAATCAATGGGGACATGAACAAGGGGCACTCGGAGATGTTGATGTGCTTCTGAACGAGAGAAGAGGAGTACTAGACTGTGCATGTGGCTGCGCGGGTTCGAGGTCCGGCTCTGCTGATGGGCGGAGCGACCTTGAGTGAGTTACTTCGCGGTCCGCTTGTTGGGTGTCAGCTCCATTGGACAAGGGAGGTGATTGCACGGCTTGATTGCTATGGCCTCCACGCTTCTAATATACTTATTCTATGATGCAAGTCTTCGGGTAAATCCTAGTTGTTAGCAGAGGAGTATCAGAGAGGAGCCATGAGCACAAACATTTTCTTTTCCAAATATTTCAAGATGTATACGCGACACACACACACACACACACACACACACACACACACACACACACACTGGCATTGTAAGTAACCATGGTCTCTAACAAGGTTTTCTGCTGGGGCTGTGGACACTGACGTGTGTTGGCAGCGCTCATGTCTTCTCCAATCACTGTGGCTGAAAAAAATACTTTAGGGGGTCATCATCCAGTGTTCTAGTTTATGTCTGAATGAGACTGTAAACTTCACAGGACAGGAATTCTGTCTTTTGTGCTTTATGTTCTATAAAGCACCATATACATTTACACAGTTCTATAAATTATAAGAATAAAAATAAGTGCTGATCCAACACATTCATCCATTTAATATTTAGCAGATTTTAGTGATGCCTTCAGTATTTTACCCTCAGATATTTTACAGTGTTTGGAGTTTTTATGGTAGTCTCTCAGAGGCAGATTTTAAGCTTAAATTTTGCCTTTTGGAGAGGCATCAATTCTGAATGCCCCTTCTGGGGCCCATTCTTTAGCCATTGAAAGACTCACAGCTGACTTAACTCAGGAGCCTCTTTAAGGCCATTTTCTGTTGCATTAGCGGGCTCCCTTTGGGTGACATCCAGCACTTTTCATTGCTATGTATATACTTTTCCAATTTTATACAATTTATGGGCAGCTCTTTTCAGATGAATCTTCCTAAAACACTGACTTCATCATGTCATTTTCGGGCTTATAGACTCGCAGTGTTTCCAAAATTAACTCTCAGCCTCTCAACTTGGAACTCAGGGTCTTCCCTCAGCAGAGAAACATGTTCTAGTATCTCCCACTTACCAAGCAAGCAAATAAGCTAGCAAACCAGTGACAACAACAAAAGACTTTTCTTGAAGTCCCATATCCTCTATCATTGCTTTATCTCTGTTTCTTTCATAGCAAAACTTCTTGGGATAATTGTCTATGCTCAGCCCACTCTCCGGCCTTCTACTCACTTGGCAATCCACTCCAGTCTTGCCCTTGAGTTCACTGAGCTCTACTGAAACCACCCTTCTCATGGATTCCCAACGATCTCCATGTTGCCACATGACCTCTCGGCAGTGTTCAGCATGTACTTCTGTTTGCCTTTCTGACTGCCCCTTTCAATCTCCTTTGCTACCTCCTCTACTGGACTTTAGAATGTTGGACAATTTCTAGACTCAGCCTGGAGCCCTCTTCTGTTTCTTCACTTTTTACCCAACTAATTTTACTCGATCCCTTGGCTTTAAATAACGTTTACAGGCAGATAATGATTTTTTTTTTATCTCTAACTAATTACTTGGACTCCAGACAGACTTACCTGTCTTTTTTCAATTTGAATTTGGATATTGTGCCCCACACAGCTGGCTTTCTTGGTATCCACTTTCCCCAATAGAACCCTAATATTGTTTGGGGTAGCAATGTGCACAGCTAAGGACTACATTTTTCAGACTCCCTTGCAGCTATGGGTAGTCATAGGAGATGTCAATCAAAGTCTTCTGGAGATTTCTGGGAAATTTTCAATCTTGATAAAAACAGACAACCTCCATTATTTTGCTTCCTTCTTATTCTTGCCTGCAACATGGACCAGAAGTTGGAGATGGAGAACATATTGACATTGTAGAGTGATGTAAGAATAAAAGTCATTTAGTTTTTGGTACTTGACCAGGAAAGGAGAGGGGGTTTTGAGGAGCTCTACCAGCCCTGAACTGCCAATCCCTCCCTGGGCATCTTGCTATATGAAAAAAATAAACACTTCAGTGGTTGGGCCCTTGCTATCAAATTTGAGTGATACAAACATAAAACATGCATAAAAAAAAGAATAACATGTCCAATAAGGAACTCTTGGTTTTCTCCCTACCTTTGACCAAATTCCTTTTTTCAAGTCTTCCCCAATTCAGTAAGAGGTTTGCCACCCTCCAAATGGCTCAAATAAAAAGCCTAGGTATCAATCTTAGTTCTTCTCTTTCCCTCCTCTGTCCTTTTGCTTCACAATCACTAGCAGGTCCTGTAGGTTCTTCTCCCAAAATATATCTCTAGGCATTTTGCTTCTTTCACTGTTGGTGCCGTCTCCCTCGTCCTGGCCTGTATCACTGCCCAGGACTCTCCCGACTGTCTCCTTGCTTCTGTTCCTGCCTCTTCCTCCAGAGTCCATTCTTCTCAGGGCTACCACAGTGATCTCTGGAAAATATAAATTACCTCATCTGATTTGCCTGCCTGAATCCCTTACCCAATCTAAAAGAGTTCATTGACTTTCTATTGTAATGAAAATAAAAGGTAAGTCCTTTACCATGGTGGACAAGAGTTGACTGGATCAGTCCCCACCTACTTTTCCAACTTCACCCACACGACTCTCTCCCTTCTCTCTGTCTTTGCTTATAAACACGATCTGTTTTTCTCCCAAGAACATGCTCTCTTGCAGTTCCCTCGCCTGATGCCTGCAAGTTGACCCCTTATAATTTAGGTCTGAGCTCAAACACCATCTCCTCAGAGAGGCTTCCCTCAGCATCTGAACAAAGGTGAACAGCCTCCTCCTTGGACTTGCAGTACCTGTCTTTTTATTGTCTTCCAAATCAAATCAAGGCTACCTCAAGGCTTACCATATCCAGGAAACCTTTCTTTAATTACTCCATTCCACGAAGATCTTTCTGTTTCTTGAGCCCATTGTACTTACCGTGTCATCTTTTCCAGAATGTCACCAGACACCGTCTTTGCTGTTCACAGGTTGTTTTGGTATGCATGCCTCATTTTCCTAAGCAGAGTGTGAGCTTTTGAAAATGGCAGGTATTGAATTTCCTTGAATAATTTCAGTACTTGGCTCATGGCCGGGGCTTAAAAATATATATTAATTAATGATGCTCAGATTTTCGGTAAAAGGAGCTTTCATATGAATCATATGCTTTTGTCTTTACACTATAGAGATTTGGGCAGAAATATTTCCCTGCTTGCTTATAAAGAGCATCTCCTGATGCTTTAATTTTATCTTTTGTCCCCATGGCTAAAATTGAGGTAGGGCCCTAGTATATTAGAAAATAAAGTGTGTTTTACAATAATTTTCTTTCAGTTGGATTTAGAACAGAATGTGATGATAGTTATGGTGTTGACTGACGTTACTGTCTTCCATGAATATGTATACATGGCAGGTAAGGCAGAGCCCGGCATGAGATAGTGAGCTTTAGCTTCCAGAATTTTTATTTCAATGTAGGAGAAAGGTACATTTGTTTCTATTCAAAATGATGCTATGGATCAATTTCAGCAGGACCTGAAGTTCTGGTTGATTTTTCCAGAAGTGATTAGTGATTATGGATTTGCACAGATCCACTCATACTTCTTTCCTGGTATCCATGGCAACATAAATGATACATCTTTGAGAGGCTTAATGGGGGCAATCAAGGGAGGTTTTCTTGATGCAAAGCAAGCTGGTCTATTTGAGGTTCAAATCCCCACCGCAAGTCTCATTAGAACCAGTCATTATCAGGCTGAATGAATCAACCCAGATGAACAATTACTCTGTATGGGTATCTTATTCCTACTTTTATTTGAGATTTTGTAAGAAAACTAATAACTTGCTTAAATTTAGTCAAGATTCAATAAACCTAGAACTAACCATCTCTTCTCAATTTATTTATTTCTTGGGTCAACAATCTCACAAATGTACTCTGTTCAACCTTATTTAGATTGATCTTTGCTTTAGATTCAGAAAAATTTGCTGAAATTTAAATCAAATCTATAATGAAAGGGTTGCATCTTTAATAATATGAAAGATCAAAACCTAGAGAAATGTATATTTAAATTAGGGTTATCACAGAACACTCTCTGGTAGAGTTACCATATTTTTAAGGGGATTATAAAATTCTCCATATGTTTACAAGGAGGATATAATGAGCAATAATTTCAAAACAGGCACTCAGGAAACATTAAGTGAATTTAATACCCTTCCTTACTAGTAAAAAGAAAGAAAAGCTTCTACATAACAATTTGAAAATTATGAAGAGAATATGGCCATGCTAAATATTGTAAATCAGTAAAAATTGCTCTAAAATGATATCATGGTGATATTTCTTATAAGAAAGATGTCTTTTTAAAAACATTCCGATTCTACATTTTTCCATTTTTATTTTAATTGAGGTTGTGTGAGAAATACAGTTTTCTCTGTGGAACGCAACCATGGGTTTGGCATCCTATCTAATCCAGTGCATTTTGTATGTCTAGGCAGTATTCTGTGCGTATCAGTGAAAAGGTCATCAGCTGCTAATAGCTCTCTGCTAAACTTCTGTTGGTGTTTACTGCTTAGGTAGAAGACTGGAGGACAATGTATATGTATGTGCTGGTGTTGATAGTTTTCCCGAACAGATGGCAAAATGATAAACTAAAAACGTATGTACTGCATTGTAAACATTTCCTCCTGAGTGATTTGGCAGACTGACAATTTTCAGACAAGATGAGTGAGGGTATTCAGAGCCTTAGGAAAAATTTAACCCTTGAAAATAAGGGACTGAGCAGGAGGTTATTTGCATGTTTAACTCTCAAAAATAAAAAAGTGAGTTCTTTCAACAAAGAGATGTTATTTTTGAACTCAACTGTGGAGGACTGATAATTTGTATCAGTTTGGGGGTTGGTATCTTCTGTCAGCCTCCTACTCACATTTCTTTGAGGATTTTGTTACATGGCTTATTTTAAATTCTGTCCTGTCTCCGAAAATCCTGAGTACTTTCACACAGACTACTTTTGGCCATGCCCACAGTACGTCTTCCCTAAAAGACCTTCCTGAGGTAGACTCAGGAAGTTCCGGAGAGACCCAAATCCTGAGTGTCATTTTTGGGACAAAAGCTTCATGATGAAGCAAAGGAAGGGGCAGTTCCAGAAAATTGATTTCTCTGAACAATCAGTCAAAGCAGGGAGGGTCATTCCCTGAGGATGGACTTGCCCCTGGGTCCTGCCCCCTGATGGGGATCTGGGAACCTGGAGACTGTACTGACCAGTTATGAGCTCTTTCGCAAGCTATCCCTCTGGAAGACACTGAACACTCTGTAGTCAGCTCCAGGTCGTCACTGCTTCCCCTTGGAGCAATCTCTGCCACCTCCTGGGAAGTTCTGTCTCTCCGTGAAGAACCACACTTGGGATGGGTGGCTTATCTGTGTGCTGGCCTTGCATCACATGGTCCCCAGGGTTCCGTGATGTAGGCATAAGAATAACCAGGATGGAAACTAATCCCAAGTAAACAAAATGATGGCCAAGAGGAGGCCAAGATAGAAGGTCAACAATCATGTGGGCAGATTCTCACCAGAAATACAGTGAGAAGGACATATCTCTCCCAGTCCTCTGGCACTCCCAACAGCTAGTGGGGGCTTGGGGGGTGTTCCTGTGGCTACTTCTAATTAGAGAATAAAACGACTTTTAAAAAACATTTATAGACTACATTTTATAGAGCAGTTTTAGGTTTAAAGAAAAAAATAAACAGAAAGTACAGAGTGTCCACATACCTGCCCCCCTCCCCCCGGAGTTTCTTCTATTATTGACATCTTGCATTGGTGCGCCATGTTTGTTACAATTGATGAACCATTACTGATACACTCTTATTAACTAAGGTCCATAGTTTACATTAAAGTTCACTCTTTGTCTTGTAAAGTTCCCTAGGTTTTGCCAAATGCATAATGTCATGTATCCACCATTATACTATCACACACAGAACAGTTTCACTGCCCTAAAAATCCACCGTACTCCAGCTACTTATCCTTTTTCCCCCTCAGCCTACCACTCCTTGGAAACTTGATTTTTTTTTTTCTGTCCCTATAGGTTGGCCTTTTCCAGAATATTATATAGTTGGAATCATACAGTATGTAGCCTTTTCAGATTGGCTTTTCTCACTTAACAATATGCATTTAAGTTTCCTCCATTTCTTTTTGTGGTTTGATGGCTCAATTCCTTTTATTGTTGAGTAATATTAAATTGTATGTATATCCAACAGATTATTTATCCATTCACTGATTGGTGGACAACTCGTTGCTTCTAATTTTTGGCAATTAGGAATAAAGCTGCCATTAAAATATCAGTGTGTAGGTTTTTTTGTGGATGTAAGGTTTCTACTCATTTGGGTGAATGGAATGTGATTGCTGGATAGTAGGGTAAGAGTATGTTTAACTTTGTAAGAAACTGCCAAACTGTCTTCCAAAGTGGCCAAATAATTGTGCATTCTCACCAGCAATGAATGAAAGTTCCTGTTGCTCCACGTCCTCATCAGCATTTGGTGTTGTCAGTGTTTTGGATTTTAGCCATTCTAATAGGTATGCAGTGGTGTCTCATTGTTTTAATTCGCAATTAAATTTGCGATGCAATGTTGAGCATCTTTTCATATGCTTATTTGCCATCTGCATGTCTTCTTTGGTGGGATGTCTGTTCAGATCTTTTGCTTAATTTTAATTGGGTTGTTTGTTTTCTTATTGGGTTTTTTTAAAAGTTCTTCATATATTTGGGGATACAGGCCTTTATCAGATGTTTGCCAAATATTTCCTTCCAGTGTATACGTTTCTCCCCATCTATGGCTTACCTTTTTATTCTCTTAATGGTGTCTTTGGAGCGGAAGTTTTTAATTTGGAAAACTTATTTATTTATTGATTTTTGCAAGGAGTTTTGGAATTTGAGAGGTGCTGGAGTAGTTGTGGTTGGTGAAGGAAGTGAAGGAAAGAAAGAAAGGGAATTTTAAAGGAGTGTTGCTGTGACCTACATACTCCCTTCAGAATAATGGAGAGAGGTAAATAAAGAGTGTGCATTAGTTGGAACTGACTTTGTGTTGTTGGATTCTACTTCTTGAGCGTGAGAACTCTGAGCACCTGAACTGCATGGTTACAGCTCTTCAGTACTCTGTGACCCTGGGTACTGTGGGTATTAAATGAATAACATATGTGAAGGGCATATGGCAATTGGTAGGGGTGCTCTAAATGTTAGTTTTCTTCTGGATAGGAGTATCGTGGGTGTGCGTAGCTGCCTGAGAGCAGGTCCAACGCAACCAAATGCCATCCCAAGAGGCAGCATTGCTGTTCTTGCTCTCACCCCACCCTTTCCACCCCTCTGCTTTGGGAGGGAAAGCAGTTCCCTGCAACTTTCCAAAGTCTGGCTTAGCATCCTGAATCTCGAGATCCTGGTTTTCAGCCTTCACAAATTCCACTTACAAGAGAAAACTGTGGTTTGGGGAGTCCAAAAGAGTTTAGGCCATTTCATTGCCATTGTAATGAATTCAAAGCTACATATTCTACATCTGTGATCATGGAGACAGAATCTTGATCGAAGTGCACTACAGTTCTTTGTACGATAAAAGCATTTTCTTTTTCCAAGTGAATAGATGAAACAGGATTGCAAAGGATAAGGTTTTCTCACTTTAGAAGATACAGTCCACATAGAACAACTGATTTGGTTTCTATCTTGCTTTTCCACTTATTGGCCAAGAATCTTTGATAAGCCTCCTGACATGGTGACTGGGACATGGATGACACTCAGTACCTGTTCTTTTCACCCCCTTCCCTTTGTATTACAGAAAGGGCTCCTTCTAAACCCTCTGCTGGAACCATCTACTCCCCATCCTTTGGGAAAACCATGCCATCTCCTGCCTCTGTAACTTTGTTTCTGTTACTAACTCTCTGTGGAATATATCTTCCTTTTCCTCTTCAGCTGTCCATCTATTTGATGGTTTCCTGATTGCTTTTCTAGAGGACTGGTTGCTTTCACCCTTCTGATCTCCTTAGCTTGGCACATCAGGGTACTGCCTTGCATTGTTCATATGCATGTGCCTTTAATCACCTCCATCATATCCCTCCCACATCACTTCTTTCGTTGGGTCCCTCACCATGGGTGTCTAACCTTGGCAGTTTGAATATAGTAAGGGACTACTGAACAACTGATATTTTGATTACAAATCATCTCTATGAGTTTCTTAAAGCCCAACGACCTTCCTTACCTTACAATGCTTTGTTAATCTTATTTGGATTCCCTTGCAAAATTTTTGTTCCTTTTAAAATGTTTTTAATTCTTGGAGCCGCCTGGGTGGCTCATTCGGTTGAGGGACTGACTCTTGATTTCAGCTTAGGTCATGAGCTCAGGGTCCTGGGATGGAGCCCTGTGTTGGGCTCTACGTGCTCAACAGGGAACCTACTTGTCCCTCTCCCTCTGTTCCTTTCCCTGCTCCTGCTCTCTCTCTGTCTCTAAAATAAATAAATAAAATCTAAAAAATAAAATATTTTAATTACCTTAAAGTGAGACAATAAAAAGGTGATACAAATTATAATACATCATAAAGGATGCTTATGAATATCTTTTAATAACATAAGGAAATGCTTGGGTTGTCATGTTAAAAGTAGATCAGCCTGTAAAATTATGCATATGGCATGATTGCAACTACATAAATTATCACCTAAAAGACTATGAAACTGATGATAACTAAGAAAATAAGGTCCAGGCATGAATACTGAATTATTTTTTTTGGAATCCACAATACTATCATTTTCTTCTGATTCTATTTGTAGAAAGAGAATGTTTTTGTCCAAAAACAACTGTAGTCAACTACTCACTGTGCATGAAGAACGATTCTTCTTCTTCCCACTAGGGGTCACTGTGGTTCTTTAGCTATTTTTTCCATTTGGCATCCCTATTGGGGGGAAAAAGCATTCTGTCATGGTTATTATTTTTAGCAGAGTTAAGAGAAATGTTAAAATGATAGCCTCCTTTTTTAAATACAAAGAAATATTTTCCAGAGCAATTGTACTTCTTTTTCAGATTCTGTATTCCAGGCCATAACTATCAGAAACATTTCTATTTTACATTGGTGACCCAAATTTAATTTATTAGTGTGAAACATTATCACTATACCATTTATTTTGCTCTTAAAACAGAATTGCACCCAATGCTTTCTATAGTGTAAGAATAATAGAGGACTAACCTTTTCTATTTTTGGTTTGCCTTTAAAAAAAAAAAAGATTGTTTCCCAGCAGTACAGAAATATGGCTTCTAGAAGAACTCATTACTAATGAAGTATTAAAATCAATTAATGATACATGAGGTGTGCACATATAAGGACCATTTCTAAGGTGAATGCAGGAGGTCCAATAAATTCTACTGATACACTGCTGTGTCTTTAAAAGAATTTTTCACTGGTAAATTCAGCAGGGACATAGACTATGTTTTTTGTTTGAAAAAGATCAAATGTGAAGAATTAGAAAAAGGAAAAATAACCCCCAATATTAATAGGATGTATGTTGAGTATAACATCATCTGAAATGCCTAAGCGATGTAAGATGCCTTAGCTTTCCTCCTGGAGTCTTAAATTCATTTGACTATAAACCAGGAAGCTCTAAATTTTATATTGCGTTGAAAACCTCATCTTTTTCTCTCCTTTTTTTTTTTTTTTTTTTTATACCATTTGCAGCCTTGAAAAGTGGTATCACGATCACCTCACAAGATCATATTTATTTTTCAAAACTGGGGTCATTTGGTTTCCTGCATATTCTTAGTCCTCTAGCATTATGGTGGGATTTTCACAGACATCTCCCCCAGCTCAGACTGCCCCCTGATGAATCTCAGAGTTGTTTATCCATGATCTAACATGGACCCTAAAGTCAGCAGGATTAGAGAGATGAAGGTTTGCGTTACATATCGGAAACCTACTGACCACTCCAATAATCTACAATATCTGCACGATTTCTGCTCCCATCTTCTGACTAGAATGAACAGCTCCAGTTTCCTACCTGCGGAAAGCTCTGCAGAGGCTGTAAGCAGCGAGCAGGGCTGCAGGTAGTGGGGAATCTTGCTGAGCTTCGAGGTCTTTCCCAGCTGGTGGCATTTCTTGCAAACCCAATCTCCATCCTTGCTTTGGGAGGCCACTTTCACAACTGGGTGTCTCAAAAGTGGTGCGATTAACGACTGTCTGGACATGATAAACGAAGTATAGCTGACTAGCTAAGACTTTTTTTTTTTTTGTGGGGGGGGGGAAGCATTTTCCTTTTTTCCTTCAGAGGATGCATTCAGCTTCCTGTCTGTAGTCCAGAATCTTCCAAAGCTGTTTAGAAATATCATTTTCTTTGGGCTTTCCCTGGTTGGGATTTCCATCATTTAGTTCAGTGTTTCTCAAACTTTTAAATGCTCCACTTGGAAATACAGGCTTTTGACAGGGGAGGCAGTCTGTCATGGTGGGTTTAGAGTCAGAAAAAACTGGATTTGAGCTCTAGTTTTCCCACTTCCAAACTGTATGATTTTCAAGCCCCATAACCTCATTAAATTACTCTTGGGATCCTCTTTTTTAAAATGAGGATAGTAACAGTGATAAGTGTGATAATGTGTATAAAATGATTAGCATTCTGTCTGGTCCACGGTAATCATTCAACATGCGATAGGTGCTCCTACTACTAGTAGTAGTAGTAGTAGTAATAGCAGTAGTGGAAGTAATAGAAGTTTCTGTCAGTGTGATTGCCGTGCCACCACGATGAGGTGCATTTTGGCTGAGGAAGTGGGCTGAAGTTAAAGCTGGGTTCCCTGAGGACACGTGCGGTAGTGGACTGAGTCACTCAGTGACTCCTTGGGTGCTCGTGATGAGCCAGGCTGCGAAGTCTTAGGTTCGTCGGGGTGAGCAGGCTGCGGTCCCTGTTCGCATGAAGCTGACATTCTGGTGAGGGGAGGCAGGTGGCCATCAAGAAACCTGGGGAGAGCGGGAGGTGCCAGGCGGGAAATCTAACGGGGTAATGGGATCCGGTGGCTGGGAGCGCAGGCTTGGGGTCTTTAGATGGGGTGGTCAGGGAAGCCTCCTTGAGGAAATGGCCTTTGAACTGAGATCTTATGATGGTAAGAAGCCAGCCAGGGGGAGCCTGTAGGTCGGGGGAACACTCTAGACAAAGGGAGCAAAGCACAAGGCTTTGAGAGGAGAACATTTGTCATGTTTCAGGAGCATAAGGTTGGTGATGCTTGAATCAAGAGTCAGATCGTATAGGGCCTCACAAGCATGGTGAATAGATGTGTGTGTGTGTGGGGGGGTGGATACACCTCTGATGATAACGAAGGAAGGAGAGAGAAGGGAAACAGAGAGTTTGAGGCACTGTACCTGGGGCTGCCTATATTCTAACAGCAGGGCATTGCTTTCCTCTGAGTGTGCCTGTCCCGCCTGCAGAAGCGCGGTGCGGACGTTCTTCCAGCCACAGATGGACGTTGGTTCCTCGCACACCCTTCTCCCTTCCCTTCCTTTTACTTCACTTGCCACTTTCCGAATCCTGCTAAGCCCGGCTCATCGGTGTGCCTCCCACGCGCCCTTGTTCTACACCCTTCTCCGCCTCCTTGGGTCAGACTCTCATTTCTCAGCCCAGGCAGCCGCTGTGAGCCGGCCTCGTGGGCTTCCTCCCCCGCTCCCTCTATCACACCCGCCGCTGCCCCACGCCCAGGTCGGAGTAAGCCGCCTTTCCGTCCCCATGCCTCCCAATGGCTCCTGCTCGACCGGCCAGTGAACGACAGAACCTTGGTCCTGCGTCCTCCAGACCTCACTTCCCTTCCCGTAACCTCCACTTCACAGTTCGCGTTCCTTTCAGGTTAACTAAACTACAGACTCCTGATTGATTCCAGGATGATGCTGCGAGCTCCTTTCTTGTTCCTAAGCCTCTGCTCGTTGCTACTCTTGCAGATGGGGCTTCTCTCGAATCTTCCTGTTGGGCAAGGCCCACTTCATGCGTCACCTTCATGAAGCTTTCCCTGACCCCCCCGCCACCCACCCGCCACCCACCCGCCAAACTGGGAGGACCCCTGCCTCTGAACTCCAGAGGTGTTTTGCTTGTGCCTTTCGCATGGTGCTTCGGTCCTAGACTCCTGGTATTTCCTTGCGCACATTTCACAGTGTGCCTTTTCACTGCCAACTCCTCCAGATCTCGAAGTAACACTCACTCAAGCTGGTTTCCTTCACGGGCTCAGCAACTATCTAGTACATTCCTTTTCCTTCCTTTCTTTCTTTCTTTCTTTCTTTCTTTCTTTCTTTCTTTCTTTCTTTCTTTCTTTCTTTCTTCTTTCTTTCTTTCTTTCTTTCTTCTTTCTTTCTTTCTTTCTTTCTTCTTTCTTTCTTTCTTTCTTTCTTCTTTCTTTCTTTCTTTCTCTTTCTTTCTTTTTCTTTCTTCCTTCCTTCTTTCTTTCTTTCTTTCTTTTAAGATTTTATTTATTTATTTGACAGAGAGAGAGAATCAGGGGAAGCGGCAGGCAGAGGGAGAGGGAGAAGCAGGCCCTCCTCTGAGCAAGGAGCCTGATGCAGGGACTCGATCCCAGGACCCCGAGATCATGACCGAGTAGAAGGCAGATGCTCAACCGACTGAGCCACCCAGGCGCCCCAGTACATTCCTTTTTCTTTTCTCTTTTTCTTTCTTTCTTTCTTTCTTTCTTTCTTTCTTTCTTTCTTTCTTTCTTTCTTTCTTTCTCTTTCTTTCTTTCTTTCTTTCTTTCTTTCTTTCTTTCTTTCTTCTTTCTTTCTTTCTTTCTTCTTTCCTTCCTTCCTTCTTTCTTTCTTTCTTTTTCTTTCTTTCTCTCACCAAGATAAGCTATACTGACACAAGAATAAGAAATAAATACATGTCAGACGAGTATTACCAAAAGGAGAAAAAAAAAAAAAAAAAAGAAAGGGAAGCAGTCACTTCTGATGGGGATGGTCAATGGAGTAGCTTCATGAACAGGGTGAAGGAGAGGTGATTCATGGAAAAGAATTGTATGGGCCGAGTCTTGGACCTCATTAGAATGCAGTGCAAGGAAAGGACCACAGGTTTTCTCTTTCATTGAACTGGGGTAAAATTCCAGCTGTTATTTAATAGTTGGATCTTATTAACTTATTAATCATGAGATGATTAAGGGGATTAAAGAAAATAACATATGTGAATTAGCTAATATTAGCTAACTTTGAGTACTTAGCTTATCTGATCCTCATAATGATTCAGTGAGATCATCACCTTTCCTTTTAGCCTGAGTGTGACTGAGATAACCCAAGCATGGCCTTTGCCATTGTGCCTGGTCTGTGAAAAGTGGCTAACAAATGACAGCGATTATTTTCTCGTTGATATTTATTAAAAGGCAACTAGTGATTAACATGCAAGTGTGGTCTCAAGGAAACTGATCAGCATTTTTCCTCCAGCCTTATGGTGAAGCTATAGAATGAATGTGGAGCATCAACTTGCATGTGTGTAGGTAGGAATAATGGGGCACAGGTTAAGTTTAAATTTCAGTTCTCATAGATGTTTTGGTGACAGAATGCACAAGAAAATCCACTATGTCCACCTTTTCTGTGTTGGCCAGTTTCATCCTTTGTTGACAACTCAAGGAATACATGATTGGAAATGTTTGTACTTATTACTTGCATGTTATCAAGAAGCTTTCAGCTATTAGAGAGTTGGTTACATCAAAATGAACCAGATATTCTGTTTTGGAAGAACATATGCTAATTTTATTGGTCCCAAGGGCTAGTGCAAACTTTCTAGAGCCAAGGGACTAGATCTGATGGAGCAAAACCCCACAGCTAGTCTTTGAAAAATGAGTTTTGTCACCTTATGAACTGGTGTTTTTGAACTTCTAGTTATTCCAAATAAAAATAAAAGCCAACTGATTCCCACATATCAGTGTGGTTTCTTGTCACAATTGCATTGGACCAAATATTTTGTTTATGCCCGGAGAAAAATAAAAATGTAGATAACTTATTTTGTTCTAGATGTAAGTTATTTGACATTAAGGTTTCTTAAAAATATGAAAATAAGCACAACTATATCATGGTCTAGAAACTAGAATTCACATATATGTTTTTGATAAAAAATCCATCTTATACTTTGAACTTATCTCATTCCATTTTAGGCTGTTCTCCTAGGCCCTGGTGGGTTGGGTTTGATCTTTTTTCCTTTCCTTTAAGTGAAACATTTTAGATATAATAGATTTAGGTGTTAAGATATTCTTAGCTATTCACACCTTGGCTTGCAACAACCTTATCAGTTTTAACAGCACAGGGAGCAGGAAGGGAGAGGCAGAGACCCAGAGGTTTGCATGGAGGGAATGTGGGGATTGGTCAGCGCTGAGGAGAGGGCTCTTTCGTGGAGAGCTCTCAGGGGCTGGAGGCCGACAGCCAGTTGGGAGGATTGGAGAAAAAGGGCATCAGCAAAGGAATAGCCAGGGACTCAGGCCTGACTTTGCAAGTTTCCCTGTGCTCTTCATATCATCCCTGAGTCAGGGCCGGGCCCTCACATAACTGCGGGGTGTTTCGGGCTCATTTTCATCTCCCCTCACTCTTCTTTCCTCCTCTCCTCAGCATGTCCTCTTTCAACCACCATGATCTCATGGAGCTGATTGCTCCATTATTAGACAGATTCTTAAGGCATCTTCCTGGCCACAGGGTCCAACCTCCTTATTTTCTACATCTCACCAAACTAAGCCATCAGGGCCAGTTTTGTGGGTATGTGACCTGAGCAGATGTGCAGGGCTCTGCATTTAGAATGCAGAAGGATCCCACATTTGGTTTTAATGCTCTGCTGCCACCATCTTGAAATCCTTAATTCTTGAATAAGGGACTCTACTCTACATTTTCATTTCACACTGGGCCCTGCAAATTAAGTTGCTGGTCTTGTAAGGTGTAGTGATACACTTGTGACTTAATGAATCATAAAACTATTTGATTTTAAAAGAGAGGGTGGGAAACTTGAACTAGGGAGATGGCCAGCAGGACAGAGAAGCTTGTGGGGGAGTGGGGGCTTTCCTGGGGGCTTCAAAACACGACTTATACTGTGGACTTGTCCCACTTGCAGGTTACACCAGTTCCGTCTTTAGAGAGTAATTTATTCCTTGCCTCTATTTGAATCTCCATGTTCCCTTTTAAAACCTATTCTTTTTTGTTCTATTCTCCCTGCAGTTGCTGACAACTAGCCATTTTCTCTTCTGTACTATTGTGGTCACCCCTCAACACTTTTTTAGGCTAAGAGATCCCAATTCTTTTATCCATCAGCTTGAATGCTTTTTTTTTTTTTAATTGATGCTTCCTCAAAGAAGAACAGCTAACTAGTTCAGGTAGCATTGTTAAAACCAGGGCACGATTAATTTCACATCTTGCTACACTATTGCCAAGAAAAGGAACAAAGAGATGGCACCAGTGAAAATCACTCTTTGGCATTAAGCTAAAATTAGCTAAACATTTTGTAATTACAAAGTAATTTGAAAATCAAGTCGTTAGACTAAAACATTGATCAGGGAAAGGATGATGGGAAAGGAAAGAACAGAAAAATTCATTGAAAACCACCTCCCCTGCAGACCAGAGGGATTTTTTGAGAGAAAGTAGATTGCTGCTGATAGAAATACCAAAGCCTATTATTTAAGCAGAGGCTTTGAGAACAGAAAATGTGGCTTTGCAAAGACAAGAGGACTAAGTCCCACCCAGTGAAGGATACATCTGTTCCTGTGTGTGAACAATTTCCATACACATATCCACAAGGAGATGTAAAGAGACCTATTACATTTTATGTTCCAATTACAGTGTTCAAATACTGAATACAAACAGGCGACATGATTGGATAAGCAAAAAGAGTAAGAACAACAAAGCAGTAACAAAATGGAGAGGGGCTTGATTTGGTGTAATATCATGTATTCCTCAGTAATTCACTTCAGAGAGACAGTGATTTAATTTCTACAAAACAGTGTCCTGAATACATTCAAGGTAGATGCATCAGAAAGCCTTTATTATTTCTTTTCCAAAAAGGATAGTTTCATTTTTATGTATCTTGGAGTTTGATTGTCCCCTGGTGATTGAGTGAAATAAAAAGACGTTACTTAATATTGTCAACCAAGCTTCTGGAGATGCCGACGTGGGGGCTCCGGTGTCAGGTGGAGAGAGGATTGCACACTCAGCAGGGCCAGATGTGGGAAGCCTATTACTTGCCAAATTCTACGTGACCATTCCTGGACATTCCCTACCTCCTCTGTATCTTGATATTTTTTGTATACAAAAAGCATTGAAAATGCTGAGCTACGTGAGCTCTGTGAAAATAAAATGAATTAATGGATGAGGAAGTGCTTTGAAAAGTTAAAACATCTTGGGGTTTTTTTTGTTATGTTTTTTAAGCCAACGTGGGGCTTGAACTCACAACCCTGAATGCTCAACCGACTGAGCCACCCAGGCACCCCCGAATCATATTGTTTTTATACATTTAAAATAGTCCATTAACAATATGAAAATTAAAGAAAAAGTCAAAAACTTTATTGGAGGATGGGCATTTACTGTGTCTGTGCTGTGGAGAAACAAACAGGAATTGGATGGTGTTTGCCCTGGGAGAGCTTCCAGTCTACTTGAGGAACAAAAATAATATTGATAGTGGCAAGCTCTGACATTTGTATTGCATTTTATATAACTGAAACTCAAGAAGAGCATATCACAAACTCTGCCTGAGTTTGAAATCCTAGTTTACAGACAGGACAATTGAGGTGTAAGGGGGTCAAATATCTCACCTCAGTATTTTTATCTGTAGCCTGAGATGTGAATAGCACCTCATAGGGTTGTTGTGAGGATTAGGTGGAACATGGACATACCGAAAGCTGATGGCTGGCACACCTTCCATAGTTGTTCATTGTTATCGCTGCATGTGTGGTTATATATTTCCCAAACTTATTTGACTTCAGAAGGTTGTTTTCGTTTTTTTTTTTTTTTTTTTTTGGTGAGGGGCAATCCTAGACGATGGTTCTAGGCAATGAGTACGTTAGAAATCCAGAGAATGGAAGGAGCACTTGGGCCTGGGGTCATTAGGAAAGTCTTCATGGAGGTGAGGAGATTTGAATTGGTGCTTTAAGGAGTGTAGGGTTTAGCCAGGCAGAAGGAATGCAGAAGCCACAGCTGGGGAGAGAAGAGGGGAACACCCCAGTTTGCCTTAAGGAGTGTGGGAAATAGAGCTGAAAAGATAGGACCAGGAGATGACTGAATTCCTGGACAAGGCACTTTGATTTTATCTCATGGGGAGATGGAAACCATTAGTGGGATTTTTAGAAAGAATGATGTGGTGTTTCTCTCCACAGTAAAAGGATGTTAAAATGTACTGAAAGTGCCTGGAGATAGGGACACTGGTTGGGAAGTTATTGAAGAGATTCAGGACCCAGACTGTATCGGTGGGATGGAAATATAAACCGGGAGCCATGTGAGGGATTAGAGGAAAAAAGCAAGACTAATTGGTGGTTGACTGTGGGATTTGATGAGAGGGACAATAATGATTCTCAGGTTTCATGTTGTGGTAATTTGAAGAATCATGTCCCTTAACATTGTTTTATTCTTTCAGTGATTCATTTACCAAGTACTTCCTGAGTGCTTACTATGTTTAGACATGTTTAAGAGCTGAGATTGTTTTTTGCTGTTGTTGTTTGTTAAAAAGAATGAGACATGGTTCTGTCCTCAAAGTGTTCACAGACTTGTTCTGTTTGCAGCACCTGTAATTGTGTGTATTGAGTGTTATAACGAAGGCATGAAAACAGGAGAGGACGAACTGGGAGGAACTGAGGAGGAGGTAGCCTTTCAGCAGGGTCTTGCCCATGGCTGGGGACTCAACAGGGGATAGGAGAGTACCATTTCGGAAATAAAGATGTCAAGAAAGAAAGTTGGCAGAGCTCGGGGAGGGCATGAATTTTATTTTAGACTATTTTATTGACACTAGTACAAAGCGGTAATAGAACACCAGAGTGGAAGTGACTAGCAGGTACCTGGAAAGAAGGAACTGGGAGGGAATCTTATTTATAACAAATCTGCCAGATGGTTAATTGGCTGAAGCTTGAACACTTCTTGTGACAGAGTTCTCCTCACCTCACAATGCAGCTCATTGTATGGTCCAACAATTCCAGTGTAAGAGTTTGAACCGGGTCTGTAAGTGACTTGCAAGCTATTAGAGGTGTTCAAACAAGGGATCACTTGATGAAAGGGCTGTTGATTAAAGGAAGATTCTGTGAGTCCTGTGCAGGAAGGATCTGAGAAGAGAGCTGGCACCTAGGACCCAGGCAGGCAGGGAGGCCAACTCCCATCATCACACATTTTTCTAACTCTGTATTGAGTTAGAGTCTTCCTTGTTGTTACTTTCATTTATGCATCTAGTTTAACCTGACTGAAGCAACACAGAATAAATCTACTCTTTCTGCCACATGACAAATTCCCCATCCAGTCAAGATCTTTCCTTTTTAGAAAGAATCTTGTCCTGGTTCCTTAGGCATCATGGGACACCATTGGAGACTTTCATCATCCTGATCCATTCAGTCAGGCATTGGTCAAACCTTATGTGTAAACATTTTTTGGGGAAGTATGATCTAGGGAACAGAAGTGGGGGATGGGGAAGCCACACAGGGAAGGAAGGAGAGTCAATAAAAGATGCATTTTCAGGTTGGCCACTACTTGAGTGGACAGGGTTCTCCATCCCGCGGTGGGGTCCAAGGAGTCATACAAAATGTGTCTTAGGAATGTCTGTCCAAGGGAAGCATTTGCCCATTGGCACCCATCCCCCACTCGTCAGAAGTTTGCCCAGTGGGGCACTAACTCTCCCTTATTTTCAGGTTGCACATGCCTATGCGGAGCGGGGGGTCCCTCCCTTCCCCACCAAATCTACCTCCTTCTCAGAAGAGAAGCTCTGAGAAGGAAGTGAAAGGCAGGAGACTGGATCTGAGGCAAATGCTAACAGGTACACCAGTGGGAAGTCGATCTGGTCCTGTGGCAGTGGCTGGAATTAGGGACAGTTAGGGCCAAGGGAATCAAAAATGGGGCACGAGGGTCATCCGAGGCATCTGCTATTCACTAGGCTGTCTGCTAGGCTCTCAATGTGCTCCAGCCCCTCCATGTACTTTTCAAGAGCTGATGCTCAGAATTAACTAAGTCCTCCAAATATAGGCCGGAGAAGATTTTAGGGCAGAGAGCAAGTGCAGAGTGAGGTTCTGGAAAAATTATTTAAGGTGAACATACTGCAAATACTTGATACATACACTCTCAATTCTCCAAACACGCATTGCTGCTGGTGACATTCAGCAACCAACCCCCAGGATTTGGCACTGTGCTAGGTGCTGGAGGATGGGGAACATTCTGATGAATAAGGTATAATTTTGACCTTAAGGGGGGGGTGCAGCCTAGCTGGGGAGGTCGAAGAAGTAGCCAAATAATTATAATGAGGTGGTATGGGCTACGAGGGATGCAGAAATGGGCCATAGAGGAGCGTAATTAAGTTTACATCAGGTGGAAGGGTCAGAGAAGGCTTCAGGGGATGTCGAGGGGATCTGGTTCCTCATCACGTGTGCCACAATGGTTCCACCACACACAGACTGAGGCATAGCCTGAACTGCTGGCAAAATTGAACAGTCTTAGGATTCCTGGTTTCAAGTCAACTGTGAAACCTCTAGACGCTCCTTATGTTAGAGACTACATTTATTCAATGCATTTTATCTTAAACAAATATTCCTACCTTAAAAATCGCAGGCTTACTTATGTGTGTACAAGTATCCCCAACTTTTCAAAAGTTTGCATTAAGCCACTTCACTTTTATGATAGACCTACATTAGAACCTGTTTTTGCTAACTGAAAGAAATCTGAAGAGGATTTTTGCTTTTACAAAAAAAGGCAAAAAGTGAAAATAGCATTAGTGTTAGTTTTGCAGCAAGCCATTATAGAAGCACAGCCAAGTCCTTCCCAGGGAAGGACTCAGCATCTCAGCATCACACCACCATAGCTTTGAACTTGTCCGTGAGCATCTGTGCTTCATCTTGATTTATTTTGTGTATCTGTTAACAGGAGGTGTCCCAAAGTATCAGAAAAGCTTAAGAGGTGTTATTTTTTGCATCTGGGACCACTAAAAAATTTTCCATATAAGTTAGTGGTAATTGCTTCTTTGCTTTACACCGTATTGGCTTAGGAAACTCTCTAAGGAACACTCATCTTTTGGATAGTGGGTGAAACCCATATTTGAGTATTTTGAGCCACTGTTCCATCTCTCAGGAATCATATCTTTCCCATATGTATCACTGTTTTATATTTTCTAGTGTACTAAAAGAGACTTTGATTGTAAAAGGTTAAATTGAAGATGAAGTAGGGTACTTTTTCCTCTTCTCCCCTTGGCAAGAACACCGCAGAGCCTTTGTAAACAAAAGCCAGAACGCAGACAGTTGAGGGGTGGTTTCGGCTAAAAAAAGTATACCTTTTTTTTAACATGGTGAATTGAAGAATAGCTCAGGAAAATAAGGAGCAGGTGACGGCCACAGCCTGGAGAGCAGAGGCCTGGGACGAAGACAGAGAGCACCTCCTAATCAGAGCATTTGTGGCTTGTCATGTGGTCCCACACATCACGTTAGCCCTTGGACAGAGGGAGGCTCTGAGCCTCCTGTCTTCTGCCCCCCAGTTCCTGGCCCCCAAACTGACATATGGGAAGGATTTAGAGGCAAGGGAAAAGCCCAGAAATCAAATGTGCAGAGAAATTTTGTGGCTAACAGCTGGAACTCATGAAGTTTCATATTAAGTGGAGGATTGATAGCAAGAAATCCAAAACACCCTTTCCCAAAAGACAGACAAATTAATAGCTCGAGGACAAAAAATGCTTAAGATTCTTGGCTTCTCTTTAAATATAACTGTAATGCTTATGTTTGTTTTTATAAGGGATGGCCATGGCTATATTTGTCATAAATTTGGAATTATTGAATTCAAGGATGAATGTGGTGAGATGCATTAACCAAGTGCCAAAAAGGAATCTCAGACTGGACCACATGCCCATTTTGCTTTGGAGCCTTCCTTCTTGAGGTGTGTTAGTATCAAGTAAAAAGAATTATTTATGAATATTTTTACCTAAATTATCTTATTTGATCCTCCCCTCTACCTGCCAAGAAGTAGGTATTTTATAATTCCCTACTCTGCTTGAGAGGAAATTGATGCTCCAGGAGGTTAATTTGCCCAAGATCATATGATGGCAGACAAGAGCTTAAACCCAGGGCTTCTGCTCCCAGCAACCATGGCTGTATCCACTGCACTGGTTCCCGAACCTGGATGAGTTTCCAAATTAGCCCTGGAGCTTTTGAAATGCACTGATTCCGAGAGTGGGCTCCAGAATCTATACGCTTAAAAATCTCTGCAGTGATTCTGATAATCAACCTGGTTTGAGACCCACTGTATGAAGATAAATGAAACATCATTCTCTCACTAGTCAGTACAAATTAATCTTTACTTGGGGGATGTAGGTGAGGGTATTTTGAAGGTCAGCAGAGCCACACCTGGGAAGCATTAGAATCCACCCGACCATGCAGCTCGAAATAATTTGAGATAAGCTGGTTCAGTGTGATTACCAGCGAGCATATGATGAGGGGAAGCTAGATCATAACAACATAAAGTGATGTTTCTCAGCCTTTTCCTAGGCACTCATATACCTGTAAGAGTGCTGGGACACAACAGGGGGGTTGCCAATTATCAAATATGTAGAGCCACTGGTTGGGAACGATTGGATAAAACCCAAATTGGAGGAACTGGATAGATTACCATCAAAATGCACAATATGCTTACTCTTTCAGAGTCTGAACTGAGTTGAGAAGTACAATGAACATGGAAAAGCCTTGAGAGTAGCCAAGTTAATTCTTCTTAGTGACCTTGGACAACCACTTATCTTCTTTGAGCCTCAATTTTCCCATATACAAATGGAGGGTGATAGATACTTTCATCATATTTAGAGGCTTGAAGGCAATAACATTATAAGGTAATTAGTCCAGTGCTTATAAATAGCAAGGATCATGTGAGTTGCTTTGCTGTTTCTGTCTCTTGCATCCAAGAGATCTTAAAATTTAGTCAGTGAAGGATATAAATGCTTTAATGCAAACCAGTTTTCAAATGCAGAAAAATTCACTCTTGTAAAAAGCCAGGAATGTACATAATGCATGAAGTCCTATCTTAATCAAGTCCTACTTCCAGCTTCTAGATACATGTGGACAAAGGGCAAGCATCTGAACAACAGAAACCATCCGCAGAGGGGAGCAAGAGGAAAGTGCACCCAAGAATTTGGAAGCCAGGGAATAAAAGTGCCCTCTATACCTCACAGGCTAGGACAAAGACTTGAAAGTCACTTTTGAGAATGACTTTAAATAGAGTCAGCAGGATTGTAACCTGATTACCTATATTAACATATCTAAAGAGAGAACTTATCATTTAGAACTGCAGTTGGCCCGCAGTGGAAGAACAGAAAATGGAAAAGTCAGAAAAGCAAATGTTGGCAAGTGCCCTCCTAGAACTACCTAGGGGAGAAGGAGACTTAGCTCAGGGACTTAGAATATTTCTTTCCCATTGGCAAGACCATATGCATGGTGGGATGTCTACCTCAGGCTTTCTTAGCCCAATGTCACTATAGAGTTCAAGGGTATAACTAGTCTATTTTGTATGAATTCTATACATCTCTTGAAATCGTCTGACTATAATTTAGCTTCCCCTATATTTGCCTGTAGAGAAAAAGCACATATTAGCAGACTGAAGCTGCTAATAACCCTTTCGTGCTTACGTTTATTAATGAAAAATAATCAGTTGGTGTTCTGGTTTATACCTCAGTCTTCTGTGAATTTAGCAAGCGTGAGTCAGCCTCCCTGAGTCTGATGATCCCTAGAAGCTGAGTTTTGGAATGTGCAAGGTGCATTCTAGGACCTTGGGCGATGATGAGCTGAGCAAGACAGTGTGTGCCATCTGACAGCATCTGCTGGGCTCCATGGGGACCCGCGACCTTGCTGCACACTCTCTACTCACCACAGGGAAGAGCGAAGCCCTGGGACAGAAGCCACACCTTATGTTTCAAACGAATGGGAAGAGTTTTGCGACTGAATCATGAATCAGCTCTAGGTGAAAATGGCTTTCAGAGAAGATAAGCATTCCTTTCCCTTTGCTGACCAGGGGTCTCTGGACTTTCCGAGATATCTACTTAAAAGCTCCAATTGCTCTAATGATAATTTCAAAATACCACAAACTCTGTGAACACCCCATTTCTTCAAAATTTAATAGTTCCCAGTTGTCTGTCCATTTCTTCACTGTGCCGCCTCTCCTGAGCTCTGGTGTAATCCTGTGTCACACGTCAACCCCAGGGACAGCGACACCCAAACACCTGGAGCCATCTGCTTGAGGAGACCTGGAGTTACACTTATTCCTGGGGGCAGGGGGACGTGGAGGAGAGAGGGCATTTTTGTGTTTCTTTGCAGGATAACTACCACTGCCGCTAACTGGCCCTGGGCCTCCAGTCTTGCCTCCCTTCTAGTCCCCTCAAGTAGCCAGAGCAGTCTTTTCTAAGTGCCTATCTAAGTACATTGTCACACTCAACCTTGAAATTCTTCAGTGGCTGCCTATTGCTCCCAGTTCAAGTCTCACCTCTGGCATGTTTTAATAGGCCCCGTGGGCTCTGTCCTTTGCTGGTTGCTCCAGCCTCTTTTCTCACACTCATCTCTCTCATTCTAATGAGATTTACTGATTGAGTTTATTGAAAATATTCTATGTATCCACTAGCCTCTTGTGCCGGACACTATTCTAGGTGCTTGGAATACATTGGTGAACCAAACAGGGGAAGATCTATTTACCTGATTGGATACTAGTGGCCTACTTACTTATCCAGACTCTCCTAAATTGCAAGCTCCCTGAAGACAGGGTATGTATGTTGTTCACTACTGTATTCCCGAAGCCTAGAAGAATGGTTTGGTGTGTAGCCAGCACTCAGTAAGAAAAGCGAGCAGCCCGTAGAGAAAGAACAGCAAACTTTTTCTGTAAAGGAAACATTTTCTGTAAATATTTTAGAATTTTGTGTCCCTCTGGCCTCTGTCATAGCTGTTAAGTTCTGCTGTTGTAACACAAGTAGCCAGAAACAATGTAAGTGAATGGATGTGGACATGTCCCAGTCAAACTTAGAGGATCCCTAAAGTTTCTTCCAGGTCCACAATTATTTAAATATTTTATCTGTTTTGTTTATTGCTACTCCTAGCATTTAGAACCATGTGGAACATGGCAGATGCCTAATATTATATACTTGTTGAGTGAAGAAATTAAGATAGAGTTGAGGCTGACTTTGGGTTTAAATCCAAGCCTGTCTGCCTTCAAAATCCATGGCCTTTGTATGGCATATTCTTCTGTTGTTTAATTGAATATAGACATTAGGCATCAGAATTCCCAAGACACTGGACACCACAATTCTGGTCAATTAATCTAAAGTCATTACATTTTTTCTAATCTTGAAATGTCTTGCACAATCAGATCCCTGTCAAAATTCATTTGCCAGCCCCAAACAATGATGAATCCCTCTTAATAGTATATGAGGAATTAAGTAGTGGGCAAGGGAATAGTACCAGCTGGTGAAGCACTAATAAAAACAGGTATGTGCAAAGGGGGATTTACCTATAGGATAGAGAGGTGGTATAGAGAGGAGTGTAATTTACTTTACGGCAAGCTGAAGGGTCAGAGAAGCCTTCAGGAATGTGGTAAGGCCTGAAAAGGGTCCTGAGATGGTACACATTCCTCCCTCTGTGTCTAAAATGAGGAGTCTGAGTGCACGAGGGATGCACTAGACTGTTATAACCTGAATTGTGGGCAGAATTAAGCAAAGCCAGAATTCTAGTTCCCAGTCATCTATGAAACCACTTGACACTCCTTAGGTTAGAAGCTATATTTCAGTGCACTCGTTTTAAACAAATATCCCTGGCTTAACCATCACAGCCTCTCATTTATATGTATATTTGAGGATTTCAGGTCATTGTTCTCTCTCTTAGGAATCATATTTAATTAAAAGAAATAAATCACTTTTTCATGTTGTTCTAGAATGCTAAAAGAGACCTTGATTGTAAAAGGTTAAATGAAAGATGAAATGGAAGAAGAAAAAACCAGCTGGGCTTCTGCATTGTGAACTCTGTGGAAGTGTTGAGTCAGCTGCCTGAATTGTGAAGTGGAACCCGCAGAGCCTCTTGCTCTGCAGCCTGAATTTGTTCCCAGTGTCTCTGGTTCCATACTGGTTTATGACCAATGACTAATGCTTCACCCATGAGTCATTAAACCCATCCTGCCTTTTCCTGGTTCTCTAATCTTCTTGGAATTCATCCTTGTGTCCAATGGTCCAGTGCTCTAGCTTGGTATTCAGATGACTGAGTGAACAGAAATGGTAATAAAAATGTATATGTGATATAACAGTTCAAAATGCAATTCCCTTAAGAGAAGGCTTCTGAGCAAATGAAATTCCTCCCAAACCATGTCAAATACTTTGAAATATTTGAAGCTTTCCGTTTCCTTTGCACCTTCATGAGAGGTCAACAAATACAGCAAGAATATCTGCTAGCTCTGCACACACTTTGCCACGCAATTCAGACTTCATAGGGCAACTCTAGCTTCTAATGCTCTTGATTAACTGCACTAATGGAAGAAGGCAGAAGCATGGATAATCTAATATAGATAGCAGCTGATGAATATGCATGTGTTTGATGTTCTAGAAAACGACTTTAAAGGAAACAATGAAGTGCCATTGGTGGCTAAACTTAGGATGGGAAGAAAAGATGTCCAACTTCTTGACTACTGCTCAATTCCCTGAAATACGTATCATTTTAAGATCAGCTATTTTCACAGAAAGAGCCAGGAATGGCCCAATAACTATGGAAGAATGTGGCAGACCAAGTGGAAGGCAGGTGACTCAGGGTGGGGAAGAAGATATAAATATGCCATGGGAATGAGGTAGGAGCTGAGGAGGAGATAGATAGATTTAGCTGCTAATGCTGGCTGGAATTTAGCTTTACCTGTTCAAACAGAAGGTCCAAAGGGTATAGCCTAGGTAGGAAGTCCACTAAAAACTGAAGTAACTGATGAGTATCCCATAATCAGGCAGTGATGGAGAATCCAAATAGATGTGATTCTCAGGCATTCAGGCAGGAGATGTGCAATCATTCTCTTCTTGAGGGATGGTAGAGAGGGGGCTAGCTTACATGGCTAAGGGGGAGACTGAGTAGGCTAGAGTAGGGTATCAGGTTAGGAGGATATTAAGTCATATAAGAAGAGAGTTCCAATTGGTTACAAGTAAAGGCTCTTGATGCTGATGTTGAAAACCTGAGTGTGAAGGCAGGAGAATTATGGAACCAAATGTATGAAAGCAATGGTCCATGGGTCTAGATGTGAAGGGTGTCCTGGTGTATACTAGACACAGAAAATATGGCTCAGATGACTTTTATGTGTTCTTGGAGAGACATCTGGGGTCTCCAGTCACAATTAAGGTGCAGAGGATATGGACAGACAAGTCATTAATTGTCATTAACAAAAATCAGTTTTCAGGTTGCAGGGCACTATTGAGCATATCCAAGTGCTACTCCCTAAATTCAAGTCCTAGGTGCTCCAGGTCGATTTTTTTCTGGTTGGCCTAGAGCAGTCATGGATTGTGGCCAGCTAGATATTATTTTGATCTCATCCTTTTTCTTCAGTATGAGGTGTGGATGGGTAGACGTGGCGCCAGAGGGAATGACCACAGTGGAGGAACTAGCCAGAGGGGAATGACTGAAAAGACAACTGGGTAGGCAATTTTATCCATTTCTTTTCATTGGTCCAGATAAAGATATACTATAGAAAGTATTCCACAATGGGACACCTGGGTGGCTCAGTCGGTTAAGCGTCTGCCTTCAGCTCGGGTCATGATCCCAGGGTCCTGGGATCGAGTCCCACATCGGGCTCTCTGCTCCACAGGGAGCCTGCTTCTCCCTCTGCCTCTGTCTCTCATGAATAAATTAAAAAAAAAAAAAAAAAGTATTCCACAATGGAAAATCAGTTGAGTTACTGTGCAGTCACACAGTGTAGACTTCCTAGAAAATGTACCACTAAAAAATTTAGCTTTCAACCTTTGTTGACATACATGGAAAACAATATTTAAACTGCACTGCACTTCTCTCTGGAACCTTATGCCACTCTTTATGTTCACCGAATGAGGCTCAGTCCTCGAATATTTTCTTCCTATTTTTTAAGTAGAAAACAAAATAATAGAGTTTTATCCATCATAACTCCATTTTCAAAAGGGGTTGTAGCATTGCCATGGGGAGGCTTGGTCAAGAGAAATTCTGTAGCTTTGGGGCTACAAGGCCTAAGAATTAATTGGCAAAATCAATTTCAAAAACATGCCAATGTTAATTCATGAGAATTTAACCACCATTTACTGACATCCACCATTGGGAGAAATTAGCCTCAGGGCTTAAAAGTAAAGTGGTTTCACAATAAAGGGACATATAAACAGTAGAGTATATCTTTTGAGAGTGGATGTGACTGAATGATTATAGTCACAAGAACATGAGTTCATGGTTGAGATTTTGTGAGTTAAGGGATGATGTGTTTCTTGTAGGATTTCAAAAAGTCAGATGACTTCTGTTGAATCATGCTCAAGCATCTTGAATGTTAGGGCTGAACAGCAAGGTGAGCACAGTTGACACATGATGAAACCATCAATTCAGTATTTACCCAAAGTTCTTTCTGTGATTTCTCACAATCACACTGCACTAACTCCTGCTGTCAAAATCTGGTTTCACAAGTGCCCAAGCACGAGTCTTGGGTATCGATCGTTCAGACTGCTAATTGGTGTAGCTTAGAATTTGATTCAGTAGTGATAAAAAAGAGCTCCATTTTTGTTCTATCCTTGCTGTATACGTTTTTTCAAGAAGATGCTTGGTCTTTGCCACATTAGCTATTCATTTTTTTAAATGTAAAATCAGAAGGAAAAAACTTGTAAGAATGCTATGATTTGTTGGCATCAAAGCTGAGGTTGCCTTCAGGCTGCCTTAACTTATGTATCTTCTTTTACTTAATTCCTCTGTTTTATTTTATCAGCTGTCTCTGTGCAAGACAGAAGGCCTACTTTTTCAAACAAGATTACTTTTTTTGATATTAGGCAACCCATCTTGTTCTCTGCAGAGCACATTTTCATAGGAATAGAAAGGTACATTTTTCTTAAAAATCATCAAGTGTGTCTCCGGTTTCACAAATGCAAAGGAAGTGTGCAAAGGTAAGGACAGGAAACTGATTTGCTGCTGCAACTTGTGATGACAACATCTTTTCATTGTTGGCTAATCTTTTACTAGCATAAATCTGAAAGTGATTTCATGGGTAGAGAAGGTGAATTTTCCTTGACAATTTACAGGATCAGCCTTTGTTGGATGCCCTCTGAGACAAGTTTAGTTGCAATGATTTGCAGAAGCAACTCTGTGGCTGACGTATTCACATGAACCCAGAATTGCAGTAAGGGAAGGGGGAGATTTGCTAGGAGAGGCCAAGCTTGCATGTGTAAGAGCTAAGGATTTTTATTTATTTTATTTTTTTTAAAGATTTTATTTATTTATTTGACAGAGAGAGACACAGCGAGAGAGGGAACACAAGCAGGGGGAGTGGGAGAGGGAGAAGCAGGCTTCCTGTGGAGCAGGGAGCCCGATGCGGGGCTCGATCCCACGACCCTGGGATCATGACCTGAGCCGAAGGCAGATGCTTAACGATTGAGCCACCCAGGCGCCCCAAGAGCTAAGGATTTTTAAATGCAGCTCTGTGTGGCCAGGGTTGTGATATTCTGAAACAAAAGATTCTTTTTCTTTTTCTTTTTTGACCCTAGGATGAAACCTACAATATGAGGGTCAAGAGTGGCTGTAGATTAAGAACATCATTTCCCTTGCAAGATAACATCATCTGTTTGGTTCCATAGTAATGTCTTTAGAGTTCAAAGTTTACATCTGCAGCTGCTGTTGGGAAATATTTATTGATACATATATATATATATACACACACACACATTTCCCATTGTACCCAGATTACTGGGTATAATTTAAGACTATATTGTCTAACGTCATACTACTAGCCAAATGGGGCTACTGAGTGCTTGAAATGTGGCTAGTCTGAATTGAGCTGTGTTGTGAATATAAAATACACACTGGGTTTCAAAGGCAATATTAAAAAGAGAATGAAAATATCTTAATACTTTTCTATATTGATTATTGACTAAATGTGGAAATAGTAATATTTTAGGTATTTGGGGTTAGGTAGACATATGATTAAAATGAATTTCACCTCTTTATTTTACTTCTTTGATGTGGCTACTAGAAATTCACCAAGTGGCTTGCAGTGTATTACTACTGAACAGGGCTGGTCTAAGAACCTATGTTATGACGAATGATTCTCTGACATTCCACACCGAGCTGTGAAAAGTTACTGGAACTCTAGTCACCAGCTCCTGACATTCAGGGATCCCATCCCTGGTGTCTCCTCTGGGGCTCTTTGGTAGCATCCAGTCTCCTCCGAGCCATGACGACAGGCTGTATCACTTCTCCTGCCCTCTTACTCCATGTTCGATCTGCTCCTCTTAGCTATAGGAGTTGTTCCTGTTGGCTTCGAGACATGGCTGGCTGCTGATCCACTGTCCCACTGCTGAGTGGGAGAGGGGAGAGAGCCTCCTTTCTGACTATTGCAAACTCCTTTATCTATTTCCTGTATTAAGGAATCAAACAGTTTGACTCTATTTCTTGCAGATCCCCTGATGATAGGAGTCGCTCATTAACCTTACTCTTTAAGTTTGTGAGTATTTTGGTAAATACGTAGAGTAAATTCCCTCGGGCTAAATTGGAAAAGGGATGCAAACATCATCACCCAGCAGACTGCACTCAGAGTGGCTCCTCTTTTTCTTTCCCTGACCTGCCATGTGAATTTCTTCCCCATTCCACATGTTGCCCTGATTTCGAGGCCCAGCCACAGTTAGTTCTCCAGGGGTTTAGTCATACCCCCTGCTCTAGGACAGGGTCATGTCCTGGAATGTGCAGAGGTTACCCAGCTTGGTCTTTCGTTCTGGAACAATTATTACATGTGATGTTCTCAGTAACTGACAGTGGATGCTAGTCGTCTGATATGGATTAAATTATGGGATCAGCCTTATACAAGGAATGCTGAGTTAGAGAAAGGTGGCCTGGCCTCTTATCTCACACCCGAGTGGAAACTTGCCTACCAGTCATGAGCAAAGAAGCTAGAGAACATTGGACTTCCTGGTGGAGGAGAGGTACCACTGAGGCAGGAGGCAGAGGGGCAGAAAGTTCCCAGCATGAGGGCGGATAAGCCAAGAGAGCAATATAGCAAAAGACTTGGCTCGTGCAATTTTTGATGTTGTGATCGTAGCCTTGGCCAAGCACGTCCTATGGATTTCTGGTGCTCCTTGCTTCACCCATCAGATAAATTACTTCTTCTCTCACTGGGAGGAGTGAATGAGTGAGGGGATGGAGAGGGGGAACCCAGTATTTGTTCTGTACCCCCTTTCCTTGGAAGTAAAGCAGGAGTTCCTTCTCTGTGTGGCCCGTGAGGGAGAGGAAGTAAGCAATCCCCGTATCACGCAGTGTTTAAGTGAAATCATAATCTCTTAGACTGTCAGAACTGACAGGATCTGAAACACTGTCAGATCAGGTGCCGTGATTATAGATGAGGAAACAACTTTACAAAAGCAAAGTAACAGAGACTGGAGGAAGCTACCCTATAGTGTGTTTCCTATGTATTAACACCTTTGAAAATAAACAGAAAAAAAACCCAGCCTTCCAGTTTGATATAACTTGTGCCTTAGTAACAAGTTTGCACCTGTGTTTTTGACTTTAAATATTTGCAATAAAATACAATTAACTGTAGGACTGAAAATCTGGCATAGGAAAGAATTTACACTTTGGTTTGCCACATTTGGTGTGGATTTACATGCAATAGCAGAACTAATCCAATTGAGAGATTTAATATTTTCATTTCACTGCCATAAATTTACACAGACCTTGAGTAATAGATCCCCAGGAGGAAGGATGCCTGGGACTCAGACAGCGCTGTTCATATATAGAGAGAATTGGGCCCAGTGAATATTTTAGCCAGACTCTGTGTGTTGAACAAGATACCTGCTGAGATCAATATAAAAATCACTAATACGAAGGCCAGGTGTTGTTAGTGAAAAGTTTGATTTAAGGAATTAGACGTAAATAGATCTCCAAACATGAATTGTGCAACTTGAAAGGTGGTATACACAATGACGAGCAAGGTGAATGGCTAGTGGCCTGGGCCCCTGGACCCCTGGACCTGTTTGTCTATTACAACAGTTGTCACCGAATTGTAATCATTTGTTTACATGTTCTTTTACTCACTAAACACATATGGAGTGTCTACCAGATGTCAGGCACCAGGATGAGCACTGGGGAGAAGTAATGATTTACATTTTATCTGTTGGCCTATATAAAGAATTTTGGACAATCTGACTGAAATCTTTGAGTCTCCTCAGTTTTTTCATCGTAAAACATAGAGGGTGAGGATTAGATCTTCTTTATTTTTTTTTTTTAAGATTTCATTTATTTATTTGACAGAGAGAGAGTGAGCACAAGTTGGGAGAGGGGCAGAGGGAGAAGCAGGCTCCTCATTGAGCAGGGAGCCCAATGCGGGACTCAATCCTAGGACCCTGGGATCATGACCTGAGCTGAAGGCAGATGCTTAACCGACTGAGCCACCCAGGTGCCCTTAGATCTTCTTTAATATCCCTTCCAGTCCTAAGATATATGTGAAATAGATATTTTTGAGGTTTTGGAGGAAGCTTGAAAAATATATCCGATCATGCAGTTTGAACCCCTCCTCCCCTGTCCCAAAGCACAGTGTGTTAAGCATAGAGAGAAGTGTATTTCTCTCTCAGGCAAAGGAAGTAGGGGATAAGCAGTTGAGGCTGCAATGGCTGTCCCGTAAGGCTGCCAGGAAGGCAGGCTCAGTCACCCCTCCTCCTCAGCCATCCTTAGCACGAGCTCCAGGCCACGGGGCTGCTGGGGCAGGGGAGGCTGGAGCACATGATATTTAGCAGGGATATTGTGGCCATAAAGTTGGGTTGTAAGTGTAAGCAAGAAGGGTTAGTGGATGGTGGGATCCCCAACAATTGTTTGTAAGAGAAAAGTTGCACCAGACCAGTTAAACAGGCCAGGAAGACTAACTCAAGACCATTGAAATAGAGGTCTATTTCATTATTACAACAGGGAAAAGAGCATGAGCTCTACTTTGCTGAAACAAAAGGCAAAAGGTGGTGTGGGCTCATGGAAAGTCCTGGAGGATGTCAGGGGAGAGGTTGGCCAGTGTGCTTAGGCCATCTCCATCTGCATTTATTAATTGTTACTTATGGAAGGTAGGCTCCCCCCTTCCACAGACCAGGAGATTGAGGTGCTATCTTTCTTGAGGATTACATTTCAAAGGGGTGACTTCCAGGCCCTTGAGAAAGACACTCCTGGGTTGTAGAAGATTTATATCTCAAAGGGGCCAGAGAGAGAGTTTACAATTACAGTTTTCCTAAAATAAATGCTCCAGAAAAAGGGGTCCAGGGGCCTCTAGTCAGGAAAAAACCTATCCACAGTTTTGTCAAGCTGAGGGGAACCTTACGGCCATCTTGGTTCTGTCTGTGCTGTGGAATCTATCCCTTTTTGCTGCAGTTCTGTTTGTGATACTAATGTCTTAAAAATCTTTTCTTCATAGGTAAGATAAACTTCCACCCAAATGACTTTCCAAAGTGCCCAAAATGATTTGTTTGTGGAATCTGAGCAGATGAGATTGAACACTGCATAGGGGTGTGTTCACTGTGGCTTCACGACCGTAAGTGGTGATGCTGTGAATAATCTCTGAGCCTCGAAGACTCCAGAGTCAGGTGACAGGAAGTTTCAAGCTCCGAGAGCAATTATAAGTCACTCACATTATGTGTGAAAAACCTCATCATTGGGTATGCCTAGGAATAGGCCGCCGCGCACTCCTGTTTCTCGTTACTCTCCATTGAAAATGGAGCAATTCGGGTTGCTGCCTGATTCCAGTCTGGCTTCTTTCCCCCTAAAGGTGACAAGCTCTAATTTTATTTCATTCTTTGTAAATTGAAAATGAAAGGTCCTGCACGGGCTGGATGGGAGATGCAGTGTGTGCCTTTGCATTCAAGGTGAGAAACACATATATGTTTTCTTAATGTGCTTCAGCTTCATTCGGAGGCATAAAGAAGGAAATAGACCCGGCAGGTTCGTGAGCCCATCTTCCTTCCTTTGCATTGATTGAAACCACCTTCCTCGAGCATGCCTTTTGGAATTTTGAGCAAACTGATTTTCTGTGTCCCCAGGAGCTGAGACTTGTCACATTTCCATTTCACAACGTTATTTCCCTAACACGGCAGAGCTCCTTGTCAAGATCTTTCCCTGCATCTCATTCTTTCTTGGCTAGCCAGGCCAATCCTTGAGGTCAGACCTCATCATAGTGCTGATGCGTGAGAACAAAACCCAAAGAATAACTGTGTCACCTGAGGATTTTACTCTATGAAGTTACCTTTCAAGATGTGATTTAACACTTAATATGTCTCCAAATCCATGTAATAATAAGTTCAATTATATTTTGGACTGCATCTATTAGTATTTTTACTTTTTCGTAAATCTGGTGTTTCCCCACATACTGGATGTTTTGATTGCTTTTTTTTCCCCACGCTATACTATTTTTCCTCATTTTTATTTTTTATTTTATTTTTTAAAATTTAAATTCAATTAATTAACCTATAATGTGTTTTTGGTTTCAGAAGTAGAGGTCAGTGATTCATCAGTCTTATATAATACCCAGTGCTCATTACATCACGTGCCCTCCTTAATGTCCATCACCCAGTTACCCCATCCCTTCACCCCCCTCCCCTCCAGCAACCCTCATTTTATTTCCTATGACTAAGAGACTCTTATGGTTTGTCTCCTCTCTGATTTCATCTTATTTTATTTTTTCCTTTCCTCCCCTATGCTCCTCTGTTTTGTTTCTTAAATTCCACATATGAGTGAGATCGTATGATAATTGTCTTTCTCTGACTGACTTATTTCACTTAGCATAATACCCTCTAGTTCCATCCATGTCATTGCAAATGGCAAGACTTCATTTTTTTTTTTTTTTTTGGTAATGGTGAATCAGTGGAAAACCTTTAATAACTAAATCAATAAATATATACCATGAGAAATGTATGACTAAACTCAGACAATTAAATATAAATCAAAACAAAGAATTTGGATATAGAGGAAAAAAATTAATGGTGAGAGCTGTGTCCATTTAAATACAAAACTAATACTAAAGAACATGAGAATCATGCTTACAAAATAGAATGTTAGTGTTAAAAACATTGGCAATATACAACAAACAATAAAACTAATAAAGACTTCATTTTTTCTTTTTGATGGCTGTGTAGTATTTCATTGTAATATATACCACATCTTCTTTATCCATTCATCTGTTGATGGACATCTGGGCTCTTTCCATAGTTTGGCTATTGTGGACATTGCTGCTATAAACATTGGGGTGCAGGTACCCCTTTGGATCTATTTTCCCCATTTTTAAGACCCCAAACACCATTAAGTCATTTCAGATTAATGTAATTCACTTTTACAAAAGATACTATTAGAGACCATGGGAGTTCCACTTTCAAAGAGTTCATGAAGGAAGAATATTCTAGGTTAATTTAATAGAGCTTAAAGATACAATAGATTAGAAGTAAAATTTTTACCAAAGGGCTGAATGATATAATAAGAACCACTCAAATATCAATACTGAAATTGTTATCTAAGCAAGCTCCTTGACAACTAAGTCAGGGGGTGGGAATATTAATTAGACTGCAGAAAATGGGGCTATATTTCCATCCAGAAGGGGAATCTGTTTTCTGCTCAGAAAATTGTTTTTCTGCCAAAGGCACCTGAATATAAAACCCCATCAAGAGAGATTGAGAGAGATCAAGAGCACAGCGAGCATAGGACTGTGACAACATGCAAACAGAAAGAAAAACTACTCCTAGGGAAAGAAATTAAGGACTTGGTTGGCATTTTGGAAGTTACTGAATAAAAGAATCCCACCTTACAAGTGCCACTGATAAACACTGCATTTATAGTGCTCACGGAACAAGTGCGTAAGTAGAAACTACTCTTCTGTTATTTGGTAACATGGGCTCTGAAATACTAAGAAACAAATATTCTTCACCAGAATATTGTGGGACATATAAAAAAGGATGACCTACAACAAGTTGAGACCATAACCCAAAGAAGAGAGAATATTTAACTAAAAGTGAGAAGATCCTTTTAGCTTCTTCAGCAAGGCTATTTTTTCTCACTATTTTTAATGTGAGGAGTTAGAAAGTACTTTCATGAACACTATAGTAAACTATCCATTGTTTCTATGTATAATTGTTTAATTTAACTGGAAGGTAAACTATTTCTAAAGTTTTCATTTCATTTTAATGTTATTCCCTTACATTCACTTCTCTATTAATTTTGTCATTCATTCACTTGTTCCTATGTTCATTCATTCATTCATTGAACAAACAAAAACTGTAATGTGAGTCCAGTCATTCTCTACCTATCATAGAAAACATTCTGTTTTCATAGGAACACAGAGTTTTTTGTTTCTTGCTTATCTTTTTCTTTATAAATCTGTGCTTGGCTGACCTTACTTAATTATTCTAGTGAAGCGTCTTCTATTCAAAAGTTAGCAAACAAGGAAGGCAGCACCCTTTACAGAATTCTGGCTTAACAAATGGGTCCTACAAGACACACTCACAAGGAAGCAAGCAAACATAGACTTCAAGTACTTTTATTTATTTATTTTTAATGATCATATCTATGGCCAGTATGAAACATGACAATGATGGCCGATTCTGAATAACAGTAACCAGACACCACCGTTTTAAAAGCTATCAGCTACCACGAAACATAAGGCAAAGATATTATTGTAAGGAATTAAATTTAATGTATTATCATTCCTTCAACCCAAAAAAGATAATGAGAAATTCGCAACAGGCATAGGCCTGAAAAGTGTTTGCCTGAATACAAATGACAGTGTAGGTTTATCTATAGAGAGAGGAACGTGTGTGTTCACCCAGATAGAGGTGAAAACACCAGGCAACTTGTTAATTGTTTAAGTATTCTAAACAATTTTAATACATAATTCCTTAGCACATCTTATTGGCAGAACTCTAATAACTAACTGTTCAGTATGGAAGTAAAATCACCTCCTCACAAAGTGCCGAAAAGGAATCAATTCAGTCAATTTAGTCAATTTTTAAATTTGACGTGGAGCAGATTACTTAATTAATGGAATCTTCCATTTTCACATCACATTTTGATTTGGCTGTTTTGGCTGCTGGAACAGAGAGCTGCTCCAGTTGCCTCTGGAAAAGGGACAATCTGTCACAGAGATACCCAGGGAGCTATCAGGAGCAGAGTAACTCTGGCTCTCACTGCCGACTGACTTCTTCTTCTTCCCATATTTCCAGCTCCAATACATCCCAGAGAGGGAATCTAATTGCTCTAGCTCATTTTTTTCCCACCAGAACATAAGCAAGCCCATGGATTGATTGACCTTGGGTAACCTCTCTAATCAACTCTTGCTGGGGCGCTGAATAGGGAGAGACAGTGTGTGTCAGGGGCAGGATGCTGACCCTTTAGTAGGGATTGTGGATGAGGCAGTTTGCCTTAGAAGGGGCATTCTGAGGTTTGTTCAGTGTGGTACCCAGTAGCATCTAGTTGTCATTGCAAGAATGGGCAAATTTACCATGTTTGTGTATGTTAAAAAAAGACCCTATTGCTTAGTTTTAAAAAATAGTTTATAACAACATTTTTATAATTATAAAATTGAAGCATCTTTATTGAAATCAATTTTGAATAGACGAGAGCACAAAGAAGAGATCATTATTGGATTTTTTATTGGGTCTTAAAGAAGTTTAATTCATCCATATTTATTATGGCAAATGATAGGTTTGGTTGACCGTAATTTTATTTTCTACTTTTTGGTTTTTGTGTTTCCTTAAAAAAATTTTTTTTTTTTTTGCTTTATGAAATGGAATATTTTTCTTTGCTATTCTCAATAATTTTGAAGTTCTTATTTTATTCAATATAATCAATTACATATCATTAATTAAAATATATTTAAATCCATTTTTCTCTCATTTAATATTTTTGTCCTTCTTTTCTCTCCCTTCTTCTCAGCTACCTCGATATGACCTGATATGTTAGATTCAGATTTTTATTTCATATTTTTATTTTTACATCATGGCATTTTATTTAAAGAATTATTTTTGAGAAATGCATTACATTTTATGACACTGTTATCTACAATTATTTAGATGTAACTCTATACTTAAGTGTTTTCAGTACTGATTGTAATTTTTTTAATACCACAAATCACCAATTTTTTAGTTTTTTTCTTTTTGAAGTAATTATTTTGAAAAGAGTACATGGGTATTATACATTCTATACTTTTTATGTCTGAGAGTGTTTCTGTTTTCTTGGTTGTACATAGATTCTTTGGGTCAAATTTTTTTCTTCACAAAACTCTGCGGACTTTTTTTCAGTGAAAACTTCTGGTGCTTAACAATGTAGGTGAGAAATCGAAACTATCTTGATTTTGTTCTTATTATTTTGTTGTTTGTTTTTTTCTACTCTGATAATATCATTTAAAAAAATCCTTAAAATGAAAAGAAACCACCAGGAAACATCTTGGTTTTGGGATCTGTTATGACATAGATTGTATCCACCCCCCGCCCCTACAACAAGTTGAGACCATAACCCTTAGTACCTCAGAATGAGACTATATTTGGAGATAGGAACTTTAAAGATGTGATTAAGTTAAAACAAGGCTGTTAGAGCGGGCCTTCATCCCATTTGACTGTCTTTACCCACAAAGAGGGAATTTTGGACACACAGAGTGACACCAGGTGTGCATGCACACAGAGGAATGATAATGTGAGGACACTCCCTTGGGTCCTGTATGCATCTGGGGAGGGTTATTCCATTGAAAGCTGCTGAAGTGGACCATCACTGACTTAGCCCAAATAAGACTCTCTACAACCTGGCTATAGTGTTTGGTTGAAGAATGAATGTGAGACCCAGCCTGAACCAATTGCAATGAATCTCAAGACTTTTCCTTGGAAGGCTGAGCTAGAGATGCCCTTTATTTCATACTGGATGTGGACAAAACAGTATGTAGACCTGGGATTTATTGGCAGCCATAGTCCAACTATGAGGAGAGTGGCTTTAGGATGAGGTAGACATTATGCGAGGCAGAGCATAGAGACAGAGATTAGGTGTCTTTGTGGAAGTTTTTGTGCCATTGCCTCAAACCAAATCTCAAACCCACATTATTCCTAAACTTACCAGGGATGAGAACCAATACATTTCTTTACTGTTTTAGCTGGTTTGTGCTGAGCTTCTTCTATTTGCAATCCAAATCCTTATTTTCAGCTTATTTAATCCTATCAGCATTTTGGAAGCCTGCTTCATTGATTTTTTTCCTTGTCTAATTTCTCATCCTATTTCAGTTTCATTTTTTTCCTTTAGGTTTCTGGTTCATATTTGTTAGTGATGATCAATTGTTTATTGATAGAGTAAATGTGAAACTCATAGAATCACAAAATGACCAGAGATCAGTGATTTCGACTCTCTTATTTTTAGATAATAAAACTAAACACTAATGAGGCTAAATGATGCACCCAAGATCATTATAGTTTTAATATTTTATTCATGACTTAGGGTCATAATTATCAACATTAATCGTTAGGTTGTCTTGTAATACATAGGGAGCATTCACCCCTCATGCATGGAGGTGTTTTTCTGGATGGTTTTCCAGTTATCTTTTTCAATTAGTTGTCACTTTTTACTGCTGCTTTTGTGAGTTCTTTGATCATTCTTGTTGCCTCTTACATCTACTGTATGATAGGAAAAGAATGAGGGTCACTAAGGCTAATTATCTTTATAAGCTGATAACCTCAACTTCACACACAATATTAAATCAATAGTCACCCAAGAATGACTTAATAACTATTATATAACATAGATGGCCACTGAAGTTGTTTTCACTGATGCTTTTGAATCTTTTTTCACTTGCTTCTGGTTTTTGGCCATATAACTAGGCTAACAGAGGAGAAAAAAAGAAGATGAGGAAGTACTAGTTCTTTTGTAATGTTTAGAAGTCGTCTTACAGTAAATATTACTGAAACTCATTTGCAAAGTAAAACAGGTTAACTTGAATTAGAGGATGTATTTGGGAAATTGTGTTCTGGTTAACTGAATTTTCCAGCTTACTGAGAGGATATCCTGAAAATCCTTCTTATTGTTAAATTCTTTCCTTATTATGTTAGCCCATTTAGCCTTCCTAATAAATCTACTGTGTGGAAGAAAATATTTTGCTGATAAATTGGCATCTTGCAGTGCTTTATTCTGAATAACACTAAGTGAAGACATGAAGAGCGAAGGCTTTGAACTGTGTTGTAGTTTTGACATTGCTTGCTGGTTGGTATATGTCAGACGTGATTCCTGTCCACTGCTATCTTACTCCCCTGGAAGGATTATACTTTCTACCACTTTAAGATTAGGCATGGCCATGTACTTTCTCTGGCCAGGGAAATAAAAACAGAAGAGATGTGTGTAACTCTGGATGGAAGCCTTTAATTGCCATGCTTGAATGTCTACTTCAGTTTTTCCTTCCATGGTAATAATAGAAGCACGTGTCCAGGTAGAGCCTGTGCAGCCTAAATAGGTAAGACATAAACCTTTGCTATTTGAAACCATTGCAATTTGGGGATTTCTTGATACCACAACATATTTCAGCCCTGCTGGCTGATCTATAGGGTAGAAATGGGCAGAACTCTAAAAGTAACGCCCCCCTCCCCCACTCTCTGTGCCTCCCCTCAACTGTAATAATTTCTTTTTTTGTTTTATTAAAAAAAAACTTCTATTGCTTAAAAATGATTAAAAAACCACTGGTGTAGGAGTTTGGCTTTAAAGTGCATGGAACCCTAGGATTTAATGTGTTTTAAAATGTTCGCTCTTTGAGTTTTTTTATGATTGGCTTCTCCATAAAAGTAGAGTGCAGCAAACGTTTAGTTAATTGAGGGTTTCAATATATTCTGCTTTTCTCTAATGGTATACCCAAGCTGTGCTTATCAATTGACAAGTCTGAAGATTGTATGTGGTTTATGAAATGAGGCTCATTGGTTGATAATATATATTATAAAGCACAGCACTGACAGGTATTAAACACACTGTTGATAGGACCACTGAGTGGTAGCTATTTTGATAACCACAGCTTATCATTTCATATTGTTTTATCATTTAAGACCTCAATCAATGCTTATACTGTCTTCCATTTAAGACTGACATTTAGTATGCTACTGAAATTTGGACTGAATAATATTACTTGAGGGTCTATGGAGATTCTTCAAAGATGGATTGAGTGGGACAGTCACATTTTTATAAAATAGACCCTGAAAGGAAATTATATCCGACTCAGAATTCATTATTGGAAAATACCTTTTAAGAGTCTTTTCTCTCTGGGACTTGAGTACAAAATTCCTGAAGATGGAACCCATTCATGTGTTAACTGTTTATTTAAAATCATATAGGCTCATTTTCAGATGCAGACAATTTTTGATGACTTAAATGAAAGGAAAGAGACATGTGGGATATACCAAAAAATGGAAAATTCCTCAACCACTTAAAAGTAATACAATGATCAATAAAAATCCTGAGGGAACGAACTCTTGGTTCATTAAAATTTTTGCTTAATAAGAGATTAAAAAAATACCCAGATGCTTTTACTTGGACAGTTTTAAAACTGCTTCTTGATTTAGCAAGTAGAATTTCATGGCCAATATTGAATCGTTCCTTGAAGATTGAAGATTTTGCACCCTGTTAGGTGTCATTAATCTGGACATTAATTGTCAATGTCAAAATAGAGAATGTGTAGGAGATTGGGTTGAAGGTGAACAGCTCCCAGAAGGTACCCCCTGATGTGTTGGTTTAAAAACCCACATTCTTGCTATGGATGTACTTACTGCTTTTGTGGTTGAAGTGATGGCTGAGGTGGAGGATAGAATCAGGAAGTAGAAAAAAACTGGCAAGTGAGGGATCATCCAGTTGGGTTCTAGTTGATTGAAGTTTTATATTATCTGTCTTGGTGGTGCGGCTGCAAACATTTCCACTACTCTCTTCATTCCTATCCTGAGCAGTGGTCAATTTGTCCCTTCTGCAGAAGCTTGGGGTGGAGCAGTGGTGTGGAGGGAAGTTTATTTGGAAGCAAACATTTTTTGTTTTTAAATATATGTGGTCTGTTCTCCATTTGAAATCCTCATAGGATCAGGAGGTCTGACTGCATTGCTCCAGGTTCACATAAGCAGGGCTGTTTGGGGAGAAGCTGTTCTCCTTGGGCATTTTCAGGGAAAGTGTGTTGGGCCTGATTTTATGATTCAACTCCTCAAAGCAAAACTCCATGAAGTGGTATAGCAAAGGATTCTGAAACAAATAAAAAAATTTTTTTTGTTATGTTCAAGTTAATGCTCATAGGCTCGAACTCTAATTTTGACTTGCTTCCATCATTATTGTGTCTCCCACGCATTTGGTTTTGAAGATCCCATGACAATGAGTTATCCTGCAGTCTTCCTGCCTTATTGAACCCAGTATAGACTGAATATGCACACTTTCTATCTACCAGATCTGTATCACTGTGACTATTGTCCTAGCTTCATGGTTTTGTGTATTACTAGCACGTCTCTTGAGTGAATTAATTGGTTCTGACAGGATCCATATTTTCGATCTCTGTCCACGTGGCACTAAATCTAACTGTGGGAAATGTTATCATCACATTACAGTTATTATATTGACAAGCAAATTTCCCTGAGTAGTCAGTCATGGAAATGGAGAGATTGTTCATTTTCTGAAATGCATGATGGTTATAAAGAGGGCAGTATAGGCTAGTGGAAAGAACACTAGATGGATGATCTTGATTCTTATGATGACTGAAATCCATTAATTAAGTTTGTTTTTACATGTGTCACCCTGCTAACCTTCACATAGTGGGAAATACTTAGAACTTTTCTTTTACTTTGTAAATATCCAAACTATGATATACCAATACAGATACAGATACTTATAGATATAAAAAAAATGCCATTAAGTTCACATGTGTCACCTAACAATACTATGATCGCACAGGAATTCAAGGATTTATTTTGGGAAAGGTGAGAGATGATGGGGTAAGGAACAGAGAGAGATGAAGTCACAATGTATTTTAGAAGGGCATTAAGAAGAGCAGGCAGCAGGATTCTGTGTCCCTGCTAGATAAGTTGTAGGGAAGCAGCTAGGCCTTTTCTGACTAATGCAGAACATTTGGATTTTGGAAACTTGTTAATGAAATAGGGTAAAGGATGTGAAAGGAAACATATACTTCATACATTTTTTATGACTTCTTTTCTGTTCTATTCAGCATTAGGTAAAATTGTTGCTCTCTACTAGCAATCAGACTTGAATTCATTGGCACAAATAAACATGGCAGTGGTTCAGGTCTTCATTAGTTGGTGAGAGGTAATGGGATCTGGAGTTAGGAGGAGGAGCCCAGAAGTTTCCAGTAAAAAGAGATTGCTTTCTTTGGATTAGAGCAGGTGAAAGGAGCAGAAGAAGAGCAGAAAATAGGTTTTCAAATGATTGAATAGCAGAGTATCAGTGCAGGGCTGGGCACCACTCTAGGCAATGACTAGGCACACGTTGTTAGAAAATTAATGAAAGTACCCCCCGGGTGGCTTGTGACCTGGGTTGAAGAGGTCTGCGTGGTACTTCAGGGGTCAGCCTCAGTGAACACAGAAGTGCCTCCACACTGAAGTGAGCATGCAACTGAGGTCTTTGTTCCTCAGAAGAGATGAAAACAAGATTGGATTAAGTTTTAACAGTGATTAAAATTAATTTATATTAATATGCTAAGCATCTGAGCTATACCTTGGTTGTATTATTTCTTTATATCTTTCTTCAAATATTGTGCTCTCATGATGTCAATAAGCAGTAGATAATTGTCGTTATCTAGCAATAAAGAGCTATCATTAGATCATGAATTAGACTTAAATTAGTAATAGCGGAAGTGTCTTCCTGCTGACCCGGTGCCCTGCAAATAGATGCTTGGTCCTCGTTCTTGTTGAGAGGCTGCCAGCTGGAGATGTGACCCAGGATTCCATGAAGGCATGCATCCCAGAGAGGATAAGAGGGAAATGAGGACTTCAATGGCACTGCTTGACTTTCTTGTTTTCAGATGGATTGGTGGAATGGAATGGAGGGTACAGAGCCTCTTAGCTCAAACGAAGGAATGCGATATAAGTTTGCAAGCCTACCAGGGAAGGACAGAGGTGTTTCTTAAAAATTTTTAAAAAGATCTTGTTTTCTGATTATCCTTCAGGCAGGTCACACATTTTTTTTTTTTTCTGAAAAAGTAGGTGTGTTCCTAGGGAAATGGAGTTTACCAGTATTCATGAAAGATGATTCTTTTGAGCTTATCTTTCTCAGGCATTGGAGATTTAAGATGTGTCTCTGGGTGAACCTTTTTGTCATCTCTATGGTTGGTCTCTCCTTTCCTGTCCTTAATGGGGTTACCTTCACCATGCTCTGAGTCATGGGTATCAGGGAATTAAACTTACAATCACTCTAGGGAAGTAATCGGCAGGTTGAAAACCCTCTCAGGATAGAATATTTTTTATTTTAATTTATTTAATTTTAATTTTAATCAAGTAATGATCTTAGAGTGACTGTGATTGGGCAGGGCAGAGGGAGAGGGAGAGGGAGAATTTTAAGCAGCCTCCACACCCAGCACAGAACCTGACGCAGGACTCATCTCATGACCCTGAGATCATGACCTGAGCCGAAATCAAGAGTCAATTGCTTAACCAAATGAGCCCCCCAGGCTTCCCTCAGGGTAGAATCTTTAAAGGCAGACCAGCACCTGTCAGAAGAATGGGGACTGAGGCTGCCACTGTCCACCTACCATCTTCCCATCTCATCCCACTCCCACTTAGATGTTGGCCATTATTCCCCCAGACTCAATTCATGATAAACTCTGGTGAGGGTTTAAGAGAGTTTCAAGTGGTTATCCCAAAGCAGTATAGTGCTAGGAATTTGGTAATTGTTTTGCTTTTGCCAACTCGTTTCCTTGTCCAAACAATGCAACAAAATCTCATCATCTCCATTGTTCTTCTCAATCAATATCCTCAGTACTTGGTCCCATGTTCATCCTGGCAGGCTTACCATTTAGCTTGCCCTTTTCTGGTATCTTTGTGCTGCTTCTGTCCCCTCCTCATAGTATGCTTTCCTTCCTCACAAGATAACACAATCCAATCCCCAGTTTCTTTGGTGTCCTGTACATTCTATCTCCAGAAGTTTAGATGGGGTAGAAATGAAATCTTTGATTATGTTTTTATTACTTAAAATTTTTGGTTATTGTTGTTGTACCACAGAGAAGGGGAGAAACTCTGGGCTAGTAGTTGAGGTGGATAATATGTAGTTAGTGCTTTAACTCCAGTTAACTCTTCACCCATGATATGGCAGGTTTTCATTTACCTAATGTTAAATACAGTGTGAATTAATTTTCTTCCGAAGACTACAGTTTGGTCTATAAGAACTTAATATTCCTCTTATGTTTTTGACCCTTCTTGCTAAATAATAAATCTGACTCTTTTAAATTAAAGTGTATTTGCCTCTTCCTAACCTGGTTTTCATTAGAAAGTCTCCCCATAGGTTTTACAGAAAATGTCAGAGCTAGAGTCCTACATGATGATGGGTGACTCACACATCAAATTTCTCTCTGACCCTCAAGTTTCTCCTCTCTTACCAGGGAAGGAGATTTTATTCTACCCTACCAATTATAAAAAGTCCACAAGCCCTCAGTCATGGAGTGATCAGATTTTTCCGACATGTTCATTTGCATTCTAATTGAGTATTTAATGTATGTTTTTAGTGTAGTTTTTTCTTTGCTGACAAAGGGAAATTGAGCCACAAGCAATGACATACACTGCCAAGACCAAAGGAAGAACTTGTATGAATTTCTTCAACTTCTCATTTCTTTTTAGCTGGATATATATGATCTGGGGGGGGAACAGGCATGGTGGGATACTAGACTGGAGTTATAAATTATTTAATTTTACAGAATGAGATTGATATTATGAATATACATTCATCAAAAATGTTAGGAAGTCAAGACCAAGAAAAACACGAACACATTTTTTACTAGATCTTTAATAACTAAAGGCCTGTGTTACAGCATCCTTCTATCTCTGTAGCTCTCTTATGTATGTTTCATTTCAAAGCTAACACTTTGTTCAGATCAGCTCCACAGGACATAAGGAGCAAGAGCATGCACGTACACACACACACACACACACACACACACACACCTATAAGATAATATAACAGTAAAATGTTTTTCTCTGTATCCAAACTGCTTTCTTTCCTTTGAGTTCTTATTTCATACATTTCATCTTGCTTATGCAATCCAAAGGGAAATAGGCTATATAGGAACAAATGCTGAGATGACTAAAATCTGACTTCACAAACATAGGCAAAGTTATTTCTGGTGACAACTGCAATAGAGGCCCTATTGATGGGACTAAATTGACTTTAATTTTTGTGTGATGAATGAATCCTAAACTGGGCTATGTAGTCAATTTGGTTAAATTCTATTGCTTTAGTCAAATTTTCAAAGAGGAAAACTTAAGCATGCAGATCACTGAAGAGGCTTTGAATTTGTGTATATATTACAGGGTAGGAATTTATTTCTCCCTGCTTATATAGGGGGAAGAATCATCAATTACTCCTGGTGTATATTTATAAAATCAAAGTTCTGGTTACTAGCCAAGGTTTCTTTTCAAAAATTGCAGAGAAGGCTTGTGATAAGAGCCAAAAACCTTTTGAAAAGGGGCATTGGATATGCCTCTTTCTATGAATAAGAATAAAAGATGATTTCCCCCTAAGCCTGCGTGACCAAGGATAACATATCTCATTCCAATAACAAGGTTTCTTTCTTTCTTTCTTTCTTTCTTTCTTTCTTTCTTTCTTTCTTTCTTTCTTTCTTTCTTTCTTTCTTTCTTTCTTCTTTCTTTCTTTCTTTCTTTTTCTTTTTTCTTTCTTTCTTTCTTTCTTTCTTTCTTTCTTTCTTTCTTTCTTTCTTTCTCTTTTCTTCCTTCCTTCCTTCCTTCCTCCCTCTCTCTGGTACTGTATAAACATATAAAAACAACAAAAACCAGTTTGGAAGAGCTTAACTTCAAATATCATTAGCACCACTAGTAAGTTGATTTTGTGCATCTCTTTAAAACAGCTAAATTTTGGGCTGTTATTAAAAAATGATCTTAGAGTATTTTTATTCAATAACTGTTTATTGACCACATTGGATAATTTATGCACTGCTTGGTGATTGGTGGCATCAAACTGGATGTTCAAGGTAAGGAGCTCACTGAAGAAGGGAGGATTAGTATGGTATAAAAATAATAAGAAAGACATGGCAGTTGCTATGATTGAGATATGGATAAGGTGCCATTGGGCTCCAGATGAAGGAAAGCCCAGAAAGTAGGCAATATGGTAGAGACAGTATAGATTCTGAAGTTGATGGACCTGGCCTTGAATACTGGATGTGTTCCTTATTCACCTTGAGAGTTCTGAGTTCATGTCTCTCTTTGTAATGGAGATTAAAATACCAATGTTTTGGGGTTGATAAGATTATTGGAAGTGTGCTTAATGTGCCTAAAATAGTCCCTGGGACATGGTAGGTTTTTGATAATCAGCAGCTGTTGTTATCATCATAGTCACTATTAATATTGTTGGTACTTTTATTGAGGGGCTGGTACTTAAGCAAACCTTGCTCAGTGTTTGAGTTCAAGGTCATTTTAGATACAGGGATCAGGTCAGCAAAAGCAGTTTGAGGTAAAACATAGGGACCATATATGGACAACAAACCCCTCAGATGGAAGTTGGTAGTTAATGATGAGTTTTGCTTCATTTATTTTTGTTGTTTTCCCCAGTCTATTTTAAGAATATATTTGCCTGTAGAAAATCAAGCCAGAACACTTCATTCAGCATTCTGGTTCCAATCTACACTATGTCCCACTACTTTTTACAAAGCCTACATCATTATTGGTTCAACTTGTCTTTTCATTTGAGATGCCTTCTCTCCAAATTCTATCTATACTACTAAGTCCGTTATGAGTCACCAAGCTTTCTATAATCCTCCCAGGAAAATTAATCTATTGCTTCTTTGATTCCCATAGCCCTTCCTCTCTGACCCCATATTTATTCACCACCATTGATGTGTCAGGATCTCTGCTAGGCATTGGGGAATGCTGATTGGAATAAGTCCCTAATTTCAAAGGTCTTACAGTGTACTCAGGGTCACAAACAAGTGAACAAATAACTGAAACACAAAGTGATACAAAAGAGGTAAAAACAAGTGCCATGGTATCATTTGAGAGGGGCACTAAGCTCAGTCAAGGACGGCTTTCTAGAGGAAGTGTTGGACAGTTTGAGACCTGAAAGGTGAGTAGTTAACCAGCTCAAATCAAGTGCAGCACAGTGCACAGAGGAAAGCTATTCCAGGCAGAAGGTGAGGGCGTAATGAGAAGAAACGCAGCTCCTCCAGCACAGCATCTTCCGTATATTAAGCACTCAGTAGACATTTGTTGAATGAATGGGTTCTTATGGAAAGGAACCAAGGTTGGTAGCTAGCTGTCAGATGGCACTTTTTCCTTTGATAAAGGAGGTGGTTGTTCTAAGGATGGAAAGAGGGTAGACAGGAAATAAAAGAAACTTACGATTAACTTCACTTACTTCATAGAATCTGGCAGACATATAACCAAAGTGAATTCATAGCTTTACACAAAAAGTAACTTGTTTTAGAAGGAGTAATGAATAGATAAATATTGTATCCACTTTAAAACATTATTTCGTGGCCCATTATCAACTAAATATAATTCCAATAAAAAAGGAAATAAAACTTATCTTTTGGGTCTAGACTTTGATATCCTAGGGCTATCTTTGTGAAACTATTAGAGAAAAAGAAGAGAGAGAATACAGAAAATGCTGAAGCTTGAAGAGGAAATAATATATTTTAGAGAAGGAAAAAAATTCTCTGCCATACTTATAAATACAAACATACAAAAATTCTACCTATTTTAGGAATACATATATTTAGAATTGAAAAAAAACACTAACTTTTAGATGACAAAGCTGTCCTCAACATATAATGTCAATTATTTAATGTAATTGTTTTTAGTTAGTCATTTAATTAATATCATAAAATAGGTAGAACTCATCAAAATAATAATGTGTCTGAAAAGAAGTAAAATATGTAAATGGTGCATTTAGGAATATCTGTAGGGAAAAAAGCAGTTAAGAGTTTTTTTGGTACATGACAAGGACAATAACAAAGAATAATCAATCTAATACTTTTGACAACATGTTTAGCTATATCTTTCACACTCCCAAGGACTATAAATCATTAAAACAATTTCATTATGCCCTTAGGAGCCACTGGTATTCTAACTGATAATACCTAAGTCAAAGCAAATTAAAACACCAAAGTAGCTTTTCCCACCAAATAACATGAAGAATATTACTGTTTCTGAAATGAGAACAGAAAGTCTATGACACGACTTCCACTGAGTGATAAGGAAGGATTCTTGGAATCCTCATTTTCTTTGCTTCTTTGAGCCAGGTGTATCAAGAATGACTGAATAATTAAGTGTTTGCAGGGCTTAAAAATATACTTGGAATAGGATTAGTACTAAAGAAATCACCTTTTTAATGCATTAACTACCAGTGGAGAGACTTCTCACTTAAAATTGCATCTAGTACTTTGTCAGTCACTTAAAATATTCTTTGCAAAATGCACACACATTTTTCATTATTTTTGATAAAATTAATGTTTCTGTACCCATGAATTTTCAGTATTCAGTATTTCAGTGCAGCTGAATGATTTTCTTAATGACCACAAGGCAAGAATGGAGAAGGAAAATGGTTAGATTTATTCAGGTTTGGAGATTTGCCAAGTATTTGCTATGGAAGAAAGATGGAATAGATTGTTGAGGATATTGGCAAGAAAGTGGATGAAAGCATGGACCATGGATACCAAGTTGAATATGGAAGGCTGTACACCGAGGAGAAAGTTAATACATAGACAAAGAAGAAGGGGAACAGGGTCTACAGGATTCTATGAAACCAAGCACAAAGAGACAGAGCTAGAAGAGTGAGAGGTTTCAGTGTGAGGTATTTGGTTCTAAAATTTCAGAGGAAGACATATGTACTAATTTTCTTGTGTTGCATGACAAATTAACCACAAACTTAGTGACTTAAAACAACACACATTTATTGTCTTACAATTTCTGTGGATTAGGAGTTTGGACTTGGCTTACCTAGGTCCACTCCTCGGGGTCCCACAAGGCCATAATGAAGGCACCAGCCAGGCTGCCTTTTTATCTGGAGGCATGAATGGGGAAGAAAACACTTCCAAGCTCGCTCTGGTTGTCGGTAGAATTCATTTCCTTGAAGTTGGGGACTGAAGGCCCAGCTTTTTGAAGGCTGTCAGCTAGAGGCCATCTTTGGTTCCTAGGGGCTCACCATAGTTTCCAGAGGTCCTTGCCAAGAGGGCTTTCCAAGATGGCTACTTATTTCATCAAAGGAGAAAGGAGTATTTCTAGAGTGTTTGCTGACAGGATGGAATCTTATATAACTTAATGTAATCAAAGGAGTAGCATATCATCATCTTTGCCATATTCTACTGGTTAGAACCAAGTCACATTTAAGGCAAGATTACACAAAGGCATGGACTTCAGGAGATGGGAATCATGGGGGGCCATTTTCGTCTGTCAGCTTTCATATATAACGTCAAAAGATCAACTAATTTCTTTGCTCTTGTGCAGAGGCAAGAAATGACTGATCCTTATGGGCTGGAGTATCATGGTAATTGGCAAGATTTTGGGAGACAGAGGAGAATGAAGAAAGCTGAAGAAGAAATGGGGGAAGAAATGTTAGTAATTTGGAAGTCTGTTAGGAATTAGTGTTGCTGGAGTTGAGTTATTTTAAATAATTCTGTTGAAAAGGATAATAAATACATAAGTCCTTAACCCTATAACTGGCTTGCTATTTTAGGTAAGCTCCATTAAAAAAAAAAAGTTGTCGGGGGCGGAGCAAGATGGCGGAGGAGTAGGAGACCTAAATTTCGTCTGGTCCCAGGAATTCAGCTAGATAGGGATCAAACCATTCTGAACACCTACGAACTCAACAGGAGATCGAAGAAAAGAATAGCAGCAACTCTCTGAACAGAAAACCGACCACTTTCTGGAAGGTAGGACCTGCGGAGAAGTGAATCTAAGGCGATATTCGGGAGGATAGATGGCGGGGGAGGGGGCCTCCATCTGTTGCTACTGGCAAGTGACAGAGCCGTGGAGCACAAAATCGGAACTTTTAGAACTCTGCTTCGCTGAGGGAGGTCGCTCCAGTGGCTAAGCGGGGGGTGGAACCCTCGCAGGACAGTGTGGTCTCAGGACCCTCAGGGTCACAGAAAGACCGGGGGTGCCTGAGTGTGGCAGAGCTCCCAGGTATCGGAGCGGGGAAGCTGGCTGCAGAGACGGAGCTCAGGGTTGCCATAAACCGTGATCCGCGGCACAGTCGGGCCCCTACTCCTCCAGCAGGGACCCAACCAGCGGCAGATCCGGGGAGACTCCTCTTCCTCCCCTGAGAGGAGTAGCGCGGGAGCGCATCGCAGGGATCTGCTGGGTTTGGAGACTCCACACGGGGTGGGGTGCCAGAGATAGAAACGCGCGGTCACAGGCCGGGTGAGCACGGAGTGCAGCTGGAGACCAGGGAGACAGGAGTGACTGACGGCTTTTCTCTGGGCGCTCACTGAGGAGTGGGGCCCCGAGTTCTCAGCTCCTCCGGGACAGAGGTTGGGAGGCCGCCATTTTCACTCTCGTCCTCCAAAGCTGTACGGAAAGCTCGCAGGGAACAGAAGCTCCGGAGAGCAAACCCAAGCAGATTACTTAGCCCGGACTGGGCAAGGGCGGGGCAATTCCGCCTCCGGCAAAGACATTTGGGAACCACGGCAACAGGCCCCTCTCCCAGAAGATCAGCAAGAACAGCCAGCCGAGACCAAGTTTACCGATCAATGAGAACGCCAGAACTCCAGCACTAGGGGAATACAGGATATAGAATTCATGTTTTTTTCCCCCATGATTCTTTAGTCTTTCAAAGTTAATTTTTTTAGTTTTCTTTATTTTTTCTTTTTCTATTTTTTTTTGAATTTTTCTTTTTCCCTTTTTCAACCAACATCTTATCAATCCCTTTTTTAAAAATCTTTTTTTTTTTTTCATTTTTAGAGTCATATTCTATCCCTTCATTGTAGTTAACCTTATTTTTGGTATAGATATAAGTTGTTCTCTCTTTAAAATTTTGGGATACAGTTTCTTCTAACAGACCAAAATATACCCTAAATCTCTAGTGTATGGCTTTGTTCTAATCTCCTGCCTGATCACATTCTCTGCCCCCCTTTTTTTTAAATTTCTCTTCTTTCTTTTTTCAGCCAACTTCTTATCTTATCAATTCCTTTTATAAAATCTTTTATAATATACATCTTTACAGTCATATTCTATCCCTTCATCCTATTTACCTTTATTTTTGTACATATGTAAGTTTATCTTTCTTTAAAATTTTGGGAGGCAGCTTCTTCTAACATACCAAAATACACCCAAAATCTAGTGTGTGGCACTGATCTATTCACCAGCCTGATCATATTTGATCATATTCTTTTTTTTTTCTTTTTTTTTTCTTTCCCTTTCTTTTCCCCAGTTTCAGGTCTCTTCTGATTTGTTTAGTGTATATTTTTCTGGGGTCATTGTTACCTTGTTAGCATTTTGTTCTCTCATTCATCTATTCTCCTCTGGACAAAATGACAAGATGGAAAAAATCACCTCAAAAAAAAGAACAAGACAGGACTTCAAGCTCTATTACAAAGCTATCATCATCAAGACAGTATGGTACTGGCACAAAAACAGACACATAGATCAATGGAACAGAATAGGGAGCCCAGCAATGGACCCTCAACTCTATGGTCAACTCATCTTCGACAAAGCAGGAAAGAATGTCCAATGGAAAAAAGACAGTCTCTTCAACAAATGGTGTTGGGAAAATAGGACAGCCACATGCAGAAGAATGAAACTGGACCATTTCCTTACACCACACACAAAAATAGACTCAAAATGGTTGAAAGACCTAAATGTGAGACAGGAGTCCATCAAAATCCTAAAGGAGAACACAGGCAGCAACCTCTTTGACCTCAGCCGCAGCAACTTCTTCCTAGAAACATCGCCAAAGGCAAGGGAAGCAAGGGCAAAAATGAACTATTGGGACTTCATCAAGATAAAAAGCTTTTGCACAGCAAAAGAAACAGTCCACAAAACCAAAAGACAACCGACAGAATGGGAGAAGATATTTGCAAATGACGTATCAGATAAAGGGCTAGTATCCAAAATCTATAAAGAACTTATCAAACTCAACACCCAAAGAACAAATGATCCAATCAAGAAATGGGCAGAAGACATGAACAGACATTTTTCCAAAGAAGACATCCAAACGGCCAACAGACACATGAAAAAGTGTTCAATATCGCTCGGCATCAGGGAAATCCAAATCAAAACCTCAATGAGATACCACCTCACACCAGTCAGAATGGCTAAAATTAACAAGTCAGGAAATGACAGATGTTGGCGGGGATGCGGAGAAAGGGGAACCCTCCTACACTGTTGGTGGGAATGCAAGCTGGTGCAGCCAGTCTGGAAAACAGTATGGAGGTTCCTCAAAAAGTTGAAAATAGAGCTACCATATGATCCAGCAATTGCACTCCTGGGTATTTACCCCAAAGATACAAAAGTAGGGACCCGAAAGTGTACGTGCACCCCGATGTTTATAGCAGCAATGTCCACAATAGCCAAACTGTGGAAAGAGCCAAGATGTCCATCGACAGATGAATGGACAAAGAAGATGTGGTATATATATACAATGGAATATTATGCAGCCATCAAAAGGAATGAGATCTTGCCATTTGCAACGGCGTGGATGGAACTGGAGGGTATTATGCTGAGCGAAATAAGTCAAACAGAGAAAGACATGTATCATATGACCTCACTGATATGAGGAATTCTTAATCTCAGGAAACAAACTGAGGGTTGCTGGAGTGGGGGTTGGGGTGGGAGGGTTGGGGTGACTGGGTGATGGACACTGGGGAGGGTATGTGTTCGGGTAAGCGCTGTGAATTGTGCAAGACTGTTGAATCTCAGATCTGTACCTCTGAAACAAATAATGCAATATATGTTAAGAAAGAAAAAAAGAAGAAGAAGAATGTAGCAGGAGGGGAAGAATGAAGGGGGGGGAAATCGGAGGGGGAGAACCATGAGAGACGATGGACTCTGAAAAACAAACTGAGGGTTCTAGAGGGGAGGGGGGTGGGAGGATGGGTTAGCCTGGTGATGGGTATTGAGGAGGGCACGTTCTGCATGGAGCACTGGGTGTTATGCACAAACAATGAATCATGGAACACTATATCTAAAACTAATGATGTATGGGGATTAACATAGCAATAAAAAAAAAAAAAAAAAAAAAGAAATGGGCAGAAGACATGAACAGACATTTTTCCAAAGAAGACATCCAAATGACCAACAGACACATGAAAAAGTGCTCAATATTGCTCGGCATCAGGGAAATCCAAATCAAAACCTCAATGAGCTACCCCCTCACACCAGTCAGAATGGCTAAAATTAACAAGTCAGGAAATGACAGATGTTGGCGGGGATGAGGAGAAAGGGGAACCCTCCTACACTGTTAGTGGGAATGCAAGCTGGTGCAGCCAGTCTGGAAAACAGTATGGAGGTTCCTCAAAAAGTTGAAAATAGAGTTACCGTACTATGACCCAGCAATTGCACTACTGAGTATTTACCCCAAAGATATAAATGTAGTGATCCGAAGGGGTAAGTGCACCCCGATGTTTATAGCAGCAATGTCCACAATGGCCAGATATGGAAAGAGCCAAGATGTCCAACGACAGATGAATGGATAAAGAAGAAGTGGTATATATATACAATGGAATATTATGCAGCCATCAAAAGGAATGAAATCTTGCCATTTGCAACGACGTGGATGGAACTAGAGGGTATTATGCTGAGCGAAATAGGTCAATCAAAGACATGTATCATATGATCTCACTGATATGAGGAATTCTTAATCTCAGGAAACAAACTGAGGGTTGCTGGAGTGGTGGGGGGGTGGGAAGGATGGGGTGGCTGGGTGAGAGACACTGGGGAGGGTATGTGCTATGGTGAGTGCTGTGAACTGTGTAAGACTGTTGAATCACAGACCTGTACCTCTGAAACAAATAATACATTATACGTTAAAAAAAAAAAGAAGAAGATATTAGGAAGGGAAAAGTGAAGGAGGGGAATTTGGAGGGGGAGACGAGCCATGAGAGACTATAGACTCTGAAAAACAAACTCAGGGTTCTAGAGGGGAAGGGGGGTGGGGGGATGTGTTAGCCTGGTGATGGGTATTAAAGAGGGCACGTACTGAATGGAGCACTGGGTGTTATACGCCAACAATGAATCATGGAACACTACATCAAAAACTAATGATGTAATGTATGGTGATTAACATAACATAATAAAATTAAAAAAATAAATATTAAACAACAACAACAAAAAAAAGTGTGTGTGTGTGAAATTTTCTCTTCTTGTACTGAAGGGATTTGTTAGAAAATTTGATTTGACTAGAACATAAAATGTTTATAATCTTGTTTTTAACTGCATGATAAAATAAGTGCATAGTAATATGGCAAGCTTTTAGAATCTAACTCAGTAAAGTGAATTTTATGGTTGAAAGGAGTGATGTAGATTTGAAAAAAACACATAAGAAAGTTTGAAATGCAGGTTCTCTGTTCATAACATTCTTTTATTCCCAAAGGCAGAAATACTCTCAAATCTATTTACAAGCTATTTGCCCCAAAGAGTGGCTGTCTTTTACAACAGTGGGCCACTTAGTTGTTAGCTATCCGTTCCTTTTTTGTACAGTAGTAAATTGCAACTTTGTAGGCAGAACCTGAAAAAAAGAGCTTTAATTTAATTTAATTTAATTGAATATTTTCTATTAAGAATTTAAATAAATCTGATAAAACTTCTCAGAGTTTATCTTTCTGCTGCTTCCCTGTGTTATACTTCTAGACAATGATGCCTCCACTTAGATACAATCCTTGCTCCTCCTGAAATGAGAAGAAACATCGAATTGTGGTTAAAAGCAATGACTCTGGTCAGACCTATTGACTTCTTACTGGCTGGGTGATGCTAGATGAGCTACTTAAACTCTCTGGGCCTCAGGTTCCTCATCTGTAAAGTAGGTTTTTTTGAATATAAAATGTGATTATAAATGTTAACAGAGCTGGGCTTATAATAAATGTTCAATTAATGGTAGTTATCTGTAGGGTTAATCTCTGTCCTTTTATTTGCCATTGACTAATTTTCTAATCATTCCTTATATCTAGTGAAAATATTGGCACTCGGTTCTCAGGCCTTCAGGTTTGGACTGAACTTTACCATTGGCTTTCCTGGGTCTCCAGGTTGCAGATAGTGGGACTTCGCAGCCTTCATAATGGTGTGAGTCAATTCCTCATAATATAATAGATCTCTATGTATGTATGTATCTGTCTGCCTATCTGGAGAATCCTGGCTAATACACACTGCCGACTTGAAAACTATGTTTCTAGATTTCACACATACCCTCATTGCAATTGGATACATTCATCCAAAACTAATCAATTGTTGGGGTCTTTAAATTGCTCCATACCTCCACCCTGTTTATTATCTTAGCTTCTATTTGTTTGAGAAATAAGCTGGAAATTTGATTATCTCAAATAATGAGACTTACAGTCTGGAATATGATGCTCAGAAAAAGTAATTGGCTTTTAATGCTCTTCCTCATGATCCCTAAGGCTCTATTTGGATTCAGTGGATATGCCAGAAGCACTTGGAAATTTGTCTCTTAAAAGCTTTAATAATGATTGACTTTCTTCAGAAAACTCATTCACTAACCCCCACTTTATTCCCTATGTTGAATATTGAAATATAAAGCTATTTCCTGTTAGTCATACAGCAAACTGGGCCATGTATGCCTATTTCAGCTACAGTAATTTACTTCTGCAGGGTCAAATAGTTCTAAATGAAATTGAATAAACATGGGGTGTTCAGACACTATGGATTATATTTAAATCATAGACATTACAATTTACATGGATTTGAGACATCATTTATTGAAAATAACATAGCAGGAAGGCTTTCTCCTTCGATACCCTCAAAGTTAATATTTTAGAATCTCATGATACAGGGCTGACTAGTTGCTGAAAAGAAAAGAAAGAATAAACCTATAATAGTAATTTATCATTCTTGACATTTTCCTTTCAGTTTAATTACTGCTGAGCAGCAGAACTGACACTTAATAAAAGTAAGAAGTATCTTTAAATCCTCCTAGAAAATTTCCACCTTACAGGATCACTGGAAAGCTAAAAGATACACCTGACCACACCCATCACTTTATTTTGTCACTGAATTTCAAAGTACACCATTACAAAGCTCTCAAGAGACTGGGACATGGAGAACAGGAATGTGCTGATAGCGAGTAAGACACCTGCTTCAGAGACTCCATCATGCCTTTAATTCTTTAGAGATATTTTTTATCCTGTTCTTTTCTCTTCTCATTAGGGTGATATGGAACCCTGTGGCCAAAATTTGGAGGGGAGCTGCACTGTTCCCAAGTGACTCATCTAATTTCAAATATCCTGAAAAACTCAACTTTTTGTTCACTTTTTGCCTGACTGTAAAAGTTAGCACAGGGGAGAGATCCTTGGGTGATGGCAGAAGCTATAGTCCAAAACAATGTAGGACGACAGGACCTGGAGGTACTTTTGGATACTCTTCCCTATCACCTCTCCTGATGCCCTAAATCCATTGACCTCACTTCACCCTAAATTTGAACATTAATTTCTTTTCAGGCTTTCAGTATCAAAAGTGCCCTATTCAAGGATTATTATCTACTTTGACAGCAAGGCCCTTGGGGTATAGAACAGGAATAGGAAGAGAGGAGAATCTCCAGGAAGATGATTAGGGAAGATAATGAACTCTTACTTAACTCCCTGTTATGTGGTAGGCACCATTCCTGGAACTTTCCCAGACATTTTCTTATATAAATCTTCCAGCAACCCTGTGACTCAGGTACAGATGAAGAAACAAAAGCTCAGAGAGTCCAATGACTTGCTAAGGTCACACAGATAGCTAATAGCAGGTAGGACTAATCAACGACAAGCATAACCAAGGTACCTTGCATGCTCACTGAGGAGGACTAAAGCCTATTTTACATAATGAACAATTCCTAGATCATTGTAACAAATGGTGATAGCAACAGTCATTCCCAAAGACCTGAAGCATTTGAATGTTTAATGAGATAGAGTTGATCTCATTTGAATTTCTACTTAAAAAAAGTAAAAATTCCCCTACAATGGAAAGTAATATTATAGATTAAATACCCCTGGAAAGATAACAAAGCAATATTCTTCAAGTTTAAGAAATATAGTATAATTTACAAATTTAACACCAGAAATGACTACATCAAAACCTATGAGTTAGTAGCAAGGGATGTAGGTTAGATGTGGCAAAAAAGGAGAAAGAAATCAATTTCCATTAGTTAAATTCATGGATTAAAAGAATGAGCATACTAGATAAAAAGTAAAAGTTAATGGAATTTTGAAGCAATTCAATAACTATTTAAAAACACTCGAGGTACAGAGTGGCAAAACAGTCATAAGGTTTTGGAGGAAAATGATGAAAAGCATAATTATTATTAGAATTGAATGTTGATGTCATGGAATTAAACATCAGTTAAACAAGGAAAAATATTTAGTGAGCTCTAATTAAATGTTCAACATCCCAGTTCTCTTTGACAACCACCCCCCTCCAAAAAAAAAAAAAGAAATCGAGACATAAGCAAACAATGCACCAGAAGGCTGGGTGTTGTTCAGGACACAAAGGTGGGAAGAAATGGTCCCTGTCCCCATCTATGAGTTCAGAACCAATTGTGGTGATAGATTATATATACTTACATATTGAATGCCAAGTAGAGGATGGTAACTGTTTTGAGAGTTTTAGACCTTATGCTATGGCCAGTTTGTGAGGGGCCAGACTACCATTCATTGGTGCTGTTAGTTGTGTTATTTGAAGGAGAGAAGAACATGAGTTTATGATCCCATGTCTCCTGATTACCTACAGCCTAGTTAGGACAAGGCTAACACACTGGGACATAGATTTTGATTCAGCCAGACTTGTTCTTGTCTACAGAGAGACAGCCTAGAATCTAAAGCAAAATAGTTCACTTAATGCTTTTCCCCATTTCTTTTCTCTGTTGAGATTCTCCTAACTTTACAGTATCCAGAGTTGTCCCCTCCTTATCCATGGTTTCGCTTCCCGCGGTCTCAGTTATCCATGGTCAACCTCAGTCCAGAAGTAGATGATCTTCCTTCTGATGAATTGTCAGAAGATCAATAGTAGCCTAATGCCATGTTACATGCCTCTCACTGACCTCACTTCATCCCATTATGTAGGCACTTAATCTTCTCACATCATCACAAGAAGAAGGGTGAGTACAGTACAGTCAGGTATTTGGGGAGAGAGAGATGGAGAACACATTGCAATGTATTGTTCTATTTTATTAGTAGTTATTGCTGTTAATCTCTTGCTGAGCCTTATTTATAAATTAAACTTTGCCATCGATATGTATGTAGAGGAAAAAAACATAGTATAATTGGGTTCAGTACCATCTGCAGTTTCACGCATCTTCTGAGGGTTGTGGAACGTATCTCCCACGGATAAGGAGGGAATACTGTACTTTAATTTTAATGACAAAAGGCTGCGATGATTTGTCTGGGGACTGCAATCATTTTAGTATGCTTATTCCCCTTAAAATCATGGTGGTAGTTGAATTTATACAAGATGTTTAAAACTGCCTTGGACAAAACCAGCTGTAACAAATCAGAAGAAGAAAATAATATAGGAATACTTGTAAACAAAAGAAAACAAGACATAACAATCCTTCTCCCAAACCTATAAAGAAACTCACACAGACACAATGATTGACAGCATATACTGTGATGCTTCTGGCCCTTCACTAGTTAATCTATTAATGAGCTGTTTGCCTGGTTGTGGAGCTGTACTCTGAATCCTTTGCATTCTCTTCCCTCTGTCTGCACATTCTTAGCAGCAAGGTGAGTCTAAATATCTGAGCTGGAGAAAAATCTAAGAGAGAACACAAAGCCACTGGTCTGTACCTGCTTTTAGACACCTCACTCATTCATTCTTAAACTTACACTGCCAGGCACAGTTACAGGCATGGGGAATGCACCTGTGACAAGGTGAACTTTGCTGCTACCCTCATGGAACTTACTGGGGGATGTGGGAAGGGAAGGGTGGTACCAAAGGCAAGTGAGGGTTATATTATAGTTGTGTATATGACAAGTGCTTGATGAAGAAATAGAATGAAAAGCACAGATGTGAAGCGTCTAACCCAGAAGGGGTGTCCAGGTTGCATCCTAAAGAACAAGTAAGAATAAGCCAGGATAGGGCAGGAAAGAGGAGGAGTGTTCAAGGCAGGGGAGAAAGATGCACAAAGTAAAGAGGTCGGAGAGAGCATGGCTTGGTACAGAAATGGAGTACAAAGTGGAGAGAAGGGGGAGGTGAGACTGGAGAGGTGAGTGGGACTAGATCCTGAAGGCCCCAGATTTTTCACTGAAATCTTCTAGATGCTGAGCTCAGGGAGGTGGGTGTTTGATGGTTGCTTTCTGGTTCTGTGATCTGATTACATGACATGGCTGGGAATGAGGCTCAAGGTCTCTAGGCTGTATTCCCTCTTGTCTAAGTAGCCATTTCTAACTGGTCTTGAGAATCAGCTTGAAATTTGGATGAAGGAGGAGCGTGAACTGAGGGTGTTGTTTTGTCCCGGCTTCAATACAGGGAAAGGAGTAATTATTTATGCTTTTGGGGAGTTAAGAGTTCATGGGTTATGGGTTTGGAAATTTTCATTGAGAGTGGAATCACTGCCGAAGTGTTTAGAGAGCTGGGAACGTTGGTGGAGGTTGTGTTTTGGTTTACTATGGCAAGTGATTTCTGGAAGCCCATCTTTTGGTTCTTGGTTCCTGAGAGATGACAGAGGTTGTTTTAGATGTATTTCCAAACTGACCTGGGGATATTGGTGCTCTGTGAGGTAATTTTCTTCATAGTCATGAGGATGATGTGTGTTTAGGAGAAGGGGTGGACTCATACATGAGCCTAGGAGACACTTTTGCTGGGAAGTCCTCTTATATGGACTCAACTATGCAGAAGGGCAAAGCTCAATGACTGTTGTGCTCTGTACGGTAGTGAAAAAAATATTGATCCTGTTTATTCTATTGGTTTGAAGATGCCTTCATATGAGGGGAGAGAAGCAGCTTTTCTTGACTAGGGATGAGACTGACTGTACTGTTATATTAAAAGCATCTTTGTCTAAAGGGAATGACTGTTACTGACCTGGTAGCAGGGCTAGCTCTCTGGATCAAGAGGCTGACAGACAGTTGGGCTTCGAGCAGCCATTGAAAGACTTTATATTTTTATAACAGCTTGGTAGAGAAGGTGATTAAAGATGAAGAGTTCAGTAAGAAACCCTGGCTGTCATTCATCCCAAGTTTTAGGAAGTGAGCAATACTGGGGCAGAGCTTTCTAGCTGCTTACCTCATCTCCATTTTCCATTCTGTTTTACTCACAGTTTTTTGAGGGCGGCAATATGTCTAGCTGAAAAAAAAATCCGCGCATTTCCAAATCTCTCTTGCACCTAGGGGAGACCATGTGATAGAATTTTGGCCCATGATGCGTAAAACTGAAGTGTAGGATTTCTGGAAACACTTTTGTTTTCCTGCACAGATGTTGTGCTTTCTGGCTTTTCCATTTGCTCCTTCTTCATGCCTGGAATACACCTTCATATTTGGACACTGCAGATAATTAGGAAAAGTCCAAGAGAATCACAGAGACCTTGGCCCTGATATCTTCAAGCTGTTGAAACAGTGGTAGAAGCTACTGCCCCTAGACTTCAAGTTACTGATAACAAACCCTTATGCATTTAAACCACTGTAATCAAATCTCTGTAACTTGCAGACAAACCCAGTTCTTAACTGACACAAACACCTCCAGGGATGAGCGGGACACCTGGCAGAGGTTCTGTCTTGGGCATAAGAGTCCCAGAACATTCCTCCAGAACACAGCTCTGCAGAGCTCTGCTGACCTTAGAAGCCTTTGCTCAGGACCAGTGAAAGACCATTATAAGGTTGACTGTCACAATCTGTCCACATGGCCAAGACATGCCTCAAACCTTGTCCTTTACCCTGATTTTAACCTGGATGTAAGTCCCCTGAAAACTCATTTTGTTTCAATTATGGCTGACCATTCCAGGTTTATTAAATAGTGATATCATGTCTGACAGACTTTACTTAGCTTTACTTTTCTTCTTGTTATAAGAGACCAGGTGGGAGAAGAGGGAAGCTGAATAAACCCATGCTTTTAATTAATGAATAAGATAGGTAATTAATTCATTAAATAATTATTCAGTGCCCACTATGTTCCAGGCACTGTGTTAAATGTTAGGGATAAAATAATGAATATGACAGACAATGCCCCTATCTTATGGTCTCGACTCACGATAACATCACTACTCTATTAAATGCCTACTATGAGCCAGGTACCTTAATACCAGGTACAGGTATTAAGAGCATCATACATGCCATCTTAAGTAATCTTCATGGAAAACCTGTGAAATAAATGTTACTAGCCTTTTTTTTAGAGATTCAAAAATAAAAATGAGTATCAAAGCGATTTTATAATAAATACGTTACTACTGCTGGTGAGTTGGAGGGGGTCGGGATTCTATCGGACTTCAAGGGTCATAGTCCTAACCAACTTGGAAATCCCCAGTGGTTCCATTTCTGTTAGGGAATATATGAACTCACATGCCCTGGTACTGCCTTAATGAGAGCTAGGAATAGAGAAGCTGGGGACTGGTGTTTCTAGAGCTAAGCACATGTTTGAAATTACATTATTTCCAGAGCAGAAACAGATTTTAGGGATGGTCTAAGAGATCATCTGCAAAGATCAGTGTGTATTGGAGTTTGGGAAAATAACACCATCAAAAATATAAGCTCTCTGAGGTTAAGGGCTGTATCTTATCTCTGTATTCTCAGCATCTAATGCAATGATTGGTATGTAGGAGGAACTCAATACATATCGAACTGAATGAAGGAACTCCAGGCTAGAAGGCTAGAAGTAGGAAGTTCCAGGTTCCCATTACATCAAATATTTGTTGAATGACTTTTTTTTAAAGGTTTTATTTATTTATTTGAGAGAGAGAGAAAGTGGGAGAGAGAAAGCACGAGAAGGGGAGGATCAGAGGGAGAAGTAGACTCTCCGCTGAGCAGGGACCCCGATGTGGGACTCCATCCTGGGACTCCAGGATGACCTGAGCTGAAGGCAGACGCTTAACTGACTGAGCCACCCAGGCGCCCTGTTGAATGACTTTTATACCAGATGGATGGTAGGCGCTGGATCAATAGGAGATCTGATTTCTGCCCTTAAGGAGTTCATTACCTCATCACACCTTTTCGTCTCAGAACTAGAGGATTAGATATTGTATTATAACAGATAATACATATAGTAAGCATCATTCACAGCTGATGGTCATTGATGTTTCCCAAACCACACCACAGATCCCCAGACCAGATGAAATCCATAGGTTGGCTTTAGACAAGGATATGTGCCTGGGTCTCAGAACCTTAGATCATGGATGCTCTTTAGGGCTTCATAAGTGATGATGGTCTGGATCCTTGACAGAGAACCTTAAAATATGGTAGAGAAGGGTTGTATAATGACAACAATAATAACATGTTAGTTATTGGTTGTTCATTAAATGTATATACATAAGAGTTACCTCATTTATTTATTTATTTATTTATTTTTTATTTTTTTAAAGATTTTATTTATTTATTTGAGAGAGAGAGAGAGCACATGAGAGGGGGAGGGCCAGAGGGAGAAGCAGACTCCCCGCTGAGCAGGGAGCCCGATGCGGGACTCGATCCTGGGACTCCAGGATCATGACCTGAGCCGAAGGCAGTCGCTTAACCAACTGAGCCACCCAGGCGCCCAAGAGTTACCTCATTTAATGCTTAATCTTATGAAGATGTTTCATCCCCATTTTAGAGATAAGAAATCAGGCTTAGATAGGTTAAAGCATTTGCCCAAAATCACACTGAGGCTAAGTGGTGGAGCTGATTCAAGCCTAGATCTGCCTGACTTCAAAGCTGATGCTTTTAGTTGCCTCCTTTGGTTGCTCATGTTGATATTCTAACTCAGCCAGGGTGCAAAGTGGACCTGCTCTTAATGTTTTAGACTTTTATCCTGGAAGGAGAGTCTGGGTATGGGCTGGGGTGGTATTTGTTCCTTGCAGAGGGTTTGCTCAAAGTCTGGGTACCTTTCAATTTTAAGACGTGAGTAGATTTTTCTCTGAAGTGTTATTAGAGAATGGATCACTGAAAACTTTCTGGAACCAGTTCTCTAGGGTCACCCCCTTAAGAGTCTAGGCCCACAGGACTCAGTGTGATCTAGAAAGCTGTATTTGTATATTTAAGAAACACTGACTAAACATCTATAGTGGGATGCCTGGGTGGCTCAGTCAGTTAAGTGTCTGCCTTTGGCTCAGGTCATGATCCCAGGGTCCTGGGATCGAGTCCCGCATCGGGCTCCTTGCTCAGCAGGGAGCCTTCTTCTCCCTCCCTCCCTCTCTCTCTCTCTGACAAATAAATAAAGAAAAGATTAAAAAAAAATCTATAATAAGTCAGTACTGTGCTAAATGCTAAGGTTGCACAAAAGAAGGGAAAGGAACATCTTCAGCTTTTAACCGGTCACAGTATGGGAGAGACAGAAGTTAAAAAAATAGTTGTGATTAAATATTAAAACTGCTCTCATGGAAAGCTATATGTACCAAGTACTTGGAGAACCTGCTGCCTGAGAAGGCTTCCTGGAGGAGGTGACATTTGATGTGGATCCTGAAGAATAGATGGAGGTGGAGATGGGCACTGGGGGAAGTGGATGGAAAAGGGCTTCCTCTGCAGAGAAGATGCCATGAAGGAAAATACCAGGGCATTCAAGGTGGGAGGTGTGCTTGGAATGATGTGATGGGTGTGTACCCTCTGTATTCCCCAGGCTGCAGCTCAGGTACCTTCTTGCTAGGCCAAATGGAGCAAAGGGCCATTTTGTTTCTGTGGCTCCTGACAGTTTCTGCCAGAGATATGAGCCAGCAGGCTAGGGGGACTGGGAAGCATGGCATGAGAGGACTTAAGAAACAGGCAGAGATCAGGACTAAGGGTTGAGTAAAGCCAAAGCAAGAACGAGTCTGGAGGACTGGTCACAGCAATAGGCTATGGCATCAAATACTAAGAAAATATGTTTCTTCCAAACCAGCTTAGGCTTGGTAATCAGACTGAGGTCAGCCAGCACAGAATGTGGTTCAGGGACCTGCAGGAACATGCAGGACTCTTACTGGTTTATATGGGGCAGCAGAAGTTGTTCCCAGCCAGCCCCATTTCTGAGGTACTTAATCAAGACTTTAAAGGGGTGAATCTCTTAGGGTCTGTGCTGCTGTCCCAGAATGGGGCCTGCATTCTTTATATTTGTTCAGAGACTCTCATTTTACATGTCCTTACAACACATTTAAGACGTAGGGCAAATTGAATCCCAGCTGGCTGGTTTGTCCTCTATGCTGATAGAGACTCATTCATCAGAGTCCTTAGAAAGAAAGTCCTTAAAGAAAGCTTTCCAAGGCTAAAGCTAGATGGTATCCCTCTCTCTCTATTGGAGGATATTGACTCAGATTCTTGTGACCAATGACATTAGTTTGTGAGTCTGGTGGCCACCAAGAATGACCTTCGGTGGCTATTGAACAGTTTTTCTTTGAGCACAGCTCACTGCCCTGGGTGGGGATTACATCTGTAGCCTCGATCCCAGAGGATTTGGCTCTATTGAGCTTAATCTTTTTAGTTTGGGCAGCACAGCAAAATCAAAAGGAAGGGTTAAAGAATGTTGCCTGCTACACAGGCACAAATGTACTCTTCTCTTCTTTGTGATTGGCTCATCAGAGAGTGTTGTTTTCCTTTGACTTTTCCAGGTACGAGCTTATCTACCATGATGTTTTGATGATATAGGGTAGCCTTGAGAAAACCAGCTGCTTTACTTCCCAAGGGGTATATCAAAGTATAATTATATATTTCCTGGGATCCTTTGAAAATGAGGGAGGACATATTTTTTTAAATAAAGCTAAATTTCTAAAAACTCAAATAGAGAAATCAGCTGTAAGATCCTTTTTCTTCTGGAGACCCTAGAGAACACTCACTTAGGAAATAGCCTGTTACATCTTTATCTGTTTGTCATCTATCTTCTGTTTTACGGATAATCTCTGTAGGGGACTAAGAAAAGCCTCCCAGCTTTTCTCCTTTTTTTATGTAGACTATCATTGAGATAATATTTCTTCTAGGTTTTCATCCTATTTGGAAGTGATTATCATTCATCTCCAGATGTTTTGAGATAATGTCTTTCCTTTTCCCATTTTCTATTCTTTCAAAAAATATTTCCTCTTATTCTTGTATAATTTAACAAATTATATCACATCTTTCCTTATACTTCCTTTTTCTAATTTAAGGCTTTGCTATCTCTTTTCAAAATCTCTTTTGAATGCCTTCTTAATGATATTGAAATTTTAGAGGTAATTCACATTACTTTCTCTTATAACATCAAAGCATACACAAATGTTTCAAGGACACAGGAAGTTCTCATGGACTATTTTTAAATAAGCTCTCACTTTCTTGATTTCTACTTAAAAAGTATTTAAATTATAATCTTCCATTCCTTTAAAGTCTCAGAAAATGCTGATTCAACACTACTTAAAATGTTTACTTATATTGGCAGCAAAATACCAAGTAATTCCTTTTTAATTTTAAGGTAATCATCCACTTCTTATATTTTCAACCCAAGTCTATTCGGCTGCAGCCTGTCTTATTCTGTACTATTAGAGAGGCTATATTAATGTTAATTGAAAAAAAGCATTATATTTCTAATCTATGGGTATATTGTTTTTCTTATAAGATGCTAACAGTTTTGGTGGAACATTTCTGAAGAAAGATTCCCCACAGGAAGATTTTATTAAATTCATCAAACATTTACTAAACACAGACTATGTTCCTGGCTATGAGTAAGAGCATCAGAGATGAATAAGACTTCATCCTTTTTCTTATAATGCTTGTAAGAGATACATAACCAGAGTAAAATACAAGGTACAAGAGAATATGGGTTGAAAAGATTAATTTTAATTAGGTAGTCAAGGAAGGTGGCATTTTAAGAGAACTGTGATGGTAGGGAAGGAGAGGAAGGGCATTCCAAGGAGACAAAGTTAGAGCATAATTTTGGGGGATTATGCATAAGACCAAGGGATAGAATGGCAATGTATATAAAACTATTGGAGCACAGGGGACAAGGGAAGATAAGTTTGGGAGGCCAGATGGCCCAAACTCTGGGAGGCCTTGGATGTCATGTTAAAGAGATTACATTTCAATCTGTGTTTGGTGAGGAACACTGTAGAAGAATTTGAGCAGGAAAATGATCTAGTGATTCTGATGGTATTATAGAAAATGGGTTAAATGAAGGTGAGGCCAGAGCCTGGGATATCATATAAAAAGCTATTAAGGAAAAAGAAGTAGGAAAGTAGCATTTACTGATAGCTCACTGTATTCCCCAAACTATATTGAATATTTTCACATGCATAGTCTTAATTACAAGAAGGAACATAGAAGGAAGCAGTTTGAATACAGGCAGGTGTCCCCAGTGTTTACTAATCTCCTGTCTCTATGTACACAGAGCATTAGGCTTCCCAGGCTGTCATCTCTAGGTGGAAGCCCTTAAACACTGGTTCATGGTTCTCCATGTTTTTTTCCCTACTACAGTGCTTATGAGAGTGTGTGGGAATACAGAAGGGCCACAAAACCAAAATGGCCTGTAACACTGAGTTATCATATGGAAGACAGTACCTTAGAGTCATCTTGACTTGCAGCAGATTTTGAGTGCCCAGAAATAAACTTTTGCTCTGTTAAACCTCTGAGATTTTGGTATTGTCACTGCAGCATAACCTATATCAGGCCTGTCTAATAGAACTTTTGGAAGTGATGGAAATGTTCTATATCTGCACTGTCCAACATGGTATCCACTAGCCATATATGGCTATTGAGTATGTTGGGGCTGATGGCGGGCTGCGTCAAGATGGGCCACTTTGGCATGGAGATTATTTTGAGCTGAAAGCAATCGATACCCTGCAGGCTCAAGAGAAACTTTGCTCCTCCTTTAACTACATAGAAGAATCTAAATTGGGGGCTTTCCCATAATAGGGGTTATTAGCAGAGATAAATTTTATCTGAGTGACCCATCTGTGTGGCAGAGCAAACATCTGCTCTTCTTCTTATTGCTCCGTGAATTGCATTCCTTTCTTCTGAAGTCCCAGACCCCTGCCTCCTTCTCCTTAGTTCAGGATGACATGTATATCTCATTTTGCCCGACTATCTTTGGAATTTGATGTCTGTATGGATGCCCTATATACATGTGCTATTAAATTTGATTTTCTCCTGTTAATCTGTCTCATGTTAACTTGATTCTTAGTTCAGCTAGACAGACCTTTGAGGGGACAGGAATTCTTGTACCCCCCCAACAAGTACTTGAAATGTGGCTAGTGTGATTGAGGAACGGAGTTTTTTAGATTTAGTTGACTTAAATTTAAATGGACCTTGTCAGCTACTTTAAAAAAGTTCCTTTAACTGCTAGAGGAAACCTGACAAAAACCTTTCTAACTGGACAGAAAGTAGTGGAGATGAAGGAATCTTGAACAAAAGTGAATTAGAAAGAAATGGAGATTTCCCTTATAAATGTCTCTAACAAAAGGGCAACTTCTATTCAGTTTTTGGAGCTTCACCTGTATTTACTGTCTCTTAAAAATAACCAGCTCAAAATAATCAATATTCCAAAGAGATATTTTGGGGTGTTACATTTTGCTCCTCTTCAGGGATAACAGAGTACAAGATTAGTCTACTTGAGGGAAGTCGTGTAGGATAGGCTTCACAGAGGTGGTAGATCGAACTAAGCCCTGAAGAAAGGGTGGGTGTCTTCAAGCAGACAAAGGAAGGGTGAAGACAGATATTCTAACTACAGGCCACATTATGGGCAAAAACATAGTTCTGTGTGGGGAAAGGGAAGAGGCATAGTCAGGAGCCAGATTATGGAGTATGCTGTGGTATGGTGTCCAGTGCCTAAGGAATGTGACTCTATCGGAAATATTTAGACTGTGCTAAAGGAAGGGCAAGAGAGAAGTACCCTGAAATATGCCATTTTTGGTATATTGGTTATTATTTATTTATTTATTTATTTATTTTGAGAGAGAGAGAGACAGAACACGCACACACATAAGCTGAGCCAGGGGGTAGGGTGGGCAGTGTGTGGGGGAGGGGCAGAGGGAGAGAGAGGAGAGAGAATCTCAAGCAGGCTCCACACTTAGCAAGGAGCCCAAAGCGGGACTCAGTCTCATGACCTTGAGGTCATGACCTGAGCCGAAACCAAGAGTCAGATTGATACTCAACCAACTGAGCCTCCCAGGCACTTCCATATTGGTTATTTTAAATGAAAGTTACTTAAGATACAGCCAGTGCAAGAAGGACACTTTGACCCTCCTTTGTCTCCTCGAAAGCAGTAAATAAATCTCCCATGTGAAAGGTACTGCTTGGGAGGAAGAATTTCCTCTACCCTTCAAGGTCCTTCCAGCTGGACTAAGAATCAAATTGACACGAGACAGGTTAACAGGAGAAAATAAAACTTAATAATGTACATACAGGCAATCCACACAGACATGGAAATTCCAAAGACTGTGAGGCAACATGACACTTATATGTGCTAAGGAGAAGGGTAGGAGTCTAGGGATACAAAAGGAGAAAGATCTTAGTAGGAAGGTGAAAAGAGATGTTTGGAAAACTAAGGTTGCCCTATTACAAAGATAAGTTTCTTAGGTAAAGGGGAATCTCTGTTAGTAGCTCTCTTCCTGGTACAAGGAGGCAGTCAAGGGGGAGATAAAGAACTTTTCTTGAATTTGTTGGGTTTTCATTGCTTTAAGCTCAAAATAATGTTCAGGCCAAAGTGACTCATCTTGCAGCAGCCTACCCTCAGCCCCTACAATACCTTCCTTTTCCAGGATTTAGAAGGCATTCTTATCACCAGAAATAGGGAATTTAGTGCTGCAGGGAAGCACCAGGAAGAGAACTATCACCAAAGATAACTTTGTTGTGCATAGGAAAGACTTCTCCACGTGGCGTGGGAAATATTTGTTTACCAAGCATTTGCTCTTCTTATCTCCTTGTGAATTATCTTCCTCCCTTTTGAAGTTCTAAACCTCTACCCCCTACTTTTTAGCTCAGGATAATACATAAGTCTCATTTATCTGACTGCCTGTGGGTCTCGTATTCTTATGGGAACCCCGTATGTACATAATTAAATTTGTTTTTTTTCTTGTTAATCTGTCTCTGTCTCACATGAATTTGATTATTAGACTAACCAGAAGAATCTAGAAGGGTAAAGGAAATTTTTTTCACCATGACGGGGTGAGAAGGCTGTGTAAACAAAACTTGTTACCTCCTTACTAATTTACTACCCCAAGCCCAAACTTCTTTGTCTTGTCACTTCACAAATGTATTGTTTTGTTGTCTAAAAGGCATAAGAGCTGACTCCTACTTTAGTCACATTTTGGAGTCCCATATGTACCAAATTAATTGTTTTCTTTTGTTAATCTGTCTTATGCCAATTTAATTAATTAATTAATTATTAGACCAGCCAAAGAAACTAGAAGTGAAGAACATGGCCATTTTCCTTCCAGATTGGAATACACAGTTCTTACTGATAAGAATGCAATGGGTAGAAGCTGAGGCTGTTAGTATTGAATTTGTATCTATGAGGACATTGATGTTGTTAGATGGAAAACTTGTTAGATGGAGTCTCAGCATGTATGAATATTTTGAAGTTTTCATTGAATGGTGACATTTTAAAAACCTATTAAGTGTGTCTGGTTTACAAAGTTTTAACAGAAGGGGGTACTTTGGAAGTGGGAAAAATGCCCAGAAAGGAGTCAAGGGCTGGTGGTTCTAGAGCATCAAGAGGAAGAAGTCAGTGTGACCTGCTTGCTTGCAGAGCAGTCCTACAGCTTTGGACAGGACCTTTGTGTGGCTTAAATGTAGATAATGACAATACTGGCCTCATTGAGTTGTCCTGATGATTAAATGGGAAAGCACTTTATAAACTATTCAGTATCCTATTAGCCTTTTCAGCAAAAAAACACGTAATAAAATTGTTTTTTTAAAAAAGTCACATAGCGCTGTATTGGTCAGAGGGCTCATTAGCACCATCCCAACCAGTGGCAAAAAAATAATGAACAGCACCAGTGAAGGCTGCTAACTTAAACTTGCAGTGGCTGGCTGAATAATGCCCACCAAAGACATTCATGTCCTAACCACTAGAACCTATGAATAATGGCATAATGAGAAGTATTACCTAATACAGCAAAAGATGTGATTAAGTTAAGGATTTTGAGATGAAGGGATTATCCTGGATTATCCAGGTAAGCTTGAAATGTCATCACATATCCTTATAAGAGGGAGATAGAGGGAGAGTCTATCCACAGGAGGTTATGGGACAGAAGCAAAAAGAGATTTGAAGATGCTACCTTCTGGCCATGAAGGTGGAGGAAGGGGCTATGAGCTAAGAGACATAAAGAGTGCAGTCCTGGAAGTGGCCAAAGGCAAGGAAATGGATTTTATCGTAGAGTCTCTATAGAGAGCATGGCCCTGCTAACACCTTGACTTTAGCCTTTTCACTTTAGTGAAACTGATTTTGGACTTCTGGTCTCCAGAACTGTAAGAGAACAAGTTTGCATTGTTTTAAGCCATTGAGATTGTGGTGATTTTATATGGCAGCCATGGGAAACTAATATATTCACTAAATATTTATTGAGGACCTATAATGTTCAAGACACTGTGTTGGTCTAGCTGAGACTATAGCAAAGAATAAAAATAATCAAGTTTTTTCCCTCTTGATATTTACCCTTATGTAGGAGAACGGTAAAGCAGAAAATGCCAATAAAGGTGAAAATGTCAGAACTACAGAGAGAAACAAATTATATATTACGTTAATTCAGGGGATAGGGAGATTCTTGAGCCAGGTGGTAGAATCAAGAAAGCCCACGTGGAAGAGGTGAGAATTAAAATTAGGTGACAAGCAAGTAAAAATAATGGCAGGTGGAAGTAAGATAGATGGTGGAAGTGGGGGTTGTACTAGGCAGAGGGAAGAGAATGAGCATAATCATGAAGATGGGAAAGTAAAAGATACATTTGAGGAATAAGGAATACTTCATTTTTGCTGTAATGTAAGATACTTGGATTTAGCTAGAAAGGAAGATCAGGGCCATATAATGGAAAGCTTTAGATGCTAACCTACAGATTTATATTTTTTGACTAGACAATGGAACACCATTAAAGATATTTCACAGAATAGTGACATGCACGAAGCCTGTTTTATATTGAATATATTTGTTTAGTCATAGATTTAGGGGGAGATTATAATTATTGCATATGAAAATAACTGTGGCAAATAAAAGAATTTGTAGTCAATTCTTCTGTAGTGCAGAATTTTCTTATATATTATGATGACTCTAGTTATATTTTAGATTTTTAAGATGTGCTTCTGCAATCAGAAAATAAAGATGAAATAAGCCTATTAAGGAAGACAGCTTTTTTTTTTTTTCAGAATTAAAAAGTAGGTTCCTGAGACTGTACTTTGAAGAGAAAGTCTAATTGGAGAGGCAGCCAATGACAAACAGTATATTAACTCATGGATTGGGTAGCCGTTCTCAGTCTGACAAGCATAAAAGTTTCTAATGTCATGACATTTTTCAAAATGATAAAATAAGCAGAAAGAAAAGACTGCCAGGTGCATAGGGAGAGTCAGAGAAGTATAGGAGAAATTGGAATTGAAATAAAGCAGAAGTGATTGGAGTTAAATACGAGGAAGCCCATCTTTAAGGACTGAAATGTAGAAATAGTAGAATGTATTTTTGAAGAAGATTTTACTTCTTTAAGACAAGAAACCTCCACCAGTTTTTGTTCATGTAATTTGTTTGTGGCAGGCAAGATTTAGCAAACATTTTCTGCTTTCAAATATATATTTGGTGCCTGACACTAGACTAATGCAGGGGACTCCACAGTAAAGAGGAGAGACATTTTCTTATGCCTGGTGGAGGATGATTCTTTAAGCAGAAAATGGTGCTTTTATAGGACAAAATTCTATGTTATCTAAATAATCTGAACATGCTTTTAAGGGAGCATTACATTCACTGGCTCATTGACCAAATGCTGGAGTTCCTCTAGTGAATCTTGCCAGTGAATGTGGAGAAAAGCAGGGAAGGTGTGCTGGTATATAGAGCGTCAGACCAGGAAGTGAGCCTTTCCAATGCTCAGTATTTTAGCTTTCACATTTTATGAGATTGGGTGTTTTGTAAGTCTGATTATATAAAGAAGCTCAAAATGAAAAAAAAAACAAAACCCAGAAATGATCCATAGTAAAATATATTTGCTAGACAAATAATGGAGTATTGTTCTCTGGATAAGTGTAATGGAAAATAGAAGAGGTATTTTAAAAGCATTCATTACAAAAGCATGTATTGCCTAGGAAACCACATGAAAGAAATTAGTGACAAAAACCAAACAGACAAAAAAAAGTGGCAAAAAGAAGCAAATCATACAGTAAATCAAAATTTTGATAGATTCACCTTTGAAAATGGAGTACAAGATAAAAGGGGGAAAAAAAAAGCAGGCATAAGAAAGGAAGATCATTCCTCCTTCCCAAGATAACCTCATATGTGAGAATTTTCCAAGACAACACTGAATGTTCATTTGTGTTATTGGATGCTTTTGAGATTAAAAGAAATTTTCCAGTAGAAGCCAAGTTCTTTCACATAATTCTTTAACATAAATTCATATCTGCCATCTAAACATTCCTCAGATCAGGGGTGTCTGGGTGGCTCAGTCAGTTGGGTGTCTGACTCTTGGTTTTGACTCAGATCCTGATCTCAGGGTCCTGATCTCGGGGTCATGATCTCTGAGTCATGAGATTGAGCCCTGAGTCAAGCTCTGCACTCAGTGGGGAGTCTGCTTGAGATTCTCTCCCTCTACTCCTTCCCCCACTCACATGCTCCCTCTCTCTCAAATAAATAAATAAAATCTTTTTTTTTTTTAAGTAAACATTCCTCAGGTCAGAATATGGTCTATACCTTCCCTTTGCAACAGAAAACACCCTGTTGCTGATTGTGCCAAAGCTCTCCATGGTACTTTAACAATTTCCATCAAGGTCAAATAGTCCAGTGAAAGATTGGTTCAAAATGGGACAATTGTAGCAAAGAGATTATGACTCCTTTAAATGAGAGTTTGGGTTAAATAGTCATAAATGTATTCATAATTCACATAAAAAATTATTGACTTCTAATTATCCAATTATTCCCTTTCCTCTTCCTTAGTATGTTATTCAGAACAGGTTTTTGTAGATACAATAAATCCAGGGAAGGACTGCAACTCTTTCAGTATCTAAACCCTGAGTCTAAGATTCATCCATGTATTATGAGCTGGCCATTTGGCTTCATCTCTTCTCTAGGTACTTCAGTTAACATGAATATTACATCAGCGTAGATTCCTCTGACTTATTGACTGGTGTCAAAGAAAAGAGTGATTCATTCTTAACACTTGTTCAAGAATGGTACAGCAGACTTATTCAGGACTATCGTGATAGGTGTAGAACAACTGCAATGGGGTTTTACAGTGGGAGAAAGAGATTGTGCTCAACTCTGAATACAAGGAAAAGTGAAAATTTATAACCTAAGTGCAGGGCGGGGGTCAGTGGATGGAAAATTACTAAGAGGAAACCTAAGGGGTTAGGGGAGATTCTAGCTAAACTGACCTAACAGGTTTCTTGCTGAAGGGCCAAGATGATCAAACATCACCAGGACGATGGTGAGGGATGAGGAACTGATCAGATATTGAGGATAATCAGATATCCAGGCTGGGAGATTCTGGCTGAACTGACTTAGCATTAAGTATTCACGCTAAAATTAGATAGTGACTATCACGGAAGCCCAAAAGTCAGGGCCTTGTTGGGAAGAGATTTCAGGTGAGCCTGACTAAGGTTTGGTCAAGGAGAGACTCTTTGTCACTGGATATTCTGTGTGTGTGTGTGTGTGTGTGTGTGTGTGTGTGTGTGTGTGTGTATGCCTGTGTGTGTGCACACACACAGAATTTAGATCATTCCAAACACTAGCATTGTCAAAATGATAGTCTTGGATTTAGATGTAGGGGAGCAAAATCTGACATCCCAAAATGTGTCTCTTTGGCATTGCTGGATTTGGATTATTTGGATTATGTATTATTACTTGGTTGATTTTAGGTTGATTATTTATAGTAAACGGATGGCTCAGGAAGAACCTTTGACCTTCCCCCTAACTGCCTAAAAGAATTTAGATGGAGAACCTGCTGTGTGAAGGGAGCTATCACCAAATACGGTATAATAGGAACTAGGTTTGGTAAACAGGGAGAAATTTAGCAAAATTTGTTTGTTAAAAATTTCTATGTCCCCTTGTTTCTATATGGCTCAGAAAACATTTGTTTACCAAACATTTACTCCTTTTCATCTTCCTGTGAATCGTTTTCCTTCCCTTTGAAGTCCCAAACCCCTACCCCCTTCTCTTTGGCTCTGTATGACAGGTATATAAACCTTAATTGCCTGACAGCCTGTGGGCCTCATATTCCTTTGGAGCCCCTATTAGGTGCATGATTGCATGCGATTTTCTTCTGTTAATCTGTCTCATGTCAATTTAATTCGTAGACCATCCAAAAGAACCTTGAAAGGTGGAGAAAAAATTTTGCTCCTTAACATTGAGCATATTTAAAATAGAAAACCTGGCAATGGCTATATATTAGGTGTCGGTTTGACTGTACCAGACAAAATAACAGTGGTTTAAATAAAACAGAGGTTTAATCCTCTCCCACGTAATGTTAGGGGCCAGCTGGAGGCCAGGCCTGACAGGCAGGACAATTAGTGGTCTTTGCTAGAGGCTGTACTGGTCATTAGTACCCCACTTAAAGGAGATGTTTGTTCATCGTGCTTTATCATCACAAGATATTAAACAACGCATGCCTGGGATTCCTATGTGGATGGTGGCACGACCTAGATTTAGTAAAATAAAAAGAAAGCAAACAGCAAATAAAGCAATACACACTGGCATCAGTAAGTTTGCTTGCCACTGCTCATTTATTTTTCTACCACACTAGATAAATTGTGAACTTATTAAATACATGTGACAAGTTAATTAATTAACGGAGCTCAACAAGACACGGGGCCAACTTTTAGGCTAAATGGGGTTCAAAAGCACTAATTACTAGAATTTTTGAGGTGTGCTGAAACCACTCACATGTGTAAATTTTAAATTGTGTTATTAATCATATAACATGATAACTTTAGAAACCTACACATTCTTTCTATCTTAAGTAGAGCAAAATATGGGAAAAGTTTTCTTTTTAAGTGCAAAATTTAAGTTTTGATAACCGAATACACATTTCAAGATTAGTTATTCAAGACGTAATTAAGGATGCAAACACAGTTTCAATCTTAAACGTTTCGTTTGGTTTACAGGTTTTATTTTGTCTTTCCTTAAGGAACTTATATGCCACCAATGGCCAATGATTTCCAATCATTGGAATGACTTGTGGGTTATTAGGAAAAGTAAAGATTCAAGGGCTAGTCCCCTGGAGATTCTGGTTTTGTGAGTCTCAGGTGAGGCTTAGGAACTTGCATTTTTAAAAAGCTTTCCAGATGCTATAAGTCTCTTGTTCGGGTAACTTACTTGGAAACACAGGTTTATGTAAGAATACTGTCTGGCATATTTGAAATGTTAGATGAGCTGGGAAGTGCTTTTAGATTGTTTTCTTCATGTTAAAAAAAATACTAATACTGCTACTATTTTGGCAAAAGAGGTTCTACTTCCTTTCTCATGACCTTTATGACTAATGACCTGATGGCGCAAAAGAGATCTCTTAAAAATCCACCCAACACCTAAGATGTGATTTCTTCCCTCCCATCTCTTAATTTTTAAATACGTTTAGAGAGAAGCTCTTCCCAGCTTTTGATGCCATCTGTACTGTTTTTCACTGGCTGTGTCATTTTCTTGCAATCCATTACTTTAAGGACTGTTAAATTAATTAAACAAGGCGGCCATCAGACTGAGGTGACCCTAATGCTGTGGTGGCTTACCTAAGCAACCCCAAACCTAAGCCTGTAAATGCCTCAAGGTTAGGAAATCAAGAGGCTAAGAACAGCCAATCACGAACAGCCAGCTAGGCTTTAAGCTCTAACCAATCAAATAGTTTCTTGTCTTTGCTTCTGCACTTGATGTAAGTCTTTCCCCTGGCTCCTGTTCACCCGTGGCTCCCAGTCACTGATGGGTCCTCAGCACTTCTTGTTTGGCACTGCCCAATTCAAATGGACTTTTGCTCAAATAAAATTAAAATGTTTCATATTCTTCGGTTTATCTTTAACAGAACATCACCTAAGGGGGGCTCTGCCTAAGGAACCAGGAGTATAGAGTCGTTAAGTTTTTTTGAAAGTTGGGAGTTAATCTTCATGACCGCGGTGGCAAGCCGTCCGTGCAGGACCCGGTCTCTATCTCTGCCAGTCATGGCAAAATACAGTCTGGGCAGGTTTCCAAGTGCGGCTGACATTCCTAAGCCAATAAGAAGTGTCCAAAATGGTTTCCAGCTTTCACTCCAGGGGGGGGAAGAGTTGGACCCGTTGTCATGGAGACCGACCTTTACCAGCTTGAACACATTTGCCATTTGACACAGAGGAATAAATCAGTGGCCTGACAGTGGGCACGGGCTGAAGGCTGATTCTCCTGGAGTATTACCATCAGTTTGCTCAACAATTCTGCTGACTTTCTTCTTGAAACTGTGCCACGGCATCCGTAAGAGCAGGACTCAACCACGCCAGCAGTCTCTGTGAGCCGAAGTGGCCTCCACTTGAGGATTTATAGCCTTAGCAAACACAAAGCACATTGCTTTGTTTCCTTTCAGAAATCGAGGAGTGATTCATTTTCAGTAAACAAAGAGAAGATTACCGACCGACGTGTTTACTAGTCTGGAATTCGACTCCCTCTGAATGCAGTTCCTTCAGTTCCCTGGAAAGACACTGTGCATTTCAAACAGTTCTCTTCTTTAATCCACTTTCTTTCTTCCTACTTGGAAAAGATATATAATTTAGCCCTCACTCAAATCCAAATGAGATGACTTTCAAAGGCCATTTAGGCCCTACTGTTTGTCCTTTGCAAGAACAAGCAACTGTGATTCTGAAGAATTTAAATGCAGATACTGTTGGCAGCCAGAGATGTTTTCAGCCGCTGAAATGCAAAAGAAAATTTCACTTTACAACTGCACTGTGCCACTCCTGACATTGATGGGTCCTGTATTCACCAGAGGGGGGGAAATGAAAATATCTTCCCTGTTTGTGCAGTATCTTTGGTGGTTATACAACAATAAAATATTCAGGAGTCTGATACATTCACTGTTAAAACTGACAGACCAAGTTGAAACTGGTTGAGAAACATTTGCAGTGTATCATGTCCTTACTTTCTTTAGATTAACTTTCTATCATAACAACTGCATTCAGTAGGGCTCATATTGTCTCAATTATAAAGTCAACTCAAAGACATTAGCACTATACTGATTGCTTCAGCAAACCTGAAATATTTTTAACTGTTGACAAAAGGTTCAGTTTCATTATAGTGAACTCCAGAGTAAAACTATGGTAATGTAATCGCTTTCTCAGAATTTCATCATTTATGGCCCCAGAAAATCATTATAACTTCCTGGAATTTTCCCAAAATGGTCCACAGTAAGCAGTTTTCAAGTCAGTGGGAATTGCAGAGGCAGCTGATATTCACCTATCCATTTATTTATTAGAAATAGGTCATAGATAGCTAATTTTTGACACGAATCTTCTCCTCTCAAAAGAATGTTAGAAATAGCTCAGCTAATGTACCATAAAAGTTCAATTCAAGTTTTGATAACAAACCTAAAAAGCATATTAACAAATGAACTGATTGCTTTATGTGCCCCAAACTGAAAGTTTTATTTTCCCTTTTCCTCCAACCCTCAGTATAAACAAATTCTCCTGACAGAAACTCAGCAACTCAGAAAAATTCTTTTTCATTAAATATTTGTATTCATATGTCACTGTTCAATGCTATCTCCCAGAGTTTAGAGATATCCTTAGCAGAGGAGGGGAGCTTTTTACCTTACGATTCTGGATTTTTAAACCACTAACTTCATTAGACTAATAGGGTGTGTGGGGAATGAAATCTTTTATTTTAACAGCCAGGAATTTCGACTGGTAAGAAGGAGACAACAGGCTCAAAATAGAGTCACCTGTGCTGAGCCCACATCACCAAACTGATACTTAATACCCAGCCTAACTGCAGTTTCAACCTCCCCCAGGAATGTAGTCTTAAACAGGCCAGTCTGGACTGGAACTTCCCGGTCAGCACTAGTGAGGTCATCCTCCTGATAGATGCCATGTCCCCCAAAGAAAGATGAGGTAATTCACTCTTTTCTTGTCCCTGTCCCTTCTGCCTATAAAAGTCTCCCATTTCGTACAGCTCTTCAGAGATCCTTTCTATTTGCTAGATGGGATGCTGCCCGATTCATGAATTGTTGAATAAAGCTACTTGGATCTTTAAATTTACTCAGTTGAATTTTTGTTTTTAATACCATCTGTTGACAGAAGGCCCAATTTCATTATACTGAATAATGGAATAGCTCTGTAGCCATGTAATAAAAATGGGGTTAAACATGCTTTTTCTTCCTTCTAGCAAGAAATCTGTGCTCTGAAAATAGCCACAGAATGAGATGAGTTTTATTTCTCTTTATTTAGTAAGGATTAGGTATCTTGACTTTCTTTTATCGTGTTTCATCCTGTATGCTTTGATGAATTTACCCAGCTACCTTGCTTTTATATCTTAACCAGGGATGTGAGTGTTAGTACAAATATCTCTATATTGGTATTTTAGTCATTAGCATTTCTTGAGTTTTGGTAATGAATTTGAGCATATGTTGAAATTCTAATTGTTAAATGCATTTGACGACCCAGAGAGTTTGAGAGTTCAGAATTATTCTGATCTTGTATATAGTTCAAGTTTAATCCAATTTCCCAGACAACTTTTTCTTTCATAATTACACGATTTCTCATGAACTAAAAATTACCACTCTGGTTCACTTAATAAATGTAAAAATTGGAAACCTACTTACAGCTTACTCTTTACTACAATTTAATATTAAAATCAAGACTGCATTTCCCAGTTTGTGTAAAGACTAATTCAACTCAATTTCCATTGCATTTGGGAAAAGCAAGAAGCAAATTGCATTCAGGGAAAGCAAGAATCTAAATGTTTTAACCCTGGTAATCATCTGTCATTTCTACTTGCTAGAAAAATGTCATTTCATCTAGAACTCTCTAAAGGGAAATAATTTGAAAATATTCGTTGAGCTGTTTGGTCCCAAGTTCCTTCCTGGTTGTCAGCTCAGAGAAATGATGGCATAAGTCTTAAAAGACAGCACAGCTCACTGAGCAGCAGGTCCTACTGTGGGTCATTCAGGACTCCTAGCAAATGGTGATAAGCTTAAAACAGTGGGAAGAAGAAGTGTTACATTTTTAAGTTAAAAGGTTTATGTTTTATGCCATATAAAATAGTGAATTACTACGTTTAAGACAGCAACAATAAAATATCATCAGTCTTTGATTTGGATATTGCATTGCAGTGCTTTTATATATTTAAGCTCATTTGGATCTTTCTATATCTCCTAGATGTAGTAGCTGGCTGCTACTATCTATTTACAGTTAAGGATTTAAAGGCTGCGGCTGAGGTCAAAGAGGTTGCTGCCTGTGTTCTCCTTTAGGATTTTGATGGACTCCTGTCTCACATTTAGGTCTATTTTTGTGTGTGGTGTAAGGAAATGGTCCAGTTTCATTCTTCTGCATGTGGCTGTCCAATTTTCCCAACACCATTTGTTGAAGAGACTGTCCTTTTTCCACTGGACATTCTTTCCTGCTTCGTAATCTCAGGAAACAAACTGAGGGTTGCTGGAGTGGTGGGGGGGTGGGAGGGATGGGGTGGCCGGGTGATAGACATTGGGAGGGTATGTGCTATGGTGAGCGTTGTGAATTGTGTAAGACTGTTGAATCACAGACCTGTACCTCTGAAACAAATAATACATTGTATGTTAAAAAAAAAAAAAGAAGAAGAAGATAGCAGGAGGGGAAGAATGAAGGGGGGGAAATCGGAGGGGAAGACGAACCATGAGAGACTATGGACTCTGAGAAACAAACTGAGGGTTCTAGAGGGGAGGAGGGTGGGGGGATGGGTTAGCCTGGTGATAGGTATTAAAGAGGGCACGTTCTGCATGGAGCACTGGGTGTTATATGCAAACAATGAATCATGGAACACTACATCAAAAACTAATGATGTAATGTATGGTGATTGACACAACATAATAATAAAAAAAAGAAATGAAAGAATTTAAAGGCTCAGAGAGATTGAGTTTCTCAAATTCATACCACTTATAAGGGACAGCCAAGATTCAAATCCACTTCTTCAATGCTTTAGAATGTAATACAGATGAGATAGTTTTATAAGCATCTAGAACAATGTCTGATGTGTATTAGCTATTTATTAAAGAGTAGTTTCCATTCCCTTATGTTTCTTTCTTTTCATGTTACTCAAAGTATCAGAGATCAGGTCAGTTTTATATGAAAGGAAATGCCTTTTCCTTCTCTCTAAAGTAAAAGTCACTATTACGTGAGTAAAGTTGTAAAGGCTAGTGTATTCTATGTGAATTAAGTGCCAAATCAAAATGAAGTGGGTGCAAATAGACCAATCAAAAAGTATATAGCAGTGAGGACCTACGATGTGCTAAGGGTACAAAGGCGAATAAGACAAGGTTTCTGCTCTGGGATGGTATGGCTTTTGGATTCAGGCAGACCTGTCTTCAAATTCAGGCTCTGTAATTGACTAGCCTTGAGACACAGGGCATGTTAATTACCCTCCCGATCCTCAGTTTCTCTGTAGAATAGGATGGGAGAAATCCCAAGTTCTGCATTCAGAATGGTATGCATATGATTGTCTTAGTAATGATAATTGCATATATGCATGGATCTGTTTCTGGGCTTTTTATTCTTTCCATTGTTCAGTTTATCTGTATTTGCTTCAATATTGAACTGTCTTAATTATTATAACTTTACAATAAGAATTTACATCTGGTAAGGTAACTATTTCTAACTTACTTTTCTTCTTTGGCAGTGTTTTGACTTTTCTTGGCCCTTTGTTTTTCCTTGTATATTTTAGAATCAGTTTTTCAATATTTAAATCAGAATTTTATTCGGATCTAAAGGGAAATTTATAACATTTGGCATCTTTTTGGTATTGAGTTTTACTCTCCATGAACATGGTCCAGAATATATCTCAGTTTTGGAGATCTCTAATGATTTTAAGAAAAATATGAACCTTATTAATATTTTTCTAGATTTGCTCATAGGATCTTTAAGAGTTTTTGTTGCTTTTGGAAATGGCATTTTTAAAAATTTGTGTTTTATAACTGTTGCTGTATATAAAAATGTTATTGATTTTCATACGTTGATCTAATAATGCCTGGCTACCTTGCTAAACTCTCACATTCTTCCTAGTGTATTTAAAAATTTTTTCTATGTAGAAAATCATATCATTTGTGAAGAATGCTGATTTTGCATCTTCCTTTTAAATCTTTATATATTTAATTTTCCTTTTTCACACCAATGAGGACCCCAAACACAAGGTTGAATAGGAGCAAGTGCAACGCACATCCTTGTTTGATTTTAAACAAACTACTTCTAATATTTCTGTAATATGAACAATGCTTTCTCTGGGTCATTTTGTAGACTTTTAAAAATCAGATCAATGAGTTTTGATTTTCTAACGTTAGACCATTTTTGTGTGTCCCTGGATTAAATTTTCTGTTGTCTTATTTAGAATTTTTGAACTTATTTTCATAATTTATATTGGCCTGTTATTTCCCTTTTTTTCTACTTGTCTGGTTTTAGTATCAGTGTTATACTGGTCCAGTGGAATGAGTTGGGGAGTTTTCTTCCTTTTTCTATTTTCTGAGAGAATTTGTTTAAAATTGAAATGTTCAGTTCTTAAGAGGTTGGTCATATTTCTTTCTGAATTGTCTAGGCTCAGTGTTTTTCTCGTGGGAGGATTTCAAACTATTGCTTTGATTTCTTTAATAGTTATAGAACAATTCAATTTTCTTAAGTCAATTTAGGTACAGTATGTTTTTCTAGGAATTTTTCCATTTTGTGTAAGTTTTCAAGTTTATTGGTATAAAATTGTTCATAGAATTCCCTTGTTTTCTTTTAAAATGTCTTCCGCATCTGTACTTTTGTCTCATTTATTCCTTCCTAATACACTCTTTATTTATGGCTTTTCTCTTTTTTCTTGATCGGTTTTGCCTGAGGCTTGCCTGTTTTATTAGTCAGTCTTTTCAAAGAACAAACTTACGATTTTATTGATTCTCTCAGTTATAAATATTTTTATTTCATGAATTTCTGCTGTTATCTCCTTTCCTGCTCTTTCTTTGGGTTGGTTTTATTGTTTTTTTAATAACTGCCTAACTGGATAGCTAAATCACAGGCCAGTCTTCTATAGTATGTGAACATAACCACTTTTACTGCATCCTATAAGTTTTATTATGTGGTGTTTCCATTATTTTTTGGATCTAAAAATTTTTAATTTCCATTATGATTTCTTTTTAACCCATGCAATTATTTACAGTTTGTTTTTAAAAGCCCAAAGATATGGGCACATTCTGCTATTAATTTCTAACTTAATTGTAGTGTTTTTAGAGAACATGCTTTATATGATATTGATGTTTTGAAATTCAGTGATGTCTGGTCTAGTATTCAGTCAATCGTTGTAAATGTTCATGTGTGCTTGAGAATAATGATTATTGTCTGGTTCTTGAGTACCAAGTTTAAAATATCATTTGGATCAAGGGTATTAATTGTGTTCAAATATTTTATATATATTTTTAATTTTTGTCTCTGAGTAATTAATAATTGAGAGATATTTTTAAGTCTCTGATTGTGATGATGAATTCTTCTTTATTTCTATAATTCTTTTCAATTTCACTTTATATATTTTAGGCTATTTTATTAGGTGCACTAAATTTAGAATATTCCTATCTTCCTTGTGAATTGAATTTTTATTGTTATGTATCAATATTCTTATCATTTAAATTTTTTTGTCTTAAAGTCTGTTTTGTCTGACGTTCATGTAGCCCTACATTTGTCTGATACACACTTTTCTCTTTTTTTACTTTCGAACTTGCCATGCATTAAAGGTATCCCTTGCAAAATACACAAGTATACCCACACGTATGTATATGTATGATCTGACAACCTATGTTCTTTAACTGGCAAGTTATTCCATTAACATTGATTATGATTCATATATTTGGAATTTTTAAACTATGTTACACATAGATATTTATTTGTTGTACTTTTCCTATTTTTATTCTTTTTTTTTTAAAGATTAAGTTATGTATGTTCCGTGCATTCCACTTTTTTCTCTCTTTGGGTTTGAAATTTATTAATCTATCTCTATTATTTTGTTGATTATCCTTGACACTTTAATGTAATATTTAACTCCAAGTTTAAGTGCTCAGATTGAAGAATTTCCAAAAGAAATCTTTATGATAGTGTTTGACTTTAGATTTTCCAAGGAAAAATAGCTACAACACAGAGGATATTTTCATTGTTTTCCTTCCATCCATAGCACCAGAATCCTTCCTCTTCACTGAGGAACCAGAAGAAACTGGGTAGAGAAGAAAGACCATTGATACTTAATGGGGGTTGCAAAATGTGTAGGACACAAGGAGGGACTGGAGGACTAAGAGTTGATTACTTTTATAGAGAGGGGTGAAGCAGTCTGGGGAAAGGTGGAGAGCTTGTAGACACTAGATATAAAAGACATTAAAGGGAGAGTACTTTGGAGTTTGAAGAGAGAGGGGAAGAATTGGGGAACAAGGGAGCATCCAGGTGGGGCATTTCCTAAAGTCCTAGGAAAAGAAAACTTTTTCCTCATATACAGTGAGTGAAGGATTGAAACTAGGATGACAAAGCACAGTCTTCTATCCCACCACCCCAGCCCAACTCCGTCTTTGCAAAGCTGCCTAAACACTACAGGAAAGAACTTCTTGAACCTTCATTAAAGTACCAGGTAATACAGTAGTACTAGGAGGAGGTAAGAAGAAGCTTCTCCCTTCGTGGTCACCAGTGGACACAATTAGGGCTCTTGCTGTGAGTTGCAGAGAAGTGAGGGGTAAATATCACAAGTATGATCCAATTAAGGAATAGTTTCCTGAGTTTCTGTTCCCCAGAGGAACACCCTGTAACATAGCAAAAGGGAGAAAACTATCACATGGTTTAAATAAGTACAGTAGTGTACAACATCACATAATGAGTATTATGGTGGGGGAAGTACAGCATGCAACGGAGTGAACAGAGACCCAGGAAAGGACTTAATTGAGAAAGTAATGTTCAAGCTGAGTCTTATCTGGATGAAGGTGATGGCATTGCTTTAGACGAGGCAAATGTTATAGGCACAGAGAACACATTATGAGGTCTTAAAGGTGAGAGAGAATATGCTATGTATGAAGAACTGAGAAAAGTTTAATGTGGATCATTGTGAACAAGGAAGGGAGTGGCATGAAATGAATCTGAAAAGGTAGACAGGGACCAAAAGCTTTGAAAACCATGTCATATATTTGGATTTAATCCCGTAGACAATAAAAAGTCACTATAGTTTCTTATTTGTTTTGTTTTAACAGGTAAGTGACATGATCTAGTCTGCATTTTCCAAATGCATTCTGACTGCTGTGTAGACTAAAAATGGACAGGGCGGGGAGAATGGTTCCAATGTCCACTGTAATAATCCAAGTAAACAATGATGGTGGCCTGCACAAGAGTGAGATGAAGGGGAAAATTAACAAATTTGAGAGGTATTTAGAAAGTAGACTAAATGTGGTGATGACTACGTAAGGAAAGAGAGAAAGAAGTCAAGAATGTCTCCTACGTTTCTGAATTGGTTAGCTGTGACACCATTTATCTAAGCAGGGAACCTAGGATGAGGAGCAAGTTTGACAGATGGGGTAGAGGAGAAAGACAATGAGCCCAGTTTTATATGAGTTGAGTTGAAAAGAAGGAACCAAGTAGAAATGTTCTGGGGTGCTCCTACTTCAGGACTTTTGCTCTTACCTCTACCTGGAACACTCTTCCCACAAATATCCACAGATATCCCTTTCCCACCTTTGTCAGGTGTCACTTTCTTAGTGAGGCTCTCCCTGACTCCTTCATTTTTAAAAGTAGTAGTTCCCTTCCTCTGCTTCACATTCTCTCTCTTCTCTCCATGCTTTATTTTGTTTCATAGTTCTTATAATTTTGACTTTTCCTATATTTCCTCTATCTGGAATGCATCCTCATTCCCTCAAAAGCTACAAGGAACAGCTCAAATCTTAGCTCCTCTGGGAAGCTTTCTTGAGGTCCCCAGGCTGAGTTGTGAGCACTCTACTCCAGGGTCTCATTCCTCATCTTGAACATTTCCATCATACTACATTGTAATGTCTGCTGAACCGAATCTCTTCTACTGGCCAGTGAGCTCCAGGAAGGCAGGAGCTATGTCTATATTTTTAGATCCTTGACACTTAGCACAATGCCTGGCACAGAGTAGATACTCAGTAAATATTGGTTGGATGGAAGACAAAATTCTCAATACCATCATGGAGCCCATTAAAGGATATCTTCCCTCTCATCTGCCATTAAATGAATGTTTAGTTGTTTGTTGAATTCTTGATGTATTTTCCTTCCCGGGATGTATTTCCCTTTATTCAAAATAATATCACCTCTATTACCTTTGAAGAATTATTTCTTCTCCATCACCTAAGGTTTTAGTTGGACTCTCAGTCAAGATATCCTGCCTTACTAAGGGAAGGAAGAACAGATAATGCAAAGTAAGACAAGCAGTGTCTCTAACCTTATAATTCATATCTTGAATAGAGGATGAAAAACTGTTAGGACCAAAGAATCACATAAATGTCTCCCTGACTCTTCCATTCTGTAGGTCCTACTCCCCAGGTTACTGGAAATTTCCTAGTTCCTGTCATTTCTAGAGCCTGGTTGTTCAGGTTTTCCTTCAATTTGATGAATACTCCACTTCCTTCTAATCAATTCCTTTTGGGGTTAAGTTGGCAAGAGTTGCTCTCTGTTGTATGCATCTAAAAATCTTGATATAACTTAGTTATATCAAGTTATAGTTAGTTAGTTATAACTAACTTAGGTTAGTACTAATAGTTGGTAAAATAATCAAAAAGTCTACTAATGTAGTAGATACTAAAAAATGATATACTCATATCTTAAACATTTTATTTGATCACCGTGCATTTGATACTCATTTGCCCATCTTTTGATTTAGGGTCAAGGCCATTTATTTAAGCATAGTTTTATTTCCTTTTGTAATGTACATACCCATAATGCATGTCCTGTGCTTTCCAATTCCATTTTTCAAAAGACATTGTGAAACAATTTGAGTACGGAATTCTTCTAGGTTTTTACAAAATGTCCCTGATCATTTATAATCATTTTATTAGATTTAATTGAACAGGAATTTTTTTTCATTATTGAGTCTCTCTAAACTTTCTACTTAATTTTTACATGAACAAAATCCTCTTTTTTTCTCATCCATATTTCATGTATTTACCAAATGTTTAATTAGATTGAGCAATTATAGTAACTGGCAAAACAGGTTGGGAACAGATACATTGGACTATTCTCAATAGTAAGCACAGAACTCAGCTGGTGGGGAAAATGCAAGGGGCATATCAGAGACAATCTGCAGGCTGAGAACACTGAACTTGTTTTGGGTATCTATCAGGGAATCAGAGGACTTTAGTCATTCCTTAGATAAGGGTGCCATTAAAACACATTTTTATTGAACTCATATTTAAGTTTAGAGCCTCTCAGGGAAAAAAATACTTTTTTTTTTTTTTTGGTTTTGTATTGCATAATGCCTCTTCTTGAATTTCATTAGCTAACACTGTGGTGTAATCATATTGCAGTATATAAATGAATCAAATCAACATGTATAAGTTTAAGGTATGCCTTAAATGTATACAATGTTATATGTCAAGTATATTTCAGTAAAGTTGGAAAAAGGAAGATAATGGATTATTTTGGAATGAGGTAGAAATATTTCTTTCGGAAGCATTAATATCCACCATACTGAATGAACTACTTGTTGGGGAAATATAATAGTGGTTCAACTAATACTTTAACACTTCTAATGTGATGGACTCTGTTGCTGAATGCAGGGCATACACGGATGAATCAGAAGTGGTTTGGGTCCACACAAAACTCACAACATAGAAAGGGAAGTAGTTATTTAAGCACCCAGGCTAATGAGACATTAGAGGATCAGACATGGCCTGTGGCCTGAGGTGCCCACAGGTTAGTTGTTTAGAGACAGGACAAGGACACAGGCAACTAGCTACCTCATTATCTAAGGCAGTTGGTGATTCAGTGTCAGAGTGATGGCAGCAGTGAGTGGGTGCTCCGAAAGGGAGGGATCCGGGATGTCAATTGCAGAAGGTCTCAGGGTGCTGACCCTGAAGAACGTTCATTTATTCATTCATCATTTATGTAAATTTTACTGTACACTACTTTGTGCCAGGCAGTATTCCAGCTATTGAGGTTATGAGGGTGAACAAGGCAGACAACTTTCTTGCCTTCAGAGAACTTAATTGGAAGCGTGTGAATGTGTGGGGCAGACAGTGAAGACAGGAACATATAAGCGATTGGACACATATGCTACTGAAAAATGAAAATCAGGGTAATGAGTGGGACTCATGTTGGGAAAAGCTGCTCTATGGAGATGAAATCTCTGCTGAATGGAGACAGGGAGACAGTCATGTGAAGATTTGGGGGAAGGGTGTTTCAGGTGAAGGGATCAGCTGTTGCCACTGTCCTCATGCTGGATTACTCTTGACATGTTTAGGGCAGAAAAGGGGTGACTTTTAGGAGGTGGTCGGTTTCTATTTCTGTAGGACTAATAGAATTAGCAAGCTTCTCCTGCTGTGTGTAAGTAGAGGACAACCATGGTCTTTTCCAAGCTCCTCTGGGGAGCCATGGACGTTACTATGGGGAGCTGAACGTACAACATTAGAATTCAATTGAACACACCTCTGAGGGGCTGCTTCCCTCATTCCTCAGGCTGTGCTTTGATCCATGTCAATTTTCAGAATAGTATAGAGGAAACTGCAAACTCAAATAGGAAACTTCGACTCTATCATTTTATTTTTCCATTTTATAGTTTTCCCTTCTGTCCGGGCTCTGTTCTGACAAGCCAAGGCTTTTTGGCAAATCAGCTGAAAAGTAAACTTAAACAAATGAATATGATTATAGGGAGCCAGCCTACCAGAATTACTCTATTAGAGAATTTGTTTAAACAAATCTACTTTCTCATTCCTGCAACGGACAAAACTGTAGGAATATCACTCATGTTTGAAAGCAAAGTGTAGTAAAGTGTAGTAAACCTCTGGCTTCGTCAAAGGGAAAATAAATAAATGAACCACAAGCAACAGTATGTTGCTGAAAATGATAGGTCAGAGATTTATTTAAAAAAGGAGAAAATCCAAAAAATCGGACCAACAGTTTGATTCCAAAGGTTGATAAGAAATGTGAAATAAAAAGCTTTATAAAGAACAGTATAACATGATTTTCTAATCTTAACTGTATGATTGGGTCAATATATTAACAAACAATAGTTTGGGAAAAAATTAGCACACTGGTTTCTCAATGGAAGAATCAAGATCAACCTACATTCTTAATGCACACATTAATCTCTGACTGGAGAACTGATCTAGATGGTAGCTTGGTTTAAAAAGAAGGCCAATAAAAAGTTAGTCATCAGAAGTTTTCTTGGCAAATATGGAACCAATGAACAGTGAAATGAGTTGATGGTATGGAAAGATTGAATAAAAACTATATTCAGGGCAACCATAGTGCCCAAGTTAGTCCCACTTCATACCTGTTATCTCAACATAATCATTAACAGCAGCTCCCTTTCACTCTCAAAAATGTTTTGTTGGCTAGAGCACATCCTGAAAGTAACAGTCCTCCCCAAGAATGAAATCTGTCTGTCCAGCAACTTTGCCTTTCACTAGAATTTCAGCATGTGCTTCATCCATTCATTCACCAATATTTCTGAAAAGTGCCATACCAGATATTTTTCCAGTCACTGAAATGACAAAAACGAATAAGAAACAAGTTTACCCCTCAAGGGGCTCAGAATATCTAAGGATCAGTACAAGATGGACATAAATTTTTTTTTCTCAATTCAGTGCAGTGAGGGTTAATGAGAACACACTATGGGTTAAGCACTGACCAGGTCCCCAGGGAAAGAGAGGTGAGCAAGACAATGTCCACATCTTAAGAAGGAGTCATGCTGCTTGATCTACTTGTCTCCACTTATTAATCTGGTGATTAAAAGTCTCCAGTGGCTTCCCGTTTCACTTGGAATAAAATCTGAGCTTCTCATCATGGTCTTGAGGCTCTGATCTGGCCTCTGCCTGCCTCTGTGACCTTATTTCACACTGCTTTCCCCTTGGTTCACTAAACTCCAGACACATTGCCCTTCTCTGTGTTCCTGGCATGGTCTGAGTTTGTCCCTGCCTCTCCGTGTTTGCACTTGCCATTTCCTCTATTTATAAACCCCTCCCCCCAGTTATCCTGTGGCTGGCTTTTTCGCATCTTTTGTGCCTAGGTTCAAATCTCATCTCTCCCCTCCTTCTGCCCCTTTTTACCTTTTTCATAGCCTTTATCATCCTCTGAAAGTAATTTTGAAGTATGTGTTGCTTTTTTGGGCTATTTTCTTATGAAAAAAAATGTAAGCAGACTCTTGTCTGTCTTGGTTACTCCCAAATCCTTGTACCTAGAGCAGTGCCTGGCATAGTAAGTGCTCAGTAAATGTTTTTGAATGAATGAATAAGTAAACTTAGCAACTCTTTCCTCGGGTTTATGTGAATGTCTTACAATTCAATAAGCATTCTTAAAAGCCTTTGTCTTTCTCCTTTTACATGATTCTTTTTGCACTTTGAGTCCTTGAGCTTGTTATTCTCAGTCCATTCTCTTGACAAGAGAGTTATTTTATGTAGCCTGCCCAATACACCAGTGTTGACTTTTGAAGCTCACACAGGTGCAGAACTGCTCTTATAGTTGCCTTCTGTGCCTCCCTGTTCTAATAAAATACAAACCTGAGAAGATTTTCAGTTATTTCTCTTGCCTCCTTTCATATCTGGGGAGTGAATACCAATCCATGTCAGTCTGAAGAGTCAGTGAGAGATCTGGGGCCTGATGCTGGCAGCGGTGGGGCTGTGTTTGGGATTAGAAGACAATACTCCTAGTCCAGTGTAAACAGGAGAAACATTTTGAATATTTAATCCTGTAATGGTGACAGTTTGTTCCCTTTGGAAAAGGGGATACTGATGTAGTTGAGCGATGCCTCATTTGTCCTTAGTTCACAATCAATTGGTCAGTGAGGGAATTAAGCTTGCAGTGTAGGCTGCATTACCTTCATACTTCAACCAAGGACAACAGCCAGAACAACTTATTTGAATTATGCATAAGCTTTGCTATCCTTTTACATGGACTGATCTTGTATTTTCTCAAAAATCAACAATTCAACTTCTCAGTGAAATGCTGTGGACCTGACTGGGGATAAAAAGAGGTGCCATAATTTAAATGTGGTGCCAAATACGGTGTCTTGAATGACAGTGACATGCTTTCTCATATGTTCTCTCAACAATCCTTTGAGGTGGGCAAAGCAGGATTAACCCATTCCTGAGCTTAAAAAGTTAAAGACTATTGGGCCAGAAAATGGCAAAAGTGAGAGCTTATTTCAGATCTTCTGAGGCCAGTCCACTGTGATTTCCATTACATCATACTTTGTCCCTCTTTTCCACCCTATGGTATATTTGACTTGAGTATATCATTTTGTTTTTAGCTATTTTTTTTTCTTTTGAACAGGACCAATGCAGCAATTTTTACTTCATGTCTCATTTTATTCATCATTTACACAGAATCTCCTGGCAGTCAGTCACATTTGAAATAACACACAAAGCATGCCAGTTGTGTTTTCAGAGTAGAAGATACCAACAGAGGATTGATGTGCAAGAAATTTTATTGGCTGAAATGCCCATAAAGAATAAAAGAGGAAGAAGGAGGAGTAGGCAGGAAGAGCAGGAGTAGACAGGTCTGACACCTGTGAAAGGGGAGAAGGATGGAAAGATTGGATAGGAAGAGCCTCAGACTGTCGCACAGTTCTGAAAAATTTTTAGCTGGTCAGTGGGGAGTTCCTGAACTAAGTCCTCCCCACCCCTTAGAGTAGGGATTGGCAAACTATGGCTCACGGGACAAATCCAGCCTACCACCTTGTTCTGTAAATAAAGTTTTCTTGGAATACAGTCACACCCATTCTTTTATATATCTTTTATGGCTGCTTTCATGATAAAATGGCAGATTTGAGTTGTTGCAACAGAGAGTGTATAGCTGGAAAAATTAAGAATATTTACTACCTGACTCTTTAGAGAAAAAAATTTACTGACCCTTGCTTTCAAGTAATATCATGTGGGAATGGTCCATTATGGTTGGTACCCTCATCATGTTTAGTTACTGAGAATAGCCTTAAAAAATGTGGTCTTGGTGCAAATGCTGCCTCTGTGTGGACCCAAGAGTATTGGAGCTGAAGGCTTTTAATGAGATATGTTTCTCATGTATAGGGAGGTTTTTGTGGGGGCATCTCTGTGGCTGCCACATAAGGAGATTTTAAATAATTTGGTTGGAAAGTGGAAGTGTGTTGGAAGTGGAAATACAGAGATTGTATGGCTACAAATCCTGAAGCATTTACTATATGGCTCTTGACCCAAAAAGTTTATCAACTGGTCTAGATAAAAAGTATTGTTTATCCCGTAAGGGAGGTCGTTCTTTCTAATAAACGGGCAAATTACTGTTGACCCTTGAACAATGCCGGGATTAGGGGCACCAACTCTCGTGCAGTAGAAAATCCATATAACTTTTGACTCCCTAAAAACGTAACTAATAATAGCCTACTGTTGACCAGAAGCCTTACCGATAACATAAACAGTCGATTAACACATACTTCGTGTGTTATGTGTATTATATACTATATTCTTACAATAAATAAGCTAAAGTAAAGAAAATGTTATTAAAGAAATTATAAGAAAGAGAAAATACATTTCCAGTACTGTATATTTATTGAAAAGAAAACTGCATATCAGTGAGCCCTGTGCAGTTCAAACCCATGTTGTTCAAGAGTCAACTGTAATAATCTGCTTTGTAAAGCAATTTCTTGTAAGACTGCACAGCAGGAATTATTTTTCTAGGATTGTACTTGATCAACTCTGTTTTAGTTGATAAAGCTGAGTTGCTGAGGGAGGCACAGGTGCTGGAAGGAACAGTGCAAGGTCGGAAGATGGCACCTTGTCCGGTATTGACAACTAATTACCTTTGTGACCTCAGTGTACCATATCCCCGCCAGGCTTCAGAAGTCCCATTTGTAAAATCTGAGGTTTAGACTAGAGGGCTGTTCATTCTTTCTACTTCCAAGTGCAACAGAAGTGTAATACAGAGAAGTACTAATCCAAGAGATTGGCCTGAGCCAGCAGCGGGCCTTTGGTAGACTAACCTGGTGAAGATGACCCAGCGTGGATGGGAGGTATTCTCTACCTAGTGTGGGAAAAACTGTAGCAAGAAGAGAGTTGAAATCTTGCAGTAACACAAATTGTTCCCTTTTTATGTTTCAGAATAAGCCAGGTTTTATTTATGGAGATGTTCAATCACATGATACTGTGGTCCATCAAGCAGACTCATTCAGCAAAGCAGCTGATGGCAGGGTAGCCTCGCGGGGCCTGGCTGGTGGTTGCAGCAGGGCCCTTGTGCTGGGACCTAGAGGAGAGGTTTTCTTCCCACTTGCATGATCTGCTCCATCTTGGAGGAAAGTGAGAGGAACATGTGCTTATTAACTGTGTGTGTGTGTGTGCGTGAGCTTGTGTGTGTAGGAGGAGATAAACACCAAGGCAGTTCAGAAAACACCACTGTCTCTATGAAACCCAGACACTAAATGTTTTGTGTATGTGTAAGATAGATGGTCCTTGTTTGATCTTCAGATACAGCTCTGTGCTAACAGTACGAGTGTCAAATCCTAGCTATTCCCAGGAGGGCTGGGAGGGGTTCATAGAAGAAAGAACAGTTCTTCCAGTAATACTACCTGTAGGGTTGTCAGAAAATAAACATACAGGATGCTCAGTTACATTTGAATTCAGATAAACAATGACTTTTCTAGTGTCAATAGTATCCTGGGTAGTGTTAGTTTTGTATTCGACGACCTTAATCTAATGAGATCCATTTCCTGGGAGAGTTAATAAATAGATTTTAATGCCGTGTAAAAGGGTTGGAAAGAATGAGGGCACCCTAGAACAGGGGGAGCTGTGGTCATTTTAATGCCTATCTTTACCATCTCTTCTCATCCTCTAGCGAAGTATGTGATACATTTTTTAAAGTGATAACATAAGAAATAAGCTTTAACTCTGCCCTTAGAAAGATCAGAGTTTATTTGAGGAACCTACTAGAACTGTAAGTCCAACGGTAACTACAGAGCTGACCCAGACCCGTATCAAACACTGTGATAATTGAGTTTTTTGAGTCATAGCAAGGGTGAGACGGAAGGCTATCTTATGGTTGAGCTAAGGATATATTCTATCATTTTACGGCAAAATAAACGGTCCTGGAAATATAAACATCTCTTTTTGGACCTTATCTGAATCCCACTGAACTTACAAAATGTGAAACTTTGTAGTTGATTCAAAGCAACAATGAGAAATGTCACCCCTAGACCCTTCCTCAGTGGGCAAAGAGACATTGATAATACTGTGCTTTCTTAAGAAAAAGAAAGGAAGGCCACACTGAAAAAGTGAAAAAACTTTCCATCATGAGCAAAATTACATTGTAAACTTTCTTTTGCAATACCTTTCTCTATGATTGTTCATTGTAAGTTTGTGCTTATGCCAGCATAATTTTGACAAGCCTCAAAATATCTGTAACTATAATTGTAGGATTCCTTTTTTAGTAAAATAAAATTTGATCTACATCGGGCGGGTAGGGAGTTGCTAGACCTAAAGACTCATTATGAACATGTTATCAAAAGCAGGTCAATTTAACTTGAATTTCATCCTTTATGTTGCACAGAGATATTAACTAGAAAGTCAACCTTCACAAGGTTAGAAGCTGCTGGCAAAGTTCCTAAACACTGGAATCTTTTGAGATCTTTTGCTCCTTTTTTCCACACAATGTTTCTCTTCCTTTCATCCAATAACTCATGTCCCAGGGCACATTCTCCCTCCAATTCCCTATCCCCTTATTGGCATGCAATTAGCCTATAATTGACCCACACTGTGCTTAACATGGGGACTCTAATTTCTCATTTTTCATCATATGTTGCTTTAAAAAAATTGATTCTCAGCTCACCCAACTTAAAATCTGGCTGGCTTTTTGAGATAATGTTCAGGACATGTCTGTTCACTTTGTCGTGTTAGTCTGCTGTCTTCCAGTCTCTGTCATGGCCGGCCAGTGTTTCAGTTATCCATCGCTGCAGAACAAATTCCTCCAAACTTCGTGGTGTCTAAAAACAACTGTTTTATTATGCTCACTGACTCTGTGGGTCAGGAATTCAGACAGGAAACAGAGGAGATGGTTTATCTCTGCTTTTAGGTGTCTGAGACTCAGCTAGGAAGGCTCAAACAATGGGGGCGGGGAGGGGGGTGACTTGAATTGCTGATGGCTGGAATCATCTGGAGACTTCTTTTTTTTTTTTTTTTTAAGATTTTATTTATTTTTTTGATAGAGAAAGACAAAGCAAGAGAGGGAACACAAGCAGGGGGAGTGGGAGAGGGAGAAGCAGGCTTCCTGCCGAGCAGGGAGCCTGACGTGAGACTCGATCCCAGGACCTTGGGATCATGACCTGACCCAAAGGCAGACGCTTAATGACTGAGCCACCAAGGTGCCTCTCATCTGGAGACTTCTTCACACATATCTGGTGCCTGGGCTGGGGTGCCTCAAATGTTGGGCTTGCCTGGAACTCTCAACCGGAATAGATACACGTGGCTCTCCCTATGGCTGGAGCTTCCTCAGAGCATGGTGACCTCAGGGTAGTTGTCCTACTTACATGGCAGCTTGGGCCTGCAAGAGCAGGTGTTCCAGGAGCAAAAGGCAGATGCTGCACGGCATTTTATGACCTGGCTTCAGAAGTCGCAGAGCGTTACTTCCCTTGTACTTTATTAAGGCAGTCACAAGCCTGCCCAAAGGCAAGGGCAGGAAGCATAGACTTCACCCGTTGATGGGAGGAATGTTCAGGAATTTGTAGCCATGGGTTACGATTGCCATACAATGTCAGATGTTAGATGGGTTTCTTATCTATGTGAAAAGCAGAGTCAGCTACGGTGGGCATCCTGGACATTGCTCACCCAGATGTTGCTCGTCCTGGACATTGCTCATCCAGATGTTGCTCATATGTACGTAGTAAGCTGAGGATGCATTGAATTGGTGACTGACAGGGAGTGAAACATACATACACACACACAGAAAGAGAGAGAGATATTCAGGGGATGCATGTACCTCTGAAACTGTTTGAAACGTTCTATATGTGCATTTTGGGGAGCATTTTGTTATGGCACACATGAAAACTTTCACCTCCGAAAATGTAAGAAATACCAATTTGAGGCAAGCAAATGTAAACTAGAGTTGCGTGAGGAAAGGTACCGCGCATATTTCACATCAAGGGAACGATTTTGTGAGATGTTGAAACTAAAACAGATAAATCAGGCAGGATGGGTGGGAGTTCTGATGTGTTGGCCCACAGACTCAGGTATGCAAGAAATAGTGTATTTAAATTTTCTATGCATTGGTTTAAATCTGGTTCTAAATCCTCATTTTGCTGAGCTTCTAGTCCCTCACACCCGCCCTGGGGAAGTGCCAATGACCTGCAGTTCTATCCACAGCCAGACACGAGGATGCCTGGTCTGTGGCCCCTATAGGTCACTAATTGGGCACTGTGATCTCATGCAGTGTGGTTTCTTCAGGTTCAGACATCACTTCTACCCCACGGTTAGAGCCAGGAATCCTTGGGAGGTTAGGAATTTGCTGCTCAGGAGTCAGTGGACTGTGCAGTTTTTCCTTCTAGTATCTTGCCTTTTCTCATAAAGGGAATCTCGTGACCCACCAGCCTTCATCTCCTGTCCACTTTGAAGTGAGCTCACTATTTTCTCCCTCAGCCCGTCAGAATCACGGTCTCTTCTCTCCTCCTCCTCCTGTTCACCTGGCACAATCTCTTCAACAGTCTAGGGCTTTTCTAAAAACAGAAAGAGCAGATGACTTCAAGGGACTTTTGTTTTCTAGTCTGTAAATCTCCCATGGTAACGAAATGCAATGTCTATTACCTGCTAGAAATTGGGATGGAAGAAAGATTAGAGAGAACAAAATACAGATTATCAACTCAAAAATACACACTGCTGCTTGAGTCTTATTTCACTGGGAGGTGGATCTCAGTATTGGTTCAGTAGTTAGGGAAAATCTTTTGGCCTTTTCTTTATGCTCATTGTCTTATGCCCTCAAAATGGCTTCAGCCACTCGAGACATAGTACCTACGTTCCAACAATCTATGTATTGCCCAATTTTTTTTTTTTTTTTTAAGTGAGAGAGCACATGACAGTGTGAGGGTGGGGAGCAGGAGCAGAGGGAGATGGAGAGAGAGAATCTCAAGCAGGCTCACACTCAGCACGGAGCCCAACACAGGGCTCAATCTCACAATCCTGAGATCACGACCTGAGCCTAAATCAAGAGTCTGTCATTTAACTGACTGAGCCACCCAGGTGCCCCAAAGTATTACCTGTCCTAACCTTAGGCCATCTTCTTCTTTTACCCCAAGTTAACTTGCATAAAGCACTATAATTTGGTAATCCCAATGCCATCATATCACCATAGAATCTCAGAATTTGAAATTAGAATATAATCTCACCGTGTACTTCATGTCTCAGGGTAAGAAAAAGAAAGTCCTCATACCCTGAGATAAAGCAAACAAGCAAAACCAGGGTTACTCTATCTAGTGCTATTACCCAAAGTGTCTGAGATTTTGATTACTTTTCTGTAAGTCATTGATACTTTGCTTCTGAGTTTTCCTTTCCTAAAAGAAGACAAAGGTCCAATGCCTGCTTTGCATCTATCCTAGCCTTCCTAATGATGGCCATCCAGCCTTGCCAATTCTGGGGTGAAGAAATCCCCACTGTTAAAAAAAAGCCTGTAACCATTTTGATCCACTCCAGTTACTAGAAAATTCTTTCTTATACTGAATCAGATTTGTCTCTTTGCAACTTCCATACATTATCTTCATTTTGTCTTCTCATATAATATAATCAAACCTAGTCTTTCTTATTTATTTGTTCCCTTCAATATTTGAGGACGGTTATTAAATTTCTCTTTGGTTTTCTCTTCTGCCAACGAAACAGAGTTACTCCCTTCAACTAAGTTATTTCTCAAATAACATGATTTCCACACCTGTGATTGTCTTGGGCGTTCTGTTATAGATGTAGCTGCTAGCTCACAAATTTGTCTCTCCCATGGCCCTGCTCCCTGAGGTCAAGGACTACACCTCTTGTTTACCTCTGTGTCACTGTGTCTAACAGGATTTCTGTTAGAATCATAGGCATATTGCAGGTACTCAATAAATATGAATTGAATTAATGAGATTAGAAAGTGTAGTACCTGGAAATAATTTACAGTGGTTACCAGTAAACAATTTCAGTATTCTATCTTAAGCTTTCCTATACTTCCCCAATTTTTTACAATGAGAATATATTGCTTTTATAATATGAAAAGCAAAATAACAATACCACTTTATTTTTTAACAAGTTGTACAAGACCGCATATGATATTTCAGATGTAATAGACTAATGCAGATCCTTGTGGAATTATTACTTTCCTTGTATTCGTGCTGTAATACTTCTGTTGCAGTTTATTGTTGCATTTACCTTTTTCAATATTGCTCATCCAAAACATTTGTTTTGTGACTGTTTTGTACAAACCACCCTGACATGTCTCAGGCAGCTGACTCTGCTGCTATCTTGAATTGAGCTTGCAGTTGCCTCCCCTCTAGGTATTTTTCATATGAAGGTAGGAAGAAGTGGGGAAAACGCAATCATCTCTACTGGTCAAGTTATCCTCATACTCAGATTGTGAGTTCCTTAAAGTGGAGCTCTTTTTTCTTGGTCACCTTTACACTGTGTGCCTGTCACATAGCCTTCAAAAGATGAATGGGTCTTGAACATCAAGTAATCTCAATCAATATTCTGTCCTTTGAAAATAAAATACGCTTCTTGACAAATAAAACTGAGTTCAGCATTTTCTCTGACACCTAGGAACATTATAACATCTTCTTACCTCAGGGAGCTGATCATAAACTTATGTTTTCTTTTTTCTATTGCACATAGTATTTAAAAATACCTTCTCCACATTAAAAATATGAAATGAAAGCTTCAAGAGGGCACATATCGTTTTCTCTGTTTGGCACACAGCCTAGAACTGTGCCCAGTACTTATTGAATGCATTCTAATAGCTAATATTTACAGCAAGGCATATATACAGAGTGCTTTACTTGCATTTTTTTCATTGAATATTCTCAGTAACATAGGAGATATTATTTTCTCTATAGGGGTTCTATTATTTGATCCATTTTATTGATGAAGAAATAGGCTTAGAGAGATTAAGTAGGTTATCAACATCAGATGGCCAGTGGGTAGACGAGCCAGGATTTGAATCCAGAATACCCAATATCAGGAGCTGACTTCTTACCCACCATGCTTCAATACGATCTTAGGGAACTGAATGACTAAAAAACTTCATATCATTCTGGATTGAGGCCTTCCTAGTACCATTCATGTAGTCCATCTCTGCTTATTTACCTTGACTTCTAACTTTTTCACCTTCAGGAATGAATTTGGTACATTCAAGTAATGATAAGAAGGCCAGTGTAGCTAGATCATCAGGAACAAAGAAGAGATGAGTGGGATATGGGGTTGGAGAGAAACGTGGGGACCAGAGCACACAAACTTTGGAGAACTTTGAATTTTATGTAAGTGAAGTTGAAAGTCATTGGAAGGTTTTTAAAAAAATATTAGATCTAATTTGATTTAAACATCTTGTTTACTGCTGTAGATAGGAGTAGTTGGAGCAAGAGGAGAGGGAATTTAGACTGGTTTGGCCACAGTAGGGATGATGAAAGTGCATGGAATTGGGATGCATTTTGGAGGTAGAGGTTCTTAATAGACAGTTGTTGAATTAATGAGTATATAATAGGTATAAAATACTTAGCACAGTTATTGGCATGTAGGAATAACCCAATAAGTGGTGGTTATTATTATAATCATCATTATCCCTCCACTTCTGAGAGATGAAATGACAGTATTAGCAGTCATGACTGATCAACTTCCTACTCTGCACTTTATCCTGGTTCCTTTGGCCCTTGGTACTCACTCTACAGAAGCTTCTCTCTTAAAGTGACCTCTAAGCTGTTGAAATCAGTGTAATTTTATTTTTCATTCCCTGATATCTCTCTGAGCCTTTGACTTCCTGCCCCTTGAAATGCCTTGACACCTGGAACGATATACTCTTCTAATTCTTCTTGCACATCTCTTGGGACTCTTTTTTCTGTGGCTCCTTTTCCTCCTCCTGCCCTCTCTGAATAGAGGTTACTCAAGATTCTGATCTTGAGACCTTCATTCTTATATGCCAGGTCCACAAGACCAAGTCCTCATCTCTGACCCTATTTCAAGGTTAGTCCTTCTTTTCCAATTGATACCTTTTTCATCCAAAGTCATGACTTAAAACTGGAAGAAGGGAGGGAACTTTATCTGTATCCTTCAGTTTCCCACTGAAGATTATAAAAATATATATAGTTGGAAATCTAAGGAGACACACAAAACATAATTTATCAAGGATAGGGTTCTTATAGGGAACTAAATTTCTGTTGAGGGAATTAGAAAGAGTTTTGAATTTGGCCTAAAATATCAATTCCTAAAATTAATCTTACATGTGCTTTTTGGGGCTAGCCTATATGATATTCATTTTTACATCTTTAATAATTCATGTACCACTGACCAGCACAATAAAATACTTCCTTTTAAGTATATATCTATATTTCCTAACTCAGCTCTCAATTCTAATTACTACACTCAATTTCCGTTTCTCGATGAGAAGAGGAATCCTACATAGAACTGAACAACAGATAATGAACTCCATTAAATGGGGCTGACTGAGTAGGGCTTACTGAGAAGATTTAAGCACAAATTGAATTTTCTTTCTTGAGTTAGAAGTTTCATAAACTCTTAAATAGGTAAAAATTTATCCACAGATTTGGCAGACTTTGAGGTGGGGGGCCATACCCAACTGTCTTCCTTTCTAGTCTCAGGAGTTCTCTATGACCCCTTCTGTCTGATCCTGGCATACACCTGTTTTCCTGTTTTCTAACCTATGTTTTTTTTTTTTTAATGAAGATGAATTTTGGAAAAGGGGAAAAGGAAAGGCTGGTTGGGTGGCTTCCTCAACTTCTTGTATCCTAGAACATGTTTTTCTAATACCATGGGGGAAAAATTCTGCTATGTTTAAGAAGTAAGGAGATTTTTAGAGTATTTCTTTTTTTTTAATTCTATCTTCTTACATATACTTTTTATTTATTTATTTTTTATTATGTTATGTTAATCACCATACATTACATCATTAGTTTTTGATGAAGTGTTCCATGATCCATTGTTTGCAAATAACACCCAGTGCTCCATTCAATATGTGCCCTATTTAATACCCATCACCAGACTAACCCATCCCCCATTCCCCCCCTCCCCTCTAGAACCCTCAGTTTATTTCTCATAGCCATAGTCTCTCATGGTTCGTCTCCCCCCCCAGCTTGCGCCCTTCATTTTTCCCTTCCTACTATCTTCTTTTTTTTAACATATAATGTATTATTTGTTTCAGAGGTACAGGTCTGTGATTCAACAGTCTTACACAATTCATAGCGCTCACTATAGCACATACCCTCCCCAATGTCTATCACCCAGTCACCCCATCCCTCACACCCCCCACCACTCCAGCAACCCTCAGTTTGTTTCCTGAGATTAAGAATTCCTCATATCAGTGAGATCACATGATACATGTCTTTCTCTGATTGACTTATTTCGCTCAGCATAATACTCTCCAGTTCCATCCACGTCTTTGCAAATGGCAAGATTTCATTCCTTTTGATGGCTGCATAATATTCCATTGTATATCTATACCACATCTTCTTTATCCATTCATCTGTCGATGGACATCTTGGCTTTTTCCATAGTTTGGCTATTGTGGACATTACTGCTAGAAACATCGGGGTGCATGTACCCCTTCGGATCCCTACATTTATATCTTTGGGGTAAATACCCAGTAGTGCAATTGCTGGGTCGTAGGGTAGCTCTATTTTCAACTTTTTGAGGAACCTCCATACTGTTTTCCAGAGTGGCTGCACCTGCTTTCATTCCCACCAAGTATTTCTGAAAGACTCTTAAGGGTTATAAGATATGGAGCTTTGCTGGGGAGAAGCAGGGAAAAGGAAAGCTATTCATGTAGTTTACTCTTCAGATTTCTGCCTTGGGCACAAGTTTCAGGGCCTAGGCTGCTGACCTTGCAGTAGATGAGGGGGTCAGGCAGCTTTGGGGTTTCTCCCAAACCTCTACACCATGGAGACCTAAAAAAGAGGATTCCCCCTACCTGGATCAGTGCCTCACACATAATGTACACTTCGTAATGGTTGAATAAGTGAGCAAATGGGAAGAAATGGCTGTTTTTACTTTAATTTTCAGAAACATCGAGGATGTCAATACTACTGGTCTGAGTTGATTTGTATTATAGTCAATAATTCAAAAGTGAGGAAGTTGAAAGGAGCAAGACTGCACTTTTTTCTTCTATCTTAATGCCCTTTCTGACTGGATTTTCACAATGCTCCATTGTAAAAATTCCTAGCTTCCAAAGTGCTCTATATTAGATCCTTCCATGAGAAAAAGTAACCTTTTAATGTTGTTTTTTTCTTTGTATCCCCATTTCCTATTCCTATTCCCCACCTGCTCTTCAATTTATAACCATGTTCATGTTTACTGTGACCTTTTTGCTTCTATATTTTGTAAAATATGAGTTGTTATATTGTGTGCCTTAATTACAGTTTACATGGTATTGGGCTATAGATCTTCTCACTATTATTATTTTAACCCCTCCAAATTCATATGATGAAATCCTAACCCTAATATGAAAATAGTATGATAGTATTAAGAGGTAGGTGGTAGATCATAAAGGTGGAGCCCTCATAAATGGGATTAGTTCCTTATAAAAGAGACCCTGGAAAGTTCTCTCTTGCCCTCTCCACCATATGAGGGAATAGCCAGAAAATGACCACCCACAATCAGAAGAGAGTTTTCACCAGAACCTGACCATGCTGGCACCCTACCTGATCTTGGACTTACGGCACCCCAGTCTATGGTATTCTGTTATAAGTCTGAACTAAGTAAGATCTCAATCATTACAATGAGTGAGAAAAATGTAGCCTGGTCCCAAGGAAACTAGGTAGTGAACAAGCTCAAGCTTTATTCGTAGTTGCAATGAATTTAGTGGTGTAGTAGGTTGAGTCATGACCTCCCAAAGTTTGTGTCCACTTGGAACCTCAGAATGTGACCTTATTTGAAAATAAGACCTATGCAGGTCTTATCTAGGGTGGGCCCTAAATCCATTTATTTGAGGAGAGAAGAGGACACAGAGATACATGTAAGGAAGGAGGCCAGCTGAAGATGGAGGTAGAGATTGGGGGTATGTGGCCACAGTTCAAGGAATGCCGGGAAGCACCAAATGCTGGAGGAAAAAAGATCTTCCCTCGAGCCTTCAGAGGGACATGAACCTGCGGAAATCTTGATTTTGAACATCTGGCCTCTAGAGCCGTGAGGGAATAAATTTCTATCGTTTTAAGCCACCAAATTTGTGGTAGTTTGTAACATTAGCCTTAGGAATTTAATACAGGTGGAGTGATGACATGTCCACTTTTCAGGCTGCAGATGTCCTGTGGTTACCGGTACCTGGAGAATCAGGACCAGAATGAGGAGTTTCTAAAGACTTCTGAGGGACCCTCCTGCTAAGAAAGCTGTTTTTATTAGTTATTGCCACTCAGAAAGTTGCCTGGTTTTGGTGTAAAGACTCTGACACTCCCAGTCAGTCCAAGTAATGGTCTAATTTTCCACCCAATAAATCTGAGACTTTGGCCACAACTTAACTCAAGTTTCATCCCATGCTCCAGGTGTTCTATCAGGCAGATAATCCCCAGTATCCTTTCTTCATGGAAACCCTTCCTTTTCCCTTCATCTCAAGAGCATTTAAATGGCAGTGAAGGTGGGGAGGGGAAGAGTCAGGGCGATAAGCCTCACATGAGTCTTGGTGAGAGGGTTTATCCAACAGAAGCCCCAGGAACACCATTAATTTATGCAGTAAATTCTTTGTTGAGAGGTTTGTATATGGCAGGCACTGGAGAGACACTGGAGAGGGATGACTTCTGGCTTGATGTTCTCAGGTTTCCTCTTCAGATCTGTGTGACCCATGTGAGTGATTGCCAACCATCTCCGAGGTTGCCTGTCCTTTATGTGTGGTGCTTCTTTGTACAGAGTGATGCCCTGGGCTTTGGTGAGAGCCTGATGCTTCCTCTCTGTGACCTCAACAAACCATGCTCTGACTCTAAACTTTGACCACTTTTTGTGGTCTCCCGAGGGTATGTGGCTCATCTGTCCCCTTGTCATACAGCTTTCTAGCTCTCATGTCACAACCTCAGGTGAAGGGAACTCACAGAGCTTTGAAAGCCAGCCAAATCTTATTATTTCTTATCCAGTATCTAGGCTAGGTACACTCTATCTCCTAGATTCCTCTGTGGTGTCCAGATTCTCTTGGAGCCTGATGAGAATGTCTCAGGATTCTAAACTCTATTACATTACTCTATACTTTAGGAGTTTTTTCTTGGCCACCACTCTTAAAGTTATTTCTAACTCTCTGGCAAAGATGCAGACACCATAAGAATATTGCTGTTACTGAGAGACAAGTGTGCCAAGAAGTAGAAACCGCAGCATTATGGGAGGCAAAGCAGATATGACTTAATTAGATACATATAAGGAAAGAGATAAAGTGGAGATATTCACTGTCTAGGAGACTTAAAATTCATAGTGGGGTATAAGTGAATCACTGAATGTGAGGAAAATGGTTTTATTACTGGAAGAAGGATCTCAATTGAGAAAGTCTGGGTGGCACTGAGCTGGCTTGGATCCTCCAGGCTTGGGTCATCTCAAAGCCAGGGATATTATAGGGATGTCCAGGCATGCAGTCTGGGTCTCCAAATAGGCCATTTGGAGTCACATTCCATTTACAGAGAGTAGAACTTGGGTCCTGCCATGGGTCCATCCACGGTCAGGTCCTTTAGATGCAGTGGGAGGAGGAGTTGGGTCAGTGTTCTGAGGGACTGTATGTATGCTCAGGAAGACTCATCCTCAGACCTCATGGTCACATCGGAGGCTCAGGTCTAACCTTTGCCCGGTAACTGCATCTGTAGGAATCTTTCATTTCAGTATTGGTTCTTGGAGCTACCTTTATTTCAGCTTATTGGAAAGCCCACTATTGATTGAGATTATCAAACTTTGCCTGACATTTAGAGCTCTTCACAATTTGACCTTTCTCTTTTTTCATGTTTAATTCTCAGTGCATTTCTCCATACACCTGTCATCAGTCATAATCATCCCCTCACCACTTCCCATATGTGGCCTTCAGTCAACTGAGGCTAAGCCATTGCTCAAACTATTCCATTTACTTAGAATGCCTTCACTTACTTAATGCCTACGGAAGTCCTACACATTCTTTATGTCTCAGTTTAAATCACCACCCTCCCGAGTCTCCTGGGAGGATTTACTGTTTTCCCCCTCCCATCCCCCCTCCTTTCCAAACTTTGAATGTCTGCTATATAATGTATCACATTTTTGTCCTGTGCTGAAGTTATTTTATACACATTTCTCGTTTCTTATCCAGTTTGGAAGTACCATGGTTTTTTTGTTTGCTTGTTTGTTTTTTTGTTTGTTTGTTAAATCTATATAACTCTGTTATACCTAAGACAGTGCTTTGCATTTAGAGACACTCAATAAAGTTTGTTGAATTGAACTCTCTAAAGTTGAGGTAAATCACAGATGTGATTGCATATTGAATATAGAAGACTGAATGGATTTTCAACATTTAAAAATACCTCATTTACATCTGGTACAAGATCCCATAAGTCTTTAGATTCTTTTTCTGGCTCCGCTCCACTTCCTCACCATAGTCCTGGACTGCCTTTGGCTTTAGCCCTTCCTTCAGTCTCTGGAGAGCCCAAGGCACACCCTTCATTGGATCCTGGTAGAGCTTGTTGTGCTGGCAGCTGCCTGGTTCAAGTGCCAGCCCAGAAGGTGCCCACAGCCCTCCAGGCCCTAACTGCCCCTGGAAATCTTGTTCCTCTGTTAATGCTATCAGACTTTTCCTTTCAAGCTGATTCCTCTGTCTCTGATCTCCTTACCAATGTACCCTAGAGCACCAGAGCCAGGTGTGTATAATGGTTAAACATGGACTCTGGAGTACTGTTGTCTGGGCTTGAATTCCAGCTCTACCACCTACTATGTGTTGTCTTGAGACAGATACTTAATGCTGCCAAAGAAACTTTTTCAATGGTAAAATAGAAATAATAACATATCAACTCATAGAATTCTCCTGAGGATTAAATCAGATGCATGCAAGCACTTAGCAAAGCCTGGAACATAGATATTTAAATAAATAGTGGCCCCTATTCTTTGTCTCTTTTTCTACATATTTTGTTACAAGTATCATTTGGCATTCTTCTTTGTATTATGCCCTATAAATACAATTTACCTTATTCCTCTACAATGTCTCCATCAGAGAGACTTAATATGTATTTGCAAGATAAAGGCAGCCCTCCATCTTCCTCTGAGTAATCCCTATCTTCCTCCCTTCCTCCTCCCCCCGCTGGCTTTTTTCAATTCCTCATATCTGAGGCCTTTAGTTTCTATTTTCACCTAGAAACTAATGCCCTCACTGTGGAGCTATTCCCTCAATTTTACACTAACTTTTATGGAGAAAGATGTTTTATTATTGTTCTCTAGTATAAAAGAGCAGAGATATAAATTAAGCATCAAGAATAACCCTGTTTCCAAAGCACACCAAAGCAAACAAGCAGATCATAAGCCTGTAATGCACTTGGGTTGGTAAAGACAAGCCTCCAAACTTAAATTCCCCTTGTGTTTAAAAACCTTCACAAATGTTAAATGAGTAAACTCTTAGAGCAGCTCTTTCAGATAAGCCCTTAGGTAGACACACTTTCTGTCACAATTTTTGAATCCATGTCAATACTGGAGGCTCACTGGCCAGCCTCTTGTCCTGTCTCTGAATTATGCATCTCATCTCCCATTAAGGCCTGAAGTAATGCAGGAGGTAATCGATTGAAGGGCTTAATCAATGTTCAATAGAGGAAGGAAAGTCTAATGAACAAAATATAGGACTGGGAGTTAAGCCAGGTCTGAATTCCAATCTTTTCTTAGCCTGTAAGCAGAAACCTAACTAGGTGATTTCATTCCTGGAGCCCGTTCGTCCCACTGCTTCGTCTCCCCACATTGGGAATGCCTCTCTGCTCTAAACCACCTACTCACGTGGGCAAATTGTTAATGAGATAAGAGAAAAAGACACATAGCAGCAGGATGAAGGCAGGACCTGTGTTTTTCATCATTGTTTATCCCAGGTCCCAGTGTATGCTTGTGTGTGTATGTGTGTGTGTATGCAAGTGTATAGGTACACACTTGTGTGCTTTTCTCTCCCTTGGTCTCTCTGTTTATTGATTCTGTTTCTGACCTTTAACACTCCAACATTCATTCAATCAATGTCTATATACTGAATACCGCTCTCTGTGGGGGAATGTGCTGGTGACCAGGAATTCAGATAAAATATAAGAAGAAATCCCACCCTTATTTCTTAATGATTAATTAGAAGAAAGGGTTTGGCTTTATTTTATTGCTTATTTTTTTTTATTATGGACATTTTCAGGCATGCAAAAAAAGGAAAAAAACAGTGAAACAAATCTTAGTGTACCTATTATCCAACTGCAAAAATTATTAGTAAATGGTCAATTTAGTTTCCTATTTATCCACTAATTTCCCATTCTTCACTGCACACATACACACAGACTAGATGATTATGAAGCCAATCCCAGTGTTTGTTTGCAACCTCCTCAGGAGCTTCATGAGTATAATCTGAAACTGGCCGTCAAACAGATGACAGGGAGAGATGGAAGAAAGATGCAGGCCATTCCAGATTGGCAGGTGGCAGGTTTAACAAGCAAGGGAATTTACATATGGGGTTTGTCTTGGCGGCCACAAGATAAATAGATCTCAGCACCTGCCTGCCAGAATCTTAAAAGTTTGTATGGAAGTCTTAACTGGCGTCAGTCACGTATATATGGTCCAGATGGTTTCAACACCCAATTCTATCTCAGGGCTACATCCTTGGGGCAGCTTCTGGGGGTGGCGAAGTCAAGGAGAACACACATTCCAAGGACAGGGAAGGAGGTGAGGAGCCTCTAATTGCCCGAATCCAGCTCATGGGTCAACCAGGATGGGGGTAAATAGGAACTCTACTTTCTGTGCAGTTTTCCCATAAACCCAAAACTGCTCTAAAAATAAAATATTTCAAGAAAGTGGGGTCTTCCCAAGATAATATTGAAAGATAAATTGGGACAATTGGCATGGTTGAAAGCAGAGGTTGGAAAAATGAAAACTTTCATGTTTAAAGACCATCAGGGAGATTCCTCAAAAACCTGATTCCTTACCACTTATAATACATTGTAAGGATCGAATAAGATTCATGTGTGTTAAAGAACTGAGTTAATGGAAAAGCTTCATACTTCTGCTAATTTATATTTGCCTTCTTCTTGGGCCTGTGTCTCTGATCTTTTGGTTTCTGTTTCCTGCAAGTATGTCCTGCCGAATCAATCTCTGCGCTGCTGGAAACTGCTTCCTTGTGTTCTGTGTTGTACCTGTATTTTTGTTGCTGATCCCATCCTTGCCCAAAGCACCTCTGCCCCAGAATGACTCTAAAGACCAGTCTGGTCCCACCACAGCCAATACTGGGGATGGAGGTGAAGTTGAGGGTGCACCTGGGTTAGTGTGAATGGTGTGGATTTCCAAGCAGGATCCTGCTTCCCATGCATATTCATGAGCATGACCAGGCAGCCATGTGCCCCATAATTACTGACTTATACATTTCCATTTTTCTTTTAAAATAAAGTGGGTTGGGTGACTTCTGTTCCTGGGGCTAATAGAACTAAGAGCTGAGATATTTGGATTAGTGTGCCACAAGTAACAAAACAAATATTCCCTAAAGCAGCTAGATACTATCTAATTTTGCTTATCTGCACGACCCAAGAGGAGATCATGAAGGACCCTGAGTAGGTACATCAACGTTTGTACTTAGCTAAATGGTTCAACTTTTATGAGTAGATTATAAAACCACAGGGCAGAACTTTGACATCTTCATTAGGTTTTATAGCTTTGTGTAGACAGTGCTTAATAAATAATAGAGGCAATACTGTTCAATTGATAAAAATAGATCTTACGACACAGAGAGCATTTGGGAACCATGAGGATTAAGTCACAGTTTATTCTATACATTGTAATTCAATCATACTTCAGAAGTTTTAGCCATGGGAAATTGCTAGAACTATAAAAGCAACAAGTCATCCCTCTTTCCTTTACCAGTTTTGAGGAACATGTAAAATAATCTAAGAGTAAAATCAAAACAGGGAAAAATTAAGCTCACATGTTTGCTAAAAGAAAGAAAGCAACCAGAGGTATAATTTAGGAGAAACAAAAGCATGATGTTTGAGAGTATACAAATTTTGAGAATTGTTTCCAGGTGCTATAAGTGAGATTAAAAGCTATTTCTGGATGTTAACCGACAAAAGTTGTTTTACCCATGAGCAAGATGTTTGGGTATGCATGCTACCATTGTGTGACTGTGCAGTTGCCCCTGCATGAAGACTCTCAGATACTTTGGAGTATCTCTTTTCAGTGCTCTGTTTCCCACCTAAAGGTCAGCAGTCCTCTGGGAAACACCAAAATCTGAATATGTATCCCAGACACTTAAGTCTTCCAATTGTGGCTCCTCCCCAAACTATAGTCAAGATTGCTTGGCCTCTGTCCTCTGCTATCCTTTGCTTTCTGTCTATGAACATTGTTACCTTCTCAAAATGGAACCCCATCTAGAGGCTCTAAGGTATCTGGTCATAGCTTCAGGTCCTGGATTTACTTCCACTGGACTCCCCATCATCATGTAATATTTTCTCAGGCCCTTCATGTCTCTTTGTTCAGCATGCGACACCCAGTGGGACAACCCAATTTTTATTAACGGCTGTTGCACTCTGTGGCCATTTAAAATGTACAAGTCACTTTTGCATATTTGTGAGCATGCAGGGCACAAAAATAAATCAGAGCCAAGTAATTCCATTGCTCTTGTGTACCCAGCCTATGTGAACAATTCCCATTGCATATTAGGGTTATAGGATTAGATAAGATGTGTTCTTTCTTGTCTTCTTATCATGCATACTGGGTATTGGATTTTAGCCTCTGTTTTAGAAGGTGTGCCTTGGTAGTTATTTATTTTCTCTCTTTGGAATGGTCAACATGAAGAACCATTACTATCAAGACAAAATGCTTCTCTCATGGCACCATCCTATTGTTTTGTTCTATTGGGAACATGAAGCCCCAGCCTTGGACTTCCTTCCATCATGTATGAAAACACTAGCTAACACTTCTATAGTGCTTATTATTTTTGGGCACTCACTTAATCTTTACGGCAATCAAGTGATGAAAATACTGTAAATTTCCCTTACTTTATACATGAGAAAATGGAGCAACAAGAAGGTTGATTAACTGACCCAATGTCACACAGCTTATAAGTGCTGGCGTCATGATTCAAACCAGATGGCCCAGCACTAGCAACCATGCTCTTGACTCCTCACTGCCCTGTTTCTGATGTGGTTGATGCGGCTTATGCAGTAATGTGAAGGCTAGAAGTCTGTGAGGCTTAGATATGAAGTGTGATGCCCTGGTAAAGTTTGCACCTTGTATTACAGAAAATGAACCAGGATAATTAATGGAGATGCCACGGGGAAGGGAGTTTTGAATTTCTCATAATCTTTATCAATCTCTGCCTCTTCCAACCTGTACCAAATGAATATGAAATCCAAAGAAAAAGAATGTGCTTGCCATGAAATATAGCATCAAAAGAATTTCTAGTATTCCATTCCAACAGACTGCTGCCTGAGGCCCTCCTTTATAGAAATTCCAGAGCCCCCTCTGTTTGGTTTATAACAGCTTCAAAGGTTACAGATGGTCTCATTGCTCTAAAAATAAATATCTTGGAGATCTTTGAAACTTGAAACCCAGCCATCTCTTGGTACACTCTTGATTAATGGATTCATGGAAGTCATGTAAAAATCAGCTTCTAAAGGGTTAACATCTTTGATTAATATTGAATTTAGGCACTTGCCTATTTCTTCATTTGTAGGACAAATTTTTAACTTCTGAGGAAAACTTCTAATAACTTTTTGTGTTAGTTCCTTCATGAAAAGTTCAAAGCCAAAGCAGATAGTAACAACATTAGAATACAGTAATGAAAAAAATCCCCATAATTAATCATTGCTTCAACAAATACACTGGAATTCATCCAAGAAAGGGGAAACTTTAGAAGAGAGTTTGATATCACAACTTATGTTTACCTTGATTAATAGCCTCTTTGGGAAACCCAAAGTAAAAAAGATTATTAGTGGAATGCTCTCTTTCTTTGCCAGATGCAAATGACAGGCTGAATTCTCCAGGTATGGAGATTGAATTTTCAGAGTGGGCTTTCTGGGTCTGGAGATTATTTGCTTTCAAATGCCCATTTTTTTTATTCATGCATTATTTATGAACTATCATATTTCACACAACTCTCGGGACCTAGTAAGCCTCCAACTCACTGATTGATTCCATATCATGTCAGATATTACAACGAATATGTCTGCTTCCTAATTCTAAATGAAAATGTTCTTTCATGTAATTTGCACTTGGAAATGTAGAATGATATTTTCAGTTGTATGGAAAAGAGCGTGCTTGTATTATACACACACACACACACACACACACATAGCCAACTTCTCACAAGTTTTTACAGTGGTGCCACAGTCTGTGGAACTGAAAATGGGTAAACCAAACAAGAGACTGTCCCTGTTTACTATAATGAAGGCCACTTTTCTTTTCCTCATTAAGTATTACTACCATATCAAAGTACGGTGAAGTTATTACTATTGATTCCTGGAGGAAAACAAAGGGACACAATTGAAATTCATCATTTTTCCTCTATCAATGAGTAGCATGTAGTATATTAGCATTCATAAGAAAGGTAGCAGGCATTAGTTAAATGAACTAACAATAAAGTTGAAAGTGGAAATATCCATAGGCCCACTCTACTGAAGTCGATCCATGTTAGCCAGGGCATCGAGATCCACACATCTGACAGGCTGTACCTGAAGTTTGTTTTTTCTATGAAGACCAAGTTGACAAGAAAGTCCTAGACTATATCAAAACTTAAAAACTAAAAGAATTGCATTCACTGGGAGAAGATAATTGATAGCAGCAACCCAAATGAAAAAATTATGTCCATATTGAATTTTACCTGTAGATATCTGTAAGTATCATGAAGGATGCACAGATGAAAATATCATAGTCCCTAGGCTCCTGGAAAATTCACATTCTAATTAATCACAGCGATCAATCTGAATCATTCTCTGCTGACTTGGAGTCTTTATAGAGTCTCTTGCCTCTGCCCAGAACTGAATATTTTCATGTATTGTTAAGGAAGTTTCATTTCCCTCCTATAGTGGATGCAACATGATCTTCATTGGAATTTTATTACCCAGGCACTGGCTTGCTGGACATTTGCTTGACTATGTACATTATTAGACCTTGGGGTTAGAGTTTTACCCTTTCGTGTTTCATATGTGGACTGCCCCAGGGCTCTGGTCCTTGGGGAGTATTATTCTGCCCACTTTGGTGGGAAGAGTAACTTCCTGTTTGGGATCTGAGATGAACATGAAATCATCCACTGGCAGAGACACGATGTCAGAGCGCTTCCGTTATAAAGTCATCAAGTCTCTCCTCACGGTCCCACCAAAATCTCGGAGATTCGGGGTCCATCTTTTAACCATTTCATCTCTACCATCATTCTACCATCATGCAGGCTGTGCAAGATACTGTGACTGCTTCTTAAGTTGCTAGAATTCTTTTGAGTATATTTCTACTAAACTAGGTCTAGCCACACATGATGCAGGACTTTTGGGGGCATGAAAATAATACTAAACTCCCCCTCACTTTTTAAAACTTTGGCTTGATTATGTAAAATTCTCAAATCTAAAATAGCAACTGCTCAAACTGACATTTCCACAAAAGTAAAATTCTTGTAAACAAAATCATCCATCACAAATATACACAAACTTTTATATATGTTTGTTTATAATGGTATACCCCCCAAGCCCCCCCACCCATGAACAATTAAGTTGTAAATTGACAAGATTAATACAAAAAGACTGATTAGGAAATATATGGAAAATACTAACTGATGAAGTTGAACTCATTTTAAAACATGGCATGCTATCAAGAATGGTTTTGTAATAGCTTTCCTTTCCTTTTTAAGCAATGATATCCAAACGTGCTGGTTAACCATCCTGGCAAGTTAGAAAATTCAGGAGCTTAAATGAAGAACAGTTGTATATTAGTGGTGATTTTTTTTTTTTTTTTAATCAGTGACTAAGAAGTGAACATTTCCTAGTTAGCCACCAAAAACTCTCTGGATTTCTGGCCTACTAGAGGTCAAACCACTGACTCATATTTCACAACTCCCTTAGCTTTGATTCATAAACCTTAAACTTCTCTAATTCCTACTGGGTAAAGATAGCTGTAGAGAGCCATTTTCTTAATGATGGAAAAATTTCCTGATAAATTAGGTGTCAAAACTCAGTGAGAGTTCTTGTATTATCATGGAAGATAGGTAAGGCATTTAAATAAATGTGTTCATGGAGACGTGAAAAGATCCTCATGTATGCTCTAGACTTTTGGGATTGATTTTTTTGAGCTAAAGCCGTTCTTGAAAGGACAAGAGTACTTGAAATAAGCTGTATTTTATTTTTAAATCTCAAACCCAGAAGCTGCTTACACAAAGACTCTACAGAGTCCTTGGTGAATAGACACAGTGAGAGGGGGTGGTATTTCTGTGAGAGTGTTGCCATTGTAAAGTACCATCGTGCCTCTTTGCCCAACATTTACTCAATGCGTAAGCAGCGACATAATATCTTACTGCTTTGGGTGCAGAAGGTCTGATCTTATAAATATGCTTATAAAAGAGGCAAAATACATAACAGAAGAAAATACAGTGTTCTTCATTGTCATTATCTGATACCATAAGAAAACTTTGATGTCTATAGAGGACTCCATGGTTAGAAACCAACTTCCAGGGGAATAAAAGGTGACTGAGGCCACAGTTAGTCATCAGAATTCTGTGATGGCTTCAGGAATGCCCCTCAATTTGTACCCTTTATGTCTTTCAATATTCCTTGGTTTTGACCTGGTCGTTTTTATTCACTGTCACCATCATGGGCCATTCTTAGTTTTGCTCTTTCTGGTTTTCCAGCTTCTGTGGTTGAATTCCTCTTTTCTCAAAAACTCTCATTCCAGGATTTACTTCCTGGGTGTCACTTTCTAATTCATCTTTACTCCTTGTTTTGACTTTTGCACCAGTTTAAAGCTCAGCTGCACTGGTGACTACACACACGCTTCTCCCTGCCTGTTTCTGGGGACTACACAAGGACTATGATTGTAGTGGAAGATGAGTTCCAATGTCCTCAGTGGGGATAACAGTTAAAGAAATATTTTCCAGTATTTACAAAACACACACACACAAAAACACATAATCTTCCTTTTTACTGACAGATTCTTAAACAAGGATCTCAAAAATATATTTATATTTTTCCGCTAAGCAAGATCTGCTTCTTCTTCTTTTTTTTTTTTTTTTAAGAGAGAGAGAGAGCAAGACAGCATGCAAGTAGGGGGGAAGGGTAGAGAGTGAGGGAGAGAGAAACTTAAGAAGGCTCCAAGCCCAGTGAGGAGCCCAATGGGGGGCTCAATTTCACGACCTTGAAATCATGACCTGAGCCAAAATCAAGAGTCAGAGGCTTAACCAACTGAGCCACCCAGGCATCCCAAGATTTGCTTCTAAGAACTGTTAATGTAAGATGCTTTGACAAAGTGATACCTTGACTTACATGTACACTAGGTGAAAAACTATCATAGAGCAAAGGGAAAGAATAGTGCCAAACTTTGATGTTAAAACCAGCCATGAAGGAAGTGCTTGCTTCATTTTTAGCTTATTTAAGGCAGAGTTCTTGTTCTCTAATTAACAGATATTTGCTAAGTTCCTATTAGGAAAAAGTTGTTCTATATGCTTTACATTTGACAGGATGCTAAAAATGGTAAGCTATGTTTTCCACCTTCAAGGAGCTTATATTTTCTTTGGAGAGACAAGATATAGGCTAGGTAAATTATAAACCAGAAATGAAATATAAGATTTAAATCATAACTAACTAGTACAAAATTTGGCATGTTATATTTAGGATTTATTATTTTGTAAGGCCAAGTAATACCTCTTTTTATTTTCTTGTATTTAGTCATAAAATTGAGCCACTAATTTTTTTTTAGACTTTTGGGAGGGTGATGATTAAACTGTATAAAATGCTTATTACTAACTTTTAAAATTTGAGCTAGTGAGTTAGTTAACTCATCTGCTTTTCAAACTTGGAATTTTTATGATTGTTTTAGGTGCGAGAATGACTAATTCATAGGTATAAAAATCAAGAATCATATATATTACATAGCTGTCTTAATAATATTCATTATGTTATTTTTACCTTTATTGTGTCATCATAATAGGGAGATATTAGAAACTGCTTATGACTGTATGGTAAGACTCAAGAAAGATAGGTTTAGGAGTTGTGGATAGAAACAAAAATCAAAGGAGAGCTATAGAACATAAGTGTTCCTGATCAAGAAAATGATGTCATTGTAATCCCCAAAGTTAAGAAGTAGAACAAGATTGTCAAGGTCCCTGGCAACAAATTGATTCTGTGACCCTAAGGGAGACTGAAAGAAAGACTGAGATATATCAGCAGCATACAAGGGGACCTCAAGGGAAAACTGGGAGGAACCACAGGGAGGCATCTGCTGGTCCTGCTCATTCCACTGCACATCATTTTGTGCACCTGTCATGGATAATAATAATGAAAATGAACTCATTTAGGAAATGACTCTCTTTCTCTCTGCATGGACATATCTCGAAACTTTATCCAAGGAGCAGTATTTTAAATAAGTCACTTAAAATTACAACATTAGACCAAAGAGTATCTTATATGCCAAACAAGTTTGCCTTTGAATAAAACCAAAATGTTTTTCTAAACCAAGAATTGGTGCAGCCAGCTCATTTTTAGAATACACATTGCTATATCCTTTTTCCCTTTTCTTTTTTAAAGAAAGTCAGGACCTTTTAAAGTAACAGGTTAGAAGATGTTTTGATTTGTCCTCTTCCCCACCTTCCCAATTCCTAGGAAATATGAAAGACTTTTTATGTAGTAACACTAATATCTATTCGTTTCCTCTTATGTCAAATGTATTCACAACTCGGCAGCACAAAATAGCATATAAATTACAAAGGAAATAGTGTGCTTTCTCATTTATATTCTTATCTTCAAATTCTGGCTATCAGCACAAGTTTAAATGTAGAATTTAAAACTGAACAGGACTGTAAGATCACCTCATTCTAGGCTTCTTATTTTACAGATGAAGAAACAAGCTTGAGAGTGACCTGTCTGAGGTCACAGGCACTGTGAAAAGAGCTCTGACTGAGGGCTTTTGACTGTCAGCTTAATATTCTTTTTATATCACACATCCTCTTAGGCTAAACCATGGAAGAGAAAACTTCCCCAGAATGTCACACAAAGCAGAGCTATTTTCTCAGTTATTTTTCTTTGGCCACAAACATATTTGTAATCTATATTAGAGGCCTAATATAAAACAGGGCTAGCAGAAATGTTAATATACTCCAGGACTTAAGCATTGTTCTTCCTGCCAATATACAAGAGCATACCAACTACTTACTTAGGAAGGAAATTCTACATTTAATTATACAAAGGTGCCCTCATAATTGGCCATCAGGAGGTCATATGCCTTGTAACACTGTGGGGCATAAGCACAGACCCCAGAGTTGGAAGAAGACTCCAAGAGCATCTTATCCAAGTTTACATCTTTGTATGAATAAAATGGTGCCTCAGGGATGCTAAGTGACAGGCAGAGGTAGAGCCGTGCTGACCTCTCCATTCTTTTGTTTAAATTTTCCCTTGTGAAGAAGGACCCACATGTATGACATAGCTATTCAAGGTCAAGTGCATATATGGCCATGAAACAAAACAGATTTTCTACCCACGTGAGAATCAAACCAATTTCTAGTTCTCATAAGCAGTGTTGGACTTTTAGTAAGTCTTACTGCAAGACAGGTACGAGTCCAAAATATAATGAGATTCAAGGAGGGTTCAAATAAGGTTGGATATCAGCTTTATTTAGGAGATGTTAGATATGTTTTGAGGTATTACAATAATATTTTGACAACATGTGATAATTAAGAATACAGGTACTAACCTAGACTGACTGGATTAACATGTTGGTTCTGCCACTTTCTAGTGGTGTGAGCTAACTTCTCTGATTCAAAACAGGGATTAGGCTACTTCTGGTTTCATGGATTTGGTGGGGGGATTCAATGAGTTAATATACACAAAGTACTCAGTGCTGTGTCTGGCACTTAAGCATTCAACAATGCTAGTTATTACTGTTACCGATGCCATGGAAACTAATCAAGCACTCTCCCAAGATATCTGCTGGGAAGATAGTGTGATTTAGTAGCAAGGATGTTGAATTTAGTTTCTGAAGTTTTCAAGTTGTAGCTCCACTACTTTACTAGCTATGTGTTGGGCAAGCCATTCACTTCTCTGAGATTCTATCCCTCTGTGGAACACGTTGGTAATACTGTTTTATTCTGTTTACTTCTTGTGGGTAGTTGCAAAAATCAAGTGAATTAATGAATGTGAATATTCTTTCTGAAGGGTAAAGCTATTGACAAATGACAATTATTATCTTTATTCTTTTCTGCTGCCTCTGTGTTAAGTGGTACAACATGGTCTGACAAAAGTTCTAACTCTGTGTGAGAATTTAAGGATCCTACACATCCAAAGTTTCCTTAGAGACTCACAACAGCTGAAAGTGGGGGATGGAGGCCTGGTTAATCAACAACATTTATTGAATGCTTACTCTCAATAGGATACTCTGGACAAAGAAATTGCACATAAATTCTAAGGTCTTTATTAAAGCAAAAGCTTTATTTAAAGGTGGTATTTGGGGTGCCTGGCTGGTGCAGTTAGTAGAACGCACAACTCTTGATCTCAGGGTTGTGAGTTCAAGCCCCACGTTGGGTGTGGAGCCTACTTAAAATTAAAAATAAAAAAATAAAAAATAAAAGTGGTCTTCGAGCATGTTCCATGATAAAGGATACCACCTCTGACTGCAATTTCCAAGTCTGGTGCTGTCAAACATAGTTTCCAAGATGGGTGCCATGGCCATCACTTCCTTCCCTCCCTGTACATGCTTTCTACTTCAGACATCATGAGATGGTGTTCAGTTCCCCTCTGCTTGAATGTGGGCTGGCCTTAGTGACTTTCTGGACAAGTAGAATGTAGCAGAAGTGACTGGGATTTCTGAAGCTCACTCATAAGAAGGTTTTCAGCTTCTGCATGGACCTCCTGGAACACTCACTCTTGGGCCACTCCCTCTCAGAGCCCACCTGCAGAGGCCACCTGCAGAAGCTGTCATTGACCCCCCTAGCTGACCTCACATCAGTAGCCCGCAGTGGCTGCCAGGCGTGTGAGGGAGCATCCTGGATGTCCAGCTCAGTCAAGCCTGCACATGACTCCAGCCCCAGCTGCATCTGGTTGCAACTGCATGAAATATTACAAGTGAGAACTATCCCAGTTGAGCCCGGAAAATATGCAGAAGCTGGGAGATGGTAATAAATTACTGTTTAAAGCCACTAAGTTTTAGGGTTGTTTCCTTTGCAGCAACAGATAGCCGAAACACACACTGTTTTCTTCGGAGGTAATTTGTGAGTTGTGAACACTGGCAAGAAGTGGTTAATAAAAGTCTTCGTGTGCACATTTCAAGCTTGATTTACCTGGTAGCTAAAAAGCATCTGGAATAGGAAATGTTTCACTCTCAATTAAAATAATAATAAAAACAATTACTATCATGTGTATGTCAGTCACTCACTGAATATATGTTTATCTCAGAGCTGGGGTTTAAAACCAGATTTACTTAAAAATCCCAACTTCTTATTATATCACACAGCCCACTATAAATTTTATCTCCTTCAGACTATGAGGAATTTTATACTTTCCAGGTAAGAAGTTCTAAACCCTATAAGAAAGCAGTGTAGTGTATACTGGATTTTTTTTTTTTTTGGTAGTTGGCATAGAACCTGATAGAAGTAGGTGCTTAATAAATGGCTGTTAACCTAGATATTTATTACTTAACCATTTTTTCTCTAAAGGTACCTCGTAGCTCTTCACCACTTTACTTCCTGACATTATCCAACCATTTGAGGCCTTTTCTGCCTCATAACTTGGTCGCCAAAATTCATTTGTCAAACTCACAATTCAAATTCAACTTAAAAGTCAGCAATATTCTTACTGTCCTCCTTTAAATATTTTCAAGATCATATAGCCTGATGAGAGCCCCACTTCCTCTCGGACCTCTCCTGGAGCCATATTGCTCCTTGTTCACTCTGCTTTGGCCACACTGGTCTCCCTGCTATTCCACTCAATCGTTAGGCATGCTTCTGTCTCAAAGCCTCTGTGCCAGAGGTTCTCTCCGGTCCTTCAGGTCTCTTCTCAGGTAGCATGAAGTCTTTCCTAACCACCCTTTTAAAATGGCGTCCCCCACCTCCTAGGTAGCTTCCTTACCCTGCTTTGTTTTTTCCTCATAGTATCTGACAAAGTATATGTTTGCTCTTTAATCCCTTTATTAGAATGTAATCTCATGGGTAGAGACTTGGTTTTACTCTCTGTTATATTTTCAGCAGCAAAAACAGTGCCCACACAGCAGGAGCTGAATGAGTGGATGTTATGGAATGAATAGGTACCCGTGACCCAGTAGCTGCGTCGGAGTCGGGAAATGCCAACACCGGTACAGTCTTCCCGTTACGTTTTATGTAAGAGGCATTGATTCATATTTTGGACTTCTGCTATCAAGAGGACAAAGCTGAAAGTGTTGAGAAATTTTTAGTGGCATATTCTAGAAAAGAGAACTCATCAGGTTGATGTTGGCTGACACAAAGTGGTTGCAGAGATCTTTGCTGCAGGGCTGGCCAGGAGCTCTGGAGCCCCACATCGCCCTTGTGAGAGGTACTGGAGCAGGTAAGAGAGGACACTTGAATCTGGGGACCAGACTAAAATCAGAATCAGCTGCAACCAGTAACTGTCCGTACTTTGTGTAATGAGGCTAAATCCTACCCAGGTTTTTGTGTAGGACTTTGGCTCCATAAACGCTAGGCATGTTTAAAAAAATATTTCATAGTTATTTTAATGAAGGGATAATTTTTATAAAAATAGATCAAATCTATGCTTCTTACAAGCAAATGCCTGATTATCTGAGTCAAGCTTCTACTCAGAGACACCACAACTTCTTAAAAGAATGATCTAAAATGGAAGAGAAAATTCTCCTAGAAGAAAAATGCTCAAGATATAAAGTTAGAAATCCCAAGAAAGCCATAAGGCCAAAGAAAATTAAAGCCTGTGTGATAAAGCGGGATCTCTGTGCATGCCAGAGTGAGGCAGGAACAGAAGATGCTCAAAAGGCTTTCCCAGAATCAGTCCATTTTTTAATGCAGCATAAGTATCATAAGTTGGGAGAGTGTGTGTTGCTATAATGTTTAGCACCCCAGGCAGAAATTAACCTTGCTAAGATGACATTACCTGGATTTTCCAGCTCTGGGCTTTGGAACCTTGATTATCATTGAGAGAACTCAGCCTTATGCTGCTCAGGTCTACCCCTCTCTCTCTTCTGCATTTGAGTCTCTAATTACTAAGTTCTTATTCATTGCTTCTTAAAAGTCTCAAAGTTTAGGGGTGCCTGGGTAGCTCAGTCAGTTAAGCATCTGACTCTTAGTTTCGGCTCAGGTCATGATCTCAGGGTCGTGAAATGGAGCCCGGAGTCAGGCTCCATGCTCAGCGAGGAGTCTGCTTGAGGATTCTCTCTTTCCCTCTCTCTCTGCCCCTCCCGCTCATTCTCTCTCTCTCTCTCTCTCATAAATAAGTAAATCTTAAAAAAAGTCTCTTGAAGTTTAGCCAAAATAGTTACAAATTAGGTTGTAAGGAGATATTTTCTTAAATATGGTCCACAAAATGCTGACTGCTTCACTGGTCTAGAAGCCTGGCGTAGTAGTGAAGAGCGTGGATTTTGTAAAGAGAGATATGGGTTATACAGTAGCTCTTCCACTTGGGTGAGTTACTTTACCTTTTAGCTCCTCAATTTCCTCATCTGCAAAACTGGGACATAAATGTCTTCCTCAAAAGGGGTTTTGTGTGGATTAAATGAGATAATGTATGATGATTGCTTAGTTCGTGCTTGGCACGGATTAATCACTCAACGTACGGTGGAAAAAAAGGGCGGGAAGGAGGGAGTTTCCTCAAATGGATGCAGTCTTTTTTTTTTTTTCCTAATTGAAATATAGTTGACATATAATGTTATATTAGTTTCAACAGCATAGTGATTCAACAATTCTATACATTACACTGTGCTCACCACGGTAAATATAGTCACCAACTGTTGCCTTAGGACATTATTACAATACTATTGACTGTATTCCCTATGCCATGCTTTTCATGGATGCTGTCTTTTGACTACCTTTCTTGACTATTGTAAAAACTTACCTTCTGTCACAATATGCTTCTTTCTAGGTGACCACTAGCCTTTTCTCTAGCCGTGATAACTTAGGGATTTGATTGTTTCCTTATTTCATGGTCAGTTTGCTTCACCTGGACAGGTGGTCAGGCCTATAATGGTGTCTTCTTATGGAGGTCCCTGCTTTGTGCTCCCTTCATCAGGCCATGCCTGCTTCCATCTGTAAGCTTTGTCAATTCAGGAGGCTATGTCTGATACACAGAGAGGGCTATTTAACATATTAACTTCGCTTTGCTTGCCTCTAAATTTTTTTTTTTATCCCACGTGAGTTTAATTCTGTGGGCCTAATTTTGTGCTTTTTGGGCATAAGAATTTCTAGTTGCTGCCATTTACCATTCCCTCACTTGGCAGGCACAGTGTTCAGCATATAGAGATAACCTAATATTATTAATAATATTTAAACCTATAAGGGGCTAACAAATGTTCCCCAAGAAACCAGAGCCAAACCTCAAATGTAATATGGCAAATCCCAGTGCCTACCCACCAGAATGTATTTAGAAAATTCACTTTGGTTTATGGATAATGAGGATTCTAGTAAGATATGGGACTGCAGAGATACGAAGGAAGCATGGGATCATTCAGCTCCTGTGAAAAGTACATTATGTCATTAGGGGGAAAAAACAAAGCTCCCACACAAAGAGTAAGCTGGAAGTAAATTGAACATTCTAAATTATTAAAGGGACTTGAGAGGAAGAGTTTGATCCTGGCTAAGCTTTCAGAATATGCAAACAAACAAAACCAGATAAGAAGGTGTAAATGACCTAGTCAATCAAATATCAGATAGCATCACTAAATGAACAGAGCTGATCATCCCTCAGAGAACTTATCAGAGTTCCAGAGAAAGGAGGGTGAGGATTTTATGCATGCCTAGCATGCAGTCCCTTACATAGACCCACACTTAACTGGGCTAATAATTTCATTCTACCTGACAGATAACAAGGAAAACCTTAAAAAAAAAAGAGTCATTATTTTAAAAACTACTAACAATAATAATGAAAAACAAGAGTGAGGCGAGGTTTGGATCAGAAACTTGAGTTTCAGTGTGGGGGAAGCCTTATCCTTTGAATCGTAATGGAAAGAAAAATGAAAACTAGGTTATAGAGATACAGAGAATGAACACTTGTGTCAATACCATTACATTGAACCCTGTTATCTTGTTCTATAGCAAATGCACTAAGAATGCTGCAACTTGAAAAATTTGTGATGATCAAGAGATTGATTCATTAATTCACTGTGAACCTCCTGTGTGCAGGGCAATGTGATAGGCATAGAGATAGACAGAGGTCCTTGCTTTAAAGGAGCTCACAGTTTATTTGAGAGAGCAATATAAACATATAAATTATAATACAGTGCTGTAAGTGCTATGATATATATAAGAAAAAAAAAGTGAGGTCTTGCAAGATTTGGAAGGACCTTCTGAATTTTGAAAAAACAGAATTATTTTTTAGAAGAGTTTTAGCTCAAGTGTATTTTGTTATTTGAAATATACAATAATTCCCCTTTAACCATGTCCTAACCAGCAAAGTAAAAGTTTGCAGTATTTCAATCCAATACTCATCTTCTGTCCTTTGGGGTGGGGGTGGAGGGGAGGAGAGAATGAGCTGTTTTCATTTCTGCATAGAACTGTGTCCAAGAATTAATTGGCTGGGGATAGAATCATGAGTTGGAAAAACAGATCATATAGGCTGAGCTCCCATCCCACACAAAAATGTCCTCTTTAGCATACTCACACTTGTCTTTCTGGTTCCTCCTGAACAAATCCAGGGGCAAGCAGTCCCTCATTGCTAGTCAGTTCCTGTAGGAAGAAACTTCTTTATCCTGAGCAGAGTCCATTGTCGGGTAATTTCTTTGTTGATGCTAATTACATCCTCTGAAAAAATGACAGTAAACACAATATATCATCCACACGATATCCTTAACAGTAGAAGAATGCCTCTACTCAGGCTTTCTCCTAGAAAGACAAGACTTCCTTGTTTCTTCCAAACATTTCTTTTGGAGCATTGTTTCCAGATTCCACACTCCAGGTACAATTCTTTGAGTTTTCTGTGCTCTCTCAAACTCCTGAAGCTGGGTACATGCTGCTCACTCACTGTGCAAGGAGCATCCTCACCTGTCGTCTTTGCCTGGTTGGCTTCTCTTCTCCTAGAAGTAGTCACTTGTTGCTTCTTCCTCTCCTCTCAGCTAGAATTGGGTACACCTTCTCTGTGTTCATTTCTTTCCTTGTGTAGACCTCTTTGATACTTTGGCTTTAAACTCCTGCATACAGGAGTTTAAAATGCATAACTTTAATAGATTTGATTGACCGAATACAAAAGTCTTTTTTTTCTAAGCAAGTTATGCTTAAAAAACTTCGAATTAGAGCAGAGCATGAGGTTCATCAGATTCCCCACCACCTAAAACCCAAGCCTTGGTTGTTAACATTAGGGGGCAAGGAAGTACCTGTCCCAAACCCACCCACTAGTGTCATAGGACAAGACACAAAAGACAGCACATTTGTCTACAAAGGGCCACGCTGAGCTGTCTTAAGATGTGGCTTGGCTAATGTCTCCATCCTGGCAGTCACATGGGGAGAAGACAAAGTGTCCAAAGAAAGAAACAATAGATGGACATGCCTCTTGTCCAATTACTAATTTACCTCTTTGTCTCTTTGGCTGGAAGAGGAAAATATACCAAATATACCACATTTGAAAGCTGTATTCCTAGAAAACATGGCCCCCAAATGTCATAGAATCTGACCAACTGGAGCAAGAGTTCTCCATCTCGGGGGAAGGGCAGACTTCTTTTCTGAGAGGACAGTGTAGAGGATAGAACTATATTATAATCGCCTGCTTAACTGTCTTCCTCCTTCACACACAGAGTTTCTTGAGGTATTTGAATACTTAGCATTTTGAAGAAAAATACTTTGTATCTCCAAAGAGCTAGTACAGTAGTAGTGTTTAGCAGAAATGCAGTGATATTTGCTAAATGAAATGCCCCCTCATCATCCTCTAGTCTGTTAAAGTAACTCTGAGTCCTGCTGCACTTGGAATGAGGTAAAACACCTCATGTATAACGTACCCCACAATGGGACTCCCTCCACAGTTGCTTCCAGATCTGGTTTACTCTGCCTCCTTGGGAGAGTTTGTTATCTCTGTGCTCAGAAGCCATTCTAGCACTGACCACCAGTTTATCAGTGAGTACTTTCTTGTTCTGAGTGGACACGGAAAGAAGGGAGGCACAGTCCTATACCAGTAGATGCCACAGTCATCCCCTTCCCCAAACCTTCCTCTCTTCTATAAACACTTTATTTTTCTTTTAAAGATTTTATTTATTTGTCAGAGAGAGAGAGAGCACAAGCAGGGGAGCGGCAGGCAGAGGGAGAAGCAGGGTCCCCGCTGAACAAGGAGCCTCATGTGGGACTCAATCCCAGGACCCTGGGATCATGACCTGAGCAGAAGGCAGCCGCTTTACCAACTGAACCAACCAGGCGTCCCCTATAAACACTTTAAAATGTATATTTAATAGAGCAGAAGTATTTTAAAAATATACAGTGTCCTATAATGACTTAGTGTTACTTTTTTATGATTTTTATACTAAACAGCTATTGCTTATCATCCGTTATAGTTCATTTATCGCATCAACAATTATCAAATGACAATGATGTATTTGGCATATAAGAGAAGAAGAAAGAAGGCCTAGCATAGAATTTGACACATAGTATTTAATAAATATTGCTTTAGTATTATATATTTAATCTTCACAACCATATTATAGACAGCCAAATGGAAACTCTGTAAGTTTAGGTAATTTACTCAGTCACAAATCTAGATAAATTTAGAGACAGGATTTATGAGCTATGGCTCTGATTCCAGTGCCTATTCCATTTTATCACCATTGCCATTTGCTTGGGAATGAACAGTAAATAGTAGGCTAGTGTCGGATGGTAGTGGGCCTTGAGTGCTAGGCTAAGGGGGCTTGGATTTTATTCAATATTCAATGTTTCATTCATGTTGGATTACCTGCTGATTGGCTAAAACAGTGTGTCCCATTTTTGCTTGAACTTAAGACTCACTGAAGATTTGATAAAAATACCAATTATCAGACTCTTGCCTCTGCTTCAGTGTGTCTCAGGTTTGACCTGGAACTCTGTATTCTTTTTTTTTTTTTATGTTCAGTTAGTCACTGTATAGTACATAATTAGTTTTTGATGTAGTGTTCAATGATTCATTAGTTAAGTATAACACCCAGTGCTCATCATAGCACGTGCCCTCCTCAATACCCATCACCCTGTTACCCCCTCCCTCTGCCTTCCTCCCCTCTGAAGCCCCCAGATTGTTTCTCGGGCTTCATAGTCTCTCATGGTTCATCTCCCTCTCTGATTTCTCCCCCTTTGGATTTCCCTCCCTTCCCCTATGGTCCTCTGTGCTATTGCTTATGTTCCGCATATGAGTGAAACCATATGATAATTGTCTTTCTCTGCTTGACTTACTTCACTTAACATAATCCCCTCCAGTTCCATCCACGTCAGTGCAAATGGTGGGTATTCATCATTTCTGATGGCTGAATAATATTCCATTGTGTATATGAACCACATCTTTATCCATTCATCTGTTGAAGGTCATCTTGACTCCTTCCACAGTTTGGCTATTGTGGATATTGCTGCTAAGAACATTGGGGTTCAAGTGCCCCTTCTTTTTACTACGTCTGTATCTTTGGGGTAAATACCTAGTAGTGCAATTGCTGGGTCATAGGGGAATTCTGTATTCTTAATGGGCTCTCCCTAATAAACTACTCATCTGGCAAATCTGGAAAACACTAGGCCAAAACATTTGCTTGCTCATTCTAATCTTGTTACCATTTTTCCCGACTAGGTTTACATGTAATCAGATGTTACTAAAATAAAGCATATTGCTGAATAAACAGATCTTCTATGAAAATCCACAGAAGCAGTCTGATTGCCAGTGGGCTCTGAATTCCTTGTGTTACCTGCAGCAGACACGGCTGCCGGTCTTGTAGACACTCTAGGCCACTTGATTGGAGGGATAACTGTGGTCACTACAGCTCACAGTGAATCTCGGGGGATGGCTGCACACTCTCTTTGAAGTACTAACTTTGGAGAAGTCTCCACTGGCAAGTGCACTTGATGATGTCTGACACATGAGATGAGGTATTGACGATGACACATCAGAAGCTCATTTTTAAAAGGGCACTTCTAAAGAGCTCTTCACAGTGTGGCTGCAAGAAAGACAATTCTCTCTGCAGTTGGGAAAAATGCAGAAAAAGCAGACATTCCTCTTTAAAGAAACTGATTATTCTAATACATTTGTTTAAAATAACTGTGTTTAATGTGCAAGAAATCTCTTGGGTGGGGTGGGGGAGCTCATATACTTAAATGAGGGGGCAGAAATAGGACATGTTTGAAACTCTTTGTGATTTGTTCAGCAGAGCCCAGGATGAGTAGAGGAAATTGTATTTGCTGTTTGGCCAGTGTGAAAGCAAACAATTTTCATGACGCTTGTTAAAGATAGTAAGGCAGACTTTATTCAAGATTATGTCAATAAATAGGTATAGGGACCGCTATAATGGCATTTTGCAGTGGGGGGTGAAAGATTGGGCTTAACTCTAAATATAGCCCAGGCAAGTGGGAATTTATAACCAAGGAGCAGAGTGAGAGTCGGGGTGGAAGTACTAAGAGGAAACATCAAGGGTAGAGGGGGATTCTGGCTAACCCAATGGAACAGCATTTATGCTGAGGACTGGGCAGGGTGATCAGATGTTACCTGGAGGATGGTAGAGGATGAGAAGCCTAATCAGATATGAGGGTAAATGGGAAAATGGTTCTTTAAACTGACTTAGCTGTGTCTTGCTAAAACTAGATTCTACAAAGAAGTACACAGATGGGCCTAGGGGAAGGTTCAAGAGCTGGACTACCATTTGGTCAAGCAAAGAATCTTTGTCACCAGCATCCTTTAAAAGAACAAAGAGTCTTTTTCATCTTCCCCATGAATTCTTCCTTGAATTCTTTGAATTCTTCCTTAAATGCTATGGCTCATGGTGCTACAGGCACCAGAAGCCAATTCCATGAAAGTTGGTGTGATCCATGTATGATGATCAGGAAAGGGTTAATGTTTTTCTCTGCTGGCCTCAAGCCTAGTCCTACAGCCTCAGAGTGGTATGGCCAGAAGACTTTTGATGTGAAAAATGGAGAGATAGTGTCTTCCTGGGTTTAGAAGCTGCAAGACTTTCAAATTCATGAGTCTGGTATAAGTGGCTTCTCCTACAGAAAGAAGTGAAAAATTTATTGTTCTCTTCTCTTGGAAATAAAATGATCTCCTACTTAGAGTCAGAATTTTGACATTGCATTTAGAAAGTAGGTTTAGAGAAAAAGAATAATTGATAAAGTAAAAGAGAAATATCATTAGCAGCTAAGTATCTTATCATAATCTATTAACTAAACTCAGAGAGTGAACCAAGAACCATGCCTGCATGATTCAGGTATAGATAACCATATACATACAAATGTGTTTTTAAATGAACTGTTTCCTAATTACATATTTTTTCAATTCATAATTTTTTGGCTCCTTTCAACTGATTTCTTTGCTTCTAACCTTTCCTCTATTCAAGAACATTTCCGGAAGCAGAAAAACCCCAGTCTCAGAGGAATTAGTTAATCATACAGAGGTCACTATTATGGAATCCAAGTAGTCTTGGACATCCAGGCCATGAGTCCACCCACCCCAGAACTGGGTGTAAACACGAACCATTCCTATGTGGAAAGAAACAGGAGCCAAAAGGTGACATTCAGGTTCAAGAACTCTTTTATTTCTGGAATCCACATGTCTTTGTTTCACCAAAAACACTATAAACTTCCTATTTTTTGCACACAGTTGTTATTATAGCCTATATCAAGTTTTGAGATTGGGACATTATCTTTGCATATTTTAGCTATCTTAGCATATCCCAGTGCAGAGTAGGAAACATAACTGCTACTTAATAAACACTGAATAATGGTTAACTCTGGAGAAACCGTATTTACTGTAGGATTGGGCACAGCTGAAGAAGGGTGTAAAACCTAAATTGGAGTTACTAGCACCAGAACACATTTTCTTTTGCTGCTGTTGTATTTGAGGGGTAAAATGATCCCTCGGAGTTTTATATTATCAGATCTATTCCTCAAATAGTTTATATTTGTAGAGATCAAAAAGACTCTCTGGATCTCTGAGAAGACATCACCCAAATAGTCAGCGATTTCTCCTTCTGTGGATGGAGTCATATATAATGAATGTTCTCTGATGGCTGCAGGCGTTGTGCAGCTATAATTAATGTTATAGAACCCAGTGGAGTTCATTTAATCAAGTCTGTAATGGTGGTATTGACTGTAAAATCTAATGAAGTGATACTAAACATAGTTGATTTGAGATTGGAGTGGGAGTGTTCAAAGACATGCTTGATGCCATTTTTAGCCTAAAATATTGTTAAGGACAAAAGCACAAAGAGTTAGGGCAGTGGTGAACCTCCTTGGTCTCATTTTGAAAGTCATTTCTACTATTTTTGATTTGGGCAAAATCCGAAATGCCACCATTCAAAACCTGTTTGCTCTCAACGTAAACAGGGAAATTTCATGCTTTGAAGAATTAAAAACACACTTGCATCTTTCAGGGGCTCATGTGAGATTTGAAAAACAAACTCTTATAAAATCTGTCTGCCATTACTGGACATTCAGTCATAAAATGAAAATAAATGACTGGGGCGCCTGGGTGGCTCAGTTGGTTAAGTGACTGCCTTCGACTCAGATCATGATCCTGGATCACAGGATCGAGTCCAGCATGGGGCTCCCTGCTCAGCAGGGAGTCTGCTTCTCCCTCTGACACTCCCTCCTCTCGTGCTCTCTCTCTCATTCTCTCGCTCTCAAAAAAACAAATAAAATCTTAAGAAAAAAGAAAATAAGTGACTGGATATGGTTAATGCAAAGGCTGAGTCGAGGTGAGTGCATGCATCATGTTGAGAGGAGAGGAAAAGGAAATGACTGGGAGGAATTTGTCAGAAGACATAGGAAAGATGCAGGAATTTCTCCAGCAGTAAGATAAAGTGCAAAACAAAAATGTTTTAAAAAGGCAGCATGTGCATGCTGTAGATGTAACGGGAAAAAATATTTGGTGTATTAGTTCAGGAGTCGAGATGAAAATCTTCAGTCTCGTTATAGTGCCTGTTTGAACTTTTAAGAGTAAATGACCTTGGCAGAAATTGTGAACAATAAACTCGATCTCTGTGGAAAGAAAATGCTGAGACTAAAATCAATGTAATAGAATGAGAGGCATGGGAAAATGACTCAGTACATTGAAATATAAAGCAGTTATCTGCAAATATTAGTATATGAAAGAGCTGAAAGTTTCATTGAAGGAGAGAAGAAATTTGGGAGGTAGTATCAGTATGGAATGTAATAGTTTATTTCCATGTTATTAAAGGATGCTCATAGCCTTCATATCCAAGCCCATTAATATAAATAAAATCACACAAGCATTTGCAGAGGCTAGAAAAGGACAAGGAGGAATAAAGAGCTTAGACACAAGATTTCTCCAACTTCTCCAGACACATTTCTCTGGTAATAAAGCTTTCTTCATTTAGAATATCCTGAATTAAAATAAAGATATATGTATTTCTTTTCTTCTGCTTGTTCGTTGAAATAGCCAAATATCTAAAATCACCCTTCCAGGTCTCATTTATATTTATATTGGGAAAGATCATACTTTTTAAAGCAAAAGTAAAATCTTACCTCTTGATTAGGTGGTCAGTATATGTTCACATTACTGAGCCAGATAGAGCTGACTGACCTGGGCACCAGAAGCAATAGCAAACCCATCCTTAGGAAACCTCTTGGGATTGCCTTATTTCTCTCCCTCTGTGTTTCTCCCTCTCTCTCCCCACCTCCCTTCCCTCTCTTCCCCACCTCCCTTCCCTCTCCTCCCCTCCTTTCTTTCTTTCTTTTTCTTTCTTTCTTTCTTTCTCTTTCTTTCTTTCTTTCTTTCTTTCTTTCTTTCTTTCTTTCTTTCTTTCTTTCTTTTTCTTTCTTTCTTTCTTTCTTTCCTTCCTTCCTTCCTCCTCCCCCCCTCTCTCTTTCTCTCTCTCTCTATTCTTTTTTTAAGGATTGTCAGATAAAATACAGGACACCCAGTTAAACTTGAACTCCAAATAAATAACAAAAAAATTGGAATATAAGTATATCATATGCTGTTTTGGGGACATTCACTACAAAACCACTCACTGTCCATCTGAAATTCAAATTAAACTATTTTTTCCCAATTTTTTATTGTTGAAAAATGCATATAATATAGACCTTACTATCTTAACTACTTTTAAGTGTACAGTTCAGTGTCATTAAGCATATTTGTATTGTTGTGCAACCATCACCAACCATCTCCAGAACTCTTATCATCTTGTAAACCTGAAACTTTTCACCCATTAAACAATAACTCTTTTTTTTTTTAAGATTTTATTTATTTATTTGACAGAGAGAGACAGCTAGAGAGGGAACACAAGCAGTGGGAGTGGGAGAGGAAGAAGCAGGCTTCCTGCTGAGCAGGGAGCCCGATGTGGGACTCCATCCCAGGACCCTGGGATCATGACCTGAGTGGAAGGCAGATGCTTAACGACTGAGCCACCCAGGCACCCCTAAACAATAACTCTTTATTCCTCTCTTCCCCCTCCCCTGGCCTTCCTGGAGGCCACCGTTCTAAGTTTCTGTTCCTTTGATTTTGACCACTTTAAGTACCTCATATATGTGTAATCAGACAGTATTTGTGTTTTTGTGACTGGGTTATTTCATTTAGCATAATGTCCTTAGGATTCGTCTACATTGCAGCATATGTTAGAATTTCTTTTCTTTCTTAGGCTGAATGATATTCCATTGTGTGTATATACCCCTTGTTGTTTATCCATTCATCCACTGATGAACACTTACTTGTGTTACTTCCATGTTTTAGCTATTATGAATAATGCTGCTATGAACATGGGTGTACAAACATCTCTTCAAGACCCTGTTTTTATTTCTGTTAGGTGTATACCCAGGAGTGGAATTACTGGATTATATTGTTTTTAATTAAATTTGTTTAAATTTTAACTTTTTTAAAAATTAGGATCCACACCCAGCATGTAGCCTAACGCGGGGCTTGAACTCAAGACCCCGAGATCAAGACCTGAGCTGAGATCAAGAGTTGGATACTTAACCGACTGAGCCACCCAGGCACCCCAGTTTACACTGTAATTTTTAAACAGATTTTAATTTTTAATTTTTTAATTGTTTGAGAAATCATCTCTCATTACTATTATCCACCATCATTGTAACATTTTATATTCCCACCAACAGTGTACAAGGGTTCCAATCTCTCTATATCCTTTCAACACGTTATTTTCTGTTTTTTTTTTTTTTTTTTTTGATAGTAATCATCCTAATGGGTGTAAGGTGGTATCTTATTGTAGTTTTGATTTGCATTTTCCTAATTAATGATGTTGAACATCTTTTCACGTGCTTCTTGGTCATTTGTATATCTTCTTTGGAGAAATGTCTGTTCAAATCTTTTCCCCATTTTGAATCTGGTCATTTGTCTTTTTGTTGTTATGTTTTTAAAAATGCTCTATATATTCTGGATATTAATCCCGTATCAGATATGTGATTTGTATAGTTGACCCTTGAACAACACAGGGGGTTGGGGGTGCTGGTCCCCTGTGTAGTTGAAAATCCATATGCAACTTTTGACTCCCCCAAAACTTTCCTAATAGCCTACTGTTGACCAGAAGCCTTACTGATAACACAGTTGATTAACACATATTTATGTTATTATGTATTATATACTATATTCTTACAATAAAGTAAGCTAGAGAAAAGAAAATGTTATTAAGAAAACATAAGGAAGAGAAAATACATTTATAGTACTGTACTGTATTTACTGAAAAAAAATGTGTATAAGTAGAAGTGTGCAGTTCAAACCCATGTTTTTCAAGGGTCAACTGTAAATATTTTCTCCCATTTAGTGGGTTGCCTTTTTACACTGTTGATAGTGTCTTTTGATGCACTTAATTTTTTTTTTTTTAAGATTTTATTTATTTGACAGAGAGAGACACAGCGAGAGAGGGAACACAAGCAGGGGGAGTGGGAGAGGGAGAAGCAGGCTCCCTGAGGAACAGGGAGCCCGATGCGGGGCTCGATCCCAGGGCCCCAGGATCATGACCTGAGCCGAAGGCAGATGCTTAATGACTGAGCCACCCAGGCGCCCCTTGATGCACTTAAATTTTTAATTTTCATGAAGTTGAATTTGTCCAGTTTTGCTTTTGTTTTCTGTGCCTTTGGCGTCATATCCAAGAAATCACTGTCAAATACAATGTCATGAAGCTGTTGCTCTATGTTTTCTTATAAAAGTTTATAGTTTTAGCTCTTCTCTTTAGGTATTTGATCCATTTTTAGTTCATTTCTGTATATGGTGTTAGGTAACGAACTTCATTTTTTTTTTTTTTTTTACACTTGGATATCCAGTTTTCACCACACCATTTGTTGAAAAGATGGTCTTTCTGTTCACTGAATGGTCTCGGCAGCCTTGTCAAAAATCATCTGATCATATATACAAGAGTTTATTTCCGAAATATTTCTTCTATACCATTAGTCTATTGTCTTTATGCCAGTTTCGCCCTGTTTTGATTACTGTAGCTTTGCAGTTAAGTTTTGAAATCAGGAAGTGAGTCCTTCAACTTTGTTCTTTTTTTTCAAGATTGTTTTGGTTAGTTGGAGCCTCTTGAGATTCCACATGACTTTTGGGATAGATTTTTCTATTTCTGCACAAAACATCATGGAGATTTTGAAGAGATTGCATTAAATTTCTCTGTGTAGTATTGACATCTTAAGAATATTAAGTCTTCCAACCCATGAACATGGGCTATCTTGCCATTATTTATGTCTTTAATTTCTTTCAGCAATGTTTCATAGTTTTCATTGTATAAGTATCTCACTTTAATGGTTAATTCCTAAGAGTTTTATTCTTTGTGATGTTATTATAAATGGAATTATTTTCATAATATCCTTTTTGGATTGTTCATTGTTAGTATATAGAAATGTAGCTGATTTTGTGTATTGACTTTAAATACTGCTACTTTGCTGAATTTATTAGTTCCAACAGATTTTTTTGTGTGTGTGGAATATTTAGGGTCTTCTACATAAAAGAGCATATCATCTGTGAATACAAGTAATTTTACTTTTTCTTCTCAATTTAGATGCCTTTTATTCTTCTTGCCTAATTGCTTTGGCTAGAACTATTCAAGTACTATGTTGAATATAAGCAGTGAAAGCAAGCATCCTTGTCTTATCCCTAATCTTAGAGAAAAAGTTTTCAGTCTTTTATTGTTGAGTATGATGTTCACTGTGGGTTTTTAATGTATGGCTTTTATTATTTTGAGGTAGTTTCCTTCTATTGCTAGTTTGTCAAGTGTTTTTATTGTGAAAGTGTGTTTGATTTTGTCAATTTTTTTTCTGTATTGATTGAGATAATCACATGTTTATTTCCCTTTCATTTTGATAGTGTGGTGTATCATATTGATTGATTTTTATATGTTGAACCATCCTTGGCCCTGTTGTCTCATTGTCTAATTTCTTTTCTTTGCATTTTTTCATGTGTTTGCTTGCTTTTATTTATATGGCATCAAAGTCACTCTGAATACAAAACATTGCCTGTTACCTGTGGTGGGGAGAAGAATGAATGTTACTTGCACACGGCTTTGGTACAATGTTAACCATCTGTTAGTTTTTTTTTTTTTTAAGGATTTTCTTTATTTATTTGACAGAGAAAGAGAGAGCGTGAACAAGCAGTGGGAGTGGCAGGCAGAGGGAGAGGGAGAAGCAGACTTCCCGCTGATCAGGGGGCCAATGCAGGGCTCGATCTCAGGACCCTGGTATCATGACCTGAGCCAAAAGCAGATGTTTAACCAACTGAGCCACCCAGGGACCCCAAACCATCTGTTAGTTTTGAGCAATGAACAAATAAATAAAATAATTTGGGGAGGTGTTAATCTTTAATTTTATTGGTCTTTTATATTTTATTTGAAATTTCACCCATTTAACATTTTAAAACTTGTAATTTTTTATTTTTTGAATTCTAGTTTTTATTTTTAAACTTTTCTTTTTCTTTATCTTTTATCTTCCTTTAGGGCTTTTAACATTGCCTCTCCTAATATTTTTGTTACATTGAAAATATTTTTTTCCTGTCTCATTCTTAGTCTTTCATATATTTTATTGATTTCTGATTTGCTTTTATAATAGCCAGCAAGAAGCATAGCTGGCAGAGATAGCAGAAGGCAAACTCTCCCCATAAATCAGAAGAATCAGATCCTTTTTTCTCAGCAGAACCTTCACATGCCTCCTATGTTTCTCCCAGACCTTTCAAGCCTGGATGTTCAAAAAGCCTCATCCCAGAAGACTAGGGAGACTCATAGCCTACTTCTTCCCAGGGTTATAATTCTTGTGCAGATTATATAACCAGCATTTTACACTAGTCTCACCTTATATGGTTATTTGCTGGTTTAAAATTTCTGGATTCCTCCTTTTTGCTTTACCTCACTGGGATGTGAATGCATGTGTGTGTGTGTGTGTGTGCACATTCAGAGTTATGTCCTCAGAAGAGACCACTTCCCTTACATCCATTTCAAACACTGGCTGTTTTTCTCCTATAGCCCTTAAAGAATTGGGCCTGGATGTGAGAAAGACATTTCCTTGCACTCCTCTCTTTCTCCTTCCTAACTCCCACCTCACTTTGATGCTCATGCCATCAGATTATATTAACCACTCTTCCTTCGTTGCTGTCATCTACTGACCCTGGTGTCAGTTTCCCTCATACCTAGATGATTTTTGCCCCTGGCTCACTGTCACTCTCTCTAATGTAGTTGTTGTCTTAATTCTTTATTGCAGTACCAGTTAACATAATTTGTGAGCTCAATACAAGATGAAACTATGCATCCCTGTTCAAAGATTATTAAGAATTTCAAGGCAATGATAGCATAACATTAAGCCAAGGGCAGAGTTCTTCAGAGCACAGGTCTGCCTGTGTGATGCACAGGTTACACAGCCATGAAGCCGGCCTTGCCTGGTTGAGAGCCACTATTCACCTTCTCTCTTATTGTAATGGATAAAGGAGCTTGTGACATCTCTCTATGAGTGAGTATTAGAGTGAATGCTTCCTACCCCTCCCTCTACACTCTGAGCTTTCTCTTCTCTGGGAAGGCAAGGAAAGGAGAGCTGGTTAGTTAAGAGTTTTTATCCACTGGACTCTACTTATCAGTGGGTGGGGTTAATGTGTTGAAGGCAACTGCTCTTACCTCTTCATTGCTCTTTTGGATTGTTCCTGCTCAGCCTCAGGGAAGTCATCTTTCACTTCCAGTTTGCATGCAATGAATCAGATTTTTGCTCATTGTCCCAACATTTCAGGCCAATAATTTGGGCCCTACATCCTCAATGAAGTGGAGAGAGATTATGATACTCCACCTTTGTCCTCAGGTTCAAGCCCTGTTTGTCAGCACAGTTTACTCAACAATTCTATATACTGATAGCTATTGAGAAGCTGCCTTGCCCCCAAGTAAAGCTGACACTTTGATCCCCATGTGGCTTTTACTTCTGTGAATATTTTCTACACTTGATCTTAGCCAAAAGGCCGAGAAGCAATTCTGTGGATATTTTCTATTAATATTAGAATATCCAGATGGAGAGGAGCAAGATGGCAGAGGAGTAGGCGTCCTAAATTTTGTCTGGTCCCAGGAATTCAGCTAGACAGGTATCAAACGATTCTGAACACCTATGAACTCAACAGGAGATGGAAGAAAGAATAGCAGCAACTCTCTGAACAGAAAAGCGACTGCTTTCTGGAAGGTAGGATGCATGGAGAGGTAAATCTGAGGCGATATTAAGGAAGATAGATGGCGGGGAGGGGACCTCCATCAACCGCTACTGGCAAGGGATAGAGCAGCAGAGCACAAAATCGGAACTTTTAGAACTCGGCTCTGCTGAGGGATGTTGCTCCAGTGGCTAAGCGGCTGGTGGAACCCTCACTGGAACAGCATGGTGTCAGGACCCTCGGGGTTACAGAAAGACCGGGGGTGCCTGAGCGCAGCAGAGCTCCCAGGTATCAGAGTGGGGAAGCTGGCTGCAAAGACGGAGCCGAGGAGTGAGCTCTCAGCTCAGGGTTGCCATAATCCATGATCCGTGGCACAGTTGGGCCACTGCTCTTCCAGCAGGGACCCAACAAGCAGCAGATCCGGGGAGACTCCCCTTCCTCCCCAGGGAGGAGCAGCGTGGGAGTGCACTGCAGGAATCTGCTGGGTTTGGAGACTCCAAACGGAGTCATGTGCCAGAGATAGAAATGCTTGGTCACAGGCCAGGTGAGCAGGGAGTGCGGCCGGAGACTGAGGAGATGGGAGTGATTGACTGCGTTTTTCTGGAGGCTCACTGAGGAGTGGGGCCCCGAGTTCTCGTCTCCTCCAGGGCGGAGATTGGGAGGCTGCCATTTTCACTCTCGGCCTCCAAAGCTGTACAGAAAGCTTGCAGGGAACAAAAGCTCCCGAGAGCAAACCCGAGCAGATTACTTAGCCTGGCCTCCGGCAAGGGTGGGGCAATTCCACCTCTGACAAAGACATTTGAGAACCATGGCAACAGGCCCCTCCCCCAGAAGATCAGCAAGAACCGCCAGCCAAGACCAAGTTTACTGATCAACGAGAAAGGCAGAACTCCAGCAGTAGGGGAATACAGCACATAGAATTTATGGCTTTTTTCCCCATGATTCTTTAGTCTTTCAAAGTTAATTTTTTTAATTTTCTTTTTTTCTTTTTCTATTTTTAAAAAATTTTTCTTTTTCCCTTTTTCAACCAACATCTTATCAATCCCTTTTTTAAAAATCTTTTTTATTTTTCATTTTTAGACTCATATTCTATCCCTTCATTGTAGTTAACCTTATTTTTGGTATAGATATAAGTTGTTCTCTCTTTAAAATTTTGGGATACAGTTTCTTCTAACAGACCAAAATATACCCTAAATCTCTAGTGTATAGCTTTGTTCTAGTCTCCTGCCTGATCACATTCTCTCCCCCCCCTTTTTTTAATTTCTCTTCTTTTTTCAACCAACTTCTTATTAATTCCTTTATAAAATCTTATATAATTTTCATCTTTACAGTCATATTCCATCCCTTCATCGTATTTACCCTTATTTTTGTACATATATAAGTTTTCCTTTCTTTAAAATTTTGGGAGGCATTTTCTTCTAACAGACCAAAATACACCCAAAATCTAGTGTGTGGCACTGATCTATTCACTAGCCTGATCATATTTGATCATATTCTTTCTTTTTCTTTTTTCTTTCTTTCCCTTTCTTTTCCCCTGGTTTCAGGTCTCTTCTGATTTGTTTAGTGCATATTTTTCTGGGCTCGTTGTTACCCTGTTAGCATTTTGTTCTCTCATTCATCTATTCTCCTTTGGACAAAATGACAAGACAGAAAAACTCACCTCAAAAAAAAGAACAAGAGGCAGTACCGACTGCCAGGGACCTAATCAATACAGACATTAGTAAGATGTCGGAATTAGGTTCAGAATGACGATTTCAAAGATACTAGCTGGGCTTGAAAAAAGCATGGAAGACACTAAAGAAACCCTTTCTGGAGAAATAAAAGAACTAAAATCTAACCAAGTTGAAATCAAAAAGGCTATTAATGAGGTGCAATAAAAAATGGAGGCCCTAACTGCTAGGATAAATGAGGCAGAAGAGAGAATTAGTGATATAGAAGACCAAATGATGGAGAATAAAGGAGCTGAGAAAAAGAGAGATAAAGAACTACTAGATCAGGAGGGCAGAATTCGAGAGATAAATGATACCATAAGATGAAACAGATTGAAAGTGAAGGGGTGGAAAACCATTTACCATGCTAATGGACATCAAAAGAAAGCTGGGGTGGCGAACCTTATATCAGACAAATTAGATTTTAAACCAAAGACTATAATAAGAGATGAAGAAGGGCATTTTATCATACTTAAAGGGTCTATCCAACAAGAAGATTTAACAATTGTAAATATCTATGCCCCTAATATGGGAGCAGCCAATTATATAAACCAATTAATAACAAAAGCAAAGAAACACATCGACAACAATACAATAATAGTAGGGGACTTTAACACCCTCCTCACTGAAATGAACAGATCATTTAAGCAAAAGATCAACAAGGAAATAAAGACTTTAAATGACACACTGGGCCAAATGGACTTCACAGATATATTCAGAACATTCCATCCCAAAGAAACAGAATACACATTCTTCTCTGGTGCCCATGGAACATTCTCCAGAATAGATCAGATTCTGGGTCACAAATCAGGTCTCAACTGGTACCAAAAGATTGGGATCATTCCCTGCATATTTTTGGACCACAATGCTTTGAAACTAGAACTCAATCACAAGAGGAAAGCTGGAAAGAACTCAAATACATGGAAGCTAAAGAGCATCCTACTAAAGAATGAATGAGTCAACCAGGAAATTAAAGAAGAATTAAAAAAATTCATGGAAACAAATGAAAATGGAAACACAACTGTTCAAAATCTTTGGGATGCAGCAAAGGCAGTCCTAAGAGGAAAGTATATAGCAATACAAGCTTTTCTCAAGAAACAAAAAAGGTCTCAAATACAGAACCTAACCCTACACCTAAAGTTGCTGGAGAAAGAACAGCAAATAAAGCCTAATCCCAGCAGGAGAAGAGAAATAGTAAAGATCAGAGCAGAAATTGATGAAATAGAAACCAAAGGAATAGTAGAACAGATCCACAAAACTAGGAGCTGGTTCTTTGAAAGAATTAATAAGATTGATAAACCCCTGGCCAGACTTATCAAAAAGAAAAGAGAAAAGACCCAAATAAATAAAATCATGAATGAAAGAGGAGAGATCACAACCAACACCAAAGAAATACAAACAATTATAAGAACATATGAGCAACTATATGCCAACAAATTTTAGATAATCTGGAAGAAATGGATGCATTCCTAGAGATGTATAAACTACCAAAAGTGAACCAGGAAGAAATAGAAAACCTGAACAGACCCGTAACCACTAAGGAAATTGAAGCAGTCATCAAAAATCTCCCAACAAACAAAAGCCCAGGGCCAGATGGCTTCCCAGGGGAATTCTACCAAACATTTAAAGAGGAACTAATACCTATTCTTCTGAAACTATTCCAAAAAATAGAAATGGAAGGAAAACTTCTGAACTCATTTTATGAAGCCAGCATTACCTTGATCCCAAAATCAGACAAAGACACTATCAAAAAGGAGAATTACAAACCAATATCCCTGATGAACATGGATGCAAAAATTCTCACCAAAATACTAGCCAGTAGGATCCAACAGTACATTAAAAGGATTATTCACCACGACCAAGTGGGATTTATTCCTGGGCTGCAAGATTGGCTCAAAATCTACAAATCAATCAATGTGATACAATACATTAATAAAAGAAAGAACAAGAACCATATGACCCTCTCAACAGATGCAGAAAAAGCATTTGACAAAGTACAGCATCCTTTCTTGATTAAAACTCTTCAGAATGTAGGGATAAGGGGTACATACCTCAATATCATAAAAACCATCTATGAACAACCCACAGTGAATATCATTCTCAATGGGGAAAAACTGAGAGCTTTTCCCCTAAGGTCAGGAACATGGCAGGGATGTCCACTATCACCACTGCTATTCAACATAGTACTAGAAGTCCTAGCCACAGCAATCAGACAACAAAAAGAAATAAAAGGCATCCAAATCGGCAAAGAAGAAGTCAAACTCTCACTCTTTGCAGATGATAGGATACTTTATGTGGAAAACCCCAAAGACTCCACCCCAAAACTGCTAGAACTCATACAGGAATTCAGTAAAGTGGCAGGATATAAAATCAATGCACAGAAATCAGTGGCATTCCTATACACCAACAACAAGACAGAAGAAAGAGAAATTAAGGAGTCGACCCTATTTACAATTGCGCCCAAAACCATAAGATACCTAGCAATAAATCTAACCAAAGAGGCAAAGAATCTGTACTCCAAAAACTATAAAATACTCATGAAAGAAATTGAGGAAGACACAAAGAAATGGAAAAACGTTCCATGCTCATGGATTGGAAGAACAAATATTGTGAAGATGTCAATGCTACCTAGAGCAATCTACACATTTAATGCAATCCCTATCAAAATACCATCCACTTTTTTCAAAGAAATGGAACAAATAATCCTAAGATTTGTATGGAACCAGAAAAGACCCCGAATAGCCAGAGGAATGTTGAAAAAGAAAAGCAAAGCTTGTGGCATCACAATTCCGATCTTCAAGCTCTATTATAAAGCTGTAATCATCAAGACAGTTGGTACTGGCACAAAAACAGACACATGGATCAGTGGAACAGAATAGAGAGCTCAGAAATGGACCCTCAACTCTATGGTCAACGAATTTTTGACAAAACAGGAAAGAATATCCAATGGAAAAAAGACAGTCTCTTCAACAAATGGTGTTGGGAAAATTGGACAGCCACATGCAGAAGAATGAAACTGGACCATTTCCTTACACCACACACAAAAATAGACTCCAAATGGTTGAAAGACCTAAATGTGAGATAGGAGTCCATCAAAACCCTAAAGGAGAACACAGGCAGCAACCTCTTTGACCTCAGCCACAGCAACTTTTTCTTAGAAACATCGCCAAAGGCAAGGGAAGCAAGGGCAAAAATGAACTATTGGGACTTCATCAAGATAAAAAGCTTTTGCACAGCAAAGGAAACAGTCAACAAAACCAAAAGACAACTGACAGAATGGGAGAAGATATTAGCAAATCATATATCAGATAAAGGGCTAGTATCCAAAATCTGTAAAGAACTTATCAAACTCAACACCCAAAGAACAAATGATCCAATCAAGAAATGGGCAGAAGACATGAACAGACATTTTTCCAAAGAAGACATCCAAATGGCCAACAGACACATGAAAAAGTGCTCAACATCGCTCGGCATCAGGGAAATCCAAATCAAAACCTCAATGAGATATCACCTCACACCAGTCAGAATGGCTAAAATTAACAAGTCAGGAAATGACAGATGCTGGTGAGGATGCAGAGAAAGGGGAACCTTCCTACCCTGTTGGTAGGAATGCAAGCTGGTGTAGCCACTCTGGAAAACAGTATGGAGATTCCTCAAAAAGTTGAAAATAGAGCTACCGTATAACCCAGCAATTGCACTACTTGGTATTTACCCTTAAGATAAAAAGGTAGGGATCCAAAGGGGTAAGTGCACCCCAATGTTTATAGCAGCAATGTTCACAATAACCAAACCATGGAAAGAGCCAAGGTGTCCATCAACAGATGAATGGATAAAGAAGATGTGGTATATGCAGCCATCAAAAAAACCGAAATCTTGCCTTTTGCAATGACGTGGATGGAACTAGAGGGTATTACGCTAAGCGAAATAAGTCAATCAGAGAAAGACATGTATCATATGATCTCACTGATATGAAGAATTCTTAATCTCAGGAAACAAACTGAAGGTTGCTGGAGTGGTGGGGGTGGGAGGGATGGGGTGGCTGGGTGATAGTCATTTGGGAGGGTATGTGCTGTGGTGAGTGGTGTGAATTGTGTAAGACTGTTGAATCACAGACCTGTACCTCTGAAACAAATAATACATTATATGTTAAAAAAAAAAAAAGGAGAAGATAGTAGGCAGGGAAAAATGAAGGGGGGGAAATCGGAGGGGGAGACGAATCATGAGAGACTATGGACTTTGAGAAACAAACTGAGGGTTCTAGAGGGGAGGGGGGAATGGGGAATGGGTTAGCCTGGTGATGGGTATTAAAGAGGGCACATATTGAATGGAGCACTGGGTGTTATACACAAACAATGAATCATGGAACAGTACATCAAAAACTAATGATGTATGGTGATTAACATAACATAATAAAATAAAATTAAAAAAAAATATTAGAACATCCAATGTGATACTTTCCATCTACACCTTTCAGTAATGAAGCATGGGCCTGAAACATGGTCACATGGTTCCCCAGTTGCTGGTTTGTTTTTTTCTTTTCTTGATGAATACTCTTCTCCTTTAATAGACTTGAATTTGAAAAAAACCATGTCTGCCCACATTTATGGTTTTAAACCTCCCTTTCTCAGACTGGCAGGAAAAACAATTTTGGCAGAGGTGAGCATCAGTTGACCCCTTTGTTTCTGACAACCTCAGGGAAGGAAAAACATGACTGATAATAAGAGGGGATTGCTTTAGGGCCAAGCCAGCTGACGGTCTCAGTCAAGCAATGACTTTGGTCTCAGGGTCTTTTTTGACAAGTAATATTCTCTGAGTAAGCAGGAAGGACAACACCTAAAAATACAAAGCAGTTTGTATTTTTAGAACATAAAGAGATTTTCTCTCTGTCATTCCCTAAAACCCCAGTGTATTCCCTCTATTTAGATTGAGGGACTTTTACGAATCTACTGTGTGAAATGTGTTGAGGTGGTGGCTCATTATATCACAGATGGTCTTCTTTATTTGGATGCAGGTGAGTAATTTCTTTCTGGTATAAGAATGAGTCATAATTGTACTCCTTATAAACATAATGTTTATTTTTATGGTATGGACACTGATGATCTCTTTGCATTGGCCACAAGAAAGCAAAGCTCCAAAATCTATATCCCACCTCTCACAACTGTAAGGTTCCTGCATTGCAAAAGCTAATTTAATTCTGACTTTATTTTACCTTTTCTCCTCCTTCCCACCCCCCTTTCTCATCATTAGCTTCTGGTTTTAGATTTTACACATTTGGTGTTGCATTTCAACATGTCACTTGAAGTCCTTTCTAGAATAGGGAAAGGTGTGTGTAAGTACACAGAAAAGGAATTATAAAAACAGCACAAGATCATTTGATCTTGACACACAGAATTTAAGTCACAGAAATTTGAAATCATGTGGATAAGAGATGCAGCACTGGAAATTTAAATTTTTAATCCCAGGTTCCATCACTTGTCATTTCTGTGGCCTTGTAAATGTCTCATAAATAGAGATTTCTGCTCTGAAAAAAATTTAGGAATCTGACCTGATGTTCAGAGGTAATGTGAGGATTAATTTGTTCATGTGCAGTATAAATCTAAAAGCTTAGATTCATGGAAGAGAAATTAGTATTGTTAACTACGTCTTTGGGAGATAGGCAGGCTGGTGTTTCATGCAAAATCCACAAGTTGAATATCAACTCTGCCCCAGTAAGTGTCCCTTAACTGTAATACACATCATTCACTACCGACAAAAGCCCTGTTACAGTTCCTAGTAACATCAGTGCTGGGGCTTTTCTGAGCTAATTAAAAATTTACAATGACTTTCACTGAAGTATTTCCTTCTTAATTTTTAGCTCTACTTCAAAGGTATTATTTAACAACATAACAATGCACCCACTGATTCCAACCATCCTGGTTAAGTACACAGAGGATGTTCACCAACATTTTGTCTGAAACCACTCCTTTTTCGATTAGCTGTCAACAAGAGACCGTCTCTCTGTTCCAAGTGAAACTAAGTCATTATCACTGATGCTTCAGCTTTTCTTTCATCTTATGGACTCCAGGGCATTAAGATAATGAGTTGGCTTCCCTCCTGACCAAAGAGTAGCGGTGTCCACTCTGTTTCAGTTAACATTTAAATTTTTGACTGCATACAGCATTTAACCTGTTCAAATCCTTGTAGCTTCATTCAGCAAGGGTAATTCAGGTCCATGTAAAATATAACATGCAGAACCAAAGCATTAGACGTCATACATGTGGTAGGTTCTTTCCCTTAGTAGAATCAATACCCATTTATTCATGTTAATTTACTGTGTATTATGTAAGTGCCTGCAAGGTGAATGAAGGACCAGATTTTCTCATTTATTGGAGCCACCAAGAGGCTTAGGTGGGGACAGGAAGTCCCGGAAGGGTCAAGGATGATAACTCCATTTTGCTTGTGTGTGTGGGAAATCAGCCAACTGAAGATAGCCTCATCAGCAGCATTAGGTTTTCCGGGACAGTGCCACGTAAACAGTGGTCTTTTAAGATACAGGTTTTACAGTATTTAGTAAGCTAGAAATACCAAATATGTATACTCACTTTTTCAATCAAAAGATATTCAGCACTCTACCAGTAAATACCGTATTTCGTCTTTAGTTTTATAAGGACTGAAATAAACTTCCATAAATGATTATCTTACTTATTTGTTAAATTAAAACAGTGACTAAAAATTCTTTTGGTGTTGTATCTCACAACATACTCCAGTGTGATGCTTAATTTGAATTAAATATATTTGATTTATTTTGGTTGTCCTCTATACAATCTCAGTATGTGTTTCAAGGAGTTTAAAGATACAAGTAATAGGAGGCAATTTAACATGTTGGAGTTAACTTCAAAGCTGTGTTGATTTGAGGCAAGCTTTTTTGTCCTTAACTTCATTTTTCTTACCCATAAAATGTAGATAATTATCCTTATATTCCAAAGCTGTAACAAAGCTTAAAGAAGATAATGTACATAAAACATAGAGTGTAACATTCGGCATACTATATGGACTCAGTAAGAGGTAACTGTTATTGATTATCTTGGTTTAATAAAGAAACAATGTTATTGGGGCGCCTGGGTGGCTCAGTCGGTTAAACTTACGACTCGGTTTTGGCTCAGGTCATGATTTCATGGGTTGTGGGATCGAGCCCCGCTCAAACAGGGAGTCTGCTCAAACAGGGAGCCCTGCTCAAACAGGGATTCTCTCTCTGTCCTCCTGCCCTTCCCCCTGCTCTCTCTCTCAAATAAATAAATAAATCATTAAAAAAGAAACAATGTTACTCAAGGATACAGTAACTAATCTCTATTATGAGTTCTACATGCCATTTAAATGTTATGGTTACTGTTTAAATATTATTATGGAAATGTATGATGGCCACTGTAATTGGGATATAGCAGTTATAATCAAAGTTCTTGCTCCCCAGGAGCTAAGTTGGAATTACCATCAATGCTGAAGTGACTATTTTATACATTGTCTCCTTGTGCACACCAGTGACAGTTTCTGTACAGTATATGCAAATAAATGAAATTTCTAGGTCACAGAGTACATATGTATGTTTAGCTCTAGTGGGCGCTACAAAAATATTTTCAAAGCATTTATTCCATTTTATACTCCTACTAGCAGTGTGTGAGAATTCCAGCTACACTGTATCTTTGTTAACACTTAATTTTATAAGACTTTTAAATTTTGGCCATTCTAGTGTACAGTGGCATATTATTGTAGTTTTCTTTTTTTGTCTCTTGATATAGTATATTTCATTTAACAGAAGTTCTTAATTTTAATGAAGATCAAGTTATTAGTCTTTTCTTATATGGCGAATGTTTGTTTTCCTGGGATTCAAATAATCTCTGCCTAAATTGTGGCATGAAAGTATTATTTTTCTATATTACTGCCTCCCCCAAATGTATTCTTTTACCCCTTATATTTAGATCTATAATTCATATGGAATGGTATAGGTGTGAGATGAGGGGTCAAGATTCAAGTTTTCTTCACATGGATATAAAATTGACTCAGGATCAGTTTATTTAAACACCTATTTTTTCCCAACTGATGTTCGTTGTTGTATTTCTTATAAATGTCCATTTATATAGTGGTCTGTTTCTAGGCTCTTTCTTTTGTTTTATGTATCTATCTTTCTACAGACAGTCCCATACTGTCTTAATTATTGTAGCTTTATACTAAGTCTTGATATCTGGAATATAAGCTTCTAACTTTGTTTTTCTTCTTCAAAAAAGAAGATTGTTTTGAGTATTTCTGGCCTTTGGCATTTCCAAGTAAATTCTGGAATCAACTTCCACAAAAATATCTGCTGAAATTTTTTATTTGGATTGTACTGAATCTATACATAAATTTGAGAAGAATTGACATTATGACAATATTAAATATTCCAATCCATGAACATGATATATTCCTCTATTTAATCTTTTATAGTTTTCCTAACAGTGTTTTATGGTTATTTGTATAAAGGTCTTGCATATTATACTATTACATTTATTTGTAAGTATTTGATGTTACTTTAAGTAATATTTAAAAATGGTATTGTATGTTTGTTGCTTGTATGTAGAAATAAAATTGATTTTTGTATATTGATTTAGTTAATAGTGACCTTAGTAAATTCATTTTTTAAATCTAATAATTTATCTGAAGATTCTTTTGAATTTTCTATGTATATAGTCATGTTGTCTGTGAATAAGATGGCAGTTATATTTTTTCCTTCTCAGTTCCTAACCCTTCTTTTTCCCTGTTTTAATGCCTTGCTAAGACTTCCTGTCAATGCTAAATAGAAGTGGGATTAGCAGTCAACTTTGTCTCATTCTTATGCCAAGTTTCTCTGTGTCACCATTAAATACGATATTTCCTGTATGCCTTTTGTAGCTACTCTTTATTAAATTATGGGTATTCTCTTCTATTCCTAATTTGCCAAGAGCTTTTATCACGAATAGATATCAAATTTGTCAAGTGCTTTCTCTTCATCTGTGAAAACAATCATACAGTTTTTCTCCTGTAGTCTGTTAATGTGTTGAATTATATTGATTGATTGCTTAATGTACAACCTAAACTTTTACGCTTCGAGTAAGTCCAACTTGATCATGATGTATTATCATTTTTGTTTATTACTAGACTCATTTTGCTAACATTTTGTTTAGGATTTTTACATTTTTGTTGATGAGAGAGAACAGCCTCTAACTTGCTTTCTTGTACATCCTTGTCAGGTTTTTTTTGTCACAGTCCTTCCAAATTCAAAGTATGAGTTGGAAAGTGTTCTCTTTTCTTATGATCTAGAAAAATTAATGAAGATTGGTGTTATTTTTATTTAAATGCTTGGGAAAATTTGTTGGTCCTGGGGCTTCCTTTGTGAGTATATCATTTTTAGGATGTATTTTCTTATTTGTTTTTAGTTTTTACATAGATCTATTAGCAATTTTAAAAAGCAGAGGACTTATAAACACAGCAGGGGTTCACAGTTAAGGTAAATTAAGTGGAGATATTTCTAGAACTTTCTTATGAATATATATATTTATTTATTCATGTATTTAAAATATTCAATCTAAATTTGAGCATCGACTATATATGAAGGCTCTAAAGAATCATTGATTATTTTTGATCAAAGACATGAAGTGTTCAAAGTGATATTTTACATAGTTAATTTGGTGGTGCTGTGCCCTCCCCCAGGGTCCCCCAAATTGGATAGGGCAGAAATGAGAGGTAGGGGGATAGGTGTGGGGCTGTTGTAATAATCTAGACATAAAGTACTTGAGTTTAGATAACAATTGTAGAAATAATTAGGCAGAGAGGAAGTTGGTAAAGGAAGAAGCCATAAGATTTGTTGGCTGATTGAAAGTAAGGGGTGAGAAAGAAGAGCTTCCAACTGGACAAGAAGTCTTGAGTCTGGGTGATAAGAAACCAGAGCAAGTAAAAGAGAGTCTCCAAGACATGACAGAAAGCAAGCTCTTTAATGGGACCATGAAGTTCTTTATTCTCATAAAGTTGATGATATTTATCAAATTCCAATCTCTGCATTTTCTTTGCTGTTCATTTTTATTTCAGGGCTTTGGTATCAGACCTGGAATTTCAATCTTAGGTCCTGGGTCACTGTGATGTATAGCAGGAAGACTATACCTTTTAGTTGACAGCAGGTGGGCAAGACTGCGTTATAAGACAACTACCCTTTCAACTGTCATCTCCCCTACTCTGATGGTATTTAATTCTGAGCCTCCCAGGCAGAAATCATTAATAGCTTTTCTCTATCACATGTCTATGCAAAGGGGAAAAAACGGATAAAAACTTAGAATCGTGTTGGGTTAATTATTGTAAGCAAGTTTGGAGTTGATAATTAAAATTCACATACCAAAACAAATGGATCAAAATGTAATTGGAAATGGGGGTGATTAAATTGAAAAGAAATCTATTCTTCTGGAACATAGTGTTATCATGAGAAAGAGTAATAAAAAGTAGTTAATTTAGGCTACATTCAATATCTAAATTTGTTTACCTGAGGCATAAATATTGACCGATAATAAACTCTCTGACATGTCAGTATTTTGTATTGTTCACTGTGTAATACATTTTGATATAAGATATTAAAAGAGTAGTTTATCATTGCATTCTATTCCCTGTCTTTCTGAGAGGGTGATACCCATATGTAAGGAGAAATTGGTCTATAGATGTTCTTTTGTCACCTGGATAGTGACCAACATTCTCTGGCTTTCTGGCCCACAGATTTACAGGTGGGGAACCCTTCCATTATCCCTGCTCTAAGTGATGGCTAGTCCAGAAAGCTAGAGAAGGGACACCAGAACACTGCTACAGAGATAGCTCATGTTTCCACAACCATGCAGGCCAGCAGAAACAGACAAAAATGCAGAAAGATGGCCTCCACCTCACTCCTGCCTTGCAGTCTCTCTGGGAATTCAACCTGAACTGCAAGGGAGTCTAGGAAATGTAGTTTGTAGTTTGTAGTTTGTAGTTTTCCAAAATCTCCAAGTGGTAGGAGCCACCTGTGGAGGTTGAGTGAACCAACTCACCTTGTGGGCAAAGAGTAAGCCACTCAGTTCTCAGGGCTCAATTTCTTCAACTAAAAATGAGAATAATAATAACAGTACCTATCACCAGAAGTTCTTGTTGGGATAAAGCAAGGCAAGAAAAAGATGCATCATTTATAAAATATTATTTTAAACTTGGCAGACTTGCTCAGCTGTGATCTGCGAATGATTAATTCAACAAATGTTTATGGTTCAAGCATGGTTCTAGGCACATGGGATGGATCACTAAACAAAATGGGCAAAAATCCCTGCCACAAAGAGCTCAACTTTTAGTGGGGACAGAGGGTTAATAAAACTTAGCATTCATAAGTACATCATACAGCATTTTGGAAGGACCAAGGTTATGGGGGTGAGGGGGAAGAGTACATATGGGGAATGCCAGTAGTGGGGGAGGCTCACTGGGAAGGCGGGATTTGAGCAAAGGCTTGGAGAAGTGCAGAAATGAGCCAAATTAATGCTGAGAAATTTGAGGGGAGAATTCTAGCAAATGCACTGATGAGGCAACATGCCTAGTATGTCAGAAGGAAAAAAAACGCAGCAAGGAAGTCACTGGGGCTACAGAAGAAAGTAAAAGGGGAGAGTGCAAGGTAATGGGGCCAGAGGGGTCATGGGGGCTGGATCACATGGCCTGGGTTGGCAGGGAGGTGTTACTTCTGAGCGAGATATGAAGCCCCTAGAAAGTTCTGATCAAAGGGAACATGAACCTACTTATGTTTTCAAGGATCACCCCAGGCTGCCGAGGTGAGAATAGACAGACACACACCCTTATCCAGCGGTACATAACAACATATGCATTGATGCATAATTTGTTCAATAAATACTTATTAGGAACCTATTATGTGCCAGACACAGTACTGTGTGCTAGAGTGCTGTGGGCAGCAAGACTGATGCCAGTTCCCCCAGTGAGGTTAATCTAGGACAGGGAAGCTGGGTCCTAAGTGTTTAGCATAGAAGGCCTGAGCCACGATGGGCTTTGAGGATGTGGGGGTGGGGTGGGGGAGAAAGGTGGAGACCACACTGGTAAGACGCCACAGTGGTAAGTCAAATACAGTCCTAAAGCTATTAAAATTTTCTGGAAAAAACCATCATATATATATATATATGTGTGTGTGTGTATAATCAATATGTTAATGAACACTGAAGCTGTTAAGCAACAAGTTTCGAAAAGTGTCAACTTCGAATAATTGATCCACTTCACAATTCACTGACGTTCAATGGAGTGAACTGGAGAACTTATGGACATCTCACAACATCTCACGTGATTGTCGTTAGGCAATTACGGCACAGGATTGGCTGCAGAATAGAAATGAAGTATTATATCTGTTATCCCGTCGGGTGGTACAGAAGCATTCCTATAGCATTACACATCTGCTGGTAATATCATTCAGGTTTGCTCTGCAATTACCTAATTGTGTGATTTCTCCTCTTTCAGTAATCTTATCTTGTAAGATTTTATCATTCACATTTACCCTGCCTCAGCCACTGAGATCATTCTCACGTCTCCATACGCAGACTGGTGGCACAGCAACTCGTCAACGCCCTCCCCCCACTGTGGGAGTTGCTTCTCAGACATGTCCTCTTATTCTCTCTTCCATAAAATCTTTGTTTTTAGTTGTGAGAATAAAGAGCTTCATTAGCTATTTTTTGTTTTAATTTTTTTTTCTTTATCAAATCACCCTCTTTCCGCAGACAACTTAATTTAGGACATCTAGGTGTAAACAGCTTGTTAGGTGCCAAGAAAATATGGAGATATTGGATGGCTACAAAACATCACCTATCGAATGACTGGGGTTCTAGGTGTTTGAAAGTTTAATTTTCTTTGGCCCCAGTTCCTAAATTGGGTTAGAGGAGGTCAGGCACAAGCTTTATTGCTGGGAGAGGTGTAAGAATCGATCACCTCTGGGTCTAAATAAATCAGTAACCATGTGGAATATTATAGCATTGCCCCACTGATGTATAGGTTCTGTTGACATATACACATTCTTATATATATCGGGGCTGGCATTAGGGTGAGGCAAGGGAGGGGCCTAGGGTGCAAAATTTAAGGAGGCACTTCCTCTCAGGCTGGTACAAGTGGGGTGTCGTTTCTGAAGGCTTCTGGCCAACCCTGCACTTGCGGTGCCTCCTTAAATCCTGTACCCAGGTGCCTTGCTTGCTTGACCCTAGTCTTGTCTTTTGATTTCCCACTAATCATGTTGTGTCAAGGATATGAAACCTGAATACTTTTGTGTATGCTTCTCTGTCTAGGAAGAGCGTTCTGTGCTGGATCCTCCAATATGCCCTGTAAATATTTACATACCTATTTGCCATTAAATGTCCTGCTCATGGGTTTCCTCCTGAGTGCCCATGCCCCCATTTCCAACCCCACAACACTTGGCATAGGACCCTATTTGTTTGATGCCTCTCTCCAGATTTCAAAATCTTTGAGGAAAGGGATGATGTCATATTTGTGTTTGTGTCCCTCGCACCTCACCCTGGGCCCTACACGTAGCGGCCCTCCATGAATGTTTAGTGAGTAAATGAAAAAGTACTGCAGTCAAAAACACCGTATGTGTAGAAGCAGTCCTTTTGAACTGCACCACATTGAAAAAAGCGGATCTCCTCCCAATGCAAATGAATCCTGATTGTGTTCCACCGAGGGACGATTTGCCATTACTGTCTGTTGACTGTGTAAGTGAAATAAAGTAAAGAAGATGATTTCTAGAAAAGAGATACCTAAAATGTCAGGCACATTATTATCTAAGGCTTAGCCAGCTGCCAGCTAATTACCTTAGCCACAGGTTCTAAAGTAAACACAGATGCAGCAGAAGTAATTACCACCAGAAAGCAAACACACCTCTGCTGCAGCCGGGAAGGCAGCCTGGGGTGGCTCTTTGTAGGGAACCTTGGCAGGCTGGAGAAAGCCCAGAGACGATGGAGCAGGGAGGGACCCAGGCATCTTGATGGGAGGCTGGGAGGGAGACCAATTGAAGAAAGAAGAATTGTTTGATGGAAAAAGTGATGGGAGGGCCATAGAGCTTCCCACCCATATTTGAAGGGCTGCCATGTGAAAGGGAGTTTCGGGTAATTCTGGGTTATCGCAGAGACCACTACCTGCAGTTATAAAACAAAAACCACTGAGAAAAAAAGCAAAACATTTACTTAACATCAACATCAGCCTATTATCTGTATAATCACATTTCTTGTACTTGCGCCTGCCCAGGTCAGGCACCCATCCCTGATTGCACAAAAGAGCAAGGGTGGAGGAAGCATATTACTTGTCCAAGGCCATGCAGGGACTGAACGCAAATTCACATTATTTGTTGGCCGAGCCTGTGCTCTGTCCTCTATGTTAGTTGGACATCACTGGCCATCTGATAGGACCGCCCTCGAGGAAATGGAGCTCTTGGTCCATACTTGCATTGGTGGAGTACTTTATAGCTGAAAAGGCACTTTTGTACGTGTTACAACAAGTCTCTGAAAGAGGTATAAAAAGGAACTAAATCCTACTGCAAGGACTGACTGGTTCAGAGTCACACAGCCAGGTATGAGCTGGCTGGGACTCTGGCTTTAAGTGACTCTCCGGCTCCACAGGGGCACTTTCCAGAAGGGACTTTTAGGAAATGTTGGAGAGCCTATTTCTTTACCAAGAGGGAGGCTGGATTTGGTGGCAAGCAAACAGTCCCAAATGTCGGTGAGCCTCCGTTGCTTATACTTAACTCTTCTTTTTATAACACCCATCACAAAAAAGGGAATAAAGGAAGAGTTATTTTAGCGCAAGGTAATAGTGTTGAGTACAGGTGGGCTTCCAGATGGAGTAATCTTGCACAGGCAGTAGCAGTGGGTCTAGAAAAAGGACAGAGGGCACAGGCAACATCAATTTGTATAAAATAGTAAACAACAAAAAAACCTTAAAAACGAGTTATGTGAAAAATGATGTGAAAAATTTTGTGAAATAGGATTCCCTGCAAAATGGAATGTGAAACAATTCTGGATGCTACCATATAATTTTCAATGAATTTTTAAGATCAGGAGGGTTAGATGGGAAAAGGAATATTATTTAATATAAATGAGTTTTTAGTTAATAGGCATCTTCATTCAAATGTGTATATATATATATATATTCTCTTTATTCCAGAGATATTTTCTATTGCATTTAAGTTTTGCAACTAAAATTGAGTGGAAATTTTTTGTGTGATGTTTTGGTAAGAGGTTAGGTTTGTAAGAAATGTAGATTTTAAAACATCTAAAAGATGTCAAGAGGGAGATTTAGGCTATTGAAACAATGTACCTCTGGGCAGCACTGCCTTTTTGAGATCAAAACAATCCAGATGAGGCCCATAGGCCCAGTGTCCAGAATGCACTGACTGGTTACCCTGGAGGTGGTTGGGCTCCGGAGGACTGAGGCATAACCACCGAATACGTGAGACTAATTGGTAAGCTCCTTTACTATGATGGAGAAAAACAGAACGGAATATTTATGTAGATGGTTAATGCAGGGGCACCTCTCAAATAAATAAATAAAATCTTTAAAAAAAATGGTTAATGCATTTTGACTGCAGTAAAGGAGTCAACCTAGGGATCAAAATTACATTCAGAACACTGTTCAGAACGACTGAAAAAACAGATTGGGGCTCTCACTGATCATAATTTGTAATTATACATTTTATTGTGGGATTGCTAGTTTATTTTTGCCCTCTGTTTAGATTATTTTACTTGCCATAGCCTGTCCAGTGTCTAGCACATGGACTGACATGAAGTAGGAATTCAATAAACATTCTTTCAAATGAATGAATGGATGAATGGTGTCTTTAAACAATGATGCCATCATGCAATCACCATCCTGGGGACTGGATTTCTCTTGAGCACTGGTCAACACACTCTCTACCCTGGGCGATGTAGGAAACAGATGACATATATACTTCCTGGTTCCTTTTTTACTACAATCATTGTTACCTCCTACCTAGCAAATTATTATTATACAACTATTATAATACAATTGAATAAATTACAAGTGTTGTCACATCAGTTACTTTCCAGGCCTTTGGGATTCCTGAGGGTAGGAGCTGTATGTTCATTATCTGCATGTTCTGTCCCCTGGTGCTCAGCAACAGTGCCAGATGCATGATGAATATTTGTTGAGTGAGTAAATGATTACCTTACTGAGAATACACCTAATTCAGGGACAGAAAATAATGACGCTGTCACTGTTGCCTCTTAGGTCATGGCAGATGTCTCTATTGATCATGGAACTCTTTCCCACTGAGGTTAGACAGGATCATGGCCTCCTTCCTTACCAAAGCTCCAAGCAGTGTGAGCAATTTACTGGAGTTGGTAAGTTGAAATCTGTTTCCTATCTCTGTCTTATTATCTTAGTTGGACCCTGGGGGTCACCCATTTAGGGGTGTTACACTGGTTAGGATTCAACAATAAACATTTATCTACTACTTACTATTCATTGTGCTACATGTTGGGGATATGAAAATGTATAACATAAGAATATGCTCCTCACCTTTATTTTTTTAAAGATTTATTTATTTATTTAAGAAGGGGGGGCACAGGAAGAGGGAGAGAGAGAATCTCCAGCAGACTCCCTGCTGAGTGAGGAGCTGGACAAGGGGCTCAATCTCACGACCCTGAGATCATGACCTGAGCCAAAATCAAGAGTCAGATGCTTAACAAACTGAGCCACCCAGGCACCCCTATGTTCCTCACCTTTAAAAAAGCTCATTCTACAGTGAGGAAGAAAGATCCCAAAACTCAAAATGATAACAGAGTATGATATTTGTTATACTAGAAGCACATATAGAAGATACAGGAATGTAAGAAGCGCGAAATATATTATCTCAGGGAAAGTGTGTGTGTGTGTGTGTGTGTGTGTGTGTGTTCGGCAGGCACATAGGGGAAGTTCAAGGAAATATGTGGAGAGGAAGTGATAATTGAACTGGCTTTGAAAAATGAGATAGATCACGTGGGGAATATTATTTCAGACAGGAAAAAGTAGGAATAAAGACACACTAAATATGAATGCACATCCCCTCCATAATACATGCATTAGCACTGTGGCTGGCATGTTTGTAGGGTGATAGTGTTTGGGCCAAATAAATGGATCCATTCATGTTGAAATTTTAGCCTCTGGAGAAGATATTTTGAGTAGATTCCCTTCTTGGTGTATCTGAGATCATACCACATAAACTCATCTACACATTCAGCTGGCCCCTCCTATAGTCCATGCCAGAAGTAGCTTTACGGTGTTTTATGTTATAAGGGAGAAAGATGTTTGCACACTATATGGAAAAACCATCATTTTGCTCAGCTAATCCAATCCAATAAAATAAATAGTTCAAACAATCGGCTGTTTGACGTCATGTAAATCAAATACCCAACACTCTGATCATGCCTTGATTCTGTCCACATTCCCCACCTTCCCAAAGTTCTGGGGTCAAGAAGAGTAAAGGTAAAGAGTGAACAGGAAGGCAAAAGGTGCCTTTTAGGATTAGGGCAGTTTAATTAAATACCTGAAGAAGTTCTAGAGGTCCCTTTTAAACTTAATAGATTTGGAAGCAAGCTTATTTTCTTCCAAACCAAACCTGTTCCTCCTCCATCCCTGTCTGTTCCAGTCAATCTCTCCTCCATATTGGAAACCTCAGGGATTTCTTTCATTTTTTCTCCCTCTACCTCACATCTATGTAGCTAATTAATTCTGTTAATTCAAAAATGTACCCCAAATCTAACCTTTCTTCTCCACCTCTCATTACTGCCTTGTTAACCCCTCATCTTATTTTTTTTTTATGTTGGTTACCATCACCATAGCCTTCTAACTGGTCTCCTAGTCCCTGGAAAACCCGAAGCTCCACTGCTCAAGTTATGATCCAGTAAAGTTATGATCCAGTAAACTCTAATGAGCCATCCCTGTAGATGATCAAGGTCAAACTCCCTCATGGATCATAAGCTCCCTGAGGGGAGGACCTGTGACTGTCTTGTTCATCTAGCACAGTGTGCATGGTAGGTCCTCCATAATATTTTTGAATGAATGGATGAGCACAAAATTTTGCACAATTTAGTCTGAATATATCTGGTCAGAATCATTCCCCCCCCCCCACTACTCCCTATCATGTATAAAAAACTCTAGCCACACTCAGTTTCTCACCTTTCTCTAAAAATGCTATGTCCTTCCACAGTGTTATGTCTTCTCTTTGGTTGGATTTCCGTTTGTTTCTTCTCCTTCTAGAAGTTGGTACTCCTTTAAGTAAAACACAAATCTCTAAATAAAGTAAAATGATAAACCCACTGTACTCCTACTGCCTTATGGTTCTCTGTTGTTCACACAAATCTAATAATAGGTTTTAATAAAAGATTTACATATTTGCTCTCCACACCATTGTTTACTCTCTGACCTTCTTCTTTTTATTTCATACTGTTTATAAATATTTTGTGTAGTTGAAGAGTTTAAGAAAGCTATTTATCTAATAAGTTCTGGAAGAGACAAATGACCCAGCACAGACAGGTTAGAGAAAATAATTAGACCAAACCCAGTCATCATGTGTCTATATAGTTCTAGAGCTACACAAATCTGAATAAACTATCCAAAAAGACTCCTCTATATTAGCTACCAAATAGTAATGGGTAGAGGATGCAGCCTCTCCCCGACCCCACCCTGTATATCTTTGCCATCCTTTTCACTCTTGTATTTTCTAGGAGAAATCATTACTGTTAATACTCCTAAACCTGGGTCATCAGCAATTCTTACCTACTTTTCTCTCACTTTTTCTCTTTCTCATATATTTGAAACAGAGCAGTCAACTGTCAATGATGAAAAATAAATACTGAATGTTATATTAGGAACTGCAATGAACAAATACATATAGAGAAGGTAAAACCATCCACTACTATATGCCAACTCTATTATAGATGATAGAAAATGTGAGAAAAAAAATATATTGCAGTGGGCATTCAGGGAACATTGAGATTCTAAAAGATGCATACATGTACAGTCAAGTAGAAGACAATGATGAACCCAGCTGGCTGGGCAGACATGAACAAACCTTCAGTTCTAACTTTATTGAAAGAGGGCGTGACACTGCCTACATAATTCTCCTCTGCCCATATCATAGTCAACGGAAAAAGAAAAAAAGAGGATACCCAATGATTTTGTGTCCCTGGAGCTAATGTGCATTCAGGAATGTATTTAGAAGGCATGAGAGTGGTATGGCCATGTCTCTTCTTGCTAGTTCCTTTTTCTATAGCCCCCTGCCACTTGTTTGTTGTTCCTCTGTGTTCCTTTGCAGCTGTGCTTAGTTCCAGATAAGGCTCTTCCCCAAAGCAGAGTAAGATCCTAGGAGGCAAGAACCATTGAGAGAAGGAAATAAATACAATGCAACATAATTTTACTGAGCGCTTCCTTTGTGCCAACCATTGGGTTAGGCATCAGAAGCATGATAAAGGAAAAAGAAACAATCGAAAGAGTGTGCAATCTTGTTTGAGAGACAAGAGTGACATAGTTGAAATAACTGGAAGTTGGTAAAAATGATGCTGTATTTTATTTTTAAGGAGCTACCTTGGAAGTACAGTTAAAGGGAAGGGAGGGGTTCGTGCTGGCGGAAGGAGTAGAAAAAAACATCAGGAAAGTGGTAAGGATAGAAAGTAGCTAGACAAAAAGTAAAATGTAGAATTGTGCAGAGAATAAAAGATCAGTTAAGTGTATCAATGTAGAATGAATGGATCAGTAAAAAAAAAATTAAAAATGAGTTGATATAAAAAGGAGAATGATTTTTAATCTTGGAGAAATAAGTATAGATAATGTTTAATTATTTTTTTATAGTACAGAGTTTATTTAGAAGAACTAATTGTGCTTTTAACTTATGCTTGAACTCTGTAAGTAAAAAAATGAAAGTACTAACCATCTTTATATTTTCTCATAAAACTATTACATTGCAATTGAAAAAAAGGGAATGAGATTAAAATGGGTTTCAAAGTAACTGTCAAGCTTCTGCTATTGTAGTAGGGTAATTTTTTCACCAAAATATTGAAAACAATTTTATCACTGTGCTCAGGGTGAAATTCATATGAGAAAAATAATATTTTACAAATATTAAAATTACATTATTTTCATAGATACACACATAAATCTATTTTGGCCCCCCAAATACACAATCTATAAATTATGAATATAATATACTGTAAGTAGATGATAATTTATAGACTAAAGTCCTATGATAATGGCAATTTAGACTTCACATGGATGAACTATCTATTGTTATATAACAAATGACCCCTCAAACTCAGCATCTGGAAACAACACATTTTTATTACCTCACAGTTTCTGTGGTTCCCAAGTGTGGGAGAAGCTTAGCTCGTTGATTCTGACTCAGGGTCATTCCTGTTACAGTCAGTTACAATGAAAGGCTCAGGAGGGGCTGCAGTCATCTGAAGGCTTGGCCTGAGCTGGAGGATCTATGTCACGATGATGCGCTCTCACATGGCTGTTGACAGGAGCCCTCAGCTCATTGCTGGATGTTGGGAGGAGGCTTCATTTCCTCACCACGTGGACCTCTCCACGGGGCTGCTTCAGTGCCCTTGTTATGTTGTAGCTGGCTTTTTCCAGAGGTAGCAATCCAAGACAGAGAAAGGCAGAAGCCACACTATCTTTTATAACCTAATCTTGAAAGTTGTATATCACCAATTCTGCCATATACTATTTGTGAGAAGTGAGTCACTAAGTGTAGCCCACACTCAAGGGGAGGGGAATTAAGCTCTACCTCCTGAAGGAGGAAATACGAAAGAATTGGTGGATATGTTTTAAAATCACCCCCACATGATCTTAAATGTACATCTATTTGTATGGATTTACTTAATAAATGAATGACAAACTTGTTTTATTTCCATTGGCATTGAATATTCATGGAATACCAAACAAAACGTATCACTACATTTGTGTGATTGAAGAAAGGTCCTCCCCAGTGTCTCACATCCTTTAGAAAACAAGTTATTATACCCTAAATTTCATTATATGCTGTCTTCAGTGATTTAACTGTCTAAATAAACATTGAATTTAATTAGACCTTAAGATTTATTGTATTGCTTACATCTGTGAGTTTTGCTCTTGCATTTTAGAGAATATGATGACTTAAATATCGAGATCGAAACATTGGAAGAACCAATAAATGTCATTGAGGATCTTGTTAAATGTGAACCAACTTCTTCACTGAACTGATAACCTTTTAATAGATACACATACTGCTTTTGATATGCTTTGATAATAACTATAGTATTTTATGAATATCTGAATTGCTTTTCTTTTAACTTTTAAATATAAGAATTAGCCCTTAACAGAAATGTGAATTGATAGAGTACAATCGTCAGATTAGGTGATGTAATAGCTGATTTTATGTGTCAATTTGACGGGACCTATTACAGAAGGCCTACTATAGAAGAAAAAAGCTGACCTCCTCCTGAGTAAGAGAGAACTCCTCCTGTCTGACTGCCCTCAAACTGGCACATCGTTTTTTTTCCTGCCTTAGAATGGAACTGAAACAAGGGATCTTCTGGGTCTCAAGCCTGGTAACCAATGATGCAGACCGGAACTCTAGCAGTGGCTATCCTGGGTCTCCAGCTTGCTGACTCACTTTGCAGACTTTTGGGACTTGTCAGCTTCCATAATCACATGAGTTAATTCCTTATAATAAATCTCTCTCTCTCTCTCTTTTCATCTTTCTTTTTCTGCAGAATGCTGACTAATCCAGGTGATATTAAAACAAAAAGTTCTGTCTCCAGTTAAAGCCATGATGAGTCTCAAGGCATATGTTGTCCAGTTAGTTTTTGCTCTAACTCAGACATGGTAGGTGGGTTTGCACCTCTCTGTTCATCTCCTTGTACATAAAATTTTGGATTTCTTCTGATCTCTATGTTTCCTTCCGGATTTGAAAATCTGACATGCCATGACTCTAAAAGGACACCCTCCCTGGGTCTGGATCTCACTGTTCAGCTTCCCCCAGTGAAGATGACCTTGGTGCAGAGGATCTGGTGCTCTGCATGTGGTGCTTATTCAAGAGGTGAATGAAAGAGGAGTTACAAGAAAAAGTGAGCAAGACATTCATGGTCCTTCAATAAGTATGTGTGACAGCTCTATGAAAGGATAAGCCTCAGAGTGCCCAGTCTCTCTAGTCCATACTCAGGGGATTTGTTCTTGTAAGTCCTATTAAGTAGGTAAATCCTCTGTGTATCTGAGAAAGCACAGACTAACAAACATCAATTTGTTGCTGGTTGCATGTTATAAGCTTCCTTGGCAGGTGCCTATGTAATTCTTCTAGAAAACATACTTGCTGAAACTCAAATTTATATGCTATTTTTCATTTGTTTGGTTTATGTAAACTGCACACGATAGTTTCTTTAGAGGATAGATTGTTAAGATATAAATACAAGTTTGAAACGTTTCTAGCATGATCCATAAAATTATAAAGTATTGCTCTTTATTCAGTGAACTATGTTAGGGTTATTATACTTCTACCAGATTTAAATGTGCACAAAGAGAGGAATTACAGGCAACCAAATGGAATTAAGGTCACATCTCACTGTTAGAGAGGCACGCATATGGAATTTGGGGTCATGAAGACCTGACTTTGAATCACAGATTTCTGAGCTGCAGGACAATTGGCTTGAGAATTAATGTCCCTTCAAGCCTCAGTTTCCTCAGCTGTTAAAAAAAAAAAAAAAGAAGGTTGTGGAAGGGCGCCTGGGTGGTACAGTCGGTTAAGCATCCCACTCTTGGTTTCAGTGCAGGTTGTGATCTCAGGGTTGTGAGATCGAGCCCCTAGTCGGGCTTCACCCTCAGCATGGAGTCTGCTTGAGATGCCCTCTTCTTCTCCCTCTGCCCCTCCATCTTGTGCTCTTTCTCTCTCTCTCTCTCAAATAAACACATCTTTAAAAAAAAAAAAGAAAGGGTGTGGAGAGGACAGTAAGACCTTCCTCATAAGTGAATTGCAAGAGCCTGGGGCATAGTAATTACTCAATAAATGGTAGCTTCTTATGGTAACAAATCAGCATTTTGAAGGAAAATAAATCAGCCCCACGGGGTCTTGGGAGTTAAATGAAAAATTAGGTCTACTTTTTCGCTTTATTTTAGCTATCACATGCATGCTTTTTATTAATTTTGAAAGGAATATATCATGAAGACACATAGCTGTGCAGGCTGGGAGTTTTTATTTACAATTGCCAAGGGTACTCCAATCTTTTGATGGCTGGTGATATCTGTTCAGAGTGAAATGAGCACATGTGGCAGGAGAAGGCACAATAAGGTTGCATCCCTTTCTTTTTCTCTGAAGGGCAGCCCAGGGATCTCCTGAGAAGAGATAGTAGCAGGGCATGAGAGGAGTTCTCAGGGGAGACGTCGTGACCTATGCACACATTCCACCTCCCGAGACCGAAGTCATGGAGAATGTTTTTCAAAGTTGAGTTTGCCATCACTCCACAAACTCTTTCTTTGGAGGCAGCAGACACTGCTCTCTATCACTTTATGTGCCCTGTTGCTGTTCTAGTACCATGTCTATTATATAATGCTTTAGAACGAATAAGCATGGGCGTTCTTGATCCCAAAGCATTTAATTGAAGAACACTTAATTTTAGAACTAAAGCCACAACTTTGTTTTATAGCTTCTAGGCATTGTAAATTTCACTTTTTCTTTAAGCCCTAAACTAATCTGCAAATGTTTGTTGAAATCTTATGTACACAAGTTTATTGATACCTGGAAGAGTTAATTTCCTTGCCAATTCATCCCCGCAGGCTCCTTTTCTTATGGGCCCAAGAGTAGGCTGAGATGCTGCTTGTCTAGCATATAGAACGTGAAAGTAAATTGAAAAGAAGCCCTGTTGTTTCCCCCACCAACTCAACTGTGGTTGCCATATAAAACCTGCCGAGACATATATTTTACTCATCTTAATAAGCACATTAAAATGGCACCGAATGTCTTCCTCTCAGACACAAAGAATGCTCAGGGTATTAAAAACATCAAAAGCAAAAAAAGTTAAGTAGTTGCAACAGGTACAGATCTAAGGCAAAGAACTACATCTAGCTGTGGAATCTCAGATCAAATATGCCTGCTTTTTCCTTTCGCCCTTTGGGGTCGTTCCTCTGATAAATAATTCACAGACTGCAGTGCAAAGTAGTTTGCATACTGACAAGATTAAAAAGAATGCTTTGTCTGGGTTAAATTTACAATCTGAAACCTTCCTTTAAAATGTCAAGAAGGTAATTAATTTAAGAAGGTTTGCCAAGCAGAGTCTCCGACCCTGTCAGAAAAATTTCATTTCCTGAAGGTGAAGGGGATGTTGCATTTATCTTTCCCAAATGCCTGTTTTGGTTTCCATTTTAAGACCATTTTCTCCCTTCCTAATATTCTTTTTATAGTCCTTCTCTTTTTAAGCAAAAATTAAGCCAGTATTCTATCCTGGTGGATTTTTGGAAGATTATCTAACAGAGTGTGCAAATTACCTCTGAATGGGGACTGGAGTACAGGTCAGACCTTTTGACACAAACAGAAGAGGAACATTTTTCCACAGAGAGCACTCTCCCCTGCCCGAACATTCAGACAAGCCTTTTGAGTAGCAGCGGGAAATGCATAAATTCAACAGCATGAAAATTCGCTTTTGGCATAGCAAAACATCCTGTCCCACATATGCTTGGTAGTGTGCATGCTTATGAATGAGTGCTTATGACAATCAGTGGGGTTTTTACCGCAGCTCTTCAAGCCAAGTTTACTGGTGTAAAATTTTATTAGCAATTGTGGCCCTTTAGCTAATCCCTGGAGGCATCACAGAAGAGATGAAACAATGCATTGCTGTTTGGAAACCAAATTCAAACTCTGTGATGTGCATACACACACATGCACACACACACACAGCAGAAAAAGAAAACTATTAATTACCCATTAGAACTATGTTACTTCCCCTTAAAAAGTAGGGTTTGCCAGAGTAGCAAAGCTAAATAGATGTGTCATATCATTGATGTTAATCAGGAAGAAATAATTTCATCTCTAATTTACTTCAAGAAACAAAGGTTGCTGAATAGTATTATAATGGTAAGTGAGAAGAAAAGAGCCCCAAATATGTGAAATTCTAAGTAAGAAGATCATGATTCTAATGCAAATCTAAATTAGAAATGTGTTCAATAGCGATGCCTTTGGACACTAAGCTGTCCTCCTTTGTTACAGCCTTTGAACATGGCAAATGAAGGGCTCGTGTTGCTGCTGTGCCATTTTCTGAGATTTCCCTTCCACGTCTTGTGTCATCTTGGTGGGGTCAGGATGTGCTATATCAGCTTGACAGCTGTGTTCTTTGAGGCTTTAGAAAAACAGCCACTGGACAAATCATTTTGCAAATCCCTCACTCACTACCATCACAGCTTGGAAGAGGGGTATCTCATTAAGGGCACGTGTTGGGTTCTACCTGTCATGGAGTCTATGCTATTAACATATCAATACTCAATAGTAGTCTCCAATCCTTTCACTTGGGGATTTAATTGTCCTTTTAGAAAATTGTTTTAATTGCCTTCAAATCATTCAGGAAGTTGTGGTAGTATAAATTAAAAACAAATAAGGTATGACCTAGAATGAATTAGGATAAAAGCAAATATTCTCACAGCTAAAATGCAATTTAAGTTTAAGAAAGCTACATCTTTCATTACTCTAAAGATTATTTTTGGAAATTTTATGCCATTATTCCAGTTTTTTCAAAGAAAGGGATGGAGAAGTTCCCCAGAAATCAATTTTGGAGGAATGCTTACTTTGTAAGCGGGTGATAGTGTTGGACATAGGAAGAAATGTATTGGGCAGGGGTGTGAATTTGGTCCATAAGACACTATAGTTTGCTGGTCTAAGTGTTTTGATTTTCAGGCCACTACAGGCTGCACCTACTTTTAATAGCATCCAGAATAGCCTTGGTTAGATCCTTGGGTTTCAACAAGCTCTGCATTCTCCATGTGTTAGTGGAACCTCTCAGACACCGGAACCATCTCTTAAGGAAATAGAAAAATGTTCTCACTATACACACTAAGATTTCCCCTATCCTTCTCACTTCTAGGACTACTCAATCAGTATAATTCCCTCATTCTGTGGTAAGATACAAACTCAGTTGGCATCCCACTGAAGCGCATAATGATTCAACCCAGCCAAATCTCTTCCTCAGTTATCTCTTGAGACTATCTAGTCATTGAATAATTTTGTAGGACATTATTGATGGGAGACATGTGAAATTTAGCAGAAGCAGGAAGGAGAATTATATGTATAGGGAATATCTGGACCCTGAGAAAATTTACCAATAAGCCTACTGAATTGTCTATAAGATCTTTGAACAAGGGAAAACATAGTCATAATAAAAACAATAAAATACTCTGTCTCAGACATTCCCAGTTTATGGGAATCTCTGAAAATGATTTTGTAATACTATCTAGAGAGATAATAAAAAGGTAATCTGAACTTTTCTCCAACATGTTTAATCAAAATATTTTAAAATTAATATTTAATTTAATTAAATATTAAATTAATTTAAATATTTAATTAATTTAAATTAATTGGGATTTATAAAGCACACAACTTCATCAATCGCTTCACTGTTGGTGGAACTGTCAAAAGTGTGTTTTACAAATATAGGAATTATAAGAAATTCTATTTTGTGCAATGCCCAAGGGGAAAGTGAAAAAAACCATACTGTATTTCTAATTGTATTCACTAAATTATATTTCCTAACAGAAGAGAACTTCCATTTTGATTAGGCATCAATGAGAGTCAAACTCTGCTTATAATTTACCTGTGTCATGATTGGAGGAATTTTCCACAGATTAGCTTCTGGTTTTGTACATTTTAACCCTTGTTTTTCCGCCTATGCACATACTTCTGGGGGCAGGTATGGTAGGACTCATTCATTTGTGATAAAACCTGTGGTCCAGCACCTTTGTATCATGATGTGAGTTCATACAGCAGACAATAGGAGTATTTCTGAGATGGTTCACTATAATTATATACCAAAGTGACTACAAATCACATCAATGGATCTCATTAAACAAACAAACAAACAAACAACACGTAGCATCTTTTCCTTAGCCAGGTCCCCCAAATGCTCCAGGCCATTTGAATACCACTTGACATGTCCTTCAGTGATGGCACTGAAGTCATATGGAAAGAAAGAATGGTTTTAACCAATGGTGGTTAAAATATCTAACTTTTGCCAATTTCCCAGAGACATAAGACTATGTGGACATATTCTCAGGCCTCTCCCAGGTCCTCAGAAATGACCTGTGAAGTGAATAGCCTGAAGTGTAAACCTTATTAGAGTTACAGTCAATCTGCTCTGTGGGGAAGCCCCCACTTTTGTTTTGGACTCTCTGACTTTAAGGTGCCAGTGGAATGTCCAGAGCAGGTGTTCAGCTGGCATTTGGTAATGGGGCTAAAGCTTGGGAGAAAAAATCAGTGCAGACATAAATGTGGGGGTAGCATGGAGAGAATTCATGCTTAGAGTCACTGGACGGGTGGATTATTAAGTGGAGAAAGTACACAGACTCTTGGATACATGTATATACTGAAGGGATAGGGAGGGAAAGAAGAACTTCAGAAGCAAGTAAAGAAGAATGAGTCGAGGAGGTAGAAAATCAATCAAGATAATGGAATCTAGAAAAACGCCTGGAATTTAGTTGATACTTGTTGCTATAACACATTAAAATAGCACAAGTTTATTATCTTCCAATTTGAGAGATCAGAAGGCTGAAATGAGTCTCACTGGTCTAAAATCAAGGTGTTGACAGGGCTATGGTCCTTTCTGAGGGTTCTAGGAGATAATTCATTTTCTTGCCCTTTCTTAAAACTCCTTTCTATTATACTTGGAATAAACTCAAAATGTCTTACCGAAGCCTGAAAGATCCCACATGATCTGATTCCTTAAATCCACGCTCTTCTCTTTGCATTTTCCCCCTTGCTTTCTCATGCTGCCACCCTGGCTTCCTTTCTGCTCTTCAAGGATGTTGATCTCTTTCCCACCCTGGACCTGGCCACACAACCTCTCTCACACTCAACGTAGCCGCGTGGTCTCAGCCTCTCTCTGCCTTTCAGAGAGGCCCTCATTGACCTCCCTTGCTTGTTCTCTTTGATCCCTCTGTCCTACTCTCCACGTCTCATCCATCAGTGAGACCTGCCATTTCAGCCTCTTAAACAAATCCTCTCAAATCCATGGCTCCTTGGCTACCTTTACCACCACCATTAGTTTAACCTATGGCCATCTCTCATCTGCAACAAGAATTTCCAGTCTTCGCATAGAAGACTGCCAGGAAGTCAGCTGTCCCTTTTTAGTAACGCTGAACAGGCAGAATTTCAGGCCGAGGTATCTGATACTGGATGGACCTTCCTTACCGTGGCTACCACCTGGTGCTCAGACAGGAGCAGACCTGCTCTGAACTCTCCCCTCCCCAGCAGAGAGGGAATGGAGTGGTACAGAGCGTGCGTATTCAAGTTTGCCAGGTTTTCCTATCCTGGGTTGTGCCGTGGAGAGGCTGTTCTGGGGCCTTTCGTATTCAAATATATCTAAAATCAAAATCTAGCTTTACTGCTTATAAGCTGTGTGGGCTTCAGTAGTTCAGATTCCAGGCATCTAGTGTTTTCATAAATAAAATGGGGACAATGCCTGCTTGGAAAGGCTGTTACGGGGATAGTGTAAGTGCCAAGCAGAGTGCCTGGCCCATTCTGGACACTCAGTGAATGCTAATTCCTTCTATTTTGTTTTTCTCAGATTTTGCCTAGGAGACAGGGCTGTAAATCTCTGAAACTGATCCCAGGCATTTTTGAACCATGATCATCAGTGGCGTGAGGATTGCCCCATGCAGTTACTAAATTCAATCCACATGCCCTGTAAAACAGGGATGGGAAAACTGAGTTTGGTAATTCTCAAAAACTGAAGAACATGGTACAGGCTGTTTCTTGTTTGCACTGTTGCATTGTGTTTGTTTCTACATCTCAAAGGATCATATTATTTTAGAGCTGGAAGAGCCCATAGAGAACATTCTGTGGCATAGTAGAAACAACACTGTGCGTGGGGTCAGAAGATGAGGATTCAAGGCTTGGATTTGCAGCACCCTGACCAGGGGTCTCCTGGTGCCTGCCTTTTACTGTGCTGGTGAGCCTCGGGCAGGATGAACCGGGGCTCCCCAAGAGCATGCCTGAGAGTGTGTCAATACGTGGTTGTGGTTTTTACCAACACTCCGTGTTTGTTTTGTTTAGTGTTTCTAGACTTGCTTTTTTTTTTTTTTAAGAAAAATAAATAACTACAAGGTGAGGGCTGCTGTCAGTGTTAAGAGGTGAGAAAGTGTATCTGGAGGAGCCAAGGGGTTTGAGCAACAAAGACAGTGAGCTCTGATGGTTGTGTAATATTACCACTCCTCTCCGTCTCCTCAAGCAAACATCGGTGAAACTCCATCACCCTGCAGTAGTTTTGGAAATTGATTTGCATACTTCCAGATGTCATGGTGTAAGCAGTTGGCCACTAGGGCAGTTGCCAGTAAATTCAGGGCTATTCCCATGAAATTCAACATGTGGGCAACTTGAATGGTAAATCAAAGAATACTTAGGAAAATGCCTTAGAAATGCGTGTGGTAATTGGCTGCAAGGTGTTATTCTTTGCTTCAACACTTTGACTTTGGAGATGAAAAATCTGAAGCTCAGAATGCTGATGTGATTTGGAGGTAGGTATTTTAGCCGATTTCATAGAGATTTTTTGAGTGCTTCAGGCACTTGGCTTATGGCTTGGCACCTAGTAAGCACTCAGTAAATGTTACCCGTCAGAATTACTGTCGTGATGCTGTTGCTATCCATGCTGCAGGTGGTGGTCAAAGACCCGCATGGGAGATCCTCCAGTCCAGTGTGCTTTTCAACTGCCATGTTTATTTTCAAAGCTGTTCTTGATCGTATTGTATCATAAATCCTGAGAAGGTGAATTTGATGGAACAGATTTTGATAGAGCAGGTCTGAAACAAGCTTATGCAATTATTAAAAAGCAAATCAACAAACACTCTTGATTTAACTAAAGTTATTAACCCAACAAAAGTGAGAATGGCCAACCAGAATTTACAAATGAGAGACTTTATGTGAATACCCATCAAACTCTATTATTCTTTGTGCCCAGGCTATTCCAGGCCCCAACAGTGACCTTTAGTCAGGAGTTTTGGTGAGGTGCTGTTCATTCATGTTTGCTCATTTTTCATTCAGAAAATCTTTACCGAGCACCTTTTATGTGATAGGCGCATTTCTAGCTAACATTCATGGGGCACTTCTTTTGTTTAGCACTGTCTTGTAAGGGAATGTAGAAGGTGAACCTCCTGGAAAAGAAGGCATGGTGCTGTTTACAAAGCATACATATGAAAGGCCATAGAAACAATGACAAAACACCCTATCCACAAGGGGAAAATGAGAGATATCAGAAGGAGGAGAGTCAAGAAGTGTTCAGAATGGTTGAAAGTTAATCCCCAGAGTCTTCCAGAAGGAGGAGGAAGCTATACAGTGACGCCTTGCAGGGGGTAATGGGCATGAAAACAGGGGTACTGCAGGTCATGGTGGCTAGTGGCTATGTGGCCTTTCTTCCTTCCTCCCTCTTTCTCTGTCTTTCTCTCCTTCCTCCCTCCCGCCCTCCTTCCTTCCTCCCCTCCTTCCTTCTTCTTTCCTTCCCTGCAGGGATTTTTTTCCTTAGAAGTGTGGCCTCAGAAACAGATCATCCGTTTTGCACACCTCCCCACCTTTTCTCTAATCTCTTGTGCTTCCATGGAGAAACTGCCAAGAGTCTACTAAAGAGAAGCTCTCCGCCTTCAGTGTTGGTTTCTAACATGATTCATCAACCGTCTAGGGCCTTAAGAAAAAATTGCTTCCTAAGATACCAAGGTCCCTTGGAACTGGACCCCAATCACTTTCCACTTACGTTCTATACTCCATGAGTCATCTATATTATAAATACTGGGTTGGTTGGCTACAGAGGCTGAGAATTCCCACATATAATCTGTACTCAAGTAGGCCATATGAAATGATGAAACACCACTTTCTAACTTTTTCCACCGTATTAGTGTTTCCTGTTCTTAAACTCCATATTAATAGAATCACAAAGCATGTGCTTTTTTATGTCTGGCTTTTTTTATGCAATGTAATGTTTTTGAAATTTGTCTATGTTGATGTGTATACCAATAGTTCTGTCTTTTCATTGTTGTATAGTATTCCATTATCTGAACATACCACAATTTATTTGTCCATTCAACTGTTGATGAACATCTAGATTGTTTCCAGATTTGTCCTGTTAGGAGTTGAGTTGTTATAGACATTCTTGTTCATGTCTTTTAGTGGACAGGCACACATTTCTCTGGGCATGCACCGAAGAGTAGAATTGAGGGAGTTCCACTTAATTCATATCTTTGCAGACACGTGGTATTGTCAGTGTTTTTAATTTTAACAGTTCTGGTGAGTGTGTAGTGACAGGCCAGATCTTGTAACTGATACTGAGTTTGATTTTAAAAGACAGCCTAAGACAGGATGGCACAAGGCTCTACCTTCTTATTCCCACTAATTTCAGCCATAGGGAAATTTCTGTCGATCCTAGGCCTGGTTGGGAAGAGAGGGGTTGGTGGTGGTGTACAGCTGGGTTCTTTTTGTCTGGTTCCACTGCAACCTCTGATTCCAGCTGGAGTCTAGTTCCTATATTTTATTCTCTGTTGTGCAAACTTGGCAATTCACTGGGCTGATATGGAGCTCAGTTCTCTCACTTATAGAGTGAAAAACTTGGTGTAGCCACTCCCCAAAGTCCTTTCCAGCCCTGATAATCTACGCTTTCTCTCACACCCCCCTGTATATATCTCTTATGCATTTTGAAATCTCTGTTGGATTTCAAAATAAGGACCTAAATTCCTTCCCATCTTTCTTCATTCACACTGCTTAGTTCCCTTTCCCAAACCTCCTGTTATCTTCCTGATTTTTGAAGCAATCTTGTCTTTTATTAGTTATGTAAGTAGGCATCCTTACTAAAACTTAGTCTTTCGGTCCATATTTTTGATCCAAGTGTCCTACCTTTCCTCAGCTGTGTCAGGCCCCTACTCTTCTATGTTCTTGAGATCCTTTCCTGCTGGTCCTTAGTGACCATTTTGGTAACTCCAAAGTCCTATTTTAAGTACTCCTCCTATATGGTGTTTCTGCAACATTGATGCCATTCCTTCTTAAATTCCCTCTCCCTTGGAGTCCATGAAAGTGTTGTCTTCCCTCCTTCCCTCTTTTTCTTCCTTCCTTCTTTCCTTCCTTCCCTACTTCTTGTGCCTGATTGTTATCAACTCAGTGTCATCCTGGTCTCCTTCCAAACTCTTTTGCATCTCAGAGTAGAAGCAGCTAAATTAAATTGTTCAGAATTCTTTTTCCAATAGGACTGTGGGTTAGCTTCTGCCAAAAAGAAGTATTGCATAAGATTTGGAAGACAGAAGAAAGGAAAAGCTGTTTTTCTCTGGTGGCAGCTGTAGGGATGTGAGAAGTCAGCAGTCATGAGATTTACAGCAGCTTCAGGAGAGCATCTGCAAATTGCCTGCTTGGGTGCCGCAGTCAGGGCTGATTATCAGTAGTAGCTTCCCTATGATTCCTATCCATCCAAATTTCCTGAAGGCCAGCTGTAATTTTCCTTTCACCTTGGTACCTTCAAATGGTTGTGTAAATCCCTAATTCTTAGTATTATGTTGCAACTTGAAATAAAATTCTCTAAATTCACTATGCTAGGTTAAGTCTTAGAATAAATATCAGTGGCTTAACATGGTAAGTTTATTTTTTAATCATGTCTAATGGAGGTGGTGGTAGTAGTGATTGGAGTGGGAGATGAGGGCCTCTGTTTCAAAGAGCCATCTGGGGACTTAAGTAGATGGAGGTTCTGCCATCTTCAGTGTGGCTCATGTAGCCTTGGGCATTGGTATCCAGCTGAGAGACAAGGAAATAAAGTAAAGCAAGGGGATTGCATGCATCAGGCTTAGACTGGCACATACCACTTCCTCCCATATTCCACTAGCCAATCACGAGAGCCAACCTAATTAAAAGAGGGGGTGGAAAATTTGGAGCAACGATTTGTCACAGTTCCTTTTACATGGTCCAAGCCTTAGATGTTGGTGTTTCTCGGAGTTCTGAAACCAGATCTTTTTTTGTTTTTTTTTCTCTGTTCACTCACCTGAAAAAGATCTTACCTACTTTTCTCCAACTCTGACCTCTGCTTCTGGTTTCTCCTCCACCTTGAATGTTCTTTCCTTTTTTATCCTTCTGGTGAGTGCCCTTCAAGGCACACATGGTATCTCCTTTTTGAAATTGTCTCTGAGTATCCATTGGCACCTCTCCAGCTCTTTTTTACACATAAATATAAAACACAAACATAGCTATAGAATGTAAATCTGATGACGGTGCATATAGTTATTGGTTAGACATATTCATTTGTTTATCTGTTTTCTTTTCCTGTCAGGGTACATGCTTTGAAGATAAGAAAAAAAGTCATGTATTTTGAGTCCCCTGAACCAACTTCTCAAAATGTAGTAGGTTTTATTAAATAATGTTGAAATAAATCGATATATTTGGCTGCCTAAATATTGACAAATTTGAGTAATTGAACAATAGTCTTAGTCATTCAAAGAGTATAATATAAATATTCTTGATAGAAATTAAAATGAAATCTCTAGAGTTTAATAATGGCATGCCCACAGTCAGCATTTACTACATATATGTGCAATAAATTGATTTAAATAATTAATGCTTTAACAAGGGCTTTGTATACACATGCTAAAATAACTGCTCCATGATTTTTTCCTACAATTTGCAAGATTCTTGTAGGTGCTTTTGTGCAGTTGGCTTTCATTAAAATAGGTCATTGACAAGGTACACATTCAATGAGAGCTTCCTGGTTCATAGATTTCCTGCCATATTCATCTGCTCTCACATGGATCCCATCTCCTTATATTCTGCTCTCTTTTCTCCTCTTCCAGTCATCCTGCCAGCTCTCTCTCCTCCCCTAATTTATTACCATCTTTATAGAGCTTACAGAGTTGTGACAGCAAGAAGAGAGAAAGAAACAGAGGAAATCCATGAAGAGACAGATATTTTTCCATAAATTTTGATTCTTGAGCACTCCTCTCTACCTCAGGCTGTGATTTTTAACAGATTTTTACAAGCATTGGTTTTATTTAGGCAAGACATCACCAAGAAATATAATTGTGACATAAACAATGTCTATAATTTGTCTAGGGGCCGTTATCTTTTCTCTGAATTAGTACTAGATCAATACACTAGTAAGTTGTCAGGGGCATTGCATTGAACTGATGTCTTTGTAAACAAATAAACTAACATTTTATCTAGTTCCACTAGGTACTCTGCTTGGCGATGGGAGAGGGAGTGTACAAAGAGATAAAAGTAAGTTCTATGTCCTTAAGTAATTTACTATATATATTTGACTTGTTGGTAATTTATGCTTATGGAAAAATTCATAAAATAAAGTTCTGCTTTAAGGTTCAATTTTAGATCAAATACTTTCTTATTCATCTTCATTACTTCTCTGGCTTTATTTAATTGCATCTCATCATGAGATTTTTTTTTATTCCTACACTTCTATTTGCACATATTCAATCATTCTACAAATATTTATTGAGCACCTACTATGTATGGGTCTTTAATAGCTTTTAGGAACACAGCAGAGGACAAAGTCCTGGCCCTCAAAGAACTTGTGTTCCACTGAGAGGGGAACAATAGACAAACTAGCATAATATAGTCAATAAGTGCTATTAAGAAAAAAATAAAACAGGTTAAAATGACAAAGAGGCCAGGGGGTACTATTTTAGTGAGAACAGCAAATGAGGTTATCTCTGAGGAGGTAACATTTGAGTAGAGACATGACTGAGGTAGGAATTAACCAGGAAGAGAACCACTAAATAGCATTCTAGGTAGAATAAATAGTAAAGGCAAAGAGCCTGGGGTAGAAGCGAGTCTGATGCATTTATGGAACAGTGTGACTAAAGCTAAGTTAACAAAACTTACATGTGCATAACTTTTTAGTTCATCTAATCTTTTCACATTTCACTTTTTTATTTGTACCTCATAATAATAAAGTTATCTTTTCCACTTTACAGATGAGAAACTGAAACTCAAAGCTTAACCAGTGACTTGTCCAAAGAGATAGAACTGGGCTTTGAACCCTGGTCTTCAGACTCCAAATCAAGTACTCTTTCTGTACTTCAGATAATGCTAGTGTGAATGTCTGTTTGGCACTGGGGTGTCCTTGGGATACTGGGAATCTGTAAAATTATTTCCAGGGAAACAGGGCACAGAATGATCAGTAACCACCATGAAGTGTCGTAGTAGAATCATAAAGTGGGATTTGGGGGCAGGGCATAGGCCTTTGCTTCCTATATCTGAGTTTCCTTGGGCAATGGGATAATCTCTGGGACATTCATCCTGTTAAAGGAAGAAGCTTCCCACGGGCTTGGACAGATTGCCAAAATAGATTTAGGGAGTAGGCCTCCAATATTCATACTGGTACTTAGTGTGCATCTGGCCTGGAAAAGAAGTTCAGCGAAGACACCTTGACAGACTTTGATGCTCACAGGATGCTCAAAGAACTTTAGAACGGGATGAGTCCTTAGAAATCATTGGATCTGCACCCCACCCCCATTTCTTTGTAATTTAAATAAAGCCACGATGTAGGTAGTAATACATGCAGATGAAGGTGGACCTGGCATATGATTGCATTCATTCCTTCATAAAACATTTATTGAGCACTTACTGTCAAACACTGTGATGGGTGCTGGAGATGAACAGGACACAACACAATCCCTTCACTTAGGAAGGCTGGGACCTAGAGGGAAACCAAACATACAAACACAATTATCACACAATAAAACTGTCCCGGAGGAGGCAGCTATAGAACACTTTAGAAGAATAACAAGGGATAAACTGTGCCCCCATTCTGTGTTGTCTGGGTCAGAAAGAGAATCTCGCAGCCTGATTTTTGGTGGAGAAAGTACTCATTTGATAGAAAATTCCTTTATTACCCTCTCTCAAGTGACTTAGCAAGAGTTGAATAATTTCTGGGAGTTTTTTGGATAGCCATCTGTATGTCCTAAGAGTAGTGGTCAATCATTAATGAAAGCAAATTCATGGAATAGGGACTTATTGTGATAAAACCACAGAAATTAGCTACCAATGAATCATTAAAAATTTCCATTTTTCATTATATTTAGGAATAAAACAGACATGTGTCTGCTCAGAGTGGCTGAGATGCTGAGGGTTGATTTTGAGATTTTAATTCTAGCTATATGAATTTTATCTTGTTTGTGGTTAACAGTTACCTTCCAAAGTATAGAATATATTTCCTAAAGTTATTTTATTAAGCATGATCAAGATGTATGCTTATTAAATAATATTTGTCTTCAGTTTTGCATGATTCTTTTTAAGTATCTTCCTCTAGTCTAGGACTCACACACTAAACACTTCAGAGGATGGGAATTCCCGCACTCTCTGTTTGTGATGTCAATATTGATACTTACCCTGTAAGCTCCTTGAAGCCTTGCCTTCCTGCTATATATCCTTTCAACTCCTGCCTCATTCTCTCATTTTTTACCTTCTCCTTAGTCTTTCAACTTGACCCACCAGGTGGTTATCTGAGCGACAACGTGGACCCTAAAATATTGACACGTGGGTTCTGTGTCAACATGTCTTGGGACATGGTCCCAACTTCCAACCAGAAGCTGCCTCCACCATGAATATCAGGCAGTCCAGCCAGGTTCTGGTCACCCCTATCAGATTAGAAAGTTTCCAATTTTTCCATCACACCAAACTCACTCATGGGGACCCCACAGAGCAAAGGAGAAGGAGTAAAATAACTTTTAGTACAAAACTATCTAAAGACTCTGGAAATAGAATGGAGACACAACCATTATCATAAATCTCACAACAACTAGGTGGGCTTCCCTCACTGTGTCCTAACAACTGACCGCTGTTTTGAAATGAAAAATTATCTCCAAGCTGAGAGATGTCTCAGATGAATACTTACATAGTTGATCTTCATTATTTGTGGGCTTCATATTTGTGCATTCACTTCCTTGTTAAAGTTTATTTGTAACTCCAAATCAATACTGTGTGGTGCTTTTGCCGTCATTCATATACATGTGCAGAGCAGCGCAGACTTTGAGTTGCCTGATGCATACACTCCCAGGTGATGTAAAATAAGGTATTCCTCTGTCTTCTTGTTTCAACTTTCACATTGTAAACGACTGTCCTTTTTGAGGTCTATTTGGTGCGCTTTTTTTTTTTTTTTTTTTTTTGCATTTTTGTGCTTATTTGTTGGTAATTACAGTGTTTAAAATGGTCCCCGAGCATAGTGATGAAATGCTGGCCAGTTGTTGCTGAGTGCAACGGGCTGTGATATGTCTTAACAGAAAAAATATGTATCTTAAATAAGCTTCATTCAGGCATAAGTTATAGGCCTGTTGGCCGTGAGTCTGATGATAATGAATCACTGACATATATTAAAGTATCTTTAAACAGATACACACATAAAACAAGGTTATGTATTGCTCAGTTGATGAAAATGTGTGCAGAGTCTTGCAGGAAACTAACCCTGTATTTCCCCTAGAAGCAATGGGTCAGTATTCACTGATTCAGTGTTTGTGACAAATTTATAGAACATAACTACAAGGAATAATGAGAATCAACTGTATTTTTTTTTATGAGCACCTAAAAGGAGTCACTTATTAACCTATCACTATCACATAAAGATTGGAGAAGAAAGTTTTGAAATTTGTGCAATCTTCTTTAAAAAATAATAGAAATACAACTCTTTAGGAGTTAAAGGAATTGTTTACAACTAATAAAGCCTATTCATCTTATTGAGATTTATTTTCTGTAACTCTTTGCAAAGAATGTTAAATTTCAAGGCAAGGAAACAAAGAAAGACCACCTCTTAATCAGCCCCTGCATTTGTGGAGAACAAGGCTATTCTACTTACCACAGAGCTTTGTGAAACATTCATAATTCATAGAAGGGGCCATCTGAAAGCATTTCCTAGAATTGTCACAAAATTCTGTCAGCTCCTGCAGTGATGAGAAAGTACAGTCTTGTGAATATGATTAAGGTGCACTGGAATCTAAGAAAACCATCAATAGCCACTCCAGCTCTCTGCACGCTCTTGGAATGTAGTCTCTAGAAGAAAGTCGGTTCTGACAGATGATTTCATGGCATTTTACTCAGTGTGGGATGTATTTTAGAAGCAGTGTATCAAAACCTTGACCTTTGCTTTATTTTTTCTTTATTGTTGATTTAGAAGATTAGAAGTACTCCAAAACCTTTTTCTAAATGTCTTCCCATATATGCAGCAAAAAGAATTCAGAAATGATTTGACACACATTGTAGAAGCATAAATCAGCTAAGGGGAGGATATTTGCAAATTGCTTTCTCCTTTATAATTTCATCTCATTAGGAAAGAAGGGGCAGGTGGGTGTGCTAGCATTTACAGATCAGGAATTGCATTTACTTTCTAGAGCAGTGAGGATCTTGTGGTATGAAGCCTCCTTCTGAGAAAACCAGGCAGGTTTTTATTATGCATAAAATTCCTTCTCTGCTGGGTTTTTTGCAGTTTACAGAAAATGCATAAACCAAAATTAGAAACTGCTTAGCTTTTAAATTTTATTGACTTCTTAGGCTTGGGATAAAAAAAATGGAGGGATTCCACAATAAAATTTTTATTTCCTTGGTGGATTAAGATGAACATGTGAAGTAGATTTGTGTAATATACTTATTTAGTCACTAACAACCAATGTATTTACTAGATCAAGGATGAAGGCATGTGGTCTAGGAGTTCCAAGGACTAATGAGTAATACTTGTGGTAATATTTGCACAATCATATTGCTAATAAACCCTGCTTTCTAAATACAGACCTCTTGTGTTTCAACTCTGAGGTCTTCTGATAATGCAGGGGTAAACAGAACGATTTCAGGATATGCAATAATTACAATGATAATGAGTATTTGCAATCATTTTATATGTCATTTCATCTTTATTACAGCCCTGTGGAGGTATCAGTAAACAAGTATTTATTCAATGCTTCTTTTGAACTCTTAATTAAATTTTTTTATTGTGGTAAAACATACATAACATAAAACTTACCATGTTAGCCATTTTAAGTATATATCTCAGTAGCTTCAAGCATATTCACAATATTTGCAAGCATCACCGCTATCCACTTCCAGAATGTTTTCATCTTTCTGTTGAGGAGGAAGAATTTTCTCTGCCCTTGAAGGTCCTTCTGGCTGGACTAAGAATCAAATTGACATGGGATAGATTAACAGGGAAAATAAACTTTAATTTCATATATACAGGGAATATACACAGACATGCAATTCCGAACACAGGCAAAATGAGGTGTATGTGTTATCCTGAACCAAGGAGAAAGGGGTGGGGTCTGGGACTTCAAAGGGGGAAAGCAATTCACAGGAAGATGAATGAAAGCAAAAGTTCTGTAAACAAATGTTTACTGGGCCACTCAGGAACAATGGGACATAGAAGACTTTGATCAAATAAGCCTTGGTAAGTTCCTCCCTGTCTACTATACCTAGTTCATAATATAATGTAGTTATCTATGGTGATAGCTCTCTTCCTGCAGTATGTTTTCTATCTGAACTCTTTTAGGCAGTTGAGAGGGAGGTAAAGAGTTTTTCCTGAATCTGCTGGGTTTTGATTGCTTTTAACTCAAAATAGTCTTCATGCCAAAGAGGCCCATCTTGCGGAGGCCTGCCCTTGGCCCCCGCAATTCCATTTGGGAATGGAAACTCAGTATCCATTAATACTAACTCCCCATTTCTCCCTCCCTCTGGGCCCCAGGAAGCTCTATATACTTTCTGCCTCTCTGAATTTGCCTGCTTTAGGTACCTCATGTAAGTGGAATCATACAATATGCATCCTTTTGTGATTGGCTTATTTCACTTAACATAATGTCTTCAGGGTTCACCCATGCTGTAGCATGTATTGGAATTTCATTCCTTTTCAAGGCTGAATAAATAATTAATTTTTCAACACCTGCTAATTGGCCAGACACTGTTCTAGACCTGAGGTTCTTACCAGGAAATGCATGTATTTGCTTCTCCCCAGTGGTCTCCACACTCCAGAAGCTCTATCATTTTGCCTTAATTCCTGGCTTCAGGGTCCATCACAAAGTTTTTCCTTTTTCAAGCCCAAACTCCAAACTTGGAACTCAATGGGAGAGGATTGTTTTTTAACTAATCTTTACACCCAATGTGAGGCTTGAACACACAACCCCAAGATCAAGAGTCGCATGCTCTACCAACTGAGCCAGTCAGGCACCCCCAAACTTGGAACTCAAATTACTACTCTTTGGGTAATGTTATAAATACATAACTATTAGTAATCTATGCTAATCACTAAAAATTAGCCCACTCAACAATGAGTATAGTATAATAGTGACATCCTTAAACCAGTGCTTCCAAGGGGACGTTTAATGGTATGACAGAGGAAGTGCCATGGGTCTGCACAGAGAGGACGGCCACTTTTAATTTATATCCAGGTCAGGTGGTGACTTCTTCTGCCCAATGGAATAAATCAAACTTCTCTTTTTTCCTAGAATGAGAAAAAGCACGAAAGCAAACTAAAAATCTTATCCCCATGATTAACAAAGCAGGCAACTGACATTTTTTAGAACATATTAAAAGGAGGAATCTCCATGGAATCAAAATGTAGATGAAATATTTGAACAAATTCACAAAAAGGCATTAAAGACTGAGGACTAGGTACAAGGATGCAACCATCCTAATACAAAGTATCAGTATAATTGGGATAATATAAAGATAAAAAATATCCCAGTAGCACCAGAAGAGGATTCTCTTCACCTTACTAGCCAAGTTTTCAAACAAGTTCCCAGTATATAGGAGCTGGAATTTTAATTCAGAGCATGACTATAGTATTTGCAGCTTGTCATAATAGATTGTATTAAGAACATGGTAAATGTATTTTAATTCCATAGCATTGGCTCAGTAATTCCCTACAAGTTTTGTTGTATTCAGAGAGCCCCAAGTTAATGAATTCCTCTTGGTCAGTGGGTGGTTCTCAAACTTGAGCATATATCAGAATGACCTGGAAGGCTTGTCAGAACTAGATTGATGGTCCCACCTCCAGGTTCTGATTCGGTAGGTCTGGTGTGGAGCCTGAGATTTGCACTTCTGACAGGTTCCCAGGTGATGCTAATGCCCCTTGTCTGGGGACCACATTTTAAGAACTCCTAGGGATGTCTATGGATACCAGGATCAAATGACTTAAAGTTCAATTGAGATTCTGATATGTATCAAAACTGCTCATCTTTTCTGTCCTCGTTGTCACCATTGAGATTCAAGCCACCAACAGTCTCTGCTCAACTGCAACTGCCTTCAAATTAATCCCACACTTCCTATCTTGCTTCCTCCAATTTTTCCATTACAAAGCAGTTATGGTTATATATGGTTTTTTTTTAAACCTAAATCAGATTATCCCACTCTGTTGCTTAAAGCTCACCAAACACTTTCCATAGCACTGACTCCGTACCATCCAGTCTCCTTACCATGGCTATCCAGGGTTTGTGTGAAATGTTCCATACCCAGCTTTGCATTCTCGCCTCTTCTTCTGCCCCTCTCCTTCTCATTCACTAGGTTGCAAGCACACTGACATCCTTTCAGCTTCCTCAAATACACCCAAATTTCCTCACTCTGGACTTTGTAATCCACCATGTCCTTTGCTGCCATAACCTCTCCCCACCTACTCTTTGGCTACTTGTTTCAATTCTACCAGGTATCAAAACTTAAATGTTATCTCAGAGACACATTTACTCATCATCCACACTTAAAGTACGTCCCTCCTTTTACCCTGTTTCTCATTGCACTCTATTATTTTCCTTCCTAACCCTATCCCAATTTGTAATTGCCTACTTACTTCTTCAGTGACTCGTTTGCCATGATTACGTTCTAAGCTGCTTGAGAATGGAACCACATCAGCACTGTGCCTGAGAGATAGCAGGTGTTCACTTGGTTGGATCACAGAGGGGACAAGAGCAGGCAAACTATTATTGAGTGTGATGTTTATTTTCTGGGTTCACCCACAGCTTTTAGAGTAAGGAGTCTGTCACTTGGAGCCTTTGCTACTTCAATTAATGTTACTTGATGCCTTTGCTCCGGTCACAGCCAATCCATCTTTGATTGCTGAAATTTTGGTGGCCTGCTTCAGCACAGTTAGTGACCAAAGCACAAGGTTTGGCATCAGTGTTCCTCTTGCCTCCCTGTGCTGTTCCAAAGAGTCTCCTGAGAGGGCTGCCCAAGAAGCTGAGGAAATCGAGAGATGCCTTGATTAACTAATAACCAGAGTGTGCCCAGATTAAGGGAAGAGATGATTCTTTGGCACTCTACATACAGTACATCACAGACCACATTTAGAGATTGTATTTAGTTTGGAGTACCACGTTTTTAAAAGGGGAAAGTTGGAGTTGTTTGGTAGAGGGCAGCCAGTAAGTCCAGTATTTGGGAAGTTGGTTGCAGAAAGAGCAGTAAATGAATTGGGGAGAAACCTATGGAAGGAGAAGCTGCAATTCTGGAAAAGAATGAAACTTGCTCTGATTTGTCCCAGGGAGAATGACAAACTTCAGACAAAAGTTACAGGGAAGCAGATTTGGGGTCAAAATAGGAAGAATTTCCCAATAAATAGAGCTCTTAAAAAATAGAATGGATTTATTCTGTTATTAATCTAATAAATGTGAGCGAGAGAGTCCCTCTCATTACTGGAAGTGTTTGGGCAGAAATACTGAGGAGGGTGGGATGAAGGAAGGAATTAACATTTACTGTGAACTAGTCACTTTACCATATAATTATATAGAGGAAACCCTATTTTCTTGGTAGCAGACTCTTCCAAACCCTTACTATCTTTTTGGGTGAGAAGATTTTTTGAGAAGCCTTTGGGTGGTGTTGAGATGCTGCCATGGCAGAGGAAAAGTAGATGGTCATAGTTAGCTGCTTAACAAACTTTCTTTCTTTCTTTCTTCTTTCTTTCTTTCTTTCTTTCTTTCTTTCTTTCTTTCTTTCTTTCTTTCTTTCTTTCTCTTTCTTTCTTTCTTTCTTTCTTTCTTTCTTTCTTTTTTCTTTCTTTCTTTCTTTCTTTCTTTCTTTCTTTCTTTCTTTCTTTCTTTCTTTCTTTCTTTCTCTTCCTTTCTTTCTTTCTCTTTCTTTCTTTCTTTTCTTTCTTTCTTTCTTTCTTTCTTTCTTTCTTTCTTTCTTTCTTTCTTTCTTTCTTTTCTTTCTTTCTTTCTTTTTTTTTCCTGAATTCCATTTACAAACTGAGGAGAGAGCTCAATATTTCAAGATAATGGGGAAGCATGGGAGAAATTTTTAGGGCAATTTTTGGAGGGAAGAAAAAAATGTGAGGTGAGGTGGCTGCCAGGGGAAAGAAACTTTCAGAGAAGAACAAAGATACTTAATGGGGAATTTGATGACATTTATGTTGTGGGGTGTCCAGCACAAAATCTTTTTTCTCCATGTTCCTACAACATCATTAAAATATACATTTCTTTATTAATGAGCTGTGGCTTTGTCTATGTTTTTTGGAAACCAATAAGTGCCGAATGTGGCCCTGAAATTGGTTCAGAGCAACCATGGTGGACCATGGGACAATAACACATCTGTGTTCCACATCTTAATTAATCTTCATAGCAACAGGATGCAGCAGGCATCACTGACTTCATTTACAGATGAGGAAAATAAGGCAATGAGAAGATAACTCACTTTTTCTAGATCACCAGATGATTTGTCTGACTTCTACTCTACCAGAGGCAATTTGAAGGGAATTCCTTCTTAGATGTAATGTTAGACCAGATTACTTCCAATACCCTTTTCATCTCTTAAAATTTCATGAAGCAGGAAAGAGCGTAATGAGAGTCACCTCATCTCTCTGACAGTGCAAGAACGAAGAGTTGTAGTAGGGAAGTAAATAACGATTATGAGGTTGCTATTTCCTGTGGCTGGGCTAGGTGCTACAGGTAGGTCTGGCTTCATGGGTGTGTGACCAGTGCACTCACACACGCTCTTGTCCTCATAAGGAACCCCACACTTGGTTTAAAGCTCTATGGTTGTTACCATCTCAAAATTATTATTAATTTTTAATTTTGAAATGCAGGAGACCTGCATTTTCATTTGCATTGAGTTCCAAATTATGTTGCTGGTTCTGGCTGTAGCTAAAGGAGTTTTAAACACCTGGTACCAACATATCATTCAAAGAGTCTAATAATATTTTAGAAGCCACAGAATTTTGGTCTTGGAAGAGATCTTGGGAGATCAGATTTCACTGCTCTCTATATATCAGGATCACCTGAAGAACTTTTGAGAAATATGTATATCTGGATCCCAACCCCAGAGATTTTATACTTCATTGGTTTGGGATGGGGAACATTGTATTTTTTAAAGAGCTTTCTAGATGATTCTAAGAACATCTGACTTAATTCATTGGTACCTAGTATTATACAGTGAAGCTTAATCTGTTATATTTTATTTATTAAATTAATAAATATCTGCTAAAGTTCTACTATGCACAGAACATTGTAATAAATTTTATAGGAGATAGAAAAATGAAGAAACTAAGACCACTGTCCTAAAAAAAATCTAATAATATAAAGAATTTTCCAATTGATTTGACTATCTCGTCCAACCTCCTGGTTCTGTGGGGATGTCTCTGGTCTCTTTCCTCTCTTTCCATACTGGGTCTTTAGCATCATCACACAACTTCCTCCCCTCCAGAGGATCTAAAGGCTTTAAACAGTGTAACATATTTTTTTCTCATGAAAATATTTGGGCTCCCAATGTAATCAGTGTCCCTGCTTTTAGGCAGTACTATACTCCTAGAAGAACTCGCATATGCATTTATAAAACCCATTGTTGGAAGAAATTTATTCATTTTTACAATAAGCAGTCACAATGATTATAATTATGCTTTAGAGCAAAGCCCATACATTCCCCTCCCTTGAGATCTCATCATCATCACCACCTGGATTGTAATTTAAATTTTAGATGTTTTGTACCGTCCTGTTTTCCTTGGTCTGAAACCAGCAGAGCATGTGCTCCAATCATATAAATGTACTAGGTAGGTGTGGCAGAGCCCCTGTTTTTAATCCCAGAAGGAGTTGTTTGTTGTCAATATGTTTGGGAAGATGAGGAATAAGGAATTCGTTTTTTTTAATTTAAGATTTATTTATTTATTTGAGAGAGAAAAGGAGTAGGGGCAGAGGGAGAGAGAATCTCAAGCAGATTCTACACTGAGCCCAGAGACCAATGCGGGGCTTGACACAGGGCTCGATCTCCCAACCCTGAGATCATGACCTGAGCTGAAACCAAGAGCCGGTGGCTCAACCAACTGAGCCACCCAGGGCCCTGGGAATTCATTCTTAATGTTTCTCTTGCTTTGGGATTTTCTTGGCTACAGGGCCATGAAAGGCTCTCATTGATGCCAAAACCAATGGCAAATCGGTTTATGTCTTCCCAACCCCAAGTTCACTGAAGCCCCATACTGTTCAGGAGCAGTTACTATCCCTTCCAGAGGATCTCCTGCTTCATCCACAAGTCCTATGGTGGAAGTTCACAGTTTTTTACTTTTGTTTCATTTATATGAAGGATTGGTTAGAGCTCCAAAGAGTATCAAAGGGACAGTTTTACTTTACCCTTGGTCCATCAAAGGAGAGGACTTACTGTTTAAGGCTTTTGAAAGAAGAGTGTGTAGATGAATGCTCACTTGTCTCAGTCACCACCTTCTATACTCTTAGTTATCTTTTTACATGGTCTGTGTTATACCTGACAGTAGGAGAAAAATCCATTTCCCTATCCCACCCTCCAGCCATGGCTATTTGCCTCTGCTAACCCAATTTTTAGGCACTTATTTTTAGAAAATGAAGACAAAAATGTGAATAGAAAAGTAGGCAAATGGTTGAACAAGAAAACAATTCACAACTAATTATTGAAGCCTTGGAAACCCAGCATGTCTTTAGATCTTTATAGGCAATTTTTTTCGGAAATGTTTACATGGAAATGCTTCCTGATTGCAACCTGGCTTTTCCTAAACACCTAGAACACTGCATCGCTCATCAACTCCCAGTGCTTATGAGGACCTGAGGCTGAAGTTTCCTTAGCTTCAGGGGGAAGCATTCCAATTCCAGCCTGGTCTTCTCATCAGTCAGAGCCAAGAGGAAGATTCACTTTGGCTTATTTGCAAGGTGATGCTCCTCACTGGTGTGAGCATTAGCTTCTGTTAGAGACAAGATAGTGGTCTCTCATTTGAAGAGAGACTGTTCTTCCTCTTAAAGTAACTCTAATCTTACAACTTCATAATTGTAAGTTCCAGTATTATTGTGTTCCTTTCTGGCCCTGGCTTAAATTACAAGAGGTTGTGTTAGCTAGAAGTGACTCTTCCAATGCTACACAGATGGGAAACATCAACTATTGGTTCCCTATTTCCCTTGTGGAAGAAGAATGTTCCAGTTTTTCTTGCCATATGTGTGCCCCTGATTCAGAGAACAAGCATGTGGTGGGAAAGACCATGTTTACAAAGGTCCTCTGTATGGTCCGTGCACCTTATGGACACACTGGTAATATGCATCAGTGCACACATCCTTGTGCTGCCATCAAATGGTCTGGATCAAGAATCCCAGGAATGGCTTCCAGGATTCGAGAATGGAAGGCTTTGCTGTGTTTTGAGTGTCGAGGGCATTTATCCTGGCCAGGTGAAGTCTGTAAACACCTAATGGAGGAAATGACACACATTAAAATATTTTAAAAGTAGAATTTTTGTTGAACCATGATAAGCCTGGAGCTGATACACTTTAAATGAGCATCCAGAATTTACTCCATGCCAAACTTCTCTGGGGCATGCATGATGGTCATGAAGGCTGTTAGGTCAACAAGAACATCAAATGGACTGAATAATCCCTTATTTCTCTCACTCCGTGGAGGTTTTGTTTTGAGTCTGCTCTAGTTGAATAATTCCTTGGTATTGCTCTGAATTGTATCCAAACATGTCTTTTCATGTTAGCTTTGCCTTATCTTCTTTAAGCTTTCCCTAGCTTCTCTAGATTAAAAAAGGGGGAGGGAAAACCTAGTGCGCCTCTCACGGTTTCTGTCAATAGGAAAAGACTAAGAAGGAGGTGGGGATGAATGGAATTCTGAGTCGGGCCCAGGGCAATCAAACTGAAAAGAGCGATTGGGTCCCAAAGCAGATGCTTCTAGCTTCTAGCAGGCATCTGGTGACATAACCTCTCTGCTCTACACCTCTCTGCTCTCCTACCACAAGTGTCAAATAATTAGCGTAGCCCCTTGTCTTCTGTAGAGAAGTATTTTGCTTAATATATGTAAATACGATACCTCCATAATTTTTTGGACAACAATGCAAAATATTGAAAGCAAACCAATAGAGCTTTCTTTAAAGAGAAACATACAAAAATAAAAACAAAAAAGACAATTTGAGCTTGCGTTCTTGATATTTACCACTGTAGACAATGTTATGAGAAGTGAAAATACGGCTGGATTTTAGTAAAAGCAGAGTCCTGTGTCCTTGTCACAACAGCTCTCTCAAGAAGGTACATTATTCAAGTTATACATAACGTACTGAGTGATATAGTGTCCCCCGCCCCTTCATACTCATACCCACCTGGTACCTGAGCATGTGATTATTTGGAAATTGGTCTTTGTAGATATAATCAAGTTAAAATGAGGTCATACTGAATTAGGGTGGACCTTAATCCAATGCCTGGTGTCCTTAGAAGAAGGATACTTGGACACAGATCCAGAGAAGAGAACACCTTGTGAAGATAAGAGGCAGAGGTTGGAGTGATGTGTCTCTAAGCCAAGGAACACCAAAGATGCTGGCAACATCAGAAGTTAGAGCCTTCAGAGAATGCAGGACCCTGCAGACATCTTGATTTCAGACTTCAGGCCTCTAGAACTGTAAACGAATACATTTCTGTTGTTATAAGCCACACAGTTTGTAGTAATCTATTTTGGCAGCCCCAAGAAAGTATACACAGATGAAGAGACTCTGGTTCTGAAGGTCCTCCTAAAGCTCCTGGTACAGAGGCCATGGCGAATTGGCTACCCACCTGGCCTCCCACCTGGGCAAGGAAAGACACACATCGGACCACATGGGGTCACTCACGGGAAAGGACTGGATTCATAATCACTGTACTTGGTTTTGTCCATCTGGACAGATCCATAGGATTCCGGACAGATTAAGAGTGAAAAGTGTAGGGATGGTCATAAACTGCAGCAGCAACATTTATGTACCTATTTATTCTCACTTTATCCAAAAAGGATTTAGGCTTCCTTTCAAAGATGCAAACAATAGAGCAAGATAAAGGACGTTAAAAAATAGAAGGATAAAACAGAGGGAAGGAAAACAATGGTAGGAAGAAGCAGCAATAAACTTAGATGAGATTGTGCCCTTCCTCTACTTCCCCAACCCTGGCCAGCTGAGAAGACCGACCTTCTCGGTGTGAACAAGAAATTTCAGGATGAGATAATGCCAAGTTTGATTTTTCTCTAATTTGTGTAAATTCAGTGAAAATTTCAGGCTGTCGCTTCACGTAGAAATGAGCTCTAATTATCCTTCTGATTTTCATATCATTTTCAATAAGTCAGTGTTGCTACTGCAGTTGATCAACCAGAAAGCAGGGAAAGAAATCTCACATTTTCAGTGCCCTCTGCATCCTTTTAAGCGTGCTTCTGAAATGGTTTAAAACCATTGTCTTTGGAGCATTTGTTTGCGTGGGGAAAAAGGAGAGTGTCTGGCATGGTTTAGCACCCTGCTCTCTGTGATTTCTCAAGCCACGCATGCAGACTCAGAGAAGAGACGATGCTAGCTAACCTCATCTGGGGGCTATTGTTTCATCTGATACGGAGCCTTTTCTGTGTGTATTGGTCATCTCTAGCCACATATGAAAAGTTATCCTACTCTGTCTAAGGAAATAACAGTATGAATAAATACCGGACATACCCCCACAGGAGGCTCAACTCTAGAATAATTTGGTATTGCCCTGCATGAGGCATCACCTGCTGAAGAGACCCCAAACCATCATTTGGGGATTAACACTATGTAAATCACCTCGGGTTAAGCTGTGCTGTGAAGACAGAAACCTCTAATCTTGTTTCAAATACCAAATATACAAGTGTGCTTTTTTTTTTTTTTCCCCAAAGGGAATCCTAAGCACATGATTCTATATGTTCTTGGAAGAAAATGAACTCTTAATTTGAGGCATATCTGAGAAACGAAGGTCAAGGAAAATGTTCTGCTCCTGGCTAAGTGCTTGTTGCTTGTATGGTTGTGCTCTGCCCGTCAAGAACAATACAGTAAATACATTACTGATTCCTCTTTTATTTTTCTAAAGGAACTCTTCTAGGTTTAAAAACAGCTTTCCCTACAAGGAAATGTACCCCTTAGGGTTATTTAGTCTGTTTATTGTTGATGTTAATTAAACAACCTGGGCTTTTCACAGTGAGAGTGACTACTCTTAATGAAAAATTAACTATCGTCTGCTAGTGAGGTGGGCGCGGGAATGGAGACACGCAGGTGGAGTGACCTGACCGGGGGTGTCGCGCGCGGGGGAGGAGGTTCCTGTAGATGGCGGTGTCGCACTGCCGCACGCGCGCGGGCTGCTGCAGGGCTGTGGGTGAGGGATGCAAAGGATAAAGGCTGCAGGGAGAGCGGGCTGGCCCTCCAGCCAGCAACTTAACTAAGCTGCTGGTTCGCTACTCGATTTCATAGTCGCCCTCTAAATGAATCTGTTCTGAACTCAGCAAAAGTACAAACTGTTCCTTTATACCTCCCAAATTGTCCTTTTGGTGAAGTAGGTTTTTATTTTTTATGCCTTCCATTTTTTTTTTTTTTTTTAATTTCGGAGTTATTTTGAGGGGGAGATCCGACTTCAACATTCCTCTTCTTGAACTGTAAAAGCAATTAGTTTAGCTGCTGAGTACTCTTCAAGAGAGAATGAAAATCTCCTAAATTGAGATCATCATAAACTGAATTTATCACACAAGTCAGCACAGCACAATCCAAAATAAAGGTCTTTCTGCATAAACCTTATGACCAGATTTCCATAATTCTTTTTCTCGTGTTCTGATTGTTTTCCTTCCTTCCTTTTTTCTTAAACCTTTTATTAAAAATTGTCCTCCACTACACTCAGAGGACCTGGGTGACTAGAATTCGAAAAGCAATCTGGCAATCACAGATTTAGGGAATTTATAGTGAAATGAAGGTATGATGTCAATTATAGTTTTAATTGTTTTGACCTTTAAAGCTGGCTCAGGATTATATTCTACTGTGGAGTAAAGATAGTTCTGAAAGAATGTGTGGCGTTGGGCTAGTCTTTTCAGGCTGACTTTTCCTCCCCCACTGCACCAAACAGTCCTCATTCTTTCAGCAAGCAGCTGTGCATTTGCAGTGTTAATTTCACATATTTGTGATATATTTGCTACACTAACAAAGCTATGTTCCAGTGAATTGGAATATCTATTGTAACGGTGACTAGGGTTTTCTTCCTGTAACTGACCATATATCCACAAAATGTATGTATATCAAGAAATGGCAAGTTTAACACTGATCAACCCATGCAAGTCCCCCATCCCAGACCCTCAATGTTTCTGTGCCTTTGTTCATTCCCCTCAAGCTCCCAGAGCTTCTCCAGTACCCTTCCTACTAGTCCTGGGAAGTGAGAGGGACAGGGGTCACCTCATTTAAAATCGATCCCCACCTCCTCCCAGCCAAGCTGGCTCTGCCTGGCACTGGGATATGGAGAGTGACCCTCCCACCCCCAACACACAAAATAGGAGGCAAGAACTGCCTCCCTCTTCCCACTTGACAGCAGAGTGTGCAGGACATAAGGCCCCACTCTGATGGGCAGGACCCCACCCCTCTCATGCTCCAGCCCCTTCTCAGCCCCCAGCCTCTCCACCATGATTTTACCCTCCAGTCTATCCCATTGGCAGAATTAGTTTTGAGTAACTGTACAGTTTGTTTGTTTGTTTTTGCTTGGTTGTTGTTTTAGTGTTTGTTTTGCTGTGGGGGAAGACTTACTTGTTGACGTTTCACTTGTTTAATGGTCTGGGCTTATTTTGGAAAAAAAAAACAAAGCAAACAAATGAAAAGAAAAAAGAAATAGCAAGTTTAGATAGGAATGATGCATAGGAATTTGTTGTTGGTATACTTGGTATGGAAGTTTTATAGGCAGGATTCACTTTGTCAAGTAAATGAAAGCCTCAATGGAAGTGAAAATGAGGAATAGACCAGAGGAAGAAGAGACACTGAAAGCTATTGAAAAGCCCAGGAAAACATCAGAAAGATTTAAGAGAAATGGGAATTCAGAGATCAGGAGGCCACAGTAGGTAGAAAGGAGGTAACCAGCGGTGCTGCGCTTATGCTCTTACATCCAGGAATAGGGCTAAAGAGGAGATTCAAGAACCTGGAAGCCTGACGGAAGGGCATGTCACTATGCATTAAAAGAGATTAACCAAGACCTGATGGTGCCACATTGAGTGGTAAAAGAAAGATGAAGGAATCTGGAGATTATGGAAGACCATCAAAGGACGTAATTACACGGCTGACAAATGAGACCTAGAGGAGAGACGGTTGACGGATGTAAGCATGGGGAATAGTCTGTAACTCATCAATTAGGTATCTTAGCAGGTCTGTTTTGGTAAAGTCAATGCTTTCTTTTCAAGACTTCAGATGAAGGTGTATTTGTGTGGAGTAAGAGCCTCTAAGAGGGAATAGTGCATTCTTCACTCCACAATAAAGAAAAAAAGAAAAGAAGAAACAATCAATCCTCATTTGCTTTGGTCAACTAAGGGAAATGATACCTTCTGTGAGCAAAAGACCTGATTAAATTGGCACCAGTCTAGTGTTATGGATCAAGAAGTTAATTAGAAATTGTCAAGGTCTCTCCCAAACAATGATGCAAGATTGAATTAGTTGTCTGTGTTGGATCATCGTTGATGGTGAAAACATGACCCCAGTAGAAAACAAGAGCCCCTCAACAGTAGTATAAGACAATTGGATGTAGCTAATTTAATATTGCCATTTTGAAAGGGGAACATTTGATGACAGGACAGTTTAATATAGCTTTTTTTTTTAAGATGCTCTTTAACATTTAAATTTTTAAATTACTAAACAATGGGGTCAATTGACATTCTCACCCTAACTGATCATCTCACCCAACATTTCCCTTAGGCTCAGAGACAGGTGAGGCTTCAGAATGGAGTAAGGCTCTGGCATTGGGTGAGACCCACTATGGAGTGAGAGGTAGGGCAAGGGGGAAATGATGGGTAGCGTGGGAGAAAGGGAGATTCAAGGGTGGGATAAGTGTAAGAAATGCTCATTGCATTCATAAATCAAGGGATATCAAAATGGCTGACTCAAAGAGACCATGGTTGAATGCCCTGCTTTGATTCTGGCAGATGTTAGATGTTGACCGCAATGAGAGAAGTTACGTTGTACCAGGTCATTTTATACCTAAGTTCAAACTAACTTTCTTGATCAGTAACTTAAGTTTGCATTTCTTTAACATTCTTTGTGATAATGAGTTTCTCGTCCTCCTTCTCTCCCTTCTTCCTTGCTTTCCTTTCTTCTTCCTTCTTCCTTCATCCTCCCTCCTTTTCTCCTCCCTCCCTCCCTCCCTCCCTTCCTTCCTTTCTCCTTTTCTTAATTTTTTTCCATTCCCCCTTCTCTGCTTGTTCCTTTCCTCTCTCTTCCCTTTTTTCTTTCTTATTTTTTCCTCCCTTCTTCTCTCCCTCATTCCCTCCCCTTTTTTCTCTTTCTTTCTTCTTTCTTTTTTTTCTTTCTTTCTCTTTCTTTCTTTCTTTCTTTCTTTCTTTCTTTCTTTCTTTCTTTCTTTCTTTCTTTCTTTCTTTCTTCTTTCTTTCTTCTTCCCTCCATTCAACAATTATTAATCACACACTATGTGCTAGGCCCTTTGCTAAGCACCCAAGAATAATTTATATCCTTGGAGAAATACCAAAAGGTGTAGAAATTTTTAGATGAGCCAAAGAATTCTTTTACAACCCACTATACCCTGTTTATTTCACACATTAAGAAAAGATATTTAAAAGGTGATAATCACTTAGTATCTCCACAAAGTTTTTCCACTTGTATTAATGGAAAAATGTTATTTATATTTAGAGTTATAATTATACCCATGGACTTAAGTTATTTTCTTATGCTTTCTCATTTGTGTGTTCCCAAGGTTTCAACAGAGGTGAGAAAGGCTAAAATACTAAGAAAGTCACAAGAGAGATAAGTCATCTTTGAGGAGACTTGTGCTTTAAGTTGGTGCATTAATATAGGATGACAGGCTTTTAGGAGTACAGACTTGCTCAAAAATTAATTAAAAAAAAGTTAATCCCACTGCAGTTCTAGAAGCCTATCTGCTCTGCAATCTGAAAATCACATAACTCAAACATTACAGTTAAGCCTCAGATATTTTGTGGCTATTATGATGTTTGTGGAGGAATATCTGATTGGTTCTCACTTTTTTATTTGGCAGTCCTTTTGTCATTTTTACCAAAATCTGTTGTCTGCTTTATTTTTCAATGAAGGCCTGGAGTGGGGTACACTCTATCAAGGTACTGATTCAACGAAATTGCCTTTATTCCATGTCTTTATAGCAAGGATAATAACCACCATTCATAGCATGGCATGTGAAGCCCTTCCACATGTATTAATTCACTTAATACCTACAGCAGCCTTGTGAGATGGGTATTATTACAGATATTTTTACAGAGTATTTAGCTAACCCAACCTCACCTAGGAAAACACAGGTGCTAGACCCTCACCACAGATCTACTCTAATTCAGGGTGGTATTTTCTTTTCTTTTTTTTTTTTTAAAGATTTTATTTATTTATATGTCAGAGAGAGAGAGCACAAGTAGGGGGAGCAGCAGGCAGAGGGAGAAGCAGGCTTCCCACTGAGCAGGGAGCCCAATGTGGGGCTCGATCCCAGGACCCTGGGATCATGACCTGAGCTGAAGGCAGACACTAACCCACTGAGCCACCCAGGTATCCTCAGGGTGGTATTTTCAAATGGAATTTCTGTCTCTTGCCAGCTTGATTTTTGCCAGCTCCAGGATGAATGATACTGTGTCTCATCAGTCCATTAAATGTATTATAGACACAGCCATGGGTCCATGTGGGTGTCCTCTTACCTTGTCCTAGGTCTGTGCCCTTCCTGCCTGCTTCCTGGGCCAGGGCCCTGCAGTTACTCTGAGTTCCTGCCTCTAAGCTCCACCTTCACTTCACTAGTTGCCCTAAAACTTGAAGACTATTTTAAGACCTGCCATGTCATATATATATATACATATATATAACATAACAAAAATTATATATATATATATATATATATATATATATATATATATATATATATATATATGATGATGATGATCAGCACCCATACATCCTAAAGATGATCCACAAGAATGGAAACTAAATAAATCTAACAGAACAGCACTGTATTGGGAGGCAAGAATCAAAATTTGAGGACTAGATGTTAAAATGTTCCGACTTCCTCTCCTAGTGGTTAATTCAGTATTTCTTAGTAATCACTTTCAGTGGCTACACAAAACCATATAAGACTTACTCAATTTAACTGCCTGCCATTAAGAGGATTCCATAAATACTGAGATGAGACCTAGGCCAAGGAACTATTTTAGTTACGTTCACAGCACACTAATTAACCATTTTGCCTGGGAAAAGCTCCCTATTCTAAGGCATATTCATAAAATAGCTTTTAAGAAAAATTTAATGAAAACTTTTGTCTAGAGGCTTTGGTACACATGGGTACCCATATCTATTAAGGATCAGTTTATTCCTGAATATAATAAGGAATGAATATTAAAATCAATTTCTCTCTAATGTGACATATTTTACATCTTTAGGTACATCATAAAGTAAATTTTGCTGTGTGATCCCAATCATTTGCTCATTTATTATGCATTTATCAGACACTTACGAGGTGAAGGGTTCTGGGCTATGCCATGGAAGCATGAGGAAGAACCAGACCATCTCTTCCCTGTAGGAGTTCATAGTCTAATTGGGAAGGGATGGATTACTAGGGAACAAACAAATAGGTACCATCATCCATTAATATGTGAACTAGAACAGACTCTGATGGGGTGCTTCATAATAACCTTCATGTGGGTGGACCATTCTCATGGATCTCTCTGCATGTTTTGTTAGCAGAGGCATTGGCAGGCTTTTGGATTGAATTAGCTTTTCAAGGATGTTTGTACAGAGAACAGACTTAGAAGATAAGAATAATAGTTCTCTATGGAGCAGAGAGCAGATGTGCTTACTTGCCAGTAGGATAATAAAAGATTTGGGGTTCCTTAGCTGTGATGCAAAGCCACGGCATTTGCAACATCCATCTCAACTGTTCTGTATTGCCTCCGTGCCATGTGTGGGTGGGAGAAAGACAAGCACTGACAGAGACAGAAAGCTCATGTTGCTCATGGTGCTGTGAGTTATAAAGTCTCTTGTCTCTGATTCGGGTATCTCGTAGCTTCTGCCAGCACCTATGAAACTGGCTGACCAATTTGCTGCCTTGCAAGCAGGGAAAAATCTGACCTTTCACAGTTTTTGACACTCCAACCCCTGATTTTGGAATGCATTTGAATATGGTAATTTTTCAAAAGAGAACCTGCTAAGAACTATATCTTCCAATCTTTCATTTATGCTTCATTTTTGGTCTGTAGTGATTGTATTTTCATCTTTGCCAATATGAAGCAAAAGTTTGGGCTGCTGAACTTACCCAATGGCCTCTGTGCCCTTTTCCTGGAGAGTAGGGCTGTAAAACAAACATTTGGAGAGGGAAATTGAATCGCATTGTGATGAAATAACTGCAATGTTCTCATTTGCTAATGTTCCCATTCATTTGTAATTTAGTCTACAGTACCATGAAAAATATCTGCCTTTATTCCACCCTGAGGTGGATAATGACAAATTAAATAAAATGAGAGCTTGTTAAAACAAACAAGCAAACAAAACAACAAAGTATTGCTTTCACCCTATTATTACTGCATAATTCAGGAAAATAAAATTGACTTTTTAAAAGCAAGAGTAGAGCTTCTGGGTTGATGAACACATGGAAGTACCACAGAGGGTGTGCAAGCTCCAAGCCCCTCCCCACATACCTGGCCCTTGCATCTCTTCCATCTGGCTGTTCCTGAGTTATATCCTTTCACAATAAGTCAGCACTCTAGTAAGGGAAAAAAAAAAAGCAACAGTAATAGTCTGGTATCTGATTCTAGAAATCAGTGCTCAGTGACCTCTGAGCTTTAGCTCTCAATTTACAACTTACAAAGAATATTGTTCCTTTCATTATTTTTTTTTTAACCAACACCAAGAGGATGTGTAGAGTTTCAGATATTCTCAGGTAAAACAGGGGCAGATATACAGAATTTTTGCATTTTAATACAAATTAGAGTCTCTAGCTTTTTTTAGGTAAAAAGTGTGGTTCAAATCCATGTTTAGAAATAGTAGTCTGACTAGGATAGGCAGATAAGATAAGTCACAACATTTATTTGATATAGCAATCAAAGCAATATAATGCATACATCTTAGTACTAACTTAACAACTCCAGATGAGCAAAGAGTGGGGATAAGGAAGTATTGGTGAAAACAGAGGGCACCAACATTGATTGCTAAGTGTTGCATATCCCATGGATAGAATTGGAAATGGCCAAGATCCCAATCTTGGCATTTTCAACCAACATTGCTGATACTGTGGTTTTTCTGAAGAAGCTCCACAATCAGTTTAGCTGGGGATTTGGCCACATCACTTCTCTAGTTTCCTATCATGATGACTTGTTTCCAAATGCAGTGACCTGGAGTAGACAAAATGAGAACCTGAAGGATTCCATGTGTGCTTCTATTCCCAAAAGCCTTGACCAGGTAGAGGCTAAAGGACTCTCTTGAAGTCTTTCCCCAGGGCCACACCTTCATCTTGACTGGAGTTTTATGATCTTTTGGGTAGCCCAAAAGATGAATTCAAAGGAAAGAAAGTTCTCATTTCAGCCTACAGTAGAGGAGCCTTAAATCACTCATTCTTTTCCTCCATTCTCCCTTGAACTTTAAAACTTGGGGAATTGAAGAGGAGGATGCTTTTCCTTTTGGAAAATCTGTATAATTGGCCCTTATCCCACCAGTCCTAAGGGAAGAGATGAAGTGGAGAAAAGCAACACAAAGCAAACCAAAAGGCAAGAGTAAGAATGTAAATTAGAGTAAGGCTAGAGTAAGGTAAAGCCAGAGAGAGAGAGAGAGAGAACTCAAAAAAGGTAGAGATCCCTGCTCGTTTCACTGAAAAGTTCACCAGCACTTGGCACCATAACCCAGTTAATGTTCTTGACTTATACCAGGGAACTGACTCTTTTTGTACCATATCTGAGTCTTGAGCTCCTCCTAAAAGAAATTACTTAATCCAATGACTTAATCTAACTCCTCCTGAGAAGTCAGCCTTAAAGAAGAAGGCAATCACAGTCTAAAGTGTCTTGCACATACTTTGAGAGCCTACTGCTCCAACCCAACATTGTTTTTGTATATTCATTTAGGTCAAGGAAATGAGCAGTTCATATTCTCAAAGAACTTCATAAATATCTTTTGCTTATTTTCTCCAGAAGTCTCTAAAAGTTCTCAAGATATTATTTTAATTTAATTACCCTGGGACAAAATTTCACATTTATTATACAACTAGTCAACCCCCCAGCTTCCCATACTCCACTATTAAGTTAATCCTCTGTTCTCATGGAAAGATTAAAGCCCCACATCCCACCAAATGAATCTCTTCTTTCTGTTACCCTAAAGAAATTGGTTATTCAAGGTATATACAGAACGATTTTCTCTTCCATTTTCTTTTTCTTTTTTTTTTTTTGTGGTAATTAAAAAAAAATTTTTAGTTAAATTCAATTAATTAACATATAGTGTATTATTAGTTTCAGAGGTAGAGGTCAGTGATTCATCAGTTGTATATAACACCAAGTGCTCATTACATCACATGGCCTCCTTAATGCCCATCACCCTGTTACCCCATGCTCCCCGCCCCAGCAACCCTCAGTTTGTTTCCTATGGTTAAGAGTCTCTTATGGTTTGTCTCCCTCTCTGATTACATCTTGTTTTATTTTTCCCTCCCTTCCCCTATGTTCCTCTGTTTTGTTTCTTAAATTCCACATATGAATGAAATCATAGGATAATTGTCTTCCTCTGATTAACTTATTTCACTTAGCATTATACCCTCCAGTTCCATCCATGTCATTGCAAATGGCAAAGTTTCCTTTTTTTGATGGTTGGGTAATATTCCATCATATATGTACTACATCTTCTCTATGCATTCATTTGTCAATGGACATCTGGGCTCTTTCCATAGTTTGGCTATTGTGGACATTGCTGCTATAAACACTGGGATGCAGGTGCCCCTTCAGATCACTACATTTGTATCTTTGGGGTATATACCCAGTAGTGCAATTGCTGGGTCATAGGGTAGCTCTATTTTTAACTTTTTGAGGAACCTCCATACTGTTTTCCAGAGTGGCTGTACCAGCTTGCATTCCTACCAGTGCTGTAAGAGGGTTCCCCTTTATAAAAAAAAAAAGAAAAAAAAGAGGGTTCCCCTTTCTCTGCATCCTTGCCAACATCTGTCATGTCCTGACTTGTGAATTTTAGCCATTCTGACTGGTGTGAGGTGGTAACTCATTGTGGTTTTGATTTGTATTTCCCTGGTGCTGAGTGATGTGGAGCATTTTTTCATGTGTCTGTTGGCCATTTGGATATCTTCTTTGGAGAAGTGTCTGTTCCTGTCTTCTGCCCATTTCTTGACTGGATTATTTTTTTTTGGGGGGGGTGTTGAGTTTGATAAGTTCTTTATAGATCTTGGATACTAGCCCTTTATCTGATAAAACATTTGCAAATATTTTCTCCTATTTTGTAGGCTGTCTTTTGGTTTTGTCAACTGTTTTCTTTGGTGGGCAAAAGCTTTTTATCTTGATGAAGGTCCAATAGCTCTTTTTTTGCCTTTGTTTCCCTTTTTCTTATTCTTTTCAATATCAGCCAATTGGACTTCTTTCAGCAGCCTGGTTAGAATCTAACTCACTTTTGGCAGCTTCTGCCTAGTGCATCCCTGGGAGTTTCTGTAATTCCTTCTGAATTTCCAAAAGTGTATTAATTTTACCCTCATTCTTTTCTATGCTCAACTTTCTCAAAGTTCCACAAGGGCAACAGGATACATAGGAATATATCAATGCAAGGTCTATACCTGCAACATTTGGGAAACTCAAGTACATTTCCTTAAAACGTGACCATGCAACAGTTTATAATATAAACATTAATTCCTATATACCATAGCATTTCCCAAGAAAAGTAAGTTTTTCCAAGATTCATTACATGTTGCATTGTAGACTGTGGTTCTCCACCCTGTTAGCCACACATTAAAATTACCCAGGGATATTTCTTAACATTTTGCTACCCAGGCCTCACCCCAAACCAAGTAAGTATCTGAGAGGGGGATCCAAGTATTGATAGTTTTTGAAAGGACTGAAAAATCACAGGTGGAAACACAATCTAAATCTGCTTCCAGCTGTATATTACGATACAGATTAAATTATCCAGAGAAATGGGATAGAATAGTCAAGGAAAGGGAGAAGCAGATGGAAGACTGATGATTTCACCTTTCCTAGGGTCTCATAAATCCATGCTAGTTTCCCACAATCTGCCACCGCTGCTTTAGAAATTAGAACTTACATGGAATAACCTTCCTAAGAAAAGGTCCATTGTTCATTAAGCTTTTCAGATTCCAGGGTGTTGGGTACAGTGAAGGCCAGGTGTCTCCATACAGTCAGATCCCTGTGTTTGTTCCCTTACCATATTCTCTTTCAGAGAAGGAGAAAATGAGAAGTAAAGCCAAATGAGGTGGGATTCAGTAATAAATGAAATGTGTTAATGAGGGATATTTGTTAGGGGAACAAAATATTAAAATGCTTCCTTACTTAAAACAATGGTTTCCATGCTTAATGAAAACTGTCTTACTGTCCTACACATCAAAATGAAATAAACACAAGCATACAAAGATATTCACCTTGGAACATCATGCCTTCTCCAAGAGTAGTAACATTATTATCAATCTTTTATGTAGGTTCAGAAACAGGACCTTGTAGAGAACACTGGTGCGGTTCATTTCCCTGATGTGCTGGGAAAAGGTAAATGTGAGGCCCTTCTCAGAATGTTTCCAGTCCTCTGTGCCAGAGCCATGTCCATTAGAGTTTATGCACGATTCCAAGGGTCTTACTGTGACTTTGTCAACATAACCCTTCCATCAACTGGAAATTTCTGATGCTCGCAGAGAAGAAGAGGTAAAACAATGATTTCTCACCCTTTCTTTTCAAGAGAAATGGCTCAGCAGCTGCAAAATTCATTCCTGTGCAACTATCTGCCCGTGATACTCTTGATTGGTTTGGTAGGTTTATCTGCTGACAGACCATAATTGAGGAAAACATTGATTAATTGATCTGTTACTAGCTTGTGAGGCGCTATATGGCAATGAAGAATATGTGGTATGCAGATCAACTTTTAATTATTTTTATTTAGGGGCTGCTCCAATGAAATAAGTGACTAGGCAGGATCATCATTGATCTGTGGCACAGAAAGAAATGTTCACATTACATGCTGCAGATTTAGAAATGGTTTAAAATGTTTATTCTAGATGTTTAGAAAGGATCTTTGCCCAGTAAGGCTTTGACCTGTGTAAAATGCAAATTATAACAACAACTTGCATTTGTGCAAAGCTTTGCAGTTTACAGATCATTTTCTCATGCATTATCCTGTTTGACCCTCACAACAAATCTGAGAGGCAGGCCAGACAGGTGTTATTATTCCCAAAGAGACTAAGGCTAGGAGAGATTCCATACCCCCTACATCCCAAATCATTTGCCCTATGTTAGTATGTAGAGTATGGAGAACAAAAGAGAGTTTGAAATTATTTAGTGAATTCTGGCTGGTCAGACAACAAGGGACATCATACTTATCAACAGTTTCTTAGTATGAAATATGCTGAAATAGAACCTGCCATTAAAATACAAAGTATCACATAGCTTTGAGTGTGCTAAAGGGCCTTATCTTCTCCAACTTGATTATGAACTATAAGAAAAACTTAAGATAAAATCCATTAATTGGAGTTATTAAGGATTTTCCCACTGTATTTACAAAACCCATGGAGAAAAGGCATTGCTATTTTTTTGTTTTGTTTTGCTTATTTTATTTTATTTTTGTTTGTTGTTAGGCCATTGACATTGAACGAGTGCAAAATTAGTGTAGATTCTTGACACTCAGGGAAACAGAGGTTGAATATAGAATATTAATATTGAACATTTGCGCTATACAATCAGACAAGAATCACTGAGTATTGTTTCTTAAATTTCACATATGAGTAAAATCATATGGTATTTTTCTTTCTCTGGCTGACTTATTTCACTTAGAATTATACCTAGGTCTAGGTCCATCCATGTTGTTGCAAATGGCAAGACCTCATTTTTTTTATGACTGATGAACAAAGAGAAAAGAGACAAACAAGCAAAAAAAAAAACCACCCAGACTCTTAAATATAGAGAACAAACTGATGGTTACCAGATGGGAGGTGGGGGGTGGGGAGAGGGGTGAAATAGATAAAGGGGATTAAGAATACACTTATCATGATGAGCCCCAAGTAATGTATAGAATTTTTGAATCATCATATTGTACCCTTGAAGCTAATATTATACTGTATGTTAATCACACTTCAATGAAAAAGAAAAAAGAATTACTGAGTACTTTCCATGTGCCTAAGAGTATGCTGAGTACTGTGGGGTATTAAAACAAGTTCCCCACCCACAGAGTTTATGATCTAGTTGGGTGTAATAATCTGTGCAGATCCCATCCCTTAGTGAGAAGTGAAGAGGTGGGAACATGTGGATCAATATCTGTGCTGCTAATATTAAAAATGATAACAAGCAGAAGCCTTTTTTTTTTTTTTCTGCTCCATTTTCCTGGTCTAATTTGTCAGGGCACCACGGTCTGAACAAAAGCTGTGTCAATAGGAATCTGCACTAAGAAAGCAATATTTTTATCCTTTTTAATGTCGGTCTGCAAGCCAAAGTGACAACTGATAACTGTTCAATGAAAGGTCAGAAAATAAGCATGAAGCTGGATTTGTTTAGGGCTTACCTTATCTTTTTTTTTTTTTTGGATAAACGAAACTATTGTCCTAAGTCGCATAACCTGAGGCTCTTCACGTCTTACTAAACTGCATAGAGTTGAAGATGATTATAATGATTTTTTTCTTCATGCCCTTCTCACTGACATGGCTACATAGTTTTCAAAGACAAGCACAATTTCCAAAGGAGGATAAGTTTCCTTTTCATTAGAAAATAAGTAGTTTTGCTTTTTACAGAAATTGAAAAAGATTAGTAATAGAGGTAGTTCAGAAATAATGATTGCCTTTGAAGGAGAAAAAGACAAAAGAATTCATGGTAGGAAAGGGAGGTTTGACATGACTCTGATGTCCAGGCTGCCCAGGGAGTCAAGGGTAGCTAGAAGGGTTATTATAGTTTTGGTTCCCCTGGGAACAATTAAGGGATTAGTGGTCCCAGGGAGGACAAAGAGACATTGTCAATAGAGTAATAAAACTCTTCAGTACCAACAGACGTTGATAAACAGCTCCCCCAAAAGACATGATTTTGATCTAAATCCTAGCACCTCTTGCCCTAGGACCTCCTCTCCACCCACCCTTTCACCTTCAGATATGGCTAAGTTTCCTGTTCTTCTTTCTATCTTTCCTCAGGATGTTTATGGGTGCTTCCCTGATTCTGCTTCTGTCACCATTTGTCCTGAATGAGGCTTCACAGACAGGAACTAGATGGCCAAAGGTGCACAACAGTTCCCTGGTGTGATTGGGTGCTTTGGGGTGCAGCTGCGGAGACCTGGTCAGAGGCACGGCAAAAAGGAAAAGCTGCCAGAATGACAAAGCATGGTTCCTAGCTAACCCATCTGATAGGAATTCCCTGGTAGGGGGCTACTAGCACAGACCTGACATTCAGTGTTGAAAACTAGTGGAAAGGTTAGGTCTCCCAGTAATGGCCAAATAGCTTCCATTAAACTCTCCTGTTGACAACTGTTATAGACTCTCTCTATATAGAGACTATGTAATGTATTCTGATAGATAGATGATGGATGATAGATAGATAGATAGATAGATAGATAGACAGATAATTTCCCAAAGTGGGCAAGAACTGGAGGGGTTCAACCCCTGAGTAAAGAAAACTACACAGGGTGAAATCCACATATATAAGGCTCTTCTCCTGAAGGCACTTCTTCTGTCCTCATGAGGCTTATAGGAAAGTCACAATCTTCTTGACCTGAGGAGTTAGAAGGCAAAGCTTGGGATGCTGAGGTGGCTGGAAACTGAGACAAAATATCCCTAAAGAGAAGGAGCCAAGCAATCCTGAAAAATTACCCTATTAGATTTCACAACTTTCTATAAAACCGCAACATTTAAGAAAGTAAAATCAGCAGACGCAGAGAAAGAAATGGAACTGAATAGAGTCCAGAAATAGACCCAAAGATATATGGCTAATTGATTTTTTTTTTTTTAACCAAGGAGCAAATTAATGTAATGGGGAGAAGATTTTTTTTTTTCAATAAGTGGTGCTGGGAGAACTAGATAAACTTATGGAAAAAAATGAACCTTGATCTCTACATCATATTATACACAAAAGCAAATTTGAGATGAATTATAGATCTAAAGATAAATTCTGGGATGCCTGGGTGGCTCAGTTTGTTAAACGTCTGACTTCTGTTCAGGTCATGATCCTAGGGTGCTGGGATCGAATCCTGCATTGGGCTCCCTGCTCAGTGGAGAGCCTGCTTCTCCCTCTGTCTGCTGCTCACCCTGCTTGTGCCCTCTCTCTCTCTCTGACAAATAAATAAATAAAATATTAAAAAAAAACAAAAACCCATCAATTCTAAAACTATAAAACTTCTAAATGAAAACATAAGAATATCTTTGTGACCTAGGAATAGGCAAAGACAGATTATTTGTCAGGATAGACTCACAGATATTTATTTTACTCAATGATTTATAATTTATTAAACCAACATTGAGTTTGATGCTCAGTTATTAGATTTGGCCAGAGGGAGCTCCTTGAACTGGATCCTATGTCTATTTTGATATTTCCCTATTATTCTTTGAGCACGTCTATTCTAAGACAGAAAGATGTTTCAGACTTATTTGTCCTTTCCTTCTCCAAGCTCTAGAATCAGTTTTTTCTCCAAGGAGCTCTGGTTCCTTTTAGTGGGTCATGGTATAGATCTAACCCTTTACTCCGCCGAGATAAACAGATGCCATATTTGATTCATGATTCGAGGGACATCAATACTCATTGAAGGATACTCACTGAAGGATGTTCACCATTCTCCCACAGTAGCCTCTCCAAGTTCATTCAGAATAGGAATCTTTCCCTTGAAGGAGTTTAGTTTCACTAGAGAGACAAAACAAGCATATCTAAAACAAGAAAGAATGTAAAAGAAATACATTTGCATGCTCAATGTACAGCCTCTAATTGCCATGGGATTTGAGGAGAGAGAGGCATTGCAGAGTTTGCAGTGGTCAAAGAATAACAACTTTAAGAATGAAGGGCATGGTGTGATCACAGGCTGAAGGAAATGTGGTGCCCTGTGGAGAAAGTGAGGAGAAATTAAATCGATGGATGATTGATGCAGAAGGTTGGACAGGGTGATGAGAATAATTTTATTTTAATGCTAAGCTGTAAGAATGTCCTGTTAGACAGCCAGCTTACCCTACCCTATCAGACTGCCCTCTTCCCAGATAGAAGGCTGACCATAGAGAAGAGTGGTCAGCTGCCCCTCCATTTTCAGCAAAATACATTGTGCAGATAGAACTCTGAAGTACACTAAAAAGAAAATAGAGAAAATCCCTACTTGTTATCCTTCCAAACACAACTCCTTGGCTTCCAGTATAGGAACTGAATACCCAGAACTGGGCTTTTATTTTCTTGAGGTCAGTAACAGATCCCCCAAATCTCATTTTACAGTCTTCAAACATGCTCTACACTCAAGTTAGAAATAATTTGACAATCACTTCTCCTTCAGATCTAGGTCTGGTGATTTTCCTTCAATTGTTTTTGGCTTTAGGGTTTTCTAGCATCCCCAAGGAGAAGGGCCACACATACCACAAAATCTTTCAAAGACTTAGAGTTGAAACCAGGAGACTCAGGCTTACAGATGAACTACAGTTGGAGAAGGGGCAGGGCAAATAGGAAGCCCCTCTTACAGCACCAGTTTTAGGAAATGCCAAAGGACAGACTTTCCAGATTCTAGTGATAGTGATGTCACTATTGACATGCAAAACAAGACTTAATCTGGAATAAGACCCCAAAAGAATGAACACTTAGTGACTATTGCATGAACTAGGCATCATGCTAAATGCTTTGCAGGTAGCTTTTCATTGAATCCTCATAGTAACTCTGTAATGTAGGTATTGCTGTGAGTTTTACAAATACTGAAACCAAGACTCATGAGATTATTGTAGGTTGGATTCCCCTAGATAGCGATTCTGTGGTCTGTGTACAGAAGATATATAGAGGAGTGCTGAAAAACACCTGTAAAGGAATGAGAGGAGCACAGCTGGGCAGAGGAAAATATCGAGTTGGCATGATGTGACTGAAGTCTCAGCAAATCCCCCAAGGAGCTCTGGCACTGGGATGGCTTTCCAAAGCTGTGTCATTTCAAGGTGAGGGGCTGGTCCTTTGAAATCCCCCATGGCCCAGTCACTGGATAGCAGCTACCCCAAGATGAGGCAGCTCCTTTGGCTGGCAGCAATTCTGGATCTGTCATCAGCACACATGCTCAGAAGGTAAGGGAAGGAGTGCTTCAGTGTTGAAAGGGAGATCTAAATGGCATAGCCTCTCCTTGGGGAAGAACTCCAAAAGTTTGATTGGTCTTGTTTCCTTATGAAACTGAAAAGGAAAAGGCTAGGGGGTCTAGCTCAGGTCTTTGCCACTGTAGCTGTCCAGGAGTTGCAACCAAAACTCATCTTCTCCCTCCTCTACCATCCATTCTAAGTCCCCCTCGTCCTTGGTTAACACCTCTGCTATTTTATGTGGCTTACCTGGCAGAGGGACCCAGACTCTCATCCCTGAGGGTTCTGAGCCCCTGGTCATACGTTTCTTAGGTTGTAGCTGCTTTATCTCTCCATTTTCCATCTAAATTGGGTAAGGGAGTACCAAGAGATGCCCAGTGGGTTACCTGGATGCCAACCACATTCTTCCCTGCCCCATTGTATAAAAGCAGTCCTGCCTCTCAATACGATCAGGGTTATTAATCTTGCCAGTTTAGTGGCGTTTTTCCATGCCTCCTGGTCTCCTGGCACAAAGGACTCAATGAAACTGGATAGTAGCCATAGCTTAAAGTTAAATGGGACTCTAACCATGTCTTCTGGTTAGAGGGCTTCTGCTTTGGGGACCCAGAACTTCTAGATACCCAGAGCCTAATGGAGGGAAGTGCACATTCCCAGGTAGGTCACTGGGAATGATGACAAGAGAGGCCTCTATCACTCCCATCCCACACTTCTTGGACCTATGTTTTAGTCCTGGAGTCACTTGCAGCAAATGAAGGTGAAGGGCTCCACAGAGAACATGGAGTTTGGAGTAGTCATTCAAGTTTCCCTGTCAGGGAAAGGGGGGGACCCCATCTTCCTCTCTAGTCAGAAACATGGCTGATTTTGTTAGCTAATTGTTACTGTTTTTATTAGTCACATCGCTTGATGGTTCTCTTCTGCTTTTTCCTTCTTTCTTGTATGGTGTAGGTTACACAAGGTCATAGTCTCCTTCAAGTACAGCCTTGATGGTGCTGGTTGTAGGGTAGGATAATGAGAGAGCAGGATCCTTGGTGTGGTTTGGATCTGGGGTGTGAATTCAAAGAAACTTGAACCATTTTACTTGTACTTCAGTTTCCAGAGTTTGAAAAATCTCACAGAAATCAATCAGATGGTATTTGGTGATGTTGAAAGGTCTGATTCTAACACAAATATTTTCAGAAGGAACATGGGAAATGTCAAAAATTGTCAGCTCAGTGAATATCTTTTGGTGATAATGTTTTCCAGCAGTAAATTTCCACTGCTTCTCTTGCTTATTGTCAGTCGAACAAAGCACTTGCATGCTTTGCTGGTTTCTAACTAATGAGTTGGCTTTGCTCTTTTTAAAACAGTAATATATAATATAGAGTATCTATCGAGTCAATAAGCCTTTAATCAGAACTGTCTTAATGACAAACAGCACAGCATCACATGAAATAAGGTTAAAGTTTCTTAAATTGAATCATATTTTTGGTTTTGAATTTTTCCACAGGCATACAAGAATGATAAAAAGGATCATGTCATATTTGTTGTGCCTGAGGAAGTACAAAGATATTTGTTCCACACTTCCTTCCCTTTAGAATTTTAAAGTGAAATGGCCCAAAACTTTAAAAAAAAAGAAAAAACTACACTTAAATGTACAATTTTCAATACTGGAAATGGCAATTTCCAAATGCAACTCTTTTTAACACTCTAGTCATTAAATTAATTCTTGACTATTTTTATGGCTTGAAGATAATTTTAATATTTTTATGACAAGCACACTGGGTGTCTTAAGAGTTTTATTTACAACATGTATAGTATTCTATTTTCTCAAGTATGTGATATTTATTAAGCAAAGTAACCTGTTTTCTCCCATCTGTCTTCATTTTATGGGAGGATTTAATTTCATGTAGGACTTTAAAAGCTTGTCGGATCTAATGGTATTATACTGTCACAAGCCACCCAGAGATTTCATATTTTCATGTTGCTTAGCTTAAGCCTCACTATCAAAACGCTGTGTTGTCACCTTCTGCCCATGATGGGCACTCCAGTTGGTCCCTTCCAGACAGATGTTCTTCTAATAGTCTATACATGTCTAAACCAGCTCAATGACACATTTCCTCGACATTGGGAAACTTGGAAAAGTCTTAACAGCGCATTAGTTAAATTAGAGTTCTCATGACTCCTCTCCCCTCTGTTCCTCCTCTAGTTCACAAAGTTTCTTCAAATCTCACGATGACCAACTGACCAGTCTCCTCTCCCGTCCTTGAGTCCTTGTACTTGCTACCATAAGAACTAGCTTTCCCCAGCACAGTTCTAACCAGAAATCTTTAAGCTGCTGAGAAAAATACTTTAATACTGTTGTATTTTTAAATGTATTTTGGTATTGTTTGTATGATATTTCCTGGTAGGAGGCTAACTGGGGCACCAGAAATAAGCAGAGGATGCTGCCTGAGCATTTCTTAGCTCAGCATATTCTAGTTTTTTCTGTTCTTCTAATGAGGTAGAATCCCAGATTTTCAAGGGCATGTTCCACAGTTTTTAAGCTTGCCAAAGAGAATTTATGCCAATCTTTGATAAGTAGTTAGGAAAAATCCACAATAGGAGACCCCATGAGAAACTAGATCCAAGTGCTCTCCTAGAACAGAGCAACACGTAAAGAAGTGGAACTTTTTTGAAGAATGGAACCAGTTTTAGAATCTCTGTGGTGAACATGCCTCAAATAAGTAAATAAAGCTAATAAAAAGAAATGATTTAAGGGCCAAAGGTCAACTTCCCTGGACTAAGATCAAAGAAATCTCTAGTAGTGATGAAGGAGAAATCTGTAAATTTAGTGTAGGGTAATCTGATAACAAAGAACCTGCCTGTCCCTGGAGCCAGAGTAGAAGTGCCTCATCCAGAGGAACAGGGGCAAGAAGGACCGAGTGGGCCAAGATCATCTCAGAGCTGAGGTATATAGCTCGATACAGTCTTACGGTAAAGTCTGAAGGAGTTTGAGCTGAATCCTACCAGAGAGAGATCTCCAGAAATGTGACCATATTTGGAAGTAGAGTTTTTGTAGATGTAATTAATTAAGATGAGATCATGCTAGATCAGAGTAAACCCAATGACAGGTGTCCTTACAGAAAGCCATGTGAACACACAGAGACATAATAGACACACAGGGAAGAGGGTCATGTTACAAGGGGCACAGAGGCTGGAGTGATGCATCAAAAAGCCAAACAATCTAATGACTGCCAGAAATCACCAGAAGCTAGGAGGAAGCAAGGAAGGACTTTGCCCTAGAGCTTTCAAGAGAGTATGGCCTTGCTGACAACTTGATTTTGGACTTATGGCCTTTTAAGTTGTGAAAGAATAAGTCTCTGTATTTGGGTTTTTTAAAAAAATTGTGGTAAAAAAAGCCACACGTAACATTAGATTTACCCTCTTAACACATTTTTAAGTGTATAGTACAACATTATGAACTGTAAGCACAATGTTGTACAGCAGATTTCTAGAACTTCTTCATCTTGCGTGACTGAAATGCTGTCCCTATTGAATAGCAACATCCCACTTTCCCCTCCTTCCAGCTCCTGGCAACTACCTTTCCACTTTCTTTTTCTAGGAGTTTGAATGCTTTAGATATATTAGTGGAATCATGAAGTATTTGTCTTTCTGTGACTGGCTTCTTTTACTTAACATAATGTCCTCAAGTTTCATTCGTGTTGTAGCATAGGACAGGATTTCCTTTTTTTTTTAAATACCTGAATAATAGTCCACTGAATGTATATACCACATTTTCTTTATTCATTCATTCATCAGTAGACTTTTAGGTTATTTCCATCTCTTGGCTCTTGTGACTAGTGATGCAATGAACATAGAAGCGCAAATCTCTCTTCAAGATCCAGATATCAATTCTTTGGGATATATGCCCATGACTGGGATTGCTGGATCATACGTTAGTTCTACTTTTACTTTTTTTGAGGAACTGTTTTCCCTAGTGACAGTACTATTTTACATTCCCACAAACAGTGTATTAGGGGTCCTATTTTTCCACATCTTCCCCAATACTTATCTCTTGTCTTTTTTTTTTTTTTAAGTAGGCTTGAGATCAAGACCTGAGCTGAGATCAAGAGTTGGACACTTAACTGACTGAGCCACCAGGTGCCCTTCTTGTCTTTTTTATAATAGTTGTTTGAACAGGTGTGAGAAGATACCTCATTGTGGTTTTGATTTAAATTTTCCTAATGACTAGTGACAGAGAGCATTTTTTCATTAGTCAATTGTATGTCTTCTTTGAAGAAATGTATATTCAAGTTTTTTGTCTACTTTTCCTACTGAGTTGTAGGAATTCCTTATATATTTTGGATATTAATCCCTTACCAGATGTATGGTTTGCAAATATTTTCTCCCATTCTGTAAGTTGCCTATCTTTGTTATTTTAAGCCCTGCAGTTTGTGGTAATTTGTAATAGCAGCCCTAGGAAACTAATCAATATGGAATATAATCTCAATTATGAAAAATGGCTCTCTGTAGAAAAAAAATGCACGAAGAAAACAGATCAAATTGTTAATAGGACTTATCCCTGGGTGTGGAAATAAAGGCGATTTGTGTTTTCTCCTTTGTAATCATTTGTATCTTCCAGGTTATCCCAAATGAGAATTCATTACTTTCTTTGAGAAAATAATAATCCGTTTTAAAATTAAAACCTCATAAAAGTATTCAAAGGTATTTTGTAAGTCTGTCATTTAGTGAATAATTATTAAATATCGATTATGTTCCTGGTACAGTCCTAAACGCTGGAGATAAGACAGAGTTCCTTTACCCTCAATTTATTTACATTCATATACAAGGAAATAGACAATACACAGTTAAGGGAATAAATCAATAAAATAATTTCCTGGACATGTAGGAAGTAAAAGATAAAATGGGAGAATGTAATAGAAAGGGCCTGGGGTGGTCAAAGTAGCCCGCTGTGAGTCAGTATTTTGGATCTCAGCAGTGAGAGGGAGCGAACAATGTGAAGTTCTGGAGGAGTGTTTGAAGCAGAAGAACAGTAAGTGGAAAGGCCCCGAGATGGGCAGAAGCTGGTATGTTTGAGGGACAGAAAGAGGCCAGTGTAGCTGGAGTGCCGTGGTTAACAGGGAGAGGGGAAGGAGATGAGTTAGGGCAGGTGGTGTGGTGATGTAGGCTGTGGCAGAGGTCTCTGCAGTCAAGGCCAGGGCCCACAGTCCTGGGGAGAAGTCTGGGTATAGCATAGCAGCAATGGGAAGTCCATTAGAGGGTTTTATCAAGGGATTGTCGTGTATTGCTATTTACATAGAAATCTCACTCTGGCCATTGCGTGGAGGATGCGCTTCGCGTATGTGTAAGGGTGTTCAAAAATAAAGGTCAGTCTCAACAGTTTAAACAGAAAAGGAATGTACTAAAGAGCCCCAGGGAGCTCACAGATGCTCTGGGAGGGCCAGAGAATTAGACAAGAGGCTGCAGAACCGGCCATCCCGGTAGGGACCCTCCTGGGCCTCAGAGGACCCAGGTCCCGCAGCCTGTACCTGGGTGCCGACCCGAGGATTTATGAAAACATATCTAACTCTGTGCTTTAAATTAATAAAAACACAGATTTAAATCTGAGGCAAACCACTGATATAGTTGAGATTTCTTCTGCTAGCTAAGAAACCTAGAGGAGGCTCACTGTTATTTCTTCTTCTTCTCTGAAAAGGATTGCTTCTTTTCTCCTAAACCACTGTAGATGTCTGCATTTACCATCAACTTTATTTTTGAAATATATGTCTTTTTTTCAGACTGCCCCCTTTTTACCTGAGTGGCATTTAGTGGTGGGGAAAGGGATATATTTTTTCTTCTGGATTTATTCTCTTCAATAGAAATATTTATACAAAACATAAACTTTGATTTTAAGAAACCTCTAAAAGTAATCTGACATAATCTATGAATGGTCAGATTTGTCAGTCTGGCATTTCAAGATGGATAAAGTGCTATATTTATAAAAATGCGTAACTGAGATACTAACTAATACAACTGTACATTCCTGAAACAAGGGTAGGCAGGTAGAGCGTTTGTATATCCCATACAGAATTGTCCTGACCAGTTTCTCTCTCTCTCTCACACACACACATACACACACACATACACACACATGTGCACACACACACATGGACATATACACGGATATATACGCAGATATATGTGTACGTACATATCCCCTAGAATTCCCTGCTTGGTGTGGTGGAAAGACTGTAAGACTTGGAGGCTGGTTCCAATGCTCCCTTTACCACCTACACCTCTACAGTGGCCTGGAATATGTCATTTCACCTCTTAAACCTCTGCTTGGTTAACTGTTGTTCTTACTCGATAGATCGTTGGAAGGTGAAATAGATCATGAACTTAAAAGTGCTTTTTAGCTGTAATTTCGTTCTCTAGCAAACTCTGGGTGCTTGGTAGTCCTATTCTCGGTTTCTACCTGCAAGGGGAGGAGTCATACCAGAGCCAGATAACTGTGGAGCTATTGGTCTTCTGCATATAATCACCTTTCCTGTGGGCCCTAGAACTTACTTTTGGAGACATCTTAGTGTGCACTGAGCTCTTCCATAATTTCAAGGCACCCTTGTTACATGTGTTCCATGGGCTCTGTGTATAATGAAACGGGTTTTTCTTGTCTGGGATTATAACAGGTAACAGACTCTCCACTCCCTTTTCCCCCATTTTCCACACTGATGGGCTGATGAGATATGACTCTTTTGCAAGGCTCAATTATTAAGCAGTCTATCAGACCAGAAGAAGCCTTTACTTTTGAATCACAACAGAGGGAGAAGGGTGCTCAGGAACAGCTGCGGGGAGCCTGGAAAGAACAAAGTTAGAAGCTAGAGTTATTTTTTGCTGTTTGCTCTGAAGTTACCCAGATTAGCTGGGTGGGTGAATATTTAATGTCACCACATCATATATGTAATTTGTATTGTCTGCTTTTAATCTTTATACAGTTTTATAATCTTAATAACATTTTAATTAAAAATAAATGAACTGAATACTCCAACAGAAAATTTTAAATGCAGACTATCAGGCTGGAAACCCAAGCTCAGCTGGAGAGACAAACAAAACTAAAATATTCTAAAAATATATGGCTGAGATATCTGTCCCCTCCTGCTCAGAGATCATAGCGTCTCAGTGACTAAGATCTCCTAAAAATACTACAGGCAGGTTCCAACTCACAAACATGTAGGTGTGACATCCAGACCTACCTCTGTAATTCAATTTTAGGGAATGTTCTTTAATGCTCAGACAAAGATACTCCCATCTCTCTTTGGCCATTACTCTTGCAGGATTTACTGGCTTGCAGCCCTCTCTTTCTGTCCTAACCAACCCTTTGAGGGAGCTGACTCAGATGCGTACATTCCCCTGAGATCTAGTAAGTGCCCAAATCCCATGCCCTTATTTGACCAAATTCATAGTATATAAATGAGTCTATATAAATGAGCAGTGCCCTGAACCTCCTAGAGAAGTTTACATTTTTAAAATGCTGTTGGTTTCAAATGTATGCCTAGTGGAATTTCAAACAGAATTAGAGAGCAAGTATACAATCGAAACAGTGTGGGTAGACAGGCTTTTGGATTCATGACCAAACGTTATAGATTTTCTGGGGGCAGTTCTGGTTTCAAATAAGTCATGCTATTGTTCACAGAATGTTTTAATAATGTTTTAATTTGTTTAAAATATAGGACCATTTAGCTGCAATATATATGCCATAATCTTTAATGACTGTATTTTAAAATTACACATACAATTAAAATTACAGTTTTAATTGTATGTACTTTGGGACCACAGTTTTGGAGAAAACACATAATTTTGGAATCTCATTGACAATGGGGTTTGGATTTTATTAACAGTCTACTTTCCATTATATCTCTGGATTCTGGTTCTACTGAAATTGCTAAGCACTGAGAAAAACATGACCATCCAATTAAGGTTTGAAACAAAGCTAAATTTCTTGCTTGCCTCGTAAGGGATCTCTCTCCACTAGTCAGCTACAAGGTCAATGAGTGTCTCCAAGAAGAAGGAGGAATCACACCAAATACATCCTGCAAGATTCTGAGTTCAGAGCTCTAATTGCCTTCCATGGCAGAGACAGCACTTCTTTCTAAGTCCCTTTCAGGTTTCACATGGCTGCTGGGAGATGAATTTCCAGCCAGTTGAGGAGGAGTTGTGTAAGATTCCAGTGGGTCTAGGATCACTTGTCTGGCATGTTTGTGTGCTCATGTTTGAAGCTTAGCATAAGATTATGTTGAAATGGGGCATATGGGGGGCTCAGTCGGTTGAGCTTCTGCTTTCAGCTCAGGTCATGGACCCAGGATTCTGGGAGCGAGCCCTGCTTCTTCTTCAGGCTCCCTGCTCAGTGGGGAGCCTGCTTCTCCTTCTCCCTTGCCCTTCCCCTTGCTCCTGCTCTCTCGCTCTCTCTCTCAAATTCATAAATAAATAAAATCTTTAAAAAAAAAGGTTATGTTGAAATAAGTCATTATGATAGAGCACATTAGGAAAACTAGAGCTTTAGGCTTTGAATTAAACAGTATTAGAGTGGTGTACTCATTTATTTACTTATTCATTCTTTTTATATAAGAATTTGTAGAGTCCCTACTATGTGCTTTTCATTGCTGGATGCCAGGGATAATATATACAATGAAATAGAACCTAAATGTCACATGAGATCAAATTTCCCGTTCTAAAACCTCTGAAAAATCTAATGTCTTCTACAGGGTTTGCATTTGCTGATAACTCGGAACTGAAACTTGTAGCTTAATGTCTATATCAGTATGACCTTACTATTCAACTCTCTGCATTAACCTGACTTTATTTTTCAAGGAAATTCTTACCAAGTAGGATGTCTGTTTCATGAACTTTCTGAAACCCTTTATTTTAATAGTAGACTACCAAAGTGGCCTTCATCAGGGTAAATAGCCTCCTTCTAAGAACAATAGATCATTCACCTGGGTTTATCAAAGGGCTGTTCGCTCCTTATGGCTCCCTTTGAGACCCTCTCTTCACTGTGTCTGCCAATCCTAAAATATTATATCATGAAATCTACCCAATTCTGCTCTCACATTGAAGGACCCACCTTAAACCAGACTCTTATAAATATCTTCTTTTGTACTCTCTCTTTCAAGATGCTGCTAACACTCGGTCAAAGTAATGATCTCCTTTATTACAATGAGCAATAAACGTGGCTTTGCTTGATCTATAAATTTTTTGGTGGTATTTTCGGGGAGTCAGCAACCTACAGAGCTTATATCACCATCTATTTTCTTCTCTTGTTTCTGCTCTTCGCTGACCAAGACACAAAACTGTGTCCCTTCCTTGTTTTCCAAAATCCCCCAACACACAATTACAATCAAAACAAAATCCATTCTGACAAAGAGTGTCGACCATAGCTTTAAAAAGTTGGTGACATAAAGGGAGCATATTTATTAGCAATGACAACTTAAAACTGAATATTAGACATTCTTGTTCTTCAGCCTTCCACCCACTAGACAATGCTACTCAAAGTGTGGTCTGTTATCAGTACACCATGAGGTAAGTAGAGAAATTGAGAGTAATCATTTACAAACAATTGGTCAGTGATGATTGAACATTATAACCCCTCTTAAAACAAACAAATAAACAAACAATAAAAAGCTGCTCTTTCACCATAGATATGTTGAGGACCATTCTCCACACCCTCAGGTTTTCAGTTTAGTAGGAATTATCCCCATCCTTAAGCTACCCAAAACTTAATTCTTCTTACTGCATTATGTCGAGCAACCTACTTTCCATTCCTCTGCTTTGAGTACACTTTGAATATGTGGAGATATACTTGAGGCATTCTGCTAAACAATGAGATGTGTACTCTAGTTCCTACTGCGTAGCAACACAAAAGAGCTGGAAGAGGTCTTGCAATTTCAGTCTTATCTTTTCTCTCTCTTATAAAAATCAGAAGTCCTTTTTGTCTAATAGAACTATAGCATTTTTCTTAATGGGTAGAGGTTGGTACTGTCAACTTTGTCTTTAAATAATATCTTTGTCCCATTCCTTCATGATGAATTTAACATTGTCATGAACCATAAGGAACCCATCATTTTGTGAAGAAGTAGTCATGTAAAGGTATCATTGCAACACTGTAAGGTAAGTGCAGAGAGTGCTGAGGGTGGAGGACTAAGTGTGTCTGGGGATTCAGGGGATCCACTGTTTTATATCACTGAATAAATGTTGAGTAAATGATATAGAGTGGATGAAAGTTATAGTGCAGATATATCATGGATCTATGGTAAGATTCACGCTACTTCCCTTTTTCAGATAATCATAGTTTACCCTTCAGTAGTATCAATACGCCATAGAGATAGTATTGAGAATGGAGTGATGGCAGGAGGTCTGTGGTTATGGAAACTAAATAGCACTTAATTGAATCTCTAACAGATGGAGAATAATTAAATCATTTATTATCTTTTCACAATGCGTTAACTCATAGGTTAGCCTCAAATGATCAAATGGTTTTATCCAGCCTCCTGGTAAAGATTTAATATTTTCATCTGATTCAACTCTGCTATTTCCTGGCTCAATTTAATGATTAACATGGCATAAAAGTAACAATTTCTTGATTATTAAAATCCTATTTGCTGCAGATTACAAATAGAATCTATTCTGAAGCCATTACTAAATAAATAGTCTGTAATAATAAAGTTACATCAAGCAATCAAAAACTGTAATGATAAGTTTATTAGAGAATTTTAATTCAAAACATTATTACAGAATTAAGCAAATGCAACCACTAATGTTTTTCTTGTTAAAACAATTTTTAGATGTTGAATAATACATCAAATAACTCACTTTGCTCATAACAGTCTGTGGCATTTCTTTCTAAATCCCATGAGCAAAGAGGGTATTTGTGAATAGAACAGTCAGGAGATCCAACCATGGTGGTCCTGAAATGGTTTAGACAGCTCAGTTGAAACTATCAACATCTTCCCAATGTCTAACTGCAAGGCTGACCTTACCTTGTGTCTCTGACCAGTAGCAATCATTTATGAGAGTAAATGCGAAATATTTAACCATGAATCAGCATCTTCAAACTGTTCCTATGGAACTGGCCCCTCCCATGGAAGAGACATATGGGTATGATAATATCCAGTGGCGTCAATAGTCACTATCTCACATTACAGTATGTCTTTGTTTCTAAAATTATCCATTTCACTGTGTAAAGATTATGAACACAGAGAGGAAGAAAGAAGAAAGAAAGAAAGAAAGAAAGAAAGAAAGAAAGAAAGAAAGAAAGAAAGAAAGAAAGAAAGAAAGAAAGAAAGAAAGAAAAGAAAGAAAGAAAAGAAAGAAAGAAAGAAAGAGGAAGGAAGGAAGAGGAAGGAAGGAAGGATATGAATAAGATGGTCACAGTCAATACTTTGGTGTGCATCCTTTCTGATCTATGTCTGTTCTTATCACATACTATGTAAATGTGTATGTATATATGTATATGTAATTATCAAGGAAGGAATGCAAATACTTAGATCTACTGTTCTGTAATGTGCTTCTTTTAATTTTATAAACTTCTTTTGGGTGGGCTCAAAATGCTATATATTGCTTGATGGGATTAGATTGGAAAACATAGCTTGATCCCGTAGGCAAAAAAGCTTCCTACTCATCTGCTTCTCCAGATTTAAATTGTCCCAAGGGTGCAGACCACATATCACAGAGAGGAGACAAATGACATCATCATCATGAGCCACAGTTTAATTAATATGCCTCAGCATCACTATTTTTCATCCTTACATTATTTCATTTTAGGGCTATTTTAGGGAGAATCTTTTTTGAGTTCAAGAAACAGTCTTGCTTGAGAGTCCTCCATGAAAAGGTGTTATATCGTCATGCTATATATGTGGGCTGGAGCTGTACCTAGAAAGCCACTGCCACATAAGGCAGCCCTAGAATGGCTTCTCTCTCTACATCTATTTTATTCTCTTTCTCTCACTCTCTTTTATGAACACTTTTCTCTATTTCCTGGTGATTCTCATCTCTGTTATGTGGTGGCTTTCTCTGTCCTTATATCATCATCATCATGGCAACCCTTTATCCATCTTTTTGGCTCCTGTCCCTGTAACCAACAGCTCCACTCTCTTGGTTTCCTGTTGTCTCTGCCCATCATTTTATGCCTGATCAATCGGACCTCTGTCCAGAGTCTATGGATTACTCACCCTTGGGACAGCTCAGCTCTTGGTCCATTCCATTAAATGGTGGTAGGGCGAGGTCTGGTTTGTCTGGTAGAAAAGTTGGCCTTGCGACTCAGGAAGGACTGTTTAGAAGGATGTATGGTCAAGGCATGCAATAATCAACACTTTTAGTACAAATATCCTTGCAGTTGTCTGGTAATTCCCAGAAATGAAATTCCTGACTCAAAAAGTACACACATTTTAAAAGCTTTTGGTATATATTGCTGAATCCATCTCTAGAAATGTGGTATTAATTTGCCCTCTTACGAGAAGAATTAGTGTTACTTTTCCCTGCACCTTCCTCAACGTATGTTATTTTTCTGTCACCATTTCAATTCCAGATTTGCTAGTTTGAGTTAAAATTATTATGTAGATAGTTAGGAGACAGAATCTAAATTTTTTTTTTTACCAATATGGCCCACCCCCTTTAAAATGGCAAAGAAATGTCTTGGGTTCACTAAGAAATGCATTTGCCTACTTACTAATGAACTAGGACTCATTTTATATGTCTATGGGTCATTTTATTTTTTCTCCTGTGATACATTTATTCATATTTTTTCCTAATAAGTTGTTTGTATTTTTTCCATTAATTCATAATTCTTTATGTGTTAAGTATACTAAGTTTTTGTTAATTAATGTAGGCTGATACTTCTAATTTGTTGCTTGTCTTTTCCTTTATGTTATCTTTAATGAAAAATTTCTTGATTTTAATTAGCATATTTACAAACCTTTTCTTTTATGTTTTATCTATTTCACTGCTGCATGGTTGATAAATGCTTTGAGAATTACATTGAAAATTCTCACACCTACAACAGTAATTCTACTCCTATGGGTATGTTCCAGAGAAATTCTTGGATTTGTGTAACTGTTGATATAAATGTATATAAATATTTATAAGTCTCATTTTTTAATCAGGAGGAATGACCTGGGAACAATCCAAATGTTTATCAAGAAAGGAATGGATTTTCAAAAATTATGAGATTATTCAATGGAGTACCAGGCAGCCATGAAATAAATGAATTGCAATTATGTTTTAGTTTTCTATAGTTGTACAATAAACCACCTCAAAATTTAATGGCTTAAAGCAAAAATGGCCTGTTATTTTTTATAATTCTTTGAGTTAGTCAGACTGTTCCTTGACTAATTTTGTCTGGGCTCACTCATGAGATGGTGTAGCTGGCAAGCCTGTGGAGACTGGACTCAGCTGCCGTAGCTGGGACAGATGGACCTTTCTTTCCATGTGCCTGAGTTTCTTCCAGCACAGTGGTCTCAAAGTAGTGTTAAGAGGGTAAAAGCAGGAGATGCAAGCTCTGAAAGTTGCATGACATCAGTTCTGCCATGTTCTATTGGTCAAAAGAGTCACTAGACAATCCCAGATTTGAGGAGTGAGGAAATGGGCTTCCCGTCTGGATGGAAGGCATAGCAAAGTGATATAGCAAATGGGAATGAACAAAAAAAAAAAAGACATGATTCATTGTGAGCCATTATTTTGTTTATAATAACCTTTGAGTATTTTATTATCATGCTGTTTTTACCCTTTCAACTCTGTCCAAATTTTCTATAACCATTAGATATAGCTATCCCAAAATTCAAAGGATTGTTTATTTTTTAATATGGGTTCTCTGAATTTTTGGAGGATACCTCCCAATAATTTCCCAAATGCTGACACTGTGGTAAAATTATAACCTGCAATTCATATCTGCGTGGCTTGTTTTCTAGGATCTCAATAGTCCCTGTGATAGTTAATCCTTCTGTGTCAGCTTGGTTGAGGCTATGGATACCCATATATTTGGTTAAACACATCTGGATGTTGCTGAAAAGGTTTTTTAGACAATATTAATATTTACGTCAGTAGACTTGAGTAAAGCAGATTATCCTTCATAATGCGGTGGGCCTCATCCAATCAGTTGAAGGGCTTATGAAAACAAAACAAAACAAAAACCTGACCTCCCTGGAAGAAGAAGGAATTCTGCCAGCTGAAGGCCTTTAGACTCAAGGTAACACATCAACTCTTTCCTAGGTTCTTATTAGTTCTATTTCTCTGGGGAACCTTAATTGACATACATTCCTTAGAGACATGGCAATCTTATTCCAGTTTAAGGAAATGTCCTTTTTTTTTAAATTCCTCCTCTGCTCCTGTTCTGATAGTATGAGTGATGCATATTTTTCCAACCCTCCAGCTCCCCTTTGTTTCCCTGAGAAAATTTGACTTCTAGAGAAAGTTTCCAGGCACATGCCCGTCTAATTTCCTTTTTGAACTTTGAGTCTGCAGTAATCGTATGGGGTTGTTTCTTTCTTTACAACAACCCCAAAAGGGTGACCTATTCTTTTTATAAAAACAATCTCATTCCTTTTTATTCATGTATTAATAAGTTGACCACTTTTCTGTGGGAGAAGATATAATTTGTATCTCGGTTTCCAAATGTAGCTAGAAAGAACTTTTCCTGAATTATCTGACACAACTTCATGAGGAGATCTGCTTGGAATGTAGACACTATCATGGAAATGAAGCAGCCATTGTAGGATCAGAAAGAAGAAACCCAAACTCTAGGTTTAGGGTGGCAGGAAGAGAGAATTAACCTGGGTTATTAACAGCACTGTTGGCCTTTGTACCGCCTACCCCCATATGTTTTGTTATCTGGCAGTGATAAGTGCTTTCCAGCTAAACCACTTAGTTTGGCTTTTCTCTGGAAGGCAGTCTAATAAAATCCTAGCTAATATAAAAGGTATTTCAGAATGTAGTAAAACAAATAAATGAACAAAGCAAAAACATTTGTTAACCAAACATTTCTGTGGTCTTCTTAACGTTTATATTTTTGAAACCTTTTTAATTATTCACAGGGTTTCATGTCTATTATGTCTTTTGATCTTTGTAACAGTCCTGGGAAGAAAAATAGTTTTTATTATTCTCAGTATACAGATGAGGAGGAGTATAAGGCCCAGAAAAACCATAATTTATGATTTTTTAAAAATCTGGCATATTATTATGCAGTGATCAGAATCCTGGCTTCTACACAATTTATTTACTATAGTCCCTGGCACATGTTATGTGCTCAATAAATAAATGAATTAATGGTGTGTATAAAACATTTAGTTCAGAACCTGGCATATACTATGTGTTGAATAAATGAAATTTAATAACAATAATAATAACCACATGTTAGCTTCTTGCCTCGGGACCTACTGAATCCTATGAATTGAATTATTCTTCAGCACAGACCTAAAGCTAGCTTCTCATGCAGAATGGCACCTAAAAAGGCATCCTTAATGCCAAGTAATAACAGAAATGAATTTATTCATTATTCCAAAGAGAGGAGTAAACAACTGTACAAAGCTTGGATAAATTTCAAAGATAGGTCCCTTTGATTTCAAAATATTTATCAATGAAAACTGTTTAATTAATTAACTTCCCCCCCAGTAAGTGTTTAAGAAATGATTGTCAGAATATAAGACAGAAGTGACTTTGGTTGGCTGCTTGGCCAGTTGATAGGATTTCTTTGCTAAAAGACAAAAATCTTTGACATGATTTCCTTGTAGTAATATCTGTTTTAAAATAATTATCATTTATCATATAAACCACTCTGCACATGCTATTTTATAAATACTCATACTACTCCTGCAAGGCAGCTGCTATACTCTTTGACAGATAAGGTAACTTAAAGCACATGACTATGGGAACAGCTCCTCCCCTGAAAAGTGACTACCAAGGTGATAATAAGAAAGAGGGCATAGGCTCAGTGAAAATTCATCCTTGATCCTGTAGGAGCAGTTTTTGGCTCATGCTCCATTCTGCTGATGACTTGCTCGGGGTATCTCAGTACCAGAAAGATGAGGCCTTTACAATATCTGTTGGAGAAAGCATTGGTCATAGAGTAGATCAGGGGCAGACTCCATCTACTGAAAGCATTAAGCAGGCATTACGATAATTTTAACCATAGAACATGCAGTGTGGGTCTTTCAGACAAATTCTTTTACCAGTTGTCATTCAAAACTGTGACTCCTCCCTGACTTGGCCATCAACTTTGACTGCCTTTCAATGGGAAAGAAGTAAAAATAATGCAATTACTTAGGAAAACCTAGCCAAGAAATCATCTAGGAAATAACTGTATAGTCTGCCTTCCAGAGATTTCCTTAATATCAACAACAATGTCTTGCATTGGTAATGTGCTTCACAATGGACCTTATGACTTTTTCACAAGGAGGTGGGTATATAATGGGAAAAAAATTTAATATTTTATTAAATATTTCATGAAATATTGGCCATGACAAAGATCTACATTCAGTATAGCTCTCCCCTTGATTAACTGAGTTACTTCAAGTTAATCAGTTAAGTTCTAAATCCCCTTATCTATACAGTGATATTAACAAAAGTAATAAAACACCTCATTCAGCTGTTAGAATGTCAAAAACAGATGTCATGTGGGTAAGCCATTTATAAGTTATAAAATGCCATATAAATGTGGTAAATTGTCCATGCTTATTATCTTATTTTATCCTCACAGCAGCTCTGTAAGGCAGTTAGGGTAGAAATCACATACAAGCTTACCAGCCCTCAACCACACAGCTGTGATAAAACCATTCACTTACCCAAGGAAACAAAAACATGAAGAATGCCACAGACATTTCCATGATGCAGAAACTCTCAGTCATGGTGGCACAGACTCAGACTCATGTAATCACAGTACCATGACATGGCCAGTCAGACACAGTAACATGGCGAATGTTTCTCAAAATTGACACTGTACCCCTTCACAATATCACAGACAATATACACAGGCACAGTTGTCTTATAAGTGAGGGGATTGAGGTTAGATAATTTAAATAATTCACCTAAGGCAATCATAAATGACAGACCCAAGATTTGAGATAAGGACATCTTGCTCCAAAGAATTGAGCAGTTACTGCATCACCAGCCTCATATCAGAAAAGGAGTTTCATATATCCCAATACCAAGCACTGTCCTCATGGATTATGAGTCATCATGTCCTTCGTTGACCAGAGTTTACAACGTATGCTTCTTGCCATGGCTACTCTATATTCTCTCTAAAATACTTTGGACAGTAAAGAGTCTGATGACAATAGAGTTTCAGAGCTTGGAGATGATCTTTATAACTCCCTCATACTGGGGAAGAATTCAGAGGAGTCAATGGACTTCCCCTAGGTTGGTCAGCTCATCCATGACAGAGCTAGACCAGATCTAGGTCTTGAACACATCATCCTGGACTCATTTCATTCCCTCTCCTCAGCTGTGAACCATCTTTAGAATCCCGGCTGATGTGCATGACGGGGTGGGCTGTGTCTGGGATGGGCATGACCAGGGGGGCATGGCTCTCCAATGGGTCCACAGCACAGGACGCACATTGAAGTACAGGTGGAAACAAAGGAATATTATTTAGACCATGAAGTCATGACGTAAGTGTTCATTGTGAAGTATTGGTTTGGCTTTTCTGTAATAATAAGAGAAGGAATAAAAGGAGCCAAGAGGAAAAGCCATTTTGTTGCCAAGGTAATAATTCACATCATTCGACATTTAAACGATTAATGCAATATTTAAAAGGGAAGTTATCGCCTTGCATGAGGTGATCTATTGGCTAAATAGGCTCCATGACATTTTGAAGAAACAGAAAGTAGTAATTATAATACAAGAGGTTTTTAATGGGAGCCCAGAAGAAAGCAGGCAAACAGAGACAGGAAAGCAGCATTAGCAACCTCAGACCTTGTTACCACAGCAGGATGAGATTTGATTTCCTTCTGTGTCCTAAGATCCAAACTCATTTCCCTGAGACTCACCTAAGATTTATGGGTGGCCCCTGAAAGATGTTGTTGTGGGTCCAACCCACCTGAGCCCCTTTAGCACACTCACCTTTATGGGAAGAGCTGCATTTCTGGCTGGTGTCTTTGATTCTGAGGTGTATGCACTGGGCTCTTTTCCTGGGCAAAGTTGAACTGGCTATTTTCCCTTTCATTAAAGAGAAAAGAGAAAGGTGGGGATGTAGCCAAAAGGAGAAAACAGCATTTATCCTTGGATATGGGATTAGGGCTGGAAGGAGAAGATGATTATCCTTGGGTCAGATGCTTCTTAGTGAAGAGCAGAGAAGAGAGCAAGGTGAGCTGAACTTCTGCCATAGGGTGACTGTGTGGGCAACAAAAGGCAATTAAGAAAAACATATGGCCGCTTTTGTGGATAAAGTGCTATTTATAGCATTCTAGAACTTTAAACTGAAATGGAGCACAAATCCTGCATTTCAGGAAATTAAGGCCCAGGGAAGAGAAATAACTCCCAGATTCTGGGTGGTTAGTAGCAGACCATGGTGACCCAGGTGCCTGCCTCCCAGCCTAGGGATTTTCTATAACTCCACACAGAGATTTGAAAGTTATTAAGGGGAGAAACCTCATCCTTCCTTCCTTCTTTCCTTCCTTCCCTCCCCCTTTTCTCCTTATCTTCTATTTATCTGGTATTTATCCAGAACCTACTGTTCTTAGGCACTGTTTTTAAGTCCTGGAGGCATTGGGCTTAATGCAAAATTTCTTTCTTTTTTTTTTACTCCCTTCATTTTCATAGCCCGAGTACCCAGTATGTGATAACTACCCATAAATGTTGAATGAAAAAATACGGCTTAATATATAAGAATGAAAAAGTCAATTATTTCTTTTGAATGAAGCAATGAATTTTTGGCCTGGCCAAATTAAATTCTATTGGACAATAAACTGAATTAAATTAAATTGCTATAGGTAATCTGCATTTAGAATAATACAGAAACACTGAATTTATCATTTTGGAAGAATTTGATCATTGACATTTAGAAGAAATAATTACTTTTCAAAAAGCTTTTGAAAATGTAGTGTCACATCTTGATAAAGTATTGATGTTTCTAACAGGTTTCAAGGGGACATTAGCTGGTTGGACACATTTTAACTAAACTAGGGTTGCAACAAGAAAGGCAGCCAGTGAATAATTTAGGAATAATTTTAACCCACAATCACAGTTGACGCTTCCTGCATTTATCCTGTAACTCCACAGTTTGGAGGATTTTAACAGAGAAAGGTATAGCATCTACTCAGAATTTCAGGACAAATGATGCAGGGAGATCAATTCATAATTTGGATTAAGGCCGTATTATTTTTGCCAGCATTTGCAGCTAATGTGGATGACTTTGGTGTGGAGCTGTCTCACCTGAAGATGTGAAATAAACCCAGGGTATGACTGCCAGTACTGTTTTCATATTTCAGGTTAAATGATCTTGGCATTTTCCGAACAATAATGATATTTGTTTCTTTGACTTAACTAATCCTTTGCATTCTCTTTACCTCCTCTAAATGCCATTACACTCAGCTCTTTCATTTTCTGTCTTGAGTGAGCAGAAAGTTTTTCCCCTTCTCATCAGAGGCACATTTCTCAGTAGTAATTTTAACTTTGATGAAAAACCATGTGATGGATTGAATAACCAAATAGCTTCCTCACTGAACCAGGCTCAGTTTAAATTATTTAGTTAAAACAATTTAATTTGGGGAAAATGATCCAGATAGCAATTGGTAAAAAGAATAGGTCAAAGAATAAATACTCGAAGTTGTAAATTGATTTTTCCCTTACCTATTGGGAACATTGACTTATTATGGTTGAGGTTTTGTGAACATTGCATCTTCAAGTACAACATTTTGTGCTTTTTAAAGTGATTTTATACAGTTTTAGATTTTTAAATTGTTTTCGTATTTTGTTGCTAATTCATTTCCCAGCAATTATTCCTACTCTTTATTGTTTTCTAAAAGGTAGAAACAACCTAAATTCACAATAGGAAATTGTTAAACAAAATTATGGCATGTCTGTATGATGGAATACTATGTGGCCATTAAAAAGAATATTTCAGAAATATATATACATTGACATGAAATTTCATGATCTTTGTTAGGCTTTAAAAAATCAGTTTACTAAGTAGTTTTTACAGTATGATTCTATTGAGAATAGTGTATAATACAAGTATAATGTATATAACACAAAACATAATTTAGTAAAGAATCTATAATAGATTTACTAAGAAGAATATGTGTTCAGAAGAGACAGAAAATAAGTGAGAAATTTTTGAAAAGAAAAAAAAGTAAGGGAAACTGGGAAATTGCTTAAGTAACACATAAAATTTTGCCAGAATTTCCCCCACAGTGTACCGGAAGTATCAGAAAAACAGTGACTCTGAAGATTCACTTTTTAACCAAATAGCTGCTTTGGCCAATTTGTTTTTGATCAATCTGTTTTTCTCTCCTTCCATCTGAGCATTCAAATTGTCCATTTATTTTGTTTTTCCACTGATAATAGAATCTTCTAGCAGCTGAGGGCCATCTCATCTACTCATTGCACCACTTATTCTTATGAGAACCAGTTGCTTGGAATACTGTAGCAATTATGTAAATTCTTAGGTCTCCTCATAAACCCAAACACCAGCAGAAACATTGATAATATCCATGACTGATGAATATTTAAAGGTATGTCAGAAAAGTCTGAGACATAGTGCTTGAGATAGGCCTTAGGTTTTATCTAAGAGAGAGATATGTACACCCATAGCCATAGAACTATAGTTGTGTGATAGACTCCACACTTACTAGCTTTGGACATGTGACTCAATCTCTTTGATCCTTTTTCTTATCAGCAATATGAAGGTAATAAATAAAGTCATCTCACAGGATTGTTATGGGGATTAAATGAGATAGTATAAGTGTGGTGGGTAGAATAACAGCCTCCAAAGATGTCCACATCCTAATTCCTGGAACCTGTGAATATGTATAGGGGAATTAATGTTGCAGATAGAATTAATCTTGCTAATGAGATAACCTTGAGATAAGGAGATCATCCTGGATTATCTGGATGGGCCCAATGTAGTCTCAAAGAAACTTAAATGGGGAATAGGAGGCAGAAAAATCACAGTCCAAGTGTTACAATATGAAAAAGACATGACTGGTCATTGCTAGTTTTGAAGGTAGAAGGGCAACATAAACCAAGGGATGCAGACAGCCTCTAGAAGCTGGAAAAGGCAAGAAAACTGGTTTTCTTCTACAACCTCTAGAAAGGAACACAGCCTTGATGACACCTTGATTTTAGTGCTGTGGGACCCACTTCAGACTTCTGACCTCTAAAACTATATGATAATAAATTTTCATTGTTTTAAGCCACTTTGTGTTAATTTGGTACAGTAGCCGTAGGAAACCAATATAGGTTTTGGTACCTGAAGGTGTGGTGCTACTGTAACAAATCCCCAAAGTGTGGCTATGGCTTGGGAATCAGGCAATGGGCAACAGCTGCAGGAAGTCTGATAAAAACAGCATGACAAAAAGAGTCTAGATTGCCTGGGATGGAATGTGAGTTGAAATGTGGATGTTGATGACTCTGCTAGAGAAAGGAACCAGGGCTTGATGATTTTGGAAATTCTCAGCCTATCCTTATTGCAAATGATGCTAAATTGGGGGCTTCAATGTCAGAAAAGTGGGCTTTGGAGAGAAGGCCAAGGGTATGGCTGGGCAGACAACCTTTTTGCTAATGCCTCAGGAGGATCAGAAAGTCAGACTATTCAGTCACACAGAAGGCTCTTTGAAGAAATTAGGGATGTGACTCATGTATTCCTCAGCCATTCAGCAGAAGCCAGAAATAGAGATAGTACTACCCAGGAAAGATCTGTGGAGGATCCTCTAGTCTAATGGAGTGAATATTCATGGGGGAGACTCACAGAGTTTTTAAGAAATTTTTGTCACTTCTAGCTTTGAGTGAAAGGGACAGAGAGTATGAAATAAAGGAAGGCTCTTGGACTTCCAACAGTCTACAAGCAAGAAATAGGCTGATAAAACTACTCAGCTGAATTAAATCCAACAATATAAAGAAAGAATTACTCGCCATGATCAAGTGGGATTTATCACAGATATTAAAGTTTGGTCCAACATTTGAAAATCAATTAATATAATCCATCACATCAAGAGGCTAAAAAAGAAAAATGACATGATTATATCAATAGTTGCAGAAAAAAACATTTGACAAAACCAATACCCCATTTATGATAAAAACTTTCAGGAAGCTGGAAATATGGGGGAACTTCCTCAGCTTGATAAAGAATATCTACCACCCCTTCCCACCAGAACCCTATAGCTAACATCATACTTAATGGTGAGAAACTTAAAACTTTCCCACTAAGGTCAGGTAAAAGGCAAAGATGTCCCTTTTTTCCAGTCCTTTTCAACATCATACTAGAAGTTCTAGCTAATACAATGAGACCAAATAAAAAAAATAAAAGGAAATAAAAGATGTACATATTGGGAAGTAAGAAATAGAACTTTGTTTGCAGATGTCATGATTGTCTACATATAAAATCCAGAAGAATCTATGAAAACAAATCTGGGAACTAATAAGTGATTATAGCAAGGTTGCAGGAAATAAGGTTAATATACAAAAGTCATTTGCTTTGCCATATACCAGCAATGAAAATAAATTTGATTTGAAATTAAAAGCATGAAAGTATTTACATTAGCACCATCAAAATGAGATACTTAGGTATAAATCTAACAAAATATGTATAAGAGTTACATGAGGAAAACTACAAAATTCTGATGAGTGAAATCAAGGAAGAACTAAATTGCATGTTCATGAATAGGAGGCCTCAATATTGTCAAGCTGTTGGTTCTTTCCAATTTGATCTATAGATTACTGCAATCCCAATCCGAATTCCAGCAAGTTTTTGTAGATATCAACAAACTGATCCTAAAATTAATACAAAAGCGAAAGACTAAGAACAACCAACTCAATATTGAAGAACAAAGTTGGAGGGCTGATACTACTTGACTTCAAGACTTAATTAAAAAGTTACAATAATCAGGATAGTATGGTACTGGAGAAAGAATAGACAAATGGATCAATGGAACAGAACAGAGAGCCCATATATAGACCCACATAAATATGGTCAACTAATCTTTGACAAAGGAGCAGAAACAATAGAGTGGAGCAAAAATAGTCTTTTCAACAAATGCTGTTGGAAAACTGGACATCCACATAGACCTTATACACTTCACAGAAATTTACTCAAAATGGATCATAGACCTGAATGTAAAATGCAATTACTGTAAAACTCCTACAGGGTAACATGGGAGAAAACCTAGATAACCTTGGATATGGCAATGACTTTTTAGAGACAATGCCAAAGGCACAATCAATGAAGGAAATACTCGATAAGCTAGACTTCATCAAACTTTAAAAACTTCTCTGAGAAAGACAATGTCAAGAGAATGAGAAGACAAGCCACAGACACAGAGAAAATATTGTGAAAATACACTCCTGATAAAGGACCATTATTCAGAATATACAAAGAACTCTTAAAATTCAGCAATAAGAAAATAAACAACTCAATTAAAAATGAGCCAAAGACCTTAACAGACACCTTACCAAAGAAGATATATGGATGGTAAATAAACATATGAGAAGATGCTCCACATCATGTTATCAAGGAAATGCAAATTAAAACAACAATGAGATATCACTACATACCTATTAGAATGGCCAAAATCCAGAAAACTGACAACACTAAATAATGGTGAGGATGTGGATGAACAGGAACTCTCATTCATTGCTAGTACAAACGCAAAATGGTACAGCCTCTTTGAAAGACAGTTTCATGGTTTCTTTTTTCTTTTTTCTTTTTTTTAAGATTTTATTTATTTACTTGAGAGAGTGGGTGAGAGAGAGAGAGAGAGAGCGTAAACGGGGGGAGAGGCAGAGGGACAAGAAAACTCCCCACTGAGCAGGGAGCCCTATGTGGGGCTTGATCCCAGGACCCTGAAATCATGACCTGAGCCAAGGCAGATGCTTAACTGACTGAGTCACCCAGGTGCCCCAGTTTGATGGTTTCTTACAAAACTAAGCATACTCTTATCATGTGATCTAACAATTGTGCTTCTTGGTATTTACCCAAAGGAGTTGAGAATTCATGTCCACACAAAAACCTCCATGTTTTAGATGCTTATAGCAGCTTTATTTATAATTCCCCAAACTTGGAAGCAACTAAGATGTCTTCCAGTAGGTGAATAGATAAATAAACTGTGGTATATCCAGACAATGGAATATTATCCAGCACTAAAAAGAAATAATCTGCCAAGCCATGAAAAGACATGAAGCAACCTTTTTTTTTTTTTTTCTTATTCCATTATTCACAATCTAATTTTACATCAAATCCATATGCATCTATAAATTCAACACACTGAATTATATACATCCTATCCAGAAATAAAGATCCAAGCACAATTAAAAGATCACATCCTTCCAATAGGATAGGGAGGGCACAATGAACAAAACAACCATATTGTCCATGTGTTTCTCCTAAATGACAGATGGTACTGGTGTTTTTCATATGAAAACAAAACAAAATAAAAGTATTATTTTACTAAATGATTAGAGCCTGTTTGCCTTTTTTTTTTTTTTTAAATTCAGATGGGGGCTCAAAACCCTCCAAAATAGTATTTTGAGAAAACTACCAGCTTGAATATATAATACACAATTTTCCAGATTAAACTAATTTTAATAATTTTCATAGGCTTTGAATTAGAATAGCTACAAAATATTTCTGCCTTTTACTCTGTAATAGACAAAAATAACAAAATATGAGACATATTATGGCATTGAGAAGTCCTCACTTAATCTCTACATTATGGAAAAGAGAACACCATTATTAGAGTCCTTGGAAAGCACAGAATTGTTTCAGGTCCTTCAAGTAAGATGTCTCAAAAATATTCAGTAAGAATGGCTTTAAAATATTTTATACTATAAGGACATGAAGCAACCTTAAGTGAATATTATTAAGTGAAATAAGCCAACTGGAAAAGGCTCCATACTCTAAGATTCCAATTGTATGGCATTTTGAAAAGGCAAAACTATGGGGACAGGAAAAGGATCAGTGGTTGTCAAGACTTGGGGGGAGCGGAGAGATGAATAGGCAGAGCACAGAGGATTTTTAGGGCAGTGAAAATACTCTGCATGATATCATAATGATAGATACATGTCATTCTACATTTGTCCAAACCCACAGAATTACAACACCAAGAATGAACTGTAATGTGAAAATACAGACTTTGGGTGAATATGATGTGTCAATATAGGTTCATTAATTGTAACAAATATACCACTCTGGTGGGGGATGTTACTAACAGGGGAGGTCATGCATGTTTGGGAGCAAAGGGTATATGGGAAATCTATGTACCTTCCTGTTAATTTTGCTGTGAACCTGAAACTGCTTTAAAAAAAAAAAAAGTCTTAAAAAAAACAAACCCCACTTAGCTGCCAACATATGCTACCTTTCATGAAAAAGGAAGAATGACTCCTACGGTTCATCATTGATCTTAGGAGGTGGAGTCTCCAGCCACAGAGGATTATTCCCAGGCCTTGAAACCAAATGGAGTTTGCTTGGATGGCTTTTGAACATTCTTGGGACTGGTGACTTCTTTTTCTTCTCTCGGTGCAAGCAGAGTGATAAACATCCTAACTCCCTTCTCTTTGAGGTTTATAATTACTAAAATATACCTAAAGATCCAGAGCAGAGCTGAGTGGTTGGAGGACTCCAGAAGATAATTCACATCTATGGTAAAGGAAGCCTGGGCAGTTGGATCTGCTTCCATACCTGTGCAGGACACTATGAGCTTCTGGGTGGAAATGGATCATCCCGATGCAACAGGAGCAAATGGCCATCTCCTAGGACAGGCAAAGTCAGCAGATCGGGAAATCAAACTTTTGTCTTTGATGGTAGCAGTAGTAGTGGTAGCAAGTTTTGGAGCAAGATTTGGGTGAATAGTTGTGGAATCCTCTAATCACAAGAAGATGTATCTGGCTCAGGCTTTATTAGCAACATGGAAGTCCCCAAAACGAAATTTTTGCCCACAAGTCAGTACCTCCTGATATTGTGGGATATTGCAGGTGATTGAGAAGCCCAGGGAAAGCTGGAGGTTTCCCTGCCACTCTGGATAGAGACATACTCTGGGGTTGTTATTGTGGAGTGACATTGTTTACTCTCCAAACGAGTCTGGTTGAACATGACAACTCTCACGTCATCATCTCATCTTTTAATTTTCATCATCATTGTCCTCATTATTGTCTTGTGAAAAGAACAAATTTGAATTATTTTACTGAGATGTTGTTGAATATTGACATTTTAAAGATTTTAAACAGTGACAACAATGTAATCTTATTATAATAAGTTGGTCCTTTATTTACATTGCTTCATTAGGTTTCCATGAAAGATTTCATATCTCATTTTTAAAACTATTTCTCTATGACTGTCCAGAAGGCCTGAGCACTGACTCTATTATCATTATTCCTTTAATTCCCTTTGGGATCATAGCCTCAGGTCACAGTCACTTTCCTCCTCATGTGGTATTGCTGGGAGGCTGTTGTTTTATGCTGAATGACAGAAGGCACCCCCTATAGACAATCTATAGCACTAGAGGCTACTGCAGCTACTTGGTTTTCAATATTACATTCCCCTCCTTTCCATCATAATCATTTATTTCTGGCTGTAATCCAAATTTGCTCAATAATGAGCTTTTCTTTCTTTCTTTTTTTTAAGATTTTATTTATTTACTTGAGAAAGACAGAGAGAGACGAGCAGGGGGAGAGGCAGAGGGAGAAGCAGACTCCCTGCCGAGGGGCAAGCCCAATGCAGGGCTCGATCCTGGGACTCCAGGATCATGACCTGAGCTGAAGGTAGACGCTTAACTGACTGAGCCATCCAGGTGCCCCATGAACTTTTCTATCTATGTAAGTTTTTCCAAAGTTTTGTGCCTATTTCTTTTATTGCACTATGATCCTGGGTTGGGACTAATTTTCCAACTTTATTTCTCAGGCATCTGTGGCATGTGTTGGAGACTGTATTTGCACAAACAGCCACAGGAGGAGGACTTTGTGGGAGATTTTGTGAGCTTGCTATCAGTTCTTTTCTCCTCAGTGTGCTCTGAAATAGGGTGATGGTGCATTAGAGACAATTGCTGAGGGCATCTTGGGGAAATGGGGGAATAAACCCAATCCACCAGAGAGCCAGTGGATATAGACCTTGCCTCAGGCAAGAGAGATGGTGATAAGAGCTGAGAAATTATAACAATAATGATAGTATGATAAACATCTACTCCAGCATTTATTGAGTGACTTCTAAAAACTTTACATGTATTGTCTCATTTAATCTTCCCATTAACCTTGTAAATGTGTTTAGTATAAATCCCATTTTGAAGATGATGAGACCAAAGACCAAGGGAATTATGGAATCTGCCCCAGGTCACTCAGTGAATCATGTTGGAGGCAGGATTCAAATCCAGCCAGGCTGATTAACACATGACCTCCCCCTGCTACTAATGATAACTCATTCTATTCATGAAGCAGCTGCAAAAGTAGAGTCAGTTGGAGCTACAAAAGATAGTTGCCTTTTGTCCTCGTAAATTCCAGAGTCCTTAGGCACAAACCAGAATGGAGGAGTCTTAGGATCTGCAGGGGAACAAGGAAATGGGGACACCATTCTGCAGCAACCACCTGAGCCAGACATGACTTAGGCTTACCAAGAGTGCTAACAAGTGAATTGTTTCTAATGCTTGGGGAGAGAGAAGAAATCTTGGGTTTTTCTACTGACTGTTCATGCTCCCTCTATGGGGAGAGTGACAAGCAACTTCCAGGATTAAACACAGTAGCTACTTATATTCTGGTGGGAGTAAGAGGATCATAATGGGTGGAAGGTCCCAAACCCTTTAACAATATGAAAAAATTTATGAGCCCCTCCTCAGAAATATGTATGTTTGGTCATACCATTTTCACATCTAGGTTTAGGCTATAGAGATTAAAATATAAAAATATGAGTTAGGAGTTGGGCTCGCACTAAATAAAAATAATCTATCTGGATCTTTGAATTGTCAGTGTTGGGTGGCAACGTTTCTTAAGGAAGAAAGGAAGCATCATTCTTGACATTGGACAGGTACTACCATGCCACTTGTGGTAGGAAGAATTCTGATGGCCTACCAAGATTCTTGGCACCTGATATGCACACACTTTCTTGCAGTTATTCAGTCAAATGCTAATCTAAGGACTCCTGTGAAGGGATGTTGCAGATGTAATTAAGGTAATAAAACAAGTGATCTTAAGATAGAGAGATTACCTGGGTGGGCCTTACTTAATCACCTGAGTCCTTTAAAAGAGAGTATTCTTCAGCTGGTCAGAGAAGAGGAAGTCAGACTCTCAAAGTGTGAGAAGGATTTTAGGTACCATTGCTGCTTTGACAATGGAGGAGGCCACGTGGCAAGGAATGTGGGTGGTGTCTAGGGGCTGAAAGCAGCCTCTGGGTGATGGCCAGCAAGGAAAAGGAATTTCAGTCCTATAGCTGCAAGGAGATGAATTCAGCCAACAAGAATTATCGTGGAAGCAGATGGTTTTTTGGAGCTTCCATATGAGAACTCAGTTCAGCCAACACCTGATGGCACCCTGAACAGAGATCCCATGCTGTACAAGCTTCCGATCTACAGAATTGTGAGCTAATAAATGGGTATTGTTTTAAGCTGCTAAGTTTGTGGTTATTTGTTACACAGCAATAGAAAACTGATACACCATCTCTCCAAGATGTTCATGGGAGCTCCAGAGAGGACAAAAAGGGAAAACTAATATTTTCTTTGTTTTGTGTACATACAGCTAGGCAGGAGCTTTAGAATTTTTTTTTTTTTCTTCCTTATGCTGGAAGAACTAGATTGAAAACAGCTGGCTTGAATCCAGCAACTATAAGGAAAAATTTTACTGTGAGGACCCCTGGGATTTAAAATACAATGTATGAGCATTGGTTTTATCCACTTCCCCCTTTTTAATTGGATATGATACATTTTTTTTTTTAATTTCATATAAGCACCATGCCCAACATGGGGCTTGAACTTATGACCCTGAGACTCAGAGTTGCATGCTCCACCAACTGAGCCAGCTAGGCACCCCAGATATGATAAATTTTTATTTTAAATATGTATTCTAGCTTCCTTCTTGCCTCTTTTGCTAAAATTCTCAAGATAAGCCTATGGTACTCACAGGATAAACTTTATATTAGAGATTTTATAGCCACACCCACAGGCTTGGATGTGAGTCATAGCACATAGATTATAGTTGTCTTCCTGCTTCAATTTACAATGGCTAAGTCGCTGAACTCTCTTGGCTCTATGTACTCATAAGGCAAGTGAGGGGGTTTGGTTTAATGATTCTATCCCTGGTGTTCCATCTAGAGCTAATGTCCTCACATTAAAGATTTCCAGGATAAGCAGACCCAGTTGCCTTTTTTTTTTAGATTTATTTATTTATTAGAGAGAGAGAGAGAGCATGGGGAGAGGCAGAGGAAGAGAGAGAATCTCAGGCAGACTCTCTGTTGAACGTGGAGCCCGAGGTGGGGTTCAGTCTCATGACCCTGAGATCATGACCTGAGCCAAAACTGAAACCAAGAGTTGGACACTTAACCGACTGAGCCACCAGGTGCCCCATAGACCTACAGTTTTTTTAACAGCTAGTGATCAATGAAATTTTGACTTGTGATTTCTAAGGCGTTAATGCCCATCCCAAACTCTCTCACACCCTTTTAACTTGTCCATTCAGCGACTTTAATTTTTGCTGGCATTTGGGAATGCATCTCTCCCCTCCCCCCACTTTCCCTAGGCCCTCCATCAAAGGAAGCAGTAAACTTCCTTTCCACCCTAGTAACATTTCACAGACTCTGTCATGGAGACCAACAGTAGGCATGACCCCAGCCCACAGATCCATCTAGACGGTGTGTGTGGCACTTTTTGTAATAGGTGGAAAAGCTGTTCTCTCTTGGTGAAGAAATTTAATGAGAGATCCTACCCTCCATCCCAATCCCTTTCCATATCAAATTTAATAAAAAAATAGAATCAATACATAACTTAATTAAAACAAAAAATCTATCAGGTTATCTTGAGATGGTGACACCTTTATTCTTGCAAGGCGCCTGACATGCAAGCAGGTTTGTTGCACAGAAATGCTAAGCCCTTAATCAATACAACAAAGTATTTCCAGACTCCCTAGGCTGATAAAATCGAGCAATCAATTATCCTGTAATACAGGTCTGGTGCAAGCAGGATTAAAAATATTATTGAAAACAGTTTTACCTCTTGATTAACGATTGCTGGAAGTTCTCAGATTTAATTCTTCGCACTTTACTTTCACTCAAAGTTGGAAACCAAATATCCCAAACTGTTGAATTTACTGATCACATTTCACAAAGGCAAGAGAGTTACCAAGTATAAGGAAGAAAATGATCTACCACCTGTAATGAAAAAACAATAAAGCCGCCTCTCTCGCTAATTCTGTTCCTAGCAGTCCAGGCTGCTCATGCTCATGTAGACAATCATGTTGTTCTAAAGGCAATAATGAATTTGAAAACATCTCATGCTTCAGAGATCTGTTTCCAGAATTATTTTAAACTTCTTCATTCTCCAAACAAAGCCTCATTAATTCCTCTCTTGACTTACTTCTGGTCACACTTTTCTGGTGCTGTTTTAAGTGCACAATGAAGCATTTAAATATTTTATAAAAATAAAGGAAGAAGGACAAGTAGTATCAAAGAGCTTTACCACTTGGCAGTGCTAAATGCCTACGACAGCTTGGTTAGCCACTGAAAAATCACTCTAATGATATACTCGCTAGAAATGTTCCCAGTAGCCTTAGAAAAAAGGACCCAGCTGGAGAAAACTCAATGTCCAGCTCCATCACGAAAGCAGGTACAATCTGCAGTCAAAAGATGCTTGTAAAACTATGCGAGAAAGTCTGCAGGAAACGTGCAGATATGAGAGGAATGTCTTGTGTGCAGAGTAAGACAGACACAGAGAAACCCAGAGACACTGCTCCAGAGGGGGAGCAGACTCTGAGTCCTTATTTATTCCTTCTTTCAACAAACATGTCAAATACTTATTATTTACCAGCCATTACACAGGGCAAGGGTTAGAAGTTGAATAAGACACAGGCCTTGGAACTTTTGCATTGTAACATTAGAGAAAAACCCCATTTTGGGATGGGAAAGAGAAATAAAAGGGTGAAGAACCTAAACCAGAATTTGGGTCCTGCCAAGGGAACAGCAGCATGAGTTATTTTTGCAGAGGTCTCACTGTGGGACAAATTTTAAAAGCTGTACAGTACATAGAAAAATGAAACACCAGTTCTGATTTCATTTAATTGGGAACTTTTGGCCTCAGAAGAGTGCACAATAAGTTGCTTGGACAAAGGTCAGTGGTGAGAAAAGGCACTCTGGGCAGTGCATGGAGACAGTGAGGGGAGTGAATTAGTATGATGAGCTTTCCTACAGCCTCAATCTCCGTGGAGATAAGTTTTGGCAAGATCTGATTCTTTGGTCCTCATATGCTGGGCTCTGACAGCTCAGCCATGGAGAGCTACTACTTAAACTAAGTCACTTTAAGCAGCCATTCAAAATACTTATGCAATCAGGTCAAATCTGTCTCTAATGGAGAGAAGAACGCTGCCGGCTGCATTGACAGCTCTGAACCTGGATAGCTCTCTTCTCGAAGGGATCCCCAGAAGCTGGCTTGAAGCAACTCTTCACATTTGCCCTTTGATTAATTAAAGGTAAATGGCAGATGTCTCCCTACTAGATTGTTTGAGAGCTCCTGACTAATTTTGGTTGGATTCTTTAGCAGGAGACAGAAAGAAAGGGGCTGGAAGCAGAGGAAGATAGAAGAAATGTCAAGATGGAGAACAAAGAGAGACCATTTGGTAGCAAATTTATTTCTCGTTTATTTTAATACAAGATTGGTAGGCCTTCAAGATTGAGATTACTTTGATTTGATTTTATATCATCCTTATACCATCCTCATGCCAAAGAAGAGATTTTATTCAACAGTTGATGAGATTTTTTGTTTTGTTTTGTTTTCTTAAAATCTGGCTTCTCTGATAAACTCTGGGCAAATCTCAACAGGCTAGTTCGTATGTGTAATATTAGATGTGGTTTGGTTTGATGGTATGACTTATATGAGTCATGAGACTTTCATCAACTTTTAATACTAATAAAATAATTGGGCAGGTTTCTCTACCTGTCTGAGCCTCAGTTTCCTAAGAGGATGGCTTTGAGGATCACTCACAGTTCTGGAATTGTATGGTTTCCATTTCTGGGTAACTGAGCATCACTGATATCCTGTGTCTTTTATATCAATTATGAGCTTTTGTTTTGCTACAGTAATTCTTGCAGGTCCTAACAACATATTTTGTTGCCACAATACAATATGGAAAAAAAAAACGCACATAATTCTGGGTAGATTTAGAGTATTTATTTATCATAAAGCTAATTTGAAGCTATTATCTGGTTTAGGCCTGTAAGTTTTACTTGGCCCAAATGAATTTAGAAGGTGGTGGGAAAATATTTTTCCTACCGTTTGCACAGGTATGCTTTGATATGACCCATCAGATCTCCCCTGAACTGAGGCCTGCTTTGTTCAAAATTTGTACCACTTGTAGTCTGATATCCTAAGCCCCCAAACAAAAGTAAAGATAGAAAGCATGCTCAGGCAAAGGACTTGAGACGGTGTGAGCAGGAATGTGAGAAATAGCATGCCAAGGACAAATTCAAATGTAAGCATTTGGAGGATTAGCATCCCAGGGAAAAGCTTTTTCATAGCTTCCATTTTTGACTAATCAAAATAAATCTTTAAAATTACACTGCAGCTGAGAATTCATTTTCTTTTTCTTTAGAGAAAAACAGAAAGAAAAATCAAAAGCATACAGAGGCAGATCTATAGCTACAGTGACAGTTATGAATAAGTAGCATGCATGATCCTTCAGGGTGGATTCCAGGAACTGAGTACAGTTCAGGAAGATCCTGAGCTTGCAATTAATTATTTAGAAAATGTTCTCCTTGCTGCTAAGTAAACACATAATGTTCTTGGCAAGGGGATTTGTTTGAATTCTCAACCCTGAAGCTAAGAAGTCAGGCAAGGCTGCTACATGCATTTCTAACTTCAAAAGAAAGAGGTGCTAAGAGATGTGCCCCCCCACCCCCATCCCTCAGCTTTGCAGCATGACCCTGTTCTAAGGATCTTAGCCTAAGGAACAGAAAGATGGTTGGGTCTTTGAGGTCCATGGGAAATGTGGTGATTAAAAAGCATTGATTAGCAATTTTAAGTGAAATGAAAATGGGAGACGTAAACATGGCACATTAACTGAAATTTCTCACCCTTTCTCAAAGGAAAGTCATTATTAAGGTGAGCAGTACTGGGCATTTGGAGATGCTCTCCCTGGGAGGGTACTAGGTTGTAAAAGGGAACCAGGCTTGCCAAAAGGGGATGATGGTAGCTAGTGGAGACTGGTGGCCATTTGAGCAGTGACTAAAGTGATAAGACAGTCATGGAGGATATATTAGGTCAATACGACGAACAGTACCAGGGAGGGAGTCAAGTAGTCACATGATAAATGTCTCTATAATATGCACACTTACAACAATATTAAAAGATAGTGCAATAGAGCTATGAGAAAGGAACAGATAAGGTGGTAATGAAGCATAGAAATGAAAAATGTTATATTTTATGTGGGAGAATCAAGGGACACTTCCTGACAGAGGACCTTGAAGGAAGAAGGGAAGGATTTGGTGGGCCAAGTTGGGGGCAATGCGTTCCGGGTGGAAGGCACAATAGGGACAAAGATACCAGGACAGTAGAGCTGAGTAATGGGGATTGATTTGGTGCAGCTGAAACAGAACACGAAAGGGGAAAGATAGGAAATTGAGTGGGAAGGGGAATTTGGGGCCAGATGGTTAAAAGTTTTAGATGCAAAGATTTGGAACTTTATTCCAGAAGCAACAGAAGGAGAGGAACACAGAACTGCCTAAGTGTGGAAGATGGACTGGAGGGTGAGGGGAAGCTGAGAACTGCTATAAGGCAATGGTGTAGGTAAGAGTTAATGTTAATTACAACAGAAGGAGTTAAAAGAACATGATGGTATGTGAGAAGCATCATGGAACCCAAGTGCATCGGATCTAATGGCCCGTCGCATATGGGAATAAGGGTCAGGAATGAGTGGTCATCGCTGTGGACTTCTTAAGCCTGGGTGAGTTAGAGAGACAGCAATGCCATGAGCAGAGGTAGAGAACACAGCAAAAGGAAGAGGATGGTGGGGGATAAAAGGCCTGAGGATAAAGAATGCTATTCTGGATGCACTACGTATAAGAGGTCAGAGAAATATGCCCCTAAAATATCTTGCTTGTATAAATGTAGACCTAGAAGCCACCATGGAGTATAACCAGGAAAGAAATTAGAGCATCTCTTATAAAGTTGAGAATTCAGGTCATGATTAAAATAACAAGAGATTAACTAAGGGAGATGGGAAAAGGAATGAGGACTACACTGTCTGGGAGATGACAACGTGCAGGGAGCGGAGGAGGAGTACATGCAGAAAGAGAAGTGAGAGGAAGGCATCCAGGCAGAAAGACAGGGGAAGGAGGACTAGAAAGGACAAAGAACCAAAGGTCCAACCTTCTAAAAGCCAAGGAAGGGGACAGTTTCAAGGAGGACTGATATGTTAACAGGGCTCAAAGGCTGCCAGGAAGCCAGGGAGGATAGGACAGATTTGAGGTCCTAAAGTGGCATTAGTGGTCATCAGAAGAATGGTGTCCATGATGGGGGCAAGAGGTTGAAGAGTGGGCAGAGAGTTTAGAAGTAGAAACAGCATGAGTAGTGATTAAAATATAAAGTGATCTTCCTTACATAGAGAGAAAATAGATTGGGCATTGAAATGCCATGGTGAAGGACAAGGGCTTGAAAAAGGTAAACACTTATTTAAAATGTACCTTTTGTATTCTTATTTCAACCCTGGAAATCCACTTAATCTCATATAATCTAAAGTAAACTAAACCAATAAACAAAACATTAATTTAGTCAAACATGTTAGAGTCTCATTCAGCCCACAGTGTAAAACCAAATACACCTACAGAGGTACAGCATTTCCATGGCTAATATTTGTTGAATTATTAGGGGTTACCTTTAGAAATTAGAATAGTAAGTAGAATTAATAGTCTACAAATATTACTTGAGTCCTTACTACTTCCTGGATTATAGTGGCAACCAAACAGTCCACCTCTGCCTTTTCAGACCTCACATTTTCCCCACTGATATGGAGGGAGTGCCATAACTTTAAATATCAGAACCACTCTGTAAACACAATGCTGCAGGGCTGAAATGTGAAGTCTCAAGCTCTGAGTATAGGGTCTAGTGGTACTATTGACCTGCTGCTGACTCTGGGTCAGCTATCCCATCTCTCCTCTTCCTTTTGCTTTCTCTACTAATTGAGTCCTTTAGTACCTGCCAGGTACCTTACCAAGGATTATACACAATTTCACTTAACCCTCCCAACAAACCTGGAGAACAAGGTAAACAATCCTTGTTTCACAGATGGAAACCGTAGTTAATTGCATCTAACTCCAATAAGATATGTGGGATTATGTTTCTCTCTGCTTTTCCATCTAAAACTAGACCCCCTTCCCAACACTTCTGGTATATTTTTTCTGCAATCTGTCTGTCTAGTCTTTATCAGCGTATATTTACTTATCTTGTTTTTAGTCTGCCTTCTCCACTACAATGTAGCTGTCATTGAGAAGGAACTTTTACTTTTATATATGCTGTATCCTCAATATGTAAAACACGCAGTAGATATTTGATAAATATTTGTTTATTGAAAAAATGCATTGAATATATGAATACACATATCGATATGTGACATAGGTGAATATGTATATTTGAATAGATATACAGGTGTGTGTTAGATATAGGTGTGTTAGACATTCACACAAAATAAGACTAGGTTCTTCAGTTTATTTTGTCGATTTCCTGCTAAGGGTGGAGTTGGAAATTTAAAAGCAAAATCACTGATATCCTGATATTGCCCCATCAGAACTCTTCCATGGCTAACCTGCTTTGTCAACAAACTGGGTGGTTCCTTTCCTATTATTTTCCTCCTAAGTCCATGGAGGGTTGACATTTGGGAAGCCTGGCTCTTTCTTCCAGCCCCGTTAAGTCCCGGCTGCCTACCAGCTGTTTCCTGTCTATCATCCTTAATCACTTCAGTGCCTTTGTCATGAGATTTTTCTCTGATCTGAGAAGCCAAAATAATCCCACTTGAGTCATTTGTAGGCCTTGAAAATGACAGACTTTTAAAACTGGATAATATCTGTAGAGCATTTAGTCCAAGTGAAAGACGGGAATAGAGAGAAGGGGGCCATTGACATTTTATGGAGGAAGAAACTCAAACCCAAAGGACTGGGTGGTTTGTTCAAGGTCACAGCCTAAGTGAGTGGTGGAACAGAGACCAGCACCCAATTCTTAGTTTTACATTCCTCTGAATGTGATATCAATGGTCCTCAACCCGCTGCATTTATTTGTAGTGAGCCATTAGAGAGGCAGCACACACCAGAACAGCGAGACTGGAGCCACCAACATCCTTGCCCAGAAACTATATTGAGCATCTCGGCACCAAGCCACCACAGCTTTGAATTGTGTCTGTGAGCATCTCTGCTTTACCTCGATTTATTCTGTGCATCTGTTAGCGAGATGTGTGCTAAGGTATCAAAAAAGCCTATAAAAATTTTTTTTGGGGGGGGTCTGGGAATGCTCAAAAAATTTTCCATACTAAGTAATGGTAATTGCTTTACTTTATAGCATTTCAGCTTACAAAAGGCTTCAGATCAATACTCTGGTACTGGATAGTGGGGAAACCTGTATTATGATTTAAATGGTCTGGAGTAGGGCCTGGGTATTGGTATTTTTTAAAAGCCACCCAGGTAATTCTGATGTGCATCCAGGGTTGAGAATCACTGAAGTATATCCTGTCTTTTCTCAGTATGTTACCTAGATGTAGCCATTTCTAGACCCATTAAAATAATGTATTCAACTTACTTACCTATATTGTTTTAAGAAAAGGCAAGCCCTCAATTTAACATCTGTGGGTTATAATTGTATTTTCCAAAGTATGATTGGTTCATGCTGATCATACAGACCAGGAGAAATGTCAGATTCATTTTCAGTTGGGGGAGTACTTGGTTGTTACTTTCATAGCTACTGGATTTTACTTTTTTTTCTCTCTTGGAGAGTTCTGGGGGAAAATATGACAAGAAAAAGGGTAAGAAAAAAGGAACAAGATGAGGTTAGCAACTGAGTATTTGTGGGAGACTTGTATGGAGGGACAGTAATACTTAGAAAAAGAGAAAAAACTCATAAGCGTTCTTACTTACCTTCCTCCTCCAAGATGGATAACCCTGTAGAGCTAAATGAGCATAATAACTGTGGAACATCAAGGAGACAACCTCCCAGCACTGTAGAGGAAGGATCTGGAATCAAACAATCAGACAAACAAGATAGCAGGAAGGATTTGAGCCAGAATCAGGAAGCAGCCCCATTACAAGGCTTTTAGAGCAAGACCCAGGTTGAGAGAAATGATATTTAAATACTGAACTTCCCCAGGAATTCTATGTTTAGATGTAGTTTATAGAGAATATTTAGTATTTCCCTCAACTAGTGTAGTAAATAGAATTTCTAAATCTGCTGACTTAACCTGCTGTATTCCTGGTTTTGTTCCATTGTGTCCTTCATTGACCTCTTGCTTCATAGGCTGACTTTTGTTTTGTCCTGACCTCATTCCTTCAGCGTATCTACCTGTTAGCTTCAGTTTCTTTCCTTACCTCATTTTCATCTCTTCTCCTAGGAAATTAATAGAAAGTTACCTAATTTGCCTCATTATTTGAGACCATGTCCCACTTTGTCATACGCCAAGTGTCTTGAGGAATGCCTTGCAAAGCAGAACCTGGACAGTTGCAGATATCATCAATTAAAGTCAGTACTAATGAGGGGCCCACTGTAAACTGAATCCAGATCTGATAGTGCAGTATTTTGAGTTAAACTTGAGTCTTTCCACTGTTCTGGAGCAAGTAAATGGACTTTGGGAAATTGCTTTCCTACTTTTAGGTCCCTAGAGTACCAGTGAGTACACGAAGGCAAGCATGCATCTATCAAATGCTCCTTGCCCCCATCAGAGTTATTCATGAGGCTTTCCAAGTTCTCATCTTACTCCCAGGGATCAGCCAAATCCTGGGAGACTCTGGGTCAACTCTGCCAACTTGAGGCAGCAAAAGCATCAGTCATCAGAAGGGTATTTTCTGTGAGTCAACATCAGCCCTCCCCAGATACTGAGTTTTCAATATTGACATCTGCTCCCAGAACAGACCCTCAGGAAAAGTCATTTTTATGACACCACTGAAATGCTGATAACTGGAAGCCCGAGGTGAAAATGCAAATTTCTTAATATAGGCTAAAAAGGCCACAAAACAATGTCAAACTAAAGAAGCTGACACCTACCTAATTGTTTTTAGCCTTGAGTCTTGAATACAACCTTCACTTGACCTGATCCTCCTTCCTGTTACCAAACTGATGTCTCTTCCTTTCACAGCCAGAATTGCAGAGAATTGACCTGGGCGTGCTTTTCTCTTTCTTCAGAGCATTACTTATTGTCCTCATTTAATTAGACTTTTGGTGCCATTATTCTTTGAAAATTCCATCTTAGGGAATAGGAACCCCTCTTTGTGCTGTTTTTAACCTAGGTCAGTGTTTTGCACTTGATAGGAATTTAATGAATGTTTTAATTCAACAAATGTGTTGGTTGATTCATCATATTGCCAGAGGCTACTCTTGACCTCCTCATCAATACATTCTTTTCTTTGCTGACTCTCTCGGATGCTATTGACTTCGCTCACATTCTTGGAACTGTCTTTGCCTCTTTGGGATATGGAGTAAAAAAGACCATCAGATTTTGAAGCCAAATGACTTTAGTTGAATTCTTGATACAGCACTTACAATCTATGTGACTCTGGTAAAATCATGATCTTTCTGATCCCGTTTCTTTCTTCTATAAATCTGTTTCTACCTGAGAGAATGGGGGTAGGATCAAATATACCCATGCTAAAGCACTTTGCAAACTAATCAATGCACATATATATACATGCATATATGCATATGTACATTTTAAATGTAGTTGACCCTTTCTCACTGTACCTACCTCACGGTGATGTGGGGAGGATGAAGTTAATGATATGTACATATAAAACTATACATATGAAAGTACCTAGCACAGAAAAGACCTGGATGATGAGCAAGGGTAGGTCATGCACCCATGGGGAGATACACTCCAACCTGAGGGCACAGCTACTGCAGTGATGCTATGGAAGGAGAGTTTGCATGCGTCAGGAGAAACAAAAGGATTGATACGGCTTAAGTACAGGGAGCAGGGGCAGGAGTGATATATAATGATATGGAAAAATAAGCAGGGGAAAGATCACACAGAAATGGTAGAAATTTGGATTTTATTCTTTTTTTTTAAGATTTATGTATTTTTTTGAGAGAGAGAGAGCAGCGGAGAGAGGTAGAGGGGGAGGAGCAGAGGGGGAGGGAGAGGGACAAGCAGACTCAAGCAAGCTGAGCACAGAGCCTGACACTGACACTGGGCTTGCTGCAGGGTCCACTTGGGGCACCAGGTGGGGCTCAATGTGGGGCTTGATCTCAGGACCCCAAGATCATGACCCAAACCAAAACCAAGAGTAGGACACTTAACTGACTGTGTCACCCAGGTGCCCCTGGATTTTATTCTAAGTGCAATGGTGTGTCATTTAAAGCTTTTGAGTAAGGGAGTGGAATGATCTCATCTACCTTTTTTAAAATATCACAATAGCTACTATGTGGGGAGCAGACATTAGTGGGGTGGGAACAGCATAGAAGCAGGGACATGAGTGAGGAGTTGTTGCAGTCACCCGGAGACTAACTGAAGGGAACTTCTCTTAGGGAGGCAATTATGGAGATGAGAATGGTGGACATATAGGGGATTTTTTTGAGGAAGAGTCAATAATCAAAATAAAAATGCTTTTACTGATATTGAATGCTCCTTCTAATTTGACTACAAGCCTCTCTTCTAACTTGAACTTATACTTAACTTCTACTTGCCCTTTGTGCTATTCAGTCTATGGTACAGTTATGCCCCTTTGTGCATTCTTGGACCCATGCCTTTCTCACATCTCTTATGCCCTCTTAATATAAGTAATCTTTAAACTTTCTGATTATAAACATGTCCCCATAATATGTGCATGTTTATTTTATAAATTGTATGAGTGAACATTATTAATTCATATAGTATTAGTAAAGACCATTTTTTAATATGAAAAGTGAATACACATGAAGATGAAGATTCTGATAATTTCTCCCTCCACTCTAGTAGATGTCTTGTGAACCTCATTCTCCACTCCCTTGAGGTAAGCACATCTCATTGGTCTTAGCTGTCAACTTCTATTGAGTCTTTAAGGTTTGACTCAAGATGCTTTTCCTATGAAATTTTTCTTAACCACTTATTCTTCTGCTTTGAAGTCCTAGAAACACTTGGATTCTACCACCTTAATTACATTCAGCATTTATCATTCACTATCTGTCATGCTTTGCTCTATCATGTCCTATCTTCTTCACCTGGACTGTAGGCTCCTTGAGGGTACTGACTAATGTCTTATACTTGCTTTAAGGTACATTAATATTTGTTGGCTGGAGGAAGAATCTAATCATACAAATATTTTCAGTCATGGACATCAAGAGTCATTCATTAATTCAACAAAAATTACCACTGAGTGTCTAATTATAGATCAGGTGTTCAAGTTTCTGGACATTAAGAAGTGACAGGACCAGCAGTTCTCTTCTGTCATAGAGATGACATTCAAGAAGGAGGCTGACAGGAAATAAATAAATAAATAGTTCTCCAAGATCCTTTAAAATGGTGAGTGACTTTTTCTACAAAGAAAACCAGGTAGTAGGAGTGTTGGTTGGGGTTAATGTAATGAATGAAGCCTTCTGAGGAAGTACCATTGTCCTATATGATGGGAAGACTCAGAAGAGTCAAGCTTCCCTGAAGTGAATTAAAAGATGCTTGCCATTCTAGGTATACGGTTTACCTGTTATCATGGATTTAGCCCTAGTTCCACCTCCATGGTCATTAAGATTATTTGAAATTCCTTTGCCATAGTGACCAATTCTAATTAAAAAAAAAGTCTAGCCAGTAATTTATAAGTAAGTATAATAAATCATTAAGCCTAATGCTAGCTGCTATAACAACCAAATCCCAAATTCTCAGTGGCTAAACATGGTAGAGTCTGATTTCTTATTTATGTAACAGGTCCTTGTTAACACTTGGCCTTTTGAGATCCAGACTCCATCCATCTTCTGGCTCCATCCTCCTCTAGGACCTCCGAGTTCTCCACATGCAACCAGAGGATGGGGAAAGAAAGGGAAGAATCACCCATGGGAGGATTTTGTGGTTCTGCAATGAAAGTGGTAATATGCACATTCCAGAATGAGGCTATGCCTCAAAGCAAAGGTGGCTGGGAAAGGTAGGCTCAGTGTGGTCCTGGAAGAAGAGGAAATGGGTTTTGTGAAAAGCTGGTCAGTTTCTGCCACAGTCAACTTCTCCAGAGCTCCTTTTTCTAAGGTCTGAAAAATACCCAAATTTATTGACCATCATAAAGCCAGAGAAAGTACATATGATAAAACAAACCTTTGACTTTATCTCCAGTGACTTTATCCCCAATGATTATTTTCTCTCACTTATTTTATCTTGCTACTGTTAATATCATACATTCCACTTATCCCCACAAACGGGCCCACTTTCACAAATCTAAACAATAAATCAAGATTCAGTCTAGAGTTACAAATGTAATACTTCAATGCAAAACTTCTTGCCACAAGTAGAAACTCACAGCATATACTTTCCAGCTCATTAAACTCAATGCTTCGAAATGACCTGAAGCAGGCACCTCTTTTACAGAGAAGGAAATGGTTGGTTACACTAGCTGCTAGAATGACTAACAATAAAATGTGTAAATTTATTCAATGATAAGCTCTTTGCCGTATGGTGCTATGATAATCTTTGTTGCTCTCTTTACTTGTTATATGTAATTTGAAAATTCTGGTTTAATTATTTTGACTTGACTTCTTTATATATCATTTCTTTTGATTTGGGGGCAGAGGGGCAAGTGGCTAGTAGCTTGGGAAGCCTCAATTCGTTGACTTCTTCTTTATCTGTTTTGCTCATAGTCACCATGGCTTTTGCAGATTAGGCACTCTTTATACTTCTTGGAGCCTCTGAAAATAAATGATGAAGCATTAAGCTCACCAATTATCCCTGGACTGAGGGAGAGAAGCAATTATTTTACTAATTTTATTAGGATTAAGTATGAAACTGAGAAAAGTTAGGGAAAAATATGTACAAACATGACAGTTCTTATTTAGGGGGGCTGGGATGGGTGTGGCTGGGATGCAGCCCGGAAGGGCAGCAAAAGGAACGGACTCTGAGGACCGACCTTAGCCAGAGGTGGATGCCACCGAAGTAACTTACATCAAGGAAGTGGGGTAGGAAAGCAACATGTGGCCAGAGAAATGCAGCTAAGCATGAGCTCAGAGAGGAGGGGAGGTGATCAGTAGTGTAGGAGGCACGAGACAGGAATGGAATCTCTTACAAAGACTGGTTGAATAAAGCAGTTGAGAATTAATTCTCCCTTTTTTCCTCATCTTCTCTCCTCCCCAACCACTCTAGGCAACCTTGTCTGAGCTCCCAGAAAGTGCTAACGTTCCCTTCTCTGCAGAGCACAATGGAAGTGCAATGGACAGAGCAAAAATTTCTTCTCCTATCACTCTATAGCAAGTTCAAGAGGCAACTCTTCTTTTACTTACTTATGTCTACATAATGTAATAAAATATTCATTTATAGTCATTCCACCTAATTTAGTTATTCCTTACGTAACCTTTGTTTTGTATCTTCTGTGTGTCAGGGGCAGGTATATAAAAATGAAGTAATATAGCATCAAGGGGCTTATACTGCAAATACACTAACATGTAAATGAACAATTAAAACACAATTCAACAACTCCAGTTCATGACGCCTGACTAAGAAAATCCATTTGCTCTTTCTCCTTCCATGATCCTACTGAAATGATAGAAAATAAATAAATAAAAATAAGGATAAACCCATAGTGAAATTAGAAACCCCCAAAAGGCAGAGCCACTACATACCATTGGGCAGCAAAAAATTTCACAAACTTGTTTTTGGCAGTCCTCAGAAAGGGCTCCATCAGCAACCCTGGAATGCTAAAGAATTTCTGGAAGACACATAGCAGATGGACTTGGATTGATCGAGTGTCTGTGGCCCATAAAAACGAAATTGGATACCATTCGAGAGGGAATTTTCCCAGCTGAATTCAGGAAAAATCCCCTAGATCAGAGATCTGAACTTGCAAGCAGAAATAAGCCCAAGGATGGTCAGGGTGGTGATTATTAAGAGGCCTCTGGGCCCAACTGCTCCCGTCTCCGTGGGAGAGGCTGAATCAGCATTTGCTGTAGTTGAGTGATGCAGGAACAGTTCTTTAAACAAATGAAGCAATTGATTAATGAGAAAACCCAGCATGAGTATTGATTCCAGGGAAAGAAGGGGAACAAAGCAATAGACAAGGAGTGTCTGGGATCAGAGGCAAGCTCTATCTTTGCTCACATCCCCCCCATCTACTGCAGTCAAAGTTTCTACGATTAGCAACCTCTTTACTGCTGAGGGAGAAAATGGTTGCCTCTTCTGCTGAGATATGGAAGATATATCTAAGATATCCAACATCTGTCTAATTATAGTAAAAGGAGTAAAGAGAAAAGAGAAATGAGCAAGGAAAATAAATAGAAGTAAAATTTTCTGATATGAATAAAGATTTGACAGAGGTGGTGGAAAATTAAAACAAATGGAAAAAGAGACACACCTAGGAATGTAATTATGAAACTTCTGAACCAAAGTAAAGAGAAAGTCCTATAAGTAAAGGGAAAGAATAACTTGCTTATAGAAACAAGAATCAGACTAATAGCAAAATGCTCAGTTGTCACACAGGATGTTAAAAAATAATGAGACAATGTCTGCAAAATTTTAAAGGAAAAAAAATTTTTTAGAGAGAGAGAACACATGTGAGCAGGGGCAGGGGGCAGGGGGAGGGACAGAAGGAGAGGGAGAGGGAGATCTTAAGCAGGCTCCACACCCAGCGTGGAGCTCGATGCTTGACTCAGGGTTGTATCTCAAACCCTAAGATCATGACTTGAGCTGAAATCAAGAGTCAATGCTTAACCAACTGAGCCACCCAGGCGTCCCTGAAGGAAAATGTTTTTGGATTGAGGGCCCTATATCCACTAACCTATCATTCAAGTATTAAGGCAAAAACTAAGCCTTCAAAGCTTATCACTCATGTCTTTGCCACCTGCCCTCCCTCCCTCCCTCCCTTCCTTTCTTCCTTCTTCTCTCTCTCCCTCATTTCCTGTCCCATCCATCCAGACCAAAGAAGATATCAAAATACGAAGTGTTTTTCTCTGGGGAGAGGTATTACAAGATATTTTAAATTTTCTTTTGTTTTTCTGTATTCTCTTCCTCCCTCTTCTTTCTAACAACTCACTATTTTGCTGCTACTTCTATTACACAAGCATAACCACCAATTGTTAAATCTATTTATTTGCCAGGTTCTGGCCTATACCATTTATGTATATCTCAAATGATCCTTACAATGACCCTATAGAGAATATGAAACTCAAGTATATTACTTGTAAAATTAAAATAGTAATAATTTATTTTTTAGCCCCCTACTCGACCCAAAGATCCTTTCTCCAATCCTCTTCTTGCTGCCTTAGTCTCTCAAAGGATGGGGAACATACTGCTTCATTAGACAACTTATTCCTTTGATGGAATTTTTAGGCTACTCTGTTACCCTGTGCTGTAGTTTGTCATGTGTTCTGGGTTCTTGTTAACCTGTGTTGTTGGAAGATGATGAAGATCATGTTGATGTTGATTTTCAGATTTATGAGAGAGCTTGATGAAATGAACAGAATAGAGGTCTAAAAATAAAAGAATAGAAGGTGTTTCAGCATTTCAGAAAATAAAAGTAAAATTTCACACAAAGAGAGGAATAAACATGAAATGAGTTATCAGGGAAAGTAATTGGAGAAAAGGATAGTAAATGGGTTTGAGTTGCTTAGATTTATTTTTCAAGGAGAGTATAGGATTAGTGGGAACAGAAAACAGTAAAATTGAGGTCAGTTGGTAAGAGGGGGCCAGTGATATGATAACTTTGCTTTCTATTTCATGTCCCAGTCAAGTGTAGGCCAGGCTGAGCCCCTTAGCAAGCTTTGAAAATGCCCATGTCCAAGGAAGTGATGAGAGAAATTTCTAGGCTTAAGAAATGTCTGCATTTCTTCAGCTCCAGCCAGAAATGGCAAATGGCAAAAGGGCAGAAGCTACAAATAAAGAAAGAGTAAATCATCTTTGTACTGGGGAAAAGTTCATTTTTGACAATTTGAAAATCTATACCATAGTTTTAAGGAGATACACGAGAAAGCGTACTGGCATAGTTTTTGTGTTCTTCTAAGAAAAATTGGCCCAAACCTGCCCTATCTGAAGTCTACCCAGCTCAGTGAAATGCAGCTCAATCCTTCCAGGTGCTCAGGCCAAAAATTTAGGAGTCACTCTGACTTCTCTTCCCGCCTCCGTTCTTTTAACCAATGGGCAAAGTGTATTGGATGTGCCTTTAAAATTAATTCCAAGCCTGGCCTCTAGGTACAACCTCAACCACCATCACCCTGGCCCAGGCCACCATCCTCTCTTGCCTGACCTATTGCAGTAGCCTCCTACCTGGTCTGCGTCCACTCTCATCATCCTGTGCTGTATCCTCAACACAGCAGCTAGAGCGATGTCAGAGCACGTCATGCCTCTCCTCAAAACCCTGCAAGGGCTTCTCCTCTTACCCAGAGTAGAAGCCAGAATGGCCTTCCAAGGCCTGTAGGGTCCTACATCATCTGACCCTCATTTACTCTTGTTCACTCCACTCCAGCCACCGCCCTCCTTGGGATTCCTGGAACACGTCAGGCCAGCCCAGCACCTTTCTATTAGGTGTTTCCTTTGCCTGGAACACTCCTCCTGCAGATAACCACATGGTTTGTTCTCCCTCTTCCTTCAAGGGACTGCTGAAGCATCACCTGCCAAACATCCTCTTTAAAATAGCGACCCCATCCCAGCCTTCTCTGTTCCTTTACCTGCTTTATTTTTCCTGATAATTCTGGTCACTTTCTAATATACTGTATAATTTGTTTTATTTATTTTATCTCCCCAAGTAAAATATAAACTTTTTTGTTGGTTGGTTTAGATCTGTTTTATGTCTCTATGCCTCCAGGACAGATCCTGGCACATAGAAGGTGTTCAAAAAAATCCTTTTGGAATAAATGTGATATATTCACATTTATTAATTTATTATATGTGATTTATTCACGTATGATAAATGTTATTTATATAACACATGTTTATGGAAGGCACATTTTGCAAAGCTATAGCATTGTTTCTTTGGTCTCTTTTGGCAAAAAAAAAAAAAATGGGTGCATTATAAGATAGGATGGTGAGATCTGTCACAGGGCTCAGGATAATAAGCAATGACTAACTTTTGCATTAATTAGATCCTGGGGGAACATCACTGAGTATTAAAAAATAAAGTTTTATTTTGCTCACTGACTTAAAAATTTTTTTTAACTATATATTTCATAAATGATGACCTCCCAAAACAAGAAAGTTAACTGAAATGAACTTAATATAGCCTGGAAAAAAATTCATAGTGGCATGTAATATTCTTTGGTATATACTTTTAATTGCATTTGGATTTCCAAATAAGTGTCAGTTTTAAATAGGTGTAAAAATGGAATATGAGAGCCTAAGGAATCTGGCACAGAGTGAGTCTGAAGGGATGTGAAACCTCAGTTCAAAATCAGAAGTCTTGTGATTCCACTCAAACTTTTTCTGGACTTCTTTGTGGCTGGTCCAAAAGCTGGGATTCCAAGAGTTTTAGGGGTTCTGCCCCAGGAAAGCCCACGGTCAGCAGATGCAGACTTGGGTTTCTCTTCTTAATGTTAGCCAGAGCAAGCAAACCGAATGTCAGACCCAGTCATTTGGTGAGAATTCCAGAAAGATTTTTTCCAAAGAAAGTCAATTAGATTTTACTTCTAGAAGTTTCCAGTGTTATTTGTAAAATGCTTGCTTAATTTCTAGTTCTTATTTCAAATACACAGGTAGGAAATGACTCAGTAGGAGGGGATTCTCCATCAAGTCCATTATTTATCCTTCTTACTGTCCTTCATCAGACTCCTCGTGATTTTCTAGGTCTCGCGATAGCTGCCTCTTCTTCCGGGGAGCGTTTCCCATTTCCGCCAAAGCTGGGTTAGGTGCCCCTCCTCGGGGGGTCTTCGCGGATTCTACTTCCCGCATCAGAGCACACGCGTCATAACTGGCCTCTTGTGACCTTTGTTCCCCCAGGATGGCTGGGAGTGGCTCTGAAGGCAGGGAGGGAGTTCGTGTTGCTTCTAGTCGGATCCGTAGCACTCGCACACTGTCTAGCAGAGTTGGTCGTTCAAAACATGTGAGTAGAACATGTTAACAAACGAATGTCTTCCTAAATGGATTAGCTCATCCAGATAATAGTTAGAAATGGGGAAAGGAAATCCTAAAATATTAGGCAACAAACCACTTAAAATTCTAAAAGTGATGTTTAAAAATCTAATTTTTGTCCGTCACTAGGACTGGAGCCCTATCACAGTTCTTCCATTTCCTCATCCCTACCATTTGGAGCCGATTCCAAAAGGAATTTATTTTATTTGTTATTTTTATTTTTTTAAAGATTTTATTTATTTGACAGAGAGAGACACAGAGAGAGAGAGAGAGAGAACACAAGCAGGAGGAGAGGGAGAAGCAGGCTTCCCGCGGAGCAGGGAGCCGGATGCGGGGCTCAATCCTAGGACCCTGGGACCATGACCTGAGCTGAAGGCAGACGCTGAATGACTGAGCCACCCAGGCGCCCCAGGATTTATTTTAAAAAGAAGACCCTTGGCTTTATATGATTAAATAGAAAATGGAATTAAAGTTATTTGTTTTGGGGCTCCTTCGTTATCGCTCCTGCCCATTGCTGATAAGAGACACCTACCAGATATTGCTGAGAGTTTGATTTCACCTACAGATATCCTTTCCTGAACGCATTTAAGTTGTTCTTGTCTTTTCCCCTTTTAGCTTTGTGCTCTTAGTTTCCAGTGACTTAAATTAACTCTTATGCAAAAGCAGGAAAAAAAGAGCGAAAATTCAAAGAAATGTGTCCCTTGTGTGCGACTGATTCTCAGCAGTTTGTTATTAAATCTTTAAATAATTAAATACAAGAGAAAACATTAAAGCGACATTAAAAAGCCAACCATATGTTGAAAATAGACATGGAGAGGAGGGGAGTGGAGATGGCCATAGAATTAAAACTGCTCTTCATTAACCTTGCTCCGTGGTGCCTGTGCTGATCATTTCTATGCGTGGCCTGCGTGCAAGATCCTCTGGGCCAGGCTGGGGTTGGGGGAGGTGGGCTGAGCTTCAGGAAGAGGGAAACGCTGTCTGAAGCAGTTTGCCAAGAGGAAAGGTCAGTGAGGAAGGAGACACAAGCAAAGACATGAGTGTAGGAATGATGAGTGGGTCATCAAAGGGTCTTTCAAACAAGTTGTTCTGTTTATTTTTTATAATCTGGAATGTTCCCAAAATAGAAAACTTCCTTCCTTCCAGAGCACAAGCTTGAATTGTAAGGTGGCAAGTCAGCAGTGATAAGAATACAGCGTTCTGCCATAGGTGACTCACGGGCATGGGCTTATTAAATGCTGGTTAGAAAACCAAACTGCATATATAAGGAGAGGAAAGCAGGAGGAAGCCAAGGTCCCAGACACGGAAAGCATGCAGAATGGCACGTGGATTTAACTGTGTTCCGCGATATTCAGATGGTGAAGTCCTAACCCACAGCGCCTTGGAATGTGGCCTCATTTGGAAATAAGGTCACTGCAGATGTAATCAGTTAAGATGGGATCCTACTGAAGTAGGCTGGGCCCCTCTTCCGGTCTGACTTGTGTCCTTCTAAAAATGGGAAATGTGGACGGAGATATGAACAGGGAGAATGCCATGTGAAGATGAAGGCAGAGACCGGGCGATGATTTTATAAGCCAAAGAATGCCAAGTTTGCCAGAAAGCCAGCAGCAATGAGGACAGGCCTGGAACAGATTCTTCTCCACCACCCTCAGGAGGATTCCACCCTGCTGACATTTTGGGCTCCGGCTTGTAGCCTCCAGAGCTGAGACAATAACTTTCTGTTGTTCAAGCCACTCAGTCTGTGGTGCTCTGTTATGGCAGCCCTTCCAAACTAATAAACCGAGGAAGGGCAACGTTGTGAGGTTCGTGTGGTTTTTCATCTCTTGTACAATTTAGGTAACCTTCCGCGCCATACTGCATTGTTGCTGGTCAGTCCGCAAATGCTCCCATGTGGCATTGCTGCCGGCCAGTTAGCAAACATCCTCATACTACATTGCTGCGTGTCGAGGAGCAAGCACATGTTCCACTCTTTCCAGCACTCAGCACAGTGCCAGGCACTCAGGGAATGCGAAGAATATAAAAATGATTCTTGCCATTGGGTAGTTTGTGGCATAGACCAGATATCTCTTTGAAAAGCCTACACTGAAAAGTAAGCGCTCAAGGGAGTGAGGCCCCCTTGCAGAGCACGTGGGAGGCTTTGCAGAGGAAGTAACGGCCGTGGCGGCAGCAGCGAGTTATTGAGAGCCGTGTGACAGATATAATGTTACATGTCCATCATCTTCAAGGACAGCCCGTGAGCTAGCCAGCATTATCATTCAGAGTGTACGGAAGAGAGAACTGCGTTTGGACCATGTAAGGAGCTTGCCTGATATCACACTGCTCATCAGCGATGGAGCTGTTATTTGGACCCAGGTCTATCAAACCAAACTGAGTTAGAAAAAAATAAACTTCCGTATTATATTGTTGTGGCTGCTATGGTTAGCTGGCTCCCAATTGCACACTTACAGCAGAATTGGGATTTTAATCTTGGCCTCAACAAACCATTCCGAGTTAATTGCATTAGACACTGCATAGCTTATTTTTTTTAAATAAATATAGGCACATATTTTTAAAACTGTGAGATTTGTAATTCTCTGTTTAAATACTATTGCTTAACTTTTCCCACTCCTCATTTGGGTCTTGCTTAGCCAAATGGTTGTGAGTTCCCTTGAGGTCAGAAATTATGTCACATATGTTAGGAGCTTGATAAATAAGTTTTTAGGAAAAAACAGTGTTAAGTTAGATCTCTTTGATTTCTCTCCTCTCCATGTCTCACTCCCAAAAGAAAACCTCCTTTTAACTTGGAATCATTCCTTACTCATGTTATTCTCTAACACCTCACATCCAATGTATCAGCAATCCTTTGGATCTATCTTAAAAATATATCCACCATGACCTCCCTAATCCAAATTATCATAAATTCTTGCTGCATTACTGCAAAATGCTTCTAACTGGTCTCTCTGCTTCCATCCCTGCTCCCTTAATGAATGACCCTTTGGTCTGAGAGTTCCATTTAAAAAGAAAGACAGGTCTTGTTTCTCCTCTCTTGGAAGCTCTCCAAGACCTTTTCCTCATTCCCAGGACATATTGATTCGGTACCTTGAGTACTTCCTGTCCCTTTACCTCCAGACTATTTCTTCGACCACTATGATTCTCACTCCCTGGGCTCCAGCCACACCAAACCAGCTTCCTGTTCCCTGAGGGCACCGAGCACACTTCCTTCTCAGGACCTTTGCACTGTCTTTTCTGCATGAAATGCTGCTTCTGCAGATGTCCCCATGGCTTTGTCCCTCATTTCCTTCAGGGGTCTGCCCAAACGTCAGTGTATTGGAGAAGCCTTCCCTGCCCACCCTGTATGCAATAGCATCTCTCCCACCAAAATCGGGTTCTACCCCTGCACTGCTTCATTGTGCTTCATAGTATTTATCTCATTGTTTGTCTGTCTCCACTAGAATGTAAGCTTCATGGGGACGAGGGCTTTGTTTTGTTTACTTCTCTATCTCCAACATCTAGAACATTGCCTGTCACACAGGCATTTGACACATATTTGTTGACTGATTGAATGAATGATGAATGAAGAAAGAGTTCAGTGGTTACAGGATTGTTGCCTCATCTCTGTGAATATCAAAGTAAAGCCATTGCCTTAGATGTGGGAGTGTTTCAGAGCGTTTTCATGTACATTAAGTCAAAAAATCCTCAGAAGGTCTATGAGAATTTGTGAAACACATGTTCACTCTGAAATAAGAGGGTTATCCACAGGTGAAGTGACTTAGCCTGGGTCACAGAGTTAATAATTGACTCGCCAGCTTTGAAAACAGGGTCTGCTCTTTCCTTTAATCCGAGAGCCTTTTCATAAAGCCACACAACCCTTGCAAGTCCTGACAAATCTGGTAGCTACTTCACTATCTTGATGTACTATGCTTGTTTAATATCTGCCCTGGCTAGTCGAGGTACTGAGTGCAAGTTGAGGACATAGCCCATTTTGGGGATTTGGCTTGGGACACCAGAGTTTGCAATCTTGCTGACAATGTCAGTAGAATGTACTTGGGACTATTCTTAAAGAGACATCTGTTCTCAGAAAGGCTTATGTGACTTTGAATGCTTTTGAGTATGTTGAATCTGAAGGAATCATTTGAATCTCTTCAGATTTAGACTTCTCTTTGAGTCATGAGATCTTTGGTGGGGAAAAAAACAAGAAAAAGAAAAATTTTAGGAGGTTCATAAAGTGGCAAGAGGTGGCCTCCTATGCTTTCAAGGAACTTCCATGGAGCCAACCAAAAAGATGGCTCATTATGCAGGAAGAAGATCCAACAGGTGGAAGAAAAGGTCAGCCTACTGTGAGGAGACAGGGAAAGGATACTAATGTGTGTTTAGTTTCTATTTGCCATCAGGCACAGTGCTGGTACTCCAGCAGTGACTCAGCAGAGGAGTGAACCAGTAAGGAGAAGCTGGGACAGACAGAACAGGAAACAGCTGTGTCTCAAGGCCCCATTGGAAGTCCAAGCCTTATTTTCTCTTGGGGCTTGTGGGTTTGCCATGTGCATTGACATCAACATTTCTTCTTGTCTGTTTCCCACTCTTTTTCTCCCCACTCTTAATTAGCCAATAAACATGCAGCAGGCACGTTCAGAAGTGTGTAAGTGTAATGGAGAATACACAAGATATTTGAGTTGTATACCCTGCCCTTGAGAAGCTTATAATTGCTAGTGTAACTGGATACTGCCAAATAGATTGGAGAAGGAAAGTTGGCAGTATATGTTGAATTATGTTTCTCTGGACTTCTTTTGAAGCCTCTTCACTTGGATACCCCCATGGATAAGCTCCATAGATTCATTATTTATTTATTTGTTAATTTTAAAATTTTATTTATTTATTTATTAGAGAGAGAGAGAGAGAGCACAAAGGGAGAGGGAGAGAGAGAAGCAGACTCCCCACTGAGCACAGAGCCAGATGTGGGGCTAAATCCCAGGACCCTGAGATCATGACCTGAGCCGAAGGCAGATGCTTAACCAACTGAGTTACCCAGGCGCCCCAAGCTCCATAGATTTATAAGGCATCCTTTCAGCATCAGACCCAACCTGTGTACATTCCAGCGATAAGAAGCCAGACTTCATTCAACCTTCACCTATGAGCAAGCATTTATTGTCTGCTATTTGCCCAACATAGTGCTGGGCATGGAAGTACATTGTATGCAGAACCTTTTTCTGAACAGGGGAGTTTCCCCAGGTTTTCCCTGCCCTCCATTCCTTGCTTGTCACTGGGAATTCTGCCTTTTAGCCTTTTAGTAAACACAGGAGACCGGTCACTGGATACCCATGGAACAACATTTCATTTTCCTCAGGGGTATAACCACTTGACAACCAGCCTGGGAGCCCGGAAACAGACCTGTCCGGCAGCCTGTGTGCAGCAGAGAAATTTATTACGATTTCCTATTTCTTCCACAGGAAAGAAAGAGCTATAGCCTGTATTTTGACATTTTAAGAAGACTTACAGGAGTTATGCTACATCAAATGAGCTGACGTTATGACACGCTGACACTAATGTTCAACAAAACACATATATTGCAGAATTTAGAGGCTAGTCACATACCTCCAAGGCTTTTTTATTGCTATGATTTCTTCTTGGGCCTGCCTATCTGAGGTTTCAAGAAAGGAAACTCTTCAGCTTTATTCCTGAGAAATAAGCTGACATGGGTACCTTGTGCATATTCTCTTATCTCTGTTCACCAACGAGGCTGATAAATCATACATAGGCTTGTAATTATTTCAGTACCTTCCTCTGAAGGGTAATTCAAAGTATTTTAGCTTCTTATTCTAGTATTAAGGATATTTTGGGAAAACACATTTATATTTTGCCTGTTTTGCTCTGCTTTGGTATCCACAAAGCATATTTTCTATCGCAGAGAACGATCTGCGGTAGTTTGAAGTGCCTAGTGTCAATCAATGTTGATCATCAACTTTGTGCTCATCCCTTTGGAGGAATACAGTTCAGTCCAATAACACTTTGATGAGCACCAGCCATGTATACAACCCTATGGCAGATGCTGCAGGGCACAATAGATGAATTTACAGTTTCAGAGAGGACACAGGACATGCACACAAATAATATATACAAAGTCGGTGTCATAAGGAAATCATAAACCAAGTGCGGTAACAGTTCAAAGGTATAGATCAGCTAAAATGGAAGCTCCATGGGTGCCCGGGTGGCTCAGTTGGTTAAGCGACTGCCTTTGGCTCAGGTCATGATCCTGGAGTCCTGGGATCAAGTCCCACATCGGGCTCCCTGCTCAGCGGGGAGTATGTTTCTCCCTGTGACCCTCTTCCCTCTCGTGCTATCTCTCATTCTCTCTCACTCAAATAAATAAATGAAGTCTTTAAAAAAAAATCAGTTTAAAAAAAAATAAAAAAAATAAAATGGAAGCTCCATGAAGGCTCTATTTTATGCGTTTTTTTTTTTTTTAAAGATTTTATTTATTTGACAGAGACACAGCGAAGAGAGGAAACACAAGCAGGGGGAGTGGGAGAGAGAGAAGCAGGCTTCCTGCAGAGCAAGGAGCCCAGTGCGGGGCTCGATCCCAGGACCCCGGGATCATGACATGAGCCAAAGGCAGACGCTTAACGACTGAGCCACCCAGGCACCCCTATTGTATCACGACTGCCTTCCTCACCACCAGGCACATGGTTGCTTCTCAGTAAGTACTTGTTGACTGAATGAAGATTCCATTTGGGGGTGAAGGTGGGGGCGGAAGGCTAGGAAAACCTCTGATGCGGAGGTTTGTCCATAGCTGATGGAGGTGGGAGGAGAGTATTCCAGGTGGAGGGCAAGGTATTTGTTAAATCATGGAGGCCCGAAGACCTGTGGAACATCTTGGCAGCGTTTGGCTAGAATAAATGGTACCTACATGGCAGTGGTGGAAAGAAAAATAGATAATTATTGGGGCCAAATTATGGTGATTTTATATATCAGATTGGGGATTTAATTGATAGGCATTGGAGGAACATTAAAGTACTTTGAGCAGGAGCTTGGCATGATCTGAACCATGATTTGGGGAAACTGATGTGGTAGTGACGTGTAAAATGTAGCTCCCACACTTAAATGTACATTAGATTTAGCTGGGAAGCTTTTTAGTCATACAGATTTCTATACTCCACACAAGACGGAATGAATTGGTTAAGTCCATCATCTGTATTCATACCAAGTTCTCAAGGTAATAGCTAACCAAGTAGTTCACAGAATTCAAGATTACATGTGTCTGGGGTCAGTGCTTTTGGGAGGGATGGGGGAAAAGATTGCAGGCTCATGTGGGTCAGAGAAAAAAAATCATAGGAAAGGGAGTTCTGAGCAGGAGAGTCTGCAGAGACCTGCAGCAGAAATGGGGACCAAGCTTGAGTCAGGCGCCAAGGAAATAATTCTTGAGAGGAGAATCTGAACCTAGGAGTATCTGCAGATGTAGGTCTAGTAACATGAGTAGGAGTCAGGACTAGCAAGCGGAGGTGTGACGCATGACTGCTGGGAGCACAGACCACTCTTCTTGTCTACACCTGCCTGGAGAACCCCAGGAAAGATCTTCCCAGCAAGCAATCGAGTACATCAATCATTATTTCCCTATATCAGAACTTTCATTTGTATCTGGTACTTGAGTGGAGATTTTGTGTGAAACTCGTATGTACATAGAGAAGCAATAAGAGGTGTTGGTAAGTGTTCTTGAATCCACTGACTTTTTTTTTTTCTAACTTGAGAATACTGCAATAATAACACTGCAAGAAGACTTAGGCTTATTTCAAGGGCAATTCAAGACTACAGAATTAACAGCAGCACTCTTCTAAAGTCAAAGCATGATTTTCTACCTGTAATAAAAAAACTTGAAACACAACTAGAAAAATTAAAGATTTTATTTTTCATTTCAAAGATTTCATTTCATTTTAGATTTTATTTTTCACTTCAAAGATTTCATTTCAAAGATTTATTAACTCTTTGAAATGCTATTCTAAGCAGTATGTTTAAAAGTCTATTGTAGAGAAAGGTATAAAAATTCGGGTGGGGATTACACATGAAAATTTTTATTCTATTTCATTTTATTCCCTTTAAAAGAACAAAGATTTATTTAGGCACTGATGGCCAAGTAGTTTGGTTTTGAAAAGGGGGACCTGGGTAACATAAAATAATGGAAAGAACAATGCACAGGGAATCGAAGAACTGAATGATATTATAAATAACAACAACAATAATAGCAGCAATGCTACACTTAATTTAGTGATCTCTATTTACCAGCTCCTGAGCTAAGTGCTTTACACACATCATCTCATGTAATCCTCATAATGACCCTGTGAAGTTGGTATGATTATCATCTTCATTTCACAGAGGGAAATTGTGGTTCAGAGAGGGTAAATAGCTTGCTTATGCTCAAATGACTCCTAAATGGAAAGTGGTAACGCAACCTGAATCTAAATGCATGCCGCTAACCAATGCTTCCTGATTTTACCAGTGATCGGTTATCTTATCTTGCTACCTGAAGCACTTACTAAATCCTCACAAAAACCCTGGGAGTTAGGTACTATCGTTATTTCATTCCCATTTTGTAGATGAGGTCACTGAGGCACAGGAAATTTGTAACTTCCCCAAAGTCATCCACTAACAAGTAGAGAAGCTGCCATTAGAATCAGATATTTTAATTCAGAGTCTGCCTCTCAGTCTAGTGACGTATATACAAAACAAAAAAAGAAAAAAAAACATTTTCTAGTGGTATGCTGCCAGGCTATCTTCCTATTCTTGTCCTCTTCAATATTTTCACTAATGTTATGTTAAAATATTGATTTCATAAATCTGTAGAAATGTACCGATTGCATCGGATGATTGATTTGGGATTTAAGTAAAATCTAAGAGACAGGACAGACTGAATCTAACACAAGGATGTGCAAGAGGGATAAATATCAGATCTTCCTCATGGATCAAGAACCATAGCTACCTGATGTGGTAACATGGTGCTAAGAGAAAGAAGGGGATCATTTTGTAGGTAACGATAGGGAGTTTTAGGTGACAATAAGCACAATGTGAGTCAAGGATGGTTAATATCACCTTGCTTTCAACCTCTCAACAACATGAACACACCTAATGCCAACTTAGGGCAGTAATAGTACTCCTCTGCTTGTAGCTGATCAGAAGAAATCTGGAGTGCACATTCTTTTCTAGACACCAAAACTTAGCATGCTAGAGAGATGAAGAGACTTAAAATCACATTACATGAGCATGGATGAAAAACTGGGAATGTTTAGCCAGTGGGAGAAAAGACACAGGGGGAGAGAAACAGCTGCTTTCATGTGTCTGCTGGACTTTCAAGGAGGAAATGCTATTTGATTGTTCTTTCTACTCAAAATAAAAGTATGAGTAGAAAATTAAATTTAGCTTAATAAAAGGAAGATCTTTCTAGAAGTTGGAGTTTTGGAAAGATGAAACTAGTTGGCTCATGTGAGATTTTTACCTAACTCAGATATTCATTAGAATCATGTATGCGCCGTTCTAACACTGCGCACTCAGGCCTCAACTCCAGGGAGGTGTAGGGAGGGAATGGTTTTTATTATTATTATTTTTATGTTATGTTAATCACCATACATTACATCATTAGTTTTTGATGTAGTGTTCCATGATTCATTGTTTGCATATAACACCCAGTGCTCCATTCAGTACGTGCCCTCTTTAATACCCATCACCAGGCTAACCCATCCCCCCACCCCCTCCCCTCTAGAACCTTCAGTTTGCTTCTCAGAGCCCACAGTATCTCATGGTTCGTCTCCCCCTCCAATTTCCCCCCCTTCATTTTTCCCTTCCTACTATCTTCTTCTTTTTTTTTTTTTCAACATATAATGTATTATTTGTTTCAGAGGTACAGGTCTGTTATTCAACAGTCTTACACGATTCACAGCACTCACCATAGCACATACCCTCCCCATTGTCTGTCACCCAGCCACCCCATCCCTCCCACCCCCCACCACTCCAGCAACCCTCAGTATGTTTCCTGAGATTAAGACTTCCTCATATCAGTGAGATCATATGATACATGGAATGTTGTACTTTTTTAAAAGTTACCCAGGTGATTCTGATGTTCAGCTAAGACTGAGAACCACTCACTTGATGGATAATGATGATAATGACTATTTATGGGTGCTAACTATGTGCCATGGACTACACTACATGCTCTGCATGTGCGATCTCATTTACAAACTCATTTCATCTTCTTAATAACAATTTGTAAGGTAGTGATTATGATCTCACTTTACTGATGGATTAGCTGAGCCAAATTTAATGATTTGCCCAAGGTCTTCTAGGGTAGTAGATGTAACAGGGTTGGTGTTGCCACCTGGTTACCAGGGTGGTGGAGGTTCTTGGGAGGTAGAGCTCCAGACTCAAACCCAGGTTAGCTGAACAGGAATGAGAGTTAGTTACCTGCATGCTGCTTTGGGATTGCAATGATAAGTTGGCATAAGTAAAATTTAAGGGGGATTCCAAAATAAAAATTTTGTGATTTTGTTACCAACTGAGACTTCTAACATACAATAGATCTTCAGGTTAGAGTTTAGGAATATAATGGAGTTTATAAAGATATTTATACTTCTGGCACCAGAAATAAGTAGATTTTTATCAAGATTAAGGAGAACCAGATTACAACCAGAATAGATGTATGGAAAGGCAAATAATCCAGACCAATAAAATGAATTCACTGTAGAAAGAATTCCAGGAAAAGAGAAATAAGATTTGAGAGATAACGTTGAGGAGAAAGTCCAGAAAAAAAGTAGAGAAATCTCTGAAGTTTTCATTACTCAGGCAAAAATGATTCTCTGAAATAAAGTTCTAAGAAGACCTGTTGCCTGAAAAAGAGCAAGAGTAGAGATGGTCTCCTTTCTGATATGACTGGCTCAAGGAACAAATGATTATAGCTTGTGCTCAGTCTTTCTCTCTCTCCCCATCTTTTTATCTCTGGTGTGAGCTTCAATCTTTCTCAGTTTATTTCAGGATTTGACATATGGCATGAAGCCGGATGGCAGCAACATCAGATTCACATACCTCTGGTGTAGTTACTTGAAAAGCTAGAGAGATTTTTCCCTTGCAAGTACCAGTTGAAAAATTCTGGGGAAGACTTTTTATTGGCTTAGCATGAATCATGTGCTCATCTTTAAATCAATCACTGTGTCCAGGGGATGGATGCTATAATTGGCTCAAAAGGGATCACATTCCCAGAAATATAGTCAGGAGGCAGGACCTATTGGAAAACTGGAAGGATAGGAGGGGCTGCTAGGCAGACAAAGACAAAGGCCATTCACAACATACTTAACAGTGAACCATTAGGGGTTGTCCAGTTAGAGTTAAGAAAAAGGCACAAATGGGGCACCTGGGTGGCTCAGTCGTTAAGCGTCTGCCTTCAGCTCAGGTCATGATCCCAGGGTCCTGGGATCGAGCTCCACATCAGGCTCCCTGCTCCGCGGGAAGCCTGCTTCTTCCTCTCCCACTCCCCCTGCTTGTGTTCCCTCTCTCACTGTGTCTCTCTCTGCCAAATAAATAAATTAAATCTTTAAAAAAAAAAAAAGAAAAAGGCACAAATATTCCCCGGCAGCACTATTTAACATTATTCTGGAAGTTTTATCTAATTGGTTAAGATACATAACACAAAAGATAAACAATAACACAAATATGAGGTGTAAGTATAGAAGAGACAAATACATTTTTTTAAAAGATTAATAAAGGGGGAATATAACTTAAAAATATCAAATAATGCCAACAAGGCACACTACTTAAAACAGTGTAATAGTATAAGAATGGGTTCTAGAATAGGTCCTTCTCATTGATAAAAGTGATTATTTCAAGTTGGTAGAAAGATGATGAATTATTCAGTAAATGGTTTTTCTCCAACTGGAAAGAGAAAAATATATTATTATTTCACACCTTACACAAAAATATTTTAAAACTGTAATTCTCATTGAATAAAATACACATTTTTTTAAATTTAGGGATGAGGATAGATTAAAAAGGAAAATCTCAAACCCAAAAACCATAAAGGAAAAAAAGATTGAAAATTTAAAACTTCTTTACAAGGAAAGATATAATAGCAAAACATCAAGAAGAAACTGGGATAAAATATGTATAATATGTATGAATTATACTCCTCCAAATAATATTCTAAACATATTACAAATCAATCTGAAAAACACAAATGATCACATTTTTAAAGTGTGCAAAAAGTAAGACCAGGAGATTCACAGAGATAATACAAAAGCCAATCATAATGAAAAAATTAAAAGATTAATATAATTTTGTGGTGATAAGGGGTGAAGGTGATTCTCTCATACCATTGGGGGAAGTAGACTTTGGTGCAATTCTTTAAGGGATAATTTCACAATATCTCTCAACATTTAAAATGTGCTTACTCTTTCATGTAACAATTCCATTTTAGAAATCTATACTTGTATGTGTAAAGGTGCAAAGAAAGTGTTTGGAGTATTGTTTGTTAGAGCAAACATTTAGAGATAATGTAAGTGTCCATTAATAGATAATGTAAATGTCCATTAATAGGGAATAGATAAAAACAACTATGGCACCTCCATATTATGCATTAGTATGAAGATTTTAAAAGGAATAAAGTAGATCTTATGGACTGGTATGGAAAGTTGTTGATGATATATTATTCAGTGATAATATGATTTGCCAAGTATGTGTATCATGATCCAATATATGCTTAGAAATAGAAAACCTATAAATGTATATATATACATGCTTGCATGCATATGTTATAAGGCTTTGTTACAGGCACAGAACGCTTTCGTGGTGTTTTGGCCAGAAAGTGAGAATGGGATATAATTTTATTTTCTTTTTTCAATGTGCATAAAGTATCTTTTGAAAAAATTAAAAACTAGTAATTTTTCTTAATATAAGAGTTTCAAAAATAAAATTAATTTCATTTTATTTGGTTGCTTTCTTTGATGTTTATTACAATAAATCCTTTAAATTAATTGAGAACTTTACATGTAATGTAGCTTTTTCACACGTATTAAAACATAGTGGTACCAAGATACGTGCTTTGAGAATACAGACGACAGAAAAGGTTTGAGGCACAGATCTTTATGAGAACGTTTAAATCTCAGTGAAGCTGGTAGAAATATTTGGCTCCACAGGCAGAAAGGAATTCATAGAACCATTATATTCTAACCTGTTTTATCCACCAGAGACTGTCATGTAAATGTCTGACAGAGCTCTACGCATATGAGAAGTTACACAACATCAGTATTCATTAAGATGGGTCATTCAGTACAAAGTGAGCTCATTTTACCAATATAAATTTGCAGGGATTGAATGAAGGGAAATCAAAGATAAAGGGAAATCCAAAGTGTGACCTTGAGCCATCGCCTGTGGGTATAGTCTTGTTTCATCAATGTCAAGGAAAGCAGAGATAACTTTTAAGTTATCTTGGAGCATCAGAGCATGCAAATTACCTTATGGTTCTCTCCCCCAATGAGAAATCAAACTAATACATACCTGCCTATCTCATACAGAAGCGTACTCTCTCACCTCACACAAATGACAGGGGGACCCAATGTGGGTTACAAAATTTCAAGCTCAGAAAGCATGCAAAAGAAAATGACAAGCAAGAGTCAACCAAAACATATTACAGGATTGTGCTAATTGACTTGGACAGAATTTCTTCAGAGTACGTTACTAGGGTGTCACTGATGTATCCAAAGGGAGAATGGTGTGTAGAATGTGCACAAAGTGCAGCAATTTGCACTCATCCCTGGCCCATCTAAGTACTTGGGCCTCCCTGGATGTTGGGGTTAACAAAGTTAATAATGAAGTTTTCCTAAGTGACAAGCAAGACAGGTAAGGAAAATTATAATAGGTATCAGATTACACATCCAGCATTTTTCTAGATTCCTCTCATTTCCTGTGAGCCTCAATCAGTGCTCCATTTTTATCTCATGCATCTTTCCCTTATTACTGTTTTCTTCCTTTTTCCCTCTCTCCCTCTCTTTTTTTCTTTCCTTCTCCTTTTCTCTGCTTTCTTCCTTTTTCTTTCTTTCTCCTTTTCTTTCTTTTCCTTTCCTCCTTTCTGTTGTCTCTCTCTTTTTTTAAACATACTCCTTTGTTTCCAATAGCCAGCACCTGTCTTTTTCTTGTGGCCTGTCCTCAGGCTACCCCAATGATGCCTGGAAAATTCCATGTGCCTCCAGGTGGCCCTAATTCAGTGAGTGCTGGGCTACATTTCTAAAACTCTTGTTTTTGTCATCTCAGAGGCAAATCTCACAGCCCACCATTCTGCAGAATCAGTCTGAAGCTATCCTTGAGGCACGCTGAGATAGCACCCTTCCTTCTCCTTCATTGTTCTTTCCCCCACTTCCTTTCATGGGTTTTTGGGAACTTCCTTAATAAATTACTTGAGCACAGATTTTTGTCTTGGGACTGCTTCTCTTAGAACACAGTTTCTACTGTCAAAAAAGTTAAGTTGGCAAATAATGAAATGTGACTTTAAAAAATAATTTAAAAAACAGTTTATTTAAATACATTTTTTAATCACCAAAAATTTCTTTGCCAGATGACATATCCATATTTTTAGCTGAAAAACATATTGCCATCATTGCTACAGGTAAAGCTTAAAACAATTGCAAAAGATAATATTTTGAATCTAACCAGGATGGAGCTTAATGGTGGAAATGCCCTTCTCATTCGACCCCCGCTCCCCAGCCCCCCACCCATCCACACTAAATTAGTGGGGGGTGGGAGGGATGGGGTGGCTGGGTGATAGACATCGGGGAGGGTATGTGTTATGGTGAGCGCTGTGAATTGTGTAAGACTGTTGAATTACAGACCTGTACCCCTGAAACAAATTATGCATTATATGTTAAAAAAAAAAAAAAAGATAGCAGGAGGGGAAGAATGAAGGGTGGGAAATCGGAAGGGGAGACGAACCATGAGAGACTATGGGCTCTGAAAAACAAACTGAGGGTTCTAGAGGGGAGGGGGTGGGGGGATGGGTTGGCCTGGTGATGGGTATTAAAGAGGGCACGTACTGAATGGAGCACTGGGTGTTATATGCAAACAATGAATCATGGAACACTACATCAAAAACTAATGATGTAATGTATGGTGATTAACATAACATAATAAAAAATAAAATAAAATAAAATATTCACCACCAAAATTCAAAAAAAAAAAAAAGAAATCCAATTCTCCAAATTTTATTTTCTCCTATTCACTTGGCTTTTACATACATGAAATAGGATTTTATTTGTGATTTCCTCAGGAACCCAACTTCTTTTGTTGAGGTCAATGACCATTCATCTCCATCTCCTTTATACATTTTTGGTAGTGTCCAGTGGTAACTGAGGTGCAAAAATATGAACACAAGGTAAGATCTCTACAGATTACCCAAAGGTTTAGGAATATGTAGCTTACTTCATTCCACTAAAGAAGAAGGAAACTTAAACTTTTCAACTAAAAGTGGTGAAACAAAGGACTTTCCAGGTAACTGTCCACATGGATAATCTGAGCATTCTGGTTAACCAAGATGTCTTTTTATATTGTACTGCATGCATCTTGCACAAAAAGCTTAGTGTCCAGATGGACATGTCTTGAATTTTGGTGCATATATATATGCATTTAATTCCTCTAATATTTGGAAGACTAACTTCTAGTTCTCTTACAGGTTCCTTTCCAGACAGGCACTTGTGTGACTATGTTTCTATTCAAGTGTGAACCCAGAAAGCACTGGTGCTCCTAAGAAAGTGGCCTTGGGAAGTAATGCATCTGGACCATGAGATGAAATACCAGGGAAAATGTGTCCACTTTTGAAAACTCCCACCCCATTTTATGACTTTCTAGTCTCTCTTGTATGGAATGATCTCTTCTCCACTTAGCAAGCTGTTATGCATCCTGAAAGACCTGGTCCCAATGTCTTTTCCTCCGCAATGCTTTCTTTGACTCCCCTGGACGAAGCTAGGTTTTTTGACCTCTGGTTCTCTTGTCATATTATATATGGTTCTCTTGTCATATTATATATATAAATATACCCTTATTATAAGCAATTACTATATATGCAATTTAACATCCCCAGATGGTCATACAATGACTGACATGTAGAATGTACTTAGGAAATGTTTATTAAAGGATGAATGGATGAATGAGCACGTGAGTAGATATACAAGGAGCAGATAATTAAGTTATTGATGGTCATGGAGAATAAAAGATAAAAAACAAATGCATGGGCAGAAAATATGTACGCAAAGAGATTTGATGTCTTTTAAGCTGGGGTGACTAGAGACAGTTTTATGGAGGAGGTTGGATTTAAATTGGGCCTCAAAGGATGAGTGAAATTTTGCTAGTCTAGTGATCAATAGTATTATTCATGAAAGTGCTTTCAGAAGCATAGAAAGTGCCATAAGCTGCAAATACTTCATTAATACTTATTATAGTACATTGAATGTACTGATCTACTTGTAATTGATACTCCAGAGAATACTTAGAATGAAAAAAAAAAAGAAAAAGGAAACCTTAAAACACAGCACAAGTAAATTAAAACTTGTGGTAGATGGTAAATCTACCTACAGCATCTTTTGAATATTAATACACTTATATACTAATAAACATTTTCAGGAGGAAAAAAGAAATCCTCAATAGATTTTCTTAATTTCATTTTTTGACAAGGCAATTATTGGATTTTGCAATTTTGGGTCTGTAATAATATTTGCATTGTGCCCACTCAGAGACTGAAATTAATTTTAAGGGATATGGTTGGAATCTAAAAAATGTGACACCTTCAAATGCCACATGGTCCTCCTCCAACGTCTCTCTGAGTGTCTTTATTTGCAAAATAATTTTGTAATTCTTCATTTCTAAAACTCAGAATTATGCTATAATGTTTTGGAGAGGAAAGAGAGACACATCACTTGCAGTAATACCTATATATTCGAATTGGTATTTATAAGCACACATTTAGAAAAATATCAGAAACAGACACAGTCAGACATAAAGTCCTGGTTCAGATTCGAGCACTTGTCCAGTTAATTTTGTATTTATCTGGAAGATTGACTCCCAGACATCAAAGCAGTCAGATTTAACTAACAGCCATTTGATTCACATTTTCACAAATGTTCATCTCTATATATGGTAGAGCTGCTGCGTGGTTTTGAAGAAGCTGATCTGATCAAGTGGAGTTGGTGTGGTGTAAATGGCGGGCTGAGAGTATTGCACGCCTCTCAGTCAGTCTTTAAATGCAATGCCTAAGTTTGCAGAACACTGTTTATCTGACTTCAGCTGGGTAATTCATCTTCTGGTTTCCATGACTGAAGCAAGTAGTCCTGAGGGATAGTTTCCAGTGTATTTAAATAATTCTAGTACCAAAAAAATTTTGCAGTGAACCTTAGGATGGAACTCACTAGGCAATCAGTAAGTGGGCAGAAACTGGGTTGGCTTATCAAATCTCTAATTTTGGGTTTTATGTTTGAAATGCTATTTAGAAAGGACATCTTGCATTTTACTATATAGTCTAAAATTTACTAGACATGTCAAGGGGAAAGTGAGGGTCATTTGAAAAACTGGCACTTTTACTATTATATGTACTCTACCATAGGTGTGGGTCTGTTACTCAAAACAAAGCAGTCAACCATTTTGACCTTGGTACATTAGGGTAACATTTAAAAGATTGCTTTTGAACACTGTCAATCAACTATCTGAGTGATTAATTTTTAAGATACTGATAGTTTCTCATTAATTGTGTTTTGAGTGCTATACCAAATGTTTTCCATAGATTATCTCATTTAATCCTCTCTATAAATGAGTAAGCTCAGGCTTAAGTAATCTGCCCAAGGTCACTGAGTGAAGATAATGGGATATGAGTGCAGGCAGTTTGGTTCTGGAATTTATGCTCACTTGTACCTTGTATTTATTTACCCTTTAGAAACATTAAAAACTTAACCCCCCTAATGGTGAAAACTGGTCGATATTTGACTGAGGAGAAAGTTTGGTTGGGTCAGTTTTTTCGCACTTACCGTGGTGTTGAGGCACCTGGTGTTCAAAGACATGTTTCTAACTTTATAGTCTTAGCAACTGACTCACATCAGCGAAGCTCAAGAGAGCTGAGTTTTTCACACAGAAGGACTTTTTAATAGTTTCCAGTGGGTGGTTATTTCTATCCTCTGGCAAGAATAAGCAGTGGTTAATAGTACGGGTATTAGGGATAATCAGTCTTGGATTTAAATTAAGGTCCACCACTTACTAGCTGTGTAACCTTGCACAGTTTTCAAAGCCTTGGTTTCTCCATTTATAAAATGAAGATAATAGCCTCATTGTATCAAATTGTTATGACTTACTTCATAGAAAGTGCTTTTTATGGGGCTAGAGTTATAGTCAACCTTCAATAATTAGTAGTTATTATTAATGAAGGTTATGGGAACATGATCTGTTTCCATCTTCCTAGTATCTGGAAAATCATATGAATAATTAATAGGTAGTTTGATAAACAGCACATCTGATAAAAGAGAGTTGCTATTTTATGGAATATTCTATGGAATATCTTATTCAAGCTTGGAAAAGTATTCTCTTCCATTACTGTGTTTACTGTATTTAAGGCACTGAAATACTCAGGTCTGCCAGAATCAGCTTCTCTCCTTTAAACAGTACAGGATAAACATCAATGCATTCCTGAGCTTTAACTCTACTTTTACAAAATTTCTGTTGAAAGAAACTGCCTTATGAATGGAATACTGTCTTTCTTCAAATCTTAGATGCTGCCTATAGTAAAATGGCACCATGGATTAAAGAATATTTTTAGGAGAAAAAAGAAGTGAGATATTAAGTGCACACTATTAAAAAAAACACTAACGGAAACTAGTTTACATTTATCTATACCATTATATACTACTTTTCCTCTAAATCTCATAAAGTATGAGTGTTGACCTTCACATTCATTCTAAAATTTCTTCTGAAGCACTTTTGGCCATCAGCAGTTAGGCAAAATCTCATAGGAAAACACTGTTTTTTATAACACTTGTTCATGATCTTTACTTCTTCAGCACGTTTGGAATTTACAGTGTAATTTCAAGCCATGTTTAATGCATACGAGGTTTATGCTACATTTCTATTTGGTTTAATGCACAGTTTGATTTTTTTTCTTTATTTGAATTAACTATCCCTAAATTTAATTAGCTTCTTTTGAAAGTCAGCCAAAGCTTTTGTCTAAAAGGTATTTGATCCTTTAGATTGCATGAATGTGTTATATAAAACCCTCCTAGATTTAGAAATCCTATGATCTAGTTCGGGGATTAACAACCCATAATTTGCAGGCCAAACCTGCCCCACTAAATGATTTTGTAAATAAAGTTTTATTGGAACACAATCATGCTTTAGGAGTGCTGACAATACTGAGTCTATATTTGGCCCTCCATCTTGTTCATGTTTGCTTGATGGCCTTTCTTAGGGCTACATGTTCCAGGTCTCTTGGAGATTAATATACATACCTTAGAAATGTCTGCCAAGGTCAGGGTAGGGAATGGCTTGGTTTGGCCTCCCATGAATCTGTTAGAGACAACAGAGTCTTTCCCCGTCCTGATGCACAGGAAGTGCCACAAGATCTAATTAAAGGTTAGCTGTCAATTACGTGCATGCGAGCTCTATGATCTCATTACCATCCCCTTCTGCACATCCCCTTGCTCTGTAAAATCTGTGGACTAAAGTCTAGACTTTGCAGAGAATAACTTTGCAGCTGGATAGTTGTCTGCCTAATTGCCCCCACTTCCTCCCGCCCCCATCAGTAAGTTATCTTGAATAAAACTCTGTGTAAACTGTATGGAGTTGCCTGCTTCATTTTCTGATATCAAAGTGCCTTCTCAGTTTGGGGGATACTTTACTGTCCCTCTCTCACCTTCTAATATAAGCCCATTTGTTTATATATAGTCTATGGCTGTTTTCATACTACAGTGGCAGAGTTGAATAGTTACTACAAAGTTTATATAGTCTGCAAAGCCTAAAATATTTAGCATCTGGCTCTTTATAAAAAAGTTGTGGCGGCGCCTATGTGGCTCAGTCGTTAGGTGTCTGCCTTCGGCTCAAGTCGTGATCCCAGGGTCCTGGGATAGAACCCCGCATCGGGCTCCCTGCTCCACAGGAAGCCTGCTTCTCCCTCTCCCACTCCCCCTGCTTGTGTTCCCTCTCTCGCTGTGTCTCTCTCTGTCAAATAAATAAAATCTTAAAAAAAAAAAGTTGTGGACCCCAAGAGATTCAGTAATTTCTAATGTCTAACACACATTAATTCTCTCTCATTACCTTCTCCTCCTCGTTATCATTACCATCATCAACAACTATATCCATCACTATACTGAGCTCCCAACATGAGTTGTTTTATTTAATACTCATGGAACACCTTTTTTTCACAGATGAGGAAATTGGGGCCAAGGAGGTAGTTTATCCAAGTACACATAGCTAGTAAGAGGTGACACCAGAATATATAGCTTTATAAACATGATAGGACAGAAATGAATTAGCAAGGAAATATGCAGTGACTTAACAGATCTGGAATAGTTGGCCAAGCAAGGGTTCAAGTGGGGAGTCTAAGAAAAGATTAAGCAATATTGCAAGTAAAGTCAAGCTCACCGGAGCACCAGGAGAACACACGCCTTGAACATCAACTATTTTCCATATGGAAGAATCCCTAGTTTCTTTATAGTTTCTGGTTACATTATACACTTCCATGAAAATGTCAGCTCCGTGAGAGCTGAGACTTCTATTCCTCCCCCCCACTGTTTTATCCTCTGTGTCTAGACTAGTAGACAGTCAATAAACAATTGCCGAATAAATGAATGAACAAGTCCTCAACTGTGCAAACTGGGAAGAGGGACAAGGAAAAGACATTATCTCTGGTGGAATTCTCTTTGACTATCTGAATATTTTGGCAACTGCAAGTTACCAAATAAGCATCAGAGGATAGAGCTAAAGAAGTAATAAATTGAGGTTTCCACTCGGTCCAGTTTTATCATAATTCTTGGTTTAAAAGAAGGTGCTGGGGTTTTGTTTTATTTCTTCTGCTCGTATTATTCAAGGACACTTGGTTACAAGTGAAAAGAGAAAAATAACTGACTAACAAAGTGCTAGTAACATTTGGACAAGGATGGACATCTCTCACTTCTATTTCTTTCTAAATGACGGTGTCATTATTTTCTACCAGAGACTGGCCTCTTAGGTGAGGGGACAAAGTTTCCAGCAGTCCCAAATTCATATTCTAATCCTCTGTAACCGGAGGGTAAAAGCTTTTCTTGACTCCATAGCAAGACACTTTAATTTAATGGAGCCTCTCCTCATTGCCACTGGAATACCCATGTCCCTTAATTCAGGCTTCATCATTTTCCATCTGGATTATACCTATTGCCTACTTCATCCATTCCCTGCTTCCCTTTTAATTTATTTCCCCAAGCTTATCAGGTTATTCTTTTGCTTAAAATCTGCAAGGACTCCTTATTCCTTTCATACCCAAACACAAGCTATTTGCAAAGCCCATACAACCCTCTTTGATTTCATCCTACTTAATTCTCCAAGTTCATCTTTCAACATCTCTACCCTCTCCCCCACATTAAACTCTGAACTCTAGCCATACTGTATCACTTACTGGAAGTTTCCCACTAATAACTTCTTCTATCTGGAATGGATTTCCCATCTCTATCTGATTCATCGACTCCTATTCACCCTTAAAGATTCAGCTCAGTCTTCTTTCCCTTTCCACTCAGAGAAGCATTTTTCTTATATGTTCCCACAAAATTTTGTTTTATTCGATCTTATCACTTAGAGTATTTTTATCATCTGGAATTGCTTGTCTCACAAATTGGACTGTGAACTTGAGGGCAAGAACTGTATTTTCTATTTTTTAACACTGGTAACAATCATATATTCTTAGTAAACATTTGTTGGGTGGGTAAATGATTATGTGCACAAATGGCTTAACGTTACATTAACAGATAAAATAAACTTTTCCTTTATGTCATAGACCATAAATATCAGAGTTTTCCATGATCAGACATAATGTGGAAAGATAGATCTCAGGAATATCATGTTTGAGAAGTTTGAGAAACAGTTGGTTAACAGCGTGGTCATGAAAGCCAGACTGCATAGGTTTAGCTCCTACTCCTTCCACCTACCACTTGCAAGGCCTTGGGCAAATTACTTAACTCTCTATGCCTTAATTTCATCTGTTTAAAATTTTGTTAATAAGAGTACCTAGTTTATAGGGTTGTGTGAGAATTAAACCAGATACATCGTGTAAAGAACATAAAATGTAAGTGCTGAAGAAACATGAACTTTTATAATAAATTTGTTTGTTATTGCCTAACTGAATATTATGCCATGGCAAGATTCTATGCTAATGAGAAACTATCTTTTATAGATATAGACATGTTCAGGTCTGAATTTTAAAATCAAATAAGCCAAGGGCGCCTGGGTGGCTCAGTTGGTTGGGCGACTGCCTTCGGCTCAGGTCATGATCCTGGAGTCCCTGGATCGAGTCCCGCATCGGGCTCCCTGCTCGTCAGGGAGTCTGCTTCTCCCTCTGACCCTCCCCCCTCTCATGTGCTCTCTCTCATTCTCTCTCTCTCAAATAAATAAATAAAATCTTTAAAAAAAAAAAAAAAAATCAAATAAGCCAAAAAAACAAGCAAACAAACAAAGCCCCTGCAGAGCCCCCATCTCAACCTTATGTCTGCTAGAGGTGAAATATATACAGATGTGACAAGAGAAGATGGATTCTGAGATTGGCACAAAAGTAAGTCAATCTAGCTTTTCTAGTTAATGTTGATGGTCTCTTATAGGCAAAATGCCTTATTGTGGAATCGTGACTTTTTAATTAAAGTTTTTTAAAAATTAGTTTAAAGTGTATTTTAAACTTTGAATCAAACATTTGCAGAACTTTGCAGAATCCTTAAATAATTTGGGGATTTTTAAAGATCATGGTTGAAACTATTGGTCTAGATGGTCACAATCTTTCAATCAAGAGCCTTTGTTTAACTTTAGCCTTTCAGTATTGTATTTGTGTGTGTGTGTGTGTGTGTGTGCGTGTGTGTGTGGTCATAATTATTCCTGGGCACCAGTCTCTTACTCATAGTGCTCCTTAGTGGCACCATATTCAAATTGGAAGAGTAATTATTGAAGAACAAACATTGCTTTTAGTATATTAAAGACAGAAAAAAGGAAGTTTTGAGATTAGTGACTTAATCTGCTAGGTCTAGTGACAGTCCTTGTATTTCTGGTGACAGAGCTGGAATTGGCAGGTGACACTGAAATGGTATATCTTCACTGCAGACTTATTTATTTGACATGAATCAAGATAGAAGGATCCTCTTAAGAATTTTGATTGGCTGGCCCAGGATTTGAACTGATAGTCTTGGCACTAAATAATCTTTGCAAGTTAAAGGATAGAACAATCTCTGCTTAAAATCAAAATAGGACTTTCCACATTAATGAAACTTATTTTATAAAAGTCAGTTAAAAATCTTGCTTACAGGGGCGCCTGGGTGGCTCAGTCGTTGAGCGTCTGCCTTAGGCTCAGGTCATGATCCCAGGGTCCTGGGATCGAGCCCCGCATCGGGCTCCCTGCTCCGCGGGAAGCCTGCTTTTCCCTCTCCCACTCCCCCTGCTTGTGTTCCCTCTCTCGCTGTGTCTCTCTCTGTCAAATAAATAAATAAAATCTTTAAAAAAAATCCTGCTTACAAATTTGTATTACAGTCTCCCAGCCCTAAGGTGTTTGTTAAGAAAAGTGTAGATATTTGTTTCTGGAAAAGTTATTAGGAAATCTATCTAATGCATTGTAGATAAAGAGTTAAAATTTAAAGCTGTTTTGTTGTAAGTTAATAAAGCCAATTATTAAACTCAAAGCTTTGTCTTCATTTTGCATTGTAGCATGTGCATTAGAAAACCAACATAACTGTAGGCAGTTAGAGTTATAGGTACTCATATTTTCAAAGGAAAAGAAAATCGTTTTTAAAACAAGATATACACACATCTACACATTATATACCTAAAATGCCTACTGACTCTGTGTGAAAAGATGGAGCACTTATTTAATAAATCTGAAAATGCACAATGGGTGATATAAAATGCATATAAAATTAAACCAAACAGGTGCATTAATCACTGCTACCAGGACAAATGGATTCAAGCAGCAAACATTTATTTAAATGACCTACGGCAGGACAGAGAATGGCAGAAGATAAAAAACACTGGGAAAAGTTTATAGGTTTTTCACTCAAATACCGCAGGGGTTAGGGGAGAAACAATGGGAAGTGAGCACACTCATTTGGCCTTCTTTCTGACAGAGATGGAGCAAAAGGGTGAGAGGGGTGGCCATCTTCTTAATGACCTAATTGTAAATCCATTTGTTTTAGATGGCTAATCTGTTTTTATTGTGTCAGTGTAGATGACTTGGATAATTGCTGGCCCTGTGGCTCTGGAGAGATCAGATGGCACATTATAAACTGGAAGGTAGCCAGGTCTTGCCCAATATAGAGTTGGTTAAAACCTTTGATGACATAAGTGTCTGATAAATAAAATATATCTCGTCAGTGAAAGCTTAGCTTGATAATTAGACTGGAGAGCAGGTTGTTTCATGTTTGAAATCCTACAAGCTCTGAGATACTCAAAAATTGAATTAAACTCAAGAACAAATTCTAGTAAGTTTAGGTAAAGTCTGGTTTCTTCACATTGAAAGAATTACCTCTTAAAGTGGCTTAACAAAGAGGCCTATCATCTATCTGATATCTGAGTATTATCTGAAAAATGTAGCTTTGAAAAATTAAGTGTAAATGAGTCATAAATGCATCATAAATTGTGGAATTAGTTTTCTCTTGAGAGATATACAGATTCTAGAATTGAAGATGAAAAAAAAAATGTGGCAGTTGTTATTCCTGCCCTCAGGTTTGTAAAATAGTTTTATGAGCCTGTGTCTCTCTCAGTCCCTCCTTTCTCCTGGGACCTGTACACCTAAGAAATGTTGAGGACCTCTAGTAGGACTGTAAAGTGACAGCGATCCTATTTAAATCAGCATTAAAAGGGGAACAACATGACATCAGCTTTTACCTTCCTTAAAATAGCATATAAAATTCCCATAAGTTATTTCCCCCTGCCCACCTTAATCTCTTTACACTGTCCCTGGTTGGAAGCGGTTAAGTGGGAAAAACCCCTAAAAGTAAAGTACAAATTATGTTAGTCTGGATGTTAGTCAGGATGGTTAGGCTGGATGGAGCATACAGCCTTAGCAACAAACCCTGTCAAAACCCGTCGGACTCACTATTTGACATCACAGGACCCTCACATAGTTGTTCACGTATGTGTTTTGGAGTCTGGGTGAAGTGGAAAACAGCAGTATGTACTATGTCTGAAAAGTACTATTCACCCTGCACCTCATTTGTCCCACACTGATTCCATACCTAGGACTGTCTGTCCCACCAAGACCTCAGAAAGGAGGTGAGCGGATCTATACAGGTCCCTGCTGTGGCACAGCCAGTCCTCAGCGCTGCATTAGGAGCACGGACACCCTACCAAATGCCTCCACATCACTCTTAGATATGAAAGGTGCCATTTTGCTAATGTCTTAATCCTACTGCCGCACTCTTCATTCTCGATAGATTAACTCACTTCCTATTTATGTAACATGCCTCTTTGTCTTCTCCATTTTTCCTCTCCTCCCTTATCTTCTCTTTTCCCCCATCTCTTCACATTATTTGCTCTGTCATCCTTATCCTTCACCTTCCTTTTTTAGTGACACATATTACCTATCAACAGAAGGAGATTTATGAATATTATTTGAGTAAGAGGCTTTTGGAGAAAGAGACTACGGATATCCTCTTACTGACTTCTGAGGGTTCCCTTTACATTTCCCATGGCCTTTCACTGATCAGAGGGAGCCAAATGGGCACATATTGCTCCATTATTGGGCCCTCATGGTCTTGGAAGATCTCATCAACCCAAACAAGTCTAACAGTCTCTTCTCCTAGGTACAGGATTTCAGAACTAAAATCTCCATATTGCCACAGAAACATGGACATTTGTTCCCCTGTTCCACAATGACAGAATGAAGAGGAATAATGCCACATAAACAAGAATGGGATTTTCAATGACAAGAAAATAAGTAGCAACTGGAATTGTTCTAAGAGGGACATATTTTGTCAGGTCAAGGACATCCAAGGGAGAATCCCAGAGACATGAGACATGAGAGGTCAGGTAAGGGCGCCTGAGAGCTTACTACCTGGCTGCAACTTCACCTGCAGGGGCATGACTGATATTTATAACCTGGTTATGGTTATACTTCTGCTCATTAAAACAAAACCCTGAGGGAAAAAGCTCTAAAGTCTTATTTAGACGGTGGTTTCAGTTCAGGTGGACTTTCTGAATCCTGGTGTTTATTGCCTGTCAATGGAAAATTCTCAAACACGTAGAGACTTCCTAGAGGGAGTAAGCAAGATTGGTGGTCAGGGGTCCTTGACCCCTCTTCTGATCACTTCCACCTCCCATTGGTCAACAAGTCTTTTCAATTCTTCTTCAGTCCCTCCTGTCCAGCCCACGACAGCATCCTCCTTCTTGATCCCTGTGACTTAAGTCCTTCCACACTGTTGAATGCACACCACCACCAGAATGACTTTCTTTAACTAGTGGGTCACATCTGTCCATGATATGCCAGACACTGGAGTCCTCAGGCAATTTGGTCTCCTTTTAACATTTTTTCCTAGGCTTCCACTTCTTCACTATTCAGACACTCTGCTTTGAAAAATGATAATTTTCTACTCTAGCACATCCTTATATAAGAGGAGACTGTGGGATACTTGAAAGAAAGAAATCTATTTTACCCAATTTTTTCAGAATTATCTTTACATGTCAAATGTAGTTCTTAGCAGATGCATTGTAATTTTTGTTTATGATGTATAGAAAACTTCTCTTTATTTGGTGAAGGAATTCGAGCTGTGGGAAATGGATTATCCCACTCCTCCCTAACCAGCATAAACTAGTGCAATAAAGCATTCCTAATACCAGGCACTGCAATAAAGAGAAGAGGATGGATGTGATGGGCAAAGGGAAAAAAATGAATCCCCCAGCTAATGGGTATCTTCAACCTCAGGTCGCCAAACTAGATGCTTTCGATATTAAGGCATTTCCTTTTGGGAAAGAAATGGTGGCCATGGAAAAGAGCTAATGACTCCTCTGGATAATGATTTTAATACAGATGGGTCTAATTCATTGGTTAGTTGAGGAAGAAAGTCAGAGGGACTACATTGAGTCTCAGGGCATTTGCTGAACAAATAAGATGTGTATTACAGCAACCCCACCCCTTGTCTGGGGATTTGCCCTGCTACTTTTTCCTCCCCTAACTCTGCTTCTCACTAAACTATAGCCCTCACTATTACACTAGAACTTGGAGCTTAAGTCTCATTAGCTTAATTATTATTTAATTGACTGTTTTACCTGCTAACTATGATAGACTATATATATATTTGGTGCCTCTTCATGCAAAGGGATTATACATTCTCATTCTGTTAAGCTTGGGCAGCCATGTGACTTGTTTTGGCCAATGAAATGTGAACAGAATTGACGTGGGTCACTTCCAGGCAGAAGCTTTGTGAGCCCCCGCGTTTGTCTGTTATGTTCTTTCCCCTGATTCTCCAATCATAGAAACCTGAATCAAACGAAACCTTCATCAGCCCCAATCCCTGACTGACCACCATGAAGCGCTCTTTTGTCAAATACAATGCACATAAAGCATGAACAAAAATAAACTGTTGTTTTTAAACTACTGAGATTTTCAGGTTGTTTGTTATTGCAGGATAACTTTGCCAATTCTACTTGATACGCTTATACAGCAAAGATAAGTAATAATAAAAGCCAACATATTTGTGTTCTAGTCTCAATGATAAGTATAAAATTACGTCTAATTAATATACTCCAAGCAATACATTTGGAATATAAAAATATATTCAATATGATATTTACTTCTTCTACTAAGGTAAGATCATCATAAACTATTCTTTTTTTTTTTTTTTTAAAGATTTTATTTATTTATTTGAGAGAGAGAATGAGATAGAGAGATCATGAGGGTCAGAGGGAGAAGCAGACTCCCCGCCGAGCAGGGAGCCCGATGCGGGACTCGATCCTGGGACTCCAGGATCATGACCTGAGCTGAAGGCAGTCGCCCAACCAACTGAGCCACCCAGGCACCCCATAAACTATTCTTTAGATTCACACAAACCAGTTTCCTTCTGCTCTTCTTCCCTCTCTTGAGGTAAGATACTTATAAGCAAAACTCTAGGAAAACTCCCACTCTTTTACCAGCTTTCCTTAAGAAATGAGTCCATATCCTATTATAGTTCTATTTTTCCAGTGCAGCCCCTGACACATTATAGAAAAGTAGTAAATGTACATTCAGTTATGAATCACTGTAGCAATAATACAATACTTTACCCACAACAGGTGGTAAATGAATATTTGTTGAGTGTAGTTGAACTGCATTGGAATATAATTCTAAATTTTTTTTTGAAATTTAAGCATTTTGTACTTTTGTGATCAATCTAACACATATCAGAGCATTCTTTTCTCCTTCATCAAAATTTACAAATGCATCATTCAATGTTTACATATATATTTGCATGTTATTTATTGAAAATGAACTGCAATTCTGTAATTATGAAATCCTACCTGATTTCTAGGGGGTGTGGCAAAGGTTTTCAGATGTTAGATAGCTTATGCCTCAGCTGCGGGGCGGGGGGGGGGGGAGCTTTGTATAACTGCACACTCTTGGGTTTAATACTCAGAAAGTACGATTTTGTAGGTCTCAGCTGAATCTGCAATTTTAACTAGCGTCTTCAGGTGATCCAATCCAGGTCATCCGTCGACTGCTTTTAAAATATCTTACCAGAACAGTGCTTCAAAATTCTTAACATGCAAACCAATGACCCAGGGGCCCTGTGGAAATGCAGATTCTAATTCAGTAGTTCCAGGATCAGACCTGAGAATCCGCATTTTTAACAAGCTTCCCATTGATGGTGGTGCTGGTGGTTCTCAGGCCACACTTGGAGTAGCGAGGAAGTAAAAAAAAAACCCCACATATCATGTTTTCTTAAGTTTGTGGATTGAGATTTGTTCCTTTACGTCATTATTTTGATATGTAAAAATCAGTTTGCACATGTCAGTTAACTCCTTAACTAGATTTCACACTGCCTGAGGCCATGGAGCAGGCTAATATACGATTTCTCTCTTCCCCCGCCTTGGCTTCCACCTCAATGCTGAGCACTTGTCTTGCAGCACTCGATAAGTTTGTTGATTGATGAAACTGCCATAGAACAGCTGTAGAGCAACGTGATGTACATAACCATATGCAGTAAAATACCATTTTTACAGAATGGGTTTGGATCATTGTCAAAATGGATTTTCGGAGAAAATGAAAATTGACAGCAAACATGAAAATTTTTGAAAAACATATCTTACTCAATCTGGATAGTATGATCAAACATGCCAATAAATCCATTTCCACCCTTCAGGAATGAAATGGATCACACAGAAACTCAGTTTAGTGTTCTAATTAAAAGTACACTAAGACTTTTATGTCACTTGAGGTTGGTATTTTTGTTATAAGGTAATTGCATAAAAGCTAGAAACCCGTTATTGTGTGAACAGTGTATACTTGCTGAGGAGACACAGTGCAAGACGGTGGTGTTAGCTGTCAATTCTAGCTTTAGACATCATTTCCTCAAGGTGAAAAATAATCCCGGAGAAATAAACAGAAGGGGTTTCCTATTCTTGTAGCGAAGCTATGTGCTTCACAGTTCTGGGCGCACTGCGAGCCTATACACTCATTCATTCATTCACTCAAATATGTCTCTTGCACACTTGCCAAGCTGGTGCTGTATCAGTGCTATACACTACTGTCTCTGAGCTAATTGTCTAGTGCAAAATACGAGCGGAGAGGCAATTATCCTACTGGGCAGTAACTGCTAAGATAGGAGAAATTCAAGTTGATCGTCACATAAGAATGACCAGAGGCATCGGGGAATGTTCAGGATGTGACACTGAACTGAAATCTGAAGCATCGGGAGAGAGCCAGAATCTAAGCAAAGGGGGGGGGGGGGGTTAGATGGTGGAGGGGGGACATGGGAAGAAAGGCTTTTCCTGCCCAAAGTGCCGGAAGTGCACCTTCCTGCCGGAAGTGATGGACAGATCCACGGACTTGGTGAGCTGGAGCCGAATGGTAAAGCTTACCTGACTGCTGGGTGTGAGATAGAGAAGGTAAGGATGGTGCTGGCTGCTAATCAGAAGCTGGATTGTAAAGTTTATTTAAACCATATTAAAGTTCGTATTTTATCCTGAATACTGTGCTTTAAGCGGGAATAGCATGAGTGGGTTTTTATTTTAGGACGTTCACTCTTGGAGGGTCTCTGTGCCTAGGTGGTGACAGCCCCACAGCCCTCGCGTTCTTGCTGTCTCTGTACGGCTCCATCTCCCCGACGCGACTGTGACCTCCTATAACCCAGGGCTGTGTCTTTTTCAGCTTGGTATCAATCTTAGAGCATGACACATACCAGTAACAAATTGAACAGAAGAGTTTGCTTAACAAAGTGAAGGGTTTTGGTCCCTCTCATTACACATATTCCATGTGTGGGTACTAAGTAAATTCTCACTGACTATAAAATGGAGGCTGGTGTCAAATAAAATCTGGGATTAGAAAATAGTAATAAATCTTTCCCATAGTCACAGGATGAAAGAATGTCATTTAATTTAAACCCTTCTTGTCTTCGGGGGAAAAATCACACTTGAAAGTTGCTGTAAACAATCTGAAGTAATCAGGGGTACAGCCGACTCAAAACACTGTCACACCCACCCTGCAAATCCAATTCAATTCTCCTTTTGTCTGGCCTAGCAGGAAATTAACCAGACAAGCCATTGGGATCTGTTATAATAATACTTCTTAGCATTTATATGGTTCTTTCTGGCTTCAATGAACTTTACGCACATTAATTACTTAATCACAAAGGCCACTGTGAGGTGGAGAAGCAAATATAGTTATCCCCATTTCTCGGGTAAGGAAATTGAAAATGCAAAGGGGGTAACAAGCTGCAGATTGGTCTGCCAGTCAGCACTAAACTCAAGATTAACTCCCAGAAGGCCAGTACACAGTCCATTAGCCTAAATTGTCTCAAGACAAAAACTATTCCTGGAGTCCTGAAAGAGAAAGGGCTCTGCATTACCATAAGGGAAAGCAAATATAGTAGCCCAAATTGTTCCCCTGTTTCTCCTTTTCCCTCCGAGCACAGAAACAATTTCATGGATCCTTGAGACAATTATTAACCTTGGGGCTGGATCCTGTGCATAAGTAACCTGTTCCCCAAGTATAAATGAATTTCTGTTTGCAGGTACCTTCATTTGTCGAGGATACCAGGGTACGGATTCTTGCTCCTGAGAGCGAAACGGTGCCCTGGTGGCTCAGAAGCTTGGCCACTGATAGGATCTTGCCCCAGGGATTGTTTCCCTAACCCAGGAGAATTCCTGCGTATTAGAAATTAGAAATCTTAAAAAAAAAAAAGAAAGAAAGAAATTAGAAGTTGCCCGTTCTTCCTTTTTATGTCACCTGTTGATTGAGAATGGCCTGCTGCATGATGTGGTAGAGGTTTATTTCATGTGGGCTTTGGCAGAAAACTCCTTTGTGGCTCAGCCTACTGGAAAGCTTGGAGCAACTAGTTAGATAAATTCATGTATGTCACATAAACAGCCATAGCTTCCACGCATCTGGAAGACAACCAGGAGTTAAAAAGGCAGTCCCAAATGGGGACTTGCAGCAAGATGCATTATAGATACATGATAGGCAAGATAGGAATTTTAGCTGCATATCAGCTGCCTTAAACCCTGGAGCATGGTCTAATGAAGCATAGAGAATCCTCAGAGTTGTAGCAGGTACTTCCCTTGGTGTCCTTGGGCACTGCTAACTGAATACTTAACATTCTCTATCCCTTGGGTGATTGGAAGATACCGGGAAATCCCCCAAAATTCATTTGACCTCTTTAGGTATTCAGAGTAGTGAACTATTAAAATATTTCTCTTTTCTTTTTTTCTCCTTCCTTCCTTCCTTCCTTCCTTCCTTCCTTCCTTCCTTTCTTCCTTTCTTCCTTCCTTTCTTCCTTCCTTCCTTCCTCCCTTCCTCCCTCCCTCCCTCCTTTCCTTCCTTCCTCCTTCCTTCCATTCATTCTGAGGTTTCCCTCCATTAGGAACACCTTTTCAGAATCTCTTCCCACCCCAACCTCTTCATGGCTCCCCTGCTTCCTTTCTGTAAGCCCCTGATTTACACACTTGATTTAGAGAGAGGAAAATGTCAGGAGCATGACTGGGGGCAAGGTGAGCCCAAGTCCTGAAGGAAATAGTGTAGAGGACATTTTGGCCAAAGGAGTGAAAATATTCCTGCTTCCCTGGAGGAAATGAAAATATTAAGAGCTATCATTTACTAAGTATCAGGCATCTTCAGGTCTTAACACACATTATCTCGTTTAATAATTATGCCAGTCTTTCAAAAAAGATTAGAAGATAAATACAGAATTTTGCATTTTTCAAAATAAATTTGTCTTTTACAAATCAAAAATATGCAACTTTCTGTCCCAGAACACATAGAATTTTAGTATTAGAAAGGACCTTAAAATCATCCAGTCTACCTCCCCTCATTTCACAGGTAGAAAAATTGAGCCCACTGTGGGTGGAAAGCCAAGACCACGTTTTCTGCCTCCCAGTCCAGGTAGTGGAGTGGGAACAGACATGGATTCAGAACCTGAGTTCCACCTCTGCCATTTGCTGGCCCTCAGGAAATTGTTCGACCTTGCAAAGCTGCCTCTGTGCACAAAGGAATTCAACTATATGCTTTCTAAGGGGGGTCACTTGCGGCCCTGAAGACTTTGTGTCATCTCTCTGCTAGACTACACTTCCTCTTACGTTAGCAACAATGACATTTAGAAATCACATGGAAAACTAGAAATGCAAAGGACGATGTACTTCCCTGCATGAGTTTTTACTTTCTCTACCCCCACTCGTGCTTTCAGGTTCTTATTAGAAACAAAGAGACTAAGAAAAAATTCCGCACAAAGCATATTATCCCAGAAGTTAAAACTGCAGGATCTCATAAAATAAAAACTACCTGGTCATGTACCTTTGATGTACAGCTCATGTAAAATAAAAAGTTTTAGAGTATGGGACACTTCTGATTTTTGGCTTTAAAAAAAAATAGCAGGAATTCCTGCTGAAACAGGAAACTCTGGTTTTGAAGTCTACAGAGACTGAAACTGTAGTCCAAAGCAGTACAATCAGGTCTTTTTGAGCAACTCCCAGGGCTGTTTTGGAAAGAGGAAGATCAGCAGGGAGAGCTTGGGCACGAACCAACCAGGCTTGCTGGTGGCCGTCCCCAGTCGACCGCACTTGCCTCCATGTGGCTCAGCAGTCGCTGCGTGGTTTTTCACTCCAGTGGTTAGTAGGATGCTGGTGGGTCTGAAGACAGTAGCAAAGCCTGAGCTTCGGCAAAGTGCTGCCACGGCAGACAGCTCCGTCTAGAGAATTTTAGCAAACATATGGAGGTTGCTTGTTTTCATTGCCTCTTACAGTTTTACACATTGATAAAGTATACCTCCCTCTTCCATTTTGTTGTCAGTACTTTTTAAATCCAGTATATATACCTGACACTGCATTAAATTAATGACTTATACTCACATGCCGCACTGGGTAGACCACATGATTAGTGGTTAAAATTCCCTGCCCTAAAATTGTTAGAATTCTTTTTCAAAAGGTGTATAGACCTGAGGTTAAATATTACCACATCAGAAAAGATGGTTCATTGGTGAACATATGTATGTTTATTATACTGGGAACGTTATGTTCTTTGATAATTTTCACTATGAAATATTTCGGGCGGTTTTAAATGGTGGCACTAAAAATAAAGTAGTGGGCACTGAACAGATGGATTTAATTAAGAACAGGTTTAATGCCAAGTTCACTCATGTCTGAATGGTGAAAAGAGGTATTCATTTAAAAGTCTTGTTATTATTTAAAAAAAAAAACCCAGTGATTTTTTTTCTTCCTTCTTTCCTTTTTGACAACAAAAGCCATGTTAATAACTGTGATATACATATTCTAAAGAATTATGAGAAAATGTAAAATAAAATCACCTTATATAGCACATAAGGAGTTGGAAAAAATTTAAATGAAGAGTTTCTATTTCTATTGAACAATGAACAATTTCTATTAAGTTTGAAATCTAATGAAATATTATGAAAACTAATTTTGAGACATGCATGATGATTTTCAGGGGCCAATGTATTTAATCTTAATGAACTATGATTTCTACTTTTGGGAGAAGCTATTTTGAAGCCACAGTGAAGTATCTAAGCATCAACCAACTATTGCAAAATAAAAGATTGAGTTAATTGTAAATGAATCAGAAACATATGTTTTAATTTTCCATTAAAATATATATGCAGCTTTGTAAATTAAAACATTCTTCATAAATATTTATATCAAGCCAGACCTCAAATATTTGAAAAGTAGTTGAAGCTATTTGACAAACTTAGAATTGAATTGAACAAACTAAAAATTAAATGTATATGACAAAGAAAAAGATGCACTGGCATATCTATTTGCACAGGAAGACTTCACATGGCCTGGGTGTTGCTCTTGAGTCAGAAGATTTTGGTTCTGATACTAATTGTCTAAGCAAGTCACAGTGTCTCTGGGTGTCCCATTTGTTCGCCTGTACACTTGGTGGAGGAGGCCTTCTTTGGGCCTATTTCAGCTGGAAATTTCCCAAATGCTGTAGAACCAATGAGATAACATATATGAAAGCAATCTACAAAACATATAGCATGAGATGACTGCTTAAAAGTATATGTTGTGTGTTTCTCAGTCACATTATGACTTCCTTAAGTACAGAAATCACTTAGTTATGTACCTACCAGTACTTAGCACAGTGGAGTTCTACAAATAGCAATTTAATAAATAATTACTTCATGAATAAATGTATTCCCTTCAAAATCAAAGGATAATTACATAACTACCCATATGTAAATATTACATATATACATCTATATATACATACATATATATGTATATATATTTATATTTACAGCTTTGCATCTGAAATGACTTCTGAGGGTATTATTTATTTAGCTGTAGATGAATAAGCCAGTAGATTGAGGACCACCAGCACCCTAAAAACTGTATGTGCCTCCTTCATTATCTTGATTTTGTTAGAGTCTGTGTTGCCCTGGAAATAGCACTATGGCTTGAGCTTGACTCATTCATTCCCTGCTTCAGAATGGAAGAGAAGTTCATCTTCAGGTTTCTTTTCATATCATCACACCAGATTCTCACACACAGAGGGCATCCTGTGCTTCTAAGCCTAGCGAGTATCGTAAAGACTTTAGCAGGCCAACCAACACTGTTTCTAAGCATAAAATTAGTTGCTTATAAAGTTTCCCATCCACAAACTATAGTGTCAGAAATGTTCTACTTTGTCTCTGCATCTTCATGCCATCAAAAGCAGGACCTTTTACTAACCTATAATCTTGAGCTCACGTCTGTTCACTCTTGGAGAGTATGATATGACTTTGACAGGAAGGAGAGAAAGACTTTCTGCTTTGGACAAAAATTGCCATATAACAAGCCACTTTATTCCTTGCTGGTATTCTTCCCTGACATCAATACCCATGAATGAAATTTCAACTCCTATTATCTATCCTTTGATTCTTGCTGCCTGACCCATTTCCCCATGCCACACCTGTTAGCCTGAACTCTTTATTCAAGGACAAATGAAAACTCACTCCAGCTTTCTCTTGACCCCAAGTTCACAGCCTGCCTCAATGTGACCACCAATGCTCCACATATGCTCTCCAATCATAACACTCTCCATCAATAGATGCATCGCTGCATAAAATACAGCAATATTTAAATCAAGAAACTGGATCATACAGATATAATCCTTTCAAAATTTTGCAAAAATTTAGCATCTGAGAACTAGAAAGATTCTAAAGGAGAGTCTAGTGTGCTGGTTTTTAATCTTCATTTCACAAAACCATAAGGTTGCAGAGATAGTTCAAGGATTATGTAATTGTTTGATTCAAAACAATTTTTTTCAAACTGTATTTTATGTATTTGTAAATTCTTAAAAATAAAGAACTCCCCAACTATGTCAGATACCTAAGTTTTAAACATATTGGAGACCACCAGTTTTCAAATTTCTCATCAACTGACTTCACAATTAATAAGTATCAAAAGTTTGAATGGGCACCTGGGTGGCTCAGTCGGGTAAGTGACCGACTCTTGATTTAGGCTCAGGTCATGTTCTCAGGGTTGTGAGACTGAGCTCTGTGTCAGGCTCTATGCTCAGTGCAGAGTCTGCTTGAGTTTCTCCCTCTCTCCCTCTTCCTCTACCCCTCCCCCTGCTCTCGTGCTCACACTCTCTCTCTAAAATAAATAAATAAATCTTTTTAAAAAATAAGTATCAAAAGTTTGAATGTATTAAATCACATTTATGCTAATAAAATGCCAGTCTTGTTTATGGATGGTTCATATAAATTTGCAGGAAAGTTTCTATTTTAAAAACAAAAAGCTTGGCGGAGCAAGATGGCGGAGGTGTAGGAGACCTGGATTTCGTCTGGTCCGAGGAATTCAGCTGGATAGGGATCAAACCATGCTGAACACCTACAAACTCAACAGGAGATTGAAGAAAAGAATAGTAACAACTCTGAACAGAAAAGCAACCATTTTCTGGAAGGTCTTTTCTGATTTGTTTAGTGTATATTTTCTGGGGACGTTGTTACCCTGTTAGCAGTTTGTTCTCTCATTCATCTATTCTCCTCTGGATAAAATGACAAGATGGAAAAAATCACCTCAACAAAAAGAACAAGAGGCAGTACCGACTGCCAGGGACCTAATCAATACAGACATTAGTACGATGTCGGAACTAGAGTTCAGAATGATGATTTTAAAGATACTAGCTGGGCTTGAAAAAAACATGGAAGTTATTGGAGAAACCCTTTCTGGAGAAATAAAAGAACTAAAATCCAACCAAGTCAAAACTAAAAAGGCTATTAATGAGGTGCAATCAAAAATGGAGGCTCTAAATGCTAGGATAAATGAGGCAGAAGAGAGAATTAGTGATATAGAAGACCAAATGATGCAAAATAAAGAAGCTGAGAAGAAGATAAACAACTACTGGATCACGAGGGCAGAATTCGAGAGATAAGCGATACCATAAGATGAAACAACATTAGAATAATTGGGATCCCAGAAGAAGAAGAAAGAGAGCGGGGCAGAAGGTATACTGGAGCAAATTATAGCAGAGAACATCCCTAATTTGGGGGAAGGAAACAGGCATCAAAACCCAGGAGGCACAGAGAACCCCCCTCAAAATCAATAAAAATAGGTCAACACCCTGACATCTAATAGTAAAACTTACGAGTCTCAGAGACAAAGAGAAAATCCTGAAAGCAGCTCAGGAGAAGAGATATGTAACCTACAATGGTAGAAACATTAGATTGGCAATAGACCTATCCACAGAGACCTGGCAGGCCAGAAAGGACTGGCATGATATATTCAGAGCACTAAATGAGAAAAATATGCAGCCAAGAATACTGTATCCAGCTAGGCTGTCATTGAAAATAGAAGGAGAGATAAAAAGCTTCTAGGACAAACAAAAACTAAAGGAATTTGCAAACACAAAACCAGCCCTACAAGAAATATTGAAAGGGGTCCTCTAAGCAAAGAGAGACCCTAAAAGCAACATAGACCAGAAAGGAACACAGACAATATACAATAACAGTCACCTTACAGGCAATACAATGACACTAAATTCATATCTTTCAATAGTTACCCTGAA